>NC_142444.1:13747500-14992500 GCF_059453495.1 Arachis ipaensis
GATACATACCCGCATATGATTGAGGCCATCATTTGAATTTTTCCTCACTTATCCCAAATAATCCTACCTTTCACGTCACCCTTGTTAGCCCCCTTGAGCCTTTTAATCCCCTTCTGTTCTATAACCACATCACTAGCCTTAAGCAGAAAAACAAATTGAAAAATCTCAAGTTGAATCCTTGGTTAGCTTAAAATAGAGATTATGTATCAACTAAGTGTGGGAAAACATGGGAACATGGGTTGATAGGAAAGGATTAAATTAATAAAATAATCAAAAATTTGGGAGCATGCTCATGTGAAACCAAATTAAACTAAAATACCATGTGCATTGATATATGTTGTGTTTATGTTTCAAAAAAAATTTCTTTTTAATTAATTAAATAAGGGGACAAAATTACCCCAATACAAAATTAAGCTAATAGAAAAATCAATACACGTGGGATAAAATCAAAAATAAAATTTGTACATGAGCATATGATACAAAAGTGGAAAAATTGGGTAGCTAGGTAAAATTTCAAAATTATATAGAGTATGTATATGTTAGGTGAGATCTTAGACTAAGCAAGGATTCAATTTATAGCTCACTTAGCCTTATATATATACCCTTACCTTTACCTTGGCCCCATTACAACCTTGAAAAAAACCTCATGATGTTTGTATGTGTACATTATATGTTTGTTGATTGGTTAGATGAAGAATAAAGTTTTAAAAAGCATGACTAGAAAAGAGTAGAGTGATTAACCCCAAACACTGAGTGACTAGAGAGTAAACACAAATCCAGTGAGGGTTCAATAGCTCATTTCCATATATCCATATTTAATTGTTAATTGTCTTGTAAGTTTGTGAAATATTTTAACCCAACTCAATTGTGAATATGTTTTAATATGGTTTGGCCTTAATTGCACATATATGATTCCTTAAAAATATGAAGCAATTTAACCACATGTAAGCTTTATATATATAGGTAAATAGTAATTAGAATTTCATGATTCATTAGGTAGCTTGCATTTAGAATAGATTACATTGCATAAGATTCCACTATTCTACCTTCACTCTTTTCTCTTGGATTTAGCATGAGGACATGCTATTGTTTAAGTGTGGGGAGGTTGATAAACCCCTATTTTATGATTTATTTTGTGCTCAATTGAGTGTTTTTATCAATTCTTCACCCACTTATTCATGTAAATTGCATGGTTTTACTATTCCTTCCTTATTTTATGATATGTGTGAAAACATGTTTCCTATGCTTTAAAAATATTAATTCTAATTATCCTCTATTACCATTCAATGCCGTGATCTGTGTGTTAAGTATTTCTAGGCTTCATAGGGCAGGAATGGCTTAGAGGACAGAAAGGAAACATACAAAAATGGAAGGAAAGCACAAAAATGGAGTTTTGAAGAAAAAGGCAGCGATGCGTACGCATGGACGATGCGGACGCGTGCCTAGCGCAAAACGCAAGCGACGCTCACGCGTGGACGACGCGGACACATGCTTGATGCAGAACACAAACGACGCAGACGCGTGACTGACGCATACACATGACGAGGAAAAACTCCAAATGACGCGAACGCGTGACCCACGCGCACGTGTGACAGACGCCACGTGCAGAAATTGTAGAAAATGCTCCCAGCGATTTTTGGACCCTTTTTCGACCCAAATCCAAGCCCGGAAACACAGAATAAAAACTAGAGAATGGGGGAATCAACAAGTAGAAGATATACAACTTTCATATTCACAATTTTAGGTTTTAGATGTAGCTTTTAGAGAGAGAGGTTCTCTCTTCTCTCTTAGGATTAGGATTAGGACTTAGAATTTCTATTATGATTAGGCTACTTCTCTTCAATTACAGGTTCAATGTTCCTTTAATTTATTTTCTACTTTTATTTATTCTATTACTTTAATTGTTATTTATCTTTCTAAATTGATTTATGAACTTTTCCATGTTAGATTTGAATATTCTATCTAATATAATTTGAGGTATTTCAGAATTAAGATTGCTTTGTTTTATTTATGTTATGGATATTTTCAATTTAATTTAGATTTCTTCTTCTTTTGGCTTTGGTTAAGTAATTGGTGACACTTGAATTATCAAACTCAGCAGTTGATCGGAAATTGGAATTGCTGATTGATTTGGATCCCTCTAAAGCTAGTCTTTCCATAGGAGTTGACTAGGACTTGAGAAATCAGGTTAATTAGTCCACTTGACTTTTCTTTATTTAGTAAGGGTTAACTAAGTGGGAGCAAAATCCAATTTTCATCACACCTGATAAGGATAACTAGGATAGGATTTCCAGTTCTCATACCTTGCCAAGAGATTTTCTAATTTTTAATTTATTTTTCTTGTCATTTAAATTACTTGTTCCTTATTTTAAAAACCCAAGACAAAATATACTTTTTCCATAACCAATAATAAATCATACTTCCCTGCAATTCCTTGAGAGACGACCCGAGGTTTAAATACTTCGGTTATAAATTTTATTGGGTTTTGTTACTTGTGACAACCAAACTTTTGTACGAAAGGATTCTCTATTGATTTAGAAACTATACTTACAACGCGATTATATTTGTGAATTTCTTTACCGGCAGAATTCTGATCGTCAACTACCCTACGCACGATTTAGAACTTGTTGCGGTTGTGTTTGCCTTGAAGGTGTGGAGGCATTATCTCTATGGGGTTAAGTTCCAAGTTTTCTCTGATCACAAGAGCTTGAAATACCTCTTTGATCAGAAAGAGCTCAATATGCGGCAGAAAAGGTGGATGGAATTACTAAAGGACTACGACTTTGAGTTAAAATACCATCCGGAGAAAGCGATTATAGTGGCGGATGCGTTAAGTCGGAAGTCATTGTATGCGGCTTGGATGATGCTTCAAGAAGAGAAGTTACTCAAGGGATTCGAGAGCCTGAAGATTGGTGCTCAGGAAGTATCTGGAACCCTGTGTTTGAGTCGATTAGAGATCTCGAGTGACTTTAAATCCAAACTCCTAAAGGCTCATGAAGTTGATGATGCGTTATGGAAGGTGTTACCAGCTATTGAGCAAGGGAAACGGTGGAGAGTGTTGGAGGATAAGGATAGACTATGGAGATTCAAGGATAGAATCATTGTACCGGATATTGGCACTTTGAGGCAAGATATCCTAAAAGAAGCACACAAGAGTGGATTTTCTATTCAACCGGGGAGTACTAAGATGTACCATGACCTAAAAGTGATGTTTTGGTGGCCGGGTATGAAGAATGATGTGGCGGAGTATATCTCGAAGTGCTTAACTTGTCAAAAGGTAAAGATTGAACATCAAAGAGCTTCCGGGATGTTGCAACCTTTAGAGGTTCCACAATGGAAGTGGGAAAGCATTGCGATGGACTTTGTGTCGGGATTGCCAATGACTAGGGCCGGTTTTGATACTGTCTGGGTGATTGTGGACTGATTGACGAAGTCAGCTCACTTTTTATCCATTCGGGATGACTTACACCCTTGAGGAGCTAGCACGATTGTACATAAAAGAAATTGTGAGACTTCATGGTGTACCAGCTACTATAATCTCTGATAGAGATCCTCGTTTCACTTTGAGGTTTTGGGATGCATTTCAGAAAACTTTCGGAACCCGACTAAGCTTGAGTACGGCTTACCATCCTCAAATAGATAGTCAATCCGAGAGGACGATCCAAACACTAGAGGACATGTTGAGAGCTTGTGTCTTGGACCAACCGGCGAGTTGGGATTGATATATGCCGTTAGTGGAGTTTGCATACAATAATAGCTACCATGCGAGCATCGGAATGGCTCCGTATGAGGCTTTGTATGGAAGAAAATGTCAATCTCCGCTGTGCTGGTATGAAGCGGGAGAGAAAGGCTTGTTGGGGACGGAGATGATAGCTGAGACCACTGTACAAGTCAAGAAAATCCGAGATAGGATACTCACGGTGCAGAGTCGCCAAAAGAGTTACGCCGATCAGAGGCGGAAGCCCTTGGAATTTGAGGAAGGAGACCATGATTTCCTTAAAGTTACTCCGACCACGGGAGTAGGAAGGGCGATTAAAGCGAAGAAGTTGAACCCTCGATACATCGGTCCGTTTCAGATCCTGGAGAGGGTCGGACCGGTGGCGTATTGGATGGCACTACCACCTCACCTTTCGAACCTGCACGACATGTTTCACATGTCGCAACTTCGGAAGTACACTCCTGATGCTAGCCATGTGTTAGAACCTGAATTAGTTCAGTTAAGAGAAGATTTGACGCTTCTTGTTGCTCCAGTCAGAATTGATAATACTAGTATCAAACGATTGCGTGGAAAAGAGGTTTCATTAGTCAAAGTGGCATGGAGTCGAGGCGGTGTTGAGGAACACACTTGGGAGCTTGAGTCGGAGATGCGAACGGACTATCCGCACTTATTCTCAGGTAATTGAATTTGAATTTTGTGGGCAAAATTTCCAATTAGGTGGGTAGAATGTACAACCCAGTTAATTAATGGCTAATTAACCCATAAATAAGAATGTATTCTAGAAAGCCAAAAATGTAATTTTTATGGCTAAATATGATAGAGGAGATTGAGACGAGAATGTCGATACCAATTTTGTAGAAAACAGACCAAGATTGGACCGAACGGGCCAAACTGGGCCAACCGGACCCCTAGTGGGCCCTTGGCCCAACATAACTAAGCCCAAAAACCCTCATTTCAGCACTCTCTCTCCTCACTACACTCAAGAAACACGCTGAATGGAGGCCAAGGGGGGAAGAACACTCTCTCAAGTTCTATCTCTCCTCTAATCTTCAAACCACCATAACTTTTGATCTAGAGCTCCGATTGCCGCACCGTTTACAGCCACGTGTTCACCGCGGAAAGCTCTACAAAACCCACTACTTTATTTTTGAGGTAAGCCACGAAATCATTTCAGTTCTTCATCCCTAATTTTCGAATTTCATGGGTAAAAATATTGAGATTTTGGGCTCTTTGATGTTATAGGACCCAACTTTCTTGAAGGAGAAGATTAATCTTGTCTACTTGGACCTTGGGTGTGGTAAGACTCTCAACCCTAGTGTAATTTGTTGTTCTATGATGTTTGGGTATTGAGATGTTGTGTATGGGTATGATGATTGTGGCTTAGGTTGTGTGTATGTGGGTATTAAAGCTTGATTGAGACTTTGAAAAGCTTGAAAAGGGATTTTAATGATAAAAATCTATTCTTGGAGGTGTTGAGACCTTGAGAGCTTGTGGACAAGTGGTTTGGAAGTGCTCCGGTTGAGCTTGGGAAATCGGCTAAGGTATGGTCTCGGTTTCCTGTATCTAAAATGTAATGTGGAGTGAAAACTTAGGCTAGAGGCCCTAAGATAGGCATTAAATTGTTGATGTTGTTGAATGGTTGAGATATATGATGTGGTCATATATGTGATTATGAATATTGATGCCTTGATGGTGTGATATATGAGAAAAATGCATGTTGTGATATATGCTTGATGAATGTTTGAGGTTGAATTGAGGATGGAACCATGTTGAGAGTGAGCATGGTAGTGATTATGTGTAATGTTGGTTAATTGGTAATGGTGTGATTGGAAATTATGATGAGGAAGGGTATATGCCATGTTAATGTATTTAATATTGGGCTAATTGTTTGAGATGGGATGAAATGGTTAGATGTTGGCTTGTAATATGTTAAATATACTAATGTATGAGTTGAAGAGGCTTGAATTAATTTTGGCATACTTTCCTTGATTTTGAAAAGGGTTGCAATTGGGATGTTTTGAAAATGGCACTTTGTGGTTTTGAATGAAAATGTGGTTTTTTGGCATACTTTGATGGGACATAACTTGAACTCCGGATCTCGGTTTTGTGCCAAATCTATTTAAAACTGAAATTGGATCTAGGGTGGTTATACCGTTCGAAGAACGGGGGGAAAATAATTTAAAATGGATGAGTTATGTCCCTTGGAAGATTGGGGGTTTAATTTGTGAATTCTGCAGCTTTTAACTTAGAAATTTTTTTTGGCAAAATGGCCCCCACGCGTAGGCGTGCTTGACGCGTATGCATCGTTTTTCAGAAAAACGCCATCCACGCATGCGTGTGGCTCACGCGTACACGTCGATGTGCTAAAATGGTTGCCCAGACAAAATTTCCGAGAGTTGCGTGAGCACTGTGCCAGTTCTGTGCGTGGGGCACAAACGCACCCACGCGTACGCGTGGCTGACGCGTAGGCGTCCCTTGACTGTTTTCCCATCCTCGCGTGCGCGTGGGCGACGCATACGCGTCGATGAACTTTTGGCCATCCACGCGTGCATGTGTAGGACGCGTACGCATGGCCCTGTTTTCATCCCAAAGGTGATCTTTGAGTTTTTAAAGCCAAATTTCATACTTTTAAGCCTCCGATCTCACCCCTTATGTCTTAAATCATTATGATATACCTAGCAATGAGAAAGGAGCTAGGGATGTGATAACTTGTGGATGAAGCAAGGGAAAACGTTATGATCAATGATGATCAAAGATGATTATATGAGATGCGGAGGATGGCGGTGGAAGTGCTTTATGTGCCATGAGCCGAAAGGCTGTATTTGTTGATAAATTGGCTGGTTCTGGATTGAACCGTGAGCCGGATGGCTGAGTTTGTTGCCGAGTTACGGCGGAGCCATTATTGATTATGGCCGAATATAAATGCATATATGCTATAGAATGAAATGTGAATGTTGCACTTCCACTATCTGAGATACGAGTTTTCCTGGGTGAAAGCAGTGGCTAGCCACCACGTGCTCCAGGTGGAGACTCGATACTCTGCTGATCCTATGTCGTAAGTGTGGCCGGACACTGTGAAAGTTCTGGATGAGCTCGCCCCCGTGAATATACACCAGTGAGGGTGTTGGATATGGATCATGATTATGATCACGATTATGTTGAGTATAACTCGAGTTGGGGATGCGCGACAGAGGGACAGTCCAATGGTTAGCTACCAGGACTTGTCGGGTTGGCTATATAACTGACAGATGATATCATGAGTCATTAGGGACGGGCATTCATCATATGGATATTATGTGAATTGTTTGAGATTGCCTATTTGACTGCATATTACCTGCTAATTGTCTAAATGCCTTATCTATTCCTATTTTGTATATCTCTTGTCTGATATAATTGTGTTTGCCATATTATACTCCTACTGGTGGTTGAGAGGTTTGAAGGATTTGGAAAGGGAATTATTAGTTAGACTGAAGAATCTTTAGTTAGTTGCCATTTATGGTTTAGCCTGTTTATAAGCTTTGATATATTTGGTGCAAGTTCTAGGATTGCCTTCGGCTTTTCCAGGACATTACATGTTAAATATGTGGGTACTGTTACCATACTGAGAACCCCCGGTTCTCACCCATGCGGATTTTGTGGTTTTCAGATGTAGGACGCGAGGCTTCTCGTTGAGGCATGCTGGAGACTTTTGGATTAGCGAAGATCCTTGTTCTCAAGACTCTATTTTAGTTTATATGTTTTGCTTAGATACTTTTATCTACACTGAATAATACAAACTGTGATGACTCCTCTTAGAGGGGATTTTGGAGAATAGGTTCTCTTGTATTTATGTCCCTTTGGGTTTCCTTGGGGTTTCTTATTTTATTTATTTGTATATATTGCTATGCTCAGACCGGTTATTTTCGCAACCGGATTATGAGTTTTGATATTCATGTTTTTGACACTCATTTGTATATGTATAATCTCGCGTTGGTATATCCTTTGTTCGTCATGTTTTCGATCGGAGTGTTGCGCTTTCGAGTTGCGATTTTGTTTTACCCCTTTCCTTCAAAGGCTCCTAGTTATAATCTTTATTCACACTACTATATGTACTAAATTTTAATTTTTAGAGGTCGTAATACCTTGCCATCTCTAAATTATGACTTAAGCATAAGACTCTGTATGGTAGGGTGTTACAGGGCACGTATAAATTCCCGGGTATGAAAAGCCCCCATTGAGTGATTATATGATGAATGAATGTGAACTCTATGCATAAACTCTTGGGGATGTGCGACGGGGGAGAATCTAAAGTTTTTGGACTTGTCGGGTTGGCTGGATAACCGACAGATGGGTTCCATCAGCCATAGGACAGGCATGCATCATATGCATTTGTTTGTTTTGATTGCTATGCATTTCCTGGGTTTGCCTAATTGATATATACCACCTGCTACCTGTTATACTTGCTACTTGCACTATCTGCTCATTACTTGTGCGTGAACTTGTTTGGTTGCTTGTCTTTGTTGCATTGTGGATGATGGAGGGACGGAGGAAAAGGTGAAATGGTTTGGTGTTATGTTAGGTTTGAAATGGAGTAAGTTAGGCAGATTTAGATTACCTACCCATGTTTATGGCTTCTGTTTAGTAATTAAGTTGGATAACTGAAGAACGGAGTTCTAGGATTGCCTATGGCATTCTCAGGACCTTATTTATTATACGCGTGGCACTTTTACCATGTTGAGAACCTCCGGTTCTCATTTCATATTGTGTTGTTGTTTTTCAAATGCAGGTCGAGAGGCTGCTCGCTAGGCGTCTGGATCCTTGAAGCGAAGTAGTTCTTGGGTGTATCTTGGATTTCTGTTTGTATATATGTATATATGTATTTAGCTTACTCTCCAAGTGACTTGTGTATGCTGCTCCTCTTAGAGGTTAAGGGAGAGATAGGAGTTTAGAATTGGTATTTTGGTGTATTTTGGGGATACCTATGTATGTATATATATATCCTCCGGCCAGCCTTAGCTCAGGGGCTAGTTATGTTGTTTCCTTGACTTTCCTTTACTCTTTGGTTTACCTTTATCATTTCCTATTAGGTTTCTTAGCACGTAAGTAATCCTATTCCTTGAGCGTTGCACTTTTTATTTTTGTGGTTTTGTTTTTAACCGTTTTTCAAGGCTCCTAGTATATTGTCCTTTCCACTAATATATATATATGTTACTGTTTAGAGGTCTATAACACCACACTACCTCTATTCTATGACTTAAGCGTAAAACTCTATGTAGTATGGTGTTACAAAATAGAAAGTGCAATTTTATTTTAATTTTATTCTTAATATTTAATTTTAATTTTACCTTTAGAATTTCAATATGTTTCAATTATACCATTAGGGTGAATAACATTAATTATAACTAATCAATTATATTATCTGATTTGACTAAAATTAAATAAATATTAAATTATTTAATAAATAATAAATGAATTTAATTTAAATCATTCTCTTATTATTTTCTATATCTATGAATCAGAATGTACTTTTATGTATCTTGATTAATAATTCTTAAAGGAGTTACTATTTTATTTACTAACATTTTAAATTTTTTATAATATTTTCATAAAGCTTTATTAATTAATAGGTTCTTCTTCACAATGTTTTTCTTGAATTTTTTAACAAAAATATATCTTAATTTTTGTCTCTCATATATTCATTGATTATACTAATTTTTTTTACAGTGTATTTTTATCAATTACATGAATTATTTTTCTGTCTTTTTTTTTTACTTTTTTAATTATTTTATTATCTTATTTTTAATTATTTATTTTACTTTCACTTCTCATATGTTTATTGTATTTCACTTTATCTTAGTTTTAATTTCATAATTAACTTTTAATTATATAAAATTTAATAGTTTCTTTCAAAACATGCTTAAATATATTATCTATTATATACAATCATTAGGATAAACAAACAAATATAAATTGAATATATAATTTAATTTTAATTTAAAATAATAAATAAATAAATTGCCAGAAAAATTGCAACCAATTTTATTTTTAATTTCTCTATAATTTATTTAAAGGTAAAAATCTCTTTAAAACCACTAACATCGCCGATAACAAAATTATATGTCTCTATTAAATAAAAAAATATATAAAATAAATAACATATATATAATTTTAAAGTTATTAATCATAGACTATAGACAAATTTTAAAAAAAAAAATCTTATGGGTCAACATGTAATTTTTTTATATTTTTATTTTTTTCAAAAATTTTTCAAACTTATGAACATTTAAGTTGTCTATACATAAATTAATGCCTAATTAACCCATAAATGAGAATTTATTCTAGAAAGCCAAAAATGTGATTTTTATGGCTAAATATGATAGAGGAGATTGAGACGAGAGTTTCGATACCAATTTTATAGAAATCGGACCAAGATTGGACCGAATGGGCCAAACTGGTCCGACCAAACCCAAAGTGGGCCCTTGGCCCAACTAAACTAAACCAAAACCCTAGTTTTCAGTACTCTCTCTCCTCACAACACTCTCATTCACGCTGAAATGGAGGCCATGGAGGGAAGAACACTCTCTCAAGTTCTATCTCTCACTTGATCTTCAAACCACCATAACTTTTGATCTAGAGCTCCGATTGCCGCTCCGTTTGCGGCCACGCGTTCACTGCGGAGAGCTCTACAAAACCCATACAATCAATTTTGAGGTAAGCCACATTTTGCTCTTCGAATTTCCAGCCTTGATTTCGAGTTTCATGAGCAAAAATGTTGAGATTTTGGGCTCTTTGATGTTATAGGACCCAACTCTCTTGAAGGAGAAGGTTAATCTTGTCTCCTTGGACCTTGGGTGTGGTAAGATTCTCAACCCTAGTGTAATTTGTTGTTCTATGATGTTTGGGTATTGAGATGTTGTGTATGGGTATGGTGATTGTGGCTTAGGTTGTGTATATGTGAATATTGGAGCTTGATTGGTGATTTTGGAAAGCTTGAAAAAGGATTTTTGGTGGTAAAAATCTGTTCTTGGAGTTGTTGAGACCTAGAGGACTTGTGGACAAGTGGTTTGGAAGTGTTCCGGTTGAGCTTGGGAAATCAGCTAAGGTATGGTTTCGGTTTCCCGTATCTAATATGTAATGTGGTAGGAAATACTTAGGCTAGAGGCCCTAAGATAGGCATTGAATTGTTGATGTTGTTGAATGGTTGAGATATATGATGTGATCATATATGTGATTATGAATATTGATGCCTTGATTGTGTGATATATGAGAAATGCATGTTGTGATATATGCTTGATGGATGATTGAGGTTGAATTGGTGGGTGGTACCATGTTGATGGTGAGTATGATAATGATTATGTATAATGATGGTTGATTGGAAATGGTATTATTGGAAATTGGGATGAGGAAGGATGTATGATATGATATTGTGTTTGTCCTTTAGCCATTTGATTGAGAAGTGTTAAAATGGTTGGATGTGATTTTGGAAATTTTGGTAAAGTGTCAATGTGTGAGTTGAGGATGGCTTGTTGTTGATTTTGGTACATTTTGAATGATTTCAAAGAAAATGGTTGAAATTGGCATGTTTTGATTGATTTTGAAAAGAGTTGAAAGTAGCTTGTTTAGAAAATGGCACTTTGTGGTTTTGTATGAAAACATAGTTTTTGGGCATACTTTGACGGGACATAACTTGGACTACGGATCTCTGATTTGTGCCAAATCTATTTAAAAATGAAATTGGATCCGGGATGTCCATGCCGTTCGAAGAACGGGTGAAAATGATTTAAAATGAGAGAGTTATGACCGTCGGAAAATTGGGGGTTGAATCTGTGAATTCTGCAGCTTTTAACTTAGAAAATTTTTAGCAGAATAACCCTCCGCACATAGGCGCACTTGGCGCGTGCGCGCCATTCTTCCAGGAAGCACCATCTACGCGTGCGCGTGGTGTGCACGGGCGCGTCGATGCGCTGTGCCATATGCCCAGCTATTTTCCAAAGAGTTGTGCCAGAATTGTGCCAATTTTGTGCCTGGGCGCAAGAGCACCCACGCGTACGCGTGGCTGACGCTTGCGCGCCGTTTGGATATTTTTCAACCCGCGCGTATGACGCTTGCGCGTCGATGAGTTTTTGGCCATCCGCGCGTGCGCGTGGAGTGCGCGTACGCGTGGCCCTGTTTTCATCCCAAAGTTGATTTTTGAGTTTTAAAAGCCAAATTTCATACTTCTAAGCCTCCGATCTCACCACTTATATCTTAAATCATTATGATATGCCTAGCATGAGGAAAAAGGGCTAGTGAATGTGGTAACTTGCGAGTGAAGCAAGGGAAAAATGAATGATCTATGAGGATCAAAGATGATTATGTGAGATGCGGAGAATGGCGGTGGAAGTGCTTGTTATGCCATGGGCCGAAGGGCCGTAATTGTTAATGAATTGGCTGGTTATGGATTTAACCGTGAGCCGGATGGCTAGATTATTGCCGTGTTACGGCGGAGCCATGATTATGGCTATGTATAAATGCATATATGCTGTTGAATGAATTGTGAATGTTGCACTTCCACTATCTAAGATACGAGTTTCCCTGGGTAGTAGTAGTGGCTAGCCACCACGTGCTCCAGGTTGAGACTTGATACTCTGTTGACCCTATGTCGTAAGTGTGGTCGGGCACTGTGAAAGTCCCGGATGAGCTCGCCCCTGTATATATTCACCAGTGAGGGTGATGGATATGGATCATGATTATGATCACGTTTATGATGAGTATAACTCGAGTTGGGGATGCGCGACAGAAGGACAGTCCAATGGTTAGCTACCAGGACTTGTCGGGTTGGCTCTATAACCGACAGATGATATCATCAGCCACTAGGGACAGGCATGTATCATAAGCATACTACATGAATTGTTTGAGATTGCCTATTTGACTGCATATTACTTGCTAATTGTCTAAATGCCTTATCTGTTCCTATTTGTGAATCTCTTGTCTGATATAACTGTGTTTGCTATATTATACTCCTGCTGGTGGTTGGGAGGTCTGAAGGAATTGGAAAGGGAAGTATTAGTTGGACTGAAGGATCTTTAGTCAGTTGCCACTTACGGTTTAGTTTGTTTATAAGCTTTGACATTATCTGGAGGAAGTTCTAGGATTGCCTTCGGCTTTCCTCTATTATTATGTATTATATATGTGGAAGCTGTTACCGTGCTGGGGACCTCTGGTTCTCACCCATGCGGATTTTGTGGTTTTCAGATGCAGGACGCGAGGCTCCTCGTTAAGGCATGCTGGAGACTTCTGGATTAGCGAAGATCCCTTGTTCTCGGGACTCTGTTTTGGGTTTATATGTTTTGCTTAGATACTTTTATCTCCATTAAATAATACAAACTGTGATGACTCCTCTTATAGGAGATTTTTGAGAATAGATTTCTGTATTTGTGTCCCTTTGGGTTTTCTTTGGGGTTTTCCTTATTTTATTATATGTATATATTGCTATGCTCGGACCGATTATCTTCGCAGCCGGATTTTGAGTCTTGTTATTCCCGTTTTTGACACTCTTTATATATATGATCTCGCGTTTGCTTATCCTTTACTCGTTACGTTATCGATTGGAGTGTAGCGCTTTCGAGTTACGTTTTTTTTTGTTTACCCCTTTTTCTATAAAAGCTCCTAGTTATAATCAATCATTCATACTACTATACGTACAAAATTTTTATTTTAGAGGTCGTAATACCTTGCCATCTCTGAATTATGACTTAAGCATAAGACTCTGTATGGTGGGGTGTTACATTATGGTATCAGAGCAGTTCGTTCCTGTAGAGCCTGAGGAATGGACTGACTATGCTTCTGTGCATTCTCTGTGTGTGTGTTATGTGCTGTTAGTATATCTGCTTGATATAAATGGCATAAACGTTCATGAGCATGCATTTGGGACTTTGAAGCACTAGACTTTCGATATTGAGACTGATCAACTTAATATCGATTGTTTGGTGTGTATAGTGTAACACCCTACCATACAGAGTCTTATGCTTAAGTCATAATTCAGAGATGGCAAGGTATTACGACCTCTAAAACAAAAATTTAGTACGTATAGTAGTATGAATAATTGATTATAACTAGGAGCCTTTACGGAAAAAGGGGTAAACAAAAACCGTGACTCGAAAGCGCAACACTCCGATCGATAACGTAACGAGCAAAGGATAAGCTAACGCAAGATCATATGTATAAAGAGTGTCAAAAACGGGAATATCAAGACTCAAAATCCGGCTGCGAAGATAACCGGTCCGAGCATAGCAATATATACATATAATAAAATAAGGAAAACCCCAAGGAAAACCCAAAGGGACACAAATACAGAAACCTATTCTCCAAAACCTCCTATAAGAGGAGTCACCACAGTTTGTATTATTTAATGGAGATAAAAGTATCTAAACAAGATATATAACCCAAAACAGAGTCCCGAGAACAAAGGATCTTCGCTAAATCCAGAAGTCTCCAGCATGCCTCAACGAGAAGCATCGCGTCCTGCATCTGAAAACCACAAAATCCGCATGGGTGAGAACTAGAGGTCCCCAGCATGGTAACAACTTCCACATATATAATACATAATAATAGAGAAAAGCCGAAGGCAATCCTAGAACTTCCCCCAGATAATATCAAAGCTTATAAACAAGCTAAACCGTAAGTGGCAACTGACTAAAGATCCTTCAGTCTAACTAATACTTTCCTTTCCAATTCCTTCAGACCTCCCAACCACCAGTAGGAGTAAAATATAGCAAACACAGTTATATCAGACAAGAGACTTACAAATAGGAACAGATAAGGCATTTAGGCAATTAGCAAGTAATATGCAGTCAAATAGGCAATCTCAAACAATTCATGTAGTATGCTTATGATGCATGCCTGTCCCTAGTGGCTGATGATATCATCTGTCGGTTATAGAGCCAACCCGACAAGTCCTGGTAGCTAACCATTGGACTGTCCCTCTGTTGCGCATCCCCAACTCGAGTTATACTCATCATAAACTTGATCATAATCATGATCCATATCCATCACCCTCACTGGTGAATATTTATGGGGGCGAGCTCATCCGGGCCTTTCACAGTGCCCGGCCACACTTACGACATAGGGTCAAAAGTGCTTCGAGTCTCAACATGGAGCACGTGGTGGCTAGCCACTGCTACTACCCAGGGAAACCCTCATCTCCGATGGTGAAAGTGCAAACATTCACAATTCATTCAACAGCATATATGCATTTATACTTAGCCATAAACATGGCTCCGCCGTCACACGGCAATAATCTAGCCATCCGGCTCACGGTAAAATCCATAACCAGCCAATTCATTAACATTTACGGCCCTTCGGCCCATGGCACAACAAGCACTTCCACCGCCATTCTCCGCATCTCACATAATCATCTTTGATCCTCAATGATCATCCATTTTCCCTTGCTTCACTCGCAAGTTACCACATTCACTAGCCCTTTTTCTCATGCTAGGCATATCATAATGATTTAAGACATAAGTGGTGAGATCGGAGGCTTAGAAGTATAAAATTTGGCTTTTAAAACTCAAAAATCAACTTTGGGATGAAAACAGGGCCACGCGTACGCGCACTCCACGCGCACGCGTGGATGGCCTTAAAACTCATTGACGCGCAAGCGTCATGCGCGCGAACGCGTGGATTGAAAATTAGCCAAACGACGCGCAAGCGTCAACCACGCGTACGCGTGGGTGCTCTTGCGTCCAGGCACAAAACTGGCACAACTCTGGCACAACTCTCTGAAAAATGGCTGGGCATTTGGTGCAGCGCATCGACGCGCCCACGCACACCACGCGTACGCGTGGATGGTGCTTTCTCGAAGAACGGTGCGTATGCGCCAAGTGCGCCTACGCGCGAGGGGTCATTCTGCTAAAAATTTTCTAAGTTAAAAACTGCAGAATTCACAAATTCAACCCCCAATCTTCCGACGGACATAACTTCCTCATTTTAAATTGTTTTTCACCCGTTCTTCGAACGGAATGGACATCCCGGATCCAATTTCATTTCTAAGTAGATTTGGCATAAATCAGAGATCCGTAGTCCAAGTTATGTCCCGTCAAAATATGCCCAAAAATCGTGTTTTCAAACAAAACCATAAAGTGCCATTTTCAAAACAAGCCACTTTCAACTCTTTCAAAATCAATCAAAACATGCCAATTTCATCCCTTTTCTTTGAAATCAATCAAAATGTACCAAAATCAACATCAAGCCATCCTCAACTCACACATTGACATTTTACCAAGGTTCCCAAAACCACACCCAATCATTTTAACACTTCTCAATCAAATGGCTAAAGGACAAACACAATATAATGTCATACATCCTTCCTCATCCCAATTTCTGATAATACCAATTTCCAATCAACCAACATTATACATAATTAACATCATACTCACCATCAACACGGTACCACCCACCAATTCAACCTCAACCATCCATCAAGCATATATCACAACATGCATTTCTCATATATCACACAATCAAGGCATCAATATTCATAATCACATATATGATCACATCATATATCACAACCATTCAACAACATCATCAATTCAATGCCTATCTTAGGGCCTCTAGCCTAAGTATTCCCTACCACATTACATATTAGATACGGGAAACCGAAACCATACCTTAGCCGATTTCCCACGCTCAACCGGAGCACTTCCAAACCACTTGTCCACAAAGCTCTTCCCTCGGTTCTGTGGGAATGATCCTTTGTGACTTCTTTTCTCGACGGCTGCCCTCTTCACGCACTCTTCAGCAACCCTACACTTGTTCACCAATTCGGAGAAAGTCCTAATCTCCATTGGCCCCACTGAACCGAAAATATCACTCTGGAGTCCTCCTTCGTACTTAACACACTTCCATTCCTCATATTCCACCGGAGTCCCTTGACACATACGAGAGAATCTGAACAGCTCCTCAAACTTGTCAGTATACACAGATACGGGCATAGCACCCTGCTTCAGCTGCAACAATTCAAGCTCCTTGGCCGTCCTAGCAGAAGTCAGAAAGTACTTCTTATAAAACTCCTCTTGGAAGACATCCCAAGTGATATAATCATCACCCTGCTGCAGAAGGCGTCGGATTCCCTGCCACCAATGCAACGCTTCACCAGTGAGCAAATAGGTAGCGAACTCCACACGCTGCCCTTCAGGTACCACCTGCGCTTGCAGTGCTCGTTCCATAGCCTGAAACCATGTATCGGCTTCAGTCGGACTAGTAGTTCCCTTGAACTTCGGTGGATTAACCTTCAAAAAGTTTGCCAGTGTCATCGGGCCCTGAACTCCACCTCTATCATTACCATGGTTGTTCATCTGTTGACCAAGAGCCTCAGCAGTGGCTTGCATAGCAGCAGCCATGTTCTCCAACGCAGTCATAAAGTTCACCGGATCATTAGGGTTAGTCTCCGGCGCACGAGCATTCGTATGTCCTCTCCCACGACCTCTACCGCGTCCACGAGGTGCCATCTGGTTCCTATACACACCAAACAATCGATATTAAGTTAATCAGTCTCAATATCGGAAGTTTAGTGCTTCAAAGTCCCAAATGCATGCTCATGAACGTTTATGCCAATTATATCAAGCAGATATACTAACAGCATATAACACACATACAGAGAATGCACAGAAGCATAGTCAATCCATTCCTCAGGCTCTACAGGAACGAACTGCTCTGATACCATAATGTAACACCCTACCATACAGAGTCTTATGCTTAAGTCATAATTCAGAGATTCATAGTCCAAGTTATGTCCCGTCAAAGTATGCCCAAAAACCGTGTTTTCAAACAAAACCATAAAGTGCCATTTTCAAAACAAGCCACTTTCAACTCTTTCAAAGTCAATCAAAACATGCCAATTTCATCCCTTTTCTTTGAAATCAATCAAAATGTACCAAAATCAACATCAAGCCATCCTCAACTCACACATTGACATTTTACCAAGGTTCCCAAAACCACACCCAATCATTTTAACACTTCTCAATCAAATGGCTAAAGGACAAACACAATATCATGTCATACATCCTTCTTCATCTCAATTTCCGATAATACCAATTTCCAATCAACCATCATTATACATAATTAACATCATACTCACCATCAACACGGTACCACCCACCAATTCAACCTCAACCATCCATCAAGCATATATCACAACATGCATTTCTCATATATCACACAATCAAGGCATCAATATTCATAATCACATATATGATCACATCATATATCACAACCATTCAACAACATCATCAATTCAATGCCCATCTTAGGGCCTCTAGCCTAAGTATTCCCTACCACATTACATATTAGATACGGGAAACCGAAACCATACCTTAGCCGATTTTCCACGCTCAACCGGAGCACTTCCAAACCACTTGTCCACAAGCTCTCAAGGTCTCAATACCTCCAAGAACAGATTTTATCACACAAAACCCTCTTCCAAGCTTTCCAAAATCACCAATCAAGCTCCAATATTCACATATACACAACCTAAGCCATAACCATCATATCCATACACAACATCTCAATACCCAAACATCATAGAACAACAAATTACACTAGGGTTGAGAATCTTACCACACCCAAGGTACAAGGAGACAAGATTAACCTTCTCCTTCAAGAGAGTTGGGTCCTATAACATCAAAGAACCCAAAATCTCAACATTTTTGCTCATGAAACTCGAAATCAAGGGCTGGAATTTCGAACAGTAAAACATGGCTTACCTCAAGATTGATTGTATCGGTTTTGTAGAGCTCTCCGCGGTGAACGCGTGGCCGCAAACGGAGCGGCGATCGGAGCTCTAGATCAAAAGTTATGGTGGTTTGAAGATTAAGTGAGAGATAGAACTTGAGAGAGTGTTCTCCCCCCCCCCCTCCATACCAATTTCAGCGTGTTTGAGTGATAAGTGAGGAGAGAGAGTGCTAAAAACTAGGGTTTTGGTTTAGTTATGTTGGGCCAAGGGCCTACTTTGGGTCCGGTTGGACCGGTTTGGCCCGTTCGGTCCAATCTTGGTCCGATTTCTATAAAATTGGTACCGAAATTCTCGTCTCAATCTCCTCCATCACATTTAGCCATAAAAATAACATTTTTGGCTTTCTAGAATAAATTCTCATTTTATGGGTTAGTTAGCCGTTAATTGACCGGGTCTTACATATAGGAACCAGATGGCGCCTCGTGGACGCGGTAGAGGTCGTGGGAGGAGTCGTAATAATGCTCGTGCACCGGAGATTAACCCTAATGACCCGGTGAACTTTATGACTGCGCTGGAGAACATGGCTGCTGCTATGCAAGCCACTGCTGAGGCTTTTGGTCAACAGATGAACAACCATGGTAATGACGGAGGTGGAGTTCAGAGCCCGATGACACTGGCGAACTTTTTAAAGGTTAATCCACCGAAGTTCAAGGGAACTACTAGCCCGACTGAAGCCGATAGGTGGTTTCAGGCTATGCAACGAGCACTGCAAGCGCAGGTGGTACCTGAAGGGCAGCGTGTGGAGTTCGCTACCTATTTGCTCACTGGCGAAGCGTCGCATTGGTGGCAAGGAATCCGACGCCTCCTGCAGCAGGGTGATGATTATATCACTTGGGATGTCTTCCAAGAGGAGTTCTATAAGAAGTACTTTCTGACTTCTGCTAGGATGGCCAAGGAGCTTGAATTGTTGCAGCTGAAGCAGGGTACTATATCCGTATCTGAGTATACTGACAAGTTTGAGGAGCTGTTCAAATTCGCTCGTATGTGTCAAGGGACTCCGGTGGAATATAAGGAATGGAAGTGTGTTAAGTACGAAGGAGGACTCCGGAGCGATATTTTTAGTTCAGTGGGACCAATGGAGATTAGGATTTTCTCCGAGTTGGTGAACAAGTGTAGGGTTGCTGAAGAGTGTGTGAAGAGGGCACCCACTGAGAAAGGAAGTCACAAAGGATCATTTCCACAGAACCGAGGGAAGAGTTTTGCACCTAGAGGTCCGCCTTTCAAGAAGGGAGGTTCTTTTAGGAGGCCCAACAACAACTACTCCCAAGGAAAAAGGTTTGGGAAGCAGCCTCAAAATGATCAAGCTTGTACTAGGTGTGGGACTCACCATCCGGGAGTACCATGCAAGGCCGGATGGGGTTTGTGCTACAATTGTGGAAAGGCGGGACATAAAGCCACAAGTTGTCCGGAGAGGCAAAAGCAAGGTGCTGGGAAAGCACAACAGACTGGTCGGGTGTTCACCACCTCAGCTGTGGGTGCAGAGGGATCTGAGACACTCATTCGAGGTAACTGTGAAATGGCTGGTCAAACTTTAAATGCTTTATTTGATTCGGGAGCATCGCATTCATTCATTGCATTTGAGAAAGCCCATGAGTTAGGATTGAAGATCGTAACCTTAGGTTATGACTTAAAAGTGTATAATGCTACCCATGAAGCCATGGTAACTAGGCTAGGATGCCCGAAAGTTTCGTTTAGGTTCAAGCAGCGTGATTTTGTCCATAATTTAATCTGCTTACCGATGATCGGTCTTGATCTTATCTTGGGATTGGACTGGTTATCTGAGAACCATGTCCTACTTGATTGCTCTACAAAGTCGGTGTACTTTATGCCAGAAGATACAGAAGGGCCGGTCGTGGTGAATAATTATTACTTGAATTCGATGATGGTGAACTGTTCTGGATTCGAATGTCAGGGTATCCTGTTGTTAACCGCTGGTGTTTCAGGTGATGATCAAAGGTTGGATCAGATTCTGGTAGTGTGTGAGTTTCTGGAAGTGTTTCCCGATGATATTGAGGAGTTTCCACCTAACCGAGAGGTCGAGTTTGCTATTGAGTTGGTGCCTGGGGAGGGGCCAATCTCAAGTGCTCCTTATAGAATATCGCCATTAGAGATGGCCGAGCTAAAGTCTCAGTTAGAGGAATTGTTGGGTAAGAACTTTATTCGACCGAGTGTTTCCCCGTGGGGTGCTCCAGTGTTACTAGTAAAGAAGAAAGATGGAAGTATGCGACTCTGTGTGGATTACAGGCAGCTGAACAAGGTCACCATAAAGAATAAGTACCCATTGCCGAGGATTGATGATCTCATGGATCAGTTACAAGGAGCTGGGGTTTTCTCTAAGATCGATTTGTGATCCGGTTATCACCATATAAGGGTGAGGGATGAGGATATCCCTAAGACCGCTTTCAGGACTCATTATGGTCATTACGAGTATACTGTAATGTCTTTTGGGTTGACAAATGCTCCTGCAGTGTTTATGGATTACATGAATAGAGTGTTCCGTCCGTTTCTGGATAAATTCGTTGTTGTCTTCATTGACGACATACTAATTTACTCCAAGACTGAAGAAGAGCATGCGGAACACTTGAGGACCGTGTTGCAAATTCTAAAGGAGAAGAAACTCTATGCAAAACTGTCTAAGTGTGAGTTTTGGAAGGATGAGGTGAAGTTTTTGGGTCACGTGGTGAGTAAGAAGGGAATAGCCGTAGATCCAACCAAGGTAGAAGCTTTGATGGATTGGAGGCAACCAACCACAGTAACTGAGATAAGGAGTTTTCTGGGTCTAGCTGGCTACTACCGAAGGTTCATCAAATGCTTTTCGCAATTAGCTTTGCCGTTGACAAAGTTAACCCGCAAAGACACTCCGTTTGTTTGGACTCCTGAGTGCGAGGAGAGCTTTCAGACATTGAAGAAAAAGTTGACCACTGCACCTGTGTTAGTGTTACATGAGCCGAACGAGCCTTTTGAGGTGTACTATGATGCCTCGTTAAAGGGTCTAGGGTGCGTGCTGATGCAGCATCATAATGTGGTGGCGTATGCCTCACGACAGTTGAGACCTCACGAAGTTAGTTATCCTACGCACGATTTGGAACTCGCTGCGGTTGTGTTTTCCTTGAAGGTGTGGAGGCATTATCTCTATGGGGTTAAGTTCCAAGTCTTCTCTGATCACAAGAGCTTGAAATATCTCTTTGATCAGAAAGAGCTTAAGATGAGGCAGAAGAGGTGGATGGAATTATTGAAGGACTATGACTTTGAGTTGAATTACCATCCGGAAAAAGCGAATGTAGTGGCGGATGCGTTAAGTCGAAAGTCATTATATGCGGCTTGGATGATGCTTCAAGAGGAGAAGTTGCTCAAGGGATTCGAGAGTCTAAAAATTGGTGTTCGAGAAGTATCTGGAACCTTGTGTTTGAGCCAATTAGAAATCTCAAGTGACTTTAAGTCCGAACTCCTAAAGGCTCATGAGAATGATGAAGCGTTATGGAAGGTGTTACCGGCTATCGAACAAGGAAAACAGTGGAGAGTGTCGGAAGAAAAAGATGGGTTATGGAGATTCAAGGGTAGGATCATTGTGCCGGATGTTGGTACTTTGAGGCAAGATATCTTAAAGGAGGCACACAAAAGCGGATTCTCCATTCACCCGGGAAGTACTAAGATGTACCATGATTTAAAGGCGATGTTTTGGTGGCCGGGTATGAAGAATGATGTGGCGGAATATGTTTCAAAGTGCTTAACTTGTCAAAAGGTAAAGATTGAACATCAAAGACCTTCCGGGATGTTGCAACCTTTAGAGGTTCCGCAATGGAAATGGGAAAGTATTGCAATGGACTTTGTGTCGGGATTGCCAAGGACTAGGACTGGTTTTGATGCTATCTGGGTGATTGTGGACCGACTGACGAAGTCAGCTCACTTTTTGCCCATTCGGATGACTTACACCCTTGAGGAGCTAGCATGGTTATACATAAAGGAGATTGTGAGACTCTATTGTGTACCTGCTACTATAATCTCTGATAGAGATCCTCGTTTCACTTCGAGGTTCTGGGGTGCATTTCAGAAAGCTTTTGGAACCCGATTAAGCTTGAGTACAGCTTACCATCCTCAAACAGATGGTCAATCCGAGAGGACGATCCAAACCCTAGAAGATATGTTGAGAGCCTGTGTTTTGGACCAACCGGCGAGTTGGGATCGCTATATATGCCGTTAGTGGAGTTTGCATACAATAATAGTTACCATGCGAGCATCGGAATGGCTCCGTATGAGGCATTGTATGGGAGGAAATGTCAATCTCCGCTATGTTGGTATGAAGCTGGAGAGAAAGGCTTGTTGGGGCCGGAAATGATAGCTGAGACCACTGATCAAGTTAAAAAAATCTGAGATAGGATGCTTACGGCGCAGAGTCGCTAGAAGAGTTACGCCGATCAAAGGCGGAAGCCCTTGGAATTTGAGGGAGGAGATCATGTTTTCCTGAAGGTTACTCTAACCACAGGAGTAGGTAGGGCGATTAAAGCAAAGAAGTTGAATCCTCGATACATTGGTCCATTTCAGATCCTAGAGAGGATTGGACCGGTGGCATATCGGATGGCTCTACCACCTCATCTTTCGAACCTGCACGATGTGTTTCACGTGTCGCAGCGTCGGAAGTACACTCCTGATGCTAGCCATGTGTTAAAACCTGAATTAGTTCAGTTAAGGGAAGATTTGACGCTTCCAGTGGCTCCAGTCAGAATTGATGATACTAGTATCAAACGGTTGCGTGGAAAAGAGGTTTCATTGGTCAAAGTGGCATGGAGTCGAGGCGGTGTTGAGGAACACACTTGGGAACTTGAGTCGGAGATGCGAACGGATTATCCGCACTTATTCTCAGGTAATTGGATTTGAATTTTGTGGGCAAAATTCCCAATTAGGTGGGTAGAATGTAAGACCCGGTTAATTAATGGCTAATTAACCCATAAATGAGAATTTATTCTAGAAAGCCAAAAATGTGATTTTTATGGCTAAATATGATAGAGGAGATTGAGACGAGAGTTTCGGTACCAATTTTATAGAAATCGGACCAAGATTGGACCGAACGGGCCAAACCGGTCCGACCGGACCCAAAGTGGGCCCTTGGCCCAACTAAACTAAACCAAAACCCTAGTTTTCAGCACTCTCTCTCCTCACAACACTCTCATTCACGCTGAGGGAAGAACACTCTCTCAAGTTCTATCTCTCACTTGATCTTCAAACCACCATAACTTTTAATCTAGAGCTCCGATTGCCGCTCTGTTTGCGGCCACGCGTTCACTGCGGAGAGCTCTACAAAACCCATACAATCAATCTTGAGGTAAGCCACGTTTTGCTCTTCGAATTTCCAGCCTTGATTTCGAGTTTCATGAGCAAAAATGTTGAGATTTTGGGCTCTTTGATGTTATAGGACCCAACTCTCTTGAAGGAGAAGGTTAATCTTGTCTCCTTGGATCTTGGGTGTGGTAAGATTTTCAACCCTAGTGTAATTTGTTGTTCTATGATGTTTGGGTATTGAGATGTTGTGTATGGGTATGGTGATTGTGGCTTAGGTTGTGTATATGTGAATATTGGAGCTTGATTGGTGATTTTGGAAAGCTTGAAAAAGGATTTTTGGTGGTAAAAATCTGTTCTTGGAGGTGTTGAGACCTAGAGGACTTGTGGACAAGTGGTTTGGAAGTGTTCCGGTTGAGCTTGGGAAATCGGCTAAGGTATGGTTTCGGTTTCCCGTATCTAATATGTAATGTGGTAGGAAATACTTAGGCTAGAGGCCCTAAGATAGGCATTGAATTGTTGATGTTGTTGAATGGTTGAGATATATGATGTGATCATATATGTGATTATGAATATTGATGCCTTGATTGTGTGATATATGAGAAATGCATGTTGTGATATATGCTTGATGGATGATTGAGGTTGAATTGGTGGGTGGTACCATGTTGATGGTGAGTATGATAATGATTATGTATAATGATGGTTGATTGGAAATGATATTATTGGAAATTGGGATGAGGAAGGATGTATGATATGATATTGTGTTTGTCCTTTAGCCATTTGATTGAGAAGTGTTAAAATGGTTGGATGTGGTTTTGGAAATTTTGGTAAAGTGTCAATGTGTGAGTTGAGGATGGCTTGTTGTTGATTTTGGTACATTTTGAATGATTTCAAAGAAAATGGTTGAAATTGGCATGTTTTGATTGATTTTGAAAAGAGTTGAAAGTGGCTTGTTTAGAAAATGGCACTTTGTGGTTTTGTATGAAAACATGGTTTTTGGGCATACTTTGATGGGACATAACTTGGACTACGAATCTCTGATTTGTGCCAAATCTGTTTAGAAAAGAAATTGGATCCGGGATGTCCATGCCGTTCGAAGAACAGGTGAAAAGTGATTTAAAATGAGAGAGTTATGACCGTCGGAAGATTGGGGGTTGAATTTGTGAATTCTGCAGCTTTTAACTTAGAAAATTTTTAGCAGAATAACCCTCCGCGCATAGGCGCACTTGGCGCGTGCGCGCCATTCTTCCAGGAAGCACCATCCACGCGTGCACGTGGTGTGCGCGGGCGCGTCGATGCGCTGCGCCATATGCCCAGCTATTTTCCAGAGAGTTGTGCCAGAATTGTGCCAGTTTTGTGCCTGGGCGCAAGAGCACCCACGCGTACGCGTGGCTGACGCTTGCGCGCCGTTTGGATATTTTTCAACCCGCGCGTATGACGCTTGCGCGTCGATGAGTTTTTGGCCATCCGCGCGTGCGCGTGGAGTGCGCGTATGCGTGGCCCTGTTTTCATCCCAAAGTTGATTTTTGAGTTTTTAAAGCCAAATTTCATACTTCTAAGCCTCCGATCTCACCACTTATATCTTAAATCATTATGATATGCCTAGCATGAGGAAAAGGGCTAGTGAATGTGGTAACTTGCGAGTGAAGCAAGGGAAAAATGAATGATCTATGAGGATCAAAGATGATTATGTGAGATGCGGAGAATGGCGGTGGAAGTGCTTGTTATGCCATGGGCCGAAGGGCCGTAATTGTTAATGAATTGGCTGGTTATGGATTTAACCGTGAGCCGGATGGCTAGATTATTGCCGTGTTACGGCGGAGCCATGATTATGGCTATGTATAAATGCATATATGCTGTTGAATGAATTGTGAATGTTGCACTTCCACTATCTGAGATACGAGTTTCCCTGGGTAGTAGCAGTGGCTAGCCACCACGTGCTCCAGGTTGAGACTTGATACTCTGTTGACCCTATGTCGTAAGTGTGGTCGGGCACTGTGAAAGTCCCGGATGAGCTCGCCCCCGTATATATTCACCAGTGAGGGTGATGGATATGGATCATGATTATGATCACGTTTATGATGAGTATAACTCGAGTTGGGGATGCGCGACAGAGGGACAGTCCAATGGTTAGCTACTAGGACTTATCGAGTTGGCTCTATAACCGACAGATGATATCATCAGCCACTAGGGACATGCATGCATCATAAGCATACTACATGAATTGTTTGAGATTGGCTATTTGACTGCATATTACTTGCTAATTGTCTAAATGCCTTATCTGTTCCTATTTGTGAATCTCTTGTCTGATATAACTGTGTTTGCTATATTATACTCCTGCTGGTGGTTGGGAGGTCTGAAGGAATTGGAAAGGGAAGTATTAGTTAGACTAAAGGATCTTTAGTTAGTTGCCACTTACGGTTTAGTTTGTTTATAAGCTTTGATATTATCTGGAGGAAGTTCTAGGATTGCCTTCGGATTTCCTCTATTATTATGTATTATATATGTGGAAGCTGTTACCGTGCTGGGGACCTCTGGTTCTCACCCATGCGGATTTTGTGGTTTTCAGATGCAGGACGCGAGGCTCCTCGTTAAGGCATGCTGGAGACTTCTGGATTAGCGAAGATCCCTTGTTCTCAGGACTCTATTTTGGGTTTATATGTTTTGCTTAGATACTTTTATCTCCATTAAATAATACAAACTGTGATGACTCCTCTTATAGGAGATTTTGGAGAATAGATTTCTGTATTTGTGTCCCTTTGGATTTTCTTTGGGATTTTTCTTATTTTATTATATGTATATATTGCTATGCTCGGACCGGTTATCTTCGCAGCCGGATTTTGAGTCTTGTTATTCCCGTTTTTGACACTCTTTATATATATGATCTCGCGTTCGCTTATCCTTTACTCGTTACGTTATCGATCGGAGTGTAGCGCTTTCGAGTTACATTTTTTTTTGTTTACCCCTTTTTCTATAAAGGCTCCTAGTTATAATCAATCATTCATACTACTATACGTACTAAATTTTTATTTTTGAGGTCGTAATACCTTGCCATCTCTGAATTATGACTTAAGCATAAGACTCTGTATGGTGGGGTGTTACAGTCAACATGTAATTTTTTTATATTTTTATGTTTTTCAAAAATTTTTCAGACTTATGAACATTTAAGTTGTCTATACATCACTTCTCAAAATATTATGATTTCACAAGTTATAATATGTGGGGTAAATCACCTTTATAAACCATTTACAAACTAATTTTACGTATATCCCCCAAAATAAAAAAGGCTACGTGCATGTCTCAATTTACATATCTATGTAAATCAAATTTATGGAGTTCGAATTATGTGTTTTTGTAGTAACGTATGCCGAGTTATATCTTCATATTGTAACAGTCATATCACTACTAAATCGAATGAAGAAGATTTGGTTTACAATGAGCTGGATTGCTACTAAGTGAGTATAAATTGAACCTTATTGCTTCAATTTAGCATGGACCATATAAATCGAAATTTATAAATTCGATTTAGTAGGAGATGACATAATTCAAATTCTTTGAACTCAATTTACTTTCGAATCACAATATCAAGTAATTTGAATCCTATATATTCGATTTACTACTTATTACCCTAATTCAAATTCATTAAATTTGATTTCTATAGAAATATAAATGGAGACAACCAGGTAATGTTTTTTAGTTTGGGAGATTCAAATAATTTTGGAGTGGGTTTGATTTATCAACGTAAATTAACCTAATATGTGATATTAGTTATTGTTATATATGAAAAATGTGACTTATTTGTGCATTGTTTGGATTAGAAGAATTTGTCGGAAAATAAATGCTGAAGAAGAAAATGGACGAAAAAAATCAATTTTTCATTGTTTGGATCAACAAAGAAATTGAATGGAAAACATAAAAGTGTATGTGGAGCTCATGTAAATTTTTTTCCTTCAAAGTTGCAAAGAAAACTGATGCAGAAGTGCAAACATGGGTAAAAATATAAAGTTACCATTTGAATTATAATTTATATATAATATATAAAAACATTAATATAATTTTACTCTATTAGAATTTTTCTCTTCTTACTTTTTCTTCCATTTAAGTAAAAGAAATTTTTTTCTCTATTTTCTTTCCGTTTATTTTTTCTTCATCTAAACAACACATACAAAAATATACTTTTCTTTCAATTTTCTTTCCTCTCATTTTCTTTCTTTCCATTGTCTTTCCTCTTATTTTCCATCTTATATCAAAAGCTTAGTGTTTATCCATTTATCTTCTATTAATATTGTTATAACAATGATATATGTGACTTTATAAAAATGATATAACCTTAACTTTGATTATCTGAGAATTTATTGAGTGGCTAGAATAGCTCCACGTCACGAACCAATGAATGCTTGCAATAGGGATGATAAAAAAAATAGCTGAAACGAGTATTTGCAGGGATTACTCGCGTTTTGGGACTAGATGGGGACTAGGGATGGTAAATGGGTCGAAACTCGTCGAGTTGGCCCGCATAACCCCCAAAAGGCGGGTTGGGCTGGAAATTTAAGACTGCCAAATTTAAAAAGCCTGCCTACCCTGCATCGCCTAATCCATGGGATTTGGCGGGTTTCGGCAGGGCGGAGCAGGCTTCCTCGCTAGGCCAGGCTTTTATTTTATCCGGACCATTTTTTTACAAATTTTTATGATGTTATTGATCTACAAGAGGATGAAGATGATAATTGAAGATATTCTAAGTTATATTTTGGATTATGGTTTATGTTTGATTGATTTGAAGATGTTTAATTATATATTTTGGACAATATTTATTTTGCTTTGGACAATGTTGGTTTTATTATTTTGTTTCAATAAATTTGGTTTATAATTATGTTTATTGCATATTTATAATTATAAAGCCTTTAATGTGTGTGAATTTAAAAATTATAATTTTTTTATGTTTTTAGAAATTATAAATTTATTGAAATTGTTGTGAAATTATATATATTGTTTAATATTTAATGATTTATAAAAAAAAAAAAAGAAAACTCGCGAACCCGCCAGTGTACCATTAGGCAGGACGGGAGAGAATTTCAAGACCGCCTTAATAGGCGAGGCAGGGCAGGCCAGCCCACCAGATGGCGGGCTTTTGGCAAGACAGGGCAGGCTTTTCGTTCTATTTGTCACCCTAATGGGGACATGGCATAAGTACCTGTCTCATAGAACCTATTAAATATACGTGAATATAAAATTATTAATTTATCCTAATTTATATATACATAAATCCATTTCTTGAATTTTGTAACCCTAATTTCTGCCTCCAATTCAAATTCTTTCTTTTTCTTCCAGACGCATTCTTAGCCTCGATCCTCTCTCTCTAGCTCACTTTCTCTGCCTCTCAAGTCCGTCACTACGTCGTTCAGTATCGTCCCAAAAAATTATGTTATGTTATTATGTTGGAATATGTTTTTATGTTTTCTCTTTTTGAAATGTTATTTTTCATAACGAATATGTTATAAATTGTGTTGAATTATATTGAATCGATTATTTTATGATTACTATATTATGTCTTTTTGTGTTAATTTTTTTCAAAAGTTTTCAAAGAATATTCGTAGATACCCGAGAAGATCTGCGTTCCCTAAGCGGTTATTAAACAGGAACTTGCAATGACAGAGAAGGAGCGGGGCATTTTTTTTAAATAGAAGTGAGGGATGGGAAGGGGCTTCCCCCTGAGTACTCATTACCATATCTAACTAGCAACGGGATCCAATCTGAGCCGATTTAAGAGGGGACGCGTGGACTTCATCTGTGTTGGGCATTTAAGGTAATGAACCTAAGTCGGATTTGAGACCCTAACAATGAATTTTAGTTTATCTTGCTTGCATTGAGGTCTTACTAGGCCCAAATATATCTTGGATTAATATTTTAAGTCATTGTTATAGCAAATACTATACTATTTAATATTATAACACTTAGTATATATAAAAGTTGGATATATTTATAAGATATTTTTTAACTCAAATTAAAAAAATTAATTACCTCTTTTTAAGTTTTAAATATTATTTTCTAATGTAACAAAAAAGTAAAAATAACAATAATTACTCACATAATTAAAATAGATAATCTTAATATATACATGACACTATATATATCAAGGATTATTATATATGATATATTTTTTTTTTCTATAATGACTGTTTATATAATTTATTGAACAATGTTTTTATCTTAATATTTAATAAATTTAACATATAAAATATTATTTAACATATAAAATAAGTAATTTAAGTCATTATCTAGGACAATAAGTATAATAGTGCAAATACTTATTTATTTATTAGTAGTGAAAAATATGTAAATAATATAAATTGATATTTTTTAGTATAAAAGCAATAATAAAGGTTATGAATTAAGTTAATTACATAATTAAAAAATTATAAAGAATTTCTTAAATAATAATAAAAAATAAAATCACTATTTTCACATATTACAAAATTTATGAAAAAAATTTTGGATAATAAATCAATCCTCAATAGATTGTACATTAATTCTGTCAAAAAAATAAATAATTAATACATTGGATATTATTATTTACGTACTAATATAATATATATATATATATATATATATATATATATATTATATCAATTATTAAGTTTATAATTAATTTTTAATCCAATTTTTGGTAATTAAAATTTAAATGATTGAAATTATTAAATGCTCAATATTTTGTATCAAACCAATTTATTTTTTATTGAAATTAAAAAAAACTAAGTTGTTAATCAATTCTAAATTTAAATTTAAATTTGAGTAAGAAAATAAAAAAATATTTTAAATTTTATCTCACTAACCAGAATTAATTTCAAGATAAGAAATTACTTTGTACATCATATATATTGTAAAATAGTACGGTCCTTTGCTATTTTTTAATGGTAAATATTGTCAAATAAAATATTGTAAGAAATTAGAAAAAAATGTATTTACAAGTTTAGAAAATATTAATTTATTTTTCATAGAATAAATTATATATTGTATAACAAAAGTTGTTATTGGTTTCTCTTCACACTAATTAATACTCAACGATGGTGTTTCGGTATACTATGTTACCAAGAAATATTAATCGATCGATCTAATAACTTTTATAATGACATAAGTTTATGAATTTGAAAATTTAGAAATCATTTCATAAAATGTGAAGTTTTAACAAGTTACAATATTGTTTTGACTTCAAGAATGAATATGATATTCCAAGTAAATTTTAACAAAACAAAAGTCAATAAGTATTGCTATTAATAAAAAATTAATCTATTTTAAAGACAAATACAATTTTTTTCTACGGATTTTCTAATTCGGCAAGTCGATGACTAATCCACCACATATTGATGCTCTATTTATTAAGGGTCTGTCGCTAACTAATGAATTGTTATACACACAATGCGAGATTCGAACTCTAAATACTTGCTTAAACAGACAAATAATATGACCATTCACCCAATCTAAATTAATTAAAATAATATTAATTATTTTTAATATTTTTAAGTTGTAAAATATTTATAATAATAATAATTACTATAGATATTTTTTATTTAAATTTTAATAAAAATTTTGTATATAATTTTATATATTATCTCGTGCAGGACACGAAAAAATATGCTAGTTAACTATAAAATTAAATATCAACCCAGATTAAAATAAAAAAAAAGAGTTTAGCTTTACCCCTCCATTTCAAAATACGTGTTGCTTTTTTGGTATGCAGTGACGGATCCAAAAAATTTTATGAGCGGAAGCAAATATATATATACTAAAATAAATTTTGTTAAACATTATTAATTATATGAACACTATGATACACGGACATTGACACGGACACGGAACACGATACGGAACACGCCGATATGCGAATTTTAAAATTTTACATGACACGGGGACACACATACATATAAAGTATAAAGTATTTTTAGATAAATTGTAATGATATTTTGATATTTTATTGATATTAAAATATAAATTAAAATTTTTAACTATTTTTAATGTCTTATTTTAATTATATCAAGTATTTAAAATATTTTTTGTTTTAATAAATAATAATATATACTATATCTAAATTTATTTTAAGAATATTTGTTAAGAATAAGACTGGATATGCTGACACGTGATGGTATTTAGGTGTGTCCAGGCGTGTCGGGAGAAAAATTTTTTATTTTTCATTAAGACACGGTTGGACAGAGCAGACACGCGCGTCGGACGAGTGTCGGTGAGCATCGTGTTCAAAATGTGTCCGACACACGGACTGATAAACCACTATTTTATGGTTTATCTTGTGCTAATTTGAGTGATTTTTATCATCTTTTCACCCACTTATTCATATGATTTGCATAGTTTTACAATTCCTTCCTGGATTTACTCTATGATTGAAAACTTGCTTCCTAAAGCTTTAAATTGTGTATTTTAATTTCTCCTTTATACCATTCGATGCTGTGATCTGTGCGTTAAGTGTTCCAGGCTTTATAAGGCATGAATGGCTTAGAGAATGGAGAGAAAGCTTGCAAAAATGGAAGGAACACAAGAAATAAAGGAGACAACCAGCGAGAAGTGACGCGCACGCATGGCTCACGCGTGCGCGCAAAACGGAGAAAATCACGGCGACGCGTACGCGTGGAAGCAGATCAGCGCAACAACGCGAGCGCGCGCCTGACGCGCACGCGTGGAAAGGAAATTCGGCCAGTGACGCGTACGCGTGACCGACGCGGACGCGTGACATGCGCGATCTGCAGAAAATTCAAAAAATGCTGGGGGCGATTTCGAGCTGCGTTTTGACCCAGTTTTTGGCCCAGAAACACAGATTAAAGTCAGGGAACATACAGAGACTCAACACGTTCTCATAATTCACAATTTGAGGTTTTAGATGTAGTTTTAGAGAGAGAGAGAGAGAGAGAGGCTCTCTCCTCTCTCTTAGGATTTAGGATTAGGATTCCTCTTAAAGGATTTAGGATTTCTTCTTCTCAATTTTCAGGTTCAATGTCCCTTTTATTTATTTTCTCAATTTAGTTTATGAACTCTTTATGTTTATATTGATTTTCTATTTAATACAATTTGAGGTATTTCAGATTTGATTTTGCTTTATTTTATGTTATGGATGCTTTTAATTTAATTTAAGATATTTTCTCCTTTTGGCTTTGGTTAAGTAATTAGCAACACTTGAGTTATCAAACTCAGCTATTGATTGAAATTGGAATTCCTTACTGATTAATTTGTACTCCAATAACTCTAGTCTTTCCATAGGAATTGACTAGGACTTGAGGATCAAATTAATTAGTCTACTTGACCTTCCTTTGTTTAGCAAGGGTTAATTAAAGTGGGAGCAGAATCCAATTCTCATCACACCTGATAAGGATAACTAGGATAGGACCTCAATTTCTTATACCTTTCCAAGAGATTTTATTATTATTAATTTATTTTTTTTGTCATTTAAATTACATGTTCCTTATTTTAAAAAACTCCCAATTTACAAGACTCATAACCAATAATAAGAACACCTCCCTGCAATTCCTTGAGAGACGACCCGGGGTTTAAATACTTCGGTTATCAATTTATTTAGGGGTTTGTTACTTGTGACAACCAAAATTTTTGCACGAAAGGATTCTCTGTTGGTTTAGAAGCTATACTACCAACGCAATATATTTTTATAAAAATTTTATAATACCCATACTTTTCTTCCATTTTTCTTTCAAGATGGCCACCCGGAAGGGAACCGGAAAACGTTTACATGGGGAGACAAACAAGTCCATCTGCAAAATCTTTGGAGAAAAGCGCCAGTTGGAATAGCCCGTCCACCTGTACATCTCAGCATGCATCGAGGACGGTGCAATCTTTAAGTGTGGGGAGGTCGATATCGATCTCCATGGGTTAGTTATTCTCTTCTCAACACCAATGTCTTATTTTCTTTATTATTTCATTATTGCATTGCATAATAGATTGCATGTGTAGTTGATTGTTTGCATTTACGTACTACTTGGTTGAAAAATAATAAGTCTTTCTAGGACCCTATTTTTGAAAATTTTCACTAATTTAAAATCAAAATTTTTGTGTTAAACTTGTTTGAAGTTGTATTTGGAATATGGTTTCTGAGCCAAAGAACACACAACCCGTGAGATTTTGAGCTTATTTATATGGTTACATTATTTAACCATAAATATTTTATTCTTGTGTGTTTCCTTCTCTATAACTGCAATCTAGATTTTATTCCATTCTATATGTCCATCATTTAGTGTATTTACATGCTTGCATATGATTGAGGCCATTACTTGTTTTTGCTCACTTATCCCAAATAGCCTACCCTTATATTTACCTTTGTTAGCCACTTTGAGCCTTTTTAATCCCCATTTGTTCTATATTTTACCACATCACTAGCCTTAAGCAGAAAAATAAATTAAATACCCCAATTGAATCTTTGGTTAGCTTAAGATAGTGTGTTAACTAAGTGCGGGGAAACTGTGGGAACGTGGGTTAATAAGGAAATGTGTTATGTCTTTACTTTGATAAAATATTGGGAATTTGGGTACCTACTCATGTGAGACTAGAAAAATTAAAAATCCATGTGCATTGATAAGTTATGTTTATTTTTCTATATAAAAAAAAGAAGAAAAAATCCAAAAAAAAAATATTCAATAAATAAGTTAATAAATAAGAGGACAAAATTACCCCAATGTTAAATTAATGAAAAATCAATGCATACGTGATAAAATTAAAGAAAAGTTGATACATGAGTATGAGATGAAAAAGTGGGAATTTTGGGTAGCTAGGCATGAATTTAAAAGTATATAGAATGTATGTTAGGTGAGAACTTAGGTTAGTCAAGGATTCAATTTATAGCTCACTTAGCCATATATATACCATCACCTTTACCTTGGCCCCATTACAACCCTGAAAAGACCTCATGATGTTTGCATTGGTACATTAAATACTTGTTGATTGGTTAGATGAAGAACAAAGTTTAGAAAGCATGATTAGGGAAGAGTAGAGTGATTGACCCTAGACACTTGAGAACTAGAGTGATATACACTACCAGTGAGGGTTCAATGCTTGATTCTATGTTCCCTGCTTTCATGAGCTCTCTTCTTACAAGTTTACTTGCTTTTTATTATACGATTTGAATTAGTGGAAATTAGTCTATATTTGTCTTGGAGAACTTGTTTACCTTTAACCAAGTAGGTAGAGTCATTTTAGCATATAATTGCATTAATATTTAGGTTGCATTTCATGAGTCTCACTGTCCCTTATTAATTCTCTTTATCTCTTTGAGTTTAGCATGAGGACATGCTAATGTTTAAGTGTGGGGAGGTTGATAAACCACTATTTTATGGTTTATCTTGTGCTAATTTGAGTGGTTTTTATCATCTTTTCACCCACTTATTCATATGATTTGCATGGTTTTACAATTCCTTCCTGGATTTATTCTATGATTGAAAACTTGCTTCCTAAAGCTTTAAATTGTGTATTTTAATTTCTCCTTTATACCATTCGATGTCGTGATCTGGGCGTTAAGTGTTTCAGGCTTTATAAGGCAGGAATGGCTTAGAGAATGGAGAAGAAGATTGCAAAAATAGAAGGAGCACAAGAAATAAAGGAGACAACCAGCGAGAAGTGACGCGCATGCATGGCTCACGCGTGCGCGCAAAACGGAGAAAATCACGGTGACGCGTACGCGTGCCTGACGAATACGCGTGGAAGCAGATCAGCACAACGACACGAGCGCGCGCCTGACGCGCACGCGTGGAAAGGAAATTCGGCCAGTGACGCATACGCGTGACCGACGCGGACGCGTGACATGCGCGATCTGCAGAAAATTCAGAAAATGCTGGGGGCGATTTTGGGCCGCGTTTTGACCCAGTTTTCAGCCCAGAAACACAGATTAAAGTCAGGGAACATGCAGAGACTCAACACGTTCTCATAATTCACAATTTAAGGTTTTAGATGTAGTTTTAGAGAGAGAGAGAGAGAGAGAGAGAGAGAGAGAGAGAGAGAAAGAGTCTCTCTCCTCTCTCTTAGGATTTAGGATTATGATTCCTCTTAAAGGATTTAGGATTTCTTCTTCTCAATTTTCAGGTTCAATGTCCCTTTTATTTATTTTCTCAATTTAGTTTATGAACTCTTTATGTTTATATTGATTTTCTATTTAATACAATTTGAGGTATTTCAGATTTGATTTTGCTTTATTTTATGTTATGGATGCTTTTAATTTAATTTAAGATATTTTCCCCTTTTGGCTTTGGTTAAGTAATTAGCAACACTTGAGTTATCAAACTCAGCTATTGATTGAAATTGGAATTCCTTGCTGGTTAATTTGTACTCCAATAACTCTAGTCTTTCCATAGGAATTGACTAGGACTTGAGGATCAAATTAATTATTCCACTTGACCTTCCTTTGTTTAGCAAGGGTTAATTAAAGTGGGAGCAGAATCCAATTCTCATCATACCTGATAAGGATAACTAGGATAGGACCTCAATTTCTTATACCTTGCCAAGATATTTTATTATTATTAATTTATTTTTCTTGTCATTTAAATTACATGTTCCTTATTTTAAAAAACTCCCAATTTACAAGACTCATAACCAATAATAAGAACACCTTCCTGCAATTCCTTGAGAGACGGCCCGAGGTTTAAATACTTTGGTTATCAATTTATTTAGGAGTTTGTTACTTGTGACAACCAAAATTTTTGCACAAAGGATTCTCTGTTGGTTTAAAAGCTATACTAGCAACACAATATATTTTTATAAAAATTCTAAATTAGCAAGAATCTTATTCGTCACGGACACGGCAACTCAGCGAAGTGTTCGTGCTTCATATATTATGAAGATATAAAAATTGAAAATAAGTTAGTAAACACTTTTATTCTTAAAATATTATTCATTATATATAACTTATAAAAAATATTTTTTATTTCTAAAATTTAAACTTAAAATATTTTAATTAAATTATAGATAGCTTATTATCCTAACTAATTTTTTTATACACATTTAATAATAAAAGACATAATGAATTAGCACATTAGCACCTAATGATACACTAGTTGTAACACCCTAGCACAAAAACCTTTACGCTTAAGCCGTAAAACAAAGGTGGTGTAGTATTACAACCTCTAAAACAAAATATATACATAATAGTATCTGAAAAAGAGTAATATACGAGGAGCCTTGGAAAACATGTAAAACAAAATCGCAAAATAAAAAGCGCATCGCTCAGAAAACGAGATTTCTTGCGTGCTAAGAAACCTAGATATCATATGTGTAACTAAGTAGCAAGCGGGAATGGAGGGTCAAAAGTACAGAATAACAAGCTCTTAACTCAGCCTGCGAAGCTAAGGCTGGCCGGAGAATATTTACATATATATACATATCTCGAAAACTCAAAATACATAGCTGAAAACTTAACTCTCCTTAAACCTCTAGAAGGGACAAAATAAACAAGTTTCTTGGAGAGAAAGCTAAGTACATATATATAAAGCTGTACATCAAAATAAACCCAGAGACTACTCCACTTCAGAAGTCCAGACGCCTAGCGAGGAGCCTCTTGACCTGCATCTGAAAACAACAACACAGTATGGGGTAAGAACCGCATGTTCTCAGCATGGTAAAGGTGCTACGCATATAATACATAAATAAGGTCCTGGGAATGCCAGAGACAATCCTAGAATACCGACACTCAGATTATAAAACTTAAGTTACTAAATAGAAACCACAAAGGGGGTAGGTATTCTATAGAATTCCAAACTCAACTTAATCCTAACTGTAACAATAAACCTATCCACCTTCCGTCTGTTCCCCCATTGGCAACGTTATTTCAGAGACAGTCAAGCAGATAAAGACAAACACAAGTAGAGTAAGAGTTCTGCAGTTAACAATTATACATTTAGCATGGCAAATACATTTAAGCACACCCAGTTAATGCACAACAAATAAATCAAGCAATATGCATATGATGCATGCCTTCTTTATGGCTGATGAGGCTCATCTGTCGGTTATCATGCCAACCCGACAAGTCCGGTTTGCTAAACCATGGACTATCCCCGATGCGCATCCCCAAGAGTCCATGCATAGTTTTTTCCCATATATATATATATATATATATATATATATATATATATATATTGATGTGTGGAAAAAGATCCAACACAAAACTCACCGGCAAGTGTACCGGGTCGCATCAAGTAATAATAACTCATGTGAGTGAGGTCGATCCCACAGGGATTGAAGGATTGAGCAATTTTAGTTTAGTGGTTGATTTAGTCAAGCAAAGAATAGTTGATTTGAGTTATTGGTATCCAGCAGAAGCTAAATTGCATGAAATTTAAAGGGAGAGGGAAGAATTGCAGTAAATTAAAGAGAACCGGAAGTAAAAGTGCTGAATCTTAAAGAACAAGTAATTTAAATTGCAGAAGCTTAGATTGCAAGAAATGTAAATGACTGAATCTTAAAATGCAAGAAATGTAAATTGCTGGAATTATAAAAGGAATTAGGAACTGGGGTTGTAGAAATTAAACAAGTAGAAGTATAATGATAATTGACAAAGAAGCAAAAGATGAATTAAGTTGGAGTGGATCTCAAACAGAAAAGTAACAATGCTTAAAAATTAAAACAAAAAGTGAATGTAGCTCAATTGTAGAAATTAAAAGAAAGATTGAAGATCTCAGGAGTGGAAGAGACTAGAAAACAAGTCTAGATCTCAAATCCTTCCTTGATCCAATAAGAATAATTGCAAAAGAAATGGAAAAGTAAGTTGCAGAAGAAGTAGAAGAGTGAAAGCAGTAAACAGAATTTTTGAATGTAAATCAAAACTTCTAAAATTATGCAGAAAGATTAACAATAAATCTCAAGGTGAGATTGAAACAGAAGTTCTTCAATTCTTCACCCAAGATCCAAAGCAAGAAGTAAAGAGTGCTCAAGCAAGAACAAGGAAGAAGAAAGATCAATTCTCCTCCCCAATTCTCTAAGATCCTAATTCAAAATAAAACTCTCAAAATTACAAAAGATGAAAATTCTCAAAGAAGCAAAAAGGTAAAAGTTCAAAAGTCAAAAGTTCTTTTCTAAATTAAACTAGCTTCTATTTTTACACTTTCTATTCTTGGATTTTAGAATTTGGGTGGACTTTTTAATTTTGTGAAGAATTGAATTAAATTGGATTTTTGATTAAATTTTTAGCCCATATGTTGCTCCCAGGAGGATGCTCTGCTCTTGTGGGGAGCGGAGCATTGAGGCTTGTGTTGGAGCTCCTTGTTGCGTGCCAAGGCTTGGGTCACTCCAGGGTAGCGCTCTGCTCTTGTGGGGAGCGGAGTATTGGCTTGTGTTGGCATGTCTTGTGCGCACCAAGCTCCCTCCTTGCCGTGTCATGTTGCGCCTCATGTTCCCCTGACCGTGTCAAATTTGTGCAATGGCTAAGGAGAGTAGCGCTCTGCTCTCAGCAAGAGCGTAGCATTCCTCTTGCTTGGGTGAGGTCCCAAGTTCGAAACCTTGGGGAAGCATGCACTGGCTGATTTCTTCTATGCACAAAGTGGCACCTTGCTCCTTGCTTCCTTAAGGTGCTGTGTTCGATCCTTGGAGGTATCATTTTAGCCATTTTTGGCTTATTTCCTTCATGTGTAGCGCTCCCCCATTCCCCCTTGCTCATGAGTCCGAACCTTGTGGCCTTCACTGGCAAGCTTCTTCCTTGATTTTATTCTTGAGTGAAGCCCGATAATGCTCTCAAGGAGAGCAGAGCATCATTCTTCTCTTCTTTATTTCTTGGCTCCAAATTGTGCTCCGCTCTCAATGGGAGCGTAGCATCATGCCTTGCTTTCTTGGCTCATAGTTTGTGCTCCCTTGAGAGAGTGCTCTGCTCCTGAAGAGAGCTCTATGCATATGCCATGCTCTATTGTTTTCTTTGCCACACTCTTCTCCTCCTTGGGTCACGCTTCTTAGGCCACGCTTTCTTATTTTCTTCTTTTCTTCACCTACAAGTAATCAAAACAACCAATCAAAGTATCACCAAATTCACAAGGTTTATAAATCAATAAAAATCAATTAAATTTAGCTTGAACCTCATGATTTAGTATCAATTAAATGGTGGTTGATTGATTCAAGGAAACCATGCATTTTCATTCCAAATTACTTACTTACAATGCAAGAAAGTGCATAAAACCTTATAAAGACAAAGAAAAAGACTAGTAAAACTAGGCTAAGATGACTTGTCATCACATATATATATATATATAGAATTGCTCAATGGGGGTCAACCTTCACGGGAATTTAGAGTACCCGGTCACATCTTACATCGTATGGCCAATAAAGTATTGAGTGTCAACCTGGAACACGTGGGGGCAAGCCACAGTACTTTACCCAGGGAAACTCATATCTCATATCAATTAAGTATATAAAGCCACAATAATATTCATAACCATTATAATCTTTGCAAAATCACGTCATACATGCCGCAATATCATATATACTCCAATTATACTCATTTTCATATTTATTTCACCACTTTTCCTACTTTACTTCATCCTCAAGTTATCTCAATTTCCTATCTCCATCCTAATACTAGACCTCATACTAGGATTTGAGACTAAAAGGATGAAAAAAGAGGTTTAGAAGTTTAAAATTTGGTTTAAAAGCTCAAAATCTAATTTTGCAAAAAAAGGGCCACGCGTATGCGTGGACTCTGTGCACGCGTCGGCCACGCATATGCTTATGCGCCAGGCAGAAGCACATGTTTGCATATGAAAAACTTGCGTACGCATAAACTCCAAGTCGCACGCGTCGGTCACGCGTACGCGTGGGCGTGCAAATTTAGCCCATGACGCGCACGCATAGACTCGTACGCGCACGCATACGTGGGAGACAGAAGCTTCCATATGCGAAGGGCGTTATGCATATGCAAAAATCTCATGTCACGCGTACGCGTGGGCATACGTGTTACCAAAAATTTTATTAAGTATGAAACCTGCAGATTCACCATTTTAAACCTTAAACTTCCGACGCGCATAACTTTTTTGTTTTAAATCATTTTTCCTTCGTTCTTCAAACGGCGTAAACTTCAAAGACCCAATTTTCATACGAAATAAGTTTGAAATCATTTGGAGGTCCAGAAGCTAAGTTATGGGTTGCCGAAGTTCGGCTAAAAACCAAATTTCACAAAAACCTCAAAACTCATTTTCTCTTTAAAACTCTTTCCAACCCAACTTATCATATGTATAATCACCAATATAACACACTTTTGACAATATCACAATAATCTTTACAATCCTACCATTTCTCAATTCAATAACATCTCACTTTAACCTAAACTTCACAAGTTTATCAACAAACATCAACATACCAACCTATATATGCATATTGCCATGATCACAAGTTCTTCAAACATCATCACATCATCATTCATCATTCCAATACCAACAAAACCAAGTGAACACCACACATTCTCATACCATATCATTTTTACTAAACATCCAATACACATAATCATTCCAGCTTATCCTATGGTTCTCTAGCCTAAGTTTTCACACGACATTATATATTATATACGCGAAACCTAAACCATACCTTGGCCGATTTCCACGTACTAACCAAAGCAATCCACAAGGCAAAAGGGGCAATCCTTCAATCACCAAGATTCAACTCTAACTCCACCAAGCTCTCAAATTAAGCTTCCAATGATTCCAAGGTCTCTATATCATACATTCATATACCTAACACATATATATACATACATATACCCAACAATTCAATATCCAACATAATCCAAACAAGAAATAACTAGAGTTTAGGACTCTCACCGTGCCCACGGACTAAACGAACTAAATCTGTCAAGCTCCACAAGCTAAATTGAACCTAAAGTACCAAATTAAACAAAATCTCAACATGCGTTCTCTTTAATTTCGAAAATTGAGGGATACAGAGGCTAGGGTGAGATTGAAGCTTACGTATGAAATTAATCCGATAGAATTGTAGAGCTCGATGCGGTGGACGCGTGGCCGCAAACAGTGCGGTGATTGGTGGATTGATGTTGTGGTGAGGGTTTGGAAGCTCTCCTCTTCCCTTGGCTGTTCAGCATGCTTCTTTGCTGAATGGGGAAGGAGATGAGCTTCTGCCCATTTAAGTGATGGGTCCAGTTGGGCCCACGGGCCTGGTTTGGGTCCGGTCCAACCGGTTCGACCCGTCCGGCCCAATCTTGGGCCAAATTCTTCGAAATTAGTGTCAAAATTCTCATTTTAAAGAGCTCTATCCTATTTTAATATATGATTTTCATTTCTAATTTTCCTTATTAACAATTTATTGACTAATTATTTACTAATTTTAGCAGGGTTTATATCCTTCCCACCTAATTAAGAATCTTGTCCTCAAAATTCAGATTCAGTTACCTGAAAAGAGGTGTGGGTAGTCCTTCCGCATATCTGACTCAAGCTCCCAAGTATGATCTTCAATACCAGCCTGACTCCAAGCTACTTTCACTAAAGAGACCTCCTTTCCGCATAACCGCTTGATACTGGTGTCATCAATCCTAACCGGAGTTACTGGTAGTGTCAAATCTTCCCTCACTGGAACCGATTCTGGTTCTAGAACGTGACTTGCATCAGGGGTGTATTTACAAAGCTGCGACATGTGAAACACGTCGTATGGGTTCAAAAGATGCGGCGGTAAAGCGATCCTATAAGCCACTGGTCCAGTTCTCTTCAGGATCTCAAATAGTCCAATGTAACGGGGATTCAATTTCTTAGTCTTAATGGCTCTTCCCACTCCGGTGGTTGGAGTAACTTTCAGAAAGACGTGTTCTCCTACCTCAAACTTCAAAGGATTCCGCCTTTGATCAGCATAGCTCTTCTGACGATTTTGAGCTATAAGCATTCGACTACGGATCTTCTTTATCTTCTCTGTGGTCTCAGCTATCATCTCAGGCCCTAACAAGCTCCTTTCCCCAGCTTCATACCAGCATAGCAAAGATTGACATTTTCTACCATACAAAGCTTCATACGGAGCCATTCCAATACTCGCATGGTAGCTGTTGTTATAAGCAAACTCCACTAGGGGCATATACCGATTCCAGCTCGCCAGCTGGTCCAAAACACCAGCTCTCAGCATATCCTCCAAAGTTTGGATTGTTCTTTCTAACTGGCCATCTGTTTGAGGGTGATATGCAGTGCTTAGACTTAATTGAGTGCCAAATGCTCACTAAAAGGCTCTCCAGAACCTTTATGTGAATCGAGGATCCCTGTCAGATATAATGGTGGAAGGTACGCTATGTAACCTCACAATTTCCTTAATGTATAATCGTGCTAACTCCTCCATCGTGCAACTTATCTGAATGGGGAGAAAGTGAGCCGACTTGGTCAGTCAATCCACAACCACCCAAATGGCATCATAACCCGTTCGAGTTCTTGGTAAACCCAACACGAAGTCCATTGCAATACTCTCCCATTTCTACTGTGGAATCTCCAAAGACTGAAGGGTTCCTGATGGTCTTTGATGATCAATTTTAACCTTCTGGCAAGTTAAACACTTGGAAACGTGCAACACCACATCATTTTTCATCCCTGGCCACTAAAACATCTTCTTCAGATCATGATACATCTTGGTGCTTCCCAGATGGATTGAGAATCCACTCTTGTGAGCTTCCTTTAAGATGCTTTGTTGTAATTCTCCGACATCTGGCACAATAATCCGGTCCTTGAACCTCCAGAAACCATCCTTATCTTCTGACACGCTCCATTGTTTGCCTTGCTCAATCGCCGGCAAAATCTTATACAATTCTTTGTCATTCTAATGAGCCTTTAGGAGTTCAGCTTTGAAATCACTTGAAATCTGTAGTTGACTTACTTTGACTCCCAGTTTCAACCCTTGGAATGCTTTTAGTAACTCTTCCTCTTGCAGCATCATCCAAGCAGCACAGAGACTTCCGACTCAAGGCATCTGCCACAACATTTGCCTTTCCAGGATGGTAGTTCAACTCGAAGTCATAGTCTTTCAGAAGCTCCGTCCACCTCCTCTGACGCATATTTAACTCTTTCTGCTCAAAGAGGTACTTTAAGCTCTTGTGATATGAGAAAATTTAAAACTTAACACCATAGAGATGGTGTCTTCAGATCTTCAGGGCAAACACTACAACAGTGAGTTCTAAATCGTGAGTTGGATAGTTTATCTTATGCGGCCTTAACTGCCGTAAGGCATATGCAACAACTTTATAGTGCTGCATCAGCACGCACCCCAGGCCCTTCAGGGATGCATCGCAATATACTTCAAACGGCTCGCTTGGCTCAAGCAGTACTAGCACAGGTGCAGTGGTCAAACTCTATTTCAATGCTAGAAAACTCTCCTCGCACTCAGAAGTCCAAACAAAAGGTACATCCTTTCTAGTCAGCTTGGTTAAAGGTAAAGCAAGATGTGAAAACCCTTTAATGAATCTCCGATAATAACCCTCCAAACCTAGGAAACTCCTGATCTTCGTCACTGAAGTTGGTCGATCCCAATTCATCTATGCTTCAACCTTAGTAGGATTTACTGCTATTTCCTGCTTGCTCACCACGTGGCAAAGAAACTTCACTTCAGTTTTCCAGAACTCACACTTAGATAGCTTAGCATACAAATTCCTATCTTTCAAGATTTGCAGCACAGTCCGTAAGTGATATGCATGCTCATCTTCTGTCTTAGAGTAAATAAGAATGTCATCGATGAATACGACAATAAACTTATCCAGATACAGATGGAAAATTCTATTCATGTAATCCATGAATATTGCCGGAGCATTAGTCAATCCAAAAGACATTACTGTGTACTCATAATGACCATAACGCATCCTGAAAGAAGTTTTGGGAATATCCTCGTCTCTAACCCTTATCTGGTGGTATCCAAATTGCAAATCAATCCTAGAAAACACACCAGCTTCTTGTAACTGGTCTATTAGGTCATCAATTCTTGGTAACGAATATTTGTTCTTTGCAATAACCTTATTCAGCTGCCCATAATCGATACACAGGCGCATACTTCCGTATTTCTTCTTTACCAGTAGTGCTGGCGCTCCCTACAGAGAAACACTCGGCTAAATAAAGTGTTTACCCAACAAATCTTCTACTTGAGCCTTCAGCTCGGCCATTTCTAGAGGTGACATCCTATAAGGAGCAATTGAGATTAGACCGGCTCCAGGCACCAACTCAATAGCGAATTCAACCTCCCGGTTAGGTGAAAAATCATCAATATCGTCCGAAAACACCTCTGAAAACTCACAAACAACCAAAATCTGCTCCAAGCTTTGATCATCACCCGAAATACCCGCAGTTAATAGCATAATGCCCTGACATTCAGTCCCTGAACAATTTACCATCATAGAGTTCAAATAATAGTGATTCACCACGACAGGCGCTTCTGACCCTTCCGACATAAAGCATACCATTTTCTCAGAACAATCAAGCAAGACATAGTTCTTGGACAACCAATCTAGTCCTAAGATGAGATCAAGACCAATCATCGGCAGACAAATCAGATCATGCACGAATTCACGTTGTTGTACTCGAAATGGAACTTGTGGACATCCTAACCTAGTCACCATAGTTTCATGGGTAGCATTATATACCTTTAAATCATAACACAAGACCACTATTTTCAATCCTAACTCATCAACCTTTTCAAACGCAATGAATGAATGTGTTGCTCCAGAATTAAACAATGCACTTAAAATTTTACTGGCTATCTCACAGTTACCTCTAATCAGTGTCTCTGACCCCTTAGTGCCTGCTGTATAAGTAGTATATACTCTCCCTGGCTGCTGCACTCTGCCAGTCTCATATTTTTTCTTTTCTGGGTAGCTCCAAGCTAGGTGCCCAGGTTGCCCGTAGAAATAGCACACTCCCATACCCAATCTACATGGAACTCCTGGATGATGCTTCCCGCACCTCTGATAGTTCAAGTCCTGCTGTGGCTGTTTCCCAAATCTTCTTCCATGATTAGTATTGTGAGTCGGCCTCCTGAAGTTGCCTTGCCCCTAATTATTTTGAGGGATAAAGCCTCCACGTTTGAAATTCCTGCCCCTCGGTGCAAAGTTTCTCCCCTGATTCCTCTGAAAAGGCATTCTCATGCTTCCTTTCTCTACTGCCGCCTTTCTCACACATTCTTCAACCATCCTACTCTTGTTTACAAGTTCAGAGAACACTCTGATCTCTGTTGGTGCCACGGAGTTTAGAATCTCACTCTGAAGACCTCCCTCATACTTGATGCACTTCCATTCAGAAAAATCCTCTGGAACGCCTTGACAAATGCGAGAGAATTGGCATAATTCTTCAAACTTATTGGTATACTCAGTAACAGTCATCTGCTCTTGCTTTAATTGCATCAATTCAAGTTCCTTGGCGTTTCTAGCCGAACTGAGAAAATACTTCTTGTAGAATTCCGTTCGGAATAATTCCCAAGAAATCACGACACCATCTGGCTGCAGGATTTGTCGTGTTCCTTGCCACCAATACTGGGCCTTAGCTTGAAGCTGATAAGTTCCAAAACCTACTGCTCCTCAAGAACCTGTTGAGCCTGTAGCGACCATTCAATTGCTTGGGCCCAATTATCGGCCTCAGTGGGGTTTGAGGTTCCCAGGAAGGTTGGAGGGTGAACCTTCAGGAATGTGGCAAGCATCATAGGGCCATCTTCATTGTTATTCCCATGGTTCCCATTGTTTATATGGTTTTCCAGAGCTTCGGCTGTCACCTGCATAGCCACAACCATGTTTCCCAGGGCAGCCAAAAAGTCTACAGGGTTAGGATTATTCCTTGTCACTTCAGGAATAGCATTTCCTATTCTGCCTCTACCTCACCCGGGACCACGTCCGCGAGTCAACATCTAGTCCCTATACACACCAAACAAGTGATATCAAGTTGATCAGTCTCAATATCGCAAGTTTAGTGCTTTAAGTTCCAAATGCATGCTCATGAACATTTATGCCACATATATCACTTAGATATCCTAATAGCACATAGACACATATACGGAGAATGCACAGAAGCACAGTCAGTCCGTCCCTCAGGCTCTATAGGAATGAACCGCTCTGATACCATAATGTAATACCCTACCACACAAATCTTTACTCTTAAGCCGTAAAACAGAAGTGGTGTGGTATTACAACATCTAAATATATATATATACATAATAGTATCTGAAAAAGAGTAATATATGAGGAGCCTTGGAAAATAGGTAAAACAAAATCGCAAAATAAAAAGCGCATCGCTCAGAAAACGAGATTACTTGCGTGCTAAGAAACCTAGAGATCATAGGTGTAACTAAGTAGAAAGTGGTAATGGAGGGTCAAAAGTATAGAATAACAAGCTCCTAGCTCAGCCTGCGAAGCTAAGGCAAGCCGGAGAATATTTACATATATATACATATCCCGAAAATCCAAAATACATAGCTGAAAACTTAACTCTCCTTAAACCTCTAGGATGGAGAAAATAAACAAGTTTCTTGGAGAGAAAGCTAAGTACATATATATAAAGCTGTACATAAAAATAAACCCAGATACTACTCCGCTTCAGAAGTCCAGACGCCTAGCGAGGAGCCTCTCGACCTGCATCTGAACACAACAACACAGTATGGGGTGAGAATTGGAGGTTCTCAGCATGGCAAAGGTGCCACGCACATAATATATAAGGTCCTAGGAATGCTAGAGGCAATCCTAGAATGCCGACACTCAGATTATAAAACTTAAGTTACTAAACAGAAACCACAAATGGGGTAGGTATTCTAAGGAATTCCAAACTCAACTTAATCCTAACTGTAACATTAAACCTGTCCACCTTCCCTCCGTTCCTCCATCGCCAATGTTATTTCACAGACAGTCAAGCAGATAAAGACAAACACAAGTAGAGTACAAGTTCTGCAGTTAACAATTATACATTTAGCATGGCAAATACATTTAGGCACACCAAGTTAATGCACAACAAATAAATCAAGTAATATGCATATGATGCATGCCTTCCCTATGGTTGATGAAGCTCATTTGTCGGTTATCAAGCCAACCCGACAAGTACGGTTTGCTAAACCATGGACTGTACCCTGACGCGCATCCCTAAGATTCTATGCATAGCTTTTTCTCACATATATATATATATATATATATATATATATATATATATATATATATATATATATAATTGCTCAATAGGGGTCAACCTTCCCGGGAATTTAGAGTGCCTGGTCACATCTTACGTCGTAGGGTCAACAGAGTATCGAGTATCAACCTAGAACACGTGGGGGAAAGCCACGGTACTTTACCAAGAAAAACTCGTATCTCAGATCAATTGAGTATATAATGCCACAATAATATTCATAACCATTATAATCTTTGCAAAATCATATCATACATGCCATAATATAATATATACTCTAATTATACACATTTCCATATTTATTTCACCACTTTTCCTACTTTACTTCATCCTCAAGTTATCTCAATTTTCTATCTCCATCCTAATACTAGACCTCATACTATGATTTGAGACTAAAAGGATGAAAATAGAGGTTTAGAAGTTTAAAATTCGATTTAAAAACTCAAAATCTAATTTTGTAGAAAACAGGGCCATGCGTACGCCTCAGTATGCGTTTAGGCCAAGACGCATACGCATCCCCTGATTACGCGTATGCTTATGCGCCAGGCAGAAGTGCATGTTCGCGTATGAGAAACTTGCGTACGCATAAATTCCAAATCACGCGCACGCATCGGCCACGCATATGTGTGGGCGTGCAAATTTAGCCCATGACGCGCATGCATACGTGGGAGGCAGAAGCTTCCATATGAGAAGGGAGTTACGCGTACGCAAAATTCTAATGTCACGCGTATGCATGGGCGTACGTTTTACCAAAAATTTTATTAAGTCTGAAACCTGCAGATTCACCATTTTAAACCTCAAACTTCCGATGCGCATAACATTTTTGTTTTAAATCATTTTTCTTTTGTTCTTCAAACGGCGTAAACTTCACGGACCCAATTTTCATACGAAACAAGTTTGAAATCATATGGAGGTCCAGAAGCGAAGTTATGGGTCACCAAAGTTTGGCCAAAAACCAAATTTCACAAAAACCTCAAAACCTCATTTTCTCTTTAAAACTCTTTCCAACCTAACTCATCATACGTATAATCACAAATATAACACACTTTTGACAATATCATAATAATCTCTACAATCCTACCATTTCTCAATTCAATAACATCTCACTTCAACCTAAACTTCACAAGTTTATCAACAAACATCAACATACCAACCTATATATACATATTGCCATGATCACAAGTTCTTCAAACATCATCACATCATCATTCATCATTCCAATACCAACAAAACTAAGTGAACACCACACATGCTCAAACCATATCATTATTACTAAACATCCAATACACAATCATTCCATCTTATCCTATGGTTCTCTAGCCTAAGTTTTCACACGACATTATATATTATATACGCGAAACCTAAACCATACCTTGGTCGATTTCCACGTACTAACCAAAGCAATCCACAAGGCAAAAGGGGCAATGCTTCAATCACCAAGATTCAACTCTAACTCCACCAAGCTCTCGAATTAAGCTTCCAATGATTCCAAGGTCTCCATATCATACATTCATACACCTAACACATATATATACATACATATACCCAATAATTCAATATCCAACATAATCCAAACAAGAAATAATTAGGGTTTAGGACTCTCACCGTGCCCATGGACTAAACGAACTAAATCCGTCAAGCTCCACAAGCTAAATTGAACCTAGAGTACCAAATTAACAAAATCTCAACATGGATTCTCTTTAATTTCAAAAATTGAAGGATACAGAGACTGGGGTGAGATTGAAGCTTACCTATGAAATTGATTCGATAGAATTGTAGAGCTCGATGCGGTGGACGCGTGGCCGCAAACGGTGCGGCGATCGAAGCTTGGATGAAGAAGTTATGGTGGATTGGTGTTGTGGTGAGGGTTTGGAAGCTCTCCTCTCCCCTGGGCTGTTCAGCGTGCTTCTTTGCTGAATGGGGAAGGAGATGAGCTTCTGTCCATTTAAGTGATGGGCCCGCTTGGGTCCATGGGCCCAGTTCAAAGGTTCATCCTGTTCGATCCAATTTTGGGCCAAATTTTTTGAAATTAGTGTCAAAATTCTCGTTTTAAAGAGCTCTATCCTATTTTAATATAAGATTTTCATTTCTAATTTTTTTATTAAAATTCAATTTATTGACTAATTATTTACTAATTTTAGTAGGGTTTACACTAGTATTTATAATTTGAAGCTAGAATTATATATAAATATTAAAAAAATTAAATCTGTATATGAAACATATGTTTATATAAAATAATAGAAACATAATTTATAATTTTTTCTTTCTTTATTTTTAAAATACTTAAATTTGTTATATATTTTTTTAATTTAATTTTGATATAATGTTAGATGAAAGATTTATGCATTTGTTTAATTATGTATTGTAATTAAAATATTTTTTCATTGCTATTTCTAAAAATAAAAAATATATTCTAAATTAGTAAATTAATCAATTTAAAATTTTATATGTAACATAGGTACATGTAATAGAGCAAAAGATAAAATATAAGTAATAAGGATGAATAAATTAAGAATAAAAGAAAATATATAAAGTCATGAAAAAAATAAAATATTAGACTAATACTTAAATTATAATTGTTTGAATTAATACCCAATTGCTTCTTTTTGTCCCTTTTTGGACATTGTTGTTTCTTTTTTAAAGAAATACAATTAACTTATCTTTGGTAAAAAAGAAAAAAAAAGATACATATAGACATGGAGAGCTGTATAAAAAAATAGAGAATTTAAAATTTACTTTTTGATGAAGAGAAGATAACCATTAGACAATGAATAGAAAAAAATGTTAAAAATATAAAAATAAGAAGAGGATTTAAGGGAATAAAAGAGTGACGGTACAAAAACTAAATTTGATTAGTTAAATAATAGTTAAAATGATAGAGAAATAAAAAAGTGAATTTGGGACTTTAACTAATTGAATTTAATTTATTTGTAGTAAGATCATTTAAAATTTGAAATAGGAACATATTATATATAATTAAATTTAAAAAAAAATAAAAATACAGTGGGGGCAAGTGCTCCCTCATTGTTGTTACTGGGTCTGTCCCTGCTGCTAGTATGAATTCAATCAAAAATTAATGTATTTAAATAAAAAGTTTGTCTAGAGATAGTGATACTACATATATAAGCAGTTTTGTAATTAAATTTAATTAAATTAGTATAAGTCCATAAAAAAAAAAAAAACACAGTGCGTGTGCCATTGCTTTATCCTTCTCTACATTTTTCTAACACATAAATTTTTGCACATAATGCAAAAAAAATTTCAAATAAAAATCTTATAAATATAGCATAGAAATTTTTGTACATAGTATAAAAATATTTGCACATAACACATAAATTTTTGCATATGCCGCGAATGTATTTTGTTACTTGCGTATTAATGTTTTGAGCATGTCATCCTTTAAAAGTTTTATGTTATACACTAACTTTTCTGTGTTGTACACCAAAATATTTGCACTGTACACCAAAATATTTGTGCTGTGTGTATTTTGTTGGTTGAGTGTCAATATTCTTGACATGTTATCCTTCAATAATTTCTGTATTGTACACCAAAATTTATATGTTGTGCACCAAAATTTATGTGATGTGTATCAAAATTTCTTAATCAGTAGTTTTACTGAACATATATAAGAACGATGATGACAAAGTGCGCATATAGTAAGTGAAATTTGGTTAGACTTGACTAAAAAAAAAATTTGTCCTCTAACTTTATTGAAAAGTAAAAGCGACAATACTTTAAAATGCATGGATCGAGTAAATTATAAAAATTAAGTGAGAGGAAAAGCTTAAATTCACTGCTGTAAAAGAGCTCATTATCGACAGATACACTGATTGTCTTTGAGGAGGCAGAGATTACCAACGACGAACCACAGCAGCATCAACAAAATGGGAAGCATTTTTTTCGAGGATTAAGTTTACCCACGGTAGAGCCGAGGGTAACCGTTGGTAAACTTTGGCGTCATTCACTACAAGAAAAAGTTGGGTACCGTCGGATTTAGCATCGTAGAGTAGCGGCGGATTTATCATCAGATTTACTGGCAGTAACGACGTTGAATTGGTAACATTTAGTAACTACCGGTGGATTTATGTTCCCAATGGTAAATTCACCGGTAATATTTGGCGGGAAACAAGAAAAAATTGGCGCGTCCTTTAGGGTCAGATTTACCGTTGCATTTTTTCGACGGTAAACACACTTAGTGAAATGCTGCGTTTTGGTGACTCACAATGGTTTACTGTCAGATTTTTCAATGGTAACAGGGCCTTATATTCAAAGCGCGAACCCTCTTTTCCGTCATTCGAATTTCTCTCTCTCTCTCTCTCTCTCTCTCTCTCTCTCTCTCTCTCTCTCTCTCTCTCTCTCTCTCTCTCTCTCTCTCTCTCTCTAACCCCTTCGCCTTCTCTATCGCTGCCGGCCACCCTAAGCCGCCACCTCTCTCTTCTCTTTCTTCCCTTCTCTCTCTAACCCACTCTAGCTTGGTCCGTATCACACAGCCCTTGTTCCTAGCTCGTTCCGGGTAGCATCCAACTCCGGTGACCGTTCGTTTGCCGCTCCTCGTAACGGCAACATCATAGTGCCGCTGCAACTCCTTTCAACTTCTTCATTCCATTTCGTTCTAGCAACCCAGGTTACTACTCTTCTGTTTTTAATTTCTGTTTCAGTTAGTTTTAGTTTCATTAATCTGATTTCTAGTTTGAATTAATTTTCTGTTAATGGATTTTAAATGGTTAGGATAGGTGAGATTAGATTATTAGGTTCTGAATTGCTGAAAAATGATTGGATAATTTGGATTATGCTTGGTTGTTGCTAGTTTTGAATTATTTGTTGTTGGTGTTGATTGTTGATTTGAAATTGGGGTTGTAAATTGTTATTTGATCTTGATTTTGCATGTTTAATGTTTGTGCATGCCAAGTGTTCGTCAATATGCTTCAGAGCTTTTAATACAATTTTTGGTCTAATTCTTGAAAATCAATGCTTGTTTGCATGTTATGATTGTTATTATGCATTGATAATGGAATTTAATTTATTTTTAATTGACCAAAACTTTTGAATCTTTGAATGATTGAGGCATTTATTTAATAGTACAAGATTAATTAAGTTGGTCATTTTTAACCAGATTAGGTCAACTTTGTATGTTTAATCGGTTTTGGTTATATTAGGAATAAATTTCAAATGTTGAAATTAATTGGTTCTGATTTCTGTTCCTTATTTAGTTCTAAACTTAGGGTACTAAACTTGTTTTGAATTTAGGGTTTTCTAAAATTTTAAACTTAGGGTACTGATGCGCGCCACTGGCATCATCCCTGCTAGTGGCAGCGGTCTTGCTGGTGGTACACAGGCATCACCACCTTCTCCACTGCCTCAGCAGGACTACGGGAATGACGACGATGACTACCTGGATCTTTAGTGATTAGGGTTCTGTTTTATTGTCTCATTGTATTTATTTGATTTATTTGAACATTTGATATTTAATATTACATAATTAGTTTTATTATTTATAAATTGACCATTAATTGTGTGAAAAATAAATTTAAATAAAAAATTAAAATTAAAAAGAAAAAAATTAAAAAAATTGCGCCACAATTTAAAAAAAAATATTGACATTATCGTCGGATTTACCGAGGAAATAATCCGATGGTAATAGTGCGAAAAACAATATATTATGGCGCCAACGTTACTGTCGAAAAAAGTCACCGGTGTAACACCCTACCACACTAAGCTTTACGCTTAAGTCGTAAAACAAAGGTGGTGAGGTATTACGACCTCTAAAATAAAATGAGTACATATAATAGCAGAAGAATTATAATATGCTAGGAGCCTTGAAGAAAAGGGGGAAATAAAAATCGCACAATAAAGGCGCTACGCTCAAGGAACGAGTTAACTTACGTGCTAAGAAAATCATAACTATCAAACATAAGATAACAGAAGTAGGAGTAGAATACCAAAGATACAAAATAACAAGCTCCTAACTCAGCCTGCGAAGTCAAGACTGGCCGGAGAATATTTACACATATATACATACATATCCAAAATCCAAAAGTACATATACACAATCCTGCCTCTCCATAAACCTCTAAGAGGATCAAAAAGAATAAGTCATGCGGAGAGAAAGCTAAGTACATATATATACATCATAGCATAACAAAATATCCCAGTAACCACTCCGCTTCAAGAGTCCAGACGCCTAACGAGATGCCTCTCGACCTGCATCTGAAAAACAACAACATAGTATGGAATGAGAACCGGAGGTTCTCAGTATGGTAAAGGTGCCTCACACATAATATATAAGGTCCTGGGAATGCCAGAGGCAATCCTAGAACATCGACACTCAGATTATAGAGCTTAAAGTATTAAACAGAAGCCATAAAAGGTGGTTTCCTAAAAATATTTAATCATAACTTAACTTAACCTTAAATCTAAGTCCTATACTGCCATTCCTCCATACCTCCAACTCCATCATGTATTTTCACAGACAAATAGACAGATAAATGCAAACACAAAAAGGTTACAACTACTGCAGGTAACAAATACACATTTAGCATGGCAAATACAGATAGGCACACCCAATTAGAGCACAAGCAAGTAATTCAAGTAATATGCATATGATGCATGCCTGTCCTATGGCTGATGAGGCTCATCTGTCGGTTATCCAGCCAACCCGACAAGTCTGAATTGTCCTTAGACTGTCCCCCGACGTGCATCCCCAAGAGTCTATGCATAGATTTTTCTCAAATAATATTGCTCAATGGGGGTATCATTCCCGGGAATTTATATAGTGCCCGGTCACACTTACGTCGTAGGGTCAACAGAGTATCGAGTTTTCAACCTGGTACACGTGGTGGCAAGCCACGGCACTTAATCCAGGGAATCTCGTATCTCAGATTATTCAAATTCATAAGCCATATAAATAATTCAATTAAAATTCATCAACATCCACATCATTCTCAATCGCATCTCATTCATCATTATACGTCAATCATATTCAATCATTATCCTTCATTATCACATCTCTCATTCCGTCCATCAATAGTTCTAATTCAAAACATAATTCATTCTTTTCCAAATGAATCAAACTTAAAACATGCTCATTTTCTTAATAACTCAAAATCAAACCATATAACCTTTGAATCTTAAATCTTTATAAATAATCATATAAACTAAATCTCTAATTTTTATAGAATTTCGGCAGCATCTCCTCTAAAACTCGGACTTTGCCACCCTTTTCGGGTCCAAACCTGCTTTCTTTTCAATTCAACATACCCTTCCTCATCATCATAACAACCACCACGATAAATCTACCTCAGATAAACAATTAAACTCATACTATATTCAAATCCAACAACCCAAAAATTCAACTAAGGATCATAGTTCACAATTCCTGAGCTTTTAACACAAAATACCTCATTATCACAACAACCTCCACAATAGTTATACCTCAAATCAATAATTCACCAAATCATTAGTTAATCAACAATAACATTCAACCATAATTCCCTCCAAATTAACATAACAACTTTCACCATCCAAAATTAAAAACTAATTATCCAATAAACTTCAACCAATTATATTCATCGACAAATTACTAAATATTAAACATACACCTGCATTCCAACTTATCCTATGGTCATCTAGCCTAAGTTTTCACAGAACATTATATATTAAATGCAAGAAACCTAAACCATACCTTGGCCGATTTCCACGTAACGACCAAAGCTATTTATTCAAAACCAAGACAGCCCCTCAAAACTCAACTAATCTGCTTTCTCCAAGTTCCAGTATTCACAATTTCAAGCTCCAATTATTTATTCACAACCTAATACACATTCATAACACATATATATCCAATTTAATACTCAAAGCTCAAATTCAATGAAAATAAAATAGAATTATCGTATCCTCACCTTACCCAAGCTTCACATAAGCAAGAGTGAACGTTTTTCTCAAGCTAATTGGATCCTAAAACATCAAAAATCAAAGAAATTCAATACCCCTTCTCAAAACTCGAAAATTGGGGGAAAAGAGTGGCTGAGAATATTTAAGGGCTTACCTATAAAATTGTTCCGGTAGAAATGTAAAGCTCGACGCGGTGGACGCGTGGTCGCAAACGGTGCGGCGATCGGAGCTCGGATCGGGAAGTTACGGCGCCTTGAACTTGGAACGAGGGTTCGGACCCCTTTTTCTTCTCCTCCCTGGACGCAAGCTTTCAGCGTCACGTTGCTGAAATGAGGGAGATGCAATGCGTGGGTTCATTTAATAGGTCGGTTCGGTTGGACCGATGCTCCAATTTGGATCCGGTTCAACCGGTTCGGTCCATTCGGTCCAATCTTGGACCGATTTTCTCAAAATTAGTGTCAAAATTTTCGTTTCGATGAGCTCTATCCTAATTTGATATAATATTCACATTTCTAATCCTCCTTATTAAAAACTAATTTATTGACTAATTATTTACTAATTTAACCGGGGTTTACATCCTACCCACCTAATAAAGAATTTTGCCCTCAAAATTCAGATGTAGTCAGCAGTTATCTGAAAAGAGATGTGGGTAATCCTTTCGTATATCTGATTCGAGTTCCCTGGTATGTTCCTCGATACCAGCTCGACTCCAAACTACTTTTACTAATGATACTTCCCTTCCTCGTAATCGTTTAACACTGGTGTCATCAATCCTCATCGGAATTACTGGAAGTGTTAGATCTTCTCTCACTCGGATTGGTTCTGGTTCTAGAACATGACTTGCGTCAGGAGTATACTTCCGAAGCTGTGACACATGGAACACATCGTGCAAATTCGAAAGATATGGCGGTAAGGCAATTCTATAAGCCACTGGTCCAATTCTCTTCAGAATCTCAAACGGTCCAATATAACGGGGATTCAGTTTCTTGGTCTTAATAGCTCTTCCCACGCCAGTGGTTGGTGTAACTTTCAGAAAGACATGTTCTCCTTCTTCGAATTCCAAAGGCTTTCGCCTCTGATCAGCATAGCTCTTCTGGCGGCTTTGGGCTATAAGCATTCGACTACGAATCTTCTTTATCTGCCCAGTCGTTTCAGCTATCATTTCAGGCCCTAATAAACTCCTTTCTCCAGTTTCATACCAACATAGTGGAGACTGACATTTTCTGCCATACAGAGCCTCATATGGAGCCATTCCGATGCTCGCATGATAGCTATTATTATAAGCAAATTCTATTAATGGCATATACCGATCCCAGCTCGCCGACTGGTCCAATACACAAGCTCTTAGCATATCTTCCAAGGTCTGAATAGTTCTCTCTGATTGACCATTTGTCTGAGGGTGATACGCAGTACTCAAGCTTAACTGAGTCCCAAATGCACGTTGAAAAGCTCCCCAGAATTTTGATGTAAAGCGAGGATCTTTGTCAGATTTGATAGTAGAAGGCACACCATGCAATTTGACAATCTCTTTGATATACATTCGAGCCAATTCCTCCATTGTGGAATCTCCAAAGGCTGAAGGGTCCCTGATGGTCTCTGATGCTCAATCTTAACCTTCTGACATGTTAAACATTTAGATACATGCAATGCCACATCATTCTTTAATATCTGGCACAACAATCTGGTTCTTGAACTTCCACAAACCTTCCTGTCCTTCTAACACTCTCCACTGTTTCTCCTGTTTGACTGCTGGTAATACCTTACGTAACGCTTCATTGTCTCGATGAGCCTTCAGAAGTTCTGATTTAAAATCACTTGAGATCTGCAATTGACTCAAACACAGAATTCCAGATTCTTCTCTAACTCCCAAATTCAAACCTTGAAATGCCCTTAGTAATTCTTCTTCCCGTAGCATCATCCAAGTTGCATATAAAGACTTTCGACTCAAAGCCTCTGCCACAACGTTCGCTTTTCCTAGATGATAATTCAATTCAAAATCATAATCTTTCAGAAGCTCCATCCACCTCCTCTGCCACATATTCAACTCTTTCTGCTCAAAAAGATTCTTCAAACTCTTATAGTCTGAGAAAACATGAAACTTAACGCCATAGAGGTAGTGCCTCCAGATCTTTAAAGCAAACACAACAGCAGCAAGTTTTAAATCATGTGTCGAATAGTTCATCTCATACAGCCTTAATTGCCGTGAGGCGTATGCTACAACATTCTGGTGCTGCATCAAAACGCACCCCAAGCCCTTCAGCGATGCATCACAGTACACTTCAAACGGCTCACTTGGTTCAGACAATACTAACACGAGTGCAGTAGTCAATCTGTGCTTTAATGCTTAAAAACTCTCTTCACACTCTGGGTCCAAATAAAAAGCGTATCCTTCCTAGTCAACTTAGTTAAAGGTAAGGCGAGCTATGAAAGTCCCTTAATGAATCTTCGATACTATCCCGCCAAACTTAGGAAACTTCTAATCTCTATTACTGAAGTTAATCACTCCCATTTCATCACTACTTCTACCTTAGCAGGATCCATGGCTATTCCCTGCTTACTCACCACGTGACCGAAAAACTTTACCTCACTCTTCCAAAACTCGCATTTAGATAACTTAGTGTATAACTTCCTATTTCTCAAAATTTGTAATACAGTTCGTAAGTGATTAACATGCTCCTCTTCAGTCTTAGAATAAACAAGAATATCATCAATGAAGACAATAACAGACTTGTCCAAATACAGCCGAAAAATCCTGTTCATATAATCCATAAATACTGTCGGGGCATTAGTTAACCCGAAAGACATCATTGTATACTCATAATGACCGTAACGTGTCCTGAAAGCAGTTTTCGGAATATCCTCGTCTCTAACCCTTATCTAATGATACCCTGATCGCAGGTCAATCTTAGAAAACACACCGGCACCCTGTAACTGATCCATTAGATCATCGATTCTAGGCAACGGATATTTATTCTTCACAGTGATCTTATTCAATTGCCGATAATCGACACACAGCCGCATACTCCCATCCTTCTTCTTTACCAGTAATATTGGCACTCCCCACGGAGAAACACTTGGTCGGATAAAATGCTTACCCAACAGATCTTCCAGCTGAGCCTTCAGTTCAGCCATTTCTAAAGGCGACATCCTATAAGGAGTAATTGAAATTGGACCAGATCTAGGTACCAACTCAATTGCAAATTCAACCTCTCGGTTAGGGGGAAATTCATTAATATAATCCGGAAACACATCTGGAAATTCACATACAACCGAAATCTGCTCTAAACTCTGATCATCACCTGATATTCTCGCAGTTAACAACATAATACTCTGACATTCAGTTCCAGAACAGTTTACTATCATAAAATTCAAATAGTAACTATTCACCACAACCGGCGCTTCTGACCTTTCTAACATAAACTGTACTGACTTCTCAGAATAATCAAGCAAAACATGGCTCTTAAATAACCAATCTCCCGACTATCACAGCGTCATCTGCCTGCAGGATACATCGTGTCCCCTGTCACCAATACTGAGCCTCACCTTGCAGTTGATAAGTTCCAAATTCAACCAATTACTTCTCAGGAACCTGTTGGGCCTGCAACGTCCGTTCCATAGCTTGAATCCAATTATCTGCGTTAGTGGGATTTGAGGTTCCCCTGAAGATCGGAGGATGAACTTTCAGAAATATAGCAAGTGTCATAGGACCGCCCTCATCATTATTGTTCCCGTGATTATCCTGGTTTATCTTATTACCCAGTGCCTCGGCTGTTGTCTACATAGCTGCAGCCATATTTCCTAGAGTAGCCATAAAGTCTACTGGATCATTCCCTACCGGGCTAGGAGTAACGATGCGTATTCTACCTCTACCTCGCCCGCGACCGCGTCTACGAGTCGACATCTGGTCCTTATACACATCAAACAAGTGATATTAAGTTGATCAGTCTCAATATCGCAGGTCTAATGCTTTTAAGTTCCAAATGCATGCTCACAAACGTTTATGCCATATATATCAATCAGATATCCTAATAGCACATAAACACATATACAGAGAATGCACAGAAGTACAATCAGTCCGTCTTTCAGGCTCTATAGGAACGAACTGCTCTGATACCATAATGTAACACCCTACCACACTAAGCTTTACGCTTAAGTCGTAAAACAAAGGTGGTGAGGTATTACGACCTCTAAAATAAAATGAGTACATATAATAGCAGAAGAATTATAATATACTAGGAGCCTTGAAGAAAAGGGGGAAATAAAAATCGCACAATAAAGGCGCTACGCTCAAGGAACGAGTTAACTTACGTGCTAAGAAAATCATAACTATCAAACATAAGATAACAGAAGTAGGAGTAGAATACCAAAGATACAAAATAACAAGCTCCTAACTCAGCCTGCGAAGTCAAGACTGGCCGGAGAATATTTACACATATATACATACATATCCAAAATCCAAAAGTACATATACACAATCCTGCCTCTCCATAAACCTCTAAGAGGATCAAAAAGAATAAGTCATGCGGAGAGAAAGCTAAGTACATATATATACATCATAGCATAACAAAATATCCCAGTAACCACTCCGCTTCAAGAGTCCAGACGCCTAACGAGATGCCTCTCGACCTGCATCTGAAAAACAACAACATAGTATGGAATGAGAACCGGAGGTTCTCAGTATGGTAAAGGTGCCTCACACATAATATATAAGGTCCTGGGAATGCCAGAGGCAATCCTAGAGCATCGACACTCAGATTATAGAGCTTAAAGTATTAAACAGAAGCCATAAAAGGTGGTTTCCTAAAAATATTTAATCATAACTTAACTTAACCTTAAATCTAAGTCCTATACTGCCATTCCTCCATACCTCCAACTCCATCATGTATTTTCACAGACAAATAGACAGATAAATGCAAACACAAAAAGGTTACAACTACTGCAGGTAACAAATACACATTTAGCATGGCAAATACAGATAGGCACACCCAATTAGAGCACAAGCAAGTAATTCAAGTAATATGCATATGATGCATGCCTGTCCTATGGCTGATGAGGCTCATCTGTCGGTTATCCAGCCAACCCGACAAGTCTGAATTGTCCTTAGACTGTCCCCCGACGTGCATCCCCAAGAGTCTATGCATAGATTTTTCTCAAATAATCAATATTGCTCAATGGGGGTATCATTCCCGGGAATTTATATAGTGCCCGGTCACACTTACGTCGTAGGGTCAACAGAGTATCGAGTTTTCAACCTGGTACACGTGGTGGCAAGCCACGGCACTTAATCCAGGGAATCTCGTATCTCAGATTATTCAAATTCATAAGCCATATAAATAATTCAATTAAAATTCATCAACATCCACATCATTCTCAATCGCATCTCATTCATCATTATACGTCAATCATATTCAATCATTATCCTTCATTATCACATCTCTCATTCCGTCCATCAATAGTTCTAATTCAAAACATAATTCATTCTTTTCCAAATGAATCAAACTTAAAACATGCTCATTTTCTTAATAACTCAAAATCAAACCATATAACCTTTGAATCTTAAATATTTATAAATAATCATATAAACTAAATCTCTAATTTTTATAGAATTTCGGCAGCATCTCCTCTAAAACTCGGACTTTGCCACCCTTTTCGGGTCCAAACCTGCTTTCTTTTCAATTCAACATACCCTTCCTCATCATCATAACAACCACCACGATAAATCTACCTCAGATAAACAATTAAACTCATACTATATTCAAATCCAACAACCCAAAAATTCAACTAAGGATCATAGTTCACAATTCCTGAGCTTTTAACACAAAATACCTCATTATCACAACAACCTCCACAATAGTTATACCTCAAATCAATAATTCACCAAATCATTAGTTAATCAACAATAACATTCAACCATAATTCCCTCCAAATTAACATAACAACTTTCACCATCCAAAATTAAAAACTAATTATCCAATAAACTTCAACCAATTATATTCATCGACAAATTACTAAATATTAAACATACACCTGCATTCCAACTTATCCTATGGTCATCTAGCCTAAGTTTTCACAGAACATTATATATTAAATGCAAGAAACCTAAACCATACCTTGGCCGATTTCCACGTAACGACCAAAGCTATTTATTCAAAACCAAGACAGCCCCTCAAAACTCAACTAATCCGCTTTCTCCAAGTTCCAGTATTCACAATTTCAAGCTCCAATTATTTATTCACAACCTAATACACATTCATAACACATATATATCCAATTTAATACTCAAAGCTCAAATTCAATGAAAATAAAATAGAATTATCGTATCCTCACCTTACCCAAGCTTCACATAAGCAAGAGTGAACGTTTTTCTCAAGCTAATTGGATCCTAAAACATCAAAAATCAAAGAAATTCAATACCCCTTCTCAAAACTCGAAAATTGGGGGAAAAGAGTGGCTGAGAATATTTAAGGGCTTACCTATAAAATTGTTCCGGTAGAAATGTAAAGCTCGACGCGGTGGACGCGTGGTCGCAAACGGTGCGGCGATCGGAGCTCGGATCGGGAAGTTACGGCGCCTTGAACTTGGAACGAGGGTTCGGACCCCTTTTTCTTCTCCTCCCTGGACGCAAGCTTTCAGCGTCACGTTGCTGAAATGAGGGAGATGCAATGCGTGGGTTCATTTAATAGGTCGGTTCGGTTGGACCGATGGTCCGATTTGGATCCGGTTCAACCGGTTCGGTCCATTCGGTCCAATCTTGGACCGATTTTCTCAAAATTAGTGTCAAAATTTTCGTTTCGATGAGCTCTATCCTAATTTGATATAATATTCACATTTCTAATCCTCCTTATTAAAAACTAATTTATTGACTAATTATTTACTAATTTAACCGGGGTTTACAACCGGTAACCAAATAGTTTTTTTGGAAAGTAATCCGTTGCATAATTCGATGGCAATTACCGGCGAGATTTATACCGTCCAATTTCTTTTGATGGTAAGTTAGTTATGTCGGATTTTATTTGTGTTTCTGACGATAAATCCGATGATACTCTGCGTTTTTCTTGCAGTGATGAGCGTGTAGAGATAATACTGACGTATAAGGCCGTCGGTAAATAATTAACGTACAAATTTTCGAAATAAATTTATCGATGGCTAAGTCATCATTAACTTTAATCAAATTCAATTTTTTAATTAATTTAATGATTAATTAACAACGATCTAACCGTCGGTAGACTTATACACATTAAATAAAGATTGAAAGAAATAAATGTTATTAATTACCAATAACTTAGCCGTTGGTAAAGAATATTAATTATTTATTTAAAATAAACTTTGAATATTATAACGTTCACAATTTATCAACGGGCAAACTGTAGGTAAATTAATAGTTGAAATTTTTGAATTCTCGCATGTCATTTATATCTGTGATCAATTTGATGACAAACAATTATCCTAATTTTTATATTAGTTGTTAAATCAATTTCTAATTTTATTTTAAACTACTAACAGTGTTATAGTATAATTTGTGTTAAATGGTTGCCAATTTTATCATCGACAACTAATTTAGCGACCTACAATTTTTATAACTACTTTATTGTTGATAGCTAAATCGATATCTTAAATGTTAGTGATAGATTAAACGACAAAATATTCACACGGGGTTGAATGGGGTGATTTAACAATCAACTAAATTAAAAATTTTAAATTTTATTACCAATAATATTTTTTACGCTGCTTGTATTAAATGATAATATGATATACATAATTTAAAGAGTTAATTTTATAAATATTTAAAATACCAATAAATTCATTTACAAAAAATAAATTAATATTATATCTATAAAAAAATAAATTTATATTGACAAAATTATTTAAATTTTAAAAAATTATTCAAATTTTTTAAAATATTTTTTATTTTAATTTAATCCAATCCCAAACTTTAATTCTACTCACCACCACCACAACTACTACCGCCTCCTGCTCAATTGCTCCTTCTCGGCTGCTCGAAACAATGTCGAAATCGCTGACTTGTGCATGCAGAAGAAGGTTGGCCCTCTCAATAGGGGCCACAATGGGGTGAACCACCCCAGCCATGAATTAATGGACGTTCACCAGTTTTGAACATTGCTTCAAGTTCAACTACGATCTTTCTTGTTCTTCTTCATCTCAATCTTGTTTTTTCTGGATCATTATGGCTCTAATACATATCCATCTATCCCTTTCATTCTCTCTACTTATTATCTCTAAATAATCTTTCTCCCATATACAGAGCAGTCCTTCACCGCCTTCCTTTGCCTCCCCACTATCCCAGCCACACTCTAATTTCCCCCGCAGCCTTTTCAGTGTTATATGAGATGTTTCTAGATTTTGTTTCAACGATTCCTATAAACCAAGGATTATATTTACTAATTAACTCCTTAAGGCATCTTATCTTACCTCCACTCCCTAATCAATTTCAAGGAAGAATATTGTTTATAGATATCAATTAACTTACATGAATAGGAACACTCTGTTAGCTGTTTGTTTCGCTACGATAATAAATTCATATTTACTGATACAATAAAAATATAATCAAATAATAAAAGGACACGTGGATTATATTATTTCCGTCAATATTTAATTTTTTTAAATATATATATTATATCAATATTTTTATCAAAATATTCTTATAATTTAATAAAAATAAAAAAATTATTTTTATTTAATTTTATAAAAAAATTTAAATATTTTTTTTATGTTGGATAAAAACTATCTATTTAAATTAATTAAATTTTCAAATTTAACTAACTTCAATTTTATAATTTAAACTTTATATAATTTAACAAATACAACAAAAACACATTTAGTTATTCACAAGGTTCTGAAAACTGAACCGGTCATCGAACCGCTCTAACTATTGGTTCACTGGTTTATAGGTTCAACCGGTTCGACCGTAGTTGAACCGAAAAACCGTTTTATAATAAAATAATAAATAAAATATAAATAAACACATAAAAATATAATTATATTCTAATATAAATTTTAAAATATCATTCAAATTAAAAGTACTACATAAACCAGAATGTTATAATCTCATTCAAATACAAATTCAAAAGTCAAAAAATAAAACAAAGACATGAAGTAAAATCTCCGGAGTGTACATGAAGTAACAAAGACACATAGACCATAACAAAAACCCCTTTACTGTTACAATAACAGGAATAAGATCAAATTAATGTTTTTGATCTAATTCAACAATAATCAATCATTATCCTTTATCATGGATAAGTGCACAACATACCTTGATTTGTCATATGGTTGTACCAGAAGGGAACTGGCATCAGGGGTGCTAATTTGAGCAATGCTCTTCAAGCTAACTGGACTTCCATAGTATTCCACCTAGAAACATGTTATAAAATTGCTTATCTACAGAAATAAACTATTGATGAATACATTGATATCTAGTTCATCGTATAAATAATGCATTATGGTATAAGCAATGTGGTGGGTTGGATCAAAAGTACAAGTTGCCAATTTGGTGTGGCAATTCCTCAATGTAGGTTCCGTAGAATTGTTAGCAATACTAAATAACAATGTGACAAGCAGATGAAGTACAAATGAAAAGTAGTCCACCAATCCAAGTCAAATGTTGGAGAAAATTTGAGAAATGAGATTGATCAATCAGAGTTCACAGTTTCAGAGTTCAATAGTTCATCATGTCACAAAATCAAAGAGCTACTCAATGAACAGAGTTCACAGTAATCCAGCCCAATGATCTCAACTCTCAAGTTCACAACAAATGAACAAACAACATCCAAAATTCAAAGTTTAGCAGTTCATCATGTCTCAAAATCAGTGTTGACAAAATCATGTCACAAAATCAGAGTTCAAAAAATTCTTTGTTCACAGAATCATCTCTCAAAATCAGAGTATACAAAATCAGAGTTCACAATGACAAAATCATGTCACATAAATCAAAGTTCACACAATCATATTTCATAAAATCAGAGTTCACACAATTAGAGTTCACAGTTTCATCTCTCAAAATCAGAGTATACAAAATCAGAGTTCACAATGACAAAATCATGTCACATAAATTATAAATTAGAGTTCACACAATCAGAGTTCACAGTTTCATCAGATTTCACAGTTTCATCAGAATTCAGTCAATTCACAAAGTTCACAGTATCAGATTTCATCACAGTATCAGAGACTCAGAGTCAGTTCATCATGCAACAGTTCATAACTAAATTAAAAATTACCTGGAACTCTATTGCTTTCTCTCAGAGATCGAAGGCACCTTGAGGCTTCAGGCTTCACCTCTTCAACGCTTCAACCGAACTCTATTGCTTTCTCTCAGAGCTCGACGGAGGTGACTGGTCGAAGTGGCTGAGTGAGCGACGGAGCTGACGGCGCGACGGACCCAACGGCGCCACGGAGCTGACGGCGCGACGGTGCTGAAGGCGCGACGAATCGTGATGGCGTTCAGGGCTTCAGGAGTTCTCTGTCTCTCACTCTCTCTGACGTGATAGTGCGACGGATCGTGACGGTGATGAATGATGAGAGTGGAGCTGAAGTGCGTGGGTGTGGGTCTGTGGGTGTGGCCGTGTGAAACTGGGAGTCTGGGATGCAACACGCAAGTGCGAATGGCAAAGGAGAATTAGGGTTCACATTTCACAAAACGCAAAACGGCAGCGTTTTGCTGCACGGCTAAAAAACTGGCCGGGTCCCGGTTCGGTTCAACCGACCGGTAATCGACCGGTTCGTCGATTCAACGCCGGTTTCTTAATTTTACGGTTTTTCTAATTGTCCGAACCGCTTTAGTTTTCGGTTCATGGTTCAACCGGTTTGACCGGCCGGTTCGAACCGGTTTTCAGAACATTGGTTATTCATCAACACTTCAATTTTGTTAATACTCCATTATTCTTTCATGAACCCTAATCTCTCATCATCGTTCATACTAAAATAAACTGCATCTGAAAAATAAAAAAAACTTCTTCATCACTTTGACACTCTCAAAGACCGTCTTTCTCTCCTTTACACTTACCGGCATCTCGTCTCGTCGTCGCCGAAGTTTCAACGGTCTCGCGGCCTTTCCTGGAATTCTCATTGCGGGCGACAGAAGCAATTCGGTGGGTTGTTGTCTCTCGTCGTCTTCTGGTTTTGGGTCCTCGCCGTCGTCGAAAATCGTGTACCGTCGTGGGGTCTTCACTCGTCGTCTTCTGGTTTCGGGTCCTGTAATTTTTCTCAGCTTCGAATCATTGAACTTTCTCAAAATGGTTTCTCAACGAAATTGACATCAGAAATAATCATGTGTTTCAAATCGATGATCATATCCAACAAAAGACATCAGAAATTAATGACACTCATAATGATGAGTAGTTGAATGATTCAAAGGTAAAGAATATCTGAGCAGGGAGGTTGGGAAAAGGAGAAGAAATCGAACAAAGCAAGAGAACACAACAACCCCATTATTGTAAAAATATCTCAACAGATTTCAATGGATGAAATGTTTGGTACTCTACAATCAACTTTTATAATGAAGCAATGCTAAATTCCAATGGACAATAGTGATGATAAATCATAGTCATGAATGTATTCATCATACATTTCAAAGTTCAAAGCACTTGCATGCAGGCTTAGACATTCATGTCTTTTTCCCATACTTAGCTTACCTTCTGTATACGTTGTTTTGTTTCTAAAATATGTAAATGTAAATTCAACTCCCTCTTTGTCACACACAAAATTTTGACAGTTTCTGCATCTTTGTCTCTAATATTTAACTTTGGTAATTTGCATTCTGTCCTTATGTTTAATTTTTCTCTATCTTTAATTTGTTTCACATTATGTATACAAGCTAGTCTTTACCTCCACAAATTTCGTCCTTTTTGGTGTCTAAAGTCTAATCTATCCTTCCTTATACGTGCATTTGGGGTTGAATTACTGATTAATTTATCTAAACTAATTGAATATCTCTCAATTCCGTACCCAACAAGAGCATAGCTCTATGTTTAGCTGATAAACTTGACTACATAAAGTAAACTTAGTTTGGCTTATATGGGAAGACTTTGATTCTTTAATTTTAAATACTTTTAAACAGAAATAACTTTTTTTACAGGTAGTTAAGTGGATAAGTAACTACTAAAATCAGCAGCCTATTATGATATTGCAAAAAAAGAGATATTCCTCCACTTAATTTACAACCAGAAACAGTTAATTAGTAAATTTAGCAGGTGCATAAAAAGAAATTAAATTAAATTAAATTAAAATTTGATTATAAAAGTTTAATTAGAACTTATCATAAAAAATTTTCGTTGTTCTGTTTGATTTGTTAATTCAACAGGTAGCCATAGATGTACATGTCCATATTTTTCCTTTTTTCTTCTTAAAAAATCTCCGTTCATTTGTATTGTTCTTTTAGCTAATTCATGTGTTTTGAGTTGAGTTTTGAGACAGAGCTAGAAATATTGGCGTGCATTTTGAGCAAGAAAAAGAAATATTTATCGCGCTTTCTAGTTTAGACTAATTGGCAAAATATGGCCAGTCACATTTTGAGATTTTTTCAAAATACGACGATATGTAATTTATATGATATCTCATCTCATAATCATATATGTATCAACTTTCAAACATTATCTTATGCAGAAGACTATGGTGATTATGGTACCTTGGCAAACACAGGCCAAATATTCAGTAATGGTGCCAGTTTTCTTGACTGCCCACAATTAACACTTGAAGCTTTGAATCTTGGTTCTTGATGAAATAGTGAAGATGTATGTGATCTTTTCCCATATCTCAGCAAAGGTGAGGTAATGAACAATTAATACACGATCATGTTGTTTCCATTATATTTGATGGATTCTATCGGAATCTGTTATTACCAACTCTAACAAACTATAGCAGCCACTCACATTATAACAGAATTAATTCCAAGCTAAACCATAACAACTTCTCTGCCTCTCTTGAGTCACAAGTCACCACTATATGCCTGTCACCCTTAACAGACAAGAGTGTATGAACATGCAATAATTCAGACTTAACAAGATCCAATTTGTTGTTACATATGTGAACCATTAACATATATAGATTGGATTAACTGCAAGAAATCATTATGCCAATTACTTCAACATACCTAATTGTAGTTAAAATTCACATTCTTAATTGTAGTTAACAAGATCCTATTTGTTGGTTCTCAGAAAAAAAACAGTGCTCTTACTATAAAAAAGAGAGAACTTGTTGCTTCTCCTTCTTTCTATGGTATTGTTGACTTTTCATCTTGAAAAAAGAACAGAAAGAAAAATAAAAGAAATTTCATGTATTTGTTAGTGACTCTTTCAATAAAAAGATTTTAGATTTACGTATTTCTATATTAGTTTTTTTTTTCTTCTCTCATTTAGAATTTAGAATTTGGATGTTAGTTGTGATTTTAGTTTTGTTAGAAAATCTCATTTTTGTTATTACTGTTGGCCCAATTGAACTACTTATAATCTTTTTTATATCGATGAATACTTGTTTTTGAAAAAACAATGGATTCTTTTTACTTTTTACAAGGTATCATGTCTTGAATAAGCATAAGCATAAGGCATAAGCATAAGAGAAAGTATGCAAAGGGAATGGATTATTATATGCAAAGAACACAAGGCATGACTTTTCTTATTTCAAAAATAGAAAAAGCAAAATAAATATATAACACACTATATTTATCATTTTATCTTGCCTACTTTTATTTGGATTTACAGTACACATAGCTACTCTTAAATAAGAGAAACACAATAACTTTAAATACAAACAGAAAAATAAAATAATCTAAGATTACACACATGAAAAGATCTTTTTCAGCAACCTAGAAACATCTACAGCAAAAGCATTTCCTAATGCTAACCCAGCAAAAAGATCACCACCATATCCAATTAGAATTACCATCCAATAAAATTCAAAGAAAGATCCTGACTCAGAATCTTGATCACCATCAGGTTTTGCAATGGAAGTTTTAAGAGGATCTTCACATTTCTTCAACAATTGAATCCCGCACAAATCCTTGTTTTCCGTAAATAAATTATCACCAAATGTTAAAAGTTGCCCATTTTTTGGGATTGGACCTGAGAGATTGTTGAAAAACACATTGAAGAAATCCAAGAAGGTTAGCGCTGTGAGTTGTTGAGGAATGTTCTTTGACAGGCTATGAAGAAAAAGGTCCAAGACTTCAAGTTTTGAAAGAGGAAGATGGGATGCAGCCAGTAAACATGTTATTGGACAAATTGAGCACAATAAGATGATTCAAACTTTCCATGATATCTGAAATCTCTCCCGAAATTTTGTTACATGAAAGACCAATGACTACCATGTGATGAAGGTATTGACTCCCAAGATAATCCATGACAACTCCTTTGTTGGACATTGAAAATGGAAGCAAATCAATATCCATAAACGTTTTCTCATTATAAATCACGTCCTTCAAATCAAGTTGTCTTTTGTTGGATATGATCATCGATTTAAAACACATGATTAATTTTTATGTCAATTTCGTTGAGAAACCATTTTAAAAAAGATCATCAATTCAAAGCTGAGAAAAATCACAGGACCAGAAATCAGAAGACGACAAGCGAAGACCCAAAACTAGAAGACAACGAGAGACGATGACCCACCGAGTTACTTGGATAGCTTGGATGAAAAAATTACATAAATGTAAAGTTTTTTCCTTAAGTTAATTAGCTCTTGTGTAACTATATAAAGATAAGCATGTAATGCATAAATAAATGATGAATAGATAACAACTTTCATCTTTGCCAAATTCCTTCTCTCTCATTTTTTCTGATTCTCTCTTTCTACAAATCCCAATTATGCAAATCCCAATTCATTAACAGCTTTTTCATTTGCTCCTTCTTCCTCTGTTCATCTCTCTCATTCTTTTCTTCAAGTTTTTCATCCTTCACCTTCGAACTCATCTAACAGAGATTGATGAGAGCCTAAATCTCTCTTATTGTGTAATTTCACAATCAAGTTACATCACTACGTTGTTAAGAAAAAATAGATTAAAGACTAATGTAGTACACTTTTATTAATTTCAGAGATGTAATTAGTGCAATTAAAATTTAAAAAAAATTTAATATACAATATTAATGTTAAAGACCACTTTAAAACTTATAAAGTAATCTCACTTGTAATAAATTACTATCTATTATGTAAGTACATTTAACATCGAAAAATCTATTGTATATGTAGTTTGATTTTAAGTTAACATATAGATTGATCTAGGTAGGGTGTAGCTTTTAATTTTCACAAAAAAAAAAGTTAATATTTAATTTAGTTTTAAAATTGCATATAAATTTTAATTTAGTTTATGACCTTTTAATTGTCTCTATTTAATTTTTAAATTTTATAAATATAACTTATATTAATTTCAGTGATAATTTAGTTATTAACTACTAAACTAACTCAACTTAGTTGAGAATAAGACATTTTTGTTTGAAAACGAGAATAGAACATCTTAATAACATTATCTTTTGGCATTTGTCACAGTGAGAATGACATTTTTTTTGTAGTGGTGAGTGCCTGAGTGGTACTCGCGCCGTTTTAAATTCAATTAAATAATAAAAGTAAATAAAAAAAATTGTACATGTAAACCATGAAAAATTGGAAAACAAAAAAATACCAATTTTGATGCCAACAAAATAAACATAATTTTTGTAATTGTTTTTATATTTAAATTTTTTAAAATTTAATGATGCAATTATAACATTAGTTAATATTCCATTTAATTTAAATAATAACAAAATATATCGATTTTTATTTTTTAAATTGATCTAAATTAAATTATTAATATTTTTATTATTTTAAAAAATTATATTTTTATATTTATAAACATATATGTCATTTACCGTGTAAATGAGTTAATTATGAGTATATCTAGTTTACACAGTAAACTTGAGAATTGAACAAAATACCTAATGATCTGTCCACTACATCTTCTGATATTTGTTCGTCAAAAATAACCTTTTTTTCTGTGAAATTTAGTTCTTCACAACTTCTCACCCTTGAGATGAACTTGTCATAATCAGAGATATATTCAGAGCTTTCAGGACTGGATGCGTAATCAAGTCTGCACGCATCTTGCGGAGAAAATGTCATTTCTATTTCATTTAGATTAGTTGTGGCAGAAGTACTCGCTGTTTCAATTTTCATTATGTATAAAGGCAAGTCATTATGATGTACTCCAATGATATTCCTACCACTAGTATTTGGACTCTTTTCATTCCCAGCTGTCTGATCTCTTTTGTTTTTGTTATCTTCAAAGCTGCAATTGACAATGGACTTTGTCTCATGTGAAGTGCTTTCTGTACAAAAAAATATACTTGACGTTTTGATATTTTCAGTTAACAGCTCATCATCATATGATACCTGGTAATGAAACAATTTTGATCATAATCAAATGCATTAATGTTAGAATTTTGATTATAAAGTGTTGAAGGAGTACTAACATTATTTGTTGCATTTCTTCTGCTATATCTCATCCTCTTAGCCAATGTGTTCTGAACTTGTGTGTCGAAAGGTAATAAATAATATGCAAAAATCTTTTACTCCTTCCTGTGTGGAAGTGTCATGACTATGGACACTGTTCATCATGTCACTTCTTTGGTTGATACATGCATTTGAATTCTGTCCACCTATAGAGCTTTCTTCTTTGGATTTCTTACTACTTCTTGATCATGTGTTAGGTCCACGTATTAATGCTTCACTGAATCCTACTGTGGCCTCTATTGGATAAGACTTAGTTGGCCTCTTTGCGATGGATCTTGTGCTTCTTTGTCACAACTTGCTGTCCCTTATGCTGTTGGAGTACATTCATGTTAATGAAGTTTTTTTCCTTATATACTTCCTCTTGACAGGTTGACTATCTTCTGATTTTCTCCTTCCTCTCGATGACTTTGATGCCTCTTTCATGAAAGTGATTATACCACAAAGAATACTTACATTTATACTGTCTTCAACTTCACTGTCTTTATCTGCAGTTGCATTTTCAGTACCAGCAAATCCGTCAAATAAAGTCCTTTTACAAGACTTCTTTTTTGTAGATTCTAGCGTTAAGTCTTTAATTGTTTCTTCTGCTGGAGTAGCAGGGGTCTTGTTTATTCTTTTCTTCTCACATATTTTCTCTTGCCAGTTGAGTTTTCTTTGAGCTGAACATTCTTTTCTTCAACTGGTTTTCGAGTTCGTTTTGGTTTGCCTTCTACAATGACCTTAGGATGGTGCTTTCTTCTCTTTTGTTTTGATTGTGGTGTGCTCTCTACCTTGATGGCATCCATTTTTATTGGTGTGCAAGCAACATCAAATTCTACCATAGGGTTATTTTTTTCCATATTCATTGACAATGATGCATTTGTGAACAACCAACGAGCGATGTGCCTGTGTGGCAAAAGATGATAAAAAAAAACATATACAAGGTATCTAGTAATGCAAATAAATTTGTACTCATATGTATGCATCTGTACTCATGCGTACATAAATAAAAAAAAAACTAAAGAAGTATTCACCATAGAATCTACAGAATAAACACTAATAAACTACTACATAATCTATCTAGTTGTCATTATCATTATTAGTTTACATTGTGTTACAATACAACTCCTAAATTTAACAGGACCAATTGTCAATAAAATAGGTTGACTTATCCTGAAGATTTTCGATGTTATTCACTGCTCTGTTGTAATTGATATGTGAATCTAATGAAGAAAAAACTGGATCCATCAATCCATTATCTGATTGGGTTGCATTCAAATTAGCTGATGCTGCATTTTCTTGCATGCTATAAGTTGAGAAAAACTCAAATGACCAAGTGTAGGAAGATCACTAGATACTGTCTTTCCACAAGCTTCACTGTTTTCACTAACAATGTTTTTCATTCCACCTTCAGTTACTGACCCAATACAGGACATTTTTGTTTTTTTTTTTTTTTTCATAAAACCTGTGATTTTGGAACATGCAACTGCTCCATCACTATGAGTGGGTATCTGGGGTTGATCTTCCTGTTCTGGTGCGTAGATCGGCACTATTTTTTGAAGAATTCGGTTTTATGGGAGTAGTGGGAATCCAACGAGTCTCGACTTGTTGATCTTTTTTATCTTTCATTTATCTGATATCTATTCTTAATTCCTCAATCTGATTGAAAATCACCAACAAAAAAAAGTGAAAAAGAAATTGCAAGTGAGTTTGTCCCAAATCCTAAACAAAGCTCAATTCTCATGTTACCTAATTTTTTTTCAATGAAAAAAATAAAAGATTAAACCAAATGGAAACAAATAAGATTCAATGACAGAATAATCTAGTTCATATTGGAAAAAAAAAACATACTCAACATTGGGACAGATATATAGTTGTAGTTACCTTTTTCTAAGCAACTGGAGGTATTTTGTAAATGGGGAGGAAAAGTATGTTCCTTTTAATCTCTCCTCCTTTGGAAGGCCGCAAGACAGTTGAAACGTCAGCGACGAGACGAGATGCGAGCGAGTGTGAAGGAGAGAGAGACGGTTTTTGAGAGGAGTTAAACCCCAAAATAGTCTCTGAGATTCACAAAATGCACCGATTTAGTCCTTAACTTCCCAATTGCACTATTTATATCCTCGAGATTAGAAAAAATACACCTAGTTGGTCCCTTCCCCCTTTTCCGTCCAAACTCCTTCCCGGCGACAGTGATGTGGCAATTTTTTGCCATGCTAGACATTCCAACGGTTACATGACGTGGCTATCGAAAGTTTGTAACCCAATGTGGTCCCTAAGTCCCTTTTAACCCTAACTACTGATGGATTAACGTACCTTCTTCTTCTTCTTCATTTTCTTCGTCATTTCTGTGCTGGGTGGAACGATGGTTGGACGTGCAAATGAGGGAGACGGAAGTTCTATTCTATTCGATCAATACTTTCACCACTTGAAGAATATACCTCAGCTGGAAAAAAAAAAGGGGGCTTGAGCAGCATGCATGCATGAGATCCAAAGTTCAAATTGTACCAACAAGTAGCAAAAGGAGCGCAGACCAAACAAAATTTAGTTAATAATCCAAGGTTTAACCCCTTTTAAAGTAACGTTAGTCCACAGAACTTACATGGGGAAACGGTGGTTAAGCTTCCAAAAAACAGCATACTTCCACTGTGTACCATCATCACAAAAGCCCTTCAACAACTGATGAGACATAGAAGTGGCTTCTATCTGTTCTATATTCTCTTTTTGCTAACACTTTTGAGGAAAAATGTACAAAAATCACAGTCCAAATAACAAGTTCAATGTTCAAAGCACACAGACAGACATAAATACAAAACACCTAGCTTCCTCTGTATGAACCTCTCCCAGCTTGTTTAATCCCAAACCAGCTCTTTTCTTGATTGGTGGCCCTATTGTACCAATTAGCAAGAAAACAACCATAGCTTGTTTCCTCCAACACAAAACTATGAGAAAGTAAACGGCTCCCGTTCTGTCACAATCAACAATCACTATAAGGGGATCAAGAGTGCACTCTTCTGTGTCATTTTCACAAACAGGTTATGTACATCTAATTTTTCTTTAGAAGAAGAATGAGCAAAAACTGGGATTCAAGTAAGAAGAACCAACACCTGTGTAACCAAAGAGTAATAAAAAGTTGGTGAAGTCAACTCATGACCTATAAGGCTATAACTAGTGAACTACAGAAACAATCACCCCCCAAAGGAATCAAAACTTATTTTTCTTTTTTTTTTTGCCTGCTTCAATTTTCTCAGTAGCCAAACAAACACATTTAACAACAAGCAAACAAACAAGATGCTTAACACTTACCTCTACTATGACTACAAAACCAAATCATTTTCACCATGTACAAATTCATTACACTCCATGGCTATCAAAAGCTCTGGCACTTGTGGGGCTCTGCTACGACTTGGCGTCCTTGTCGTCAATCGAATAGAACTCCCGTCTCCCTCATTTGCACGTCCAACCATCGTTCCACCCAGCACAGCAATGACGAAGCAAACGAACAGGGAAGAAATACCCTACTCCATCAACAGTTAGGGTTAAAAAAGGGCTCAGGGACTACATTGGATTACAAACTTTCGATAGCCACGTCATGTAACCGTTGGAATGTCCAGCATGGCAAAAAATTGCCACATCACTGCTGCCAGGAAGGAGTTTGGACGGAAAAAGGGGAAGGGACCAACTAAGTGCATTTTTTCCAATCTCAATGACATAAATAGTGCAGTTAGAAAGTCAAAGATCAAATCGGTACATTTTGTGAATCTCAGGGACTACTTTGGGGTTTAACTCTCTTTGAGAGTGTCAAAGTGATGAAGAATTTATTTTTATTTTTATTTTATTTTTCAGATGCAATTTTTATTAATACGAAAGATGATGAGAGATTAGAGTTCACGAGGAAGTAATGGAGTATTAATAAAATTGAAATATTTTTTTTTAGTATTGATGAGTAATTAAATCTATTTTTGTTTTATTTGTTAAATTATTTAGAATTTAAAATTATAAGATTAAAGTTTGTTGAATTTAAAAATTTGATTAATTTAAATGAATAAGTTTTGTCCAACATAAAAAAAGGATATTTAAATCTTTTTGTAAAATTAAATAAAAATATTTTTTTATTAAATTATAAAGCTATTTTGGTAAAAGTATATATATATATATATATATATGATTTTGTTATTTGTCCACGTACATTTTTATCGTATTGGTACGTATGAATTTATCATTGTATTGAAGCAAACAGCCTCTATTAAAGATGTGTCTTAAAAGAGTCTAAATAACTTTATACACATTAATATTAAATACATCACTTTTATAAATTATTAAATTTTATTGAATAAAAATAAAAAAGTATTACAAAAGAATAGTATTAATAGATTTTAATATAAATATAGAATATAATAACATAAAAAATATTTTAATATATAATATTCAAATGACAATCTTAACTTTTTATTTTAAATAAATAAATAAATGTAAAGTATATAAACATATAAAATATAATTTTTTTTTGTATTCATTATGATCAATTATTATTATACAATCAAATTAATTATTATAATATTTAAAAAATAATATTAAAATATTATTTTTATTTATAACATGTATAATATAAAATAGGATCCCGCTAGGGAGACAATAGATTATTTGTACAATGTGTACAATGGGGTATTGAGTTATAAAATGAACATTCCTCATACTATCTAGAATAACCATCCGAGTACTAGGGATAATAAACATCTTCCCAAAAGTTTAAACTGATTTTGGGGTTCACCAAGAATCGAACTCTTGATCTTTCGGATCTAGCGCTCTAATACCATGTCATGATACCACTCATCCCAAAAACTTCAATTGATGGAAAAAGGTAACACTAATGATTATATCTCTAATACTCCCTAAACCTCTATTGTACACATTGTACAAATATTCCATTTGCTCCTCATACTTTTCCTATAAAATAATTATATTTTATTTCATATTACTTGACAAATGGATAGATTGTTTCATTAACAAAAATTAAAACTTATTAAATAACTAATTTAGTTAAAAATATCATTATATAATATAATTTTTATCCAAATATTTATTATAATTTAGTTCATTTAATATATAATACATAAAAATGTTGAGAGTTTAATTTATTTTTTTCTTTTTTAATAAAAAGCTATTTTGAATTGTTTTATTTATATGTTAAAAAATAAAAAAAATAAGGTACATTATCGTTTTTAACTTTTTAAAAAAATATATATAGGTAAAGTTTTGCTTCTACATAAATGAAAAACTAGTCATGACATAAAGATTTAAATTGTGAAAAAAAAGACCTAACTTGTCATTATCCAATTATGATGGTTTAAGAACAAAATTGAGAAGATTTATATCACATATTTTGTTGTTAACCCAATTTAATTAAGTTGAGGGGAGGTAGAAATCCAATCATGATTCAAATTATGCTTTAAATACCTAACAATTTTTTTTTGAAAAAATAAAAATAAAAATACTACTTATAAAAATACTTTCTCAATCTATAATTCTTACTTTATCTAAGTCAAAATTAAGAAAATTTATTTCTCATACTAATATTCCAACTAATTAGTACTTAAGCACTTTGAACATATAAGTAAGATTTTCACGTAGAAGTAAGATTTTATCAAACGTTTTAACTTTTTAATCTTGCTAATTTTTTTATACGAGAAAGAATTATTTTCAAAAGTTCTAACTTGTTGAACATGTTCATATTTGGAACAAAATATATCTATTAGTTCGAACACTTTTTTAAAGTCTGAGTGGCGTATATATTTTTATTTCAAGAACTAGCGGACTCAAAATATCAATATCCAACGAAATAAAACCTGAAAACAATCCCTCATGTTATTTCTGACGATCAACAACAAAAGAAAAAATGACGTATATCTTATATCTAGAATGTAGTAAAATTCAACTTTTCTACTTTTTAACATAGATAAACAATTTAGAATCTTGTTCTAAGATATTCTCACTCTTTTTATACTCTCATAAGGTTGGACTTCTAATTTCTAATTAATAAAATTCTATTCACCGTTAAAAAAAAATCAATTGGATTCGATCTATTCAATCTATTTTCTTTATATTTCATTTTTGTATTTAATTTAATATTTTTTTTATTTCTTATTTTAGACTAAAATGAATCAGGAGACATGGACTATCACGTATGAATAAAAGAAGATTTACTTTGTATCTAAAGTTTTATTCTCTACATCTTATTTTAGCAAAACACATATTATTTCTAACAACACATTCTTCTTTAGTTACCCGCAGGTAGTGGATCAAAGGAAGACAAGAAGTCACAACATATACACCGGTGCAAGGCGCAGCAAGCCCTCTTACAAAATTTAATAAGACTTCCTTCCACGCTACCTTGTTCAACCAATCCATCTAATCCAACATTTGATTCTGATTTTTCTTTCCTATATCCTGCAAATATATAATAATTCTTTGAAAAGTTCTTCACAAGGTAATAATTTAACAACTAATTAGGATTTTTTTTTTAATTATATCATCCATATCTGAGAATTATTACCAAGAATCAATTAAATCAGCTCAACCCAATTGTTCTCCTTTTTCTCTTAAATTTGAATTTAATATATTAAAATATTTAGTCAACTCAAATTAATCTTCCGTTAAATAATCACTGTTTCGAAAGCCAGATTGAATCAGTCGATTCGATTGCATTAATTAAGAATTAGTCACTACATCGATTCGGTTCAGAATAAAAACCGATCAACAATAAATCGATCAAAAAACAAAAAAAAATTATCAACAATCGGTTAATCAATCAAATCGATCTAATTTTTTAGTAGGTAACTAATTTAAAATGATAAAAGACAAAATTTATTTTTTTAACTGAACCAGTATAATCACTGATTTAATCTTTAGAACCTCGTAAATAATTAAGATAATTTTGCATTGAATGATGGGGGGATAAAGAACAAAAGCAAAAGAAAAGAAGAAAGAGTGAGGTCTAGACAAGCATGGAAGTAGGCATATATACCTTGGTTTGGGGCATGAGCAGGGTTGCCTCCAACTAATATATCCTTGGCAATGCCACTACCTGTAATAATATATTAATGATGAAGGTGATTTTTTATAATTCAACGCAGATATTTTAGAGCAACTAATTATATAAATAAATATGTTTTATGGAATACTAATATTATATTTTTATTTAATCTTTTATAAAGTGCAAAATTATGTATTGCAACAGAATATGTAAGATATAGGGGGGGATTATGTGTAGAGAATTTAGAGGCAAAAGGATGTCATTGCGAAAGAAAATTATTAAATTTGTTTCAATAATTTTTATTTGTATAATTGTTTTATAAAATAGTTTTTGTAATAAACTAACAATCATAATATAGTAGATAGATACAAATCAATTATTAAAAAATGGTGAGAATAACATAAAGCAATGCGTAAAGGGATCACCTGCTTTATAACTAGAGAAAATCTGAGGAAGATCTCTGGCAACTATCTTTGAAGGAGTAACAATAACCAAAGCTAAGAGTCCTATAATGACTATTGCATATTTTGAAGCCATTTTTAGTAGATGAACTAAAATTAGATGAAGAAATATAAGAAAATTTTCAAGAGAAGGATAGTTTACATACACAAGAAAAGAAAGACCATCGTTACTTAAATATAACCCGCCCACATCCAAAACAACCCCCTCCCCCACCGCTAATAAATATGCTAGAAAACTTTGTAATTAATTTTCATGTACATTAAAGTAAACATTAATTGGGAAAAAGCCAAATTTGTAATTAATGTGGATAAAATTAATTATAAAATTAAATATTAATCAAAAAAAAAAATTTAACTAATATGTGTCCTAAAAACATGAGATAAAATTTTTATTAGTAAACAGTTTTAGATTTTTTATTTTAATAAATATACAATAATTAGTATTTTTATCTGTAATAACATTATGGGAATATAAGTATTTTAAAACTATGTCGATTTTATCATGACATTATAGATTAGGGCAAAAAAGATTTATCGAATCAAGTTATTTTTATAAAAAAATGTCGTAGAGGACAAAAGTCACCATCGGCTAAGAATACCAAAGTCTCTGTAGGGCCTCTATAGATAAACAAAATCGAATAATAAACTTTTTAATTATTATTTTCATGTGGAAAGTTTTATTTTTTTATTAATAATTAATTTTAACATTCATTATCTAAAACTTGAAAGAATTTAATGTATATTTTTATAGTTTTGTATTTGATTAGATGTTAAGTCTATTGCACAAATAAAAATAATTAATTTTCGTACTTGTTATTTAAAAATAATATTTTTTCTTATACATATATAAAAATATAATTAGATATTAAAATAAAAAATTATTTATATTGATAATTATAAAATTAACTCAAAAGCATTTTTTTTAGAACGATTGAATCTTGATTCTAATTATTAGTTACAACATTAGTATTTTCTCTAATTCATACGTAATAAATATTTGAAGGAAGAGAGGTAAAAATATGTATTAAAAAGATAAGTGGTAAAATTTGAAACTAAATAAAAAAAATTGAAAAAGTATGCATATAACAATAATATTTTTTTATGTGAATAATATTATGGAATTATTTTTATTACATTTAATTATAAATTTTTAACGTATTTTTTATAATTTTATGAATTTATTTTAATATATTACTTTATTAATCTTATTTTTTATAGAACAGAAAAGTAGAGATAAATGGAGAATGAGAGAGAAAAGAGAGATAAAGATGAAAAAGGATTTGGAGAATGAGAGATTTTGTTAATTTTGGAGGAAAATATTTTATTTTAATTGTAATAAAAGAAGATCTCGTGACATATTTTGGTTTGTCAAATTAGTAATATAAAATATAAATTATAAGTTATATATTAGTATGGGAAGGATAGATGTAAACCCCGTTAAATTAGTAAATAATTAGTCAATAAATTAATTTTTAATAAAAAAATTAGAAATGTGAATATTATATTAAATTAAGATAGAGCTCATCAAAACGAAAATTTTGACACTAATTTCAAAGAATTCGACTCAAGATTGAACCGAACGGAACGAACCGATTAAACTGGACCCAAACCGGACCCGTGAGCCCAAACCAACCCAAAACAAAATTAAGTGAACCCAACTCTTCCCCCTTCCTTCCATTTTCACGCTGCAGCAAACCTGGGAATGGGAAGAACGAAAACATTTCCAAACCCTTATGCTAACTTCAAATCCCCGTATCTCCTCCGTCCGAGCTCCGATCGCCGCACCGTTTGCGGTCACTTAACTACCGCGTCGAGCTCTACGTTTCTATTAGAACAATTTCATAGGTAAGCCATTTAATTACTCTCAGCCTCTTCTCCCAATTTTCGAAAATTATGTGGAAGTGTTGAATTTCTTTGCTTTTTGATGTTTTATGATCCAATTAGCTTGAGGAAAACGTTCACTCTTACTTATACAAAACTTGGGTAAGGTGAGGATACCATAAATTCTATTTAATTTTCTAAATTTGTGCTTTGGGTATTAAATTGGGTGTATATGTGTTATGAATATGTATTAGGTTGTGAATAAATAAGTGGAGCTTGAAATTGTGGATATTGGAACTTGGAGGAAGTTGAGCACTAGTGTTTTATTTAACTTTTGGGAGCTGTGTTTGTTTTGGTGAGTTGCTTTGGACAGTACATGGAAACCGACCAAGGTATGGTTTAGGTTTCGTGCATTTAATATATAATGTTTTGTGAAAACTTAGGCTAGATGACAATAGGATAAGCTGGAACGCACGAAAATTTACAATGCTTAGAGCTTGTTTGGATGAGCTTCTAAAAAAAGATCTTTTTTCGAGTTATCTTTTTTTTAAAGGATCTTATGGAAAAGTAAAAATAATTTTATGTTTGGGTATCTCATGCAAAAAGATCTTTTTATCTATCAATTATGTTTAGGTATAATGATATAAAAGTATTTTTTTTGTTTATTTATTACATGAAAAACATCTTTTTTTTAAGAAAAAATATTTTTAAAAAAATGTAAATTACAGCTTCTCAAAAAAGATTTTTTTTATTTTTCTAGTGCTTTTATTTTTACTACTAGAAATTTGCCAAACACGTTAAAAAATAAAAAATATCTTTTTTATTGAAAAAATATCTTTTTTTATCAAAATAATGGCACCAAAACAACCACTTAGTATCCTTGATATTTATGATGTGATTTAGTTATGTGATGGAGATTTTTGCTATATTAATGTTAGTATGGAACATGGTTGAGTTGGTGATTATATGATTACATACATATTGAATAAGAGCATGATGGAATTGTTGAAATGTGAGATTGTGTAATGTTAATGAATGATGGTTGATAAAATGGTGTAGAGTTTTGTTGCTGGCATATTGTATATACAGGGGCTGACTTCAAGTGTGGAATGATTGATGTGGGAATGGTAAGTTAATGAAATAGAAGTTTAAAGAGTTTCGTGAAAAGTTGGTTTTGGGCTAAACTTCGGCGAACTATAACTTGGCCTCCAGACTTTCAAATTGTTCCCAAATTGTTTTAAATAAAATTTGAGTTCGCGAAGTTTATGTCCTTCGAAAAACGGATAAAAAATTATTTAAAATGATTAAGTTATGCTCGACGGAAGATTTGGTTTGGAACAGGAAAGAAATTCTGCAGCTTTCAAACTTAATCAGATTTTTTTTGGAAAACGTATGCCCACGCGTACGCGTGGCATGGAATTTTTTATTGTGCATACGTGAGTAGCTGGTGCACGAATTTGTTACATGTCAATGTTAATATTACTCTCTTACAAATTCGCACAACTAACCAGCAAGTGCACTGGGTCGTCCAAGTAATGCCTTACGTGAGTAAGGGTCGAATCCCACGGAGATTGTTGGCTTGAAGCAATCTATGGTTATCTTGTGACTCTTAGTCAGGAAAACAATTCACTTATCAAATTGAAGTATGAAAAATAAAAGGGTACGAAATACTTGTTATGCAGTAATGGGGAATATGTTGGAGTTTTGGAGATGCTTTGTCTTCTGAATCTCTGCTTTCCTGTGTCTTCTTGTTCACGCACGCACGTTCCTCCTATGGCAAGCTGTGTGTTGGTGGATCACCGTCGTCAATGGCTACCATCCGTCCTCTCAGTGAAAATAATCCAGGTGCGCTGTCACCGCACGGCTAATCATCTGTCGGTTCTCGATCATACCGGAATAGGATTGCTATCCTTTTGCGTCTGTCACTACGCCCAGCACTCGCGAGTTTGAAACTCGTCACAGTCATCCAATCCTTGAATCCTACTCGGAATACCACAGACAAGGTTTAGACTTTCCAGATTCTCAAGGATGCTGCCAATGGATTCTAGCTTATACCACGAAGATTCTGATTTAGGAATCTAAGAGATATTCATTCAATCGAAGGTAGAACGAAGGTGGTTGTCAGGCACACGTTCATGGGTTGAGAATGGTGATGAGTGTCACGGCTCATCACCTTCGTCATAATGAAGCGCGAATGAACATCTTAGATAGGAACAAGCGTATTTGAATAGAAAATAGAAATACTTGCATTAATTCATCGAGACACAGCAGAGCTCCTCACCCCCAAAAATGGAGTTTAGAGACTCATGCCGTCAAAAGGTACAAATTTCAGATCTAAAATGTCATGAGATCTAAAATAAATCTCTAAAAGTTGTTTAAATACTAAACTAGTAACCTAGGTTTATAAAAAATGAGTAAACTATGATAGATAGTGCAAAAATCCACTTCTGGGGCCCACTTGGTGTGTGTTGGGGCTGAGACTTAAGCTTCTCACGTGAATGGGCTGTTTTGGGCGTTCAACGCCAGGCTGTAACATGTTTCTAGCGTTGAACTCCAAGTTGTAACTTGTTTCTGGCGCTGGACGCCAGACTGCAACATGGAGCTGGCGTTGAATGCCAGTTTACGTCATCTATCCTTGAGCAAAGTATAGACTATTATATATTTCTGAAAAGCCCTGGATGTCTACTTTCCAACGCATTTGGAAGCGCACCATTTGGACTCCTGTAGCTCCAGAAATTCCATTCCGAGTGCAGAGAGGTCAGAATCCAACAGCATCAGCAGTCCTTTTTCAGCCTGAATCAGATTTTTGCTCAGCTCCCTCAATTTTAGCTAGAAAATACCTGAAATTACAGAAAAACACACAAACTCATAGTAAAGTCCAGAAATATGAATTTGGCCTAAAAACTAATGAAAATAAAATAAAAACTAACTAAATCATATTAAAAACTATATGAAATTAACCCCAAAAAGCGTATAAAATATCCGCTCATCACAACACCAAACTTAAACTGTTGCTTGTCCCCAAGTAACTAGACAAATAAAATAGAATACAAATAGGTCATGAAGCAATAATATCTCAGAGTTTTTGAGTGAAGCTCAGATTCTAATTAGATGAGCGGGACTAGTAGTTTTTTTGCTTCCGAACAGTTTTGGCATCTCACTCTATCCATTGAAGCTCAGAATGATTGGCATCTATAGGAACTTAGAATTCAGATAGTGTTATTGATTCTCCTAGTTCAGTATGTTGATTCTTGAACACAGCTACTTTATGAATCTTGGCCGTGGCCCTAAGCACTTTGTTTTCCAGTATTACCACTGGATACATAAATGCCACAGATACATAATTGGGTGAACCTTTTCAGATTGTGACTTAGATTTGCTAAAATCTCCAATTAGAGGTATTCAGGGTTCTTAAGCACACTCTTCTTTTTGCTTTGGACCTTGACTTTAACCGCTCAGTCTCAAGTTTTCACTTGACACCTTCACACCACAAGCACATGGTTAGGGACAGCTTGGTTTAGCCGCTTAGGCCAGGATTTTGTTCCTTTAGGCCCTCCTATCCACTGATGCTCAAAGCCTTGGATCCTTTTTATTACCCTTGCCTTTTGGTTTTAAGGGCTATTGGCTTTTTCTGCTTGCTTTTTTTTTTTTTTTTTTGTTTTGCAAGCTTTGTATTCACTGCTTTTTCTTGCTTCAAGAATCATTTTTATGATTTTTCAGATCATCAATAACATGTCTCATGTTCATCATTCTTTCAAGAGCCAACATATTTAACATTCAAGAACATCAAATTCCAAAGACATATGCACTGTTCAAGCATTCATTCAGAAGGCAGAAAGCATTGCCACCACATGTAAATAATTAGAATTTTTCTTAAAAAAAACTCGAAAAATATTGCCTCTTATTCTAAAGAAATTCTTCTATTTTATTCATGTTTAATGATGATGAGAAAATTAAATTATAGCTTAATTAGAGATAAAATCAAAATATAAATACTAATTACTACTATTTATATAACTTCTAAGGTAAAACTTAAATAAGAACAATTATCACAAGGTTAAGGCTAAGATTAGAACTCAACAACCTTGAGGTTGGAAAGTGGATGTTCCTCTAGTCTGTGGTGTGCTTGGTCCTTCAAGGGATAACTTCTGACGCTTTAGTTCCTTTAAGTCACGCCCTTGCTCCTCTTGTTCCCTGAGCAGTTTGCATAGCATGCTGTTTTGATTTTGCTGTTCTTCTTTTATTTGATCCATAGCTTCTTGCAATTTGTTTACAGATGCTTCAAGATTTTCCCAATATTCAAATTGAGGGAGTTCTGGTAGAAATTCTTGCGCCCTCCTCTTGATGGGGTCATCCTGCACTTGTTGTTTTTCCATTGTGATCTTAGTGATTGGTTGCTCCACTGAGATGTACTCTGTTATTCCCATCTTCACTCCAGCATCTTTGCAGAGCATAGAGATTAGGCTTGGATAGGCCAACCTGGCATCTTTGGAGTTCTTGTTTGCAAGTATGTAAAATTCAGATGGAATCAATTGATGAACTTCCACTTCTTTTCCTAACATAATGCAATGGATCATCACTGCTCTTTTAACATTGACTTCAGAACGGTTGCTAGTGGGCAATATGGAACGCCCAATGAAGTCCAGCCATCCTCTGGCGACTGGTTTGAGATCTTCTCTCTTGAGTTAATTTGGGACACCCTTGCTGCTGGTGGTCCACCTGGCTCCAGGGATACATATATCCTCTAGAATCTTATCCAGGCCCTTGTTTGTTCTCATCATTCTCCTATTGAAGGAGTCTGGGTCATCTTTCAGCTGAGGTAGCTTAAAGATCTCCCTGATTTTGTCAGGGTGGATGTGAACAATCTTTCCTCTGACTACAGTCCTATAGTCATAGAGGGCAGTTCCAGATATTCTCTGCCTGTTTGTTTGCTATAGATTAGCGTAGAATTCCTGAACCATATTCTTTCCCGCTTTTGTTTCAGGATTAGCTAGGATTTCCCAGTTCTTGTTTCGGATCTGCTCTTAGATCTCCGGATATTTGTCTTCTTTCAGATCAAACTTGACTTCTGGGATCACTGATCTTAGACCCATTATTTTGTAGTAATGGTCTGAATGTTCTTTGGTTAAGAACCTCTCTTGATTCCAAAGTGGTTTTGGAATACTCTCTTTCTTGACTCTTGGAGTGGGTTATTTTCCTTTAGGAGCCATGATCTTAGTGGGTATGGTTTAGTGATCACGGAAAAACACACCAAACTTAGAGGTTTGCTTGTCCTCAAGCAAAAGAAAAGAAAGGAGATGGGTAGAAGGAGAGCTTGTGTCGAATGGTGGATGAGATGGGGGAGGCCGAATGTGGTTTTAAAAGGGAGGGGGTGGGATTTTCGAAAATATTAAAAAGATAAGATAGAAGATATGATTTTAAAAAAAAATATGATATGAAAAGATGTGAATTAAGATTGAAAAGATAAGAAAGATATTTGAAAAAGATAAATTTGTATTTTGAAAAAGATAATGTGGAGATTTGAAAAAGATTTTAGAAGGAAAAGAGATAGATTTGTTTTGGAAAATTTGAAAAAGAGTTGGATTGGATTGAGATACATTTGATATTTTTAAAGTATGGTTTTTAGAAATTAGGGATTTTAGAAATCAGGGTTTGTAACATATTGATGCAAGAAATCATGAATTGAAACATGAAAATTAAAATTAAAATGAAAAATATGAAGTAAAAACGAATTTACCTCCTCCCCACCATCCTGGCGTTAAACGCCCAAACGCTGCATGTTTTGGGCGTTGAACGCCCAGCTGTTGCTTCTTTCTGGCGTTGAACGCCAGGAACTCCTTTGTCACTGGGCGTTTTTCTGAACGCCCAGGACGCTGTAAATCTGGCGTTAAACGCCCAGAAGGAGCTTCTTTCTGGCGTTCAACGCCCAGAAGATGCTTCTGTCTGGCGTTTAACGCCCAAATTTGCCTCTTACTAGCGTTTTCTTGCCAGTGAGCTCTTTTTGTGTGCTGAATCCTTCTGTAACCCTGTGAACTTACGCAATTGACTTTTTACCTTAGTATCAATAAACTTTATATAAACAAATAAAATCAAGAATAGGGTAAAATAACAGAAAAAGTTAACTAATGGCTGGGTTGCCTCCCAGCAAGCGCTTCTTTAATGTCTTTAGCTGGACCTTGCTGAGCTTTTAATCTAGCTTCAGCCTTGAGCACTCTTGCTCAACATTGCCTTCAAGATAGTGCTTGATTCTCTGTCCATTAACAATGAACTTCTTATCAGAATCAATATCTTGAAGCTCCACATAACCATATGGTGATACACTTGTAATCACATATGGTCCCCTCCACCGGGATTTCAGTTTCCCGGGAAATAGCCTGAGTCTAGAGTTAAACAACAGAACCTTCTATCCTGGTTCAAAGATTCTAGATGACAGCTTTCTGTCATGCCACCTTTTTTATTTATCTTTATAAAGCTTGGCATTTTCGAAAGCAGTGAATCTGAATTCCTCTAGCTCATTCAGCTGGAGCAATCTTTTTTCTCCAGCCAATTTGGCATCAAAATTTAGGAATCTGGTTGTCCAGTAGGCCTTATGTTCTAGTTCCAGTTCCACGGGCAGGTGACAAGTCTTACCATACACAAGTTGGTATGGAGATGTCCCTATAGGAGTTTTGAATGCTGTTCTGTAAGCCCACAGAGCATCATCCAAGCTTCGTGCCCAGTCCTTTCTACGGGTACTTACAGTCTGTTCTAGGATTCTTTTTAGTTCTCTGTTAGAGACTTCAGCTTGCCCATTTGTTTGTGGATGATATGGAGTTGCCACCTTGTGGCGAATCCCATACCGGACCATGGCAGAGTAAAGCTGTTTGTTGCAGAAGTGAGTGCCCCCATCACTGATTAGTACTCTAGGGACACCAAACCTGCTGAAGATATGTTTCTGGAGGAACTTCAGCACTGTTTTAGTATCATTGGTGGGTGTGGCAACGACCTCTACCCATTTTGATACGTAATCAACTGCCACCAGAATATAAGTGTTTGAGTATGATGGTGGGAAAGGTCCCATGAAGTCAATTCCCCATACGTCAAACAACTCAATCTCCAAGATTCCTTGTTGAGGCATGGCGTAACCATGAGGCAGATTACCATCTCTTTGGCAACTGTCACAGTTACGTACAAACTCCCAGGAATCTCTATAGAGTGTAGGCCAGTAGAAGCCGCATTGGAGGACCTTGGTGGCTGTTCGCTCACCTCCGAAATGGCCTCCATATTGTGATCCATGGCAATGCCATAGGATCCTCTATGCTTCTTCTCTAGGCACACATCTACGGATTATTCCGTCTGCACATCTCTTAAAGAGATAGGGTTCATCCCACAAGTAGTACTTTGCATCAGTAATTAGTTTTTTTCTTTGTTGCCTGTTGTACTCTTTGGGTATAAACCTTGCAGCTTTATAGTTTGCAATGTCTGCAAACCATAGTGTTTCCTGAATGGCAAACAAATGCTCATCTGGAAAAGTCTCAGAGATCTCAAGAGAGGGGAAGGACGTCCCTTCTACTGGCTCTATCCGGGACAGATGATCAGCCACTTGGTTCTCTGTCCCTTTTCTGTCTCTTATTTCTATATCAAACTCTTGCAGAAGCAACACCCATCTTATGATCCTGGGTTTTGAATCCTGCTTTGTGATTAGATATTTAAGAGCAGCATGGTCAGTATACACAATCACTTTTGATCCTACTAAGTATGATCTAAACCTGTTAATGGCATAAACCACTACAAGCAATTCTTTTTCTGTGGTTGTGTAATTTTTTTGGGCATCATTTAAAACGTGGCTAGCATAATAAATGACATGCAGAAGCTTGTCATGTCTCTATCCCAATACTGCACCAATGGCATGGTCACTGGCATCACACATTAGCTCAAATGGTAATGTCCAGTCTGGTGCAGAAATAACTGGTGCTGTGACCAGCTTAGCTTTCAGAGTTTCAAACACCTGCAGACACTCTGTGTCGAACACAAATGGTGTGTCAGCAGCTAGCAGATTGCTAAGAGGTTTTGCGATTTTTGAAAAATCCTTTATAAACCTCCTATAAAATCATGCATGCCCCAGAAAGCTTCTGATTGCCTTAACATTGGCAGGTGGTGGTAATTTTTCAATTACCTCTATTTTAGCTTGATCCACCTCTATTCTCTTGTTCGAAATTTTATGCCCAAGGACAATTCCTTTAGTCACCATAAACTGACATTTTTTCCAGTTTAATACTAGGTTGGTCTCTTGGCATCTTTTCAGAACCAGTGTCAGGTGATCAAGACAGGAGCTGAATGAGTCTCCATATACTGAGAAGTCATCCATGAAGACTTCCAGAAATTTTTCCACCATATCAGAGAAAATAGAGAGCATGCATCTCTGAAAGGTTGCAGGCGCATTACACAGCCCAAATGGCATCCTTCTGTAAGCAAACACTCCAGATGGGCATGTGAATGTTGTTTTCTCTTGATCCTGGGGATCCACTGCAATCTGGTTGTAGCCTGAGTAACCATCCAAAAAGCAGTAATAATCATGACCTGCCAGTCTTTCTAGCAATTGGTCTATGAATGGTAAAGGAAAATGATCCTTTCTGGTGGCTGTATTGAGCCTTCTGTAGTCAATACACATGCGCCACCCTGTAACTGTTCTTGTAGGAACCAGTTCATTTTTTTCATTATGAACCACTGTCATGCCTCCCTTTTTGGGGACAACTTGGACAGAGCTCACCCAGGGGCTATCAGAAATAGGATAAATAATCCCAGTCTCCAGTAATTTGGTAACCTCTTTCTGCACCACCTCCTTCATGGCTGGATTTAGCCGCCTCTGTGGTTGAACCACTAGCTTAGCATTGTCCTCCAATAAGATCTTGTGCATGCATCTAGCTGGACTTATGCCCTTAAGGTCACTTATGGACCACCCAAGAGCTGTCTTGTGTGTCCTTAGCACTTGAATTAGTGCTTCCTCTTCCTGTGGATTTAAAGCAGAGCTTATGATCACTAGAAAAGTGTCACCTTCTCCCAGAAATACATATTTTAGGGATGGTGGTAATGGTTTGAGCTCGCATTTAGGAGGTTTTTCCTCTTCCTGAGGAAATTTCAGAGGCTCTTTTAATTCCTCTGAATCCTCCAGATTAGGCTGAACATCTTTAAAGATATCTTCCAACTCTGATTCGAGACTCTCAGCCATGTTGATCTCTTCTACCAGAGAGTCAATAAGATCAACTTTTATGCAGTCTTTTGATGTGTCTGGATGCTGCATGGCTTTGACAGCATTCAACTTAAACTCATCCTCATTGACTCTCAGGGTTATTTCCCCTTGTTGGACGTCAATGAGAGTTCGTCCAGTTGCTAGGAAAGGTCTTCCTAGAATGAGAGTATCACTCTTGTGCTCCTCCATTTCCAGCACTACAAAGTCAGTGGAAAAGGCGAATGGCCCTACCCTGACAATCATGTCCTCAATCACGCCTGATGGGTATTTAATGGAACCATCAGCAAGTTGGAGACATATCCGGGTCGGTTTAACTTCTTCAGTTAAACCAAGCTTTTCTGATGGTGGATGCAGGTATTAGGTTGATGCTTGCCCCAAGATCACATAAAGCTGTCTTGGTGCAATTACCTTCTAATATGCATGGTATCAGAAAGCTCCCAGGGTCTTTAAGCTTTTCAGGAAAGCTTTTCAGAATGACTACACTGCATTCTTCAGTGAGGAGAACCTTTTCAGTTTCTCTCCAATCCTTCTTATGACTCAAGATTTCTTTCATGAACTTGGCATAAGAAGGTATTTGCTCAAGTGCCTCTGCAAACGGAATCTTTATTTCGAGAGTCCTGAGATAGTCTGCAAAGCGAGAAAATTGCTTATCCTGCTCCTCTTGGCGGAGTTTTTGAGGATAAGGTATCTTGGCTTTATATTCCTTAACCTTAGTTGCTGCAGGTTTATTTCCTACAGAGGTGGTTGGAGAAGCCATTTTAGAGGGGTTGTTATCAGCACTTGTGTGTGTTTGATCCCTCACTGGCATTTGAATGCCAGGGGTGGAAGCTAGAGTGGCGTTAGATGCCATCTCCTCACTTGTTCCTGGCGTCTGAACGCCAGAACTGTGCTTCTTTTGGGCGTTCAACGCCAAGTCCTTACTTGTTTCTGGCGTTGAACGCCAGGACTGAGCGTGGTTTGGGCGTTCAGCGCTAGCTTTCCACCCATTTTCTGGAATTTGAGTGCCAGAATTATTCCTCTCTGGGCTCTTACTGTCCTCAGATGGATCTTGGGTAGTTTGCTCATTTCTTGGCTTCCTGCTACCTTGAGGTGGGGTATTTAATTTTTTTCCACTTCTTAATTGAACTGCTTGGCATTCTTCTGTTATTTGTTTTGACTGCTGCTGCTTTGTTTGCTTTAGTTGTACTTCCATATTTATATTAGCCACTCTTGTCTCTTGTAGTCTTTCCTTGAATTCGGCTAACTGTTTTGTCAGAAAATCCAATTGCTGATTGAATTCATTAGCTTGTTCTGCAGGACTGAGTTCAGCAGTTACTGTTTTAGCCTCTTCTTTCATGGAAGGTTCACTGCTTAGGTACAGATGCTGATTTCTGGCAACTGTATCAATGAGCTCTTGAGCTTCTTCAATTGTCTTTCTCATGTGGATAGATCCACCAGCTGAGTAGTCTAGAGAGATTTGAGCTCTTTCTGTAAGCCCATAATAGAAGATGTCTAACGGAACCCACTTTGAAAATATTTCAGAGGGGCATTTTCTTAGCATCTCTCTGTATCTCTCCCAGGCTTCATAAAGAGATTCATTATCTCCTTGTTTAAAGCCTTGGATGTCCAGCTTTAGCTGTGTCATCCGTTTTGGAGGAAAGTATTGACTCAGGAATTTTTCTGTCAGCTGTTTCCATGTCCTCATGCTAGCCTTAGGTTGGTTATTTAACCACCTCTTAGCTTGGTCTTTTACAGCAAATAGAAATAGTAATAATCTGTAGACATTCTGATCTACTTCCTTATCATGTACTGTGTCAGTAATCTGTAAAAACTGTGCCAGAAACTCTGTAGGTTCTTCCTGTGGAAGACCGGAATACTGGCAACTTTGCTGCACCATGATAATGAGCTGAGGATTCAACTCAAAGCTACTGACTCCAATGGAGGGTATACAGATACTACTCCCATATGAAGCAGTAGAAGGGTTAGCATATGACCCCAGAGTCCTTCTGGACTGCTCATTTCCACTTAGGTCCATGATGGAGAAAAGGGAATTTATGTGAATTGTAATTAAAATATATTTTTATTTTATTTTATAATTTTTTTAATAAAATTAGAACGAATAAATAAACAATAAAAGAAAATAAAATAGTTTGAAATTAAGAACAAAAATGTAAGATTAAAATAATTACTTAATTAAGAAGATTTAAAAAATTTTGAATATGATTTTTGAAAAAGATTTTAAATTTTGAAATAAAAAAATCTGAATTTTAAAAGTAAATTTCGAAAATTTGCTTTAAAATAGAGAGAAAAGATATTTTTGAATTTAATGAGGAAAGAGAAAAACAATAAAATAGCACAAGATTTAAAATTTTTAGATCTAATGCTCCTTGTTTTCGAAAATTTTGGAGGGAAAACACCAAGGAACACCAAACTTAAAAATTTTAAGATCAAGACACAAAGAAGACTCAAGAACACTTTGAAGATTCACAAGAACACCAAGAACAAAAAAAGGAACACCAAACTTAAACTTTTTAGAAGACCAAAATAAATTTTCGAAAATTATATAAAGATTAACAAGAAAACACCAAACTTAAAGTTTGGTACAAGATTAAATCAAGAAAAATTATTTTTGAAAAAGATTTTTAATAGAACCGGTGCCCAATTATCAAGAACATAAACCAATGCTCTAGCCAATTGAGTTGTTAATTTAACGTATTTTAATATTGAATAAAAATTAAAGTTTTCTTTGGAAACTAATATTTTGAAAAAGTACAATAAAAACAAGAAAAAAAAAACAGAATAAAAAAAACTAAAGATCAAACAAGAAAGATAAACAAGAACAACTTGAAGATGAAGAAAGAACAAAGAACACAAATTTCGAAAATTTAAATGGAAATAAAAACATACAATTGACACCAAACTTAAAATATAAAACTAAACTCAAACAGAAAAACTCAAATAAAAAAATAAAATTTCGAAAAAATTTTTGAAAGAGAAAATAAGGATTCTAAAACTTTAACAAGAACAATAATAAAAGACTCAAAGACAAATTTTTTCCTAATCTAAGTAACAGGATGAACCGTCAGTTGTTCAAATTCGAACAATCCCCGGCAACGGCGCCAAAAACTTGGTGCACGAATTTGTTACATGTCAATGTTAATATTACTCTCTTACAAATTCGCACAACTAACCAGCAAGTGCACTGGGTCGTCCAAGTAATACCTTACGTGAGTAAGGGTCGAATCCCACGGAGATTGTTGGCTTGAAGCAATCTATGGTTATCTTGTGACTCTTAGTCAGGAAAACAATTCACTTATCAAATTGAAGTATGAAAAATAAAAGGGTACGAATTAAATACTTGTTATGCAGTAATGGGGAATATGTTGGAGTTTTGGAGATGCTTTGTCTTCTGAATCTCTGCTTTCCTCTGTCTTCTTGTTCACGCACGCACGTTCCTCCTATGGCAAGCTGTGTGTTGGTGGATCACCGTCGTCAATGGCTACCATCCGTCCTCTCAGTGAAAATAATCCAGGTGCGCTGTCACCGCATGGCTAATCATCTGTCGGTTCTCGATCATACCGGAATAGGATTGCTATCCTTTTGCGTCTGTCACTACGCCCAGCACTCGCGAGTTTGAAGCTTGTCACAGTCATCCAATCCTTGAATCCTACTCGGAATACCACAGACAAGGTTTAGACTTTCCGGATTCTCAAGGATGCTGCCAATGGATTCTAGCTTATACCACGAAGATTCTGATTTAGGAATCTAAGAGATATTCATTCAATCAAAGGTAGAACGGAGATGGTTGTCAGGCACACGTTCATGGGTTGAGAATGGTGACGAGTGTCACGGCTCATCACCTTCGTCATAATGAAGCGCGAATGAACATCTTAGATAGGAACAAGCGTATTTGAATAGAAAACAGAAATACTTGCATTAATTCATCGAGACACAGCAGAGCTCCTCACCCCCAACAATGGAGTTTAAAGACTCATGCCGTCAAAAGGTACAAAGTTCAGATCTAAAATGTCATGAGATCTAAAATAAATCTCTAAAAGTTGTTTAAATACTAAACTAGTAACCTAGGTTTACAAAAAATGAGTAAACTATGATAGATAGTGCAGAAATCTACTTCTGGGGCCCACTTGGTGTGTGTTGGGGCTGAGACTTAAGCTTCTCACGTGCATGGGCTGTTTTGGGTGTTCAACGCCAGGCTGTAACCTGTTTCTGGCGTTGAACTCCAACTTGTAACTTGTTTCTGGCGCTGGACGCCAGACTGCAACATGAAACTGGTGTTGAATGCCAGTTTACGTCATCTATCCTTGAGCAAAGTATAGACTATTATATATTGCTGGAAAGCCTTGGATGTCTACTTTCCAACACAATTGGAAGCACGCCATTTGGACTCCTGTAGCTCCAGAAATTCTATTCCGAGTGAAGAGAGGTCAGAATCCAACAACATCAGTAGTCCTTTTTCAGCCTGAATCAGATTTTTGCTCAGCTCCCTCAATTTCAGCTAGAAAATACCTGAAATTATAGAAAAACACACAAACTCATAGTAAAGTCCAGAAATATGAATTTGGCCTAAAAACTAATGAAAATAAAATAAAAACTAACTAAAACATATTAAAAACTATATGAAATTAACCCCAAAAAGCGTATAAAATATCCGCTCATTAGTAGCCCTATGCGTACGCGTAATGGGCCAGTATGCATGTCCACGCGTGCGTGTAAGGTCCCACATCGGTTGGAAAGGGGAACGAAGCATGCCTTATAAAGGTGTGGATACCTCTCCCTAGCATGACGCGTTTTGACGAGTGATGTGGGGGGATTGGGCTATCATCCCTATCGTCAAAGGCAAAACCGTGAGGCCTTGTGTACCAAAGCGGACAATATCGTGCTAGCGGATGGTCTAGACTGTTACAGATGATATCAGAGCCAGAGCCCGGATCGATGTGCCAGTAAGGGCACTGGGCTCCCTTAGAGGGGTGGATTGTAAGGTCCCACATCGGTTGGGGAGGAGAACGAAGCATGCCTTATAAGGGTGTGGATACCTCTCCCTAGCATGACGCATTTTGATGAGTGAGTGTGGGGGGCTTGGACTATCATCCCTATCGTCAAAGGCAAAACCGTGAGGCCTTGTGTGCCAAAGCGAACAATATCGTGCTAGCAGGTGGTCTGAGCTATTACACTTATCATTACTCATCATTCATCATTGGTTCTCACTTTACTTCATCCACAAGTTACTACATGTCCTAGCTTCTTTTCATTACTAGCCATACTATAAAAATTTAGGGTTTAAAGGATGAAAGTGGAGGTTTAAAAGTATAAAATTCGGCTTTAAAACTCAAAAATCAATTTCTGCCGAAAACAAGGTCATGAGTGCGCGTTGCCCACACGCACGCGTGGAAGGCTAAAATAGTAGAGTGACGCGTGGGTGCGTTTTGTGCTTCATGCACAAAACCAGCACAGTACCCGTGCAACTCTCTGGATTTTCTAGGGGGCATTCGCATTAGTGCAGCGACGCGTACGCGTCGGTCAGGCGCACGCGTGGCCACATGTGCGTATGGAAGCACGATTTTCCAAAATTTGTACTAAGTTAAAAAGCTGCAGAATTACATTTTCAAACCCCAAACTTCCAACACACATAATTTTTCAACCATTTCTGAACCGTTGGAAAGATCATTGAATAAATTTTCATAAAAATCCAATTTTGAAAAATTCTAAACTCCGTGGACTGAGTTACAGACCGCCAAAGTTGGTCAAAAATCAGTTTTTACCCAAAAATAGAAATCACCAATTCTTCCAATGTTCACAAGCCAAATTCATTTTCACTCATCCAAATGACCACAACCCAACCACATTCACATAATTACACTCAACCAAAACCAAACCTACCTCATTTACACAATTTCACCCAAAACTATCAAATTTCACACCTCAATTCCTCAAACCTTATTATTCAATAACCAAACCAATTATTCACACATTCAATATCTAAAATCTATCCAATCTCTTATATCATCACACAATACACAGATCAACTTACCTTCCTTACCTCTTTCCGGCCTCCATCCCAAGATTCACGGCCTCCGGCCCAAATTCACAATTTAAATGCATATTCCAAAAACCAACATTTATTATCCAATTCATCAAATTCTCAACACACCAAACATACCAATTTATATAATTCTCAACCCAATCATTAATTCACATTATATATCAACTATGAATATTAGTACCAATCATTTACACAATTCGAACTTATCCTAGGGGCATCTAGCCTAGGAATTCTCATCACACTACATGGTACGTAAATAAAACTTAAACTGTACCTCTTGTAGCCAAAATAATTGAGCTTCTTCTTGAGAGTCTCCACCAACCCTTAGCTCCAAGCCTCACCAAGGCTCCACAAGCAACACCAACCTCCCAATTGTGTACCAAAATTACCAAATACACTAACATAACCAATTTCACATATATACATCAACCTAGAGTTCATAAAAATGATAAATCACAAGGGTTAGAGGATTTCTCATCTTAACCCATGAAATTTTGTGATGAATATCACCAATGGCTCATACTAAAGCACTCATAAACAACCAAAATCACAAGATTTCATCAAAACCCAAACCAAATTCAAAATATAAGAGAAAAATCAAAACTGGGCAGAGGAGAGTTAGATACTCACTACAAAACTTAGATAAACTCAAAGAGGAGGAGAAGAGCGATGCGTGGCCGCAAACGGCTCGTCAATCGGAGTTCCGGAGAGAAAGTTATGATGATTTGAAGATCAAAGAGAGTTAGGGTTTCTCTCTTCTCATATCTCTGTTTTCATTTCAGCAACAACCACACTAAATGAGGGTTGTGGTGGCTGAATGGCTTTAAGTTAAGGCTTATATATGCTGGACTTGGATCCACTTGGGCCCAATTCACTTGGTTTAGTCTGTTGGCCCAACTTTGGGCTAAAACCTTTAAGATTAGCACTTTAAATCGCATTTTAAATATTTCTACCTTCCCTAATTATATATCCTAATTTCTTAACCTTATTTACTTATAATCACTTTTCTCAGTTGCAGTACCAAACAGATCTCAGCCGGTACTGCCGGTCAAAATTTCAGTGTGCGTTTTTACGTAGAAAATTATGTTTTCCAACTCAGAAAAATTCACTGAATCCAAATATCATATTTAAATTATTAAATTTTAATTGCTAAATTTTCTAACAATATTTGCTCCTATTTAATTTATTATTTAATTAACTACGGTTTGACCGGGTTTTACACGTCCAATGGAGCTTTCTATAAAAATGTCATCAAATACTTTGCTTAGATTATAAGATGCTATATTTTGGAAACATAAATCATAATAATAGTTCTTCGTCATTTCACTTAATTTCTCATTACTCAACTTTATGAGTTTAATTATAAGTATAACTTTTGTTTCACTCTTGTAGAGGAGATTACAATATTGATGATAAATAGGATTAAGAAAAAGAAGAAAGTATAATATGAAAGGAGAACAGCTCATAACAAAAAATACTTCATGAAAAATAGTATTTTAAAGTAAAAGGTAGTTCATAAAAAAGATAACTCTCATTATATTAGAATCAACTCAATCTAGTTATATGCACTATGTCAAATACGTGTAAAAACATTCATAACAGAATTACAAATTTTGTTAAATAATGTGTTTCTTTGTGCAGGTTACAAGGACAAATTGGCATAGACATTTGACTCGAATGGGAGATATACAACAAAGTCCTTTACCAACATAGTTATAGGAAAAGCATATGTTTTACCGACAATGAAACACATTTTTGATAATGTTTGGTGAGATTTGGTGCCCCCAACAGTTGAGATGTTGCTGTGGTTTGTAATTCAAAAGGACTCAACACTAAAGACATTCTTGTCATCAAGAGATGAATCGTACAACAAGAAGATGATGAGTGTGTGTTATGTGATGGCAAATAGGAGATAGTAAATTACTTGTTCTTTTGCATTATTTTTATGTGTCTAAATTATGGTGGTTGACTTTAAATTGAAAAAAATATTAGTTGGGTGGATAATAATGACATAAAAACATGGTTGAAGGTTATATTGGATGAGTCAAGAGGTACATAGAGGAAAAAGAAAAAGGTGGCTTATTTATCTCTTTGCTACCATTTGGGTGGTTTGGAAGAATAGGAACCTAAGGGTGTTGGAGAATAACATTATGTCTTACGTTAGTGGGTGAAAGCAAGTTAGGTGATTAGCGATGCAATGAAATATTAGACAGAATAAAGAGAAAATAACTAGCTCTAATAGAAATGATAACTGATAAAAGAGAAGTGGGAGTGGTGGAAATGTCCCATATATAAATCGGATTTAGACAAATGAGTTTGAATCCTCTAAATTTTAGATTTTCATTTTAGAGCAAGGTTTTGAAAATCAGACCGGTTATTGAACCGTTTTAGTCATTGGTTCACTGATTTACTGGTCCAACCAGTAGTTCAACCGAAAAAATTGTTTTAGAATAAAATAATAAATAAATTATAGATAAACATCCTAAAATATAATTATAGTCTAATATAAATTTTAAAATATCTTCGAAATTTAAAACACTACATAAAATATCATCAACCAAATCCATATGATCTTATCAAAATATAAACTCAAAAGTTAAATAGTAAAAAAATATATCTAAATATTAAATTCCAATATCATTCGAAATAGGAGGATTGACAGGCAAGTTATTATTTACAAATGCATTGTTATCAGCAATTGCTTCTTGATTAATACTATTATCCATAAATAAAATTAATAAAACAGATACAAAATTAAAAACAGCCGCAGAACAATGAGAAATCAAAAAATCATCAATAAGACACCATATCTAAATTGAGTAAATTCTGTCTACACTCTACAGCATTCAGCAACAAACAAAGCCATCAGCAACCAGTAAAAGTGTAACACAGTAGAACAGCAAATTTGAACAAAAAAATTAGGAGTCGTCAGCAACTAGTAAAACAGCCAAACACTATCAGAGCCATCGAGCAATTAGAAAAAACTAAAATAGAATAACAGACTAAGTGACTAACAGAGCCATCAATCCATCAACAAAATTGTGGTTAACAATTAAAATCAAGATACAAGATAGATTCATCAGCAAATTTGAACCAAAATCTTACAGACATCACCAACCAGCCATCATACAAGACAAATCCTTCAGCAATGGTAATTACAATTTACAAAACATTACAAGCAAAATGGAACAAAAATTGAAGAAGAAGACCGAAGAAGAAGACTGAAGAAGAAGACCAAAGAACAACAATTTCAGAACTTCAAAGTTCAAACCAAGAAGAAGACCGAACATTCTTGAAAAATGAAGACGAGAAGCCACTAACCTGGGTGCCATGCCGAGAAGCCAGCGACGATGAAGAGTGAAGATTGTAAGACCCAGAACTTCTGAAAAAGAACTACTATGAGTTAATTTCAAATAAAAATATTTTTGTAGCTTTAATTTCAGAAATTTCTTTATTAAAGAAAATTGAAGCAAGTTTTGATTAATTGAATTTGAAATAAATTAGGATTTATTATCCAATTTTATAATTATTAGATTTTTTTCTATATTTGAATTATAAAGTTGGTAGTTGTGAAATAATAAAGATTTTATATGATTTGGATTAAATAAGTAATATTTTAAATATTAATATTGCTATTTTGGAAAATGAAGAAATTAAGTATATTAATTCTAATTATTTGGTTTGGACATTTTATTGAAAATAATTTTTAAAATTGATAAGCAAATAGTATTTTCTATATACAATTAGTGTTGAATTTAATTTGGGTTCAATTATTATATCATTTCCAATTTTATGTGAAATTACCAAATTACCCCTAACCCTAATTTTTGAAAATGAAACCCTAACCCTAAAAACCCTAACCCGACCCGTTTCCCCCTAAGACCCAGCCGTAGCACCCACAATGTTTCCCTCACCCAGCAGCAGTAGCATGCGCAGCTTCCTCTTCTTCTTGAACGAAAAAAAATGAAACAGAAAGGGGAAGAAGGAAGGGGGACCGAGTGGGGAAGGAGAGGGGGGAGAAGAGGGAGGCGGCGCGGTGGATGTCACTGCCACCATCGCTGCCGTTGCTATCAGAGGAGAAAGGAGAGTCTGAGAGAGAGAAGAAGGGAGGGCACGCGTGCAGGGGAGGAAGGAGCCGCCCAGTCCCTGTCGCGTCGCGCAGCCGCTACGGCCAGGCCAACTTCATCATCGCCAGGGGAAGCCAGCGCCACCAGTGTCACCGTCGCTGAGCTTCCTCGCCGTCGCCATTGAAGCCGCCCTTGCCGTTCTGCCTCGCCGTGGATCCTTTGCCGTCGAGCTCGAATGAGAAGGAAAAATGATGCTGGGATTGAGAGAGAGGCAGAGGTGGTGTGGCGCAATGAAGGAGGTGGGCTGTTCGGGTTGCCGTTCTGGTGCAAAATTTATAACCACAAACTAACCGGCAAGTGCACCGGGTCGTACCAAGTAATACCTCAGGTGAATGAGGGTCAATCCCACGAGGATTGAAGGACTAAGCAACAATGATTGATTGATTGGCTTAGTTAGACAAACAGAAAAGAGTGTTTGAATATTCAAAGAGCATTAAACAATCGTACATAAATTAAAATAGTAAAGTAATTGGGTTGGGAGTAAAGTATGGAGAAGGCAGTTAAGGTTTCAGAGTTATCTATTTTTCCGGATTAACTTTTCTTACTAACTATTTTAATCATGTAGGATTTAATTTACGGCAAACTATGTGTGACTAGACCCTAATTCCTTAGACCTTTCTAATCTCCTCTAAAATTCATTAACTGCCAATTCCTTGGTCAATTAATTCCAATTAGAGGGTGATGATCAAATTCCAGTTTATATGCCACAAAAACTCTAATCACCTAAAAATAAAAGGATTATATGTGACGTATCTCGTTAAATCCAGATAATTAAAATTTAGGAGAATATATTTTCAAGCTGTTGTTCAAGTAAAGAGCTTTTCCAAGTTATACAAGAACTCAAGTAGAAAGAGGGTCATACTTTCGTTCCACCCAAATTCATAAGATAAAGAGCAAAAATAATTCTTAAATTGTAAATCCAAACATGAATTAAAATAGGAAAAGCAATAAAATCAATCCATACAAATAGATAGAGCTCCTAACCTTAACAGTGGAGGTTTAGTTGCTCATGGTTCAGAATGAAAAATAAGGATTGTAAATTGTGAATTGAAATAATATTGTGTTCGAATCACCCTGTTGGAATCTCTTTTTTATCTAATCCTAATTAATTTAAAATCTATCATCAAAAATTAAAATAATATCATTTCCTAAAATAATATTTAAATTTAAATCATAATTAATTAAATAATCAAGTCTTCAATTGATGGATGGGGACCACTTGTTTCGTCCATTCTGCAGCTTCTAATCTGTGTTTTCTGGGCTGAAAATGGGGTCAAGCAACAGTCGAAATCGCCCCCAGCGTTTTCTGCACGTGGCGTATGTCACGCGTACGCGTCAGTCACGTGCACGCGTCGCTGGTCTTTTTCGCGTGTCATGTGTACGCGTCAGGTACGAGCACGCGTCATTGAGCAACTTCGCTTTTCACGCGTACGCGTCAGGTACGCGCACGCAGTGTCATGAATAGCTCCAAATCACGCATACGCGTCAGGCACACGCACACGTCGCTCATCGCTGGTCAGCTCCTTGGCTTCTTCTCTTTCTCTGCAGAAACTCCATCAAATCCATCCGAATGCTACCTAAAATAAACAGAATTGCACAAAACTCAAAGTAGCATCTATAATGGCTAAAAGATAATTAATTCTTGATAAAACTTAACAAATTAAATACAAATTCACTAGGAAAAGGTAAGAAAGATGCTCACGCATCACAACACCAAACTTGAATTGTTGTTTGTCCTCAAGCAACCAAACTAATATAGACTTAGAATGTGAATTTGCATGAGAAGGAGGGTTCGATTAAGCTCATGTCTCTTCTTCTAGTGGGGTTTACAACTGCAATCCTGAATAGTTTTGGCATCTCACTCTCCTTTGAATCAAAAGAATGTTACTGTCATTCGGAATTAGAATCCGGATAATATTATGAATTCTCTAATCTTTTGTAACTCAATTTAACCCTTGAACACAGCTTTTTCTTTTCTTTGGTGCTTTGCACCTTGAGCCTAGCCGTGACTTTAAATGTTTTGTCTCAAGCTTTACTTGACACAGAAACACCACAAGCACTTAACTGGGAAATTCTCTTTAAGTTCTAAATATTATTATTTTTATTAGTATTATATATATATATATATATATATTTTTTTTTTTTCAGTTACTCCCAGACAGTGGTGCTCAAAGCCTTTGGCGTACTCTGCAATTGATCTCGACTCTAAATGTTTTGTCTCAAGGATTACTTGACACAGAAATACCACAAGCATGTGACTAGGGAAACAAATCTTTGAGCTTTTAATCATGTCAGACCTCCCTAGTCATTGATGCTCAGAGCCTTTGGACCTTGCTTTTATTTTTCTTTTGCTGTTTCTTTTGCTTCAAGGATGAAACATTCATTAATTTCAGAGAATATCATAATAATTCTCTAAATTCTCATTCCTTGTACATCAACATTCTTTGATTCAAATTTAATTATGCACTGTTCATGTCATGCATTCAGAATCACAGAAAGTACCACCACATCTAAGTAAATAAGACTATTCTTCAATATAAACTCACTTTCTCATGCAATACATCACTTTTGTATTTTTTATTTGAATTCAAGCTCAGTGAGTAATACATGAGACATCTTTTCGGAATTAAAGCAATTAAGAGAAAACTAAACTAGACCTAGGATTCTAACTAATGAAGGATCATGCAACAAAGCAAAATAGCAGAAAATCGGAACATAATATAATAAAAGCGGGAAGGAATATAGAATGAAAGGAACTCAACCACCTTAGTTATCCTAGCGGTCATTTTATTCTTCAGGTTGTGCTCCTCCTGTGAAGATGATTCGCCTCCCTTTGGTGCCATAAGAATAAACAGAAGACTTCTAGGCGAAGCGTCAATACCAAACTTAAAGGTTTGCTTGTCCTCAAGCAAAGAAGAACTGAAAACAGAAAGAAACAACTATTATGATGAAAGAAGAATAAAATGATAAAAGAACAAGAGAGAATTAGGATTGGGAGAGAGAGAGAAAGAAAATTAAAACTGGGCAGCGAACTAGTGTAGTTGTGCGGCGAAGGCGACGCGTACGCGTAGGTCGCGAATTTTCCTTAATGACGCGTGAGCGTCAGGAACGCGTCCGCGTGCACATGATTTGTGCGATTCACGCGAAGCCATCCGCGCGCATGCACAACTCTCTGTTCGCGTGGCTTTGGAACCAATAATTGCATGGCCATTTGTGCAGATGACGCGCACGCGTCAGGGATGCGTACGCATGAACAAGTTTTGTGTTTCTAGCACACTTCCAGCCCCAAGCCAGCACAACTCTCTGCCCAAACACTTATTTCCATCAATTTTTAAGGTCACGCGTACGCGTCAATGACGCGTACGCGTGGAGTGCCAAAATCACGAATGACGCGCACGCGTGGGGTACGCGTACGCGTGGGCTTGTTTGTGCGAAATGCATCATTACTGCGCCACTCCCGCGCAACTATCTGTTCACTTTTATTTTTCACGCACATGCATATGACGCGTACGCGTCAGCGACGCTCGCGCGTCGTGTGCTTTTTTTTTTTTTTGGTGTCTGGCTCCTGTTCTAAGATAGATGCATGATCTGAAAAACAGTAAAAACTAAGTAAAAATCAAATAAGGAAGAAAACTACTACTACAAAAAATAGCTAAGGATACGAATTTATCGGGCTGCCTCCCGACAAGTGCTTCTTTAACGTCACTAGCTTGACACTTGATTATTGAAGCTTCTTCCTCTTCTTCCAGTTGGTTAAAAGAAATGTTTCCAAGGGGGGAGAGGTGAAGATTAGTGCCCCCTGATATAAATTCCTCCTAACAAGCTTTCTTTTATTGTGATTAGCTGGATTCACCTTGCTTGTTGGGGTAGAGGTTGGATTGTTTCTTGCTGACCTTTTTTTTTCATGGATATTTTCTTCTTTTTCTTGGTCATAATCCCCTTTTCAGTGCTTTCCTTGGTTGCCTTCACTTCTTTGATTTCAAAATGTGGGCGTTGTGTGATGGTTAGAGTGTACCTTTCGTCAAGAATTTCTTGAATTGGTGGTTCAATAAATTCACCCTCTATGCCACTCTCTGATTCATTGGGGGTGTAGATTCCCATAATTATTTTCATCCGTTACAACCTCCTTTATTTGTGCATCTTCCTCCTTTGTTGGTGCATCTTCCTCCTTTGTTTTTGCATTTGCCTCTTCTTCCATGTGTGAGGATGAAAAGTTCTCCAATTCACTGGAGTATGAACTCCTTTGATTGATTCCTCACTTTCTTCTATAGGATCTTGTACTATATCTCTTGGGAAGGGATTTGCTTGTTCTTCTTCCTGGGACTTGGTAATCAGCTGCACATAATTCTCTACATTTTTGACACTCGTCTTTATATCATGTATGAATTCTTTCATGAAGATCTCAAGATCTGATGGTATTTGAGATGAATAAGAAGATGGTGGCTCTTGATATGGGTAAGAAGGAGATGATGATTCTTGATAAGAGTAAAAAGAGGATGGTTATTGGTATGAATAGGGAGATAGTGGCTCTTGATATGGGTAGAAAGACGATGGTTCTTGATATGGATAGAGAGGTGGTGGTTCTTGGTATGAATATGGAGATGGTGGTTCTTGATATGAATATGGAGATGGTGGTTCTTGATAGTTGGAACATGGAGCATTGAAGTTTCTTTGGTTTTGACTTTGCCAACCAAAATTTGGGTAGTTCCTCCATCCACAATCATATGAATTACTACTTGGGTGGGAGTAGTAACCCATGTGATCTCTCTCCATTATTTTTCCATAGCACAACACACCAAACACAATTAAATGCACCATGTGGTAAACAGGAAAGCAAAGAAGAAAGAACAGAATTCTAAAAATTAAAATAAGAAAAATTAAAATAAAACTAACTAGGAAACACCAAACTTAATTTCAGACATTGAGAAAAATATTAGTGCTGTTTATTTATTTAAATTTTTTTTCAAAAATAATACAACAATATTTAAATAAAATTAAAATTAAAACGTCTAATCTAAGCAATCAAATAACTGATAGTTGTCAATCACAGTTAATCTCCGGCAACGGCGCCAAAAACTTGGTGCAGAATTTATAACCACAAACTAACCGACAAGTGCACCGGGTCGTACCAAGTAATACTTCAGGTGAATGAGGGTCGATCCCACGAGGATTGAAGGACTAAGCAACAATGATTGATTGATTGGCTTAGTTAGACAAACAGAAAAGAGTGTTTGAATATTCAAAGAGCATTAAACAATCGTACATAAATTAAAATAGTAAAGTAATTGGGTTGGGAGTAAAGTATGGAGAAGGCAGTTAAGGTTTCAGAGTTATCTATTTTTTCAGATTAACTTTTCTTACTAACTATTTTAATCATGTAGGATTTAATTTATGGCAAACTATGTGTGACTAGACCCTAATTCCTTAGACCTTTTTAGTCTCCTCTAAAATTCATTAACTGCCAATTCCTTGGTCAATTAATTCCAATTAGAGGGTGATAATCAAATTCCAGTTTATATGCCACAAAAACTCTAATCACCCAAAAATAAAAGGATTATATGTCACGTATCCCGTTAAATCCAGATAATTAAAATTTAGGAGAATATATTTTCAAGCTGTTGTTCAAGTAAAGAGCTTTTCCAAGTTATATAAGAACTAAGTAGAAAGAGGGTCATACTTCTGTTCCACCCAAATTCATAAGATAAAGAGCGAAAACAATTCTTAAATTGTAAATCCAAACATGAATTAAAATAGGAAAAGCAATAAAATCAATCCATACAAATAGACAGAGCTCCTAACCTTAACAGTGGAGGTTTATTTGCTCATGGTTCAGAGTGAAAAATAAGGATTGTAAATTGTAAATTGGAATAATGTTGTGTTCGAATCACCCTGTTGGAATTCCCTTTTTTATCTAATCCTAATTAATTTAAAATCTATCATCAAAAATTAAAATAATATCTTTTCCTAAAATAATATTTAAATTTAAATCAGAATTAATTAAATAATCAAGTCTTCAATTGATGGATGGTGACCACTTGTTTCGTCCATTCTACAGCTTCTAATCTGTATTTTCTGGGCTGAAAACTGGGTCAAGCAGCAGTCGAAATCGCCCCCAGCATTTTTCTACGTTTTCTACACGTGGCACATGTCACGCGTACGCGTCAGTCACGCGTACGCGTCGCTGGTCTTTTTCGCGTGTCACGCATACGCGTCAGGTACGCGCACGCATCGCTGAGCAACTTTGCTTTTCACACGTATGCGTCAGGTACGTGCACACGTCGTCATGAATAGCTCCAAATCACGCGTACGCGTCAAGCACGTGCACGCGTCGCTCCTCGCTGGTCACCTTGGCTTCTTCTCTTTCTTTGCAGAAACTCCATCAAATCCATCCAAATGCTACCTAAAATAAACAGAATTGAACAAAACTCAAAGTAGCATCTATAGTGGCTAAAAGATAATTAATTCTTGATAAAACTTAACAAATTAAATGCAAATTCACTAGAAAAAGGTAAGAAAGATGCTCACGCATCATGTTCGCACCACCGAGGTTGAGCCGTAGCGCCGCCGTTGCGCCACTGACCGCCACCGTTTCGTCGTCGCCGTCAATAGGGGTTCTGCCAGGAGAGAGAGGACGCACATGGAGGAGCCCGACGTTCGTGAAGAAGAAGGGGAGAGGTCCGAGGCTAAGGTGGTTCCTGTCACTGCCGTCTGCCTCCGTCGGAACTGCCGCCATCAGAACAGGGGTTCAGGCCACCGCAGGTGTCGCTGCTGGAGAAGGGAGCTGCATCTCTGTGATTCTGGCCGCCGGGAGTGGTTCTGTGACTTCCGGGACCACCGCCGAAGCCTCTGGCTGTTTCTGCCGTCACTGGAAAACTCTGTTGTCTTCATCGCCGGAGTCCGGTCGCCGCTGCCGCTTGAGGTGGCTGCCGGGCCGCTGCCAGACCGGTTCGGAGACTACCACTATTTCGGTTCAACCGTTCTTTCTTCGTTTTGGTAAGCGTTTTCGATTTGAAAGCCCTTTGGTTACTGTTCTGTTATCATACGCTGAGGTTTTATGGCATTAATTGCTATAAGATTGAATTTCGATTATTATATGTCGCGATTAGTGTTGCTGGGGTTACCGCGAAAGTGGCTTGGAGTTGAGGTTGCAGTTGTTGGTGATTTTGGGTCGAGATGAAAGGATTTCTGAGAGGCGTTTTGGTTATTGTTTTGCGTATTTGAGGTAGGGGCTTTTTATACAATCTGATTTATTTATAATTAGAAATTGTTATAAATAGATATGCTGTGCGAAATGCATTTTTGGTGGTTATGCAAGTCTTATGAATTGCCTGATTTTGTCTTGAATGAATATGATAGCCTGCTTGATTTAAATAATGTCTACTTTTGATAAATTGGAGATTTCTGGATTGGTTGAGTTGAAATGATTTTTGATAAGCTGAAAGTTTGAGTTTTATTTTATTAGAAACTGATTTGGTCTTGAACTTGTTGAAAGAGTTGAGGATTGGTCTAGATGGGACCCGGAAAGGGTGACAAAGTCCAAGTTTTAGAGGAGGTGCTGCCGAAACTTCTATAAAATTTGAGATGTTGATTGGAACGTTATTTTGAAAATAATGAATTATGCTTTGAATTAAATGTTTGATAAATAAATTATGTTTGAACTTGCCTTATTAAGAAAATCTTTATATTTTGGAGGTAATTATTAAGAAAGGAATTATGTCTTAAAAATCAATTTAATGATAAAAATTTTTATGTTTTGGAATTTGATTTAAGTAAAAAGATTTGGAGGGATTTTAATGGATTTAAAAGAAACCTGGTTTTCAATTAATCTATTTCACTTTACGACATTTTGGAAAAAGTTTGAAGTATTAACTAAAACTTTGACTTAGTAAAACTGACACAATTCCCGAGCTTTTAGAAACATATTTAAGAATGAAATTGAAGTTGGTTTTCGGTTTAAATGACTTGGTTCTGGTCTAAGTACGTTGGTTTTTAAATTGGTTCAGAATATTTAGACACATGACTTGGTTTTGGTTTAAATTCAATTTTTTTTATTTAAATCAAGAAGTTAAGGTTTCGGAGGTTTTCAATGAATTTAAGAAATGAATTAGGTTATTCTCCCCTGAAGTCTTGAGACTCCGCTGAGGAATTTTATGACCAAATCCTGATTTAGAAATGAATGATTTTGAGTCTTTCGAAAGATGAATTTGAATTTGGCATGGTTTTGAGATTGTTTGGAAGTGTTGGAAAGACGTGGAAAGTGGCTCCGTTTTGAAAAGTGATTGTTGGCAAGATGTGAATTGAATACGGTTGTTATTTAAAAGTAAATGGGTCAAGAATGATTTTGAAGTAAGATATTGAGCCTGATTGATGTGTTGAAAATGTTTCTAAAAAACCACTGGACTATTGTTTTATATTGAGATTATGAGACGCTATGCGCCCGGCAAGGGCTGTGGTTGGATCCCCCTGTCGAGGTAGCGGCGGCAGCGTAAGAGCGGTGGTTCGTCCCGCTTGCGCTTAGATGTGAGGTCAGTGGCAATAGATCCCGCTCGCATCCCTTCGGATCATCAGAGCGTACAGGTGCAAAACCCTGGATAGTGATCCGAGTACTATATCTCGGGGATTCCCACACTATAATTCCGAAGGGCAACATCTCCATGGAGATGTATCGGGTTAGCAGTTGAACCGACAATGTGATATCACAGCCAGTAGGGCAGACATTCATCATTTGCATTTATGTGACATTGTTTGGGTGTGCATATTGTAATTGGTTTGCCTATGTGAATATTTATGTTAATTGCTAACTGCTATAATTATTGTAATTGCTATTGATTGTATTTGAACTACATTAATTGTGATTGTGTTTGATTGGTTAGTTTGTGATAAATTGGTTGATGATTGAGTTGTTTGGGCCGGGGGCCGTGTTGGATTGGATGTGCTTGAGGTCATGATTGGTATATTGAGTTCTAGTTTTGTATAAAGTATGTGGCCGGTTCAGCATAGACTTAATGAACCTATGCTTGGAACGGGATGGTCATTTATACCGCGTAGGTAACTGCTTTCATGGTTGTGGTCTAGAAAAGTATGAAAAATCAAACTCTTACAGCATAGACTTAATTGAACCTATGTTTGGGACATGTTGGTCATTCATACTGTTTAGGAAACACTTTTCAGATTTTACAAAAAGAGAAAAAAGTTTTTTTTTAACATATTTGAGAAATTTACCAAGTCTTCAAAAAGGAATTTTCTGGATTTCGAATGTGTACCCAAGGTTTTTGGAAAGACTCATAAGACGAGCAATGATCACTGTACTCTAAGAATAATTTTTATTTTATGTATCTTGTTATAGAGATTTCTGTAATTCTATAGTGAGAACAAGCGAGGACGACATTCTCACTCCCCTACAGGTTATTTCCTTTTCAGGATATGGACGACGAAACTTCAGAAGAGTTATATTTATTTTCTATTATTCAATATTTTTGTATTACCTTAGCTATTATTTTCCCTCGCCTTTGTCATTATTAAGTTTGTAAGAGGGATAGGAAATTGTGATATGTATGTTTGTAAGCTAGTGTTATGTATATATATATATATATATATATATATATATATATATATATATATATATATATCCTAAGGTATTGTATCTGGTTTGTATGTTTATGTATGTTTATGTTTCGACGAAAAAGTGCTTTTGAAAGGTCACGCGGTTTTGAGTTTTAAACAGGCTCCTATTTTGGTATTAAATATGTTTAGAGTTGTCGTAATGCCCAAGCTATCAAAGTGGCGCAGCCGGAAGTGTGACATTCGGATAGCGAGGGTGTTACAAAGACGATGTGCCGAGCTACTGGGTTCTGGACACGAGGAAGAAGAAGAAGGCGGCGGTGCTGAGGATCTGGGGACGGAGGCGGCGCTTAGGACCTGGGAACGGCGGCAGCAACGAAGGGCTAGGGTTTTCCACTTTTCCCTTTGCTTCGGACTTCTCCAGTGACGAATGATTGGGGAAGAAAGGATGCCGGGGGGGTTAGTTCGCGACATGCCTACTTTCTTTTTTTTTTAAAAACAAATCAATAAAACGGTGCCGTTTAATGCGAATCGGGTGGTTACCGGTTTGGTCCAACCGGCCGGTTTGCCGGTTTCAAACGGTTTTTCCTCCAGCAATTTTACATAGAGGACCGGACCATTTTTATTACCGGTCCTCAATTGAATCGGTTCGACCGACCGATTCGATCCGGTTTTTAGAACCATGTTTTAGAGGATAAAATGAGATAAATGGTGATAAGTGATGAGCGGATAATTTATACGCTTTTTGGCATTGTTTTTAGTATGTTTTTAGTATATTTTAGTTAGTTTTTATTATGTTTTTACTAGTTTTTATTCAAAAATCACATTTCTGGACTTCACTATGAGTTTGTGTGTTTTTTTGGAATTTCAGGTATTTTTTGGCTGAAATTGAGGGACCTGAGCAAAAATCTTATTCAGAGGCTGAAAAAGGATTGTAGATGCTGTTGGATTCTGACCCTCCTGCACTCGAAATGGATTTTCTCGAGTTACAGAAGCCCAATTGGCGCGCTCTCAATTGCGTTAGAAAGTAGACATCTTGAGCTTTCCAGCAATATATAATAGTCCATACTTTGCCCAAGTTTTGATGACGCAAACTGGCGTTTAAACGCTAACTTTCTACCCTATTCTGGCGTTAAACGCCAGAACTGGCATAAAAGCTGGAGTTAAACGCCCAAACTGGCACAAAAGCTGGCGTTTAACTCCAAAAAAAGTCTCTACATGTAAAAGCTTCAATGCTCAGCCCAAGCACACACCAAGTGGGCCCCGGAAGTGGATTTCTGCATCATTTACTCATTTCTGTAAACCCTAGGTCACTAGTTCATTATAAATAGGACCTTTTACTATTGTATTTTCACCTCATGACAATTTACATTCGAACTTGTATCTTCTACGGCATGAGTCTCTAAACCCCATGGTTGGGGGTGAGGAGCTTTGTTGTGTTTGATGAATTAATGCAATTACTACTGTTTTCCATTCAATCACGCTTGTTTCTATTCTAAGATATTCACTCGCACTTCAACTTGATGAATGTGATGATCCGTGACACTCATCACTATTCTCAACCTATGAATGTGTGCCTGACAACCACCTCCGTTCTACCTTAGACTAAGTGCTTATCTCTTAGACTCCTGATTCAGATCAGAGTCTTCGTGGTATAGGCTAGTGATGAGCGGATAATTTATACGCTTTTTGACATTGTTTTTAGTATGTTTTTAGTAGGATCTAGTTACTTTTAGGGATGTTTTTAATAGATTTTGTGTTAAATTCACATTTCTAGACTTTACTATGAGTTTGTGTATTTTTCTGTGATTTCAGGTATTTTCTGGCTGAAATTGAGGGACTTGAGCAGAAATCAGATTCAGAGGTTGAAAAAGGACTGCTGATGCTGTTGGATTCTGACCTCCCTGCACTCAAAGTGGATTTTCTGGAGCTATATAACTCGAAATGGCGCGCTTCCAATTGCGTTGGAAAGTAGACATCCAGGGCTTTCCAGCAATATATAATAGTCCATACTTTGGCCAAGAATTGATGACGTAAACTGGCGTTCAACGCCAGATCTCTGCCCAAATCTGGCGTCTAGCGCCAGAAAAGGATCCAAAACCAGAGTTGAACGCCCAAACTGGCACAAAAACTGGCGTTCAACTCCACAAATGGCCTCTGCACGTGCAACACTTAAGCTCAGTCCAAACACACACCAAGTGGGCCCCAGAAGTGGATTTATACATCAAATACTTACTCATGTAAACCCTAGTAGCTAGTTTATTATAAATAGGACCTCTTACTATTGTATTAGGCATCTTTGGATTACCTTATGATCCTTTGATCACGTTTTAGGGGGCTGGCCATCTCGGCCATGCCTGAACCTTCACTTATGTATTTTTAACGGTAGAGTTTCTACACTCCATAGATTAAGGTGTGGAGCTCTGCTGTTCCTCAAAGATTAATGCAAGTACTACTGTTTTCTATTCAATTCATCTTATTTCGCTTCTAAGATATCCATTCGCACCCAAGAACGTGATGAAGGTGATGATTATGTGTGACGCTCATCACCATCTCCCCTATGAACACGTGCCTGACAAACACTTCCGTTCTACATGAATTAAGCTAGAATGAATATCTCTTAGATCTCTAAACCGGAATCTTCGTGGCGTAAGCTAGAATGATGGCGGCATTCAAGAGAATCCGGAAGGTCTAAACCTTGTCTGTGGTATTCTGAGTAGGATTCTATGATTGAATGACTGTGACGAGCTTCAAACTCGCGAGTGCTGGGCGTTAGTGACAGACGCAAAAGGAGGGTGAATCCTATTCCAGCATGATCGAGAACCGACAGATGAATAGCCGTGCCGTGACAGGGTGCGTGAGCATATTATTCACTGAGAGGAGGGGATATAGCCACTGACAACGGTGATGCCCTTGCATAAAGCCAGCCATGGAAAGGAGTGGGACTGATTGGATGAAGATAGCAGGAAAGCAGAGGTTCAGAGGAACGAAAAGCATCTCCATTCGCTTATCTGAAATTCCTACCAATGATTTACATAAGTATCTCTATCCCTATTTTATTATATAATATTCGAAAACACCATTATCACTTTATATCTGCCTGACTGAGATTTACAAGGTGACCATAGCTTGCTTCATACCAACAATCTCTGTGGGATTCGACCCTTACTCACGTAAGGTATTACTTGGACGACCCAGTGCACTTGCTGGTTAGTTGTATCGAAGTTGTGACAATCATGAATTAAGATCAGAGCACCAAGCTTTGGAGCCATTACCAAGATTTGTTCGAGACTGGAGATCACAATTTCGTGCACCAGCTAGAATTATTGGCAGCCATTCTTGAGATCCGGAAAGTCTAAACCTTGTCTGTGGTATTCCGAGTAGGATCTGGGAGGGATGACTGTGATGAGCTTCAAACTCGCAATTGCTGGGTGTAGTGACAGATGCAAAAGGATCAATGGATCCTATTCCAGCATGAGTGAGAACCGAAAGATGATTAGTCGTGCGGTGACAGCGCATTTGGACCATTTTCACTGAGAGGATGGATGGTAGCCATTGACAACGGTGATCAACTAACATACAGCTTGCCATGGAAGGAGCCTTGCGTGCGTGAAGAAGAAGACAGTAAGAAAGCAGAGATTCAGAAGATAAAGCATCTCCAAAACCTCGACCTGTTCTCCATTACTGAATCACAAGTACTCTTTATTTCATGTTGTTTATTTTTCATAAATACAATCACTCTCATCATTAATCTCCTGACTAAGATTTACAAAATAGCCATAACTTGCTTCAAGCCGACAATCTCCGTGGGATCGACCCTTACTCACGTAAGGTATTACTTGGACGACCCAGTGCACTTGCTGGTTAGTTATGCGGAAGTGTGAATCACAATTTCGTGCACCAAGTTTTTGGCGCCGTTGCCGGGAATTGTTCGAGTTTGGACAACTGACGGTTTATTTTGTTGCTTAGATTAGGAATAATTTATTTTTTTTGGTTTAGAGTCACTAAATTTGAGTCTTCTTATTTGAGTTTAGTTTTATATTTTAAGTTTGGTGTCAATTGCATGCTTTTATTTTCCTTCAATTTTTCGATTTTACATGTTCTTAGTTATTTCTTGATCTTCAAGTTGTTCTTAATTATTTTCTTTATTTGATCTTTACTTTTTCTTGTTTTGTGTCTTTCCTTATTTTTCTTGTGCATTTTCGAATTATTAGTGTCCAAAGTATAAAACTTTTTAAGTTTAGTGTCCTTTGTGTCCTTATTTCCTTAAAAATTTTCAAAAATTGCTCTTGGTGTTCATCTTAACCTTCAAAGTGTTCTTGGTGTTCATCTTGACATTCAAAGTTTTTTTTGCTTGTTTTCTTTGCTTTGATCTAAAAATTCTAAGTTTGGTGTCATTTTATTATTTTTCTCTTTCCTCATTAAATTCAAAAATATCTTTTCTTTTTTTAATTGAATTTTCAAAAAATCCCTTTAAAAATTCAGATTTTTATTTTTTAAAATTTTTTTTATCTTATCCTAGTTTTAAATTTCAAAATTCAAATTTTTCTCAAAATCTTTTTCCTTTTAGACATAATTTTCGAAATTCTTATCCTATTTTACTATTTTGATTGAAAAATTTTAAGTTTGGTGTTTTCTTGTTAAGAAAGTTTCAATCTTTAAAATTTTAAAATCATATCTTTTTCAAATCTTTTTAATTAATTAGCCATTTTAGCATTCGAGTTATTTATTTATCTTTTTATTTATTTTACTTTTTCTCTTAATTTTCGAAATTTATATTTTATTTTCCAATTATTTTATTTTATTTCTTTCTTTTATTCGGTTGCTTTTAATTAAATAAAATAAAAAAAAATAAAAATATAATTTATTTGCAATTCATTTCAATTCCCTTTTCTCCATCATGGACATAAGTGGAAATGAACAGTCCAGAAGGACTCTGGGGTCATATGCTAACCCCATTACAGCTGCATACGGGAGTAGCATCTGTATACCTCCCATCAAAGCAAGCAGTTTTGAGCTAAATCCTCAGCTCATTATCATGGTGCAGCAAAATTGCCAGTATTCTGGTCTTCCATAGGAAGAACCTACTGAGTTTCTGGCACAGTTCTTACAAATTGCTGACGCAGTACGTGATAAAGAAGTGGATCAGAATGTCTATAGACTATTACTGTTTCCATTTGCTGTAAAAGATCAAGCTAAGAGATGGTTAAATAACCAACCCACAGCAAGCATAAAAACATAAAAATAGTTATCAGACAAATTCCTGAATCAATTTTACCCTACAAAAAGGATGACACAGCTAAGGCTGGACATCCAAGGCTTTAAACAAGAGGATCATGAATCCCTTTATAATGCCTGGGAGAGGTACAGAGGGATGCTAAGGAAATGCCCCTCTGAAATGTTTTCAGAGTGGGTACAGTTAGACATCTTCTACTATGGGCTTACAGAAAAAGCTCAAATGTCCCTAGACTACTCAGCTGGTAGATCTATACACATGAGAAAGACGATTGAAGAGGATCAAGAACTCATAGATACGGTTGCTAGAAATCAACATCTGTACTCAAGCAGTGAGTCCTCCATAAAAGAAGAGGCTATGGCAGTAACTACTGATCCTAATCCTCAAGAACAGATTATTGAACTTAATCAGCAATTGCTCCTTATGACAAAACAATTAGTAGAATTTAAAGAGATGCTCCAAGATACTAAAAATGCTAACAAGAATGTGGAAGCACAATTGAATCAGACAAGACAGCGGCTATCTAAACAGATAACAAAAGAATGTCAAGCTGTTCAACTAAGGAGCGGGAAGACATTGAATAATTTAGCTCAAAGTAGCAGAAAGTCAAGAAAGGAACAACTGACAGAGGATGACCAAACCACTGCCCAAATTTCCTCTGAGGACAGCAAGAGCCCAGAGAAGAATAATTCTGGCATTCAAACACCAGAAAAGGGTGAAAGATTGGCGTCAAACACCCAGTGGATGCCCACTTCTGGCGTTCAAACGCCAGAAAAGGGAGAAAACTTGGCGTTAAACGCCCATTCCTTGCCCAATTCTGGCGTTCAAACGCCAATTAGGGATCAGACACCTGCAAGTGCTGATAGTAACCCCTCTAAGAAGGCTTCTCCAACCACATCTGTAGGGAATAAACCTGCAGCAACTAAGGTTGAAGAATATAAAGCCAAGATGCCTTATCCTCAGAAACTCCGCCAAGCGAAACAGGATAAACAATTTGCCCGCTTTGCAGACTATCTCAGGACTCTTGAAATAAAGATCCCGTTTGAAGAGGCACTTGAGCAAATACCCTCTTATGCTAAGTTCATGAAAGAGATCTTAAGTCATAAGAAGGATTGGAGAGAAACTGAAAAAGTTTTTCTCACTGAAGAATGCAGTGCAGTCATTCTGAAAAGCTTACCAGAGAAGCTTAAAGATCCAGGAAGCTTTATGATACCATGCACGTTAGAGGGTGCTTGTGCCAAGACAGCTCTATGTGACCTTGGAGCAAGTATCAACCTAATACCTGCATCCACTATCAGAAAGCTTGGCTTGACTGAAGAAGTCAAACTAACCCGGATATGTCTTCAACTTATTGATGGCTCCATTAAATATCCATCAGGCATAATTGAGGACATGATTGTCAAGGTTGGGCCATTTGCCTTTCCCACTGACTTTGTAGTGCTGGAAATGGAGGAACACAAGAGTGCAACTCTCATTCTAGGAAGACCTTTCCTACCAACTGGACGAACTCTTATTGATGTACAAAAAGGGGAAGTGACCCTGAGAGTCAATGAGGATGAGTTCAACTTAAATGCTGTCAAAGCTATGCAACACCCAGACACATCAAATGACTGCATGAGCGCTGATATTATTGACTCTTTGGTAGAAGAGATCAATATGACTGAAAGTCTCGAATCAGAGCTAGAGGACATCTTTAAGGATGTTCATCCTGATCTGGAGGAACCAGAGAAAACGGAAGAACCTCTGAAAACTCCTTAGGAAGAGGATAATCCTCATAAACCCGAGCTCAAACCACTACCACCATCCCTGAAATATGCATTTCTGGGAGAAGGTGACACTTTTCCGATGGTCATAAGCTCTGCTTTAAATCCACAGGAAGAGAAAGCACTAATTCAAGTACTGGGGACACACAAGACAGCTCTTGGGTGGTCCATAAGTGATCTTAAGGGCATTAGCCCAGCAAGATGCATGCACAAGATCCTATTGGAGGATGATGCTAAGCCAGTGGTTCAACCACAAAGGCAGCTAAATCCAGCCATGAAGGAGGTGGTGCAGAAAGAGGTCACTAAGTTACTAGAGGCTGGGATTATATATCATATTTCTGATAGCCCCTGGATGAGCCCTGTCCACGTTGTCCCCAAGAAGGGAGGGATGACAATGGTTCATAATGAAAAGAATGAACTGGTTCCTACAAGAACAGTTACAGGGTGGCATATGTGTATTGACTATAGAAGGCTCAATACAGCCACCAGAAAGGATCATTTTCCTTTACCATTCATAGACCAAATGCTAGAGAGACTAGCAGGTCACGAATACTACTGCTTTTTGGATGGCTATTCAGGTTACAACCAAATTGTAGTAGATCCTCAAGACCAAGAGAAAACAGCATTCACATGTCCATCTGGAGTATTTGCCTACAGGAGGATGCCATTTGGTCTGTGTAATTGATGATTGGATTTTTGACGGTTTAGAATTTCACAAATGAATTCTCGTTGCAAGTATAGTTTCTAAACCAACAATAATCCTTTCATACAAAAGATTGTTTGTCACAAGTAACAAACCCCTAAAATTAATAACCGAAGTATTCAAACCTCGGGTCGTTCTCCCTAGGAATTGTAATGAAGTGTCTTGTTATCGGTTGTGAGTTATATTTGGGGTTTTGATATGAAGCATGAAAGATAAATGGTAAGAAAGTAAACTAATGGCTAAAAAGGTCTTGGCAAGGTTGTGAGAATTAGAAGTCCTATCCTAGTTATCCTCCTCGATTGTGACCACAATTGTCCATTGCTACCACTTAGTTAACCTCTAATAATGGAGGAAAGTCAAGTGGATGAATCAACTTGATTCCACAAGTCCTAGCCAACTCCCAAGGGAAAGACTAGCTTTAGTGGTATCTAAATCAATTAGCAACTTCTAATTATCAATCAACAAAGACATTAGATAACTCAAGCGTCACTAATTACTCTACCATAGCCAAGAGGAACAAAATCTATACTAAAATCCAACCAAGCATTTCATCAAACACTTGGAAGGCATAAAAGAAAAGCAAAGTAAATTGATAACAAAAATAGAATCTAACAACAATTATGGCAATGAATTAACAACAACAATCAAAAGGAACACAATTATTATGAATTACCTCTAATTGAATTGAAAGAAAATAGAAGGAGCAAAAGTAGATCTACAACAAAACATAAGAACAACATAAAGGAAACTACAACAAAAGAATAGAAGAAGAATGAATGTAACAACAAGGAATTGAAAGGTAGAAGGAGATGAAAGCATGAATTAAAATCTAGATCTAAGGTTATTGAACTAAACCTAATCCTAATTCTAAAGAGAAGTGAGAGCTTCTCTCTCTAGAAACTAACTCTCACTACTAAGCTAAGCTAAAACTAAACTAATGGTCAAAAGTAAGTAAAGTATGAAAAGTATGAAAAGTATGAAAAGTATGAAAAGTATGTTGATTCCCCTTTAATCCTTGGCTTAAATAGCATCAGAAATGAGTTGGATTGGGCCCACAAGGCTTCTAAAATCGCTGGCCACGTTTTGTTTTAAGTGAACCAGGTGGCAGCAACGGCGCGTGCGCGTACTATGCGCGGTTCAACCATAGCAAATCTTATATCGTTTCGAAGCCCCGGATGTTAGCTTTCCAACCCAACTGGAACCGCATCATTTGGACCTCTGTAGCTCAAGTTATGGCCGATTAAGTGCGAAGAGGTCGGCTTGACAGCTTTCCGGTTCTTCCATTTCTTCATGAGTTCTCCAACTTTTCATGCTCTCTTTCTTCATTCCCTTGATCCAATCTTTGCCTCCTAAACCTTAAATCACTTAACAAACATATCAAGGCATCTAATAGAATCAAGGTGAATTAAATTTAGCTATTTTGAGTCCTAAAAAGCATGTTTTCACATTCAAGCACAATTAAAGGAGAATATACAAAACCATGCTATTTCTTGAATAAATATGGGTAAAAGGTGATAAAATCCCCAAAAATCAATACAAAACAAACCGTCAAATTGGGGTTTGTCAGTAATACACCTGCAACCTTTCATAGGTGCATGCTATCTATTTTCTCTGACATGGTAGAGAAATTTCTGGAAGTCTTCATGGATGACTTCTCAGTATTTGGAGACTCATTCAGTTCCTGTCTTGACCATCTAGCACTTGTTCTGAAAAGGTGCTAAGAGACTAACCTAGTTTTAAACTGGGAGAAATGTCACTTTATGGTGACTGAAGGAATTGTCCTTGGGCACAAAATTTCGAACAAGGGAATAGAGGTGGATCAAGCTAAGGTAGAGGTAATTGAAAAACTACCACCACTTGCCAATGTTAAGGCAATCAGAAGCTTTCTGGGGCATGCAGGATTCTACAGGAGGTTTATAAAGGATTTTTTGAAAATCGGAAAATCTCTGAGCAATCTGCTAGCTACTAACACACCATTTGTCTTTAACACAGGGTGTTTGCAGGCCTTTGAGACTCTGAAGGCTAAGTTGGTCACAGCACCTGTCATTTCTGCACCAAACTGGACATTACCATTCGAATTAATGTGTGATGCCAGTGACCATGCTATTGGTGCAGTATTGGGACAGAGGCATGACAAGCTTCTGCACGTCATTTACTATTCTAGCCGTGTTTTAAATGATGTGCAAAAAAATTACACAACCACAGAAAAAGAGTTGCTTGCAATGGTTTATGCCATTGACAAGTTTAGATCCTATTTAGTAGGTTCAAAAGTGATTGTGTATACTGACCATGCTGCTCTTAAATACCTACTCACAAAGCAGGATTCAAAGCCCAGGCTCATAAGATGGGTGTTGCTTCTGCAAGAGTTTGATATAGAAATAAGAGACAGAAAAGGGACAGAGAACCAGGTAGCTAATCACCTGTCCCGGATAGAACCAGTAGCAGGGGCGTCCCTCCCTCCTACTGAGATATCTGAGACCTTTCCGGATGAGCAACTCTTCGCCATTCAGGAAGCACCATGGTTTGCAGACATTGCAAATTATAAAGCTGTGAGGTTCATACCAAAGGAGTACAGCAGGCAGCAAACAAAAAAACTAATTTCTGATGCAAAATACTACTTATGGGATGAACTAGGGGTGGCAAGCGGGGAAGCCCGCCCCGCCTAGTGAGGCGGTCCCAGAATCCTAGCCCGCCCCGCCTAACGGCGGGCTGGCGGGCCGGCGGGCTAAGCCCGCCAAATATCCTCTTTTTTTTTTTTTTTTACTTTTAACTATTAAATAATATATATAAAGATATAAAAAAATCTCTTTTGTTTTTTACTTTTAACGATTATAATTTCTAAAAGTATAAACAAATTATAATTTTTGTATTCACAAACATTAAAGTCTTTGTAATTATAAATATTATTTCCAAAGCAAAATAAACATAATCTAAAACATAATTAACAATATTGTCTCTAAAACAAAACAAACATAATCTAAAACACCCAATTTTCATCTTCATTCTCTTGTAAGTTGGGTTGGGGAAGTTGGGTTTTGGTAAAAAAATTATAAAAATACCCCTTGCTAAAAAAATACTAAACCCGGCGGGGAAGCCCGCCCCGCCCCGCCAAAGCCCGCCAAAACCAGCGGTTTAAGCGGTGCGGGTTAAGCGGGCTTTTGCTATTTGGCGGTCCCAATTTTCCAGCCCGGCCCGCCTTTTTTGGCGGGTTACGCGGGCCGGCCCGGCGGGTTTAGGCCCGTTTTCCACCCCTAGGATGAACCATATCTCTTTAAGAGATGTGCAGACGGAATGATCCACAGATGCGTGCCCAGAGAAGAGGCACAGAAGATCCTATGGCATTGCCATGGATCATAATATGGAGGACATTTCGGAGGTGAGCGAACAGCCACTAAGGTCCTCCAATGTGGGTTCTACTGGCCTACTCTCCATAGAGATGCCCGAGAGTTTGTGCGTAATTGTGACAGTTGCCAGAGAGCTGGTAACTTACCTCATGGTTATGCCATGCCTCAACAAGGGATCTTAGAGATTGAGTTATTTGATGTATGGGGTATTGACTTCATGAGTCCTTTCCCACCATCATACTCAAACACTTACATTCTGGTGGCAGTAGACTACGTATCTAAATGGGTAGAAGCAATTGTCACACCCACTAATAATACTAAGACAGTGCTGAAGTTCCTCCAGAAATATATCTTCAGCAGATTTGGTGTTCCCAGAGTACTAATCAGTGACGGGGGCACTCATTTCTGCAATAAACAGCTTTACTCTGCTATGGTCCGATATGGAATTAGCCACAAAGTAGCAACTCCATATCATCCACAGACAAATGGGCAGGCTGAAGTCTCTAATAGAGAACTAAAAAAAATCCTGGAACGGACTGTAATTGCCCGTAGAAAGGATTGGGCAAAAAGCTTGGATGATGCTCTGTGGGCATACAGAACAGCATTCAAGACTCCTATATGAACCTCTCCATACCAGCTTGTTTATGGCAAGGCCTGTCATCTGCCCATGGAACTGGAACATAAAGCCTACTCGGCAACCAGATTCCTAAACCTGGATGCCAAGTTAGCTAGCGAGAAAAGATTGCTCCAGCTGAATGAGCTAGAGGAATTCAGACTCAATGCTTTTGAAAATGCAAAGATTTATAAGGAGAAAGCAAAAAGGTGGCATGACAAGAAACTGTCATCTAGAGTCTTTGAACCAGGACAGAAGGTTCTACTGTTTAACTCTAGGCTCAAACTATTCCCCGGGAAATTGAAATCCCGGTGGAGGGGACCATATGTGATTACAAGTGTGTCACCATATGGATATGTTGAGCTTCAGGATATTGACTCTGACAAAAAGTTCATTGTTAATGGACAGAGAATCAAACATTATCTTGAAAGCAATTTTGAGCAAGAATGCTCAAAACTGAGACTAGAATAAAGCTCAGTCAAGGTCCAGCTAAAGATAATAAAGAAGCACTTGCTGGGAGGCAACCCAGCCATTAGCAAGTTAATTGCTTTTTAATTAATACTTATAGAAGTTTGATATAAATTGTCTTCAAGATTAATCATTAGATTGTAGGAATTTACAGAGTTAGAGAAGGATTCAGCGCAAAAAAAGCAGAGAAAAGGAGCTCACTGGCAAGAAAACGCCAGTAAGGGGCATTTTGGGCGTTAAACGCCCCCATTCTGGGCGTTTAACGCCAGTAAAGATACCATTTTGGGCGTTAAACGCTAGAATGGATACCATTCTGGGCGTTTAACGCCAGAATTGTAGCATCCTGGGCGTTCAGAAAAATGCCCAGTAACAAAAGATTTCTGGCGTTTAACGCCAGCCAGGGTACCTGGCTGGGCGTTAAACGCCCACAATGGCCAATATATGGGCATTAAACGCCAAAATGGATACCATTCTGGGCGTTTAACGCCAGAAAGGTAGGGGGAGAGGATTTTGTTTTCGACTTCAAAATTTTTTAGACTTTCATGTTTTGATTCATAATTTTCTGCATAAACATGTTACAAATTTTCTTCATTCACCTTCAATTTTCAAAAATTCAAGAATTTTCTAAACCCCTTTTCAATTTTCTTTCAAATCCTTCCCAAATCTTCTTCAAAAACTCAAATATTTTCTCAATTTCTTTCCAAATCTTTTCCAACTCAGCATATCATGATTCTATTTTTTTTACCAATCATATCTTTATGTCATATCTTTTTCAAATTTTCGAAATCCCTCCCCTCCACTTATGTATACACATTCGGCCATCCCCACCTCTCCACCATTCGAATTTGCCTCACCTCCTATCTCTCTCCTTTCCTTTCTTTTGCTTGAGGGCAAGCAAACCTCTAAGTTTGGTGTGTTTTTCCGTGATCACCGAGCTAAGACTCATTAAGATCATGGCCTCTAAGGGAAAACAAACCAATTCAAGAGGCAAGAATGAGAATACTCCAAAGAGTCTTTGGAATCAAGAGAGGTTCTTAACCAAAGAACATGCAGACCATTACCACAAAATAATGGGTCTGAGGTTAGTGATCCCGGAAGTTAAATTCGATCTGAAAGAAGATGAATACCCGAAGATCCAAGAGCAAATTCGAAACGGAGGATGGGAAATTCTAGCTAATCCTAAGACAAAGGTTAGAAGAAACATGGTTCAGGAATTCTACTCAAATCTGTGGCTGACAGATAAGCAGAGAATAACTGGAACCTCCTTTCATACCTTCCGAACTATGGTCAGAGGGAGGATTATTTACTTCCACCTGGATAAAATAAGAGAGGTCTTCAAACTGCCTCAACTACAAGATGATCCAAAATCCTTTAATAGGAGAATGGTGAGAGTAGATAAGGGGTTGAACCAAGTTCTAGAGGACATATGCCTCCTTGGAACTAAGTGGATAACCAACTCAAAAGGTGTCCCCAATCAACTCAAGAGATGAGATCTCAAACCAGTCGCAAGAGGCTGGTTGGACTTCATTGGGCGTTCTATACTGCCCACTAGCAACCGCTCTGAGGTCACTGTCAAAAGAGCAGTAATGATTCATTGTATTATGCTGGGAAACGAAGTGGAGATTCATCATCTGATTTCTTGTGAGATTTACACAATTGCAAACAAGAACTCCACTGAAGCCAAACTGGCTTACCCAAGCTTAATTTCTCTGCTATGTAAAGATGCTGAGGTAAGGATGGGAGTAGATGAATTCATCCCAATCGAATACCCAATCACCAAGAAGTCAATGGAAAGACAATAAGTGCAAGATAACTCTATCAAAAGGAGGGCGAAGGAGTTCCTCCCAGAAATCCCTAAAATTGACTACTGGACCCGCCTAGAAGCATCTGTCACCAAGATGCAAGAAGCTATAGATCAACTTAAGGAAGAACAGCAGAATCAAAACTACATGCTCTGCAAGCTGCTTAAGGAACAGGAGAAGCAAGGGCGTGAGCTACAAGAGTTGAAGCACCAGAAGCTCTCCCTTGAGGGACTAGACACCCCACAGATTGAAGGAGCATCCACTTCTCAAAATCAAGGTTGTTGAGTCCTAACTCTGTGATAACATTTATTATTAGGAATCTATTTTAAGAGTCATTTATTTTTCTGTTTTTTTTTTTTATTTTCTGTCTTCTATTATTATTGGTCTGCTCTTATATTTATTTTTTAGTCTTATTTTTATTCCATGATTAATAAAATTTAAAGTTTATGCCTTAAAGCTATGAATGTCCTATGAATCTATCACCTTTCTAAAATGACAAATATTTTTAATCACAAAAGAACAAGAAGTACATGAATTTCAAATTATATCTTGAAATTAGTCTAATTACTTTGATGTGGTGGCAATATTTCTTGTCTTTTGAATGAATGCTTGAACAGTGCATATTTTTGAATTTGTTGTTTATGAATGTTAAAATTGTTGGCTCTTGAAAGAATGATGGAAGAGGAAAAATGCTATTGATGATCTGAAAAATCATAAAAATGATTCTTGAAGCAAGAAAAAGCAGTGAATAGAGAAAGCTTGAAAAAAAAAAGAGAAGAAAAAAAGAGAAAGAAAAAGCAAGCAGAAAAAGCCAATAGCCCTTTAAACCAAAAGGCAAGGGTAAAATAAAAAGGATCCAAGGCTTTGAGCATTAATGGATAGGAGGGCCAAGGGGAATAAAATCCTGACCTAAGCGGCTAAATTAAGTTGTCCCTAACTATGTGCTTGTGGCATGAAGGTCCAAGTGAAAAGCTTGAGACTGAGTGGTTAAAGTCGTGATCCAAAGCAAAAGGAGTGTGCTTAAGAACTCTGGACACCTCTAATTGGGGACTTTTAGCTAAGTCATAATCTGAAAAGGTTCACCCAGTTATGTGTCTACGCATTTATGTATCCGGTGGTAATACTAGAAAACAAAGTGCTTAGGGTCACGGCCAAGACTCATAAAGTAACTATGTTCAAGAATCAACATACTGTACTAGGAGAATCAATAACACTATCTAAATTCTGAGTTTCTATAGATGCCAATCATTCTAAACTTCAAAGGAAAATGCGAGATGCCAAAACTATTCAGAAGCAAAAAGCTACTAGCCCCGCTCATCTAATTTGAACGAAGCTTCATTGATATTATGGGATTTATAGTATATTCTCTTCTTTTTATCCTATTTTGTTTTCAGTTGCTTGGGGACAAGCAACAATTTAAGTTTGGTGTTGTGATGGGCGGATAATTTATACGCTTTTTGGCATTGTTTTTAGTATGTTTTTAGTATATTTTAGTTAGTTTTTATTATGTTTTTACTAGTTTTTATTCAAAAATCACATTCTTGGACTTCACTATGAGTTTGTGTGTTTTTCTGGGATTTCAGGTATTTTTTTGCTGAAATTGAGGGACCTGAGCAAAAATCTTATTCAGAGGCTGAAAAAGGACTACAGATGCTGTTGGATTCTGACCCTCCTGCACTCGAAACGAATTTTATCGAGTTACAGAAGCCCAATTGGCGTGCTCTCAATTGCGTTGGAAAGTATACATCTTGGGCTTTCTAGCAATATATAATAGTCCATACTTTGTCCGAGTTTTGATGACGCAAACTGGCGTTTAAACGCCAACTTTCTACCCTATTCTGGCATTAAATGCCAGAACTGGCATAAAAGCTAGAGTTAAACGCCCAAACTGGCACAAAAGCTGGCGTTTAACTCCAAGAAAAGTCTCTACATGTAAAAGCTTCAATGCTCAGTCCAAGCACACACCAAGTGGGCCCCGGAAGTGGATTTCTGCATCATTTACTCATTTCTGTAAACCCTAGGTCACTAGTTCATTATAAATAGGACATTTTACTATTGTATTTTCACCTCATGACAATTTATATTCGAACTTGTATCTTCTACGGCATGAGTCTCTAAACCCCATGGTTGGGGGTGAGGAGCTTTGTTGTGTTTGATGAATTAATGCAATTACTACTGTTTTCCATTCAATCACGCTTGTTTCTATTCTAAGATATTCACTCGCACTTCAACTTGATGAATGTGATGATCCGTGACACTCATCACTATTCTCAACTTATGAACGCGTGCCTAACAACTACTTCCGTTCTACCTTAGACTGAGTGCTTATCTCTTAGCCTCCTGATTCAGATCAGAGTCTTCGTGGTATAGGCTAGAATTATTGGCAGCCATTCTTGAGATCCGAAAAGTCTAAACCTTGTCTGTGGTATTCCGAGTAGGATCTGAGAAGGGATGACTGTGACAAGCTTCAAACTCGCAATTGCTGGGTGTAGTGACAGACGCAAAAGGATCAATGGATCCTATTCCAGCATGAGTGAGAACCGACAGATGATTAGTCGTGCGGTGACAGCGCATTTGGACCATTTTCACTGAGAGGATGGATGGTAGCCATTGACAACGGTGATCCACCAACATACAGCTTGCCATGGAAGGAGCCTTGCGTGCGTGAAGAAGAAGACAGTAAGAAAGCAGAGATTCAGAAGACAAAGCATCTCCAAAACCTCAACATGTTCTCCATTACTGAATCACAAGTACTCTTTATTTCATGTTATTTATTTTTCATAAATACAATCACTCTCATCATTAATCTCCTGCCTAAGATTTACAAAATAGCCATAGCTTGCTTCAAGCCGACAATCTCCGTGGGATCGACCCTTACTCACGTAAAGTATTACTTGGACGACCCAGTGCACTTGCTGGTTAGTTGTGCGGAAGTGTGAATCACAATTTCGTGCACCAATAAGTCATACTTTATCATCTAAAGTAAAATTCAAAATTTAGAGAATCCAAATCCTAGACAAATATATTGTAGGTGGATGTATAACAAATGGTGAAGGTGATATTAAGTTTTTCATGGAGATTCTTATAGTTATATATGCGGTCATATTTGTTCAAAGAAATTTACTTTTAATATTTCTTATTTTTTCGATCTTTAATTTATTTCAATTATTCTATGGTATTTTAAATTCTCATATTTGTTCTCGTAAAAATTTTCAATATCTCGTGTTAAAATTTAACGGTTTTGTTCTAAAAATTTGATTAGATAAAGACTTTTGCAGGCTTTAAATATATAAAAATATGTAATGACTAATTTAATAATTGATATTTATCAAACATTTGTGTAAATCAAAATATATATTTTTGCAGATTTTTTATTATATTTTAATTGGTATAAATATGCTATTTTTCATAATTATCTTAATAATATACCACTACAAGATTTCTACTTGTTTATGGGAGGTTTTTTTTGTGGAAGTTTTAAAAAACTCCCATAACATATTTTATGTATGGCAAAATATAAAACCTCCGTTGATTAAAGTTAGTTTAAACTTTTTAAGCCCAATTTTCTAAACCAATAACCAATCCTTAACCTGCTCTGATTAAATCCAAACAATGCAAATTTAACTCCAACCAAAAACTTGTCCAAAAAATTTCGAAAAGGGAGAAGATTGAGAATGAACCCTAGATCAACTAGCCGCCGCGGTATATTTTTTCGCCATTGTCACCATCAGGCATCAAACTCGCCGTAGCATCTGAGATCAGAGGGAGAGTCACCGGCGACGCCCGCGACGCCATCCTTGCCGAGGTCCAGGAGCAGGTTTCCATCCTCTGCTCCACTTTCTCATGGAAGGAGTCAGATCGAGCCGCCGCCAAGCACGCCACTCACGCGCTCGCTGATCTTGCCAAAAACGGTAAATCCTCCGTTCCTCTTCCTCGATCTCCTAGCGTGTTGCTCCCTTCGTTTCAATTTTTGGCAAATTCGGTCGTGCATGTCTCTAGGTGTAAATCCTTCAGTGGTTGTGTCTTGCAGAGGAAGTGGTGAACGTGATTATCAAATGAGGAGCTATTCCGGCTTTGGTTCAGCAATTAGCACCTCCAAGCTCCTCCCGGCTCCCGTGACAGAAGAAGACCTCGTTCAGAAGCTGTTGCCGTTTGAGCATGAGGTTGAGAAAGTGAGTGCTTTTGCACTTGGACTTCTTGTCGCTGTAGTTGCCACGTTGAAAGTTTCTGAATCGAAGCACTGTTTCAGTATGTTTTCTTTTCTTCTTCAGTTTTTATTTGTTTAAATGTGGAGTGATTCATGTGGTTAAAGTTCTCTGACTAATTTACTGAACTATTTTATCTATGTATCTTCCATTTTGGTTCCTTACTCTCCAAATCAGATTTGACAGAAGCTGGTAACTGGAGTTAAATTTTGGAGCTGAGCACTTTTTTTTCTTTTTGTTTTTACATCTATATATTTTCAGAAATCAGGTTAAAATACATATTCAAGAAATGTTCACATCAGAACAAAGTTAAATATATTCCTGAAATTTCCTTTCTTTCTCAGGTGAAAGCAGTAATGAAATCAAAGTGCTTAATGCTAAAAACACAATGCAGAAAGCAAAGGTAAGATAATATTAGAATAGTAGTTTAACATGAAATAATTTTAGCAGGATCAATTAACAAACTTAATATTGTGGTTTTCAGGAAAAGAATCTAAAGAATTCCAGAGAGAAGCAACAATTCTCCACAGAGTCTTCAATAACTTCTATGTGTGTGGTGGAAACTGCAGGTGGAGTTGCGAGTCCCGGTGCTTCTGGATCACTTTAATGTGACTTATATAAGTGAATTTGGTGCTCCAGAATTTTGGTACTTTAGTTACAATTTCAATTTCAAATGAATATATGTCTCAATTTATATGTTAATGCAAAAGGCTTGCACATTTTTCTAGGTCCGCTATTTTCACATTTCTGGAACGATTTCTGCTTATGAGAGCTTGACTCTTCGAGGTTATGATGTTGTTGCTGTTGTTTTGGAAGATCATGGCCTTCTAAACGAGGGTTCGAATAATGTCTTATATGCGAAACAAGTAAGCTTGATCATACTAGTTGCTATATTTGCTTTCTACTTGTGGCATTACATAAAGAGAAATCTTCATACTCTTGAAGGATAAGCTATGTTCCTTATTTTTGTCTCGATTTTTCTTCTGTTCTTCAGTATGATCTTTACTTATATACTTTTGTTCACTTCTTCATGCAGACTTCCTGTTCTAGTGCTACCCCCTGTTCCAAAAGGTTTGTTTTGAGTGGAATATTTGGTTTCATCCTCAAAATTTTTTTGGTTAATTGCCATTTGTCTTTTATCTTTTGTTATTACTATATTTATCTATTTAGTTATTTTTAATAATGCTTCTTAAATCTATGAATTTTTATTTTGCAATACTACGTGGAATATCTTAGGAGACCAAACTATCTTGAACTTGCTGCACTTAGTGTTTATTTTAGAATTAGAGTCATGAATTCTATACAATTACTACAGATGTCATTATATGGTGATAAGTGATAACTTGTTACTACATGATTCTAGTTTGTTGGTTTTTTTAAAGGCTCAGAGAACAGAAGTTGTAGCTCTGCTATTTGATGCATGTGCTAGTTGGTGGACTCAAGAACCTAATGCTATATTACAGGTCATCCTCTCTTCTTTCTTTCTGCTTCTTCTTCTCTCTCTCTTTTTCTCTCTCTCCAGCTGATTATTCTGAAATATGTTCTTTATGTCTTTCTTTTATTGTTGGATGGGATTGTAAAATTGTTGGCTGATAGTAGAAAAAATATTGGTGGTTATTTTGCTTGTAGTAGTGTACTTAGACTTGGTATGTATCTTGCTATTATATGCCAAATCTTTGCAAAGCTTATTAAGAGTTGGGCTAGTGTATTAAAGCTTTGTATGTATGTCCTGTCTTAACTACTAAACAATAAACATAACCTAAAAGACCATGTTCTTTGCTAATGATGTTGACCCTCTTCAATCTTATGTGCTAATTTGATTAGATTATTTGATTAATATGCAGGAGTGGAAGCTAGGGGATTCTTTTTTGGCCCCTCAATAGCATTAGCCATTGGTTCAAAGTTTGTTCCTTTGCGCAAACCTCGAAAGCTACCAGGTACATATGTTCTGTCAATATTTGTTGATTAGCTGACTGAAACAGAAACCAAAGCATCCATGAAAAAACTAGGTTGAAAATATGTTCTTAAGCTATCATATCGATTTTGAAAACTACCATGCTTGCATTCAATATTTAGAAGCAGGACATAACATGTTGCTTAGTTTTGCTTTAAGTTACATTGGCCAAATAGATTTTGATCATTTTAGTTCGTAAATTGTCATATAATGCTTGTTCTTTTAGCTATTCCGTCCTTCTCCTCTACAAATTTTAGTTGTGTTATTCTGTTTCGTTAATGATGCTACTTAACTCGTGGTTCATATTTAGGTGAAGTAATTTCAGAAAAATATGATCTAGAATATGGAAGTGATTATTTGGAGATGCATGTTGGTGCTGTGAAACATGGTGACAAAGCCATTGTTATTGATGATTTGGTGGCTACAGGTGGAACTCTATCTGCAGCAATTACTCTCTTAAGTAACTTCCACCCTTCTAATATTATCATTTTTTCCACTTTATATATAATATTCTTTTCTCTTTTCTTTAATTAATTAGCGAGTTTAATTGTTATGTAGTTACAATGTAAACATTATAATAATGTTAGAGAGACAAAAAAAAATCCAAATAATTCAAATTTGCTTTATTTAGTCTTTTAAAAAAAAAATAAGTTTTATCCATTTTTGACTTAAGACTTTTGTTTTTCGAGACTTTTCGTTTACATTATTATTCAATGATGTGCTTGCAGTTATAAGACTTTAAACATTAAATATAGTAAATAGTCAAGTAAAACACTTGAAAATGACACTACATCTATGTTGTCTCAAATATGCTATAAAATACTAGTGTTTCATTGGTTTTAGTCATAGATCTTAATCATAAATATATACATAATTTATATTAATAGTTAATATTACATTATTACTAGAACAACATTATTTTTAGAATACTTAAAAATTTTTCATATGGTTTGCACCATAAAAGAATAAATAAATAATAATAAAGAAAAATATGATATAAGGTTGTGTGAAATTGTTTTCGTAGAACGTGGTGGTGCTATTAAAGTTTGGGCTTGGGCCAATTTCATAATCATAACATTGTGCTTTCAAGGGAAAAGATATGAATATAGGAGCAGCAAGTAAATTTTTACACCTTTTAATGAGTATGTATAATTCAAAGGTTTGCCTCTCCATTCCCTCTGCAGTTATTCAATACTGTTTTGAATTTCTGATGCAAGTGTGTGTTTCTTCTTTGTTCAGTGTGCTACAGAAAAGTGTTGGAGAGTACTGCTTCCACCACTGCAAAGCAGCACCTGTTGTCATCGTTCCTGAAAAAGGTTTACAATGTGCCTCTGTCATTCTTTTCAGAGTTATATTCTCTTGTAACTGAATATTAAAATCTTGAAGGAGTTCCATTTCCTTGATTGGCAGATGCTGGGGATGCATCAATATTATAGTGAAGCTTTGTACGTATGTCAATTGGCCTTGTTAATATATCTAACAGTCATGTTTAGTGAAATGAAGATTGGTTCTGACTCATTTTCACCAAGAATAGAGATGTTTTCCTTGCATATATTTACATGTTAACCACTAGCATGTTATTAATTCAATGGCTTAGTAACTTATTTTCTCATTGTGCTGTTTAGACTTTCTTTAATGTTACAAAGCATTTGGATAGCTTTATTTTTGGAATAGGTTTATTTGAGTTGCTGTTAGATTCTACCGGTATAAATATACTATTCATTTGTAGTTGTAATTAGCGTGATTGGAAAATGATGGTAGTGTCCTATATTTTGTTTTAAAGTATTTCTTTTATTTTAATTTTCTTCTATATTTTTAATGTCTTGTTTAAATATTTCTTTTTAATAATAAATGATCAGTAGTGTAACAATGTAAATTAATTTTTAAAAATTATATTGATAGGTTTGTGAAGGTTTGAAACCTCCACAAACATTGGCCAAGAACTGCCACAAAAATTCAATATAAAACCCCACTAAACACACACTAAACCCCCACTGAATAGATTGTTGAGGTTTTTAAAAATTCTCACAAAAGATCTCGTGGCACCTCAAATTTTGGGGGTTTTAGAAACTCCCACAAACTATTTGGTGGGAGTTATAAACCTCCACAAATAAGAAAAAAACTGCCACAAATAAATAAAAACCTTGTAGTGTACCACTTGCACATTAAGATTCCTATAAAAATAATGAGAAAAGTTTACAAACAAGTTAAAAGGATTTTTTTTTAATTGTCTTTTTTTTTTTGTAGTTGAACATTAAGATTCAATTTGAATAAACAACTTAATTAAGTTTTTTTTTTAAAAATAGTTTAAATAATAAATACTTATATTAAAATTATAAAATATAAACATATAAATTATTTTTGTATTCATTATGATAAATTATTATGCAATCAAATTATTATAATATTTAAAAAAAAATATTAAAATAATAATTTTATTTATAACATATAAAATATAAAATAATTATATTTTATTTCATATTACTTGACAAATGGATAGATTGTTTCATTAACAAAAATTAAAACTTATTAAATAACTACTTTAGTTAAAAAGATCATTATATAATATAATTTTTATCCAAATATTTATTATAATTTAGTTCATTTAATATATATATATATATATATATATATATATATATATATATATATATATAATACATGAAAATGTTGAGAGTTTAATTTTTTTTTTAATAAAAAGCTATTTTGAATTGTTTTATATATACGTTAAAAAAAATAAAAAATAAGCAACATTATCGTTTTTAACTTTTATATATATAGGTAAAGTAGTTTTAATTTGCTTCTACATAAATAAAAAATTAGAGATAACATGAAGATTTAAATTGTGGAGACCTAGCTTGTCATTATTCAATTATAATGGTTTTTAAGAACAAAATTAAAAATATTTATATCACATATTTTATTGTTAATCCAATGCAACTTAATCAAGTTGAGGTGAGGTGGAAACCCAATCATGATTCAAATTATGCTCTAAATACCTAATAACTTTTTTTTGAAAAAATAAAAATACTACTTATAAATTAAATACTTCCTCAATCTATAATTTCTACTTTATCTAAGTCAAAATTAAGAAAATCTATTTCTCATACTGATATTCCAACTAATTAATACTTAACCACTTTGAGCATCTATATAAGTCCTTTGACAAAATGAAAAGAGTGTATCCGATAACAATTTTAGGGTGACCAAATTCTAATCTTGCTACTTTGATCATTATATGATTTTTAAGTAGAAGTAAGATTTTATCAAACGTTTTAACTTTAATTTCTAGTCTTGTTATTTTTTTATACCAAAAAAAAAAAAAAATTCAAACGTTCTAACTTGTTGAACATGTTCATATACGGAACAAAATATATCTATTTGTTGGAACGCTTTTTTAAAGTCTTTGAGTGACGTATATCTTATATCTAAAATGTAGTAAAATTCAACTTTTTTACTTTTTAACATAGATAAACAATTTAGAATCTTGTTCTAAGATATCCTTACTCTTTTTATACTCTTATAAGGTTGGACTTCTAATTTCTAGTTAATGAAATTTTGGTCACCGTTAAAAAAAATATATATATCAATCGAATTTGATTTATTCAATTTTTTTTTATATTTCATTTTTGTATTTTAATTTGTTACTTTTTTAATTTCTTATTTTAGACTAAAATGAGTCAGGAGACATGGACAATCATGTATGAGTAAAAGAAGATTAAATACAAAGTGAATCTTCCTCTTTTCTTCTTTTTTTTTTTTTCCTTTTCTTTTTTTAATAATTTTTTTTTTAAGTCACCGAAAAAAAGAAGATTGACTTTGTATTTAATGTTTTATTCTCTACATCTTATTTTAGCAAAACATATATTATTTCTAACAACACATTATTCTTTAGTTACCCGCAGGTAATGGATCAAAGGAAGACAAAAAGTGATGATCACAACATATACACTTTCCCAAGGCGCAACAAAATACATAACAATGTCTAATAAGACTTCCTTCCACGCTACCTTGTTTAACCAATCCATCTAATCCAACATTTGATTCTGATTTTTCTTCCCTATATGCTGCAAATATATAACAATTCTTTGAAAAGTTCTTCACAAGGTAATAATTTAACAACTAATTAGAATTTTTTAAAATTAAATCATCATATCTGAGAATTATTATCAAGAATTAATTAAATAAGCTCAACCCAATTGTTCTCCTTTTTCTCTTAAATTTGAACTCAATATATCAAAATATTTAGTCAACTCAAATTAATCTTGCGTTAAATAATCATTGTTTCGAGACCCAAATCAAATCAACCGATTCAACTGCATTAATTAAGAACTAATCACCACATCGGTTCGGTTTAGAATAAAAATCGGTCAACAATAATCGGTTAATCAATCGAATTGATCCAATTTTTTAGTAGTTAATTGATTTAAAATAATAGAATACAATTTTTTTTTTAACTGAACCAATTTGATCACCAATTTAATTTTTAAAATCTCATAAATAATTAAGATAATTTTGCATTGAATCATGGGGGGATAAAGAACAAAAGCAAAAGAAAAGAGGAAAGAGTGTGGTCTAGACAAGCATGGAAGCAGGCATATATACCTTGGTTTGGGGCATGAGCAGGGTTGCCTCCAACTAATATATCCTTGGCAATGCCACTACCTGTAATAATATATTAATGATGAAGGTGATTTTTTATAATTCAACGCAGATATTTTAGAGCAATTATATAAATAACTATGTTTTATGTAATAATAATATTATATTTTTATTTAATCTTTATTTTCAATTAAGTGCAAAATTATGTATTGCAACAGAATATGTAAGATATAGGGGGAATTATGTGTAGAGAATTTAGAGGCAAAAAGATGTCATTAATTGCGAAAGAAAAATATTAAATTTATTTCAATCATTTTTTATTTGTATAATTGTTTTATAAAATAGTTTATGTAACAAACTAACAATCATTGTATAGTAGATAGAATCAATTATTAAAAAAATTGTGAGAATAACATAAAGCAATGCGTAAAGGGATCACCTGCTCCATAGCTAGAGAAAGTCTGAGGAAGATCTCTTGCAACTATCTTTGAAGGAACAAGAACAACCCAAGCTAAGAGTCCTATAATGACTATTGCATATTTTAAAGCCATTTTTAGTAGATGAACTAAAATTAGATGAAGAAATATGAGAAAATTTTCAACAGAAGGATAGTTTATATACACAAGAGAAGAAAGACCATCGTTACTTAAATATGACCCACCCACACCCAAAACCCCCCACCCCTCCCGTAATAACTATTTGAGAAAACTTTGTAATTAATTTTTTAAAAATGTTATTTGTACACTAAAATCAGTCACTAAAATGAGTTATCAATATATTTGTGTATAAATACATATGTGGTTTAATTTATTTTCAATATATATTTATATTTCAACATGTATTTTATACTGGTGACTGACTTTGGTAGTTGATTTTAGTGTACACGTAGGATAATTCTTAATTTTTATGTACATTAAAGTAAACATTAATTGGGAAAAAGCCAAATTTGTAATTAATGTGGATGAAATTAATTATAAAATTAGATATTAATCCAAATAGAAAAAACAAGGTCTTTGTAGATAAACAAAATCAAATAAAAAAAATTTTTAATTATTATTTTCATGTGAAAAATTTTAATTTTTTTACTAATAATTAATTTTAATATTCATTATCTAAAATTTGAAAGAATTTAATGTATACTTTTACAGTTTTATATTTGATTAGATGTTAAGTTTATTGCATAAATAAAAATAATTAATTTTCATACTTATTATTTAAAAATAATATTTTTTCTTTATACATATATAAAAATATAATTGAATATTAGAATAAAAAATTATTTATATTAATAATTATAAAATTAACTCAAAATCATTTTTATGGAACAATTGAATCTTTATTCTAATTATTAATCACAACATTAGTATTTTCTTCAATTTATATGTAATAAATATTTGAGAAAAGAGAGGTGAAAATATGTATTAAAAAGATAAATAATAAAAATTTGAAATTAAATAAAAAAACTAAAAAAGTATACATATGACAATAATATATTTTTTTATGTTAATAATATTATAGAATTATTTTTTATTATATATATTTAATTATAATTTTTTAACGTATTTTTATAATTTTATGAATTTATTTAAATTATATTATTTTATTAATTTTATTTTTTATATAACAGAAAAGTAGATATAAATAGAGAATGAGAGAGAAAAGAAAGATAAAGATGAGGGCAATTTACACATAAAATGATTGAAGAAAACGTTTACGCAAATACAATATTGGCAATTTCCAAACGCAAATGCAACAAACACAACTATATAAAATCCGCTACACCCTGCAGCGGAATTCAGTTGCACGTAATCTGCTACAGGGTATCGCGGATTACGTTGAGAGCGGGGTTACTCATAAACCGCTACATCCTGTAGCGGTTTATGACCAAATGGCGTTTAGGCATAATCCGCTACACCCTGTAGCGGATTATGAGTATAGTGGTGTGTGTATATATACCGCGTGAGGCTGTAGCGGAAATCATTTGAGTTATTTTGGAGAGAAATTTAGAGAGAGAAAGTAGAGAGAAGGGAGAGAAAATTTAAGTACTTGATTAGTTTCGAAGAATGGAGGATGAACGGCGGTTGTACCGACTCGACGGCGTTGCTCACGTAGCCGAAACCATCGATGCAGAGGTAAGTGTCTGTATTTTCAAACACTATTTTAATAAATGTATATTTTATTCAATATTAAGGAAGTAATTCATTAATTAGATAGATAGAGACTTAGTTTAGGTTTTGGTTTGAAAATGAAAATTTGAAATATAAACTTTGACATTTAACATTTAATAGTCAATGTAGAGAGGTAAATTAGTAATTTCAAAACCCAATTAGCTTAAGACTAGAAATACAAGCTATAGTTTGGTTGGTGATGTTATTATTAGAAATTAAGCCGGTGTTCTTTATTTCTGAAAATGCAGCCAACCCGATGTGTGTATAGCGTCCGTAGGCAACAGAATATGCCGTTACATGATAGGATCATACCTTACTTAAAGAGGGCTGGGTTGTACCACCTGGCTAGGCTGAACGCGCATTGGTTCTGGTTGGATGAACCATTGGTCAGCGCATTTATTGAGAGGTGGTGGCCGGAGACCCACACTTTCCATATGCCATTCAAAGAGTGTACTATCACGCTCCAGGACGTGGCATACCAGCTCAGGCTGCCCGTGGATGGCCATGCTGTTTCCGGGTGCATGACAGACTTCCACATGCACATCGAGGGGGCTAGACCGGCATGGGAGTGGTTCGAGGAGTTATTTGGTGAGCTTCCGCCACCGGATAAGAGAAAGTTATACACAGTCCACTTCACATGGTTTCATGAGCAGTTCAGGGTGTTACCAGCGGATGCTTCGGAGGAGACCGTGCGCATATATGCACGCGCGTATATTATGATGCTTCTGTCGACACAGCTGTTCATGGACAAGAGTGCTAATCGAGTCCACCTTCGCTGGTTGCCTTTTGTGGCAAGACTTGACGATATGGGCAGCTATAGCTGGGGCGCCGCTGCATTGGCGTGGCTGTACCGATGCATGTGCAGGGTGGCGAACAGAAACGTCACCAACTTGGCTGGACCCCTACAGTTGCTACAGTCATGGATCTTTTGGCGGTTTCCCATGCTGAGGCCACCGGGTTTTGATGCTTTCTTTTTTCCGTTGGCATCTAGGTATACTTTTATTCATTCTTTCTTTCAAGTTCATTACGTTCTATATTTGAAATTACATACTTACGTGCTATTTCTGCAACTCAGATGGGCCACATATTTGCCCTCTTCTGATGGAAAGGAACGGCAGATTATACAGTATCGTCTGGCATTGGATCAACTGACTCATCGAGATGTAAGTATTTTGTTTTTGTTTGTTGTTATTTTAATTATTTTTTTCACACTTATATGTATACATTGGTATAATGCTGACCTTGCATCCTGTCTATCAGATTGTATGGGAGCCTTATGGTTCGGTGGATGTACTGGCAGTCATCCATCCGGAGATACTGACTGAGGAGCACAGCTGGTTATGGCGGGCTGTCACCAACCTGATCTACTTTGCAGTTATTGAGTGGCATCAGGTAGACAGGGTCTTCCCACAGCTAGGGGGTGTACAGCATTTGCCCGAGCCAATGCTCAACATAGAGTATCTTCATAGTAAGGACGGCAGGGGTGGAGATAGATGGTTCCCCACTTACTATAGGACATGGCATCAGCATTGGGACGACCGAGTTCGTTCTGTGTTGAGTGTCCAGAGAGTTCCTGATCCTGGTCCATCCCCTGAGTACCTGGACTGGTGGCACCGTGTTGCACATAGGATTCTTTCACCAGGGATTGCTTTCGCCGACCCCAGGCCGACCCAGGTTCCGGACGATGCTATACTCAGAGGGTCGTCGCAGGCGCCGACTAGAGTTCCAGCGTCCGATATGCCGGATAACAGACGCTTGGAGCGGAGACGACGCATCGGTACACGTGCCACTGATCGCGACTGGCGCTGGCTAGACGACATGATGTAGGAGGAGCAGGTTGGTGGTGATGACGGAGGCCAGGTAGATCATCGCCTTCGTCGATCTTCTGCTAGACGACGGGCTACTCGTGGTGGAGGAGCACCTCCCGTCCACCACGATGACGAGGCAGGATCGTCCCGTCGGCACCCTACAGACACTCATGTTGGTGGCACCGCGGAGGCTACTATGGGTGGTACACCTTTTACCCACGTATCTAGCTCTCAGGTACTACATGGGTGTAGCACACAGCTGTTAGCCGATCTTGCTACCACTTCTTTCACCATGGATTTGGACGATCAGTTGGGTGGACCCCAGTTCTATGCGGATTTTGCTGAGATCATACAGGGTGACGACGTTCATCAGTACCAGAGTCCGATTCTAGGCAGCCCTTCAGACCCTACGGAGTATAGGCCACAGCCAGCGGATATGCCTGACACCTAGGTTCCTGAGACCCAGCTCCCGGTCGACTTGAATGAGCCCGCAGGCAGCCCGTACGACACTTGGTTCGGGATGGAGGGGACGCCACCATTTGCATTCGGAGTTCGGGCACAGGAGGCTCCGCCGGGAGATCGGCGAGCGGCTAGGGTTAGGCGTCCGACTCGATGTGGCACAGGCTCGCACCTACTTGGTCCATTCGGAGGCGACCATGATGTTGACGGTGACCAGCAGTAGCATCCGATTCTCTTATTTCCAACAGTTATCCATGTATGAATTATGACTTATTTATTTTCTGTTAGGGTTAACGACTTGTGACAGTTATATCTGTATTAGTTATGTAGTTATACCTGTATTATTTTTGTACGAGTTACTGGGAATGACGATTATATTTTGTATCAATTCGTGCATTTTGCATCATGGGTTTTAAACCCTAACATACACACACCACTATACTCATAATCCGCTACAGGGTGTAGCAGATTATGCCTAAACGCCATTTGGTCATAAACCGCTACAGGGTGTAGCGGTTTATGAGTAACCCCGCTCTCAACGTAATCTGCGATACCTTGTATCGGATTACGTACAACTGAGTTCCGCTGCAGGGTGTAGCGGATTATATATAGTTGCGTTTGTTGCATTTGCGTCTGGAAATTGCCAATGTTGTATTTGCGTAAAGGTTTTGCTCATTCATTTTATTTGCGTAAATTGCCCTAAAGATGAAGAAGGATTTGGAGAATGAGAGATTTTGTTAATTTTGGAGGAAAATATTTTATTTTGATTATTGTAATAAATTAAAAGAATATCTCGTAATATATTTTGAATTGATTTGTCAAATTAGTAATATAAATATAAATTATGTGTTATATATAATGTGGGAAGGATAGAGAGAAACAAAAAAGGGGATAGAGATAGATAAGAGAACGTAAGAAAAAAATTTATTAATTTTAGAAAAAAATATTTCATCTTAATTTTAATGAAAAAGTGTCATGTCACACATTTTAATTATTTGATTAGTAATATAATATAGTTATATTTTAATATTTTAATATTTAAATTTTAATTATAATTAGAGAATATATATCATATTGCACATTTTGATTGTCAAATTTATAATTATTCATTGATAATAATATATAAGAGAGATAGGGAAGGTGAAGGAATGAGAGAAATAAAAAAAAAAAGAGAAGAGAAAATAACTCTATAATTTTAAAAAAATATATTTAATTTCAATTAAAATAAAAAAGTGACATGTAACACATTTTTATTATAAAATTAATAATATATAATTAATTATATTAAAAACTGAATTTTACATATTTTTCTATAATAACTTTCTTAAATAATACGTTCAAATGTATTAAATGATAATATGATATAGAAAATAATTACTCCCTCCATTCCAAAATATGTCACTTTTTCTATATTTATTCATTAAAAAATTAATGTGTTTAAATAAAAAGTTCGTCCAGAAGCATTAATTTTTTAATTAACCCAAAAAGTAAACAATAATCATATATATAACACCCTCACTATCAGAAGTCACATTTCCGGCTGCGCTACTCTGATAGCAAGAGGTATTACGACTACTTTACATACTAAATATTAAGATAGGAGCCTGTGACTCGACACTGTATCGCTGATTTCTTTGAAAATCGGAAATAAATACTTTATCTTAAGAAAAATGCAAGCAGGCATAGATTCATATACAAAACTCCTTACATAATATCTCATAATATAATATACATATAGAACATACAACTCCTATCCCTCTTACAAACTTGTAATAACAAAGACGAGGGAAGAAAATAATCTAATTAACACAACAGCATATAAACTAAACTCAGTATAACTCTTCTTTATGCCTCTTCATCTGGTTCCTGAAAAGGAAAAGCTGTAGGGGGGTGAGAACCTAACCACACGGTCTCACCACGGAGTTTCAAAGGTGTCATAAGAAGATATCTGATAAGAAATCTATTTTCAAGCTCAATGATTATCATTGCCTTATGAATTTTTTAAAAAACCAATAGGTAATCATTCAAAACCTTTTCGAAGAAACAATGTTTAATCTTTCAAAAATCCAAAATCTTTCTTTACCTATAAGAAAATCTCAATCAGAAACCAACCACGCAATCAAACAACACAATCCTTAATTCAGCACCAAATTTCATTCTCAAATGTAGCACGCCAGGACAAACACAGGCAAGACAGACAAGGAAAGCACAAGTAGGTAGCAGTTACAGCAAATAGTTCAAGTAGCAGTTAAGAACAGTTTAGCAATTAGACAAACCAAAACAAGTTCAAACCCAAGCAAAGCATACAAATGCATATGATGCATGCCTGTCCTATGGCTGATGAGGCTCATCTGTCAGTTATCTAGCTAACCCGACAAGTCTGAATTGTCCTTAGACTGTCCCCCGACGTGCATCCCCAAGAGTCTATGCATAGCTTTTTCTCAAATAATCAATATTGCTCAATGGGGGTAACATTTCCGGGAATTTATATAGTGTCCGGTCACACTTACGTCGTAGGGTCAACAGAGTATCGAGTTTTCAACCTGGTACACGTGGTGGCAAGCCACGGCACTTTATCCAGGGAGCCTCGTATCTCAGATAATTCAAATTCATAAGCCATATCTCATTTCCAAATTCATAAGTTCAACATTCTCAACGTTCTCAACATCATCATCATTCATCAATCCATATCTCATTTTCAAATTCATTCAAAAACCATGTTTCAAAGAAAATCCTCCTCATCCTTCTTTCCATTCCGTTCAATACCAATCCCAATTCAAAACATAATTCTTTCTTTGATTAATAAAGTAATCTTAAACCTTATAATGCTTAAAACTAAACCTTTTTAAAATAATTACTTCAAATGAAACTTCTAATTCTATAAAATTTCGACAACATCTCCTCTAAAACTCGGACTCTGCCACCCTTTTCGGGTCCCAACAAAACCTTTTCTCAAACTCCTTTCAATTCAATTTCAAAAATTAAGCCAATTTCAATATCTCAAACCATTTTCAATTAAAACTCATTTTTCAACAAATCAAGATTATTTCCAATATTATAATCCTTTCCAGATTTCAATCATTTCCAACAAAACCAACCAACATTTACTCAAACCCTTTCCAACGGTTTCAAATCCGAGTCATTCACAAATCTCAAGCCGTTTTCCAAACCCAAATTAACTCTAACATCAAATCATTTTCCAATTCTCAAATTATACTTGATATACATTCAAATCAGATTTTCAAATTAATCTTCCACTCACTATCTCAATACCAACTCAATATTCAGAAATAGCCACAGTCAAATAAGCAATCACATTCATTCAAGGCAATTCAGTTCAATTCGTAAGACTCCATAATCACTAAAAATATTTATTTGCTTAAATATCAATTTATAACAACTCTTAAGAATAAAAATGAGTTTAATGAAAACGCCCCTACCTCAAAAAGTCGAATCCATAAATTAAATCCGTCACCAGAAACCCTTTCCCTCGGCCCCAAAATCAACTGCAGTTTTAACTCCAGCAACTCTAATCACAGCATATAATAACCGAAACTCAAACTTATAGCAATTATTGTGACAAAACCTCAGTGTAAGATAATGGAATAGCAACTAAAGGGGTTTCAAGGCGAGAACAACTTACTGAAGTTAAGAATAAAAGAAAGAACGGCATAGCAGCAGCTCCGGTGAGCTATAGCAACGGCAACTGTGATTGGTGACTACCCAGATGGCAACGCAGCTCAAAACAGAACCAAAACTAGAACCAAATGGGGTTTGGAACTGCAACTGCAGCAACATCAACACCGAACAACAGTTTATTCTGACATAAATTAAAAGTAACATGAAATGGATATTAGGTGAAACTAAAATCAACTGACATAGTGAAGGAGGCAAAACAAGTTCAGTCTCACCATGAAAAGCAGCAAACCCTAACGAAACAGGGGCGGGGCAGAAGGAGTAGTGGTGGTTTTTCGGCGACTAGAGGCAGCAACGACTCCAACCGAAACAGAACAGAATCAGAATCAACGGCAAAAACCTCAGAACAGTTTTGGCTATCCCCATCAATGGCCACCTGAACCCTTTCTGACGGCGGTTCCTGCGATGGCTTCGTTCACCACTTCTCCTCTCTCGCTCCCTTACGTGACAGAAATGACCATGGAGACATGGCGGGATGAGGTTGAACGGCGGCGCTGCAGCACAGTAACGGCGACACGGTGGCAGCTCGCGAGGTTGACGACAGCAACCCGCGGCGCTGACGGTGACAAGGCTAGTCGTAGGCTTCTCTTCTTTGTGCGCCTCTCTCTCTTCACCGCGAGCTCCCTCTCTCCGACGCCTCTTCTTCGCGACGGTGGCTCCAAGCCCGCGACCATCTCACTCGCGAGCCATCTCTCTTCGTCGGCGACCATGATGGCACCGTGGCAGCGGCGCGACGGGCTGGATGGTGGTGGTGCGGCTCCCTCCCATCTTCTCCTCCGCTGGTGCCCTCTCTTTCTCTCTTCTCCATCTCTGTGTGTGTTGGTGTTTCAGAAAGTGGGAAGGGATAATAGCAGCTGGGAAAAGGAAAACTAGGTTTCTGGTTAGGGATTTAGAATTAAAGTTCCCAATTTGGGAATTAGGGTTAGGGGTAGTTCAGTCATTTCACTAAAATTAAGAGTAATTGAAAATCAAAAATTAATTTTTAATTCATTAATAATATTTGTGAAAATACTATTTAATTACCAATTTATAAATTATTTTTAAATAAATACTCTAATTCAATAATTAAAGATAATGTAATTAATTTTTTTTATTCATAAAAATTAAAATATTAAATTTCAAAATCTCAATTCTTTAAATTAATTTATACAAAATTCTTATTATTTTGTAATTACTAAATTTTATAGTTCAAATATAGAAAATTATCCAACAATTATAAAATTATAGAAAGATTCTAATTTAATTATCAAAACTTGATTTAATTAGCTTTAATTAAATAATTTCTAAAATTAAAGTCTTTAATGAATAAATAAATTGAAATCAATTTAGAATAAGACTTTTCAAAAGTTTTGGGTCTTACATTCTACCCACCTTATAAAAATTTTCGTCCTCGAAAATTAAAGAAATACACAAGGTAATACCAAGAATCAGTACTATACTGTCCAAATGCATTTTTTTTTGTAGATAAGAAAATTTATCATATTACAGGAAGTATTACATGGTTTTAATACCTTTCTTTTGAATACTTTAGAAAAACAAAATTTTGGTATATATATATATATATATATATATATATATATATATATATATATATATATATATTTTTTTTTTTTTTTTCAAATAGCAAAAAAACCATAAGACTTAGAAATAAAGGAAAAGCATGGTGTAAAGCAGAAGTTACAAGATAGGCTCATAAGAAAAGGGGTTACAGGGTGTCAACCTTAAGGGTTTTAACATAGCTCACTATCACAACTCCTTTTGATGTCACATACTTACAAGCTTCACCTTCCGCGTGCACCAATCGTGTCCTAAAGAACTACCGTATTACAAGTTTCACCTTACGCTTATCTATTTCACGTTGCTCCCGTCACTTAGCTAATTTGTTGCGAGTCGTCATCTTATACGAATTGAGCTACCAAAAATTTGAATATCTTCTCAACAACACTCCTTTTCCGAAATTTAAATGTCATAACCTACGGCATTTTTTAAACTTGGCAAAGTTCACCTCCTCATCTACTGGTCATTCTCTAAAAAAAACTAATGCTTTGGTTTTTATTTTCTAGGGACCACGTGTGACATTGAGATAAGCGCCAATAAATTCAAGGAGTTACAAATCTAAGGAAAAGAGGAATAAGTGACGAGGATAAAATTCGCATAAATTCAAGAGGGTGCGTAAGATTACAACTAAGTAATGAGTTACAGGCACGAGAAAATGTTTTGGAAAGAAAATCATTTTGCATCCAAATAGGAAATTTAAAAAAAAATTAGTGATGATTTAAATTGAAATAAATTCAAGGCAAAACAGAGGAACACTAAGTTTACAAAAGAGGAATGACTGAACTAACGACATCATTTGCAAAACTCAAAATCATGAAAAAAAAATCTAAGAAAGTATGATTTCTCATTCTAAAAAGAAAAGATATGAAATAGATATCCTTCAAGAGAGTTAACAGAAGCGTAAATATTGGGTTATGTTAAAACAAATTCAAGTTAAATTAGATTTGTGCAAAACATGAAATAATGAAAATTAATTGAGCTAAAAATGTTGAAAAATCTTAAAAGATCATAATCAAACAAGAATATGTATAACAATTTATATCAAACTTAGAGGTAGAATTAAATTCTATTCAGAAGAGAAAGTCCGAGGTAAATTAGTCGATAAAAGAATACTTGGTACGTTACAAACAAATAGGTTTCGATTGCATAAGAAAGTTTTAAAGCTTCATATCAGTGGATATATGCTAAATTCCAAAATGATTTTGTTGAAATTTAAATTAGGGCTACGGATAGAATCCAACAAAAGAACTGAATTGAAATTTCTTCAATGGAATCCAAAACAAAAACCTTAGAACGAGATTATAAAAAGTGGTATGTTGCACCAAAATAAGTTTGAAGTTTGCTCGAAGGAATATAAATTTTGATAAAGAAGAATAAGCAACCAAAATGGTGTTTTACAAAAACTTGGAGAAACATTTGAAATTATAAGTAAGCAAGGATGTACAAAAACAAGAAGATGTACCGAAAGGAAAAATCAAGTTGTAATCCTATGAAAGAATGAATTCATTTTTCCAAAATGAGTACTAGAAGTTTTAATAAGGTATTGCGTCAAAACAATCTAATTTAAAATAAATTATTTAAAGTTTGTCATTTAGAGATTAACTAGAATAGAAGCAAAAATTTCTTATCAAGAATCTTAGAGTACATAATCAAGTAAAGACATATATAAAAATTTGAGTAAATATTGAAGGAGAATCAAATTATGTTCAAGGAAAGAAACCTAATGTAAAGTGTTCCTATATAGTTAATAAGAGTATAAATAGTACCTTTAAAAACAAGTATGTTTTTAGCTACATAAAGGATTTATTTATTTCTTGTAGGAAAGTACATGTAAGATCAGAGATAATCATATTCAGAATTCAAAGAATGGTTACAGACAAGATCAGATAAAATAAAAAGATCAAAACTCTTCTCAACGAAGATTCCGAAACAAAAACTTCGAAAGAATATTATTAGAATTGTTATCTCATACCAAGACAAAATCGAAATTTTTACCAAGGGGAGTACTTTATTCATTTAGAGGAAAACAGGATCAAAAATTGTAACCTGGGCAAAATACGCACAAGTTGTAGAAGGAAAAGTAGAAGAACCAAATCACACAATTAGCTTGCTACGAATCGTAACTCTCACGGTTTCAAATCACTCAAGTATTAAGAATTATGTGTTACGCTAGAACAGATTTAGGATCGAATAAAAGGATACAGAATTTATGAAGAAATGCATAAATAATAACAATGATGGATAATCAAATCTGGTTCCAAAAAGAATTGAAACAAGGAGTGAAAAAGATGATAAATCGAAGAATAAGCAACACGCGCATCATGTGGCATGATTAAAGTACCTACCTTCGGTGTAAACTAATCAAGGAATAACATCTGACATTTTTCAAGGAATTAAGGACCATTGTCATGCGAAACAAGTTCAAAACCAACGCGAAAGAAAAACTCATGATTCGTGAAGAGAAATATGAGCAACATCAAGGGTAAAGGTTCCAAATGATTTTCCAAATGATTTAGGAAACAATGATTATACATTGCACCAAAACTAATTCAAGATCAAATAAACAAATACTAAATTTATGAATAGTGTCAAGGTTGAAGGTTCCTTAAAATTCAAGCAACAATAGAAACATAATCAAGCAAGGATATATATATATATATATGAATTAGATGATATGGTAGAAAAATATCCAAAACACATCCCAAAAAAGTAAGAACTAGAGATTTCAATACGATTGATAAAGAAAGAGATAACGTCAAGCACGAATAAAGATTATACGTCAAAACGGAAATAATCTCAAGAACTTAGTTTCTAACGTTCCCAAAACCCGCGACTCGCGTTATATATGATTCATATATCGTCTATGATAACCCATTAGTTCTTACATATACATAATTCACTAGTGTTAAGCCGGCCAAACTTAATACCAAAAATTATGCAATGCAAGACTAATGGCATTAATCAATAGATCGTCATGTGCATAAAGCACTATTCTCGTTATTCAAACAAGACCTATTACATGACAGACTCTCAGAGTATGCAATTAAAGCATAATCAGTCCATTCCCAAGGCTCTACAGGAAAGACCGCTCTGATACCACAATATAACACCCTCACTATCAGAAGTCACGTTTTCGGCTGCGCTACTCAGATAGCAAGAGGTATTACGACTACTTTACATACTAAATATTAAGATAGGAGCCTGTGACTCGACACTGTATCGCTGATTTCTTTGAAAATCGGAAATAAATACTTTATCTTAAGAAAAATGCAAGCAGGCATAGATTCATATACAAAACTCCTTACATAATATCTCATAATATAATATACATATAGAACATACAACTCCTATCCCTCTTACAAACTTGTAATAACAAAGACAAGGGAAGAAAATAATCTAATTAACACAACAGCATATAAACTAAACTCAGTATAACTCTTCTTTATGCCTCTTCATCTGGTTCCTGAAAAGGAAAAGCTGTAGGGGGTGAGAACCTAACCACATGGTCTCACCACGGAGTTTCAAAGTTGTCATAAGAAGATATCTGATAAGAAATCTGTTTTCAAGCTCAGTGATTATCATTGCCTTATGAATCTTTTAAAAAACCAATAGGTAATCATTTAAAACCTTTTCGAAGAAACAATGTTTAATCTTTCAGAAATCCAAAATCTTTCTTTACTTATAAGAAAATCTCAATTAGAAACCAACCACGCAATCAAACAACACAATCCTTAATTCAGCACCAAAGTTCATTCTCAAATGTAGCACGCCAGGACAAACACAGGCAAGACAGACAAGGAAAGCACAAGTAGGTAGCAGTTAAGAACAGTTTAGCAATTAGGCAAACCAAAACAAGTTCAAACCCAAGTAAAGCATACAAATGCATATGATGCATGCCTGTCCTATGGCTGATGAGGCTCATCTGTCGGTTATCTAGCCAACCCGATAAGTCTGAATTGTCCTTAGACTGTCCCCCGACGTGCATCCCTAAGAGTCTATGCATAGCTTTTTCTCAAATAATCAATATTGCTCAATGGGGGTAACATTCCCAGGAATTTATATAGTGTCCGGTCACACTTACGTCGTAGGGTCAACAGAGTATCGAGTTTTCAACCTGGTACACGTGGTGGCAAGCCACGGCACTTTATCCAGGGAGCCTCGTATCTCAGATAATTCAAATTCATAAGCCATATCTGATTTCCAAATTCATAAGTTCAACATTCTCAACGTTCTCAACATCATCATCATTCATCAATCCATATCTCATTTTCAAATTCATTCAAAAACCATGTTTCAAAGAAAATCCTCCTCATCCTTCTTTCCATTCCGTTCAATACCAATCCCAATTCAAAACATAATTCTTTCTTTGATTAATAAAGTAATCTTAAACCTTATAATGCTTAAAACTAAACCTTTTTAAAATAATTACTTCAAATGAAACTTCTAATTCTATAAAATTTCGACAACATCTCCTCTAAAACTCGGACTCTGCCACCCTTTTCGGGTCCCAACAAAACCTTTTCTCAAACTCCTTTCAATTCAATTTCAAAAATTAAGCCAATTTCAATATCTCAAACCATTTTCAATTAAAACTCATTTTTCAACAAATCAAGATTATTTCCAATATTATAATCCTTTCCAGATTTCAATCATTTCCAACAAAACCAACCAACATTTACTCAAACCCTTTCCAACGGTTTCAAATCCGAGTCATTCACAAATCTCAAGCCGTTTTCCAAACCCAAATTAACTCTAACATCAAATCATTTTCCAATTCTCAAATTATACTTGATATACATTCAAATCATATTTTCAAATTAATCTTCCACTCACTATCTCAATACCAACTCAATATTCAGAAATAGCCACAGTCAAATAAGCAATCACATTCATTCAAGGCAATTCAGTTCAATTCGTAAGACTCCATAATCACTAAAAATATTTATTTGCTTAAATATCAATTTATAACAACTCTTAAGAATAAAAATGAGTTTAATGAAAACGCCCCTACCTCAAAAAGTCGAATCCATAAATTAAATCCGTCACCAGAAACCCTTTCCCTCGGCCCCAAAATCAACTGCAGTTTTAACTCCAGCAACTCTAATCACAGCATATAATAACCGAAACTCAAACTTATAGCAATTATTGTGACAAAACCTCAGTGTAAGATAATGGAATAGCAACTAAAGGGGTTTCAAGGCGAGAACAACTTACTGAAGTTAAGAATAAAAGAAAGAACGGCATAGCAGCAGCTCTGGTGAGCTATAGCAACGGCAACTGTGATTGGTGACTACCCAGATGGCAACGCAGCTCAAAACAGAACCAAAACTAGAACCAAATGGGGTTTGGAACTGCAACTGCAGCAACATCAACACCGAACAACAGTTTATTCTGACATAAATTAAAAGTAACATGAAATGGATATTAGGTGAAACTAAAATCAACTGACATAGTGAAGGAGGCAAAACAAGTTCAGTCTCACCATGAAAAGCAGCAAACCCTAACGAAACAGGGGCAGGGCAGAAGGAGTAGTGGTGGTTTTTCGGCGACTAGAGGCAGCAACGACTCCAACCGAAACAGAACAGAATCAGAATCAACGGCAAAAACCTCAGAACAGTTTTGGCTATCCCCATCAATGGCCACCTGAACCCTTTCTGACGGCGGTTCCTGCGATGGCTTCGTTCACCACTTCTCCTCTCTCGCTCCCTTACGTGACAGAAATGACCATGGAGACATGGCGGGATGAGGTTGAACGGCGGCGCTGCAGCACAGTAACGGCGACACGGTGGCAGCTCGCGAGGTTGACGACAGCAACCCGCGGCGCTGACGGTGACAAGGCTAGTCGTAGGCTTCTCTTCTTTGTGCGCCTCTCTCTCTTCACCGCGAGCTCCCTCTCTCCGACGCCTCTTCTTCGCGACGGTGGCTCCAAGCCCGCGACCATCTCACTCGCGAGCCATCTCTCTTCGTCGGCGACCATGATGGCACCGTGGCAGCGGCGCGACGGGCTGGATGGTGGTGGTGCGGCTCCCTCCCATCTTCTCCTCCGCTGGTGCCCTCTCTTTCTCTCTTCTCCATCTCTGTGTGTGTTGGTGTTTCAGAAAGTGGGAAGGGATAATAGCAGCTGGGAAAAGGAAAACTAGGTTTCTGGTTAGGGATTTAGAATTAAAGTTCCCAATTTGGGAATTAGGGTTAGGGGTAGTTCAGTCATTTCACTAAAATTAAGAGTAATTGAAAATCAAAAATTAATTTTTAATTCATTAATAATATTTGTGAAAATACTATTTAATTACCAATTTATAAATTATTTTTAAATAAATACTCTAATTCAATAATTAAAGATAATGTAATTAATTTTTTTTATTCATAAAAATTAAAATATTAAATTTCAAAATCTCAATTCTTTAAATTAATTTATACAAAATTCTTATTATTTTGTAATTACTAAATTTTATAGTTCAAATATAGAAAATTATCCAACAATTATAAAATTATAGAAAGATTCTAATTTAATTATCAAAACTTGATTTAATTAGCTTTAATTAAATAATTTCTAAAGTTAAAGTCTTTAATGAATAAATAAATTGAAATCAATTTAGAATAAGACTTTTCAAAAGTTTTGGGTCTTACATTCTACCCACCTTATAAAAATTTTCGTCCTCGAAAATTAAAGAAATACACAAGGTAATACCAAGAATCAGTACTATACTGTCCAAATGCATTTTTTTTTGTAGATAAGAAAATTTATCATATTACAGGAAGTATTACATGGTTTTAATACCTTTCTTTTGAATACTTTAGAAAAACAAAGTTTTGGTATATATATATTTTTTTTTTTCAAATAGCAAATAAACCATAAGACTTAGAAATAAAGGAAAAGCATGGTGTAAAGCAGAAGTTACAAGATAGGCTCATAAGAAAAGGGGTTACAGGGTGTCAACCTTAAGGGTTTTAACATAGCTCACTATCACAACTCCTTTTGATGTCACATACTTACAAGCTTCACCTTCCGCGTGCACCAATCGTGTCCTAAAGAACTACCGTATTACAAGTTTCACCTTACGCTTATCTATTTCACGTTGCTCCCGTCACTTAGCTAATTTGTTGCGAGTCGTCATCTTATACGAATTGAGCTACCAAAAATTTGAATATCTTCTCAACAACACTCCTTTTCCGAAATTTAAACGTCATAACCTACGGCATTTTTTAAACTTGGCAAAGTTCACCTCCTCATCTACTAGTCATTCTCTAAAAAAAACTAATGCTTTGGTTTTTATTTTCTAGGGACCACGTGTGACATTGAGATAAGCGCCAATAAATTCAAGGAGTTACAAATCTAAGGAAAAGAGGAATAAGTGACGAGGATAAAATTCGCATGAATTCAAGAGGGTGCGTAAGATTACAACTAAGTAATGAGTTACAGGCACGAGAAAATGTTTTGGAAAGAAAATCATTTTGCATCCAAATAGGAAATTTAAAAAAAAATTAGTGATGATTTAAATTGAAATAAATTCAAGGCAAAACAGAGGAACACTAAGTTTACAAAAGAGGAATGACTGAACTAACGACATCATTTGCAAAACTCAAAATCATGAAAAAAAAAAATCTAAGAAAGTATGATTTCTCATTCTAAAAAGAAAAGATATGAAATAGATATCCTTCAAGAGAGTTAACAGAAGCGTAAATATTGGGTTATGTTAAAACAAATTCAAGTTAAATTAGATTTGTGCAAAACATGAAATAATGAAAATTAATTGAGCTAAAAATGTTGAAAAATCTTAAAAGATCATAATCAAACAAGAATATGTATAACAATTTATATCAAACTTAGAGGTAGAATTAAATTCTATTCAGAAGAGAAAGTCCGAGGTAAATTAGTCGATAAAAGAATACTTGGTACGTTACAAACAAATAGGTTTCGATTGCATAAGAAAGTTTTAAAGCTTCATATCAGTGGATATATGCTAAATTCCAAAATGATTTTGTTGAAATTTAAATTAGGGCTACGGATAGAATCCAACAAAAGAACTGAATTGAAATTTCTTCAATGGAATCCAAAACAAAAACCTTAGAACGAGATTATAAAAAGTGGTATGTTGCACCAAAATAAGTTTGAAGTTTGCTCGAAGGAATATAAATTTTGATAAAGAAGAATAAGCAACCAAAATGGTGTTTTACAAAAACTTGGAGAAACATTTGAAATTATAAGTAAGCAAGGATGTACAAAAACAAGAAGATGTACCGAAAGGAAAAATCAAGTTGTAATCCTATGAAAGAATGAATTCATTTTTCCAAAATGAGTACTAGAAGTTTTAATAAGGTATTGCGTCAAAACAATCTAATTTAAAATAAATTATTTAAAGTTTGTCATTTAGAGATTAACTAGAATAGAAGCAAAAATTTCTTATCAAGAATCTTAGAGTACATAATCAAGTAAAGACATATATAAAAATTTGAGTAAATATTGAAGGAGAATCAAATTATGTTCAAGGAAAGAAACCTAATGTAAAGTGTTCCTATATAGTTAATAAGAGTATAAATAGTACCTTTAAAAACAAGTATGTTTTTAGCTACATAAAGGATTTATTTATTTCTTGTAGGAAAGTACATGTAAGATCAGAGATAATCATATTCAGAATTCAAAGAATGGTTACAGACAAGATCAGATAAAATAAAAAGATCAAAACTCTTCTCAACGAAGATTCCGAAACAAAAACTTCGAAAGAATATTATTAGAATTGTTATCTCATACCAAGACAAAATCGAAATTTTTACCAAGGGGAGTACTTTATTCATTTAGAGGAAAACAGGATCAAAAATTGTAACCTGGGCAAAATACGCACAAGTTGTAGAAGGAAAAGTAGAAGAACCAAATCACACAATTAGCTTGCTACGAATCGTAACTCTCACGGTTTCAAATCACTCAAGTATTAAGAATTATGTGTTACGCTAGAACAGATTTAGGATCGAATAAAAGGATACAGAATTTATGAAGAAATGCATAAATAATAACAATGATGGATAATCAAATCTGGTTCCAAAAAGAATTGAAACAAGGAGTGAAAAAGATGATAAATCGAAGAATAAGCAACACGCGCATCATGTGGCATGATTAAAGTACCTACCTTCGGTGTAAACTAATCAAGGAATAACATCTGACATTTTTCAAGGAATTAAGGACCATTGTCATGCGAAACAAGTTCAAAACCAACGCGAAAGAAAAACTCATGATTCGTGAAGAGAAATATGAGCAACATCAAGGGTAAAGGTTCCAAATGATTTTCCAAATGATTTAGGAAACAATGATTATACATTGCACCAAAACTAATTCAAGATCAAATAAACAAATACTAAATTTATGAATAGTGTCAAGGTTGAAGGTTCCTTAAAATTCAAGCAACAATAGAAACATAATCAAGCAAGGATATATATATATATATGAATTAGATGATATGGTAGAAAAATATCCAAAACACATCCCAAAAAAGTAAGAACTAGAGATTTCAATACGATTGATAAAGAAAGAGATAACGTCAAGCACGAATAAAGATTATACGTCAAAACGGAAATAATCTCAAGAACTTAGTTTCTAACGTTCCCAAAACCCGCGACTCGCGTTATATATGATTCATATATCGTCTATGATAACCCATTAGTTCTTACATATACATAATTCACTAGTGTTAAGCCGGCCAAACTTAATACCAAAAATTATGCAATGCAAGACTAATGGCATTAATCAATAGATCGTCATGTGCATAAAGCACTATTCTCGTTATTCAAACAAGACCTATTACATGACAGACTCTCAGAGTATGCAATTAAAGCATAATCAGTCCATTCCCAAGGCTCTACAGGAAAGACCGCTCTGATACCACAATATAACACCCTCACTATCAGAAGTCACGTTTTCGGCTGCGCTACTCAGATAGCAAGAGGTATTACGACTACTTTACATACTAAATATTAAGATAGGAGCCTGTGACTCGACACTGTATCGCTGATTTCTTTGAAAATCGGAAATAAATACTTTATCTTAAGAAAAATGCAAGCAGGCATAGATTCATATACAAAACTCCTTACATAATATCTCATAATATAATATACATATAGAACATACAACTCCTATCCCTCTTACAAACTTGTAATAACAAAGACAAGGGAAGAAAATAATCTAATTAACACAACAGCATATAAACTAAACTCAGTATAACTCTTCTTTATGCCTCTTCATCTGGTTCCTGAAAAGGAAAAGCTGTAGGGGGTGAGAACCTAACCACATGGTCTCACCACGGAGTTTCAAAGTTGTCATAAGAAGATATCTGATAAGAAATCTGTTTTCAAGCTCAGTGATTATCATTGCCTTATGAATCTTTTAAAAAACCAATAGGTAATCATTTAAAACCTTTTCGAAGAAACAATGTTTAATCTTTCAGAAATCCAAAATCTTTCTTTACTTATAAGAAAATCTCAATTAGAAACCAACCACGCAATCAAACAACACAATCCTTAATTCAGCACCAAAGTTCATTCTCAAATGTAGCACGCCAGGACAAACACAGGCAAGACAGACAAGGAAAGCACAAGTAGGTAGCAGTTAAGAACAGTTTAGCAATTAGGCAAACCAAAACAAGTTCAAACCCAAGTAAAGCATACAAATGCATATGATGCATGCCTGTCCTATGGCTGATGAGGCTCATCTGTCGGTTATCTAGCCAACCCGATAAGTCTGAATTGTCCTTAGACTGTCCCCCGACGTGCATCCCTAAGAGTCTATGCATAGCTTTTTCTCAAATAATCAATATTGCTCAATGGGGGTAACATTCCCAGGAATTTATATAGTGTCCGGTCACACTTACGTCGTAGGGTCAACAGAGTATCGAGTTTTCAACCTGGTACACGTGGTGGCAAGCCACGGCACTTTATCCAGGGAGCCTCGTATCTCAGATAATTCAAATTCATAAGCCATATCTCATTTCCAAATTCATAAGTTCAACATTCTCAACGTTCTCAACATCATCATCATTCATCAATCCATATCTCATTTTCAAATTCATTCAAAAACCATGTTTCAAAGAAAATCCTCCTCATCCTTCTTTCCATTCCGTTCAATACCAATCCCAATTCAAAACATAATTCTTTCTTTGATTAATAAAGTAATCTTAAACCTTATAATGCTTAAAACTAAACCTTTTTAAAATAATTACTTCAAATGAAACTTCTAATTCTATAAAATTTTAGCAGCATCTCCTCTAAAACTCGGACTCTGCTACCCTTTTCGGGTCCCAACAAAACCTTTTCTCAAACTCCTTTCAATTCAATTTCAAAAATTAGGCCAATTTCAATATCTCAAACCATTTTCAATTAAAACTCATTTTTCAACAAATCAAGCTTATTTCCAATATTATAATCCTTTCCAAATTTCAATCATTTCCAACAAAACCAACCAACATTTACTCAAACCCTTTCCAACGGTTTCAAATCCGAGTCATTCACAAATCTCAAGCCGTTTTCCAAACCCAAATTAACTCTAACATCAAATCATTTTCCAATTCTCAAATTATACTTGATATACATTCAAATCAGATTTTCAAATTAATCTTCCACTCACTATCTCAATACCAACTCAATATTCAGAAATAGCCACAGTCAAGTAAGCAATCACATTCATTCAAGGCAATTCAGTTCAATTCGTAAGACTCCATAATCACTAAAAATATTTATTTGCTTAAATATCAATTTATAACAACTCTTAAGAATAAAAATGAGTTTAATGAAAACGCCCCTACCTCGAAAAGTCGAATCCATAAATTAAACCCGTCACCAGAAACCCTTTCCCTCGGCCCCAAAATCAACTGCAGTTTTAACTCCAGCAACTCTAATCACAGCATATAATAACCGACACTCAAACTTATAGCAATTATCGTGACAAAACCTTAGTGTAAGATAATGGAATAGCAACTAAAGGGGTTTCAAGGCGAGAACAACTTACTGAAGTTAAGAATAAAAGAAAGAACGGCATAGCAGCAGCTCCGGCGAGCTATAGCAACGGCAACTGTGATTGGTGACTACCCAGATGGCAACGCAGCTCAAAACAGAACCAAAACTAGAACCAAATGGGGTTTGGAACTGCAACTGCAGCAACATCAACACCGAACAACAGTTTATTCTGACATAAATTAAAAGTAACATGAAATGGATATTAGGTGAAACTAAAATCAACTGACATAGTGAAGGAGGCAAAACAAGTTCAGTCTCACCATGAAAAGCAGCAAACCCTAATGAAACAGGGGCGGGGCAGAAGGAGTAGTGGTGGTTTTCCGGCGACTAGAGGCAGCAACGACTCCAACCGAAACAGATCAGAATCAGAATCAACGGCAAAAACCTCAGAACAGTTTTGGCTATCCCCATCAATGGCCACCTGAACCCTTTCTGACGGCGGTTCCTGCGATGGCTTCGTTCACCACTTCTCCTCTCTCGCTCCCTTACGTGACAGAAACGACCATGGAGACACGGCGGGATGAGGTTGAACGGCGGCGCTGCATCACAGTAACGGCGACACGGTGGCAGCTCGCGAGGTTGACGACAGCAACCCACGGCGCTGACAGTGACAAGGCTAGTTGCAGGCTTCTCTTCTTCGTGCGCCTCTCTCTCTTCACCGCGATCTCCCTCTCTTCAATGCCTCTTCTTCGCGACGGTGTCTCCAAGCCCGTGTGCCTCTCACTCGTGAGCCATCTCTCTTCGTCGGCGACCATGATGGCACCGTGGCAGCGGCGCGACGGGCTAGATGGTGGTGGTGCGGCTCCCTCCCCTCTTCTCCTCCGCTGGTGCCCTCTCTTTCTCTCTTCTCCATCTCTGTGTGTGTTGGTGTTTCAGAAAGGGGGAAGGGGTAATAGTAGCTGGGAAAAGGAAAACTAGGTTTCTGGTTAGGGATTTAGAATTAGGGTTCCCAATTTGGGAATTAGGGTTAGGGGTAGTTCAGTCATTTCACTAAAATTAGGAGTAATTGAAAATCAAAAATCAATTTTTAATTCATTAATAATATTTGTGAAAATACTATTTAAATATCAATTTATAAATTATTTTTAAATAAATACTCTAATTCAATAATTAAAGATAATGTAATTAATTTTCTTTATTCATAAAAATTAAAATATTAAATTTCAAAATCTCAATTCTTTAAATCAATTTATACAAAATTCTTATTATTTTGCAATTACTAAATTTTATAGCTCAAATATAGAAAATTATCCAACAATTATAAAATTATAGAAAGATTTTAATTTAATTATCAAAACTTGATTTAATTAGCTTTAATTAAATAATTTCTAAAGTTAAAATCTTTAATAAATAAATAAATTGAAATCAATTTAGAATAAGACTTTTCAAAAGTTTTGGGTCTTACAATATATATATATACAAATATTTTTATAATCAAATCTAATTAAGTTAACATAAGTCTAAAAAAAAAAATACGTAGATGTATTATTGATTTATTGTTTTATCTTTTTTTGTATTTTTTCACCACCAATATTCTTTTACATAATACAAAAATTCAAATAAAGAACACAACACTACAAGAAAATACGTCTATTGCCACGCTTTTAAAGTGTGGCGAAAAGCTGAAAAAAGCGTGGCGATAGCTTTTCGCCACGCTTTTTGAGCTACCGCCACGCTTTTGGAAGGGTGACCTATCAAAGGGTGGCGGTTGCTCTATCGCCACGCTTTTGGTGACCTATCGCCATGATTTTTCTTTTGCCACGCTTTTTACAACTGGCCACCCATTAAAGCGTGGCCATATGCAGGAGATATGGCCACGTTTTAGAAGCGTGGCCATATGCAGGAGATATGGCCACGCTTCTAAAACGTGGCCATAGGGAGAGATACGGCCACGCTTTAGAAGCGTGGCAATAGGGAGAGATACGGCCACGCTTTGGAAGCGTGGCGATAGCAAAGATATACAGCCACGCTTTAAAAGCGTGGCGAAAGCCTTGTTAAATTAAAAAAAATAATATTTATTTTCCTTACTTGATCTTCATTACTACACAATATAAATTTTCAATCCTTTTTTATTACCAAACCTACAAATAGAGTATGCAATTTTTATTACAAGACAAATCAAACAATAGTTAGTGACATATATAATTTACTATAATTATTTTATACATTAAAAAACTAATACTCAAATACAAAATAAATCTCGAGTTCAAATTCCAAAACTAAAAACTGAAGAAAAATACAAAAACAATACAAGTTAGAACTGCTCATAGTATATCAAATTACACTAATAGAGATGATCATCAACCTAGAATACAAGTTAGAACTGCTCATAGTATATCAAATTATACTAATAGAGATGATCATCAACCTAAATACTTGGTAAAAGATCAGAATCAACCTAAAATTGCTCCACTTTGTGCACGTTCAAGTAATCCATTCTAATACTAGCCTGCAGCAAAATATCAAGAACAAATTAAACCAACAAAAACGATATATAATGATTTACAATGCTGTATCTCTAACTCATAATGATCAAGTGTCATTATCTTTTTAATATAATCTTCAAACTTCAGAAATAAACATGATTGGTTGAGATATTGATGGTGCAATGTGCTCAGATTAAGTGTATTATGAACCTATGTGCTCCATAAGAGTTGCAACCCCATTGCAAAACTGTAGCAGTTCCATCTCTTTCTATTAGAAATTTAGAACTAGCTAGCTCGATTTCTTTGTATCATAATGAATAATGAATATCAATTATCTTTTTTTTTTGTATGTGAAGTAATGAATATGATGCACATCAAAGATAGTTATGAATAACTAAAATATTAATAGAAACACAAAATCGAGACTATGTTATAAATAACTCCTAAATCAAACAAATACGCAGATACAAGATCCTCACAAAGTCAAAATAGTATATCTAATAGTACTATAGTAGAGAAGTAAAGAAGACTTAGATTACCAGCTCAACTTGTTTGGAGGCCCCAAAATCTGCAAGTTTAATGCAACCTTTGTTATCTACAAGAATATTGGCCCCCTGAAATTGATTACAATTGAACATTAGTAACTCAAAAAAGGAGATCTGACATGCTAATAATTGATACTACAAGAAAAATCACATTATTATTATTATTATTATTATTATTATTATTATTATTATCAAACTTTGGTGTCAGGATTCAGAACGTTCAAGACACAACTTAAAATAAGAAAGAATCATCAACAGAAGCAATTGTTTATTAAACAGCAGCAGTAAATAGCATGTTTTCGAGGTTCAAGCAAGCAGCAAACAGAATTCATATGACTTAACCAGTTCCACAAACTGAAATCATTGCAGTTCATATAATATGGACCAAGCAACAAGCAAAGCAGCACTCAGCAACAACAAACCAAGAAAAATTAATGAAACAGTAACACTTTCACAGCATCTATTTTGGACAATGAAAAAAAAATACAATAAACAGCAATCACAAGTCCAGAATTCAACACCAAAACAGCACAATAAACAAGTTCATCCAGGGCAACATTCAGAGGAAAGACAAATTCATTCCGAACAGCAGCAGTAAACAAAACAAAACCTACATCCACTAACCAGTCCAGATTCTCTAACCACCTAATTCAACTAAACTAAATTAGTTGAACTAAACAAGCTAAACAGAATGAGCTAAACCAGATTAAATGAGATGAAAGGGGAACCTGGGAAGCAGGGAATTGAAACAGGGGAAAGGAAGGGAAAGATTGATGATGATGAGTGAATGGCCGGAGCAACACGGTGGCGGCCTAGTGGTGGCGCTGGGGTAGCGACAGTGGCAGAGGGTGGGTGCACAGTAAAACAGGGTCTAGTAGTGGCTCTGGGCTCGCGGAGAAACACTGGACATCGGGCAACCATCATTGTAAAGATTAAAATGCAAATTAGAAGACATCAAACAAAAATATCCCTGAGTTCACGTCAGTAATAGTTAGTCTTCCAAACTGACGACATTTCTTGGATTCAATATTTACAAATTGCCTAAAGACTCAAACCCATAAAAGAATTGCTGCATTTAAAGAGAGGAAATTACAATATTGGACCTACCCAAAAGCTTCAACCTATTTGAATTCTTTTGGAATGTATCTTCTAGCTTTCTCTGCCTTCACAAGATGGAGTTAATACAAGGCACTGATAAACAAAGAAACAGAACAGTTAATTAAAGAAACAATTCCCATTTCCCACAAATTAAAGTTGAACATACATAAACAACACTTAGAGAAAGATTCATTGTTACAATTTTGCATACTTAATGAATTACCTTCCTCTAAATACCCATGTGATGTCTTGTAAAGCCACCAAAGTTGTTTCCAACATGTCAAGGCCAGCCTGGTTTGCAAAGATAAACACCGGCACCGACTACGATCCAGACAGAGAATCATATATATCTTAAATTAAAGGCTTTCATGGAAATAATGAACTCTACTATGAACAAAACATCTGCCATACCTTCAAAGAACAGCACAAAATGGCATCCTGATGATGCCACAAATGTTTAAGCACTGACTCACCAATGAGAGAATCAAATCTCAGCAACTCTGCCCCCAAATAATAACTGTTATTAGAAGAAAAAAGAACACAAAAGTGAAGGGCATCATTAGATACTTTTCAAGAATGAATATTCAACAATAAAGCTTGAACACAATACAACAGATGCAGACTTGCCTATAACTGCAGCAGATCCAGTTGGCTAGTGTAAGAGCCTCTGGAGAACCAGGAGAGAGTTTTGAGCCAACTGCCGGATTTATACCAGATGGAGAAATCGCCATGGCAACCCTCTGCACAGAAGGAAGAAAAAGGAAGGCAATTGAAGAACAGAATGAAAGAATGGTAGCATCTCTTGTTTGTTTCTAGATTATATGGTTCAGTAAAAAATTATAACCAACTCACATCATCCATATAAGAAGGCAGAACCTAAGGTATAAAATATAAGCATTTCATTTCCTAGTACTGTTTTACCATTTTGTCCTAAATCTTTGAATCTATCTATTCTGCCATTCCAGAAGCCATCTTGTAGAAAAAGCAACAAAAATAAGGGAATCCATACCTGATATTCAAGTAATGGTTTGACACACTTTGGTTTGCAAGAGTCTTCGAGATATCTCTTTTGATCAACGGGTTCGTCGTCAGCCCTAAGTGCAGGTCAATAAATAAGAAAACAACAAATTAACATAGGATCAGATCCATGGGAGAAATTAAGTACAAAGAGAACAGATCTGACTGAGGAGACTTACATTGCAGTTAGCGTTGGGAGCAGAGAGAGGGACGACACTAACGATGCAGAGAAGATCGGCGAGGAGGGCGACCCTAGTGACGAGGGGGAGACGAGGCATAGGGGAGGCTAATGGCGCAGCGAGGACGGTGCTGGTGACGGCGGGGATTTGAGCTCTTCCAGGGTTGAGAGATGGGAGTTGAGAGTGACAGCGTAAGATCGAGTTGAGAGTGAGAGAGTAGTCCCGAAGCTTTCTTTGGGCTTATTAGGGTTTGGTGAAGAGATCATACCTTTGGAATTGGAGGGCTTGGAGGAGAAGAGAGCGTCGCGGATACCTTGCCGTCGCCCATGTTTGGTGGAGCTTGAAAGTGAACAGAGAGATGAAGAGTATGAAGAAGAAGATGAAGATTAAGAAGATGAAGAAGATGAAGATTATGAACAGAGACGAGGGTGAAGGGCGAAGGAGCTCTTCCAGGCGAGTGTGGTTTCGAAGGGAAAAGAAGATTAGGGTTAGTGTCTAACGGGTTGGGGACCGGGTTGCGGGCCGGGTTGCGGGTCGGGTTGGTGTCAATGGGTTGGGGACCCTCTTACCACGCTTTTACAACGTAACTGTTTCTCTCTACGGCCACGCTTTCGAAGCGTGGCAGAAAAAAACCTTTTGGCCACGCTTTTAAAGCGTGCCAAAAGAGGACCAGGATATGGCCACGTTTTCCAAGCGTGGCCTTAATGAAACCCTTTCGCCACGCTTTTAAAACGTCCTTGTTGCTCTCTATGGCCACGCTTTTGAATCGTGGCAGTTTTAAAACGTGGCCGTTTCTCTAATCAATTGCCACCCTTATAAAAGCGTGGCTGTTGATCCTTTTCGCCACGCTTTTGAAGCGTGACAAAAAAAAGGTGGCCAAATCTCTAATCTATCGCCACCCTCATAAAAGCGTGGCCATTGACCACTTTTGGCCACGCTTTTAAAGCGTGGCAAGAAAAAAGCGTGGCCATAGGCCTTTTTTCTTGTAGTGCAATCTTATAAATATAGCATAAAAATTTTTGTAAATAGTACAAAAATATTTGTATATACTACATAGTATATAAATTTTTGTATATAACATATATATTTTTACTGTAAATATTTTTGTTACTTAGATGTTAAGGTTTTTGGTATGTAACTTTTAAAATTTTTTATGTTGTATGTTAAAATTTGTGTGATGTGCATCAAAATATATATACTGTATATATTTTATTAGTTAAGTATCACTATTTTAGACATATTTTTAAAAATTTTTGGTATTATGTATCAAAATTTTTATGTTATATACTAAAATTTATGTGATGATGTACATCAAAATTTCTTACATAATAATTTTACTAAACATATACAAGAATTAAGATGACAAAGTGTCCGTCCAGTAAGTGAAACTTGTTGGAATAAATTAATTTTTATAACCCAGATCATCCATATTGAATCACCAAAAATATATATATCATAATGCGGAAGCGTACCTGAATTCATAAACATGAATCATACGATTGGAAGAGTTTGGATCTTGTGGTTCTTTCGATCTTCCTCAACCAAAGCCTTCTGTATTCCTAGGAGGCTGAACTGCAACTCTTTTGATGGGGAAAGAGTAACAAAGGCGGCTTTGGCATATTGGGGACCGAAACCCTGAAGGTCTATTTATATTTGAGCATGTCACCCATTAAACCCTTAAGCCCAAATAAAATAGTATCTAAAGCCCAAAAGATAATATATCTAAAATCCAAAAAGATAATTATCTAAGGAACAAAAGATAATATCTGGTTTTATTCTCATTTAATTCCAAATCAAAAGTAATAATGACTTATTCAATTTAGCATTTATAATAATAAATGAGATCACCATTATATAAGTCATTTAATTTGAAATAGCATAATTTGTGATTATAATTAATATATGTATTGCCCATAAATAAGTTAGGAAATAAAATAATTTCCTAACAATCTCCCACTTGGGCTATACATATATTATTTCTTGACATAATCACATCTTTATAAACTTTATGCGCGCATCTGAATGCTATTTCTCTCATTACTTTAACAATCTGGTCCGTCTCATACATTAGATATGGAACTACCGTAGCTTTTATCACATTAAATGCCGTGACTAAACCACGCCAATCACCATCCTAATATACTCAACGACATAGATCAAATTTGGATGAGTAATATGGAAATTACATGCCAAGTGATCTCATGCATGTCTATTTCCATCTGGTCCAACTTTATTGAGATCAAACACAATACAAATATTGCAAAATAAACATTTCACATAACATGAAATAAACCATCAACTTAATTCTGCAGAAAAATAACTCAATATCTGTCATAGGACATATAGCATAAACTCCCACTAAACCAAGGCATCACAAATATTAACACCCATCCGAGCAGTGTGCTCATGAAAAACTTTAGGGGTCAATCCCTTGGTAATGGGTCTGCTAGCATATACTCTGTTCCTATATGTCCTATGGAAATCTGTTTTTCTTAAACTTTCTCCTTGACAACTAAGAACTTGATGTCTGTATGCTTCAATTTTGTCAAGCTCTTATTGTTATTGGAGTATAGTACTGCTGACTTATTGTCACAAAATATCTTTAATGGCCTTTCAATGTCATCTACTATATGAAGCTTAGTGACAAAGTTTCGCAACCATATGCCATGAAATCGGAATCAGAGTACCTAATGATCTCCAAATTTTCTGATCTCCGATAAATATGCATGTAACATTTTGTTCTCTTTAAACAACGCATTACGCGTTTAACAGCTATCCAATGATCCAAATCCGGATTGCTCAAGTATCTACCCAACACTCCCACTATAAATGATATATCGGGATGTATGTAGACTTGAGCATACATTAAATTCCCTAGTGTTGATGCATAAGGTTTATCATGCATTGTTGTCTTCTTAAGATCTTTTTGGGGCATTGCTTGAGACTAAATTTGTCTCCTTTAACTACGGGTGTGTCCATTGGTCTATAACTTTCTATGACATATCTACTTAAAATCTTTTCGATATAGTTCTTTTGTGACAATCCGAGAATACCTTGAGAGTAATCTCTTAGTATCTCGATTCCTAATACAAAAGAGGCATCACCAAGATCTTTCATTTCGAATTTGTTCGATAGAAATTTCTTAGTTTCATGCAACAAGCCTATATCGCTACTGGCAAGTAGAATGTCATCAACATGTAAAACCAAAAGGATGTATTTACTCTCACTGAACTTGCTGTATACACACTCATCTATGATGTTTACCTCAAAACCATGAGGTAATGACTTGATGAACTTGTGATACCATTGACGGAAAGCTTGCTTGAGACCATAGATGGATTTTCTCCTTTCTCTATTGGATCTCCTTAATGACACTTCTTGAGGTTGTTGAGCTTGCTGTATGGGTTGGGTTTGAGGAGGATTCTCATTATTTTCCTGTACTGTAGCAGTATCTTGAGCAACAACAATATTCTTATTGTTCTCTTGTACTGTAGCTGGATTTACAACAGGATTCTCATTGTGCTTTTGTACTATAACTGTATCTTGAACAAAAATAGGCATAAGGTCCTGATCATTGTCAGTTATAGAATCCTCATCAAAAGCAACATTCCTAATATTTCCTTCCCCCCCAAACTCAACATCCTCAAGAAATCTCGCATTTCCCGTCTCAAAATAGACCTTGATGTAGGATTGTATAACTTGTACCCCCGTGAACGCTCAGCGTAACCAACAAAATAGCAACTGATTGTCCTTAAGTCCAATTTTCTTTCATGCGGCCTATAAGGTCGCGCCTCAGCTGGACATCCCCAAATATGCAAATGCTTTATACTGGGCCTTTTCCAAGTCCAAATTTCATATGGGGTTTTGTTAACTGTTTTGCTTGGCACCCTATTAAGGATGTATACTGCGGTCTTTAAGGCTTCTCCCCAGAGTGATTCAGGCAAGGAAGAATGACTAATCATACTTCTCACCATGTCCTTAAGAGTTCGGTTCCTTCGCTCTGCAACAACATTCATGCTAGGTTTGCCTGGCATGGTGTGTTGAGGAACAATACCACACTCCTCCAGGAAAAGAGCAAAAGGCCCGGGACGTTGCTCACCTGAGCTATCATATCTTCCGTAGTATTCACCACCACGATCAGATTTGACAGCTTTAATTTTCTTTCCAAGTTGAAGTTCAACTTCAGCTTTGAAAGACTCGAAAACATCCAAGGCTTGGGACTTTTCATGAATTAAATATAGGTACCCATAACGAGAGTAATCATCTATGAACGTAATAAAATACCGTTGTCCATTCCAAGAGACAGTAGGGAATGGGCCACATATATCGGTATGTATCAGTTCTAAGACATCTTTAGCTCTCTCGGTACCTAATTTTCTTTCGTTTGTCCTTTTCCCCTTTATGCACTCAATACAGACTTCAAAGTCTGCCAAATTTAGGGGTCCAAGAATTCCATCTGACACGAGCCTCTGAATTCTCTGTTTAGAGATGTGGCTTAGGCGTTTGTGCCATAATGATGCCGAATTCTCATTCAGTTTTTGTTTTGTACCCGTTTGCAGTATTTCATTATTATAGGAATTTAATTTAAGCCTATATAGATTATCTACCAAATGACCAGAGCAAATATTATTCGAATTATAAAAGAGACTGACTTTATTCTCTCCGAATGAACAAAAATAACCTGATTTGTCCAAACGAGAAACAGAAACCAAATTTCGTCTAAATGACGGTACATAAAATGTATCTAATAAATCCAAGTAAAATCCACTCGTGGAACATAATCTAAAGGTTCCTATAACTTCGACTGCAACTACATTGCCGTCTGCCACGTAGATGTATCTTTCAGCATCACTTGGCGGTCGGCTCCACAGGCAACCCCTTCTTTACACGCCAAGTGGCATATTTGGTACAATCCTTCTTCATGTGTCCCGCCTTCTTACAGAAGAAACAAGTTGAAACTTGATCTTGTTTCTTAGCCTTTTTCTGCTGAGAAGACACATCCACAGTAGTATCACGCTTTCTTTTATTCTGAGAAGATGAAGCCATGTGAGCACTTTCAGTCTTATCTTGCTATAGCCTCTCTTCTTCTTGCACACAGTGAGATATAAGCTCATTTAAGGACCAAGTGTCCTTCAGAGTGTTATAACTCACTTTGAATTGCCCAAAATGTGTAGGAAGGGAAATCAAAATGAAATGCACGAGTAAATCTTCAGACAACTCTAACTTTAGTGCTTTCAATTTTGAAGTAAGATGAGACATTTCCATAATGTACTCCCTTATGTTCCCTGTACCTTTATACCTCATGGAGACAAGTTTTCTCAAAAGACTACTTGCTTCTGCCTTTTCATTCTTAGTAAAGAATTTTTCAACATTCTTTAGGAACTGTTTGGTATCTTTATCCTCAGTAATTGAGCCCCGAAACGCCTCAGGAATTGAGCGTTTCATGATCATAATGCTCATTCGATTGGATCTCTCCCACTTCTCTATTTTAACCTCATTGAGATTTTCCAGAGTGGAAGTGGGTTTCTCCTCTCGAAGAGCTATATCCAGATCCATACAACCGAGGACAATCTCCACGGTATCCTTCCAAACTTTAAGGTTTGAACCGTTCAGCATAGAAATACTGCTAATTTGCGCAGAAACATTGGTAGCTAAAGCCATAGTTTCTCGATTAGAACAAAAGAACATGCAGTAAATATTAGTTAATTAATGGGTAAAAATCCATATTGAGATATCCAGCACAACATTAATTTTCAATCTTTGGATAGAAAAATTAACTGTAAGTGATACTCTCATTGCAGTAATCAAATATTGTCGAAATTCCTGTCACACATTAAGCCTTTCTTTGGACCGACTTAATGCGCACATGGAAACTTAAACTTCGCAACCTATTTATTACCGCATATATTTTCTATTAATTGGCCAAACAATAACCTTTCTTTGGGCCGATTATTGACCGCATAATTAATAAAAAATAAACAAAAGTGTGCAATGCTTATTATTTGGCCAAACAATAAACTTCCTTTGGGCCGATTATTGTCCGCATAAATAATAAGCATTACTTTATTCTTAATTAGTTACCCATATTTACCATGAATATGTGTATGTAATTCGACCAAATATAGGCCTTCCTTTGGGCTGACCAATATTCGCATGAATTACATAACATCATATTCCTTATGTTTTGAATAAATCAATTTTCATAAAAGAGGCTACTTTGGCAGCATAATGTTCAATCAATTTATTCTAAAACTAAATCTTTATAAAATAAGTGGGTATAATAATCCAAATTGTTACTAGTTTCCTTATGTAACAATTAAATAATATTTTCTATTATTCAAATATTATTAATATGTATACATAACATGGCCAAATATAAATCTCCTTTGGGATCAATTAATATTCGCATAAGTTACATATACATAATAATCCTTATGTGCATGTTTGGGCGCCATTATTTTGTTAAAAAAGGATCTTTTTTCAATGAAAAAAGATCTTTTTTTATTTTTTAACGTGTTTGGCAAATTTCTAGTAGTAAAAGTAAAAGCACTAGTAAAATCAAAAAAAGATCTTTTTTGAGAAGCTGTAATTTACATCTTTTTTTAAAAGATCTTTTTTTCTTAAAAAAAAGATGTTTTTCGTGTAATAAATGAACCAAAAAGTACTTTTATATTGTTATACCCAAACATAATTGATAGATAAAAAGACCTTTTTACGTGAGATATCCAAACATAAAATTACTTTTACTTCTCTATAAGATCTTTTAAAAAAAGATAACTCGAAAAAAGATCTTTTCTCAAAAGCTCACCCAAACAAGCCCTATATCCTAAAAGGATAATCAATTAACTTTACACCAAATTAATGGCATACATAATTAAATTCGAAACAATTATAATAACACTCCATATTAATGTTTCAGAATAATCAATTATTAATATATCAAATTAAAATTTTGATACAGCGGTATGTATATATATTTTAAAACCAAATGCGTTATAAACCAAAAAAAATGCGTTATAAGCCACAACTTATATGAATGGCGATGAGCGACAATACACATATATATAGCTTGATCATGTGTTAAGAATGCAATACATTTACATGTATGAAATATATTACTGGATGATCAAATAAATTAATATATATAAAGTCTGTATGCTCGTTAAAACAAATAATAAATTCACCGGATCCAGTCGCACGTATATGATACATATATATATGTATATTCCGTTACTCAATATCATAATGTAACAAGAACGTACATATATATATTAATCCAGTAAAAGAAAAATAAAATTGAATATTTCCGATGACCAAATTATGGATGGCTCTGATACCACTTGTTGGAATAAATTAATTTTTATAACCCAGATCATCCATATTGAATCACCAAAAATATATATATCATAATGCGGAAGCGTACCTGAATTCATAAACATGAATCATACGATTGGAAGAGTTTGGATCTTGTGGTTCTTTCGATCTTCCTCAACCAAAGCCTTCTGTATTCCTAGGAGGCTGAACTGCAACTCTTTTGATGGGGAAAGAGTAACAAAGGCGGCTTTGGCATATTGGGGACCGAAACCCTGAAGGTCTATTTATATTTGAGCATGGCACCCATTAAACCCTTAAGCCCAAATAAAATAGTATCTAAAGTCCAAAAGATAATATATCTAAAATCCAAAAAGATAATTATCTAAGGAACAAAAGATAATATCTGGTTTTATTCTCATTTAATTCCAAATCAAAAGTAATAATGACTTATTCAATTTAGCATTTATAATAATAAATGAGATCACCATTATATAAGTCATTTAATTTGAAATAGCATAATTTGTGATTATAATTAATATATGTATTGCCCATAAATAAGTTAGGAAATCAAATAATTTCCTAACAATGTCCCACTTGAGCTATACATATATTATTTCTTGACATAATCACATCTTTATAAACTTTATGCGCGCATCTGAATGCTATTTCTCTCATTACTTTAACAATCTGGTCCGTCTCACACATTAGATATGGAACTACCGCAGCTTTCATCACATTAAATGCCGTGACTAAACCACGCCAATCACCATCCTAATATACTCAACGACATAGATCAAATTTGGATGAGTAATATGGAAATTACATGCTAAGTGATCTCATGCATGTCTATTTCCAGCTGGTCCAACTTTATTGAGATCAAACACAATACAAATATTGCAAAATGAACATTTCACATAACATGAAATAAACCATCAACTTAATTCTGCAGAAAAATAACTCAATATCTGTCATAGGACATACAGCATAAACTCCCACTAAACCAAGGCATCACAAATATTGACACCCATCCGAGCAGTGTGCTCATGAAAAACTTTAGGGGTCAATCCCTTGGTAATGGGTCTGCTAGCATATACTCTGTTCCTATATGTCCTATGGAAATCTGTTTTTCTTAAACTTTCTCCTTGACAACTAAGAACTTGATGTCTGTATGCTTCGATTTTGTCAAGCTCTTATTGTTATTGGAGTATAGTACTGCTGACTTATTGTCACAAAATATCTTTAATGGCCTTTCAATGTCATCTACTATATGAAGCTTAGTGACAAAGTTTCGCAACATATGCCATGAAATCGGAATCAGAGTACCTAATGATCTCCAAATTTCTGATCTCCGATAAATAAGCATGTAATTCTTTGTTCTCTTTAAACAACGCATTACGCGTTTAACAGCTATCCAATGATCCATATCCGGATTGCTCAAGTATCTACCTAACACTCCCACTATAAATGATATATCGGGACATGTACAGACTTGAGCATATATTAAGCTCCCTAGTGTTAATGCATAAGGTTTATCATGCATTGTTGTCCTCTCAAGATCATTTTTAGGGCATTGCTTGAGACTAAACTTGTCTCCTTTAACTACGGGTGTGTCTATTGGTCTATAACTTTCTATGACATATCTACTTAAAACCTTTTCGATATAGTTCTTTTGTGACAATCCAAAAATACCTTAAGAGTAATCTCTTAGTATCTCGATTCCTAATACAAAAGAGGCATCACCAAGATCTTTCATTTCGAGTTCGATAGAAATTTCTTAGTTTCATGCAACAAGCCTATATTGTTATTGGTAAGTAGAATGTCATCAACATGTAAGACCAAAAGGATGTATTTACTCCCACTGAACTTGCGGTATATACACTCATCTATGATATTTACCTCAAAACCATGAAGTAATGACTTGATGAACTTGTGATACCATTGACGGAAAGCTTGTTTGAGACCATAGATGAATTTTCTCCTTTCTCTATTGGATCTCCTTAATGACACTTCTTGAGGTTGTTGAGCTTGCTGTATGGGTTGGGGTTGAGGAGGATTCTCATAATTTTCCTGTACTATAGTATCTTGAGCAATAACAATATTCTCATTGTTCTCTTGTACTGTAACTGAATCTACAGTAGGATTCTCATTTTGCTCTTGTACTATAACTGTATCTTGAACAACAATAGGCAGAAGAACCTGATCATTGTTAGTTATAGAATCCTCATCAAAAGCAACATTCTTAATATTTCCTTCCCCCCCAAACTCAACATTCTCAAGAAATCTCGCATTTCCCGTCTCAAAAAATAGACCTTGATGCAGGATTGTAAAACTTGTACCCCCGGTGAGCGCTCAGCGTAACCAACAAAGTAGCAACTAATTGTCCTTGAGTTCAATTTTCTTTCATGCGACCTATAAGGTCGTGCCTCAGCTGGACATCCCCAAATATGCAAATGCTTTATACTGGGCCTTTTCCCAGTCCAAATTTCATATGGGATTTTGTTAGCTGCTTTGCTTGACACCCTATTAAGGATGTACACTGCGGTCTTTAAGGCTTCTCCCTAGAGTGATTCAGGCAAGGAAGAATGACTAATCATACTTCTCACCATGTCTTTAAGAGTTCAGTTCCTTCGCTCTGCAACACCATTCATGCTAGGTTTACCTGGCATGGTGTATTGCGGAACAATACCACACTCCTCTAGGAAAAGAGCAAAAGGCCCGGGACGTTGCTCACCTGAACCGTCATATCTTTCGTAGTATTCACCACCACGATAAGATTTGACAGCTTTAATTTTCTTTCCAAGTTGAAGTTCAACTTCAGCTTTGAAAGACTTGAAAACATCCAAGACTTGACACTTTTCATGAATTAAATATAGATACCCATAACGAGAGTAATCATCTATGAACGTAATAAAGTACCGTTGTCCATTCCAAGAGACAGTAGGGAACGGACCACATATATCGGTATGTATCAGTTCTAAGACATCTTTAGCTCTCTCGGCACCTAATTTCCTTTCGTTTGTCCTTTTTCCCTTTATGCACTCAATGCAGACTTTCAAAGTTCGCCAAATTTAGGTGTCCAAGAATTCCATCCGACACGAGCCTCTGAATTCTCTGTTTAGAGATGTGACCTAGGCGTTTGTGCCATAATGATGCCGAATTCTCATTTAGTTTTCGTTTTGTACCTGTTTGCAGTATTTCATTATTATAGGAATTTAAGTCAAGCCTATATAGATCATCCACCAAATGACCAGAGCAAATATTATTCGAATTATAGAAGAGAGTGACTTTATTTTCTCCGAACGAACAAAAATAACCTGATTTGTCCAAACGAGAAACAGAAACTAAATTTCGTCTAAATGACGATACAAAAATGTCTCTAATAAATCCAAGTAAAATCCACTCGTGGAACATAATCTAAAGGTTCCTATAGCTTCGACTGCAACTATATTACCGTCTGCCACATAGATGTATCTTTCAGCATCACTTGACGGTCAGCTCCACAGGCAACCCTGCATAGTAACACTTACATGAGTAGTAGCAGCAGAATCTACCCACAAAGTATCAACAGGTGCATAACTTAAACTAGCATCAGAACAAACGAAAGTAAGAATTATACCCTTCTTTACACGCCATGTGGCATATTTGGTACAATCCTTCTTCATGTGTCCCACCTTCTTATAGAAGAAATAAGTTGAAACTTGATCTTGTTTCTTAGCCTTTTTCTGCTGAGAAGGCACATCCGCAGTAGTATCACGCTTTCTTTTATACTGAGAAGATGAAGCCATGTGAGCACTTTCAGTCTTATCTTGCTGCAGCCTCTCTTCTTCTTGCACACAGTGAGATATAAGCTCATTTAAGGACCAAGTGTCTTTCAGAGTGTTATAACTCACTTTGAATTGCCCAAAGTGTGCAGGAAGGGAAATCAAAATGAAATGCACGAGTAAATCTTCAGATAACTCTAACTTTAGTGCTTTCAATTTTGAAGCAAGATGAGACATTTCCATAATGTACTCCCTTATGTTTCCTTTACCTTTATACCTCATGGAGACAAGTTTGCTCAAAAGGCTACTTGCCTCCGCCTTTTCATTCTTAGTAAAGAATTTTTCAACATCCTTCAGGAACTGTTTGGCATCTTTATCCTCAGTAATTGAGCCCCGAAACGCCTCAGGAATTGAGCGTTTCATGATTATAATGCTCATTCGATTGGATCTCTCCCACTTCTCTATTTTAACCTCATTGAGGTTTTCCGGAGTGGAAGTGGGTTTCTCCTCTCGAAGAGCTATATCTAGATCCATACAACCGAGGACAATCTCCACGGTATCCTTCCAAACTTTAAAGTTTGAACCATTCAGCATAGGAATACTGCTAATTTGCGCAGAAACATTGGTAGCTAAAGCCATAGTTTCTGGATTAAAACAAAAGAACATGCAGTAAATATTAGTTAATTAATGGGTAAAAAATCCATATTTGAGATATCCAGCACAACATTAATTTTCAATCTTTGGATAGAAAAATTAACTGTAAGTGATACTCTCATTGCAGTAATCAAATATTGTCAAAATTCCTGTCACACATTAAGCCTTTCTTTGGACCGACTTAATGCGCACATGTAAACTTAAACTTCGCAACCTATTTATTACCGTATATATTTTCTATTAATTGGCCAAACAATAACCTTCCTTTGGGCCGATTATTGATCGCATAATTAATAGGAAATAAACAAAAGTGTGCAATGCTTATTATTTGGCCAAACAATAAACTTCCTTTGGGCCGATTATTGTTCGCATAAATAATAAGTATTACTTTATTCTTAATCAGATACCCATATTTACCATGAATATGTGTATGTAATTCGGCCAAATATAGGCCTTCCTTTGGGCTGACCAATATTCGCATGAATTACATAACATCATATTCCTTATGTTTTGAATAAATCAATTTTCACAAAAGAGGCTACTTTGGCAGCATAATGTTCAATCAATTTATTCTAAAACCAAATCTTTATAAAATAGATGGGTATACTAATCCAAATTGTTACTAGTTTCCTTATGTAACAATAAAAAAAATACTTTATGTAACAAAATTAAAATGCTTAAATAGCATAAAATCAATAAACACAATATAAAATAATCATATAATATTGTGTGACCTCCTTAGTTATACACATTTAAATACGAAAATTGCCAATATTACTGTGAAACAAAATTAAATTCACAATACATCATAAAAGGAATTAAATTTTCCATAAAATAAATATGTATAACACCAAAACAATAACAATAAAAAAAAAGGTATATATATATATATATCATGTGTTAGGACGCAGTGCATTCATATATACAAACACATCACTTTAATGAACAAATAAACCAATGTATAAAGAAAACACTCAGAGTCCATGTGTGCACATAAAAAAATAAATAATAAACTCATCAGATCCATAAAATTAAGTTGATCCAAAAGGAGAGCAACGACGCAAATATATATTGATCCAATGAGATTAAACTTTAATATTTTCAATGATTCAATTATGAATGGTGTAAGACCCAGAAATTTTAAATAAATCTTATTATGAATTAATTTCAATTCATCTATTCATTAGAAATTCTATTTTCAGAAATTATTTTATTAAAGCTAATTAAATCAGGTTTTGATAATTAATTAGAATTTTATCTAATTTTATAATTATTAAATTATTTTCTATATTTAAATTATAAAATTAGTAGTTATGGAATGACAAGAATTTTTATGTGATTTAATTCAAATAATTGATATTTCTATGATTTAATACTTTAAGTTTTAGGAATAAAGAAAATAGATCTTATTATCTTATAAATTCAACTAAAGAATTTGATTTCAAATCAATTAGTATTTTAATATAACAAATAATATTTTAAAATAATTTTGAAGATTAAATTAGATTTTAAATTAACACTCTATACCCTAATTTGATTAAAATTAACTAAATCCAAATTAATCCCAAAATCCCCAATTTTATACACAAACCCTAACCTTAATTTTACCCTAATCCTTACCCACACTCACCGCCACTCATTAGCACTCACCCTATTCCCCTTTTCCCCAAACACATACATAGCAGGCACAGAGAAAGAAAGAAACGGCAGAAAGAAAAGGGAGAAAACGGGGAAAGAAAAGAGGGAGAGCAGAAGGGGGAAGAGAGGGAGACGGCGCTGGTGGGCATTATTGCCACCGTCGCCGCCGCTGTGCCGTCAGGAGGGAGATCCGAGGAAGAGAGAGAGTGTGGAGTTGAGGGAGCAGAGAAACACGCCGCCACCTCCAGACGCCGTTGCCGCCGCCGTCGCCCTCATCCCGAATCGCCATCATCGCCGGTGCAGGGAGAGGAGTTGTCGCGCCACTGTAGCGCCGCCGCCACTGTTGGGTCGACGTGCTGTCGTCTGAGAACAGAGGGCGTGCGCGAGGAAGGAGAAGCCCTGCCCTCGCGTCCGTGGTTGTCTCCGCGGGTCCCTGTCGCCGCCGCCTCTGAGTTCGTCGCCGTCAAGCAGAGCGTGCACAGAGGAGAAGCCGTTCAAGCCAGACAGAGCGCGCACAGAGGAGAAGCCGTTCAAGCCACTGTCAAGTCACCATCGATGAAGCTTCAACCGCTGTACCTCTGGTCGCCGGAAACTGCTGTTGGAGCCGCCACCTTCTTGGTAAACCCTAGCCCTGTTTTGGTTTTCTCTTATTGTCGGTCAAAATCCTGGTTACTATAAGAGCTGTTGCTGAGGTTGTTTGTGCCAGGGATTGTTTATCGCGAGTTGCTCTGTCGGAGCTACCATTCCACTACTGCCGCCTTTGCTCTAAGCCATTAATTGTAGCGAGTATTGTTGTCATGGCGGCTGCTCGGTTTAGTCGCTCCTCTTTAGCATGGTAAGCTATTCCTTATTTCAATTTCGAACTCTGTCAGTCGTCGCTGTTCTATTATATGTTAAGACTCTCCGACGTTAATGCTTTAGGATCGAGGTCCGGTTGCTGCACGTTGGTGAATTTAAGTTGCTGTTATGGGTGCGGACACCATGGAGCTGTGATTGCGATTGTTACCAATGTCGGGCCGAGAGGAAAAGAGTTCCGGTGACGTGTTTGGTCTATAGTTTCGACTTATTGAGGTAGGGGTTTTTCCTAAAATCTACTTTATATTACAGAGTTGTTATGAATAGATATTAATGTGAGAAACATATGTCTGTGATTATGATTGTCTTATAAATGTGGTTGTTTGCTGGACTGAATGATTGGCTACTTGATTGCTTGAGTAGTTTGTGATTGCTGAAAAGAAATTAGTTTGAAAAGTTTAGTTGATTATTATGAAAAATGGCTTTCTTGATTTTGAAGCTACTTTTGATAATGTGAACGAATCGGCTTTGGAAATGATTTGGAATATGAAATTGAATTGATTTCGGAAACGGTTTAATTTTGAGTTAGTCTAATTTTATAAATGATTTAGTATTTGAGCTGGTTTGGTTTTAAAAAGAGATTTATTATTGGCATTTATTTGCTTTGAAAATAAATTGATATTGGAGTTGGCTGAATTTTGGAAGATGATTGAGATTTGGAAATAGTTGAGAAAATGTTTGAGAAATGTTTGGATGGAACCCGAAAAGGGTGGCAGAATCCGAGTTTTAGAGGAGATGCTGCCGGAATTTTATAAAATTGGAAGTTTTGTTTGAAGTAATTGTTTAAAAAGATTTAGTTCTTAAACGTTATATGTTTAAAGTTGATTTATTTAGAAAAGAAAGAATTATATTTTGGATTGAGATTGTTGATTAACGGAAAAAAGGATGATGAGGATGGATTTGAAATATGATTTTTGAATGAATTTGGAAATGGGATATGGATTGACGAATGATGATGATATTGATGAATGTGAATGAATTATTTATGTGGCTTATGAATTTGAAATATCTGAGATACGAGGTTCCCTGGATTAAGTGCCGTGGCTTGCCACCACGTGTACCAGGTTGAAAACTCGATACTCTGTTGACCCTACGACGTAAGTGTGACCGGGCACTATATAAATTCCCGGGAATGTTACCCCCATTGAGCAATATTGATTATTTTAGAAAAAGCTATGCATAGACTCTTGGGGATGCACGTCGGGGGACAGTCTAAGGACAATTCAGACTTGTCGGGTTGGCTGGATAACCGACAGATGAGCCTCATCAGCCATAGGACAGGCATGCATTTGTATGCTTTGCTTGGGTTTGAATTAGTTTTGGTTTGCCTAATTGCTAAACTGTTCTTAACTGCTACTTGAACTATTTGCTGTAACTGCTTCCTACTTGTGCTTTCCTTGTCTGTCTTACCTGTGTTTGTCCTGGCGTGTTACATTTGAGAATGGACTTTGGTGCTGAATGAATGACTGTGTTGTTTGATTGCATGGTTGGTTTCTGATTGAGATTTGCTTATGAGAAAGGAAAGACTTTGGATTTATGAAAATATTAAACATTGTTTCTTTGAAAAGGTTTTGAACGATTAGCTATTGGATTTTTAAAAGGGTTCATAAGGCAATGATAATCATAGAATCTGAAAATAGTTTTCTTATTGAATATCTTCTTATGACAACTTTGAAACTCCGTGGTGAGACCGTGTGGTTAGGTTCTCACCCCCCTACAGCTTTACCTTTTTCAGGAACCAGATGAAGAAGCATTAAGAAGAGTTATACTACGTTTGGTTTATATGTTGTTGTATTAATTAGATTATTTTCTCCCCTCGTCTTTGTTATTACAAGTTTGTAAGAGGGATAGGAATTGTATGTTTTATACGTATATTATATTGAATTATTATATAAGGAGTCTTGTATATGAATCTATGCCTACTTGTAATTTTCTGAAAAAAAAGTATCTATTTCCAGTTTTCAAAGAAATCAGCGATACAGTATCGAGTTATAGGCTCTTATTCTAATATTTAGTATGTAAAGTAGTCGTAATACTCCTTGCTATCAGAGTAGCGCAGCCGGAAGCGTGATTTCTGATAGTGAGGGTGTTACAAATGGCTCTGATACCACTTGTTGGAATAAATTAATTTCAATAACCCAGATCATCCATATTGAATCATCAAAAATATGACATATCATAATGCGGAAGCGTACCTGAATTCATAAACATGAATCATAAGATCGGAAGAGTTTGGATCTTGTGGTTCTTTCGATCTTCCTCAACCAAAGCCTTCTGTATTCCTAGGAGGCTGAACTGCAATTCTTTTGATGGGAAAAGAGTAACAAAGGCGGCTTTGGCATATTGGGGACCGAAACCCTGAAGGTCTATTTATATTTGAGCATGTCACCCATTAAACCCTTAAGCCCAAATAAAATAGTATCTATGGCCCAAAAGATAATATATCCAAAATCCAAAAAGATAATTATCTAAGGAACAAAAGATAATATCCGGTTTTATTCTCATTTAATTCCAAATCAAAAGTAATAATGACTTATTCAATTAGCATTTAAAACAATAAATGAGATCATCATTATATAAGTCATTTAATTTGAAATAGCATAATTTGTGATTATAATTAATATATGTATTGCCCACAAATAAGTTAGGAAATCAAATAATTTCCTAACAATCTCCCACTTGGGCTATACATATATTATTTCTTGACATAATCACATCTTTATAAACTTTATGCGCGCATCTGAATGCTATTTCTCTCATTACTTTAACAATCTGGTCCGTCTCATACATTAGATATGGAACTACCGCAGCTTTTATCACATTAAATGCCGTGACTAAACCACGCCAATCACCATCCTAATATACTTAACGACATAGATCAAATTTGGATGAGTAATATGGAAATTACATGCCAAGTGATCTCATGCATGTCTATTTCCAGCTGGTTCAACTTTATTGAGATCAAACACAATATAAATATTGCAAAATGAACATTTCACATAACATGAAATAAACCATCAACTTAATTCTGCAGAAAAATAACTCAATATCTGTCATAGGACATACAGCATAAACTCCCACTAAACCAAGACATCACAACTATTGACACCCATCCGAGCAGTGTGCTCATAAAAAAAAACTTTAGGGGTCAATCCCTTGGTAATGGGTCTGCTAGCATATACTCTGTTCCTATATGTCCTATGGAAATCTGGTTTTTCTTAAACTTTCTCCTTAACAACTAAGAACTTAATGTCTGTATGCTTCGATTTTGTCAAGCTCTTATTGTTATTGGAGTATAGTACTGCTGACTTATTGTCACAAAATATCTTTAATGGCCTTTTAATGTCATCTACTATATTAAGCTTAGTGACAAAGTTTCACAACCATATGCCATGAAATCGGAATCAGAGTACCTAATGATCTCCAAATTTTCTGATCTTCGATAAATAAGCATGTAACCCTTTGTTCTCTTTAAACAACGCATTACGTGTTTAACAGCTATCCAATGATCCATGTCCGGATTGCTCAAGTATCTACCCAACACTCCCACTATAAATGATATATCGGGATGTATGTAGACTTGAGCATACATTAAATTCCCTAGTGCTGATGCATAAGGTTTATCATGCATTGTTGTCTTCTTAAGATCATTTTGGAGCATTACTTGAGACTAAACTTGTCTCCTTTAACTACGGATGTGTCCATTGGTCTACAACTTTCTATGACATATCTACTTAAAATCTTTTCGATATAGTTCTTTTGTGACAATCCAAGAATACCTTGAGAGCAATCTCTTAGTATCTCGATTCCTAATACACAAGAGGCATCACCAAGATCTTTCATTTCAAATTTGTTCGATAAAAATTTCTTAGTTTCATGCAACAAGCCTATATCGCTACTGGCAAGTAGAATGTCATCAACATGTAAGACCAAAAGAATGTATTTACTCCCACTGAACTTGCGGTATACACACTCATCTATAATATTTACCTTAAAACCGTATGAGGTAATGACTTGATGAAACTTGTGATACCATTGATGGGAAGCTTGTTTGAGACCATAGATGGATTTTCTCCTTTTCTATTAGATCTCTTTAATGACACTTCTTGAGGTTGTTGAGCTTGCTGTATGGGTTGGGATTGAGGGGGATTCTCATTATTTTTCTGTGCTGTAGCAGTATCTTGAGCAACAACGATATTCTCATTGTTCTCTTGTACTGTAACTGGATCTACAGTAGGATTCTCATTGTGCTCTTGTACTATAACTGTGTCTTGAACAATAATAGGTACAAAGACCTGATCATTGTCAGTTATAGAATCCTCATCAAAAGCAACATTCCTAATATTTCCTTCCCCCCCAAACTCAACATCCTCAAGAAATCTCGCATTTCCCGTCTCAAAAATAGACCTTGAAGCAGGATTGTAAAACTTGTACCCCCGTGAACGCTCAGCGTAACCAACAAAGTAGCAACTTGATTGTCCTTGAGTCCAATTTTCTTTCATGCGGCCTATAAGGTCGCGCCTCAGCTGGACATCCCCAAATATGCAAATGCTTTATACTGGGCCTTTTCCCAGTCCAAATTTCATATGAGGTTTTGTTAACTGCTTTGTTTGGCACCCTATTGAGGATGTACACTGCGGTCTTTAAGGCTTCTCCCCAGAGTGATTCAGGTAAGGAAGAATGACTAATCATACTTCTTACCATGTCTTTAAGAGTTTGGTTCCTTCGCTCTGCAACACCATTCATGCTAGGTTTGCTTGGCATGGTGTATTGCGGAACAATACCACACTCCTCTAGGAAAAGGGCAAAAGGCCTGGGACGTTGCTCACCTGAACCGTCATATCTTTCGTAGTATTCACCACCACAATCAGATTTGACAGCTTTAATTTTCTTTCCAAGTTGAAGTTCAACTTCAGCTTTGAAAGACTTGAAAACATCCAAGGCTTGGGACTTTTCATGAATTAAATATAGATACCCGTAACGAGAGTAATCATCTATGAACGTAATAAAGTACCGTTGTCCATTCCAAGAGACAGTAGGAAATGGGCCACATATATCGGTATGTATCAATTCTAAGACATCTTTAGCTCTCTCGGCACCTAATTTCCTTTCGTTTGTCTTTTTCCCCTTTAAGCACTCAATACAGACTTTAAAGTCCGCCAAATTTAGGGGTTCAGGAATTCCATCCGACACGAGCCTCTGAATTTTCTGTTTAGAGATGTGACCTAGGCGTTTGTGCCATAATGATGCCGAATTCTTATTTAGTTTTCGTTTTGTACCTGTTTGCAGTATTTTATTATTATAGGAATTTGAGTCAAGCCTGTATAGATTATCCACCAAATGACCAGAGCAAATATTATTCGAATTATAAAAGAGACTGACTTTATTGTCTCCGAACGAACAAAAATAACCTGATTTGTCCAAACGAGAAACAGAAACTAAATTTCGTCTAAATGACGGTACATAAAATGTCTCTAATAAATCCAAGTAAAATCCACTCGTGGAACATAATCTAAAGGTTCCTATAGCTTTGACTGCAACTATATTGCCGTCTGCCACATAGATGTATCTTTCAGCATCACTTGGCGGTCGGCTCCACAGGCAACCCTGCATAGTAACACTTACATGAGTAGTAGCAGCAGAATCTACCCACCAAGTATCAACAGGTGCATAACTTAAACTAGCCTCAGAACAAACGAAAGTAAGAACTATACCCTTCTTTGCACGCCATGTGGCATATTTGGTACAATCCTTCTTCATGTGTCCCACCTTCTTACAGAAGAAACAAGTTGAAACTTGATCTTGTTTCTTAGCTTTTTTCTGCTGAGAAGGCACATCCACAATAGTATCATGCTTTCTTTTATACTGAGAAGATAAAGTAATGTGAGCACTTTCAGTCTTATCTTGCTGCAGCCTCTCTTCTTCTTGCACACAGTGAGATATAAGCTCATTTAAGGACCAAGTGTCCTTCAGAGTGTTATAACTCACTTTGAATTGCCCAAAGTGTGCAGGAAGAGAAATCAAAATGAAATGCACGAGTAAATCTTCAGACAACTCTAACTTTAGTGCTTTCAATTTTGAAGCAAGATGAGACATTTCCATAATGTACTCCCTTATGTTCCCTTTACCTTTATACCTCATGGAGACAAGTTTGCTCAAAAGGATACTTGCCTCCGCCTTTTCATTCTTAGTAAAGAATTTTTCAACATCCTTTAGGAACTGTTTGGCATCTTTATCCTCAGTAATTGAGCCCCGAAACGCCTCAGGAATTGAGCGTTTCATGATCATAATGCTCATTCGATTGGATCTCTCCCACTTCTCTATTTTAACCTCATTGAGGTTTTCTGGAGTGGAAGTGGGTTTCTCCTCTCGAAGAGCTATATCTAGATCCATACAACCGGGGACAATCTCCACGGTATCTTTCCAAACTTTAAAGTTTGAACCATTCAGCATAGGAATACTGCTAATTTGTGCTGAAACATTGGTAGCTAAAGCCATAGTCTCTGGATTAGAACAAAAATAACATGCAGTAAACATTAGTTAATTAATGGGAAAAAGATCCATATTGAGATATCTAGCACAACATTAATTTTCAATCTTTGGATAGAAAAATTAACTGTAAGTGATACTCTCATTGCAGTAATCAAATATTGTCAAAATTCCTGTCACACATTAAGCCTTTCTTTGGACCGACTTAATGCACACATGGAGACTTAAACTTCGCAACCTATTTATTACCGCATATATTTTCTATTAATTGGCCAAACAATAACCTTCCTTTGGGCCGATTATTGATCGCATAATTAATAGGAAATAAACAAAAGTGTGCAATGCTTATTATTTGGCCAAACAATAAACTTCCTTTGGGCCGATCATTGTCCGCATAAATAATAAGCATTACTTTATTCTTAATTAGTTACCCATATTTACCATGAATATGTGTATGTAATTTGGCCAAATATAGGCCTTCCTTTGGGTTGACCAATATTCGCATGAATTACATAACATCATATTCCTTATGTTTTGAATAAATCAATTTTCACAAAAGAGGCTACTTTGGCAGCATAATGTTCAATCAATTTATTCTAAAACTAAATCTTTATAAAATAGATGGGTATACTAATCCAAATTGTTACTAGTTTCCTTATGTAACAATAAAAAAAATACTTTATGTAACAAAATTAAAATGCTTGAATAGCATAAAATCAATAAACACAATATATAAAATAATCATATAATATTTTGTGACCTCCTTAGTTATACACATATTTAAATACGAAAATTGCCAATATTATTGTGAAACAAAATTAAATTCACAATATATCATAAAAGAAATTAAATTTTCCATAAAATAAATATGTATAACACCAAAACAATAACAATAAAAAAACTTAATCCTTAATATTCTTTAACTTTATACATTTAGACGTACCGAAATTATATACGTATAAAACTTAAATTCATATTAAATTCAAAGAGGTTAGTTGATTCAAAACCAAATTCCATATATTTAGCAACTTATTATCAATTGTTTTCTTCCTTAAAAAAAAAAAAACGAATCCATAAACAAATAAAAAAAAGGTATATATGTCTGCATGATTATTATCCCCATATATATATTACTTGATCATGTGTTAGGACGCAGTGCATTCATATATACAAACACATCACTTTAATGAACAAATAAACCAATGTATAAAGAAAACACTCAGAGTCCATGTGTGCACATAAAAAATAAATAATAAACTCATCAGATCCATAAAATTAAGTTGATCCAAAAGGAGAGCAACGACGCAAATATATATTGATCCAATGAGATTAAAATTTAATATTTTCAATGATTCAATTGTGAATGGCTCTGATACCACTTGTTGGAATAAATTAATTTTTATAACCCAGATCATCCATATTAAATCACCAAAAATATATATATCATAATGCGGAAGCGTACCTGAATTCATAAACATGAATTATACGATTGGAAGAGTTTGGATCTTGTGGTTCTTTCGATCTTCCTCAACCAAAGCCTTCTGTATTCCTAGGAGGCTGAACTGTAACTCTTTTGATGGGGAAAGAGTAACAAAGGCGGCTTTGGCATATTGGGGACCGAAATCCTGAAGGTCTATTTATATTTGAGCATGGCACCCATTAAACCCTTAAACCCAAATAAAATAGTATCTAAAGCCCAAAAGATAATATATCTAAAATTCAAAAAGATAATTATCTAAGGAACAAAAGATAATATCTGGTTTTATTCTCATTTAATTCCAAATCAAAAGTAATAATGACTTATTCAATTTAGCATTTATAATAATAAATGAGATCACCATTATATAAGTCATTTAATTTGAAATAGCATAATTTGTGATTATAATTAATATATGTATTGCCCATAAATAAGTTAGGAAATCAAATAATTTCCTAACAATCTCCCACTTGGGCTATACATATATTATTTCTTGACATAATCACATCTTTATAAACTTTATGCGCGCATCTGAATGCTATTTCTCTCGTTACTTTAACAATCTGGTCCGTCTCATACATTAGATATGGAACTACCGCAGCTTTTATCACATTAAATGCCGTGACTAAACCACGCAAATCACCATCCTAATATACTCAACGACATAGATCAAATTTGGATGAGTAATATGGAAATTACATGCCAAGTGATCTCATGCATGTCTATTTCCAGCTGGTCCAACTTTATTGAGATCAAACACAATATAAATATTGCAAAATGAACATTTCACATAACATGAAATAAACCATCAACTTAATTCTGCAGAAAAATAACTCAATATCTGTCATAGGACATATAGCATAAAATAAACTCCCACTAAACCAAGGCATCACAGATATTGACACCCATCCGAGCAGTGTGCTCATGAAAAACTTTAGGGGTCAATCCCTTGTTAATGGGTCTGCTAGCATATACTCTGTTCCTATATGTCCTATGAAATCTGTTTTTCTTAAACTTTCTCCTTGACAACTAAGAACTTGATGTCTGTATGCTTCGATTTTGTCAAGCTCTTATTGTTGTTGGAGTATAATACTGCTGACTTATTGTCACAAAATATCTTTAATGGCCTTTCAATGTCATCTACTATATGAAGCTCAGTGACAAAGTTTCGCAACCATATCCCATGAAATCGGAATCAGAGTACCTAATGATCTCCAAATTTTCTGATCTCCGATAAATAAGCATGTAATCCTTTGTTCTCTTTAAACAACGCATTACGCGTTTAACAGCTATCCAATGATCCATGTCCGGATTGCTCAAGTATCTACCCAATACTCCCACTATAAATGATATATCGAGATGTATGTAGACTTGAGCATACATTAAATTCCCTAGTGCTGATGCATAAGGTTTATCATGCATTGTTGTCTTCTTAGGATCATTTTGGGCATTGCTTGAGACTAAACTTGTCTCCTTTAACTACGGGTGTGTCCATTGGTCTATAACTTTCTATGACATATCTACTTAAAATCTTTTCGATATAGTTCTTTTGTGACAATCCAAGAATACCTTGAGAGTAATCTCTTAGTATCTCGATTCCTAATACAAAAGAGGCATCACCAAGGTCTTTCATTTCGAATTTGTTCGATAGAAATTTCTTAGTTTCATGCAACAAGCCTATATCGCTACTGGCAAGTAGAATGTCATCAACATGTAAAACCAAAAGGATGTATTTACTCTCACTGAACTTGCTGTATACACACTCATCTATGATGTTTACCTCAAAACCATGAGGTAATGACTTGATGAACTTGTGATACCATTGACGGAAAGCTTGCTTGAGACCATAGATGGATTTTTTCCTTTCTCTATTGGATCTCCTTAATGACACTTCTTGAGGTTGTTGAGCTTGCTGTATGGGTTGGGTTTGAGGAGGATTCTCATTATTTTCCTGTACTGTAGCAGTATCTTGAGCAACAACAATATTCTCATTGTTCTCTTGTACTGTAGCTGGATTTATAACAGGATTCTCATTGTGCTTTTGTACTATAACTGTATCTTGAACAATAATAGGCAAAAGGTCCTGATCATTGTCAGTTATAGAATCCTCATCAAAAGCAACATTCCTAATATTTCCTTCTCCCCCAAACTCAACATCCTCAAGAAATCTCGCATTTCCCGTCTCAAAATAGACCTTGATGCAGGATTGTAAAACTTGTACCCCCGTGAACGCTCAGCGTAACCAGCAAAGTAGCAACTACTTGTCCTTGAGTCCAATTTTCTTTCATGCGGCCTATAAGGTCGCGCCTCAGCTGGACATCCCCAAATATGCAAATGCTTTATACTAGGGCTTTTCCCAGTCCAAATTTCATATGGGATTTTGTTAACTGCTTTGCTTGGCACCCTATTAAGGATGTACACTGCGGTCTTTAAGGCTTCTCCCCAGAGTGATTCAGGCAAGGAAGAATGACTAATCATACTTCTCACCATGTCCTTAAGAGTTCGGTTCCTTCGCTCTGCAACACCATTCATGCTAGGTTTGCCTGGCATAGTGTATTGCGGAACAATACCACACTCCTCTAGGAAAAGAGCAAAAGGCCCGGGACATTGCTCACCTGAACCGTCATATCTTCCGTAGTATTCACCACCACGATCAGATTTGACAGCTTTAATTTTCTTTCCAAGTTGAAGTTCAACTTCAGCTTTGAAAGACTTGAAAACATCCAAGGCTTGGGACTTTTCATGAATTAAATATAGATACCCGTAACGAGAGTAATCATCTATGAACGTAATAAAGTTCCGTTATCCATTCCAAGAGACAGTAGGGAATGGGCCACATATATCAATATGTATCAGTTCTAAGACATCTTTAGCTCTCTCGGCACCTAATTTCCTTTCGTTTGTCCTTTTTTCCCTTTATGCACTCAATGCAGACTTCAAAGTCCGCCAAATTTAGGGGTCCGAGAATTCCATCCGACACGAGCCTCTGAATTCTCTGTTTAGAGATGTGACCTAGGCGTTTGTGCCATAATGATGCCGAATTCTCATTTAGTTTTCGTTTTGTACCCGTTTGCAGTATTTCATTTTTATAGGAATTTAAGTCAAGCCTATATAGATTATCCACCAAATGACTAGAGCAAATATTATTCGAATTATAGAAGGGACTGACTTTATTGTCTCTGAACGAACAAAAAAAAACCTAATTTGTCCAAACGAGAAACAGAAACCAAAATTCGTCTAAATGACGGTATATAAAATGTCTCTAATAAATCCAAGTAAAATCCACTCGTGGAACATAATCTAAAGGTTCCTATAGCTTCGACTGCAACTATATTGCCGTTTGCCACATAGATGTATCTTTCAGCATGACTTGGCGGTCGGCTCCACAGGCAACCCTGCATAATAACACTTACATGAGTAGAAGTACAGAATCTACCCACCAAGTATCAACAGGTGCATAACTTAAACTAGCCTCAGAACAAACGAAAGTAAGAATTATACCCTTCTTTACACGCCAGGTGGCATATTTGGTACAATCTTTCTTCACGTGTCCCACCTTCTTACAGAAGAAACAAGTTGAAACTTGATCTTGTTTCTTAGCCTTTTTCTGCTGAGAAGGCACATCCGCAGTAGTATCACGCTTTCTTTTATACTGAGAAGATGAAGCCATGTGAGCACTTTCAGTCTTATCTTGCTGTAGCCTCTCTTATTCTTGCACACAGTGAGATATAAGCTCATTTAAGGACCAAGTGTCCTTCAAAGTGTTATAACTCACTTTGAATTGCCCAAAGTGTGCAGGAAGGGAAATCAAAATGAAATGCACGAGTAAATCTTCAGACAACTCTAACTTTAGTGCTTTCAATTTTGAAGCAAGATGAGACATTTCCATAATGTACTCCCTTATGTTCCTTACCTTTATACCTCATGGAGACAAGTTTGCTCAAAAGACTACTTGCCTCCGCCTTTTCATTCTTAGTAAAGAATTTTTCTACATCCTTTAGGAACTGTTTGGCATCTTTATTCTCAGTGATTGAGCCCCGAAACGCCTCAGGAATTGAGCGTTTTATGATCATGATGCTCATTCGATTGGATCTCTCCCACTTCTCTATTTTAACCTCATTGAGGTTTTCCGGAGTGGAAGTGGGTTTCTCCTCTCGAAGAGCTATATCTAGGTCCATACAACCGAGGACAATCTCCACGGTATCCTTCAAAACTTTAAAGTTTGAACCATTCAGCATAGGAATACTGCTAATTTGTGCAGAAACATTGGTAGCTAAAGCCATAGTTTCTAGATTAGAACAAAAGAACATGCAGTAAATATTAGTTAATTAATTGGTAAAAAATCCATATTGAGATATCTAGTACAACATTAATTTTCAATCTTTGGATAGAAAAATTAACTGTAAGTGATACTCTCATTGCAGTAATCAAATATTGTCAAAATTCCTGTCACACATTAAGCCTTTCTTTGGACTGACTTAATGCGCACATGAAAACTTAAACTTCGCAACCTATTTATTACCGCATATATTTTCTATTAATTGGCCAAACAATAACCTTCCTTTGGGCCGATTATTGATCGCATAATTAATAGGAAATAAACAAAAGTGTGCAATGCTTATTATTTGACCAAACAATAAACTTTCTTTGGGCCGATTATTGTTCGCATAAATAATAATTATTACTTTATTCTTAGTTACCCAAATATTTATTTACCATTAATATGTGTATTAATATGTGTATGTAATTTGGCCAAATATAGGCATTCCTTTGGGCCAACCAATATTCGCATGAATTACATATCACCATATTCCTTATGTTTTGAATAAATCAATTTTCACAAAAGAGACTACTTTGGCAGCATAATTTCAATCAATTTATTCTAAAACCAAATCTTTATAAAATAAGTGGGTATAATAATCCAAATTGTTACTAGTTTCCTTATGTAACAATTAAATAATATTTTCTATTATTCAAATATTATTAATATGTATACATAACATGGCCAAATATAAATCTCCTTTGGGATCAATTAATATTCGCATAAGTTACATATACATAATAATCCTTATATCCTAAAAGGATAATCAATTAACTTTACACCAAATTAATGGCACACATAATTAAATTCGAAACAATTATAATAACACTCCATATTAATGTTTCAGAATAATCAATTATTAATATATCAAATTAAAATTTTGATACAGCGATATGTATATATATTTTAAAACCAAATGCGTTATAAACCAAAAAAAATGCGTTATAAGCCACAACTTATATGAATGGCGATGAGCGACAATACACATATATATAGCTTGATCATGTGTTAAGAATGCAATACATTTACATGTATGAAATATATTACTGGATGATCAAATAAATTAATATATATATATATAAAGTCTGTATGCTCGTTAAAACAAATAATAAATTCACCGGATCCAGTCGCACGTATATGATACATATATATATGTATATTCCGTTACTCAATATCATAATGTAACAAGAACGTACATATATATATTAATCCAGTAAAAGAAAAATAAAATTGAATATTTTCGATGACCAAATTATAGATGGCTCTGATACCACTTGTTGGAATAAATTAATTTCAATAACCCAGATCATCCATATTGAATCACCAAAAATATATATATCATAATGCGGAAGCGTACCTGAATTCATAAACATGAATCATACGATTGGAAGAGTTTGGATCTTGTGGTTCTTTCGATCTTCCTCAACCAAAGCCTTCTGTATTCCTAGGAGACTGAACTGCAACTCTTTTGATGGGGAAAGAGTAACAAAGGCGACTTTGGCATATTGGGGACCGAAACCCTGAAGGTCTATTTATATTTGAGCATGACACCCATTAAACCCTTAAGCCCAAATAAAATAGTATCTAAAGCCCAAAAGATAATATATCTAAAATCCAAAAAGATAATTATCTAAGGAACAAAAGATAATATCTGGTTTTATTCTCATTTAATTCCAAATCAAAAGTAATAATGACTTATTCAATTTAGCATTTATAATAATAAATGAGATCACCATTATATAAGTCATTTAATTTGAAATAGCATAATTTGTGATTATAATTAATATATGTATTGCCCACAAATAAATTAGGAAATCAAATAATTTCCTAACAATCTCCCACTTGGGCTATACATATATTATTTCTTGACATAATCACATCTTTATAAACTTTATGCGCGCATCTGAATGCTATTTCTCTCATTACTTTAACAATCTGGTCCGTCTCATACATTAAATATGGAACTACCGCAGCTTTTATCACATTAAATGCCGTGACTAAACCACGCCAATCACCATCCTAATATACTTAACGACATAGATCAAATTTGGATGAGTAATATGGAAATTACATGCCAAGTGATCTCATGCATGTCTATTTCCAGCTGGTCCAACTTTATTGAGATCAAACACAATACAAATATTGCAAAATGAACATTTCACATAACATGAAATAAACCATCAACTTAATTCTGCAGAAAAATAACTCAATATCTGTCATAGGACATATAGTATAAAATAAACTCCCACTAAACCAAAGCATCACAAATATTGACACCCATCCGAGCAGTGTGCTCTTGAAAGACTTTAGGGATCAATTCCTTGGTTAATGAGTCTGCTAGCATATACTCTGTTTCTATATGTCCTATGGAAATCTATTTTTTTCTTAAACTTTCTCCTTAACAACTAAGAACTTGATATCTGTATGCTTCGATTTTGTCAAGCTCTTACTATTATTGGAGTATAGTACTGCTGACTTATTATTACAAAATATTCTTAATGGCCTTTCAATGTCATCTACTATATGAAGTTTAGTGACAAAGTTTCGCAACCATATGCCATGAAATCGAAATCGGAATCAGAGTTCCTAATGATCTCCAAATTTTCTGATCTCTGATAAATAAGCATGTAATCCTTTGTTCGCTTTAAATAACGCATTACGTGTTTAACAGCTATCCAATGATCCATGCCCGGATTGCTCAAGTATTTACCCAACACTCCCACTATAAATGATATATCGGGATGTGTGCAGACTTGAGCATACATTAAATTCCCTAGTGCTGATGCATAAGGTTTATCATGCATTATTGCTGTCCTCTCAAGATCATTTTTGCGGCATTGCCTGAGACTAAACTTGTCTCCTTTAACTACGGGTGTGTCCATTGGTCTATAACTTTCTATGACATATCTACTTAAAATCTTTTCGATATAGTTCTTTTGTGACAATCCTAGAATACCTTGAGAGTAATCTCTTAGTATCTCGATTCCTAATACAAAAGAGGCATCACCAAGATATTTCATTTCGAATTTGTTCGATAGAAATTTCTTAGTTTCATGCAACAAGCCTATATCGCTACTGGCAAGTAGAATGTCATCAACATGTAAGACCAAAAGAATGTATTTACTCCCACTGAACTTGCGGTATACACACTCATCTATAATATTTACCTCAAAACTATATGAGATAATGACTTTATGAAACTTGTGATACCATTGACGGGAAGCTTGTTTGAGACCATAGATGGATTTTCTCCTTTCTCTATTGAATCTCCTTAATGACACTTCTTGAGGTTGTTGAGCTTGCTGTATGGGTTGGGGTTGAGGAGGATTCTCATAATTTTCTTGTACTATAGCAGTATCTCGAGCAACAACAATATTCTCATTGTTCTCTTGTACTGTAACTGGATCTACAGTAGGATTCTTATTGTGCTTTTGTACTATAACTGTATCTGGAACAATAATAGGCACAAGGACCTGATCATTTTCAGTTACAGAATCCTCATCAAAAGCAACATTCCTAATATTTCCTTCCCCCAAACTTAACATCCTCAAGAAATCTCGCATTTCCCGTTTCAAAATAGACCTTGATGCAGGATTGTAAAACTTGTACCCCCGTGAGTGCTCATCGTAACCAACAAAGTAGCAACTAATTGTCCTTGAGTCCAATTTTCTTTCATGCGGCCTATAAGGTCGCGCCTCAACTGGACATCCCCAAATATGCAGATGCTTTATACTGGGCCTTTTTTCCAGTCCAAATTTCATATGGGGTTTTGTTAACTGCTTTGCTTGGCACCTTATTAAGGATGTACACTGCGGTCTTTAAGGCTTCTCCCCAGAGTGATTCAGGCAAGGAAGAATGACTAATCATACTTCTCACCATGTCTTTAAGAGTTCGGTTCCTTCGCTCTGCAACACCATTCATGCTAGGTTTGCCTGGCATGGTGTATTGCGGAAAAATACCACACTCCTCTAGGAAAAGAGCAAAAGGCCCGGGACGTTGCTCACCTGTACCATCATATCTTCTGTAGTATTCACCACCACGATCAGATTTGCCGGCTTTAATTTTCTTTCCAAGTTGAAGTTCAACTTCAGCTTTGAAAGACTTGAAAACATCCAAGGCTTGGGACTTTTCATGAATTAAATATAGATACCCGTAGCGAGAGTAATCATCTATGAACGTAATAAAGTACCGTTGTCCATTCCAAGAGACAGTAGGGAATGGGCCACATATATCGATATGTATCAGTTCTAAGACATCTTTAGCTCTCTCGACACCTAATTTCCTTTCGTTTGTCCTTTTTTCCCTTTATGCACTCAATGCAGACTTCAAAGTCCGCCAAATTTAGGGGTCCGAGAATTCCATCCGACACGAGCCTCTGAATTCTCTGTTTAGAGATGTGACCTAGGCGTTTGTGCCATAATGATGCCGAATTCTCATTTAGTTTTTGTTTTGTACCCGTTTGCAGTATTTCATTTTTATAGGAATTTAAGTCAAGCCTATATAGATTATCCACCAAATGACTAGAGCAAATATTCTTCGAATTATAGAAGAGACTGACTTTATTGTCTCCAAACGAACAAAAAAAAACCTAATTTTTCCAAACGAGAAACAGAAACCAAAATTCGTCTAAATGACGGTATATAAAATGTCTCTAATAAATCCAAGTAAAATCCACTCGTGGAACAATCTAAAGGTTCCTATAACTTCGACTGCAACTATATTGCCGTTTGCCACATAGATGTATCTTTCAGCATCACTTGGCGGTCGGCTCCACAGGCAACCCTGCAGAATAACACTTACATGAGTAGAAGTAACAGAATCTACCCACCAAGTATCAACAGGTGCATAACTTAAACTAGCCTCAGAACAAACGAAAGTAAGAATTATACCCTTCTTTACACGCCAGGTGGCATATTTGGTACAATCCTTCTTCACGTGTCCCACCTTCTTACAGAAGAAACAAGTTGAAACTTGATCTTGTTTCTTAGCCTTTTTCTGCTGAGAAGGCACATCCGCAGTAGTATCACGCTTTCTTTTATACTGAGAAGATGAAGCCATGTGAGCACTTTCAGTCTTATCTTGCTGTAGCCTCTCTTATTCTTGCACACAGTGAGATATAAGCTCATTTAAGGACCAAGTATCCTTCAGAGTGTTATAACTCACTTTGAATTGCCCAAAATGTGTAGGAAGGGAAATCAAAACGAAATGCACGAGTAAATCTTCAGACAACTCTAACTTTAGTGCTTTCAATTTTGAAGCAAGATGAGACATTTCCATAATGTACTCCCTTATGTTCCCTGTACCTTTATACCTCATGGAGACAAGTTTGCTCAAAAGACTACTTGTCTCTGCCTTTTCATTCTTAGTAAAGAATTTTTCAACATCCTTTTGGAACTGTTTGGCATCTTTATCCTCAGTAATTGAGCCCCGAAACGCCTCAGGAATTGAGCGTTTCATGATCATAATGCTCATTCGATTGGATCTCTCCCACTTCTCTATTTTAACCTCATTGAGATTTTCCGGAGGGGAAGTGGGTTTCTCTTCTCGAAGAGCTATATCCAGATCCATACAACCGAGGACAATCTCCACGGTATCCTTCCAAACTTTAAAGTTTGAACCATTCAGCATAGGAATACTGCTAATTTGTGCAGAAACATTGGTAGCTAAAGCCATAGTTTCTGGATTAGAACAAAAGAACATGCAGTAAATATTAGTTAATTAATGGGTAAAAATCCATATTGAGATATCCAGCACAACATTAATTTTCAATCTTTGGATAGAAAAATTAACTGTAAGTGATACTCTCATTGCAGTAATCAAATATTGTAGAAATTCCTGTCACACATTAAGCCTTTCTTTGGACCGACTTAATGCGCACATGGAAACTTAAACTTCGCAACCTATTTATTACCGCATATATTTTCTATTAATTGGCCAAACAATAACCTTCCTTTGGGCCGATTATTGACCGCATAATTAATAGAAAATAAATAAAAGTGTGCAATGCTTATTCTTTGGCCAAACAATAAACTTCCTTTGGGCCGATTATTGTCCGCATAAATAATAAGCATTACTTTATTTTTAATTAGTTACCCATATTTACCATGAATATGTGTATGTAATTCGGCCAAATATAGGCCTTTCTTTGGGCTGACCAATATTCGCATGAATTACATAACATCATATTCCTTATGTTTTGAATAAATCAATTTTCACAAAAGAGACTACTTTGGCAGCGTAATGTTCAATCAATTTATTCCAAAACCAAATCTTTATAAAATTGATGGGTAAAATAATCCTTATATCCCAAGAGGATAATCATTTTTTTTTTACCAAATTTACAGTACGCACAATTAAAATTAAAAAAAAATTATAATTCAATAATGCTTGGTTAATTTAACAATAGATGAAAATCGTATATAAATCATTAATTTACGAACATCATTCTATAAAAAAAAATTAACCAAAACATGCTTCGCTTACATTATAAGCACGCAACAGTGTATATATATATATATATATATATATCCAAACCATCAATAATATATGTATGTATATGAGAGCACTATAACCCATACAATATCCACAACTGTATATATTATATATGTGCAACAATAATTAAGCGGGACCGTAGAAGAATAGTGTTCATCCATGATATATATGTAGTTTTGCGTGCAATAATGTTAACGCAAGCCACGCAATATTTAACGTATACCGAAAAAAAATAATAATAAAATTAAATATTTTTTATGACCAAATTATGGATGGCTCTGATACCACATGTTAGAATAAATTAATTTTAATATTCCAGATCATCCATATTGAATCACCAAAAATATATATTTCATAATACGGAAGCGTACCTGAATTCATAAACATGAATCATACGATCGGAAGAGTTTGGATCTTGTGGTTCTTTCGATCTTCCTCAACCAAAGCCTTCTGTATTCCTAGGAGGCTGAACTGCAACTCTTTTGATGGTGAAAGAGCAACAAAGGCGGCTTTGGCATATTGGGGACCGAAATCCTGAAGGTCTATTTATATTTGAGCATGGCACCCATTAAACCCTTAAGCCCAAATAAAATAGTATCTAAGGCCCAAAAGATAATATATCTAAAATCCAAAAAGATAATTATCCAAGGAACAAAAGATAATATCCGGTTTTATTCTCATTTAATTCCAAATCAAAAGTAATAATGACTTATTCAATTAGCATTTAAAACAATAAGAGAGATCATCATTATATAAGTCATTTAATTTGAAATAGCATAATTTATGATTATAATTAATATATGTATTGCCCACAAATAAGTTAGGAAATCAAATAATTTCCTAACAATCTCCCACTTGGGCTATACATATATTATTTCTTGACATAATTACATCTTAATAAACTTTATGCGCGCATCTGAATGCTATTTCTCTCATTACTTTAACAATCTGGTCCGTCTCATACATTAGATATGGAACTACCGCAGCTTTTATCACATTAAATGCCGTGACTAAACCACGCCAATCACCATCCTAATATACTCAACGACATAGATCAAATTTGGATGAGTAATATGGAAATTACATGCCAAGTGATCTCATGCATGTCTATTTCCAGCTGGTCCAACTTTATTGAGATCAAACACAATACAAATATTGCAAAATGAACATTTCACATAACATGAAATAAACCATCAACTTAATTCTGCAGAAAAATAACTCAATATCTGTCATAGGACATATAGCATAAACTCCCACTAAACCAAGGCATCACAAATATTGACACCCATCCGAGCAGTGTGCTCATGAAAACTTTAGGGGTCAATCCCTTGGTAATGGGTCTGCTAGCATATACTCTGTTCCTATATGTCCTATGGAAATCTGTTTTTCTTAAACTTTCTCCTTGACAACTAAGAACTTGATGTCTGTATGCTTCGATTTTGCCAAGCTCTTATTGTTATTGGAGTATAGTACTGCTGACTTATTGTCACAAAATATCTTTAATGGCCGTTCAATGTCATCTACTATATGAAGCTTAGTGACAAAGTTTCGCAACCATATGCCATGAAATCGAAATCGGAATCAGAGTTCCTAATGATCTCCAAATTTTCTGATCTCCGATAAATAAGCATGTAATCATTTGTTCTCTTTAAACAACGCATTACGTGTTTAACAGCTATCCAATGATCCATATTCGGATTGCTCAAGTATCTACCCAATACTCCCACTATAAATGATATATCGGGATGTATGTAGACTTGAGCATACATTAAATTCCCTAGTGCTGATGCATAAGGCTTATCATGCATTGCTGTCCTCTCAAGATCATTTTTAGGGCATTGCTTAAGACTGAACTTGTCTCCTTTAACTACGGGTGTGTCCATTGGTCTACAACCTTCTATGACATATCTACATAAAATCTTTTCGATATAGTTCTTTTGTGACAATCCAAGAATACCTTGAGAGTAATCTCTTAGTATCTCAATTCCTAATACAAAAGAGGCATCACCAAGATCTTTCATTTCGAATTTGTCCGATAGAAATTTCTTAGTTTCATGCAATAAGCCTATATCGTTATTGGCAAGTAGAATGTCATCAACATATAAGACCAAAAAGATATTTACTCCCACTGAACTTGCGGTATACACATTTCTCTATAATATTTACCTCAAAACCATGAGGTAATGACTTAATTAAACTTGTGATACCATTAACGGGAAGCTTGTTTGAGACCATAGATGGATTTTCTCCTTTTTCTATTGGATCTCCTTAATGACACTTCTTGAGGTTGTTGAGCTTGCTGTATGGGTTGGAGTTGAGGAGGATTCTCATTATTTTCCTGTACTGTAGCAGTATCTTGAGCAACAACAATATTCTCATTGTTCTCTTGTACTATAGCTGGATTTACAGCAAGATTCTCATTGTGCTCTTGTACTATAACTGTATCTTGAACAATAATAGGCACAAGGTCTTGATCATTGTCAGTTATAGAATCCTCATCAAAAGCAACATTCCTAATATTTCCTTCCCCTCCAAACTCAACATCCTCAAGAAATCTCGCATTTCCCGTCTCAAAACAATAGATCTTGATGCAGGATTGTAAAACTTGTACCCCCGTGAACGCTCAACGAAACCAACAAAGTAGCAACTAATTGTCCTTGAGTCCAATTTTCTTTCATGCAGCCTATAAGGTCGCGCCTCAGCTGGACATTCCCAAATATGCAAATGCTTTATACTAGGCCTTTTTCCAGTCCAAATTTCATATGGGGTTTTGTTAACTGCTTTGCTTGGCACCCTATTAAGGATGTACACTGCGGTCTTTAAGGCTTCTCCCCAGAGTCATTCAGGCAAGGAAGAATGACTAATCATACTTCTCACCATGTCTTTAAGAGTTCGGTTCCTTCGCTCTGCAACACCATTCGTGCTAGGTTTGCCTGGCATAGTGTATTGCGGAACAATACCACACTCCTCTAGGAAAAGAGCAAAAGGCCCAGGACGTTGCTCACCTGAACCGTCATATCTTCCGTAGTATTCACCACCACGATCAGATTTGACAGCTTTAATTTTCTTTCCAAGTTGAAGTTCAACTTCAGCTTTGAAAGACTTGAAAACATCCAAGGCTTGGGACTTTTCATGAATATAGATACCCGTAACGAGAGTAATCATCTATGAACGTAATAAAGTACCGTTGTCCATTCCAAGAGACAGTAGGGAATGGGCCTCATATATCGGTATGTATTAGTTCTAAGACATCTTTAGCTCTCTCGGCACCTAATTTCCTTTCGTTTGTCCTTTTCCCCTTTATACACTCAATGCAGACTTCAAAGTCTGCCAAATTTAGGGGTCCAAGAATTCCATCCGACACGAGCCTCTGAATTCTCTGTTTAGAGATGTGGCCTAGCCGTTTGTGCCATAATGATGCCGAATTCTCATTCAGTTTTTGTTTTATACCCGTTTGCAGTATTTCATTATTATAGGAATTTAAGTTAAGCCTATATAGATTATCCACCAAATGACCAGAGCAAATATTATTCGAATTGTAAAAGAGACTGACTTTATTGTCTCCGAATGAACAAAAATAACCTGATTTGTCCAAACGAGAAACAGAAACCAAATTTCGTCTAAATGACGGTACATAAAATGTCTCTAATAAATCCAAGTAAAATCCACTCGTGGAACATAATCTAAAGGTTCCTATAGCTTCGACTGCAACTATATTGCTGTCTGCCATGTAGATGTATCTTTCAGCATCACTTGGCGGTCGACTCCACAGGCAACCCTGCATAGTGACACTTACATGAGTAGTAGCAGCAGAATCTACCCACCAAGTATCAACAGGTGCATAACTTAAACTAGCCTCAGAACAAACGAAAGTAAGAATTATACCCTTCTTTACACGCCAAGTGGCATATTTGGTACAATCCTTCTTCATGTGTCCCACCTTCTTACAGAAGAAACAGGTTGAAACTTGATCCTGTTTCTTAGCCTTTTTCTGCTGAGAAGGCGCATCCGCAGTAGTATCACGCTTTCTTTTATACTAAGAAGATAAAGCCATGTGAACACTGAATTTCTTAGTAAAGAATTTCTCAACATCCTTTAGGAACTGTTTGGCATCTTTATCCTCAGTAATTGAGCCCCGAAACACCTCAGGAATTGAGCGTTTCATGATCATAATGCTCATTCAATTGGATCTCTCCCACTTCTCTATTTTAACCTCATTGAGGTTTTCCGGAGTGGAAGTGGGTTTCTCCTCTCGAAGAGCTATATCTAGATCCATACAACCGAGGACAATCTCCACGGTATTTTTCCAAACTTTAAAGTTTGAACCATTCAGCATAGGAATACTGCGAATTTGCGCAGAAATATTGGTAGCTAAAGCCATAGTTTCTGGATTATAACAAAAGAACATGCAGTAAATATTAGTTATTTAATGGGTAAAAATCCATATTGAGATATCTAGCACAACATTAATTTTCAATCTTTGGATAGAAAAATTAACTGTAAGTGATACTCTCATTGCAGTAATCAAATATTGTCAAAATTCCTGTCACACATTAAGTCTTTCTTTGGACCGACTTAATGCGCACATGGAGACTTAAACTTCGCAACATATTTATAACCGCATATATTTTCTATTAATTGGCCAAACAATAACCTTCCTTTGGGCCGATTATTGATCGCATAATTAATAGGAAATAAACAAAAGTGTGCAATGCTTATTTTTTGGCCAAACAATAAACTTCCTTTTGGCCGATTATTGTTTGCATAAATAATAAGTATTACTTTATTCTTAGTTACCCAAATATTTATTTACCATTAATATGTGTATGTAATTCGGCCAAATATAGGCCTTCCTTTGGGCCGACCAATATTCGCATGAATTACATATCACCATATTCCTTATGTTTTGAATAAATCAATTTTCACAAAAGAGGCTACTTTGGCAGCATAATTTTCAATCAATTTATTCCAAAACTAAATCTTTATAAAATTGATGGGTACAATAATCCAAATTGTTACTAATTTTCTTATGTAACAATTAAAAAAAATATTTTATGCAACAAAAATTAAAATACTTATATACCATAAAATTATAAGACACAATATAAAATAACCATATAATATTGTGTGACCTTCTTAATTATACACATATTTAAATATTGCTAATATTATTGTGAAATAAAATTGAACTCACAATATGCCATAAAAGGAATTAAATTTTTAATAAAATAAATATGTATAACACCAAAAACAAAAATAATAAAAGGAAACTTAATCCTTAATATTTCAGAATGAGTTACCAAGTTTATAAGTATCGTTATACATATATATATATACAAAAATTAAAACATGCTTATATTACATTATCAGCCCACAAGAATATATGTATATATAAATGGCTGAAAAGGTAAGCAAGTTTAACGCAAACAATATATATATAATATACAAGAGGGCATATCCATGGATATATATGTTTATACGTATCAATTTATATATATACATTGATGCGCGCACACAGTGCAAACAAGTTCATATCATACGTATGCGTGTTACAATATCACAACGTAAACAGCATACATATATATTGATTCGATAATAATAAAAAAAATAAAAAATTAAATATTTTCGATGACTAAATTATGGATGGCTCTGATACCACATGTTAGAATAAATTAATTTTAATATTCCAGATCATCCATATTGAATCACCAAAAATATATATATCATAATGCGGAAGCATACCTGAATTCATAAACATGAATCATACGATCGGAAGAGTTTGGATCTTGTGGTTCTTTCGATCTTCCTCAACCAAAGCCTTCTGTATTCCTAGGAGGCTGAACTGCAACTCTTTTGATGGGGAAAGAGCAACAAAGGCGGCTTTGGCAAATTGGGGACCGAAACCTTGAAGGTCTATTTATATTTGAGCATGGCACCCATTAAACCCTTAAGCCCAAATAAAATAGTATCTAAGGCCCAAAAGATAATATATCTAAAATCCAAAAAGATAATTATCTAAGGAACAAAAGATAATATCCGGTTTTATTCTCATTTAATTCCAAATCAAAAGTAATAATGACTTATTCAATTAGCATTTAAAACAATAAGTGAGATCATCATTATATAAGTCATTTAATTTGAAATAGCATAATTTGTGATTACAATTAATATATGTATTGCCCACAAATAAGTTAGGAAATCAAATAATTTCCTAACAATCTCCCACTTGGCCTATACATATATTCTTTCTTGACATAATCACATCTTATAAACTTTATGCGCACATCTGAATGCTATTTCTCTCATTACTTTAACAATCTGGTCCGTCTCATACATTAGATATGGAACTACCGCAGCTTTTATCACATTAATTGCCGTGACTAAACCACGCCAATCACCATCCTAATATACTTAACGACATAGATCAAATTTGGATGAGTAATATGGAAATTACATGCCAAGTGATCTCATGCATGTCTATTTCCAGCTGGTCCAACTTTATTGAGATCAAACACAATATAAATATTGCAAAATGAACATTTCACATAACATGAAATAAACCATCAACTTAATTCTGCAGAAAAAATAACTCAATATCTGTCATAGGACATACAGCATAAACTCCCACTAAACCAAGACATCACAAATATTGACACCCATCCGAACAGTGTGCTCATGAAAAACTTTAGGGGTCAATCCCTTGGTAATGGGTCTGCTAGCATATACTATGTTCCTATATGTCTTATGGAAATATGTTTTTCTTAAACTTTCTCCTTGACAACTAAGAACTTGATGTCTGTATGCTTCGATTTTGTCAAGCTCTTATTATTATTGGAGTATAGTACTGCTGACTTATTGTCACAAAATATCTTTAATGGCCTTTCAATGTCATCTACTATATGAAGCTTAGTGACAAAGTTTCGCAATCATATGCCATAAAATCGGAATCAGAGTACCTAATGATCTCCAAATTTTCTGATCTCCGATAAATAAGCATGTAATTCTTTGTTCTCTTTAAACAACGCATTACGCGTTTAACAGTTATCCAATGATCCATATCCGGATTGCTCAAGTATCTACCAAACACTCCCACTATAAATGATATATCGGGATGTATGTAGACTTGAGCATACATTAAATTCCCTAGTGCTGATGCATAAGGTTTATCATGCATTGTTGTCTTCTTAAGATCATTTTGCGACATTGCTTGAGACTAAACTTGTCTCCTTTAACTACGGGTGTGTCCATTGGTCTACAATTTTCCATGCCATGTCTACTTAATTAAAATCTTTTCGATATAGTTCTTTTGTGATAATCTAAGAATACGTTGAGAACGATCTCTTAGTATCTCGATTCCTAATACAAAAGAGGCATCACCAAGATCTTTCATTTCGAATTTGTTCGATAGAAATTTCTTAGTTTCATGCAACAAGCCTATATCGTTGCTGGTAAGTAGAATGTCATCAACATGTAAGACCAAAAGGATGTATTTACTCCCACTAAACTTGTGGTATACACACTTATCTATGATATTTACCTCAAAACCATGAGATAATGACTTTGATGAACTTGTGATACCATTGACGGAAAGCTTGTTTGAGACCATAGATGAATTTTGTCCTTTTTTATATTGGATCTCCTTAATGACACTTCTTGAGGTTGTTGAGCTTGCTGTATGGGTTGGGGTTGATTAGGATTCTCATCATTTTCTTGTACTGTAGCAGTATCTCGAGCAACAACAATATTCTCATTGTTCTCTTGTACTGTAACTGGATCTACAGTAGGATTCTTATTTTGCTCTTGTACTATAACTGTATCTTAAACAACAATAGGCACAAGGACCTGATCATTGTCAGTTACAGAATCCTCATCAAAAGTAACATTCCTAATATTTCCTTCCCCCCCCCCCCCAAACTCAACATTCTCAAGAAATCTCGCATTTTCCGTCTCAAAAATAGACCTTGATGTAGGATTGTAAAACTTGTACCCCCGTAAAAGCCAGCGTAACCAACAAAGTAGCAACTAATTGTCCTTGAGTCCAATTTTCTTTCATGCGGCCTATAAGGTCGCGCCTCAACTGGACATCCCCAAATATACAAATGCTTTATACTGGACCTTTTTCCAGTCCAAATTTCATATGGGATTTTGTTAACTGCTTTGCTTGGCACCCTATTAAGGATGTACACTGCGGTATTTAAGGCTTCTCCCCAGAATGATTCAGGTAAGGAAGAATGACTAATCATATTTCTCACCATGTCTTTAAGAGTTCGGTTCCTTCGCTCTGCAACACCATTCATGCTAGGTTTTCCTGGCATGGTGTATTGCGGAACAATACCACACTCCTCTAGAAAAAGAGCAAAAGGCCCGCGACGTTGCTCACCTGAACCATCATATCTTCCGTAGTATTCACCACCACGATCAGATTTGACAGCTTTAATTTTCTTTCCAAGTTGAAGTTCAACTTCAGCTTTGAAAGACTTGAAAACATCCAAGGTTTGGGACTTTTCATGAATTAAATATAGATACCTATAACGAGAGTAATCATCTATAAACGTAATAAAGTATCGTTGTCCATTCCAAGAGACAGTAGGGAATGTGCCACATATATCGGTATGTATCAGTTCTAAGACATCTTTAGCTCTCTCGGCACCTAATTTCCTTTTGTTTGTCCTTTTTCCCTTTATGCACTCAATGCAGACTTCAAAGTCTGCCAAATTTAGGGGTCCAAGAATTTCATCCGACACGAGCCTCTGAATTCTCTGTTTAGAGATGTGACCTAGGCGTTTGTGCCATAATGATGCCGAATTCTCATTTAGTTTTCGTTTTGTACCCGTTTGCAGTATTTCATTATTATAGGAATTTAAGTCAAGCCAATATAGATTATTTACCAAATGACCAGAGCAAATATTATTCGAATTATAGAAGAAACTGACTTTATTGTCTCCGAACGAACAAAAATAACCTGATTTGTCCAAACGAGAAACAGAAACCAAATTCCGTCTAAATGACAGTACATAAAATGTCTCTAATAAATCCAAGTAAAATCCACTCGTGGAACATAATCTAAAGGTTCCTATAGCTTCGACTGTAACTATATTGCCGTCTGCCACATAGATGTATCTTTCAGCATCACTTGGCGGTCGGCTCCACAGGCAACCCTGCATAGTAACACTTACATGAGTAGTAGCAGCAGAATCTACCCACTAAGTATCAACAGGTGCATAACTTAAACTAGCCTCAAAACAAACGAAAGTAAGAATTACACCCTTCTTTACACACCATGTGGCATATTTGGTACAATCCTTCTTCATGTGTCCCACCTTCTTACAGAAGAAACTAGTTGAAACTTGATCTTGTTTCTTAGCCTTTTTCTGCTGAGAAGACACATCCGCAGTAGTATCACGCTTTCTTTTATACTGAGAAGATGAAGCCATGTGAGCACTTTCAGTCTTATCTTGCTGCAGCCTCTCTTCTTCTTGCACACAGTGAGATATAAGCTCATTTAAGGACCAAGTGTCCTTCAGAGTGTTATAACTCACTTTGAATTACCCAAAGTGTGCAGGAAGGGAAATCAAAATGAAATGCACGAGTAAATCTTCAGACAACTCTAACTTTAGTGCTTTCAATTTTGAAGCAAGATGAGACATTTCCATAATGTACTCCCTTATGTTCCCTTTACCTTTATACATCATGGTGACAAGTTTGCTCAAAAGGCTACTTGCCTCTGCCTTTTCATTCTTAGTAAAGAATTTTTCAACATCCTTTAGGAACTGTTTGGCATCTTTATCCTCAATAATTGAGCCCCGAAACGCCTCAGGAATTGAGCGTTTCATGATCATAATGCTCATTCGATTGGATCTCTCCCACTTCTCTATTTTAACCTCATTGAGGTTTTCCGGAGTGGAAGTGGGTTTCTCCTCTCGAAGAGCTATATCTAGATCCATACAACCGAGGACAATCTCCACGGTATCTTTCCAAACTTTAAAGTTTGAACCATTCAGCATAGGAATACTGCTAATTTACGCAAAAACATTGGTAGCTAAAGCCATAGTTTCTGGATTAGAACAAAAAGAACATGCAGTAAATATTAGTTAATTAATGGGTAAAAAAAATCCATATTGAGATATCCAGCACAACATCAATTTTCAATCTTTGGATAGAAAAATTAATTGTAAGTGATACTCTAATTGCAGTAATCAAATATTGTCAAAATTTCTAGCACACATTAAGCCTTTCTTTGGACCGACTTAATGCGCACATGGAAACTTAAACTTCGCAACCTATTTATTACCGCATATATTTTCTATTAATTGGCCAAACAATAACCTTCCTTTGGGCCGATTATTGACCGCATAATTAATAGAAAATAAACAAAAGTGTACAATGCTTATTATTTGGCCAAACAATAAACTTCCTTTGGGCCGATTATTGTTTGCATAAATAATAAATATTACTTTATTCTTAATTAGTTACCCAAATATGTATTTACCATCAATATGTGTATGTAATTCGGCCAAATATAGACCTTCCTTTGGGCCGATCAATATTCGCATGAATTACATAACACCATATTCCTTATGTTTTGAATAAATCAATTTTCACAAAAGAGGCTACTTTGGCAGCATAATGTTCAATCAATTTATTCCAAAACCAAATCTTTATAAAATAGATGGGTATACTAATCCAAATTGTTACCAATTTTCTTATGTAATAACAAAATAATATTTTCTATTATTCAAATATTATTAATATATATACATAACTTGGCCAAATATAAATCTCCTTTTAGATCGATTAATATTCGCATAAATAACATATACATATCAATCCTTATATCCTAAAAAGATAATCAATTAATTTGTACCAAATTAATGGCACACAACTAAATGCCAATTATATACCGTTACAAAAATATATGAAAAACACATGATAAAAAAATATCTATTTGACCGTATATATATGTAACCGAGACAACATTAACGTAAAAAAAAATAAATAAATAAAAATAATAATAATAATAATAATAATAATAATAATAATAATAATAATAATAATAATTACATGTTATATACCGTGAAAGTTGTATATATCATCCAATAATATACATATGCGTAACATATATATATATAGCGAACCAAAACAGTATACTAATAATACGTTTTATATATATATAATGCGTATATATACGTATTGATGCAGACACATAATGGGAACAATTTTATCAAGCGCGCAATAATTTAATACACAATATAAACACGCAATATATATATATATATATATATATATATTTTGATTCAATAATATAAAAAATTGAATATTTTTAATGATTGAATTATGGATGACTCTGATACTATTTGTTAGAATAAATTAATTTTAATGACCCAGATCATCCATATCGAATCATCAAAAATATAATATAACATAATGCGGAAGCGTACCTGGATTCATGAACATGAATCATACGATCGGAAGAGTTTGGATCTTGTGGTTCTTTCGATCTTCCTCAACCAAAGCCTTCTGTATTCCTAGGAGGCTGAACTGCAACTTTTTTGATGGGGAAAGAGCAACAAAGGCGGCTTTGGTATATTGGGGACCGAAACCCTGAAGGTCTATTTATATTTGAGCATGGCACCCATTAAATCTTTAAGCCCAAATAAAATAGTATCTAAAGCCCAAAAGATAATATATCTAAAATCCAAAAGATAATTATCTAAGGAACAAAAGATAATATCCGGTTTTATTCTCATTTAATTCCAAATCAAAAGTAATAATGACTTATTCAATTTAGCATTTATAACAATAAATGAGATCACCATTATATAAGTCATTTAATTTGAAATAGCATAATTTGTGATTATAATTAATATATGTATTGCCCACAAATAAATTAGGAAATCAAATAATTTCCTAACAATCTCCCACTTGGCCTATACATATATTATTTCTTGACATAATCACATCTTTATAAACTTTATGCGCGCATCTGAATGCTATTTCTCTCATTACTTTAACAATCTAGTCCGTCTCATACATTAAATATGGAACTACCGCACCTTTTATCACATTAAATGCCGTGACTAAACCACGCCAATCACCATCCTAATATACTTAACGACATAGATCAAATTTGGATGAGTAATATGGAAATTACATGCCAAGTGATCTCATGCATGTCTATTTCCAGCTGGTCCAACTTTATTGAGATCAAACACAATACAAATATTGCAAAATGAACATTTCACATAACATGAAATAAACCATCAACTTAATTCTGCAGAAAAATAACTCAATATCTGTCATAGGACATATAGTATAAAATAAACTCCCACTAAACCAAAGCATCACAAATATTGACACCCATCCGAGCAGTGTGCTCTTGAAAGACTTTAGGGATCAATTCCTTGGTTAATGAGTCTGCTAGCATATACTCTGTTTCTATATGTCCTATGGAAATCTATTTTTTTCTTAAACTTTCTCCTTAACAACTAAGAACTTGATATCTGTATGCTTCGATTTTGTCAAGCTCTTACTATTATTGGAGTATAGTAATGCTGACTTATTGTCACAAAATATCCTTAATGGCCTTTCAATGTCATCTACTATATGAAGTTTAGTGACAAAGTTTCGCAACCATATGCCATGAAATCGAAATCGGAATCAGAGTTCCTAATGATCTCCAAATTTTCTGATCTCCGATAAATAAGCATGTAATCCTTTGTTCGCTTTAAATAACGCATTACGTGTTTAACAGCTATCCAATGATTCATGCCCGGATTGCTCAAGTATTTACCCAACACTCCCACTATAAATGATATATCGGGATGTGTGCAGACTTGAGCATACATTAAATTCCCTAGTGCTGATGCATAAGGTTTATCATGCATTATTGTTGTCCTCTCAAGATCATTTTTGGGGCATTGCTTGAGACTAAACTTGTCTCTTTTAACTACGGATGTGTCCATTGGTCTATAACTTTCTATGACATATCTACTTAAAATCTTTTCGATATAGTTCTTTTGTGACAATCCAAGAATACCTTGAGAGTAATCTCTTAGTATCTCGATTCCTAATACAAAAGAGGCATCACCAAGATATTTCATTTCGAATTTGTTCGATAGAAATTTCTTAGTTTCATGCAACAAGCCTATATCGCTACTGGCAAGTAGAATGTCATCAACATGTAAGACCAAAAGAATGTATTTACTCCCACTGAACTTGCGGTATACACACTCATCTATAATATTTACCTCAAAACTATATGAGATAATGACTTTATGAAACTTGTGATACCATTGACGGGAAGCTTGTTTGAGACCATAGATGGATTTTCTCCTTTCTCTATTGAATCTCCTTAATGACACTTCTTGAGGTTGTTGAGCTTGCTGTATGGGTTGGGGTTGAGGAGGATTCTCATAATTTTCTTGTACTATAGTAGTATCTCGAGCAACAACAATATTCTCATTGTTCTCTTGTACTGTAACTGGATCTATAGTAGGATTCTCATTGTGCTTTTGTACTATAACTGTATCTTGAACAATAATAGGCACAAGGACCTGATCATTTTCAGTTACAGAATCCTCATCAAAAGCAACATTCCTAATATTTCCTTCCCCCAAACTCAACATCCTCAAGAAATCTCGCATTTCCCGTTTCAAAATAGACCTTGATGCAGGATTGTAAAACTTGTACCCCCGTGAGCGCTCATCGTAACCAACAAAGTAGCAACTAATTGTCCTTGAGTCCAATTTTCTTTCATGCGGCCTATAAGGTCGCGCCTCAACTGGACATCCCCAAATATGCAGATGCTTTATACTGGGCCTTTTTTTCAGTCCAAATTTCATATGGGGTTTTGTTAACTGCTTTGCTTGGCACCTTATTAAGGATGTACACTACGGTCTTTAAGGCTTCTTCCCAGAGTGATTCAGGCAAGGAAGAATGACTAATCATACTTCTCACCATGTCTTTAAGAGTTCGGTTCCTTCGCTCTGCAACACCATTCATGCTAGGTTTGCCTAGCATGGTGTATTGCGGAATAATACCACACTCCTCTAGGAAAAGAGCAAAAGGCCCGGGACGTTGCTCACCTGTACCATCATATCTTCTGTAGTATTCACCACCACGATCAGATTTAACGGCTTTAATTTTCTTTCCAAGTTGAAGTTCAACTTCAGCTTTGAAAGACTTGAAAACATCCAAGGCTTGGGACTTTTCATGAATTAAATATAGATACCCGTAACGAGAGTAATCATCTATGAACGTAATAAAGTACCGTTGTCCATTCCAAGAGACAGTAGGGAATGGGCCACATATATCGATATGTATCAGTTCTAAGACATCTTTAGCTCTCTCGGCACCTAATTTCCTTTCATTTGTCCTTTTTCCCTTTATGCACTCAATGCAGACTTCAAAGTCCGCCAAATTTAGGGGTCCGAGAATTCCATCCGACACGAGCCTCTGAATTCTCTGTTTAGAGATGTGGCCTAGGCATTTGTGCCATAATGATACCGAATTCTCATTCAGTTTTTTGTTTTGTACCTGTTTGCAGTATTTCATTATTATAGGAATTTAAGTTAAGCCTATATAGATTATCCACCAAATGACCAGAGCAAATATTATTCGAATTGTAAAAGAGACTAACTTTATCGTCTACGAATGAACAAAAATAACCTGATTTGTCCAAACGAGAAACAGAAACCAAATTTCGTCTAAATGACGGTACATAAAATGTCTCTAATAAATCCAAGTAAAATCCACTCGTGGAATATAATCTAAAGGTTCCTATAGCTTCGACTGCAACTATATTTCCGTTTGCCACGTAGATGTATCTTTCAGCATCACTTGGCGGTCGGCTCCACAGGCAACCCTGCATAGTGACACTTACATGAGTAGTAGCAGCAGAATCTACCCACCAAGTATCAATAGGTGCATAACTTAAACTAGCCTCAGAACAAACGAAAGTAAGAATTATACCCTTCTTTACACGCCAAGTGGCATATTTGGTACAATCCTTCTTCATGTGTCCCACCTTCTTACAGAAGAAACAGGTTGAAACTTGATCCTGTTTCTTAGCCTTTTTCTGCTGAGAAGGCGCATCCGCAGTAGTATCACACTTTCTTTTATACTGAGAAGATAAAGCCATGTGAGCACTGAATTTCTTAGTAAAGAATTTCTCAACATCCTTTAGGAATTGTTTGGCATCTTTATCCTCAGTAATTGAACCCCGAAACGCCTCAGGAATTGAGCGTTTCATGATCATAATGCTAATTCGATTGGATCTCTCCCACTTCTCCATTTTAACCTTATTGAGGTTTTCCGGAGTGGAAGTGGGTTTCTCCTCTCGAAGAGCTATATCTAGATCCATACAACCGAGGACAATCTCCACAGTATCTTTCCAAACTTTAAAGTTTGAACCATTCAGCATAGGAATACTGCTAATTTGCGCAGAAATATTGGTAGTTAAAGTCATAGTTTCTGGATTAGAACAAAAGAACATGCAGTAAATATTAGTTAATCAATGGGTAAAAAATCCATATTGAGATATCCAGCACAACATTAATTTTCAATCTTTGGATAGAAAAATTAACTGTAAGTGATACTCTCATTGCAGTAATCAAATATTGTCAAAATTCCTGTCACACATTAAGCCTTTCTTTGGACCGACTTAATGCGCACATGGAAACTTAAACTTCGCAACCTATTTATTACCGCATATATTTTCTATTAATTGGCCAAACAATAACCTTCCTTTGGGCCGATTATTGACCGCATAATTAATAGAAAATAAACAAAAGTGTGCAATGCTTATTATTTGGCCAAACAATAAACTTCCTTTGGGCCGATTATTGTTCGCATAAATAATAAGCATTACTTTATTTTTAATTTGTTACCCAAACATGTATTTATTTTCAATATGTGTATGTAATTCGGCCAAATATAGACCTTCCTTTGGGCCGACCAATATTCGCATGAATTACATAACACCATATTCCTAATGTTTTAAATAAATCAATTTTCACAAAAGAGGCTACTTTGGCAGCATAATGTTCAATCAATTTATTTTAAAACCAAATCTTTATAAAATGAATGGGTATACTAATCCAAATTATTACTAGTTTCTTTATGTAACAATTAAATAATATTTTCTATTATTCAAATATTATTAATATGTATACATAACTTGGCCAAATATAAATCTCTTTTTAGATGGATTAATATTCGCATAAGTGACATATACATATTAATCCTTATATCCTAAAAGGATAATCAATTAACTTTATACCAAATTAATAGTACACCCAATTAAATATGAGATAATTATAATTTAATAATGTTCTATATATTTTTTTAAAATAAAACATTTGTTTATTACGTAATTAAATGCCAAATCGATCTATATATATATATATATATATATATATATATATATATATATATATATATATATATATACCTTAATGTATTATCCGAATAATATATATAAATATTCATAATGATAATACACGTACATATATAGAAAATTACAATCACAACATTAGCATAAAAAAATGTTAACCTTTAAAGTGATTATATATCCTATACGAAAGGTTATATATGTATACAGTGCCGTTTGCGTTGCCCCTTTATAAATATTTATACGTATATTGAGCACATACATAAGGGGAACAATTTCGGATGCAACGTAAACAACGCATATATATATATTGATCTAATAAAATAAAATCGAATATTTTCGATGATTAAATTATAGATGGCTCTGATACCACTTGTTGGGAATAAGACACCATTCTCCCTTGAGAAAATACTTTTGACAGAGAAATAAAATAGACACAATCACAACACAAGAATTTAACGTGGAAACTCCAATTACCGGAGAAAAAATCACGGCCGTTGTCGAATGACAACCAGAGAATATCACTATGTGAAAATTGTTACAACACATAGACTTCTTTCTCTCACCGGCACCCCAGTACACCCACACTCTCTCAAAGCAAATATCTAACTACACCTCACAACACTCTCTAATAAAGAGTACAGAGGAAAAGAAAAATCAGATACAAGCTTAAAGTGTTTCTGACTGGTGCAAAAACAAATGGAGAACTTAGCCTCATATTTATAGCCTAGGCCACCCACTCCATTTGCTATCCTGAGCAATGTGGGACTAATTCAACCAAATCCTAACAATCTCCACCTTGATTGAAATAGTCACACATCTTCAGCTTCCATTGTCAACACCGACAATTCTTTGCTGCCATTGTCTATACCGACAATCATAGTTCAGAGAACTATCATACTCCACCATGAAAGTATACTCACTTGGAATTAGACCACTCCAAGCATTTCGCCTTGGTACAGATCGAAACCTTGCTGAAAATTCATGGTGCAACTTCCAAATTGGCTTTTCTTGGAAGTTCTTCAGCCATCGACCTAACTCCGCCACACACCTTGCATCTCAACGCCAACCAATACCCGTGTGCAATTGTGGACCCGATTGCCACAACTTATCCTTATCTATGGCAGTGCGGTAATACCATGAGGATACTTCTTGTCTTCTAGAGAACATCATCTTCTCTCATAGAGAGAGCAACCAGAGATCTTCTCCTTCAACGCCTTGTGTAAACCTGATTGTATCAACATATCCTTGACTTGTATTTGCCAGAAGTCAAAATTGATTTTTCCATCAAATTTCTCTATTTCAAGCTTCACAGCACTTGAATATCCTGACATTGTTGCAACCGTATATTGGAATAGTATAACTCAACCGTGCACTAGGAAGGGTCCCCAGGAATGAGAGGTGGGTCACAATGGACACACTTAAATACCAAGTCTTTCCTTATTTGTGTGATGTGCGTCAAAATATATATACTGTATATATTTTATTAGTTAAGTATCACTATTTTAGACATATTTTTAAAAATTTTTTGTATTATGTATCAAAATTTTTATGTTATATACTAAAATTTATGTGATGATGTACATCAAAATTTCTTACATAATAATTTTACTAAACATATACAAGAATGACGATGACAAAGTGTCCGTACAGTAAGTGAAACTTAGTTGTATTTGGCTAAAAAAAGATTTGTCCTCTTAGCTTTATTGAAAAGTAAAAGCGATAGTATTTTAAAATGCATGGAGTGAATTAAAAATATGAAAAAGTACAGGGTGTTAATATATTATTTGTTAATTTATTGTCAATAATAATTAATTATTATATTTTAAACACATAAATAAAAAGACATATCCAGAAAAAATATATAAAGACACTTTTATTAGATACAATTATAAAAAAAATATTTTTGTTAAACACATTTACAAATATACTTCTATTAAACATAATCATAAATAAGAGTTGGCAGAAGTTAACAAATATATTATTAATAACATAACGAGACTGTAAAAACATAATTAACAGGAAAAACATAAAAGATTTGTCCTCCTAGCTTTATTGAAAAGTAAAAGCGATAGTATTTATCAACAGATACACTGACGGCGAACCACAACAGCATCGACAAAATGCAGAGCATTTTATTATTTGTTTTAGGATTAAACTAGGTAATTAATGATTTTTTTTAATAATATAAATAATTATTAATCAAATAAAAATATATTATACCTTTAAATTATTTAACTAAATCTTAATATTAAAATAATTATTTGTGTACCTAGTGAAATAAACATTCAATATATTTATTGTTCATATTATTTAATATTTTTATTATTTATCTATATTTTTTCTTTTTTTTTTTTGAGGATTAGGTTTATCCACGGTCGAGCCTTCGGTAACCATTGATAAATTTTGGTGGCATTGGATGTGTAGAAATAATACCGACGTGTAAGACCCATAGTTGTCAGAACCGAATCGGTGATCGAACCGGTCAAATTATTGAATTATTGGGTTACTGGTTCAACCGGTAGGTCACTGATTAAATCGGTTAATTCGATACTATACAAATAAAAAATAAAAATAGTCAAAAATTTAAAATTATAATTTAAAATACATATTTTTACTAATATTTTAAGAATATCAAGCTATTCTAAAATAATATGGACCAGAAATAATAAATATTTTGTTATTTTTATTCTATAATAAATAATTTTATTTTATTTTTATATTAAAATAATTATTATTTTTAAATTTTAATAATTTATTAATTAGTTTATATGTATTATATTATTATATACTACTAGTATTTATTAAAAAAATAATACTAATAGATATTATATAATTATGAAAAAAATAAATAAATTTATAATTATTGTTAAATAAAAATATAATTAATTTAAGAATAAGTGAATTTACAACTAAATTTAAAATAGATTAGAGAGGAGAAAATTATTTGATAGAAAATATGTATATATATTAAAATATGCATAAGTATTAACAAATATCAACACAGCCTAGTGGCTGTGAATGAGGCTACGTTTCCAAGAGGTGAGGGGTTCGAACCCCAATTTATTTGTACCGATTTTCAATCTTATACGGTCTAAATATCGGACTGGACCGATAGAAAATCCAGGTAAGACCATCAATAAATAATTAATATTAAAATTTTCGAAATAAATTTACGGAAGACCAAATCATTAGTAATTTTAATGAATTATTTTTTAAAAAAAATTAATTTAATGATTAATTACCAACGGTCTAGTCGCCGGTAATTTACATTATCAAAAATAAGAGATTTAGCCATAGAAAAATTCGTGGCTAAACTCAAAAAAATTGTGCCAATTATGCTTTCGCAACAAATGAACATCCGTGGTTAAAGAAGGCGACGCGTTTTTAATTAATCACGCTTTTTACTCCAATAGTCACGGTTTTAACACTCGTAGAAATATTTTGTTAACCACAACTTTAACACGTTTAGACACACTCTTTTCTGTAGCAAAATAAAAGATGCATGCCACACTTTACCCTGACAAAATTGACCAGAGCGAGCTTTTTTGCCACACTTTTTTTAACGATAAAAGTTAAATTAAAAAAATATCATAATAAAATTCTCTTTAAAATAAAATTACATTATATAATATTAAAAAATTAATCTCCATAGTATAAAAATATAAAATTAATAAATACTTAGTATTGAAAAGCAAATATCCTAGCTTAATGAATTTAATGTTAAAAAAAATTCAAATAAAACTATTACAAAATAAATACAAACTTTGTTAAAATGATATAGAAAACTGAAATCTTAAAAGTATTAAAATTTATCAAGCTCTCCATTTCTTGTTATACAGACAATCCACATGTAAAAATATTTTCAGGTAAATAGCAAAAAATACACATAACTTCAGCCATTAAATTATACACTACTGAATCATACATTCCGTCAATACTCGAGTTGTTTTGTGTACTCTAACCAAATCTGCTAAGCAAGATAGAGATCAAGAATTAAGCTAAAAAAAATAATAGGTCATGATTTGACTCCTTCAAAAATGATTAAAAAAATTAAGATACAATGCTTATTTTTCGAATATAATTTACAACTATTTTGCGACTTGTCAGTTGTATAATATCTTTTAAACGTTATTAATTACCAATAATTTAGCCGTTGGTGAACGGGATTAATTATTTATTTAAACCAAACTTTAAATATTATAATGTTCACAATTTATCAACGGCAAACTATAGGTAAATTAATAGTTGAAAACTTTTGATTCTCGCATGTACGTCATTTAAATAGTGATCAATTTAATGCAAACAATTATCTTAATTTTTAGGATAAATCACATAAATAATATAAATACCACTTAATATTAGACGAAAGTCTTAAAACCCAAAATGTTATATACATGTCTCGTCCTCAAAACATTTTTATGTAAATTAAAGCTAATAAGCTCGATTTAGTACAAAAGCAAATAAATAGAATGATATAAATTCAATTTACTAAGACTATCAATAAATCGAAATTAATAGAGTCAATTTATAAGGATGAGAGTTTGTTATGTAAAACAATACAAATTGATTCGATTTACTATTGGAAATAACTAAAGTAAATCAAATCTATTTAAGTGTGACAATCAATAAAAACGTAGCGATAAATCGACAAAAGCGTAGCAATAAAACTACCGATATACTTGTAGATGTGGCCCTTTTAAAAGCATGTCGATAACTCAAAAAACATGGCGAAAAATTATTACTACGTTTTTTTTAACTTTTCACTATGATTTAAAAGCGTAACAAAATTGTAATTTTCTTGTAGTAGATTGATTTAGCAACCAGTTAAATTAGGATTTATTTTTTCACCAAGAATGTTTCTTAGATACATATTCGGGACTCAAAAAAATGTTGGACATACATACACAACATTTTGCAACATTAGCCAAACTGCCGCTGATAATGGCAAGAAGAGCTTGATGAGATCAATAAAATAATTTTAGTAAATTTTGTTTGATAAAGAAATAAAAGGAGAAACAAGACAAAAATTGAAATTGAATAGAAAAGATAAATTGTAATTGAAATAAAAATAAAAAGGATAGGTTGAAATTGAATACAAAGAGAATCACTCTATTTTTTACCCAATTTCTTGACGTAACAAGAAAGGGACTCCTCAACCTAACTTGTCAACGCCATAGTTTGAGAATTGAATCGAAAAGACTTCTCAACCTCTTACCCAATTCTCTGATGCAATAAGAGAGGGACTCCTCAACCTCAATCGTCTGCACTATGGTTTCATCACGAAACCAAAAAAGGTTTTCAAATCTCTGAATCATTCTATATTATGATTACAATAGCTAATGAGGTATTTATAACCTCTTATTAGGTTAAAACAAAGAAAACCCTAAAACCCATAAACATAAGGCCCAATCTAGTTATTAAATAAACAAAATTAAAATATATCAAATTAAATTAAAACATTCTAAAAATATAAACTAATATCTTTTAAATAACACTTGAACTCTTCATATCACAAACATTTGAAGCACGTATCATTCTCCTCCTCTTCAAAAAAGATTCGCCTCAAATCTTGTAGGTAAAATAATAGTATATGGAAAGGACAATAATTTCATAGAAGATAATGTCTTTTTTTTTTCTTTTCTTTCTTGTATATTTTTTTCTTTTTTTTTTTTTGTTTTTTTTAAACAATAAAATCAACAATAATGAAACACAAAACAAGAACACAAGAACATAAAAAAAGACACGACAAATACTGAACTCTTTTTTTAATGATAAAAGAAGAATAAATATAGATTAATAAGAATTAATATAATACCTGAGTTCAGATACCAAATGATAAAGAAATAAAAGAATAAACAAGACAAGAATTGAAATTGAATAAAAAAGATAAATTGTAATTGAAATAGAAACAAAAATGATAGATTGAAATTGAGTACAAAGAGAATCACTCTACTTTCTATCCAATTTTTTGACGCAACAAGAAAGGGACTCCTCAACCTAACTTGTCAACGTCATAGTTTGAGAATTGAATCAAAGGGACTCCTCAACCTTCTACTCAATTTCTTGATGCAACAAGAGAGGGACTCCTCAACTTCAATTATCCACACCATAGTTTCATCACGAAACCAAAAAAAGGGTTTTCAAACCTCTAAATCATTCTATACAACGACTACAATAGCTAAGGAGGTATTTATAACCTCTTATTAAGTTAAAACAAAGAAAATCCTAAAGCTCATAAACATAAGACTCAATCTAGTAATTAAATAAACATAATCAAAATATATCAAATTAAATTAAAATATTTTAAAAATATAAACTAATATCTTCTAAATAACACTTGAACTCTTCATATCACGAACATTTAAAACACGTATGATTGTTGATCTTTTATCTTTAACAAAAAAATAAATTCTTTCAAATAAAAATAGTTAATGACCGAATTTCCTTGCACTTGCTATTTGTTAAAGTTGCTTATCGCATGTCTTAATACCATAAGTTAGTTAAAAGTTAAAACACTCGTACAAAACGGTGCAGGTATCACCCCGTTCCGATCAAGAAAGCTAGCGCCAAATCAATGTGTGTTCATTGCAGGTTCGGCCCTCATTTAATCTCCTATTAAGCTAATACCCAAAACATAAACAAAGAGAGTCAGAGTTAAAAAGAGATGTACACCAAATCTTTAGACTTGCATTAAGCAGCAGATGTTAGCTAACTTTTAAGATTCTAAATAAAACAGGTAAAAGATTTTTTAAGGCATGTAGAATACTCAAAATGGTTCAAAAGCAGTTTCTGATGTATGCACGACCTACTCAATAAATAAATAAATAAATAAATAAATAAATAATCAAAATGGATAAAGTTTAGAAAATAATCATAAGGGTGTATACTGATTTGGCTATCAATGCATACGTCTAATCCTCAACTAAGTTGAGAATTCTGCTATTTGGATAAATGTTTATTACTAGATATTTTTTTTCAAAAGATAACTTCTTCCTGTAATGGATTCTTTTTTGTTACAAAATTTTTTGTCACAAATTTTTTTTTATACAAATAATATATTTTTTGTTGTTACAAATAATTAATTTATATTATCTCATATAAGGTATATGAAGAGTATATCGAAACGAAAGAAAAACAAAGAACTTGAGATGATCACTTTAAAGCAAATGAGCAAAATTCATTTCAATTCAAACTTTTTAGTTCTTCTTAGGATTCTTTGACTTATATCTATAGTGTGAGATTGATAAAGTGGCATTTGAAATGTGTGCAGGAATTGAACTACAAATTCGTTTTGCCTACTATTTTTCAGAGATATATTAAACTATTGTGTGCATCTAATAGTAAAATGAGATGAGTTTTTTACAAAAGCTCTAATTTGTTAACACTCATATTTTGAAACTAAAATATATCTATAAGTTTAAATACTTTTCTGAGATCTTTGAGTGACGTATATTTTATTTTTAGGATGTAAAAATAAATTTTCATTTCGTATCTTTTAAGGTGAATAAACAACTTAGAATCTTGTTCTAGAATATCTTTATATTTTTTATATCCTTCTAAATTCTTATATATTTTAAATTTGCAATAAATTTCTTAAAGAAATATTCTCTAATACTTCAAAAATTGAACAAATCAATAAAAATAAATTAATAAAATTTTAAATTGTATTTATTATTTATTAATAATCAAATTTCAATTCAAAATATGAAAATATAGAGGTAACGTCTTTTAAAATCATTTTGTCAAAAGTTTCACTATTTTGGAAAACTTAGCCAAAATGATATTACTCAATTAGAATATTTCTTTAGAATGATAAACCTATATGTGTATAAGGCTGGATTTCTAATTTATACTTAATGAAATTTCGCTGACCATTAAAAAAACGAAGGGATTTGAACCGTTCAATTTTTTCTTTATATTTCAATTTTGTATTTTAATTAGTTTTTTTATGTTTTATTTATTATCCATTATATTATCACTAATCTTACGTTCAAATGACACTTTATCATAATATAATTGAATTAAAATCTTTCCTTTTAAAATCAAGGTCTTTTTTTCGTACTCTGTTTTATCTCTTCCTCCTCTACTTATTACTCAATATAATATATTATTACTAACTACTAACTAATTTAACAATCAAAGCACGTCATATAATATTTTTTCATATTCAAATTAAAATTAATTATATATTATTAATTTGACAATTAAAATATATCATATTTCATTCTATATTATTGTAATTAAATTTTTTTTTATTTTTTAACTCATTCTATTTCTCTTGACTTTTTAATCTATATATATCATCATTTAAAAATGTATTACCAAAAAACTACTCTTTTCAAATTATTTATTTATGTGTTACTATTTTGTTACGGTGACACCTAATTTTTGTTCATTTGATAAAATTTTTAATATTTATTATAAGAACGTTAGATTTATTTGATAATAAAAATTAAATATTAAAATGTAATTTATTTTAAAAAATTTATAATTTCGTAATATTATTACAATAAAATTACTAGTATTGATAAAAAAAAAAGTATCAATATAATCAATATTAAAAGAAGACTGACTTTATATTTAAAGTTATTTTAGAAATAAATGAAGGTTATGTGTTATCTACTGTTATGATTAGTTTGTGTATTTTTTTCTGTAAATCTCAGGTAATTAGTAAATAGTAAATAGTTAACTAATAAATTAATTATTAATAAATAAAATTAAAAAATTAAATTTTATAGTTTAATGAAGTAAAAATAATTAAAATATAAATTTTGATATTAATTTTAAAGATTTTGACCCAAAATCAGACTAACGAACCGAATTGATTAGACCGGATTTAAACCGACCCAAAGTCCAACCCATAAAATACCATATGAAGCCTTCTCTTTCATTTTTCACCGAAGAGATGCGTTGAATGAGAGAAGAGCTTTGACAAAAACACCAAAACCCTCGTTTTAATTTTAATTTCACGTAATTTTCGATTTGGAGCTCTGATTGACGAGTCGTCAACGGCCACGTGTTCGTCTCGGAATTCTCTTGAATTTTATCTGAAAAAAGTATTAAGAAATTATCATTTTTCCCCCAGATCTCCTCCTCAATTTCGAAATTTTAGGGTTTGGGTATTGAGGAATTAAATGATTTTAATGGTTTAGGTGAACTCTAGCAGTGGATAATCATTGAGTTTTGTCCAATTGATCCATGGATAAGATAAGAAACTGTTAAACCCTTGTGAATCATTGAATTAGTGAATTCTATGATGATTATAGTGATATTGTGTGAAATAGATTGTTCTAGTTGATTTGGAGTTCAATTGGGGCAGTTTGGAACGAAATCCAAGTAATTAGGTTTGAGGAATTGACGTTTGGAGACTTGGAGCTTGTGAAAGGATATGTTTTTGAGGTGTTTTGAGTTTAGGGAGAAATCGGCAAAGGTATGGTTTTGGTTTCTCATAGTTAATGTTTAATGTCACGTAAAAACTTAGGCTAGAAGACCTTAAGATAAGAATGAACTAAATGAATTATTGATGGATTGTGTAAATGATTTATGATGAGTGATTCGATTTTGTGAACGGTTTGTTAGGAGTTGTTAGTTTGGTTTTGGAAAAAGATTTAATATTGAAAATTAGTGTGATTTTGAAATAATTTGATACTGAAAATGTTTTGAGTAATGGAGAGGTGTTTGGTTTGGTGGTTGGGACCCTTGAAGAGTGGCAGAAGTCCGAGTTTTAGAGGAGGTGCTGTCGAAGTTTTTATGGAAATTGAAAGTTTTGTTTGAAGTGGTTATTTAGAAAGATTTGGGTTTAAAGATTTTATAATTTGATTTTGAGTTATTAAGAAAAGGCTTACGTTTTGAGTTTGTTTTAATTAGAAAAGAATGAATTGTTTTTTGAGTATGAATTGTTGAATAAGAAGCAAATGATGAAGATAATGATAATAGTAATAAAATGTGGCTGAGATGAGGTGTGTTTGATGATGAGATTGATTATGAGGAAGAAGAATGATGAGAACTGAGGTTGATTATGAAATTAAATGAATATGAATGAATTGTAATGATAATGAGAATGAATTTCTGAATGTGACTCCGGGTAAGATGCAGTGGTATTATCCACTTGCTCCGGGTAAGAGTCGATAAGTCGGGTAAGATGCAATGGTGTTATCCACTTGTTCCGGGAGAGTTCGAGACTTCGGATAAGATATAAGGGTTGAGTTCTGTCGCCGCTTGCTCCGAGTTGAGAACTGTGACACCACCTGGGTAAGAGGCAAGGGTGACCGTGTCCTCTACTCCGGGTACGCGGGTAAGATGTAAGGGTTGCAGCGTTGTCCCACTTGCTCCGTGTTTGGTGTTCTGTCCAGGATTAACTACCATGACATGTCGGATTTGGCTATATAACCGACAGATGAGACTCATCAGCCATAGGGCAGGCATACATCATATGCATTTGTTTGCTTTGTTTAAGTTTGTATTACTTGGGTTTGCCTATTTAAATTACTATGTCTAGTTGCTATATGTTTTATTTGCTATAACTGTATTCTATTTGTGTTTTTCTTGTCTGTATTGTTTGTCTGTGCATCTAAGAGATCTCTTGTCTGGTAGAAGAGTGACGAGGGTTGTTCCACCAGTGATTCGGAGGGTTGAAGGAGATAGAGAGTGAAGTGTTAAGTTAAAGTTAGTTTTAGAACTTGAATACCTTATATAATTTACCTAATTTCTGGTTTAGTTGGGTCTTTAGGCTGAAATCTGAGTGTCGAAATTCTAAGAATGCCTCTGACTTTTCCGAGGCCTTTTATATTAACTATGCGGGCACCTTTACCATGTTGAGAACCTTCGGTTCTCATTCCATATATATTCTGTTATTTTTCAGATGCAGGTCGAGAGGCACCTCCTTGAGCATCTGGAGACCCTCCTTACAAGCGAAGAACTATCTTTTGGACTGTCATATTTTGTTTTAGGCTATGTATATATGTTTACAGAATCTCCGCATGTATATTTTGTGTTTTGTCCCTCCTAGAGGTTGACTTGGACATACAAGTGTTTATTTTGTAGTTTGAGTTTTATTTTGGGTTGTATATATATATAGTTATATACTCTGACCGGCTTTAGCTTCGCAGATCGAGTCTGGAGCTTGATATCTGTGTTTTGGAACTCTGATACATTACGTTTTTTAGCTTTCTTTGATCTTGTCCATTCTGTTTACGCTTATACGTACGAGTGTGATACGATTTTCTATTTTCGCTTTTGATTAGCTTATTCTTCAAGTTTTCTCGTTTAAAAATTATTTTCAACTATATTTATTTAAGTCTTTTCTTTTAGAGGTCGTAATACCTCGCCACCTCTACTTTACGACTTAAGCATAAGACTCTATGTGGTAGGGTGTTACACTCTCTAATATAGAATTTATTTTTTTAATTGTGCCTAACTACATATATATATATATATATATATATATATATATATATATATATATATATATATACATATATATATATGTTATTAGATTTGAGTGTAATAAAATTTATAAAATTTGATAATCCAATTTATGGACATGTGAAATTCTAAGATACACAAATTAAAAAGTGATTTGTAAAGATAATTTTTTTTATTCCACCTTGAGACAAATATGTGGATTAGATTTCATTCCACCTTCTCGTATATTTCTTATTTTTTTTTTTTTTTGGGTGAACAAAGGGGCCAAAGGCCCAATTTCTTATTTTCTTTAGTTACAGCATATTGTACACTCTTCCAACGAGATGCAACAAACAAAACAAGTTTTTTTAATACTTCCTCCCAAACCCGGCATATAGGGTCCTTTCAATCCATCTAATCCAACATTTGATTCTGATTTTTCTTCTTTATACACTGCAACTATACAATAGTTTTTGGAAAGTTATTCACAACAGTATTAATTTAACAAATAATTAGGATTTTAAATTAAATTATCGATATCTAAATACTGTTATCAAGAATCAATTAATTCAGGTCAATTCAACTTATGTTTTATTAAAAACCATGTCAAATGAATGCAAAAAAATTAGATAATAAATTAACGACTCAAATAAAATATATATTAAACTACAAAACACATATTAAAAATAAATTAAATAATATATATATTTATATACAAATATATAATAGTTAATTTTTATTTAAAAAATTGAAATAGTTGAATAAAATATTCTTTCTTTTTTTCTGAAACTCGAATTCAATATATCAAAATAGTTATTGTCACTCAAATTAATCTTCTGTTAAAATCATAATTTTGCATGGAATCATGGGGGATAGAAATAAAAAAGGAGAAAAAGTGCCGTCTAGAGAAGCATGGAAGCAGGCATACCTTCACTTGGCGCATGAGTGGTGTGGCCTCCAACTGATAAATCCTTCTCAATCACACCCTCTGTAATATCGCTACTACTAATTAATTATGAAGGTGATTTTTTTAATTCAACATAAATATTTTAGAGCAATTATATAAAGTAGTATACTGATAGTCACTAATAACATGTCTATTAAATATGTGTAAAAATAATATAAAGATTGAAATAAATAAGATGATAACTGATTTATACTTTAACTAAATGATTTTAGGTTCAAATCATGAAAATAATAATTTTGTAAAATTATATATAATAAAGAGTATTTAAAAAAAATAGACGCCAATATTTATAGTTCATATTTTAAGTTAATTTTATAAATACACAATTTCACAAGTCAAAGACAATTCTTTTTAATAGCTTTGTAAATGTTAATAGCTTTTATATTTAATTTATTTTGCAATACGATAAAATTCATTGTTCAATCAAGTCAAAGACAATTCTTTCTAATAGCTTTGTAAATGCTAATAGCTTTTATATTTAATTTATTTTGCAATACGATAAAATTCATTGTTCAATCAAGAATTATTTGACAAAAATATTTGAGAATGAATTGGTAGAAATGAAAGTCTATGTCTTCTCAAATTTTGAGATCGAAAAATCAAGCGGAATATATCTTCTGACTATACACACGTGCAAAATATCTTTTAAGATAGAGTCAGGTATGGTACATTTGATCGATGATCGTAAAATTCTGGATAATCATTTTAATTTTCTTGCTCATGTTGATATATTGAAACAAACAAATGAATCATTCTACTTATTTGGTATGTAATTAATTTATATTAACCCACACAAAATTATTTTCCATTTGATTTTAAGTTTTGCCAAAAAATTGTATAATAGCATCATTTTATCGATAACAAAAATTTTAACAGTTTATTTATGAAAATATTTGAAATTGTATTGTGACTTTTTTTAAAGGTATATCCTTTTATTAATATACTATTGTTTGTTTTATCGTTTAATATAAAATAAATCAGTAAATTATTTTTATTTTATACACGTTCGAAGTTATAATTTTTTATATTATTCATTCATTTGTCCTTAATTTGGTACTTTTAATTCAATTTTTTTGTTCAATTGGATGTTATTAGATTATTGACTTGAAAAGAAAAACTCATATCATGGTCAAAAATAGAGAGAAGTGACCAGTACATTGTGATTGATCTTCATGATTTGCAATATGTAAAATTTTAATATGAATATTTCTATAGGTTATAATTATGTGTTGTGGTGCAAAATTTTTTTTCTTTATATATTACTACTTCCTTAATTCTCGCTTTCATTCAAAAATGAGAAAAAATAAGATGTACACTATGAGATCAATTTACAATCCAATTACTTGATCATCTATGTGATCACCAAGCAAACGAATACATAATTTATTCTCTAATTTATAAAATTTAACAAAGACATTGGTAAACATATTGGTTTCGCATTTATTTATATATTTTATTTATTTATGTTATATTTGTAATTATATTATACCTATTTTTATCAATATATTTTTTTAAAAAATATCGTTAGTGTTAGCACATTGTGTATTAAATAAATTAAATGATAGAAACATGTAACTATTTTCTTTTTCAGTCAAGATTAAGTAAAATACTGTAATTTAGACTTGCAATATCAATATATTAATAGTAAAATAAAGAAAAAAATATAATATTATATCAAAAATTTTTTAAATCATAATTGTAATTTATGATTGAAATTATAATTTAAATATTTTAAACGGGATAATTTCATTTAGAGAATTCATAATTCAAATATAATTTTTATACACTTAATAGCTACATTCGAATTAATACATTTAATACTATATTTAAAAAAACACGAACAATGCACATCATATTATTTATTTATTAATTAAATTATTACAATTCAAATTAATTTTAATAGAATAATTTAAAATTATAATTTCAATTTTATCACGTACATGGTACAGATTATTACACCTGTTATATATAATAAAGAGTATTTAAAAAAAATAGACGCCAATTTTTTCAATATTTTTATTGTATACAGTATTGATTATCCAAAAATTTATGAAAATAGCATAAAGCAATGCGTAAATTGATCACCTGCGTTATAGTTAGAGAAAGTTTGTGGAAAGTCTCTGGCTGCTACCTTTGATGGAACCATAACAGCCATAGCTAAGAGTCCACTAATGATTATTGCATATTTTAAAGCCATTTTTTAGTGGATGAACTAAAATTAGATGAAGAAATATGTGACAATGATTAGGAGAATGCTAGTTTATTACATACACCGGAAGATAGACCAGCATTATATATATATATATATATATATAGAAAAGATAATCAAGAGTAAACCCTAATAATAACTAGTCAAAATTGTAATAATATACTGATAAGTTAAATTATAAGATATACATTAACGAGAATAGTCAAATTCGTAATAAATGTAGATAAAATCAAGATAAAAAAGCAATTTTGTATTAAATTATAATATAATATAGATAATTAAATTAAAAATAAATAATAAAAAATATATCGATTAGGAGATATGTATATTTATAAATATAAAAATATAATTTAATTAGTCAAATTTATAATTAAGAGTTTCTCTTTATGGATATATATATATATAATCAAGGGTTATTATTAATAACTAGTCAAATTTGTAATTAATTTATACAAAAATTTAATTATAGGATTTTTTAAATAAATAATTTAAATATTTTATTTACGGATATAGATATTTGGGTATGTCTAAAATCAGCCCAACTATTTTGTGCGCATTAGATGCGCCACCTTTTATGAACTATTAGATTTTATTAAATGAAAATTAAAGGATATTATAAAAGAAGAGTATTGATAGACTTTATAAATATAGAATATATTAGTATATACATACATAAATACATTTTAATACAAAATATTTTAAAAATGACAAGTATAATCTTTTACTTTAAAATAAATATAAAATATATAAATATGTACACAAATATTTTCAAGTAATATAAAATAATTTAATTTTTTATATTATGTAATTAAAAATAGTATTGTATAATAATTAATCTTAATAAATAAAAAATATTTTTTACATATTTATATGTTTTATATTTATTTTAAAGTAAAAGATTATATTTGTTATTTTTAAAATATTTTGTATTAAAATATATTTATGTATGTATATACTAATATATTCTATATTTATAAAGTTTATTATTACTCCCCTTTTATAACATTCTTTGATTTTCATTTAATAAAATCTAATGGTTCATAAAAGATGGCGCATTTAATGCACACAAAATGATTAGGCTAATTTTAGAGATATTTTATAGCATATTATCAATTTATATTTTTTTTATACTGTAAAAGAGATAATACACAATTTTATTTAGCTTTATTTTGTTTGTAAACGAGAAATGTATAATTTAAAAAAATACACCTATCTCAATTATAATATGTTCGAGATAAATTAATATCGATTACGAGATATATAATATTTATAAATACAAAAATATAATTTAATTAATCAAATTTATAATTAAGAGTTTCTCTTTATGGATACATATAATCAAGAGTTATCGCTAATAACTAGTCAAATTTGTAATTAATTTATACAAAATTTAAATTATAAAGTAAACATTAATCGATCAAGAGTTATCACTAATAACTAGTCAAATTTATAATTAATTTATTCAAAAGTTCAATTATAAAGTAAACATTAATCCAGAGAATCAATGTAATTAATGTAGATAAAATTGAGATAAAAAAATTAATTTTGTATTAAATGATAACATGACAGATAATTAAATAAAGAATAAATGGTCATTTTCGTGGGGTTTTTTTTTTTCAATAAAAAACTTATATTTATGTTTTTAGTTAAAATTCAAATGTTGGCCGTTTTAGATATTAATTTTTTTTAAGTCACATACTATTACGCATCAAAGATGGCGTAATTGAAGAAGAGCACTATAGCGCATTAACTGCCAGTGTTATAACAGCGAAACAGATCTTAAACTATAGTGCAAGTTTTGCCTACGATATAGTATTTTTATTGAGTTAAACTCTAAAATAGTTCTGATTGGCGTCGTGTACTAAAATCGTCTCTGAGATTTTAATTGCATCAATTACGTCTTTGAGATTGAGAAAAATGCACCATATTAATCCCTGACTCATTTTCCCTTAACGACATGATGATATGGCTAGATGACGTGGAAGATAAGTGACATTTGTCACTCTATAATTTGGCCATGTGTAATGATATGATGTAGTGACCAGTGATATGTGGCATGCTGACATGGATCGTTGTGCCACATGTCACAATGTTATTTAGCCACGTGTTCGTTTGTGCCACGTGTCGGAACAGTATTCGTCCACGTGTCATCCATTATGTCATCATTGTAGATGCACCAAATTAGTCCCTCACTTTGTATTAAGTGACTCATTTTAGTCCCTGAAATTGAATGTCGTGCATAGTTGTTAGAACCGAACTGGTGATCGAACCGGTAAGGTCACTGGGTCACTGGGTTACTGGTTCAACCGGTGGGTCACTGGTCGAACCGGTTAACCCGGTATAATTAAGTAATTATGTAAAATTTAATTATTTTTTCTTTATTATAAGTACTTTTATTTTTTTTATAAAAATAATAATTAATTTCAAATTTTAATACTTTATTAATTAATTTATATTTATTGTATTATTATATTATTATAAATAAAAACTTACATACAGTTAATTTTCATGTGAAGTTGATATTTAAAAACAGTTAGATGATTTGACAAGTTTAACTAAATATCATCTAACGATTTTCAATTATTAATTTCATATGAAGATAACTACATGTGAGTCTTTACCTATTATTATATGCTACAATTATTTATTGAAAAAATAATATTAATAGATATCATATAATCATAAAAAGAAAAAATAAATTATGGTTAATAATTTTTTTTATCTTTTTAATATATATATATATATATATTAATAAAATTTATAGTTAAATAAAATATAATTGATTTAAAAATGAGTGACTTTAAAATTAAAATTAATTGAATATAAGTAAAATAAAAAATTGCTATATGTATTCATTAAAAATAATATTAATATATTATATAATTATGAAAAGAAAAAATAAGTGAGTTTATAACTAAAATTAAAATAAAATAAATAAAAGTAAACTATTTGATGAAAGATATCTATATATATTATAATTTGCATATATATTAATGAAAATCAACACAGCTCAGCGGCAAGGAGAGGTTTTGATCTTCCAGCAGATAGGGGTTCGAACCCCATATCACACATTTTGGATAATTTGCCTTTCAAACGGTTCGGTCAGACCGGTCTTACCGAGTTTGACCGATTCTCACCGGTTCACTCCGGGTTTGACCGGTTCGTACCAGTTCTATACCTTGTACGGTTCAAATATCAAATCGGACCAGTATTAGGTCTGGTTCACCGGTTTTCCGGTCGAACCGGCCGGTCCGGTCAGGTTCTGCTAACTATGATGTCGTCCACCAAACTAGTCCCTTCAATTTTTTCTCATTTTTTTCTATAAATTCAAAATTCTCAATATTTTTGAATGTATTAATTTCAATTCTATTTTTTCACATGTTATTCAAATAAAAGTGCTTTTATAAAATAGTTTTTCCCTTGCAAATATCTTAACCGCCGACTTGGAGTTGATGTGAAGGCATTTCAAGCACCTTCACTACTATCTCTGACCTCTTTCAATGCTTTTATAAAATATTTTTTTCTCTTGCGGATACCCCTAACCGCCGTCTTAGAGTTGACATGAAGGTATTTCAAGCTTCCCTCATTACCATTTTCAACCTCTTTCATCTAAACTCCAAAGGTTGGAGATGATAGTGAGAGTGCTTGAAGTACATTCAATCTAGCTCATTTACACATAACGAAAACGTGTATTTCATAAGAATAAAAAAATGTATATTTTAATTATTGATTTCTTGTTAAAAGCACATATTTTTTTTATGAAAAAATGTGTCTAATCAATCATATAATTATTTTTTATTATAATATACTTATATATTACAAAATTTACCAATGTTAAATTATTAAAAAAATTATATAATTAAAACTAAAATCTTAAAAATTTTTATGAAAGCACCTATATTTAAACGATATGTGAAAAAATAGAATTAAAATTAGTGTATCTAAGATATTGAAAATTTTAAATTTAAAAAAAATGAGAAAAAATTGGTGAAGGGACTAGTTTAGTGCACGACATTCAATTTCAGGGACTAAAATGAGTCACTTAATGCAAAGTAAAGGACTAATTTGGTGCATCCACAATAATGACATAATGGATGACACACGGACAAATACTGTTGCGACACGTGGCACAAACAGACACGTGGCCAAATAACATTGTGACACGTGGCACAACCATCCATGTCAGCATGCCACGTGTCACTGATCACCACATCATCGTATCATTACACGTGGCCAAATAATAGAGTGACACGTGTCACTTACCGTCCACGTCATTTAGCCATGTCATCACGTCGTTAAGGGAAAATGGGTCAGGGACTAATATGGTGCACTTTTTTCAATCTCAGAGACGTAATTAGTGCAATTGAAATCTCAGAAACGATTTTAGTGCACGACGCCAATCTCAGGACCATTTTGGGGTTTAACTCTATTTTTATTAAATATAATATTCTTTTAGTTATCATTCAATATTTGTATTTATAAATAAGAAATTAATTACGTAGTCCTCATAATTAACCATATGAATACATCTATTTTTATTAGATTAAATTTAATTATTAATTTAAATTATATTTATTTAAATTTTAAATTAAAAATTTGTAATATTTAAATTTAAAATTATTTAAATAAAATCGGATGAAATAAAAAAATAAAAATAAACTAACGTAACATTATCCAAAATATTATATCCACATATCTTAAATAATTTTAAAATTTTAAATTGTAAATTTTTAATTTGAAAATTTTAAATCGTTAATTTTTTTTAAATTAAATATTGAATTAATCATATCAGTACGCATTATTATAGTTAAATTATTAGAATAATATACGTATTTCAACTACACTGACATTAAATACATTACACCTGCGTTATTGATCTATTACGTTGGCTGCATTATAGTTTTTTGAGTAAAGTATCGTTTTTGTCCCTAACGTTTGGGGTAAATTTTATTTGTGTTCCTAATGTTTAAATCGTTCTATTTGTATTCCTAACGTTTATAAAAGTGATTCAATGTTATCCTGTCGTCAATTACACATCATAAGTGTTTCAGTTTGAGTTTTAAAAATCTCTTCCTGAAGTTAGAATACAAATGTCTCGAATAGAATCGATGATCTGCTCCGAAAAATAGCTCATCAAATGTTGAAACTAATTCCTACAACATTTACATAATTCACTTTTCTAGGGACATAATTGAATCTAAACACAAATAGTGGGTATAATATTAAAATCGAACACATCCAAGTGAGACCTAATTGAGAATGAATACATCCAAGTGAGAATAATTGAAAAATATAATCTGATTTGTTAGTATAATTGATAGTAGGATAACATTGAATCACTTTTATAAACGTTAAGGATACAAATAGAACGATTTAAACGTTAGGGACACAAATAAGACTTACCCCAAATATTGGGACAAAAACGATACTTTACTCTAATTTTTTTTTTACCTTATTTCTCAATCAACGCCTGCGCTATCTGCCTATGATATAGTTACAAAATATTTAAAAGGGTAAAAAATTGAAAAATTGATTAAAAAATTAAATATTATTTTTATTTATTTAAAAAGAAAGTATCTGTTTACTCCCTAAAAGATTACATGATTTTAAATTGGTATTTGAAAGAATTTTTTTAATCAAATTTATCTTTATAAAATTTTAAAGATTTAATTATTTTACAAGTCCCTATAGTTTTATTAAATTTTCAATTAAGTTCTTATACTTTTTTTTCTTTTCAATTGGATTCTTATACGTTAATTTTTTTTAATTAAATCTCTATTAACGTTAAACGTCAAAAAAACATTAATGAGTTGTAAAATTCCTTATTTATTTCTGTCTTTCACATTCCTCTTCCTCTTCCTTTTTTCCTTTCTGTTATTCATCATTCTCTCTAAATAGCCACTCTCTAAAATCTTTCCTCTTACAGCTATGGAATAACAATAATAATAAAAATAACGGGCCTGCTACACATACAAGCTTACAAGCTTACAAGTTGGCCCAGCCCAAATACAAGTCACGCGCATGAAGAGAGATTACATGGAGCGTCAGCTTCACGCGCTCAACACTCAAACGGTTACGTATGGCAGACTCTTCCACTTCTTCCACTTCTCAAAGCGCTTCGAAAACAAGGAAACCCTTCCATTTTCGAGCGAAAATCAAAGTTCAAAATATACAAGTCATTGTTCGAAACCTCCGTCAAAACACCATCAAACTCTCCATCAAGAATCTGAAGAGAAAACAAAGCAACAATACTCAACGTAAGTTCATTAAGATTTCTGTATATTTTCCATATTACAAACTACGTTTTACTTTCCTTCTACGTCGTTGTTCTAGGGTTTACTGTTATTCTTGCTTCTTTGTTACACTGTTCTTCTACGTTGTTGTTCTAAGTTATCCTGTTATTCTTGTTGTTCTAGATCTTCTGGTAACTGATTTTTGGGGGTTTATTCCGTAGATTGGGGGGTGTATACTGCTTGACCTTGTAATGTGGCTTGATATTGAAGCATGTTTGAGTGATATCTGACTGATATATATGGATACTATATCTGAATCATATCTATGGGAGTATATCACTGTTATCAATGGGTGTATCTGATTCTTACATATGGGTGTATCTTACTGTTATATGGATACTATATCTGAATCATATCTATGGGAGTATCTCACTGTTATCAATGGGTGTATCTAATTCTTACATATGGGTGTATCTTACTGTTATCAATGGGTGTATCTGACTCATATATGCGTGTATCTTACTGTTATTAATGGGTGTATCTGACTCATATATATGGGTGTATCTTACTGATATCTTTGGGTGTATTTTTCGTTTCAGAGAAAATGGCAGCAAGAAACCAAACAAAAGACCTTAAGTGTGCCACACATCTCCTAAGTGATAAGTTCAGAAACATGAGTGAGGAGAAGAAGGCGATTGTGAGGGATCTCGGATTCGGTGGGTTGATGCACATCCCACCACTGAAGGTCGATCACCAACTGTTAAGGGAGCTGGCAAACAACTTCAAACTTGGGGAGAACAGACTGAAAACAGGATATGGTTCTTTTCAAATAACACCAAAAACAATAGGTGATGCGCTTGGCATCAATGCAACAGGTAACTAGCTTAAAATTATAGGTGTATATTAAGTTGATGCTTGGGTGTATTTAAGTTGATGCTTGGGTGTATTTGAACCGACTTGGATACTTTGTTGTTTTCCTTTTTGTAGGAGATCTATTTCCTGAGAAAGTTGAGTATAAGAAACTTTCTGATGATGACAAAATAATTTTTAGAAGATTCCAGGGTAAGACCCTCAAAAGTCTTACCGATGAGATGATGGAAATCGGCGTTGGCAACGAAGAGGAACGCCTGATGTTCAAGAGGATATTCATCCTCTATATACAGATGGCATTCCTTTTGCCAACGACGATAAACAAAATATCGCCTGTGCACTTGGCCCCAATTTTTAAGATGGACAGCATATCGGAGAGAAACTGGGGGGGCATGTTTTGACCTTCATGGTCAAGGGCATCACAGACTACAAGGAGAAAAAGAAGAAGGCAATTGATGGCTGCCTCTTCGCCCTGATGATAATTTACTTTCATCTTTCAAAAAACAAAGGCAAGAAGAGGGCTGAAAGACCACCAAAGCCCTGGATTGCAAACTGGACTAAGGAGCAGTTGGTGGAAAGAATGACTGCAGAAAGAGAGGAAATTTTGGTAAGTAAACATAATATGTTGGTTGTATTTTATTTACCTGAATGCTGCTAGCTAAAATATCTAATGTTTCAGGGGATTGTGAAGATGGTGGAGACAAGAGCAAGATAAAAAATGAAAAAAAAAGAAAAAAAAGAAAAAAAACAAGAAATAAAAAAAAACAAAAAAGGAAGGCGAATTCAACATCGCCTTCGGAGAAAGAAACAACTACTGACAGTGACACTTCTACCTCTGAGTCTGAGACTCAAGAAGACTCAGAGAATTCAGGAAGAAAACACCCCAGCAAAAAGGGGAAAAAGTAAGTACCATACTTGGGTGTAATTTCTTTTTCGAGTTGGGTGTATTTTGTTGATCACGTTGGGTGTATGTAGTTTACTAAGCTGGGTTTGTTTCGTTTGCTGCGTTGGGTGTATGTATTTTTTAGTATGTTCTAAATAATGATTGTTTGCCTTTCATAATGGACTCCAGAAAAAGAAAGAAGAGTCAAGAGAGGTCCGATTCTGATTCAGAATCTGAATCTGAATCAAGTGATGAGTAATGTCCTAAAATTATTACTCCTTTCTTTTGGCTTCATTATTAAGATTTCGTGTATTAACTGAAGTGTCTATTGTTAACTTATAGGAGCGAAGAATCATCACCGGTGGAGAAGGAAAAGAAAAAGAAAAAGACAAAAACAACACCAAAAAAGTAAGCACTTCTTTGAATAATATTCTGTGATAAAATTAATTTTTTATTTCTGATTGGTACTCTTTTTTTTCCACCCAGAACACAACCAAAAAAGAAAAAAGTTGTTGTGGAGGATTCACCTCCTGAAGAAGATCAATACTTTGATGGGTACAGTACCTCGTAAGCTATATTATCGTCTATCATCGTAATTATTTTTGTTAACATCTTCTTTTATGAATGTAGTGAGAGATATGAAATATCAAGTGACGAACTAGATGAATGGCTAAGGCAAAACGTTGATAAATCTGCTGCAGAGGGGTATGTCTTGCTGGGCTGACTATTTCAGATTTTGGTGTCTTTTGTATGCTAATAATTGTTTCTTGTTTCGCAGGGAGAACCAAGCTGACCTGCGATCGACAGAAGGTCGCTATGTGTCCTCTGAAACGTAAGAAGCTTTATTTAATAAAATCTTGTTATCATGATTTGGGTGTATTTTGTGGAAGCATTTCGGTGTATTGTGTTGATCAAGTTAGGTGTATGTTGTTTATTAAGTTGGGATATTTTGTTTGTTGTGTTGGGTGTATATTGTCCATTCGGTTGGTTGTATCTTGTGCATTCATTTGAGTGTATTTTATACCTGTATCTTATTTTGTCTGAATAACATGAAATCTGTTTTAGAATACCGGCTGTGAACTTGGGAAGTGATGATCCTTCCTCTCAAGGACGCACAGAACAGAGTAGTGTAAACCAGCCGTCACAGAGCATGTAATTTCTCTTTCAAATAACCGTTACTTTTGTTCTTCTATTACCCTTCTACTTCTAATTATGTATATATTTTTTTTAGAAAAAAAAGCCCTTTATTATTTTATTCAAGAAAAAAAAGGCAGGAAAAAAAAGCAAAAACTGCAAGTATGTAAGTTCTCAAAAAACAAAGCCTGTCTTCTTTTTGAATTGTTCGGGTGTATTTTTTGACTTTCTTTGGGTGTATTTTAGGTTGAGTCCGGCTGATTCGAATATGATGGTTGTGAGGGAACAGACACCGTCGGAAGCGCTTGCAATGTGAGTTTTCCAATAATATTTCAACCTTATAACCTTATTATTTTCAAAGGCGTTGTTAACCTTTCATTTTTCTTCTTGTTTAGAGTCCCGATTCAGATTTTTGCGCCGGCATCCCAAACAACCACTGAGACAGATTTTGAACCAACCACTATGCTACAGATTGAAGGGACTACAGAAATGTAAGAAATAGTATTGGGTGTATATTTGTTTAGAGTTTGGGTGTATATTTGCTAACAGTTTGGGTTTATATTGTTCATGATTAGTTTTTTTTACGCCATGATTAATTTTTTGTAACTGTGCAGCACTCCTGAAACCCCGAAACAATTTCAAGAGACCACACCCACGATTCCCCCAGCTCCAACTAAAATGTAAGTTCATCAGACTAAAATCAATCTTTGCTTATCATCTGTATATTCTTATTCTTATTCTTATTCTTATACATGATGACGCAGTCATCCAGCCGCAGAAGACGCTGCTGCCCTGTTGATGATGGCACGGACAGCAACCTATGTTCCTAAAACAGATCCAGGGGTGCCATCATTCAGCCTTGGATTGACTGATTCAAGCCAAGAGGGGGCGTCAACGCAGGAGACAGAAAGGGCAAAATCTCCTGAAGCTGCAAATTTGCTAGAACAATTGGACGATTTGGTCCAAAAAATAGCAAGTAGTGCGACGAAGGGAAAAAACAAAAGTCCACAAATTCAGAGGGAGACTGGGGGAGAAAGTTCTGCGAAGTTTGAAACTCCTGGGGCAATAAATCAGATTACGGATGATATGAAACAAAAGTGCTACATCTGGGGAACGAGACTGAAGGAAGACGCAGATGGCAATACTAACGAGTATGAGGAGATGTGCACTCTCATTGCCCAACATGAATACATTTTGATGAGAATGCACCTTGCATCCCTCCAGGAAAAAAGTGATATAGAATCTCAGGTAATATTAGAATAACATTAATGTTTTTACACCAAAGTCAACTGCAATGTTTATTAATGTAAAATTGATTTCGGCATATATTTCTAGATTGTATCTGCCATCTGCCTCATCCTCAACCAGAAAAATGAAAAGAGGTTTCAAGAACAAATATACTGTCTCCCCCCCGATATTGTGGTTAGTGTTACTTCTACGAACTTTGGGTGTATTTTCTGTATTGAATTGGGTGTATTTTTTACGTTCGATTGGGTGTAAGTTGTGTATTTTCAGTATTTCATTTCTTGTTTCGCAATTCTTGCAGAGCATGGCACTTTCAGATCACCCAAATGGGGAATTCATATCACCGAAAACGAATAAGGAATTCAGGGTGGAAGACTACCCGAGTTTTATTCCCTTCATAGATAGAAAAAAATTAACTTCGCATCCATATGTAAGTTTTCGTTTGCTAAATTTGTTAGTACGCTTATTTACTTATATGCCGAATAAAATAACGCACTGTTGAAATGTGGCAATCCTTCAGATTTTTGCACCTGTTTGCCACTCGGGGCATTGGTGGTTATGGCTGATAAATACAACGAAGCGAAAAATGTCATATACTTGACCCGCTACACAAAAAAGCTCCAAGCGAAGAGAGAAAGCAGATTAATAAATTCACTGTAAGTGCCTCTGTCTTCTTTACTTTAATAGATAGGTCTATTTCGTTAGTTGTGTTGTGTGTATGTTGTCCATTCAGTTGGGTGTATCTTGTGCATTCATTCGGGTGTATTACTGATTTGTTTTGGTATTTAAGGGATATGTATTTTCAAGATTGAGAGCATATGCCGGCGGGAAACCTCTGTAGAAAGACGAGAAGAAGAAGGAAATTAAAGCATCATATGTTAAAATATCAGGCCAAAAAACAAGGTATAAATTTGTTACTCTGAACATTAAACTTTCCTAAATGAGATTTGTAATCTATTTTCTTCGTTTTCAGCTATGACTGCGCTATCTATGTTATGAAGTGGCTTGAGTTAATTGAGCCGGAAAACATTAAAAAGGGGAAGTATAAATGGGATAATTGGAAACAGGTAACTGTCTTTAGAACTATATAACTCTGTATTACTTTACTGAATTAATATTGCTGTTTAAACAGAATATACTTTTTAATTGTAGGAGGAGGCGGACCACTATAGAGTGGAGTATGCTTCCCGGATACTATTCAGTGAGATGAATAAACAGAGAGATCAGGCAATTAGAGAGAGTAGTGCTATAAGGCTGTCGAAGCCATCCTCTGTATTATTGAGTCCGTTTTGTCAGATAAATTCTGCTGATATAGAAACTGCGTAATCCAACTGCTGGGTAGTTTGTAAATTGAACAAATGATGTAAATATTTGCCATTTATCAACAACTTCTATTCCATGTATATTTTTTTCTATAGTTAAACTATCTGTGCTGTTAAACTGTCTGTGCTGTATTCAAAAGCTGTATTACAGGTGGTAAAATATGAAGGAAAAAATCAAGGCATATATAAACGCAAATTATAAACTGTTACACCCAACGCAAGTCTAATAATACACCCAAGATTGCATAAAATATACACCCAAACTGTATGTGCTGTATTCAAAATGTATGAATTACATGTACTAAAATATGAAGAAAAACATCAAATCAAATATACACCCATAACCTGCGAATTTTTACAGCTTTTGTTCTATATGTATCTATATATGTATCTATATGTAAATTGTCAATGAACAAAAATACACCCAAAAGAACAGTTCTTTTACACCCATATTCTCTAAAACTATACACCCAAAGAGTTATCCCCTGCTGCTGGTACCCTGAACTGATAATTCATAACGTGTGCTTGATATTGGCTGGAATTTGAATGCACCGCTGATGCAGCATCAAACAGGTTTATCTGAATATAACACTCACACATTAGCTAAATTATTAACGAGAAAAATAAACTCAATCGCTACAAATTTAAAGAACATTACTTTTACCTCACTTAAAACTTTCGTCTTCTTCTTCTTTGTGGCATTTGCGATCTGTTTGTCCAACTTTGAACCTAGCCTATTTTTTGGATGTCCTCTTGTTCGAATCCTTGGCGGGCTTTGAAGCTCGTTAATGGATTCCCGTCTTCGTGGGATAAAGAAGATGTCCCCTTCCTTTTGGCTTTTAAAGATTCCATCTCGGCCATGACGTTATCGTACGCACGGTGCAGAATTGCAGTCAGCTCCTCCGATTCAGATGCAAATTCGCAAATATTTTGCGAACGAAAAACTAATTGGTCGAACCTCTTGCTTCTTGGCTCCATCAGTGGCTCGTCGTGGCTGCTCTTGATGTGTGTGTGTCGCCTCTTTACCTTCTTGCTCCATCGTTCCAGTATATATCTAGGGGACACTTGGCTTACTTGTTCGAAGCTTAACACGCTTAGTGCGTGACGGCACAGTATCCCTCTCGACTCGAATAATAAGCATTGGCATTTTACCTCGGCTGCAACTGAGTTGTAAGTAACCACAAACTTGTTGAATATTGAGCTGGAAACTTGTTCTCCGACTTCGTATACTGAATAGCCTAGAGAGGAATTCTTTAATCTGGTGATGCAATTCGCCTTTCCTCTGAGTTGCGCTTGGACTTCCCTAAACTTTGCATGAGTGTACGCATCTTGAAACTGAGCTTCAATGGAGGATTTGGTTGCACACGGTATGACAGTATGAAAATCTGCAGCATCTGATTCTCTCTCTGCTTGCTCCCTGCTTCCGAGGTAATTATCGTATTGTTTGATGAACTGAATAAGCGAGCTGTTCCAGGTGATATACTTGTTAAAAAATGAATGCATGCTCTCGCTCCTTTGTGTGCTTCTCATCCCTACCCAGAAGTGGTGATCCAGATAGATAGGAACCCATATGTGACGGTGTTCGTACAGATCTGCATAATACACCCAAACACAGACTATAAATACACCCGAGGGGAAATGCAATATACACCTCTGCTGCAGATTTTAAAAAGACATTACCTAAAAGCCACTTGTTGTCCGCAAGACCAAAATTCAGCAGAAAATCATTCCAATTCCTATCGAATGAGTCTTTGCTGTGAGAGTTCCAAACAACTTGGCTCATTTCTTGTTCGATATCGGCATGTCCCTTGTACCCGTTTAATTTGCTTGGAATCTTCTTCATGATGTGCCAAATACACCAACGGTGAACTGTTGTTGGCATACAGGCCTCTAAAGCCCTTTTCATTGATGCGCACTGATCGGTGAGAAACCCTTTCGGAGCGTTTTCTCCCATGCAATGAAGCCAGCATTGAAATAACCATTTGAATGATTCAATTTCTTCGTTCTTCATCAAAGAGCATCCGAGAAGTGTTGACTGACCGTGGTGATTCACCCCGACAAAAGAACCACAGACCAAATTATACCTGAAACAAATTACCATAGTCCAGAATGCAAAATCATTAGGTACACCCCAACAAATGCTTCGTATACACCCAATGAAACAGCCAATATACACCTCTGCTGCGGATTCGTAAAAATAAATTAATTTAGCATCATAAACAGGGGAAGTTTGTTACCTGTTTGTATTGTAGGTGGTGTCGAATGAAATGACGTCTTCGAAATACTCAAAGGCAGCTCTGCTTCTTGCATCGGCCCAAAAAGCCAGCTTAATCGATTGATCCTCCTCGAGTTCGAGCTCAAAAAAGAAATTCGGATTCTTCTCTTTCATTCTTAACAAATATTTCCCGAATTCCTTTGCATCTTCTTGTTCGGAAACATTCCGCACTTCCCTGGTAATGTAATTTCTCATGTCCTTTTCGATAAAATTTAACTCGCGGTGGCCCCCGGCAGCCGCAACAAATGATTGGTAGGTTTTGCTTGGTCTGATACCGGCCTCCTCGTTATTCTCTATCGTACGACGAATGGACATGCTTAGTTTCCTGTGCTGTTTGAGCATCTCTGCTTTACTTAGACAGCAGGGGTGTGAATGATCCAGCACAACCTTTGAAATGATCCAAGCACCGACATCCTTCAATGTGTGTATATAAATTCTTGCTGGACAGTTTAAACCGGCTATCAGATTGGTCTTCTCGGTCGGAGATATTTCAGATTTCCATTTTCCCTCTCTGCTACATGTAATCAGTTGATTCTTAATCTCGTTTCCCTTCCTATTTGTGCACCAAACTCTTGTAGATAAACCTGCAGCCTTGGCGTAGTTCCTGTAAAATTTTCCAGCATCTTCAAGGGTGGTAAAGGTCATTCCAACCTTCGGAACAAGCTCATCATCAACAACTGAGAGAGGCTGCACAATACACCATGTCAGAACTGTGAATACACCCATAGATATGATTCAAATACACCCAATCATGTCTAATATGATACACCCGAACCGCAACAACTCAACTACAGAATGACCTTTAAAGCCATAAACTGTAAATACACAGGCTGCAGAATACACCATGTCAACAACTAAAAACACACCCAATCATGTCTGATATAATACACCTGAACAACAACAACTCAATTAAAATAACAAAAAACCAGTAAAGTGTAAATACACCCACACTTCTAGCAAAAATACACCCAAAAAAGACCTGATCTACACCCGAGCGTCTGCTACAAATTCCAGATAATTAATCACAACTAATACATTGAATCGACAGATTCATGTTAACGTGTTAGTTTCACAGTCAATGTTCAGCAATTTTTCAACTACACAATGCTATACAAATTACTGAAAGAAAATTCATACTAATCCTATGTAAATCAAACCTCAGGAACTTCGTTAGATTCAAATTCATAATCCACTTCGCCTGGATTCAGCTGACAATCTGAAGTTGAATGATCCATTATCTTCAAAACGAGTTCAAACTTTAATTTCAGAAAACAACAAATCAAAATAGAAAACGAATCTCGAGTTGCAGAGAGAGAAAAAGGTAACGTAAACGAAGAATATACCAGTGAGAAAAGGAGAGGAAAAGAACAATGGAGAAGAAGGAGGGAAGACGCGCGAGAAGAAGAACAACCAAATCTCAAAATAACGAAAACGAAGAAGGAAACAAATATTTTAAATTTGGTAGTTAGATATACGCGGGATCTTATATAGCGCGTGTAATCAACGTATATGGAGCAGCGCGTATTTTGGTTTTATTGTTTAATGAACTTGTAAAGCATACAAGCCCTAATGGCTTGTATGCAGAGCTTTTCCGTAAAAATAAATAATAATGATAACACATTAATTAGTGAGAGCCACTAATAACAGAGAAAACAATAATGTTAGACTCCTGTTCTAAAGAACAAACAAGGCTTCTGTTCTTGAGATTCCAAATCTACAAAAAAATATAAATGAAAAATTCTTCCAAGATTTTATAAGGCAATTACTTGGGAGAAATCAAAATTCTCTCAATATTATCACCAAGTCTTCCATCCCTGGCATTAATGTAAGCAATATAAGTACTCAACAACGTTCTAATAGCCAAGAGTCTCTAAATAGAATCAAAGGAGAGAATTGAAGCCCTTGATGGAATGCCATAATAAATCACAATTCTTGTATTCAACTCACTTGAATTCAAGACCATGATGAATAGCATGGGCCAAACAAATTATAAAACCACAACAAATTTAAATCACAAGTCAACAATAAATTTCAGATTCTGATTTAGGAACCAACTTACCTGAATCATTCAAAACCAATTGAGGAAGACGATGACATCTACAATAGAAGAATCATCCAATGCGACGACGACGCGCGGTGCACAGCTAGAAACGACGCTAAGGTCGCGCCATCATGAAGGGAAAGGTGGAGACTATAATACTCCAAATTTTTGAAAAATTAAATAATGAGTTATTCATGATTTATTATTTTATTTAAAAAAATTATTCTCCTAAAAGTAATTAAATTAAATTTTATGATATTTTAAATTTAAAATTTATTAAAATTTTTAAATAATTTTTATTATAATAAAATATTTCGAGAAAGATAAAAGAATTATAATTATTATTATTTATTTTCCTTGGCCGATGATAAGGAAAAGCTAGATCTCTTGCTTATAAGTATGTATATATATAAAGCATGACACATGTTTCTTTATATATATACCTAATGACAACTAAGCTTCCTTATTTCATTAATCACCATCATTCATTTTCATCAACGAAGACAAACTTCCAAAGGAAAGAAAGAAAACTGAGAGAGAGAGCGTGAATTTTATGGAAACATAAATTTCGACTTCGATTTCTTACGATCCGTAACTTTGATAAAAAATTTAATTCAGTAAAAGTATTCTATCTTCCTCCTCTACATGATGGTATCACTTTTGTTCGGTAGAAGTTGACAGTAACATAGCTCTTCTTCCCATTGAATTCGGCTAATTTGAGTTCTAAGAGACACAGGCGATTTCTGACACTTTTCTCTTCAGCAGCTCGATTAGAAAGCTTTTTCGGAATTTTCGTTGATTTTGATTTCATACAGAGGTAAGGGATTTTAGTTTAAAATTAAGAATTTTCGATTTAAAAATGCCCAAAAAAATAGTACATTATTGCAAATATGTTAATAATTATACTATTCTTGAGTTCGAATTTTGGCTGTGAACAATTGGCTGTGACTATGATTGAATTGTTGGTTGTGAATGTTGGTGAAATTAGTGTTACTTATTAATTTGAAATATGAATTGAATTTTATGAGTTGAGTTTGAGTTGTGGCTGTGCTTGCTGCTAAGGATTAATAATTTTATTATATGCCTGACTGATGATGATTAAAGATTTACTATGTGTTGGAATGATGAGTGTTTATAGAAAATTATGTTTGACATAGTGCAGAAAAGTAAAGGTTTAATTATGTTTAAGTACTTGAAATCGTGTAAAATATTGATTCTGGGTACTTGAACTGTGTTGGCAGTGAAGACAACTTTGAATGACTGAACAGGGGTTAAACTTGTGATTTTGGGAAGGGTTATAAGTTTAAAAGTGGATTTTGGTATGTGAGGTTGTTGAAAATGTTTAAGGTAGAATTTTTGCATGATTGACAGTAGAAAGAATCGATTTCTAGGAGCAGTCCAGGTCATAATTTTGAATGAAACTATTTTTTCATAAAACTTTAATGTGTTTTGAATGTCTCATAAAACTTTAAGAAATTATTGATGAGTGATTTGAGAGAAATGAATTTTTGAAAATTGATTGTTTCTACAGAAAATTCTATTTCTTTACTGCAGAAGCACCAACTTCCAGCCCACTTAATTTTCAATTCTGGTAAGTATTTGAGCCGAACCTAATGGCCATTTTAAGCTTTGAGTGTTTACAATATTTAGTTTAAATTTCGTGCCAAAATTCTTTTTAACCAATTAGATATGTTGCAAAGAATGTGGGTAGCTCACTAGACTTCGAAAACAGAATTCTAAAAGGCAGGACTATGTTTCTAGCCTCATAACTTTTTCATATGACATCGTAATAATCTGGAATTTAATTTGTCAGAAAGTTAGTAGAGTCTTGTTTGAGATCATAAATTTTAAAAGGCAATGGGTGAAAATTGGATTTTTAATGGATTTATCAAACTCACTGCTCCCTGCTATTTTTCTACATTTTCTTAGAAAACTATAACAGAATTTTAAGAAAAATGGTGCAAGATTTAATTGTGACCGAGTTAACTCAACACCAAGTCATGCTTTCTAAAATTAGTAGTACTATATCAACCAAGAAAGGTTTAAAGTTAATTGGTGATGCGGAGGTATGTGTAGTTAAGTGGTGATGCGGAGGTATGTCTAATAATGCAGTGATGCGGAGGTACGTGTATGTAATTGGTGATGTTGAGGCATAATAAGGAAAAAGACAATGAGAAGCCATGTATAAAAGAGATAACCGAAACGGATAATGAATCGTGAAAATTTTATGTCGAATAGGCTTTGTGCCAAAGTGCTAATGCGAAAGTGCCCGCCTGACTGATAGCCTAAGATTGCTAATGCGAGAATGTCCGCCTAACTAATAGCATATGGAATGTGAATGGACCTTGTGCCAAATTGCTAATGCAAAAGCGCCCGCCTAACTGATAGCCCGAGATTGCTAATGTGGGAATGTTCGCCTAACTGATAGCCTGTTTCTATCGTGTGCCAAGATATCCTAACGGACATACCCATGATGATAATTGTGGCTGACTGACACAGTAAATAAACCATATTTGGAGTTTGCTCTGAGTAATATCGGGTTGTGGGTAGACAACCTACGCATGAGCTCATGGCCTGCTTAGGACAGACATGCATCATATTGTTTGAGCATTTGTATTTGGTTGTGTTTTACTTGTTGTATTTTCTCTGTGATTGTGTTGTTTGCCTTGGTGACTTGCTTGTGTGTTTAATTAGTTATTTTGTTATGCTGCAAACATTAGTAAAGTAATTTAAAGAACGTGACTTAAAACGGCTTTAATTAAGGCTTAGGAGGAATTTTAAGGAGTCAATAAAGAAAACTATTTTCTTAGGGACATGAGTTAACTATTTGTATTTTATTCTGTATTTGTTTTTACGGCATTCACTTTTTCTACTGAGAACATGCGAGGACGACGTTCTCACCCCCTTACAGATCTTCTGTTTTCAGCAACAGGTCCGGGAATCCTTGGCGAAGAGCCGTGACCGATCCACAGAGTTTTGTAAATACACGTATTCGTATTCCCTGTATTTGATTTAGTCCTAGAATTTACTCTCCCTCACCGTTCATTGTTTTGACTTTTAGAGGGGTAGGACTTGTAATTGAGAGTCTTTAAATAAGTCTATGTATATAAAGCTATGTGAATATATACTTTTGTGGTTAAGAGTTATAAAATAAAGTCTCCTTTCGATTTCTTGTTTAAAATTTTGATTCGTATTCGTAAAGCCTCGATATTGAATAAAGATAATATAAAATAAAAAGGTTTAGACTTGAGTAGCGCTCGGACTCTTAATACGATCATGAGGTGCTAAAAGTTAGGGTGTTACAAAGACAAAAGTGCGTAAGATGGATGGCTGGTGTGTGTGGCGATAGCAAGTGGGGAGAGAGGGGGAGGGGAGAGAGAGGCATCAAGCGGCCTTCACGAGGGCTGTTCCTCCATCTTTGTCACTGAACCACTACCGGCTTCATACTCGCTGCTGCTGGTCCACCGCTTGTATAGCTTTTCATAAATTTTTTTTCCATTGGTTCTAATCAGATGCGAAGGGGTGAGAGCAGGGATGAGAGAGGGAGGACATGGAGTTTCTAAATCTGAAAAAATGTTAAGAATATTTGTGGAAATTAAAAAAAATTAAAGTGATTTAGATTAAGTTATTTATCATTAATTTTAGAATATTCCTTTTTTAACAGAATATTCTATTATCATAGACTTTTTTTAGATGGTAAGGACTTAATTAAAAAAAATTAAATGGTATAAAAATCTAATTGAAAAGAAAATAAGTATAAGAATCTAATTGAAAATTCAGTGAACTATAAGAACCGAGTAATTAAACCAAATTTTAAATTAGTTAAGTTAATCCTTCATTTACTTTTCTTACTACAGCATTAACAGACATACACGTTAAGTTACATTTTTGTTTTTGGTCAAGGCATTGTAAAAGCCCAAATTGAAAACAGCAACCAAGCAAATCCGCTTTATCCATCTGATTTTTATCTCCCCTATGATATGTCCTTGGCATGTCCCAAAACATCATATAAAGGTATCATGACTTTTATGGCTACATCTCCTATGGCTGTATCTCTGTCGTGCCGGTCAAGCCTCATTCCGGTTGAGTGAGTATGGTGATGAAGATGTTACTTGAGAAGTGATCCAACATCAGTCATTTATGTTGTTTCTTTCTATCACTTTCAATTTTTGGAAGAAATAATATAATGACATGATATGAAAGTTTTGAAAGATCTAGAATTTGAATTTTAAAAGTAGAAAAAATAGTACGAGACAAATAAAAAAAAAATTATACAAAAATCAAGTAAACTCAAAAGAGATTTTTTTTTAAAAGAAAGTGTTAGAGATATAATTATTCATGGTATCTTTTTTTATTAGTTAAAGCTTTCGAGTAAAGTAGTATCATGGTATAAAAATGGATCCAAGTTCTTCAACTCGCTTTTGAGAATCAATGAAACCAAATTAAAGCATCATCATTCATCAAGGCAAGATGAATGGATTCGGACAACAACCCCATCAAGGCAAGTTCTTCAACTCGCTTCTGACAACTTGCTATTAAACCTCTTATAAACTATCTCGTATATGAACTATGATGATTGGGCTTTGCAAACATGCGTGTATATGTATGTGATTGAGAAAGTCGATTAATGTTAGAATAATGAGGGATGGAACTAGGAAGAGAAGAAGATGAAGGAACTCCCATACAACACAAGACCAAGACACCTTGTGGGTTAGTATTATACGAGTAAAATATTATTGATTATAAAAGATTATGACGTTGAAAAAACCAATCACATAAGATTTAGAATTAATTTGTAATCATGAATAATACATCTCGCTTGACAAATATGACCAGCTGTTAACTTGGTAGTAACACCATTAGTCAGTATTCCTACTTGTAACTTTACTACATAGTCATTGAATGGCTCCATCACGTGAAAAATTAAATAAAAAAAATAAAAATTATTGCCATAAAAGACTATCCAAAATCATGATCTTAAATTTTGTGAGTTGCCTCATAAAACACAGTGGAGGGTCTAATCTAGCTTTGTCACAAAGAACAATCAATAATGGCAATATAAATCTATCCCTCGTCATGTTTCACAACTCTCAAAAAGAGCCATAAATATTCACAAGATGTCCCAATGTCCAGAACTTCAACAACACAGTACGAGAAGCACCAGAATCATTAGTTAGAATCTCAGGCAGAGTATACCTCAATAATATTAGGAGCCATTGAGGGTTCCAACGGTGTTGGAAAGTGATATTGATAAAGCTATTTGAGAAGTGAATGATGTGAGAGTAAAAGAAATCTCAATTAGTAAGGTGTGATTCACAAATTTCATTTTCCTGGATTATTATTAGGTGAGTTTTACAGTGTCTTTTACTAAGGTGTTTAAATTGCCTAACTTATTTTTAAAGATAAAAAATAAAATATTTAAAATAAAAAATAAAATATTTAAAATTTATTAAATATTATCTATTTGTCTTTTTTAATAAATTAGGCATAATTTTAAAGGCACCATAGCATTCACCTTATTATTATGTCACTGCAAGAAGGGGGTGTTTGCGATATGTGAAGGAGGGTTTGGATTTTTGGGAGGAAGCTGTACTAGCCAATTTTATTTCTTTTAACATTTTATTTTATTTTTCATGTCAAATATTAATCAATGACTTAACCGTAAATATATAGGGTTGGAAGTGAATTAAACCCGTTCATGAGCCAGCTCGACTTTTTAATAGTTTGATAAGCTGAACTCGTGAGCTGCTGAGTCGAGTTTAAGTTTAAAATTGAGCTCATAATAAATTAAATAAATCGAACTTAAATTTGGATAAGCTCAACTCATTAACTTGTGAGCTAGATCGATTATATATATATATATATATATATATATATATATATATATATATATATATATATATAATATAATATAATATAATATAATATAATATATAATTTTTCATATATATTAATGTTTTAATTATTTAAAATTTTATAGTAATTTTTTATTTATAATTTTGATGTAGGATATAAATAAAAAATTTATAATTGATAGTTAGATAATATATAAAATTAATTTTTTAAAATATTTTTTAATATATATATATATATATATATTTATTGATACAGAATTATAGATTATGTTCTTATTATTTGAGCCAATGATGCGGAATTTAAAACCCACAAACTAACCGGCAAGTGCACCGGGTCGTACCAAGTAATATCTCAGGTGAGTGAGAGTCGATCCCACGAGGATTGATGGACTAAGCAACAATGATTGCGTGATTTATTTAGTTAGACAAACAGAAAATGATGTTTTGAGAGTTTAATTGCATCAAACAGTAAATTCAGAAAATCAGAAAGCAAGTAGTAAACATGTTGTGAAATATATGAGTAAAACAGTTAAGACTTCAGAGATATTTATCTTCCGGATTAACTTTTTCAACTATTTTAATCATGCAAGATTCAATTTACGGCAAACTATATGTGACTAAACCCTAATTCCTTAGACCTTTTTAGTCTCCTCTAACCTTCGTCAACTGCCAATTCCTTAGTCACTTGATTCCAATCAGAGGGTTAAGTTCAATTCTAGTTTATGTGCCACAGAAATCCTAATTATCCAAATATAAGAGGATTATATGTCACGTATCCCGTTAAGTTCAGATAATTAGAAATTTAGGAGAATATGTTTTCAAACTATTGTTTAGGTAAAGAGCTTTTCCAAGTTTTACAAGAATTCAAATATAATAAGAGTCATACTTCCGTTCCACCCAGATTCATAAGATAAAGAACGAAAACAATTCTTGAAATTGAAATCAATACATGAATTAAAATAGAAAATTAATAGTATTAATCCATAGAATAAATAGAGCTCCTAACCTTAACAATGGAGGTTTAGTTACTCATGGTTCAGAGAAAAAATAAGGATTCTGTAAAACTGTAAAGTGCGGAATGAGGTAAGAGAGAAGAGATGAGAGGAGAAGAGAAGAGCCCGAAGGGCTGATTCTTTTCCCTTTTATATCTAATCATAATTAATGTAAAATATATTTTCTAAAACTAAATAATATCTTTTTCCATTTTAAAAATAAAATAAAGTTTAATCAAATTTAATAAATGTTTCGTGCAGGCCTTGAGGAGCGAGTGGGGACCACCAAGTTTGCTAAAGGTGGCGCCAAACTTGGAGGCGCCTTTGAGGCCGTATGCATTCTTCAAGGTTCTCCTTAGCTGGCGCCAAACTTGAGGTATCTCAAGTTTGACTTCGCTTGAACGCCCTATACTTCCTGGAGTGGGTGAGTGTGATGCCAAACTTGGAGCGCTGAGGCCGAAAGCAATGGGGATTGTAGCACTCCTGGCGCCAGACTTGGAGAATCCAAGTCTGGCGCCACCTCCTTCTTCTGCTGTAACTTCGTTTCTTCACGCAAACTCTGTCAAATTCATCTAAAATGTTACCTTAAATAAACAGAATTGCACATAACTCAAAGTAGCATTCATAGTGGCTAAAAGATAATTAATTATTGATTAAACTCAATAATTTAAATGCAAATTCACTAGAAAAATATAGGAAAGATGCTCACGCATCGCAACACCAAACATGAATTGTTGCTTGTCCTCAAGCAACCAAAATTAACACAGGTTTAAGATGTGAATTTGCATGAGAAGTGAGAGTTCAATTAGGCTCATGTCTCTTCTTAAAGTGGGCTTTATCTATTGCAATACTGAATAGTTTTGGCATCTCACTCTCCTTTGAATAAGAGGAATGTCACTGTCATTCGGAGTTAGAATCCGGATAATATTATGAATTCTCTAATCTTTTATACTTCAGTTTAATCCTTGAACACAACAAATTTCCTTTAATTCTCTTTTCTTTGGTGCTTTGCACCCTGAGCCTAGCCGTGACTTTAAATGTTTCGTCTCAAGCTTCACTTGACACAAAAACACCACAAGCACTTAACTGGAGAACTCTCTTTAAGCTCTGATTATTGCATTTGATCTCGACTCTTAGTGTTCTGTCTCAAGGCTTACTTGACACATTCACACCACAAGCATATAACTAGGAAAACAACTCATTGAGCTTTTAATCATGTCTGACCTCTCTAGTCATTGATGCTCAGAGCCTTGGAACTTACTTTTTATTTTTCTTTTGCTGTTTCTATTGCTTCAAGGATTAAGCTTTTACTAACTTCAGAGAATTTATAATAGTTCTCTAAATTTCTATTCCTTATACATCCACATCCTTTGATTCAAATTCAAATATGCACGGTTCATGTCATGCATTCAGAATCACAAAGAATACCACCACATTTAAGTAAATACGACTACTCTTTGTTATAAATTCTATTTCTCATGCAATACATCTTTTTCTTCTTTTTTTTCCTTTGAATTCAAGCTCAGTGAACCATACATGAGACACTTTTCAGAATTAAAAGCAAATAACAAAATAAAAATAGCAAATCAAACTAGAACCTAGGAATTGAAATAACAAAGGATAATGCAATAACTAAGACAAAACAGCAGAAAATAGGAACCTAACATAATAATGGCAAAATAATATAGGAAGTGAAAGGAACTAAACCACCTCAATCTTCCTGGTAGGGATCTCTCTCCTCTGGTCGTGATCCGTATGGTCCTATCAGGCGGCTATAATCCTATCTCAGCTGATAAATCTTCTGGCGCTGAGAGTCCTGAGCAGCTCTCATCTGATCAAGGGTGGTGGTGAGATGCTTCCAACGGTTGTTCTGTGTCACCCTCATCTCCTCAATAGATGCAGTGTACTGTTGCCAGCGGCTATCCTACGTGATCCTCATCTGCTCAATGGAGGATGTGAGCTGCTGCCAGTATTCTTGGGGTGGAAAGTAGTGTCCTTGAGGCAATGGGGGCTGGTCCTGTTGAGCTTCTTCTTCAGCTTGTTCTACTCTGGGGAGCCACTGGTATTTTCTGACTAGTTCCATAGTCTTCTTCGTGATAGGTCTCTCAACTGGAATAGGAAAGTCATTCTCTATCTTTACCTTAGCGGCCTCACAGAGACAATAGATGAGATGTGGGAAGCCCAACCTGGCATTCTTAACAGTGCTGGCAGCCACGTGATAGATTTACTGAGCAATAACGTCCTCCACTTCCACTATCTCTCCCTTTATGATGTAGTGGATTATAATGGCCTGGTCCACAGTGCACTCGGACCGGTTGCTAGTGGGCATGATAGATCTCCGGATAAAATCTAGCCATTCCCTAGCCAAAGGAGTCAAGTCACTGCTCTTGAGATGACACGGCTTCCTCTCAACACCAATCTCCATTGGGCCTCTGGAATGCATATATCAGCGAGCACTTACTCCAATTGCTGATCTCTGTTCACCCTCTCACTGTAGCATCGAAGTGTGGGCGCATGTGGTTGTAATCGAAGGGTCTGTCGGATATTTTTTGGATTAAAATCAATGATTCTTCCCCTCATAAAACTTCTGTGGTTCCTTTCATTAACTCCAGTGACATCCTTGTATGTGATCCACAGATTCCCATAAAATTCCTAAATCATCAATTGTCCGACCTCTATATGCGGATTATACAGGAACTGCCATCCTTGTCTCTGAATCTGGTACTGAGTTTCTGGATATTCATCCGGCTGGAGTGCAAATCGCACTTCCAGAAGTACATGCCTCTTGCTAGTAACCTAAAAAAAATGCTCTTCATGCAATTTAGAGCGAAATCTCCGTGCATCATGAGAACCGGTGGCCGGTTCCTTTCCTTTCCTCTTTTTGGAGGGTTGAGTGGTCTTTGGTGCCATGAAAATAAACAGAAGAAAACAAGCAAAGCGACAACACCAAACTTAAAACTTTTGCTCGTCCTCGATCAAACTAGAGAAATACAAAGGGGAAGACAGAGGAGAGGGAAAGAAGAAAGTGAAAAAGAAGAAAATAAAAAATAATACTAAAATTTTATTTTCTGTTTTGTTTTGTTTTGTTTTTTTTGATCTAAAAGAAAAGAAAGACAGAAGAAGGGAATGTAAAAGAGGATGAAAATGGGGTAAGGGGGAAGATAGGAAAGGGGTTGAGGTGAAGGTTTTGGGGTTAGTGTAGTTGTTGTGGTTGAGAAGGGGGGTGTGGAAAGTGGACGAGAGTTGAAATCAAAAGATGCAGTAAAGAGGGAGAGGCTAACAATTTCGAAGAAGAAGGTGAAGGAAGGGGTTGGCTTTGTGACGTTGGGAGTGGGGAGGAATGTATGTAACTTGTTGTGGGTAATGGTTGTGGGTTAGGCGAATCGGGGGGCTTTATATAGGAAGTTGGGTGAGGGGACGTTGGGGTTTAGGAGGGAGGGGTCACGGGTGTGAGGAGGGGGTCTTGGTCAAGGGGTTGGGGAATGGGAATGGGAAAGAATATCTGGGCAATTGAAGGGAGTCACAAGTAGGGGCATGGGGACCGAATCCAAGGGATTTGATTTGGAATAGATGAGATTTGCTTTTATTATTAGCCAAATCAAGTGAGACGGCGCCAAACTTGGAAAAGTTAGAGTATGATGCCGTGAACCCCTCAAAGGAAATACTCGTCCTGGCACCAAACTTGGTGTAGCCTAAGTTTGGCGCCACCCTTCTTTTTTTTTTTTTATGTAAAACTTCAGGGGGGCCAAGTTTGGCGCCCCCTGGCAGAGAGGAAGTCTTCAATTAAGCTTCATGGTGGCGCCAAACTCCATGACTCCAAGTTTGGTGCCACCCCTCCAGAATAAACACTTCAGTTTGTGCGCAACATATGGCGCCAAACTTGGATATCCCAAGTTTGGTGCCATCCCTCCAGAGTGCAATCTCCAATTTGCATGTTGTGTCCAGTGCCAAACTTGGGAATATTCTGCATGATCAAAATATACGTAAAACAAAGGAAAAACAGTAGGGATGCAAACAAAACTAAACAAATAAACAAAATCAAATTTAAACTTAAGGATACGAAAACATTGGGTTGCCTCCCGACAAGCGCTTCTTTAACGTCAATAGCTTGACGGTTAGTTCTGCTAGTTCAGTAGATGAGCAAACCTTTGGCGATCAATCTCGCCTCCAAGATAGTGTTCCAACCTCTGGCCATTAACTATAAACTTTCTATCAGAATTCTCTTCCTGAATTTCTACATGACCATACAGTGATGCCCTGGTTACCACAAACGGTCCTGACCACCGGGATTTCAGCTTTTCGGGAAAGAGTTTGAGCCTTGAATTGAATAGAAGCACCCTCTGACCTAGCTCAAAGACTCTGATGGCAATCTTCTTGTCATGCCATATCTTAGTTCTCTCCTTATAGAGCTTGGCATTCTCATAGGCCGAATATCTGAATTTTATCAAGCTCATTCAACTGAAGAATTCTCTTTATTCCTACAACTTGAGCATCAAAGTTCAGAAACTTGATTGCCCAGTAAGCTCTATGCTCCAGCTCAACTGGCAAGTGGCAGGCTTTACCATAGACCAACTGATAAGGGGACATGCCAATAGGATTCTTGTATGCTGTCCGGTATGCCCAGAGAGCATCATCAAGCTTCCTAGACTAGTCCTTCCTTGAGATACTGACGGTCTCTCCAGAATCCTCTTGAGTTCTCTGTTGGAAACCTAAACCTGTCCACTTGTCTAAGGGTGATAGGGGGTTGCCACTTTATGACGGACTCCATACCTCTGCAGAAGTAAGTCCAGCTGTTTGTTACAGAAGTGACTTCCACCATCACTAATGAGTGTCCTTGGGACATCAAATCGGCTGAAAATATATCTCTGAAGAAAACTCATCATCACTTTGGCATCATTGGTAGGCAGAGCCACAGTTTCTACCCACTTAGATACATAATCAACTGCCACCAAGATATAATTGTTGGAATATGAGGGTGGAAAAGGTCCAATGAAGTCAATACCCCACACATCAAACAACTCAATCTCAAGAATCCCCTGCTGTGACATCTCATGGTTGGCAGGGAGATTCTTAGCTCTTTCACATCTATCACAGTTCTTCACAAATTCTCTTGAGTCCCAGAAGAGAGTCGACCAGTAAAAACTGCTTTGAAGGACCTTTGTAGCTGTCCTTTCACCACCAAAGTGGCCTCCATAATCAGAGCCATGACAGTGCCAAAGAATCTGCTGTGTTTCCTCATCTGAGACGCATCTCTAGATTATACCATCTGAGCATCTTCTAAAAAGGTATGGTTCCTCCCAAAAGTAGTACTTTGCATTAGTCAGTAGCTTCTTCACTTGTTGTTTACTATACTCTTTTGGAATGAAATTCATGGCTTTGTAATTTGCAATGTCCACAAACCATGGAGTGTGCTGAATGGTGAACATTTGCTCCACCGGAAATGTCTCAGTCACAGCTGTGGGTGGTTGCACACCCTCTTCAGGTTCAATCCTGGAAAGGTGGTCAGCTACTTGATTTTCTGACCCTTTCCTGTCTTTGATCTCAATGTCAAACTCCTGAAGGAGTAACACCCATCTGATTAATCTTGGTTTAGAATCTTATTTGGTTAGAAGATACTTTAAAGCAGCATGATCAGTATAAACAATAACCTTAAAACCAATTAAATAGGACCTAAACTTATCAATAGCATACACAATAGCTAATAATTCTTTTTCTGTAGTTGTGTAATTCTTCTGAGCATCATTTAACACACGACTAGCATAGTAAATGACATGTATAAGCTTGCCATGCCTCTATCCTAAAACAGCTCCTATAGCATAATCACTAGCATCACACATTAATTTAAATGGCAAATCCCAGTCAGGGGGGAGCGATGATGGGAGCAGAGGTAAGGTTTGCTTTTAGAGTTTCAAAAGCATGCAGACATTCAGTGTCAAATACAAAAGGAACATCAGCAACTAAGAGGTTGCTCAACGGTTTAGCAATTTTAGAAAAATCCTTTATAAATCTTCTTTAAAATCCTGCATGACCCAAGAAACTCCGGATTGCCTTAACATTAAATGGTGGTGGTAATTTTTCAAATACCTCTACCTTGGCTCTATCAACCTCAATCCCTTTGCTTGAAATCCGGTGTCCAAGAACAATACCTTCTATAACCATGAAATGACATTTTTCTCAATTTAAAACAAGGTTTGATTCTTGACATCGTTTCAAGACCAGAGATAAATGCTTAAGGCAGGATTCAAAAGAATTACCAAAAATAGAAAAATCATCCATAAATACCTCAATAAACTTTTCAAGCATATCATAAAAAAATGAAAGCATACACCTCTGAAAAGTTGCTGGAGCATTACAAAGTCCAAATAGCATTCTCCTATAAGCAAATACTCCAAAAGGACATGTGAATGCTGTCTTCTCTTGATCTTGAGGGTCCACTGTAATTTGGTTATATCCAAAATATCCATCTAAAAAATAATAAAAAGGATGACCAACTAACCTCTCAAGCATCTGATCAATGAAAGGCAAGGAGAAGTGATCCTTCCTTGTAGCAGTGTTGAGCCTCCTGTAGTCTATGCACATTCTCCATCCTGTGACGGTCCTTGTAGGAATTAGCTCATTCTTTTCATTCTTGATCACTGTTATCCCTCCTTTCTTAGGAACTACCTGCACAGGACTTACCCAAGGGCTATCAGAAATAGGGTATATAATGCCGGCTTCCCATAGTTTCATTACCTCTTTTTGGACCACTTATTTTATAGTTGGATTGAGTCTCATTTGTGGTTGCACAACCGGTTTAGCATCATCTTCAAGGAGAATCTTGTGCATACACTTGGTTAGACTAATCCCCTTTAAATCACCAATGATCCACCCAAGAGCTGTTTTATAGCTCTTGAGCACTTTAATAAGCGCCTCTTCCTCACCAGGTTTCAAGGAAGAGTTAATAATCACTTGATAAGAAGTATTTTCACCTAAGAACACATATTTCAAAGAAAGAGGCAAAGGCTTGAGCTCAAGCTTGGGGACTTCTTCCTCAACTTTAGGCATGTTCACCATGTTCTTCTGGGGTGGTGGTGCACGAATTCTAAATCACACTTTTTACAACTCGTACCACTAACCAGCAAGTGCACTGGGTTGTCTAAATAATACCTTACGTGAGTAAGGATCGATCCCACGGAGATTGTTGGCTTGAAGCAATCTATGGTGATCTTGTAAATCTTAGTCAGGAGATTAATAATAAAAATTACTTTTGTTATGAAAATTAAATAACATGAAATAAAGGTTACTTGTTATGCAGTAATGGAGAACAGATTGAGGTTTTGGAGATGCTCTGTCTTCTGAATTTCTGCTTTCTTACTGTCTTCTTCTTCATGCACGCAGATCTACTTCCATGGCAAGCTGTATGTTGGTGGATCACTGTTGTCAATGGCTACCATCCATCCTCTCAGTGAAAATGGTCCAAATGCGCTGTCACCGCACGGCTAATCATCTGTCAGTTCTCACTCATGTTGGAATAGAATCCGTTGATTCTTTTGCGTCTGTCACTACGCCCAACACTCGTGAGTTTGAAGCTCGTCACAGTCATCCCTTCCCAGATCCTACTTGGAATACCACAGACAAGGTTTAGACTTTCCAGATCTCAGGAATGGCCGCCAATAATTCTAGCCTATACCACGAAGACTCTGATCATGAACCAGGAGGCTAAGAGATATACACTCAAGCTAGTACAGATAGAACGAAGATGGTTGTTAGGCACGCATTCATAGGTAAGAATGATGATGAGTGTCACGGATCATCACATTCATCAGGGTGAAGTGCGAGTGAATATCTTAGAATAGAAACAAGCGTGATTGAATGAAAAAACAGTAGTAATTGCATTAATTCATCGAAACACAGTAGAGCTCCTCACCCCCAATCATGGAGTTTAGAGACTCATGCCATAGAGATACAATGTAAAACGTGAAAATGTCCTGAGGTCCAAAATAAATCTCTAAAAGTTGTTTAAATACTAAACTAGTAACTTAGGTTTACAAAAAATGAGTAAACTACGATAGATAGTGCAGAAATCCACTTCCGGAACCTACTTGGTGTGTGCTGGGCTGAGACTTGAGCTTTACACATGCCTAGGCTGTTTCTGGAGTTAAACGCAAGGTTGTAACCTGTTTTGGACGTTTAACTCCAACTTGTGACCTGTTTCTGGCGTTTAACGCCAGAATGCAGCATGGAACTGGAGTTGAACGCCAGTTTACATCATTTATCCTTGAGAAAAGTATGAACTATTATATATTTCTGGAAAGCCCTGGATGTCTACTTTCCAACGCAATTGAGAGCGCGCGATTTGGGTTTTTGTAGCTCCAAAAAATCCATTTCGAGTGCAGGGAGGTCAGAATCCAACAGCATATGCAGTCCTTTTTCAGCCTCTGAATCAGAATTTGCTCAGGTCCCTCAATTTCAGCCAGAAAATACCTGAAATCACAGAAAAATACACAAACTCATAGTAAAGTCTAGAAATGTAAATTTTGCTTAAAAACTAATAAAAATATACTAAGAACTAATCAAATCATATTAAAAACTATGTAAAAACAATGCCAAAAAGTGTATAAGTTATCCGCTCATCACAACACCAAACTTAAATTGTTGCTTGTCCCCAAGCAACTGAAAATCAAATAGGATAAAAGGACAAGAATATACTATAAACTCCAAAATATCAATGAAACTTAGCTCCAATTAAATGAGCGGGACTAGTAGCTTTTTGCCTCTGAACAGTTTTGGCATCTCACTTTATCCCTTGAAGTTCAGAATGATTGGTATCTATAGGAACTCAGAATTCAGATAGTGTTATTGATTCTCCTAGTTTAGTATGTTGATTCTTGAACACAGCTACTTTATGAGTCTTGGCCGTGGCCCTAAGCACTTTGTTTTACAGTATTACCACCGGATACATAAATGTCACAGACACATAATTGGGTGAACCTTTTTAGATTGTGACTCAGCTCTGCTAAAGTCCCCAATTAGAGGTGTCCAGGATTCTTACGCACACTCTGTTTTTGCTTTGGACCTCGACTTTAACCGCTCAGTCTCAAGTTTTTACTTGACACCTTCACGCCACAAGCACATGGTTAGGGACAGCTTGGTTTAGCTGCTTAGGCCATGATTTTATTCCTTTAGGCCATCCTATCCATTAATGCTCAAAGCCTTGGATCCTTTTTACCCTTGCCTTTTGGTTTTAAGGGCTATTGGCTTTTTTCTCTTGCCTTTTGGTTTAAAGAGCTTTTGGCTTTTTCTGCTTGCTTTTTCTTTTTCTTTCTCTCTCTTTTTTTTCGCAAGCTTTTGTTTATTCACTGCTTTTTCTTGCTTCAAGAATCAATTTTATGATTTTTTAGATGATCAAATAACATTTCTCCTTTTTCATTATTCTTCAAGAGCCAACAATTTTTAACATTCGTAAACAACAATTTCAAAAGACATATGCACTGTTCAAGCATTCATTCAGATAACAAAAAGTATTGTCACCACATCAAAATAGTTAAACTAATTTCAAGGATGAATTCGAAATCATGTACTTCTTATCCTTTTGTAATTAAAACATTTTTCATTTAAGAAAGGTGATGGATTCATAGGATGTTTATAACTTTAAGGCATAGACTCTAATCTTTATTTATTTAATAATATAAATTAGGCATAAAAGCATATAATTAGCAATAAAAGAAAAGAAACTAAAGACATAAAAACAAATGACTCTAATTTTAATACTCATATACTCTTAAAATAGATAAAAGGTTATCATAGAGTTAGGACTCAACAACCTTTGCTTTGGGAGGTAGATGCCTCTTTAGTCTGTGGGGTGCTTGGCCCTTCAAGAGATAGCTTCTGGCGCTTCAACTCTTTCAGTTCACGCCCTTGCTCTTCTTGTTCCCTAAGTAGTTTGCAGAGCATGCTGTTTTGATTTTGCTATTCTTCCTTCAGTTGATCCATAGCTTCTTGCAACTTGGTGATAGATGCTTCTAGGCACCCCCAGTATTCAAATTGAGGAATTTCCGGGAGGAACTCCTGTGCTCTCCTCTTGATGGGGTCGTCCTGCACTTGTCCTTCCATTGACTTTTTGGTGATTGGTTGCTCAACTGAGATATACTCATCTACTCCCATTTTTATCCCAGCATCTTTGCATAACAGAGAGATCAAGCTTGGATAAGCCAATTTGGCATCTTTGGAGTTCTTGTTTGCAATTTTGTAAAGCTCACAAGAAATCAGCTGATGAACTTCCACTTCTTTTTCCAGCATAATGCAATGAATCATCACTGCTCTTTTGATGGTGACTTCAAAGCGGTTGCTAGTGGGCAGTATAGAGTGCCCAATAAAGTCCAGCCAGCCTCTGGCAACTGGTTTGAGATCTCCTCTTTTGAGTTGGTTTGGGACACCCTTTGTGTTGGTTGTCCATTTGGCTCCAGGGAGGCATATGTCCTCTAGGATTTTGTCCAAGCTTTGATTTGGTCTCATCATTCTCCTATTAAAGGAGTCTGGGTCATTTTGCAGTTGAGGCAGCTTGAAGATCTCCCTTATTTTGTCAGGGTGGGTGTGAACAATCTTCCCTCTGACCAGAGTTCGATAGTCATAGAATGCGGTTCCAGCTATTCTCTGCATGTCTGTTTACCACAGGTTAGAGTAGAATTCCTGAACCATGTTTTTTCCCACCTTTGTCTCAGGATTAGCTAGGATTTTCCAGCTCCTGTTTCGAATTTGCTCTTGGATCTCCGGATATTCGTCTTCTTTCAGATCGAATTTAACTTCCGGGACCACTGACCTTAGACCCATTATTTTGTAGTAATAGTCTGAATGTTCTTTGGTTAAGAACTTCCCTTGATTCCAAAGTGGTTTTGGAATATTCTCTTTCTTGCCTCTTGAGTTGGTTTGTTTTCCCTTAGGAGCCATGATCTTGGTGGGTATTGGCTTAGTGATCACGGATAAACACACCAAACCTAGAGGTTTGCTTGTCCTCAAGCAAAAGAAAAGAAAGGAGAGGGATAGAGGGAGAGCCAAGTTCGAATTTGTGGATGAGAGGAGGGAGGCCGAACGAGGATTTAAAAGGGGAGGGAGGTGGGTTTTCGAAAATCTTTTAAAAAGATATGATAGAAAGTGTGATTTGGAAAAGATAAGTAAGATAGGAAAAGATGTAATTTAAAATTGAAAAGATATGAAAGATATTTGAAAAAAAAATAGATTTGTTCTAAAAATATTGTGAAGATTTGAAAAAGATATTGATGAGTTTGAAAAAATTTTTTTTGAAAAAGATAGATTTGTTTTGAAAAAAAGATTTGAGAAGAGGTTGAAGAAGAATTGAGAAATATTTAATTTTAGGATTAAGATATTTAAATTTTTTTTTTTTGTAAAAAATTTGAAAAATGAAAGTATGGGAACATGTTTATGCAAGAAAAATGGGTGGAAATATGAAATTTTGAAAAAAAATCCAAGTTGGGAACAAAAACTTCCTCCCCTCCACAATCCTGGCGTTAAACGCCCAACTGCTGTTTGTTTTGGGCGTTTAACGCCCATCTGTAGCCTCTTTTGGGCGTTTAACGCCCAGCTGTTGCTTCTAGCTGGAGTTAAATGCCAGAAATCTTTCATCACTGGGCATTTTTCTGAATGCCCAGGATGCTGCAAGTATGGCGTTAAACGCCCAGAATGGTACCCATTCTGGCGTTTAACGCCCAATTGTACCTCTTACTGGCGTTTTCTTGCTAGTGGGCTCCTTCTCTCTGTTTTGTATTCTAAATCCTTCTGTAACCCTGTGAACTTATGCAATTGATTATTTACCTTGAAGATTAATTATATTAAACTTGTATAATTAAAAATAAATAAATAAATAAATAAAAAGCTTTGCTAATGGCTGGGTTGCCTCCCAGCAAGCGCTTCTTTATTGTCTTTAGCTGGACCTTGCTGAGCTTTTAATCTAGCCTCAGCCTTGAGCACTCTTGCTCAACATTGCCTTCAAGATAATGCTTGATTCTCTGTCCATTAACAATGAACTTCTTATTAGAATCAATGCCTTGAAGCTCCACATAGCCATATGGTGACACACTTGTAATCACATATGGTCCCCTCCACCGGGATTTCAGTTTTTCGGGGAATAGCCTGAGCCTAGAGTTAAACAGCAGAACCTTCTGTCCTGGTTCAAAGACTCTATATGACAACTTTCTTTCATGCCAACTTTTTGCTTTCTCTTTGTAAAGCTTGGCATTTTCGAAAGCAGTGAATCTGAATTCCTCTAGCTCATTCAGCTAGAGCAATCTTTTTTCTCCAGCTAATTTGGCATCAAAGTTTAGGAATCTGGTTGCCCAGTAGGCATTGTGCTCCAGTTCCACGGGCAGATGGCAGGCCTTACCATACACAAGCTGGTATGGAGAGGTCCCTATAGGAGTCTTGAATGCTGTTCTGTAAGCCCACAGAGCATCATCCAAGCTTCTCGTCCAATCCTATCTACGGGTTCTTACAGTCTGTTCTAGGATTCTTTTTAGTTCTCTATTAGAGACTTCGGCTTGCCCGTTGTTTGTGGATGATATGGAGTTGCCACCTTGTGACTAATTCCATACCGGACCATAGCAGAGTAAAGCTGTTTGTTGCAGAAGTGAGTGCTCCCATCACTAATTAGTGCTCTAAGGACACCAAACTTGCTGAAGATATGTTTTTGGAGGAACTTTAGCACTGTCTTAGTATCATTAGTGGGTGTGGCAATGGCTTCTACCCATTTGGATACATAGTCGACTTCCACCAGAATATAGGTGTTTGAGTATGATGGTGGAAAAGGCCCCATGAAGTCAATACCCCATTGAAGAACTGAAGATTGATGGTTTAGAAGTTATAGTAAACTCTCGTTGCAAGTATAGTTACTAAACCAAGCAATCAACCTTTCTTACAAACGTTTTGGTTGTCACAAGTAACAAATCCCTTTAAAAATTGATAACCGAAGTATTTAACCTCGGGTCGTCTTCTCAAGGAATTGCAGGGAAGTATGTTCTTATTATTGGTTATGAGTTTCGTAAATTGAGGGTTTTGAAGTTTGGGCAATGGGCACAGGTATATTTATAAATTAAAGCAATAAAAATAAATAAGAGATTTTATGTAATTAATTTAAAACCCTTGACCCGGAGAAGATTAATCGGAAGTTCTATCCTTGTTGGATTTTTCTCAAGATCAATTGATAATTGAAGGTTGCTTCTACTTAGTTATCCTTTACCAAGTAAAGTAAAAGAAAGTCAAGTAAGCTGGAAGTCTACTTCTATTCACAAGTTCTAATCCTCTCTCTTGGGAAGGATTAGCGTTAGTGACTAGAGAGCCAGCCAACAATAAACCCAATTACAATTTAACTCTTGAGTAATTCAACTCAAGGGTCTCCAAATATCAATCAACTCCAAAATCAAGTTAGGATCTAATTTGTGCCAAGGGCACGCCTCTAGCTACACTTTCGCGTGACTCTCTGTTCACTTTCCTTTTCTTCCAAACGCACTGGTGACGTGGACGCGTCGGCGACGCTGTCGCGTCGCGTGTGAATTTTTTTTTTTTGCATGAAAAAAAACAGAATGCAATGCTAATATGAATGTTATGCAAAACTCCAGGTTCAATACAATAAAATAAAATAAAACTCAAAAACAAATAAAACTAAATAAAAATGAAAAAGGGACGATCATACCATGGTGGGTTGTCTCTCACCTAGCACTTTTAGTTAAAGTCCTTAAGTTGGACATTTGATGAGCTTCCTGTTATGGTGGCTTATGCTTGAACTCATCCAGGAATCTCCACCAATGTTTGTGATTCCAATATCCTCCGGGATCCCAAACTAGGCACGTAAAGCCTTTGAGCAGCTTCAAACAGATTCTTAGGCTCCCGGGGTGTTGGATGTCAGAACAGATTCCAGGATCCCAAACCTTGCTATTGCACCCGTCTTCTTGTTGATCATCATGATTCCATCTGGGTGGCAAGCAATCTGAATTCTCACTAAAGCGGCCAACCGACTTCCTAGACCCATTCAGTTGAGCTTTACACCAACCTTTGCGTTTAAACTTAAAGATTCCAACCATAATGAATCTTGCAGGACAATTCTTACCACTGACCATCTTCCTCTTACACTTAATGCCACAAAGAGCTCTAAGTTGACCATCCGTCTCCAGTAGCCCATATTCAAGTGGAATTAGAAAGCTAAGGGATATGAATTTTACCCACTTGAATGTTGTGAAGGATGATGGCAACTTAGGGGGAGGGGTCTCTAATAACTTTGGCAAGGTGATTTCAAGCTCCACTCCCTTGTGCTCTTTGACAACTTCCACCTCCTTGCAAACTTCTTTAATTTCAACCTCTTCCTCTTGGTGGCTTTCTTCCAATTCAATCTCTTCTTCATTACTTACCAAGGGCATGGGAGGTTGTGCCTCTTCTTCTTTAATCTCCATCTCCTGACCAACCTCCTCCTAGTCTTCAACTATGATATGCTTTGGAGGTTGTACACCCTCCTCAACATCAATTTCAATCGCCTTGGAAGGAGGTTCTATAACCTGACTTTTCCATGGAGGTTCAGCATCTCCTAAGTCTGCAACCACTTCTTCCTTTTCAATAATTACAGCTTCCTCCACTTGTTTCAGTACAAAGTCGTGCTCCGTACTGTCCATTGGAGTTTCTAGTATCTCCTTTATGCTACGCTCTTTTATTGATTCTCCACATGTAGCCATGGGAGTTCCTTGAGTGTCTGAACATCGGGAAGCTAATTGATTTATTGCTTGATTCAATTGATGAATTGTGGCATTAAATTTGTCAAATGTTTCCTTGAGTCGCTCCGTTGATTCTTGGGGTGATGGAGATGGACATGATGTATAGGGAGGTGGTGGTTCTTGAGAGTAGTTGTGTTGGAATGAGGGTGGTTCTATGTATGGTTCATTTGGCTCATAAGGTGGTTGGTATGGTGGATACGGGTTATGGTTATATGGAGGTGAATGGTGGTAGTTGGCTTGTGAGTGTGGTGGTTCAAAGCTATGTTGAGGAGGTTTATAGGCATATGATGGGGGTCCATCATATCTATCATCTTGGTATGCCCCCTGGAATAGCTCTTGACTATAGTAATTTGGTGGATGCTGGTTGTCACGGAAGGGTCCACCATAACTATTGTCTTGGTATGCATCGTGGAATGGTCTTTGTCTGTGATAGTTTGGAAGGTGTTGTTGCCTAAAGGGTTGATCAGATCCTCGTGGCTCCTTCCATCTCTGGTTGTTCTGACCTTGATGTATGTTCCTGTTATAGCTTCCATTCCTTTCAACAGCATTAGAACCAAACTCAAAGCGAGAGGGGTGAGAATTCATAGTAAATAATAAAAATTAAAAATAAAAATAAATAAACAAGTAAAGAAAAATAAAATAAAATAAAATAAATAAGAGAAAAGATTTGAAAATTGAAAATTGAATTTTAAAATTTGAATTTGAAATAAGATAAGATAAGAATTTTGAAAAAGATATGATATTTTTTTTCGAAAAAATTTGAATTTTGAAATTTAAAAATAAAATAAGATAAGATAAAAATTTTAAAAAAAAAATTTTTCAAAAATAAATCAATTTTCCCGGCAACGGCGCCATTTTGAAGAACTGAAGATTGATGGTTTAGAAGTTATAGTAAACTCTCGTTGCAAGTATAGTTACTAAACCAAGCAATCAACCTTTCTTACAAATGTTTTGGTTGTCACAAGTAACAAACCCCTTTAAAAATTGATAACCGAAGTATTTAACCTCAGGTCGTCTTCTCAAGGAATTGCAGGGAAGTATGTTCTTATTATTGGTTATGAGTCTCGTAAATTGGGGGTTTTGAAGTTTGGGCAATGGACACAGGTATATTTATAAATTAAAGCAATAAAAATAAATAAGAGATTTTATGTAATTAATTTAAAACCCTTGACCCGGAGAAGATTAATCGGAAGTTCTATCCTTGTTGGATTTTTCTCAAGATCAATTGATAATTGAAGGTTGCTTCTACTTAGTTATCCTTTACCAAGTAAAGTAAAAGAAAGTCAAGTAAGTTGGAAGTCTACTTCTATTCACAAGTTCTAATCCTCTCTCTTGGGAAGGATTAGCGTTAGTGACTAGAGAGCCAGCCAACAATAAACCCAATTACAATTTAACTCTTGAGTAATTCAACTCAAGGGTCTCCAAATATCAATCAACTCCAAAATTAAGTTAGGATCTAACTTAGAACATCAATTAATAACAAACAATAGAAGGAGTGATAATTCTGAAATACCTCAATTATATTAAATAAAATATTCAAATCTTAACATGAAAAAGTTCATAAATTAAATTGGAAAATTAAATAAAAGAAACATTGAACCTGTGATTGAAGTTGTAAGTTGAAATAATAAAGTTGAAATCTTAAATCGTTTAAGAGGAATCCTAATCCTAAATCCTAAGAGAGAGGAGAGAACCTCTCTCTCTAAAAACTACATCTAAATCCTAAAATTGTGTATTTTGAGCTTGATTATGAATGGATGCATTCCCCCACTTTATAGTTTCTAATACGTGTGTTCTGGGCTGAAAACTGGGTCAAAAGCAGCCCAGAAATCACTCCCTACGATTTCTGTTACGTTCAGGTCGTGGGCAAGTGACGCGGAGGCGTCGTCCACGCGTCCGCGCGGATTGAAGTTCGCAGATGCAATGCGGGCGCGTCATTCACGCGTTCGCGTCGCCTAGCTTTAGGGCAGCTATGGCAAATTATATATCAAATCGAAGCCCCAGACGTTAGCTTTCCAACGCAACTAAAGCCGCGTCGTTTGGACCTCTGTAGCTAAAGTTATAGCCGTTTGAGTGCGAAGAGGTAAGGCTGGACAGCTTAGCAATTTCTCCAACTTCTTGTATTCCTTCCACTTTTGCATGCTTCCTTTCCATCCTCTGAGCCATTCCTGCCCTGTAATCTCTGAAATCACTTAACACACATATCAAAGCATCTAATGGTAATAAGAGAAGATTAAACATAGGGAACTTAAGGCCAAAGAAGCATGTTTTCAATCAAAGCACATAATTAGGAAGGCAAATGTAAAATCATGCAAATAGTATGAATAAGTGGGTAAAGAGTTGATAAAAACCACTCAATTGAGCACAAGATAAACCATGAAATAGTGGTTTATCACCAATACATCAAACAACTCAATCTCCAAGATTCCTTGTTGAGGCATGGCGTAACCATGAGGCAGATTACCAGCTCTCTGGCAACTGTCACAGTTACGTACAAACTCTCGAGAATCTCTATAGAGGGTAGGCCAGTAGAAGCCACATTGGAGGACCCTGGTGGCTGTTCGCTCACCTCCGAAGTGGCCTCCATATTGTGACCCATGGCAATGCCATAAGATCTTCTGTGCTTCTTCTCTAGGCACACACCTTCAGATTATTCCGTCTACACACCTCTTAAAGAGATAGGGCTCATCCCACAAGTAGTACTTTGCATCAGTAATTAATTTTTCCTTTTGTTGCCTGCTGTACTCCTTGGGTATGAACCTTGCAGCTTTATAGTTTGCAATGTCTACAAACCATGGTGTTTCCTGAATGGCGAACAAATGCTCATCCAGAAAGGTTTCAGAGATCTCAATAGAGGGAAAGGACGCCCCTTCTACTGGTTCTATCCGGGACAGATGATCAGCCACTTAGTTTTCTGTCCCTTTTCTGTCTCTTATTTCTATATCAAACTCTTGCAAAAGCAACACCCATCTTATGAGCCTGGGTTTTGAATCCTACTTTGTAAGTAGATATTTAAGAGCAGCATGGTCAGTGTACACAATCACTTTTGATCCTACCAAGTATGGTCAGTGTACAGCCAGTGGTTGTGTAATTTTTCTGTGCATCATTTAAAACACGGCTAGCATAATAAATGACATGCAGAAGCTTGTCATGCCTCTGCCCCAATACTGCACCAATGGCATGATCACTGGCATCACACATTAGTTCGAATGGTAATGTCCAGTCTGGTGCAGAAATAACTGGTGCTGTGACCAGCTTGGCTTTCAGAGTTTCAAACGCCTACAGACACTCTGTGTCAAACACAAATGGCATGTCAGCAGCTAGCATGTTGCTCAGGAGTTTTGCAATTTTTGAAAAATCCTTTATAAACCTCCTATAGAATCCTGCATGCCCCAGAAAGCTTCTGATTGCCTTAACATTGGCAGGTGGTGGTAATTTTTCAATTACTTCTACCTTAGCTTGATCCACCTCTATTCCCTTGTTCGAAATCTTGTGCCCAAGGACAATCCCTTCAGTCACCATAAAGTGACATTTTTCCCAGTTTAAAACCAGGTTAGTCTCTTGGCATCTTTTCAGAACCAGTGTCAGGTGATCAAGACAGGAGCTGAATGAGTCTCCATATACTAAGAAGTCATCCATGAAGACTTCCAGAAATTTTTCCACCATATCAGAGAAAATAGAGAGCATGCATCTCTGAAAGGTTGTAGGTGCATTACACAGCCCAAATGGCATCCTTCTGTAAGCAAATACTACAGATAGACATGTGAATGCTGTTTTCTCTTAATTCTGGGGATCTACTGCAATTTGGTTGTATCCTGAATAGCCATCCAAAAAGCAGTAATAATCATGACCTGCTAGTCTTTCTAGCATCTGGTCTATGAATGGTAAAGGAAAATGATCCTTTCTGGTGGCTGTATTGAGCCTTCTGTAGTCAATACACATGCGCCACCCTGTAACTGTTCTTGTAGGAACCAATTCATTTTTTCATTATGAACCACTGTCATACCTCCCTTTTTGGGGACAACTTAGACAGGGCTCACCCAGGGGCTATTAGAAATAGGATAGATAATCCCAGCCTCCAGTAACTTGGTGACCTCTTTCTGCACCACTTCCTTCATGGCTGGATTTAGCTGCCTCTGTGGTTGAACCACTGGCTTAGCATCGTCCTCCAATAGGATCTTGTGCATGCATCTTGCTGGGCTAATGCCCTTAAGATCACTTATGGATCACCCAAGAGCTGTCTTGTGTGTCCTTGCACTTGAAGTAGCGCTTCCTCTTCCAGAGGATTTAAAGCAGAGCTTATGATCACCGGAAAAGTGTCACCTTCTCCCAGAAATGCATATTTCAGGGATTGTGGTAATGGTTTGACCTCGGGTTTAGGAGGTTTTTCCTCTTCCTGAGGAAGTTTCAGAGGCTCTTTCAATTCCTCTGAATCCTCTAGATCAGGCTGAACATCTTTAAAGATGTCTTCCAGCTCTGATTCGAGACTCTCAGCCATGTTGATCTCTTCTACCAAAGAATCAATAAGATCAACTTTCATACAGTCTTTTGGTGTGTCTGGATGCTGCATGGCTTTGACAGCATTCAACTTAAACTCATCCTCATTGACTCTCAAGATTACTTCCCCCTTTTAGACATCAATGAGAGTTTGTCCCGTTGCTAGGAAAGGTCTTCCTAGAATGAGAGTAGCACTTTTGTGCTCCTCCATTTCCAGCACTACAAAGTCAGTGGGGAAGGCGAATGGCCTAACCATGACAATCATGTCTTCAATCACGCCTGATGGGTATTTAATAGAGCCATCAGCAAGTTGGAGACATATCCGGGTTGGTTTGACTTCTTCAGTTAAACCAAGCTTTCTGATAGTGGATGCAGGTATTAAGTTGATGCTTGCCCCAAGATCACATAAAGCTGTCTTGGTGTAATTATCCTCTAATATGCATGGTATCATAAAGCTCCCGGGATCTTTAAGCTTTTCTGGGAAGCTTTTTAGAATGACTGCACTATATTCTTCAGTGAGGAGAACTCTTTCAGTTTCTCTCCAATCCTTCTTATGACTCAAGATCTCTTTCATGAACTTGGCATAAGAGGGTATTTGCTCAAGTGCCTCTGGAAATGAAATCTTTATTTCAAGAGTCCTGAGATAGTCTGCAAAGCGGGCAAATTGCTTATCCTGCTCCTCTTGGCGGAGTTTTTGAGGATAAGATATCTTGGCTTTGTATTCCTCAACCTTAGTTGCTGCAGGTTTATTTCCTACAGAGGTGGTTGGGGGAGCCTTTTTAGAGGGGTTGCTATCAGCATTTGTGTGTGTCTGATCCCTCACTAGCGTTTGAATGCCAGGGTTAGAGGCTTGATTGGTGTTGGACGCCAACTTCTTACCCGTTTCTGGCGTTTGAACGCCAGAACTGAGCTTCCATTGGGCGTTTGACGCCAGCTCCTTGCCTGTTTCTGGCGTTTGAACGCCAGAGTTGTTCCTCGCTGGGCTCTTACTGTCCTCAGAGGGATTTTGGATAATATTTTGCTCATCTTTTGTCAGTTGTTCTTTTCTTAGCTTTCTGCTGCTCTGAAGTGAGGTATTTAATGTTTTCCCACTTCTTAATTGAACTGCCTGGCACTCTTCTATTATCTGCTTTGATAACTGCTGTTTTGTCTGATTCAATTGTGCTTCCATATTTTTATTAGCATTTTTAGTGTCTTGTAGCATCTCCTTGAATTCTGCTAGCTGTTTTGTTAGAAAATACAATTGTTGATTGAGTTCAGCAACTTGTTCTGGAGGACCAAGTTCAGTAGACACTGCTTTGGCTTCTTCTTTTACGGAGGACCTACTACTTATATACAGATGCTGATTTCTAGCAACTATATCAATAAGCTCTTGAGCCTCTTCAATAGTTTTTCTCATGTGTATAGATCCACCAGCTGAGTGGTCTAGAGATATCTGAGCTCTTTCTGTAAGCCCATAGTAGAAGATGTCTAATTGCACCCACTCTGAAAATATTTCAGAGGGACATTTCCTTAGCATCCCTCTGTATCTCTCCCAAGCATTATAAAGGGATTCATCATCCTCTTGTTTAAAGCCTTGGATGTCCAGCCTTAGCTGTGTCATCCTTTTTGGAGGGAAATATTGATTCAGGAATTTGTCTGATAACTATTTCCATGTTCTTATGCTTACTGTGGGTTGGTTATTTAACCACCTTTTAGCTTGATCTTTTATAGCAAACGGAAACAGTAACAGTCTGTATACATCCTGATCTACCTCCTTGTCACGTACTGTGTCAGCAATTTGCAAGAATTGTGCCAGAAACTCAGTAGGTTCTTCCTGTGGAAGACCGGAATACTGGCAGTTTTGCTGCACCATGACAATGAGCTGAGGATTTAGCTCAAAACTGCCTGCTTTAATGGGAGGTATACAGATACTACTCCCATATGCAGCAGTAGTGGGATTAGCATATGATCTCAGAGTCCTTCTGGACTGTTCATTTCCACTTAAATCCATGATGGATAAAATAGAATTGATATGAATTGTAAAGAAAATATATTTTTGTTTTTATTTTATTGAAGTAGAACAAACCAAATTATTAAGATAATTAAAAATAATAAGATAAAATAAAATAAAATAATTAGAAATTAAAATGTAAATTTCGAAAACCAAGAGAAAAATAAATTTTGAAAATGAAAATAATTGCTTAATTGAGAAGATTTGAAAAACTTTGGATATGATTTTTGAAAAAGATTTTAAATTTTGAAAAGATTTGATTTTTAAAATAAAAATCTGAATTTTTAAAAGCAATTTTCGAAAATTCAATTTTAAAATAAAGAGAAAATATATTTTTGAATTTAATGAGGAAAGAGAAAAATAATAAAATGACACAAGACTTAAAATTTTTAGATCTAATGCTCCTTGTTTTTCGAAAGTTTTGGAGGGAGAACACCAAGGAACACCAAACTTAAAGATTTTAAGATCGAAATACAAAGAAGCCTCAAGAACACTTTGAAGACTCACAAGAACATAAAAAGAACACCAAACTTAAAATTTTTAGAAAACAAAAAATAAGTTTTCAAAAATAAAAAATAACAAGAGAACACCAAACTTAAAAGTTTGACATGAGATTTAATCAAATAAAAATTATTTTTGAAAAAGTTTTAAAAGGAAGATTCCCAACTACCAAGAACATAAGCACACCGCTCTAGCCAATTGAGCTATAAATTTAAAGTGTTTTAATAAAGGTATTTAATGTATAAAAATTTTTGAAAACTGATAATTTGAAAATGCACAACAAAAACAAGAAAAGACACAGGACAGGAAAAACTAAAGATCAAACAAGAAAAATAGCAAGAACAATTTGAAGATCAAGAAAGAACAATGAACATAAATTCAAAAATTTAAAGGAAAATAAAAACATGCAATTGACACCAAATTTAAAATATGAAACTAAATTCAAACAGAAAAACTCTAAAGATTAATAAAGAAAAATGATAATTTTTTTTTTGAAAAATTTTTGAAACGAAAATAAAAGACTCTGACCCAAAAGACAAAATTTTCCTAATCTAAGCAACAAGATGAACCGTCAGTTGTTCAAACTCGAACAATCCCCGGCAACGGCGCCAAAAACTTGGTGCACGAATTGTAAATCACACTTTTCACAACTCGTACCACTAACCAGCAAGTGCACTGGGTCGTCCAAGTAATACCTTACATGAGTAAGGGTCGATCCCACGGAGATTGTTGGCTTGAAGCAATCTATGGTGATCTTGTAAATCTTAGTCAGGAGATTAATAATAAAAATTACTTTTGTTATGAAAATTAAATAATATGAAATAAAGGTTACTTGTTATGCAGTAATGGAGAACAGATTGAGGTTTTGGAGATGCTCTGTCTTCTGAATCTCTACTTTCCTACTGTCTTCTTCTTCTTCATACATGCAGATCTCCTTCCATGGCAAGCTGTATGTTGGTGGATCACCGTTGTCAATGGCTATTATCCATCCTCTCAGTGAAAATGATCCAAATGCGCTGTCACCGCACGGCTAATCATCTGTCGGTTCTCACTCATGTTGGAATAGAATCCGTTGATTCTTTTGCGTCTGTCACTACGCCCAACCTCGTGAGTTTGAAGCTCGTCACAGTCATCCCTTCCCAGATCCTACTCAGAATACCACAGACAAGGTTTAGACTTTCTGGATCTCAGGAATGGCCGCCAATAATTCTAGCCTATACCACGAAGACTCTGATCATGAACCAGGAGGCTAAGAGATATACACTCAAGCTAGTACAGATAGAATGGAGGTGGTTGTCAGGCACGCGTTCATAGGTGAGAATGATGATGAGTGTCACGGATCATCACATTCATCAGGGTGAAGTGCGAGTGAATATCTTAGAATAGAAACAAGCGTGATTGAATGAAAAAACAGTAGTAATTGCATTAATTCATCGAAACACAGCAGAGCTCCTCACCCCCAATCATGGAGTTTAGAGACTCATGCCGTAGAGATACAATGTAAAACGTAAAAATGTCATGAGGTCCAAAATAAATCTCTAAAAGTTGTTTAAATACTAAACTAGTAACTTAGGTTTATAGAAAATGAGTAAACTACGATAGATAGTGCAGAAATCCACTTCCGGGGCCCACTTGGTGTGTGCTGGGGCTGAGACTTGAGCTTTACACGTGCCTAGGCTGTTTCTGGAGTTAAACGCCAGGTTGTAACCTATTTTGGACATTTAACTCCAACTTGTAACCTGTTTCTGTCATTTAATGCCAGAATGCAGCATGGAACTGGCGTTGAACGCTAGTTTACGTCGTTTATCCTTGAGCAAAGTATGGACTATTATATATTTCTGGAAAGCCCTGGATGTCTACTTTCCAACTCAATTGAAAGTGCGCTATTTGGGTTTCTGCAGCTCCAAAAAATCTATTTCGAGTGCAGGGAGGTCAGAATCCAACAGCATCTGCAGTCCTTTTTCAGCCTCTGAATCAGAATTTGCTCAGGTCCCTCAATTTCAGCCAGAAAATACCTGAAATCCTAGAAAAATACACAAACTCATAGTAAAGTCTAGAAATGTGAATTTTGCTTAAAAACTAATAAAAATATACTAAGAACTAATCAAATCATACTAAAAACTATGTAAAAACAATGCCAAAAAGCGTATAAATTTTCCGCTCATCAGGTGGTGAATTATCAATCTCAAGCAATTCATACTTAGAGAGAGGATCCAGAATATAATCAAGTACCTCAGCTTCTAGTATCTCTTGAACAAGTGGTTCAACAACATCAACTCTTATACACCCTTCAGAATCATTAGGGTGTTTGAGGACTTCAAATACATTAAGGACCACCTATTCTTCATTGACCCTCAGGGTTAATTCACCCTTTTGCACATCAATAAGAGCTCTACCTGTAGCTAAAAAGGTTCTTCCAAGAATAATAGATGACTTTTTATCCTCTTCCATATCCAATATAACAAAATCAGCAGGAAAAATAAATGGCCATACTTTCACAAGTAAATCCTTAACAACCCCCACAGGAAATTTAATAGAAAGATTAGCAAGTTGAAGAGAAATAGAGTGGGTTTGACCTCCTCAATTTGGAGCTTTTTCATAACTGAAAGTGGCATGAGATTGATGCTAGCTCCAAGATCACACAAAGCTCTCTGAATAGTGACATCTCCAATGGTGCAAGGAATTACAAAGCTTCCTGGATCCTGCATCTTCTCAGGAAGGTAATGTTAAATAATAGCACTGCATTCTTTAGTTAACACCACTATCTCTTTTTCCTTTCAATTCCTCTTGTTAGTCAACAGTTCTTTCATGAATTTAGCATAGAGAGGCATTTTCTCAAGAACCTCAACAAAAGGAATGTTGATCTGAAGCTTCTTGAAGTCTTCTAAAAATCTAGAAAATTGCTTGTCTTTGGAAGCCTTCTAAAGTCTCTGAAGATATGGCATTTTAGACTTGTACTCAGGAGCCTTTGGCAATGTAGGATGAGTGTCAAGAGAGATTGGAAATGGGTTATCTGCACACCTTAGGGGCACATGCTCCACCTCTTCTTTCTTCTCCTCTGGAGCTTCTTTTTCAACTAGCTCCTCATTGACCTTAGTCTCAAAACCAGTCACTTTACCGCTTCTCAATTGAATGGCCTTGCAGTATTCTCTTGGGTTCACCACTGTATCACTAGGAAATGTACTTGGAGGCCTCTCAGGTATTTGCTTACCCAACTGGCCTACTTGCACCTCCAAGTTTCTTATGGAAGCTCTAGTTTTCTGCATAAAATTATTCAGTAGTGCTTCCCAAACATTGTTCTTCTAGGGATGAGAATTTGCCTGTTGAGGTGGTTGTTGTTGATGAGACTGAAAATGGCAGTAATTTTGATTATTCTCCTGAAAACCGTCGTGAGAATTATTATTAAAATTCTGTGATCTCTGAGGTTGCTCTCTCCACCCAAAATTTGGGTGATTTCTCCACCCCTGATTATAGGTCTTAGAGTATGGATCATTATTGGGGTTTTTAGGAGTATTCCCCATGTAATTGACCTGTTCAGTAGAAGATTAAGCATAATCATAATTTTCACCTTGCATAGAGCTACCAGTCATGTCATAAGAGGCCTCTTGAGGTGCATTCTGAGTGTTGACAGTTGAAACCTACATCCCACTCAATTGTTGAGTAATTAAATTCATCTAGTGAGACAAAATTTTGTTCTGAGCAAGAAGAGCATCAAAAGCTTTTACTTCTAAAATGCCTTTCTTCTGAGGAGTCCCAGAGTTCAAAGGATTCCTATTAGATGAGTATAAATATTGGTTGTTAGCAACCAACTCAATAAGCTCAGTAGTTTCCTCTGGTGTCTTCTTCATGTGCAATGAACCACCTGCAGAATTATCTAAACACGTCTTGGATATTTCATATAAGCCCTCATAAAAGATATCTAGCTGAGTCCATTTAGAAAACATGTCCCGAGGGCATTGTCTAGTCAGTAGCTTGAATCTCTCCCAGGATTCATAAAGGGTCTCACCAACTTTCTATCTGAAGGTATGAACCTCCACCCTCAGCTTTTGTGGTGGGAAAAATTTAGTCAGAAATTTGGTGACCACCTTATCCCAAGTATCCAGACTCTCCTTGGGTTGAGAATTTAACCACAGCTTTGCTCTATCCCTCACAACAAATGGGAAGAGCATGAGTTTGTAAACCTCAGGATTCACTCCATTCGTCTTCACAGTATCACAAATCTGCAAGAAATTTGAAATAAATTGATCTGCATCTTCCTGAGGGAGTCCATGTTACTGATAATTTTGTTGCACAAGAGTGACTAGCTGAGGCTTCAGTTCAAATTTGTCTACAGCTATAGGAGGCACCACAATAATCTTTCCATAAAGATCTACATTGGGAGTAGTGTATGAGCCCAGCACTCTTCTAGGTTGTTCATTCTCATTCAGATTTGCCATATTGGCATTCACAGCATGATTATGATCCATGTTGGACTCTGCAGCTTCCCTTTCAAGAGTTTCACTCAGATTTTCACTAGCCTTGTAAAGTCTAGCTTATTGTAAGCGCCGCCTCAAAGTCCTTTTAGGTTCATGATTAAAATTTATAAGAGGTTCCTTGTCCCTATTCCTGCTCATAAACAGACAGAAAACAAGAAAAAAGTGAGAATCTCTATGTCAGAGTGTAGAGAATTTCCAGTGAGGTAACTTGTGTAAAAGAAATAAAATAAAGCAACTAAATAAATTAAGCAGTAAAATTCAAAAAAATATAGGCAAAATTGGGACAAAAAAATTCGAAATTTTTAAGAAAAATAAACAAGAAAAATTAAAATAAAAATAACTAGGGGACACCAAACTTAATTTCATAAATTAAGGAAAAGTAGCAGCTAAAAATCTCAGAAATTAAAGTGCAAAATTAAATAAAGTTAAAGCTAAAACGCCTAATCTAAGCAATCAAACAACTAATAGTTGTCAATCAGAGTCAATCCCCGGCAACGGTGCCAAAAACTTGGTGCGAAATTTATAACCCACAAACTAACCGGCAAGTGCACCGGGTCGTACCAAGTAATACCTCAGGTGAGTGAGGGTTGATCCCACGAGGATTGATGGACTAAGCAACAATGATTGCGTGATTTACTTAGTTAAACAAATAGAAAATGGTGTTTTGAGAGTTTAATTGCATCAAACAGTAAATTCAGAAAATCAGAAAGCAAGCAGTAAACAGGTTGTGAAATATATGAGTAAAATAGTTAAGGCTTCAGAGATATTTATCTTCCGGATTAACTTTTCTTACCAACTATTTTAATCATGCAAGATTCAATTCATGACAAACTATATGTGACTAAACCCTAATTCCTTAGACCTTTTTAGTCTCCTCTAACCTTCATCAACCGCCAATTCCTTGGTCACTTGATAACAATTAGAGGGTTAAGTTCAATTTTAGTTTATATGCCACAGAAATCCTAATTACCCAAATATAAGAGGATTATATGTCACGTATCCCATTAAGTCCAGATAATTAGAAATTTAGGAGAATATGTTTTCAAGCTATTGTTCAGGTAAAGAGCTTTTCCAAGTTTTATAAGAACTCAAATAGAATAAGGGTCATACTTCCGTTCCACCCATATTCATAAGATAAAGAACGAAAACAATTCTTGAAATTAAAATCAATACATGAATTAAAATAGAAAAGTAATAGTATTAATCCATAGAATAAACAAAGCTCCTAACCTTAACAATGGAGGTTTAGTTGCTCATGGTTCAGAGAGAAAACAAGGATTCTGTAAAACTGTAAAGTGCAGAATGAGGTAAGAGAGAAGAGATGAGAGGGGAAGAGAAGAGCCCGAAGGCGCTGATTCTTTTTTCTTTTATATCTAATCCTAATTAATCTAAAATATATTTTCTAAAACTAAATAATATCTTTTCCCATTTTAAAAATAAAATAAAGTTTAATCAAATTTAATAAATGTTTCGTGCAGGCCTTGAGGAGCGAGTGGGGACCACCAAGTTTGCTAAAGGTGGCGCCAAACTTGGAGAATCCAAGTTTGGCGCCATTGAGGCCGTATGCATTCTTCAAGGTTCTCCTTAGTGTTGGGTCAACCGTGGGAAGCTTTCGACAATCGGGGAGACTTCGGGGAGGAATCAAGCGAGAGAACATAAGATGAGATGACACCACCTCCAACTCAAAACCTTAAGGTAGTAAGTTAATGGGTCTCTCATCTTATAAACTCTTCACTCTTCCTTGCTTTCTTTGATGTGGGACTAACTTCAATACTCCTCACACTTGCAACATTAACAATCTCCCCCTCAAGTGTGAGCCTCCACATCAAGCATCAACTCCCCCTCTTTCTAGCTCCTCCGCCACGAGTATTCGTCCATCACACCGCCGCAAAACACCGCGGGACACGCCGCCTAGACCATCTTTGTCGGGAAGACTTTCGATGCTTCACCTTGAATACTCCTTAAAACCAGACCGATTAAATCATCGGCTCTGATACCATTTTGTTGGGTCAACCGTGGGAAGTTTTCAACAATTAGGGAGACTTCGGGGAGAAATCAAGCGAGAGAACATAAGATGAGATGACACCACCTCCAACTCAAAACCTTAAGGTAGTAAGTTAATGGGTCTCTCATCTTATAAACTCCTCACTCTTCCTTGCTTTTTTTGATGTGGGACTAACTTCAATACTCCTCACACTTGCAACATTAACACTTAGCTAGTGCCAAACTTGAGGTATCTCAAGTTTGACTTCGCTTGAACGCCCTATACTTCTTGGAGTGGGTGAGTGTGGCGCGTCCAAGTTTGGCGCCGCTGAGGCCGAAAGCAATGGGGATTGTAGCACTTTGGCGCCACTTCCTTCTTCTGCTGTAACTTCGTTTTTTCACGTAAACTCTGTCAAATTCATCTAAAATGTTACCTGAAATAAACAGAATTACACACAACTCAAAGTAGCATTCATAGTGGCTAAAAGATAATTAATTCTTGATTAAATTCAATAGTTTGAATGCAAATTCACTAGAAAAAGATACGAGAGAAGCTCACGCATCAGCCAACTGGTGAGCTTTCGTTGAGCCGAGTTTGAGCTTACGAAATAGGCTCCGTTGTTAATGAGTCGAGCCGTGAGTCAAGCTTAATTTTCGTGAGTCGAGCTTGAGTTTGGTCTAGCTTAGCTCACTCTCAACCCTCCGTACACATAGGATTATTGATTAACGCATCCCTGCTAAGTTAACAATTAGTCATGTTTGTTATGGAGGGGATATTTTTTATGGTTATACGTTAATTTTAAATTTAAGATGGTTAATTTTGTTTGTGTTATATTCTTTTATGGTTAGTTTAGTACTTTATTCAAATTTATACATTTAAGGACTTATTTGATATAGATTTATAAACTTATCTTATCAGTATCAAATATGCTACTGCTACATGTATTTTGAGTGGTCACTTAACGTGCTAGTTTTGCAATTTTTAACATTGTCAGTTATAGAAGTGACAGAAGAACTAATGCGAATAATTTAAAATTTTTTACGGATAAATTTAATTGATTAAATATTTATGGATCAGTCTGAAGAATAAACAATCTTTTAAAAATAATTTTGACTATTAATTTTATATTTAAAAATTAATTAATATAAATAAACATTAACTTATGATATTGTATATCATTAATCGAGATAATGTTTATTTTAATACTTGAAATTGGTCGAATGAGCTAATTTTATGTTGGATTTTTTAAAATAACTAACTAAACTCCCACTTTTAAAACTAGAGTCCTATTACACCCCAACTTCCAAACTTTTGTTTCATCGGCATAATTTGTCATAGTTGACATTGCCACTTTGATCCAATAATGACTAGTTGATGTACATGCTTTTTAATTATAGTCACCATGTCTTTTTAATTATAATCACAATATATTTTGAATTATTTTTCTAAATCCAATAGAGTTTAAGAGTATTAGAACTTTAAAGAACTGGTTCGAAGAACAAAAGTTATCTTAGATTACAAGATGCTACATTTTGGAAACATAAACCACAATAATAATTCTTCATCATTCACATTGTAAAATCCGTTAATTAATAAATAATTAACTAATAAATTAATTATAAACTAAAAAAATTAAAAAATTAAATTTTATAATTTGAAGAAATAAAAATATTTAAAATATGAATTAAAAAACTAATTTAAAAAATTTTGGTCCAAAATTGGACCAACAGATCAAACCGGTTGATCGATCCCATATTGGGCCTAAGGCCCAACATATAAAACCCAAAACTCAGTCTTCTTCCCCTTCCAAGATTTCATTTCAAGCTGAAGAAGAAAAGGTGAGCCAAGAAACCCCAAACCCTTTTCACTTTTAATTTCAATTCCTCCTAACTTTCAATCTGTAGTTTCGATCGCCGTACTGTTTACGGCCACGCGTTCACCTCGCCAAACTCTTTAAATCCATCCAAATAAAGTAGTAAGAAAATTTGAATTTCTTACCCAGCCCTTATTCCTCTTCAATTTCGTGTTTATGGTATTGAGTATTGAGAAATTATGTAATTTTGATGGTTTAGGAGTACTCTAGTGCGAGATATAGCTAGGTTTCATCCTAGTGTTCAGTGGGTAAAGGTGAGAAACTCTTATTCCCTGCAAATTCTTCAATTTCATGAAGTTTAGATATTGAAATTTGTGGTTGTGTATAAAATTGTATGAATTAGATTGAATCTATGTGGATTGAAGTCAAATAGGTAAACTTAAGTGCTTGAATTGGAACGGTGGTGGTTGAAACTAGTCAAATTGGTGTATTGGAACTTGGAGGCTTGTGGAATAAAGGTTGATTGTGGTGTTTGAGTTTGGGAAGAAATCGGGCAAAGTATGATTTTGGCTTCCTTTAGTTAATATGTAATATTGTGTGAGACTTAGGCTAGTTGCTTTAAGATACGTTGAATTTGCATGAATGATTAAATTGTTGTTGAGAATTGTATATGTGTGTATATGAGGATGTTGAATGGAGATTGAATGAGTTTGTATGATATTATAGAGTGATGACGAATATTGATGAGCATGTCAATAAAATTGTTGTATAATAATTGTGATGATGAATATTGATGCTTATGAGAATTTATGGCAATTGATGAGTGTTGGTGTGAATTATGATGGCTTGAAAATTGTAGAGTAAGTTGATAAAATGAAAAATTGATTAATTTAGGTGTTTGAATGATTGAGAGTTATTGAGGACTATTTGATAATAGGTAAAAGGGGTTGGTATTGATTCTTTGGGTATGATTTGGTTTGTTTTGGCTGTGATTAGTTTGGTTTTGTTTTGAGAATTTTGGAAAACTAAAGGATTTGCAACTTTGGGTAAAAACTAATTTTTGACTAACTTCGGTGGGTCATAACTTAGCTTTCGGACCCCCAAATTTTGTAAAACTTATTTTGAATAAAACTTGGATTCATAAAGTTTATAACGTTTAAAGAACGAACTAAAAAAAATTTTTAACAAAAAAGTTATGTGCGTTTGAAATTTGGTGTGAAAAACTAATTTTCTGAACTTATCAACTTTTTGGAGTTCTTGATATGCATGCGTACGCGAAAACACTCATGCATACACAAGCATTTGGCTCGGCCAAGTACTCTCGCATATACGAACATGGCCCACATATGCAACTCTGTCAAATTTACACTCATGCGTACACGGAAAGGTGCATCCATACGCATGACCACCCTATTTTGCCAGAGTAGTATTTTTGAGTTTTTAACCATTCCTCGAGCCTTTCAATCCTCTGTAATCCTTGTTTAAGGTCTGATAGCTAGTTTTTGGGCTTCGAAAGAAGAGTGAACCCATTGAGGAAGTTAATTTGATATTGACGAGAAATGTATTATATGTAATGAGAGGAATGATGATGATTGAAGTTGATTGAGGATGATGAGGTTGGCTATAAGAATGAAGAATGACGAGGATTAATTTTGATTATGATTTTTGAATGAAGTGGAATGATATTGAGACTGAATTTGAAAATGAGATTAAATTTGATTAAGATATACCACCGGATAAAATGTAGTGGCGTTGTCCACTTACTTCGGGTAAAGGTTTGAGACACTGGGTAAGATGCAGTGGCATTGTCCACTTGCTCTGGGTAAAGGTTCGAGACACCAGGTAAGATGCAAGGGTTGAGCTTTGTCACACTTGCTCCGGGTTGAAAATTGCAACACCACCTGGGTAAGAGGGTCTCCTTTGCTCCGGGTTACGTGGATAAGATGCAAGGGTTATGGTTTGGTCCCATGTGCTCTATGTTGTGGTGTTCCTGTCAAAGGTTCGCTACTGGATGTGTCGGGTATGGCTGGATAACCGACAAATGAGACTCACCGGCTATAAGGCATACATGCATCATATGCACTTGTATGTTTTGTTTGAGTATGCATTTGTTTTGACTTGCCTAGTTGCTTAATTGTAATTAACTGCTACTTGATTTATTTGCTGTATCTATTTCCCATATTTGGATTTTCCTTGTTTCTCTTACTTGTGTTTGAATAATTGAGAGATTCCTTATGCTGGTGGAGGTGACGCTAAGGGTTGTTCCACTTGGTAATTGGGAGATTTGTAAAGAACAGAAAACGAAGAGTTAGACTAGAATCCTTAGGTATAGTCACCATATTTCTTGTTTAGTGAGAACTCTAAGATGTTGACATGGGTTGTTGGAGTTTAGAAATGCCTCTGGCTTTTCGGAGCCTTATATCTTAACTATGTGGGTACTGTTACCATATTAAGAATCCCCGGTTCTCATTCGATACATATTTGTTATTTTTCAGATGCAGGACGTGATGCACCTTACTGAGCATGCTGGAGACTCTGTTGAAGCAAGTGTGTGTGTGTGTAGTACTCTCCATTTTTGTATAGAACTTATTTTGTCCTTCTTAAAGGTTGACTTTGGAGAATCCGGATCTGTATTTATGTTTTTTATTTATGTTGGGCTGTTTGTGTATATATATATAGCCGGCCTCTACTTCGCAGGTCGAGTCTAGAGTTTGATATATAACTTGTTGGAATTCTATATTATCTATATATATCTCTTTTGTTTCCTGCTATCACATTTTCTACTCTCAACATTTCAAGTGCGGCGCGATTTCTGTTTGTTTTACTTACCCTTTTTCTTCAAGGCTCCTAGTTAAACTTTCTTTCATATATACCTATGTACGTATTTTACTTTTAGAGGTCATAATGTCTCACCACCTCTGATTTACAAACTTAAGCGTAAAGTTCTGTGCGGTAGGGTATTACACACTTAATTCCTCGTCACTCAATTTCATGAGTTTAATTACAATTAAAACTTTTGTTTTCAATCTTAAAGAAAAATTACAATATTGATAATAAATAAGCCTAAAGAAAAGAAGAGAGTATGATAGGAAAGAAAAACATCTTGAAAAAATACTTCATGAAAATAATATTTCAAATAAAGGGTAATTAAAAAGAAAGACAACTCTCATTATACTATAATCAACTAAACCTAGTTATATGTACTATGTCAAATACGTGTAATTACGTATGATCTCTAGCTTAGTGTCTCCTGCACCCATACAAACTTGAGCGTAGTAATCCTTACAGGTACACCCCTACCATTGGAAATGATGAACTTGAGACATTACAAGCTTGAAATAGCAAGATGCACTACAACAAATATGACTTTTAACAATGCCATATGGTAGCAATATCGTATCTCTAACTCACTTTCTTTATAAATTTTGTTCAGATAACTACTCAACTCAAAAAGTCACAAACACTTATGAACACCATGTATTAGAAATTGGCTTATAGCTTATAATGTCTTAATTAATAATTATTTGTTGATATCAATAACTTGCGTAACAAACTTCAGACACCATATTAATTACAATTAGGTGTCAATATCAACTAATTGTTACAGTATATTTTACTAATCAAACTAGTACTATGATAATGGCTGAGATGGAATTTTGTTCACAATTAATAGGAGTCACATTTCTAAAAGTAGAAAGCTTAATCTGTCATTTTAAATAGTTAAAAATAAGATCGAATATAAGATTTTTTATTCTATAATTCTTGAAAATAGTAGCACCAAAAGCATTTCAAGAAGGTTGGCTTAACCTTCAACGACCAAGAATTGAACATCAATAACCTTCGAAGAAGGAAAACTACCCAGGGTAGTTCATAGCCAAGAATAGTAACTCATACATTTGAAAAACCCACGAGTTCTCTTTGAGAAGGATGTAATTTTTTGTCACTAAAATTAATCTTTTTGAAAGTGGAACAGGAAAGGATATCAACTGAGCTCCCTTCATCCAGACTTTTTTAACTAAAAGCTCACTAATCTATATAGAGATAATCATAAGGTCGTCAAGGTTTTATTAATTAGCACCGCAAAACTCCTCTAGAGAGAATGAAATAACAGGACCAAAGGGTAAGGAAGACAAAGAAGGAATAAATTGATCAACATGTAATATCACACGAAGACTTCACTTTCGTGTCGAACTACTAGCTTCACTGCTAGCAAAACCTCTTGAGATGTAATTAATATTGCATCGAGGCTGCACAGTTGTATCAATAATAGGTTTCTTACCAACACCTCAAGGACTTGGAGTACGATGATGACATCGACGCTTATCAGAAGAGGAAGCATCAGGTTACTGAGTTAGATGAGACTTTTTCTCTAGGTATTTATTGAGGTGACCTTGACTTACCAGCCACTATAATAAGCCTTTGGCATCAGCACATTCATTTGTTGTATGACCATACTTTTGATAAAATATTCTATACTTAGATTTGTCAACATATCTATCCTCGTACGTGCCTTTCTTAAAGTGCGGCGCTAAATGTTGTTCTTCATTTCCATGTAGACGATTGCTTTCTCTTGAAACTCAACCAAAGTTTTGGGTTTGGCAGCAAAAATAGCTTCATGAAAATTTCTATGTTTTAGACAATTCTTGAGTGCATGGAAATATGAATATCTGGATGTAAATTTTGAATTACCAGAGTAGTCTTATTGAACATGGTGATATAATCACAAAGAGTTTTACTATGCCATTGGTGAATAGTATAGATATAATTCAAACTCGGAATATAAATGCATGAAGAGGAAAAATAATTAATTAAGCGCTTGGTAAGATCCTAAAAGTTCAGTATAGAAATTGCAGGCAAGGAAGAAAAACAAAGTAAAGTTGCACCTTCCAAAAAAGTTGAAAAAGCTTGACAAAAAATAGGATCATAAGCACCATTGAGGAGCATTATGTATTGACAGTGTAGGTCAAAGTGTGACAAAAGTTAGTTATCAAGATTGTAAAGAAAATCATCAAGAGAACAAGTCTGTTAGTTATTTTATTAGCCTTACTTTCTGATTTTATTGTTCTGTTTTAATGCTTATGCTATATATATACTTGTGCTTGATCCTTAGTTGAAGGTTATGCTAAATTCAAATTCTAAAATAATTTTTTCATTGTTTTTACTCTCTTAAGGTTCTTTCGTTACATATTCGTTCAACTCTGCATCATTTCGATCACTTGCTGCAATTGTTCATAACTCTTGTTCTTTAAGATTACCGAATTCTTCATATTCTCTTCATGGCATCAAGAGCTCGGTTTTAATTGATCCATGGATGCTTCTCCTCAAAATTCAGATACATCAAATTCTTCTCTAAGAAATGATCAACCTCAATGCAGTAATCATAATCCTCAAAATTCTGCACTCAATTTTTCCCTCCCTATACAATTCTTCCATTGTCGTCCTTTAACCCCCATCAATGGCAAATTGGGAGAGAATAATCATTGCACTTGGCAACAAGTCAACAACAGGCCCTTGCAGCTATTCGGGGACAAGACTTGGAGGATCATCTTTTCAAAGATCGCATTCCTTCACTGTATCTCACAACTACCTCTTTTAATCTAGGTTTTATTCCTTTGCAACAAAAACAATGGCTTTAAGATGATTATAATCTTCAGTCTTGGATGCTTGCTTCTACGGATTTTGTTTTCAACAACAAAATAATGGGCTTAGTTTACAGTTATCAAATTTGGAGTAAAATAGATGAATATTTTGCTAAATCTATAAAGTATAGAGTTAAACAACTCAAAGCCTAACTTAAGACTATAAAGAAGTTGGGTCTTTTTGTCTCAAATTACATTTACAATATTAAATCTATTACAGATTCATTAGCTACTCTTGGTTCTCTTCTATCCACTGAAGAACATGTAGATGCTCTTCTTGAGGGCCTCAATAAAGATTATCAGCTCATTATTCATACTGTTAACTATAAAAAAGAGATGTTTAGTTTGTGTGAAGTTGAAACACAAATTTTAACATTTGATGATATGATTGATAAGTTTCAAAAGCCTAAGCAATTTATGATCCAATCCAACTTAACTCAAAGTTCTTTTCCCTCTTTCTCAAATTCTGGAAGAGGAATAGGTGGAAGAAGAGGACGAGGTGGTAGATTTTCTAGAGGAGGACGTTTCTTTGGCAATTCTACCCGACCTCAGTGTCAAGTTTGTGGCCATTTCGGCCATATTGTATGGCATTGCTTTAATAGATTCAACCAACAAATACCTCCTCCTTCTCAGACTCAATGTGTCACTCCAAATAATTTTATACCACTCACTCCATCCATTACAAATCAATAATTTCACACAACTAATTCTACACTACCACCACCACCAAATCCTTCGTTCCATAATACTACTGTACTCATGACAGTTCCAGCTTCTGTGGCAGATCTCTCATGGTATCCATACATTGGTGCATTGCATCATGTAACCTCATATATATCTTCTATGATTTCTTGCTTAGAGTACATTGGCCCTGACCAGGTTCAAATTGGTAATGGAACAGGTTTGCCAATTTCTCATACCGGCTCTTCCTTTTTATCTTCTTTTGACTTGAATCAATTTTTTTAAACTACTACAATTAATTCATTGTCCACAAATCACCAAAAACTTGTTGAGTGTTTCAAAATTTGCTGAAGATAATTCCGTGTTTTTTGAATTTCATCTTAATGTGCGCCTTGTTAAATGTCAGCTCACTAGAGAGATTCTCATGAAAAGCTATCGCTGTGGTGGAATTTACAAATTTTATAATGTTATTGTACCTAATAATCGTAGTTCTATTCTCAACCTTGTTCTTTTTTTTTTTTTTGTTTCTTGTACTTCCTTTAATAAGTGGCATCAAAGGTTAGGACATGCTGCCACCAAATTTGTATCTCTTGTTCGACAACAATGTAAGAATCCTATATATAATAAAAGTAATTCTTCTGTTTCTGATGTTTATGAGAATTGTCAGCATGCAAGGTTGCACAAATTACCTTTCCCTTCTTGTACTTACAATTCACCCTTACAATTGGTTTTTCCTTATGTCTGGGGCCAGCCCCAGTTGTATCTCATTTGGATTTTAGATATTATGTGACATTTATTTATGCTTTCTCTAGGTATACATGCATTTTTCTGCTTTTAAATAAATTACAGGTGTTTAAAGCTTTTAAACAATTAAAGACTTACATGAAAAACCTCACTAATCACAAGATTAAGGAACTTCAATATGATAATGGAGGTGAATATATCTCAAAACAGTTTTCAGCTTTCCTTACTCAACATGGCATCACACATAGATTTTTGTGTCCCTATATATCAACAAAATGGCACTACTGAGAGAAAGCATAGACATCTCATTGAAATGAGTTTGGCTATGCTTTCAACAGCTTTAATGTCTTGATCTTTCGGGATGAGGCTGTGCTCACCTCTACTTATCTTATCAATCACATTCTATCCCCTACCTTAGGAAATAAATTCCCTTTAAATATATCTTCAATAACAAACCTTATTATCAAACCTTGAGAGTTTTTGGTAGTGCTTGCTATCCTCTTCTTAGACCTTACACCAAGTCCAAGTTAGATTTCAGGTCACAAAAGTGTGTTTTTATAGGGTATGCTACTAATGCCAAAGGCTATAAATGTCTCTTTGCTACTGGAAAAGTTTACATCACTAGACATGTGAATTTTGATGAACATTTTTTTCCATATCAAGACCTTTTTTCTAAAATCTAGCACTATTAATTTAACTTCAAGAAAATTTGATTGTGTTGCACCTATTCATTTTTTTCCTACATCTATTGATATTGTTACTAATTCTACACAGTCTACTAAGAACAATAATACAGATCAAGACTCTACTGCTCATGCTATGACTACTCCTATCCTTTTATCTCAATCTTAAAATGATGTGTCTCTTGATTCTTCTGAACTGCTAGTACACGGAATTGCGATCCACACTTTACATAACTCCGCACAGCTGACCAGTAAGTGCACTGAGTCGTCCAAGTAATAAAATCTTACACGAGTAAGGGTCGATCCCACAGAGATTGTCGGCTTGAAGCAAGCAATGGTCATCTTGTAAATCTCAGTCAGGCGGATTCAATATGGTTATGGATTTTGATAATTGAAAGATAAATAAAACATAAAATAAAATAGAGATACTTATGTAATTCAATGGTGGGAGTTTTAGATAAGCGTATGGAGGTGCTTTGTTGCTCCTGAATCTCTGCTTTCCTATTGCCTTCATCCAATCATGCGTACTTCTTTCCATGGCAAGCTGTATGTTGGGGGATCACCGTCGTCAATGGCTATCGTCCGTCCTCTCAGTGAAAATGGTCCAACTACGGGTTTCGTAGGGCTAATCATCTGTCGGTTCTCACTTGTTTCGGAATAAGATCTATCGATCCTTTTGCGCACTGTCACTGTGCCCAACAGTCGCGAGTTTGAAGCTCGTCACAGTCATCCCTTCCCGGATCCTACTCGGAATACCACAGACAAGGTTTAGACTTTCTGGATCTCTAGAATGCTGCCAATTGCTTCTAGCTTATACCACGAAGACTCTGATCTCAGGGATTTGAATGCTCTGTTGTCAGGAGAGGCAATCAAACACGTGAACCAGGAATCCAAGAGATACACACTCAAGCTGTCGCAGATAGAACGGAAGTGGTTGTCAGGCACGCGTTCATAAGTTGAGAATGATGATGAGTGTCACGGATCATCACATTCATCATGTTGAAGTGCGAGTGAATATCTTAGAATAGGAATAGGCGTGAGTTGAATAGAAGAACAATAGTACTTTTCATTAATTCATGAGGAACAGCAGAGCTCCACACCTTAATCTATGAGGTGTAGAAATTCCACCGTTGAAAATACATAAGTGATGAAGTTCCAGGCATGGCCGAATGGCCAGCCTCCCCAAATATGAAATATAGCATCCAGAATATTTAAAATACAATAGTAAAAAGTGCTATTTATAATAAACTAGTAACCTAGCTAGGGTTACAAAAATAAGTAGATAGTGCAGAAATCCACTTCCGGGGCCCACTTGGTGAGTGTTTGGGCTGAGCCTTGAAGCTTTCACGTGCATAGGCCATTCTTGGAGTTAAACGCCAGCTTGGGAGCCAGTTTGGGCGTTTAACTCCAGCTCTGGTGCCAGTTCTGGCGTTTCACGCCAGAAAAGGGTCTCTAGTGGACGTTTTGACGCCAGTTTGGGCCATCAAATCTCGGGCAAAGTATGGACTATTATATATTACTGGAAAGCCCAAGATGTCTACTTTCCAACGAAATTGAGAGCGCACCAATTGAGCTTTTGTAGCTCCAAAAAATCCATTTCGCGTGCAGAAGGGTCAGAATCCAACAGCATTTGCAGTCCTCTTTCAGCCTCTAGATCAGATTTTTGCTCAGATCCCTCAATTTCAGCCAGAAAATATCTGAAATTACAGAAAAACACACAAACTCATAGTGAAGTCCAGAAATGTGATTCTTGCATAAAAACTAATAAAAATATAATAAAAAGTAACTAAAACATACTAAAAAGTACCTAAAAACAATGCCAAAAAGCGTATAAATTATCCGCTCATCACAACACCAAACTTAAATTGTTGCTTGTCCCCAAGAAACCAAAAACAAATTAGGATAAAAAGAAGAGAATATACAATAAATCTCAAAACATCAATGAAACTTAGTTCCAATTAGATGAGCAGGACTAGTAGCTTTTTGCTTCTGAACAGTTTTGGCATCTCACTTTATCCTTTGAAGTTCAGAATGATTAGCATCCATAGGAACTCAGAATTCAGATAGTGTTACTGATTCTCCTAGTTTAGTATGTTGATTCTTGAACACAGCTACTTTATGAGTCTTGGCCGTGGCCCTAAGCATCTTGTTTTCCAGTATTACCACCGGATACATAAATGCCACAGACACATAACTGGGTGAACCTTTTTCAGATTGTGACTCAGCTTTGCTAAAGTTCCCAGTTAGAGGTGTCCAGAGTTCTTAAGCACACTCTTTTTGCTTTGGATCATGACTTTAACCACTCAGTCTCAAGCTTTTCACTTGGACCTTCATGACACAAGCACATGGTTAGGGACAGCTTGATTTTGCCGCTTAGGCCAGAATTTTATTCCTTTGGGCCCTCCTATCCATTAATGCTCAAAGCCTTGGATCCTTTTTACCCTTGCCTTTTAGTTTAAAGGGTTATTGGCTTTTTCTACTTGCTTTTTCTTTTTCTTTTATTTTTTTCGCTCCCTTTTTTTTCGCAAGCTTTGTAATTTTCACTGCTTTTTCTTACTTCAAGAATCAATTTTATGATTTTTCAGATCATCAATAACATTTCTCTTTTTTCATCATTCTTTCAAGAGCCAACAATTTTAACATTCATAAACTTCACTATAAAAAATATGCATTGTTCAAGCATTCATTCAAAAAACAAAAAGTATTGCCACCATATCAAAATAATTAGACTAATTTCAAGATAAATTTGAAAATCCATGTACTTCTTGTTCTTTTGCAAATAAAAGCATTTTTCATTTAAGAAATGTGAAGGATTCATGGAATTATTCATAACTTTAAGACATAAACACTAAACACTAATGACCATGTAATAAAGACACAAACATAGATAAAACATAAAGCATAAAAATCGAAAAAATAGAAAAATAAGAGCAAGAAAATTAAAGAACGGGTCCACCTTAGTAGTGGCGGCTAGTTCTTCCTCTTGAAGATCCTATGGAGCGCTTGAGCTCCTCAATATCTCTTCCTTGCCTCTGTTGCTCCTCCCTCATGGCCCTTTGGTCCTCTCTAATTTCATGGAGGATAATGGAGTGCTCTTGGTGCTCCATCCTTAGTTGCTCCATATTAGAACTCAAATCTCCTAAAGAGGTGTTGAGTTGCTCCCAATAGTTGTGTGGAGAAAAATGCATCCCTTGAGGCATCTCAGGGATTTCTTGATGAGGGACTTCCTCATGCTCTTGTTGAGGTCCATGAGTGGGCTCTCTTGTTTGCTCCATCTTCTTTTTAGTGATGGGCTTGTCCTCTTCAATGAGGATGTCTTCCTCTAGGACAACTCCAGCTGAATTGCATAGGTGACAAATGAGATGAGGGAAGGCTAACCTTGCCAAAGTGGAGGGCTTGTCAGCCACCTTGTATAGTTCTAGAGATATGATCCCATGAACTTCCACTTCCTCTCCAATCATGATGCTATAGATCATGATAGCCCGATCCACAGTTACTTCGGATCGGTTCCTAGTAGGAATGATAGAGCGTTGGATGAACTCCAACCATCCTCTAGCCACGGGTTTGAGGTCAGGCCTTCTCAGTTGAACTGGCTTGCCTTTGGAGTCTCTCTTCCATTGAGCTCCTTCCACACAGATGTCCATGAGAACTTGGTCCAACCTTTGATCAAAGTTGACCCTTCTAGTGTAAGGACGCGGATCTCCTTGTATCAGTGGCAACAACTTCATAGAAGTGGTCTTGATGGACCTTTGAGATGAACATCTTCATCTCCCATGACTCAGAGGTGGAAGCAACTATCTTCCCTTTCCTCTTTCTAAAGGTTTCTCCGGTCTTAGGTGCCATAAATGGTTATGAAAAAACAAAAAGCCAAGCTTTTTTCACACCAAACTTAAAAGGTTTGCTCGTCCTCGAGCAAAAAAAGAAAGAAAGGAGGAGAAGAAGAAGAAATGGAGGAGATGGAGGGGAGAGATGGATTCGGCCAAGGGGGTATAAGGTGTATGTGATGTGTGAAAATGAAGGAGTAATGATGGGTTGGGTTTGGGAGGGAAAGGTTTTGAATTTGAATGGTGAGGTAGGTGGGGTTTTATGGGGAAGAGTATTGTGGAAAGGTGTGAAGAAGAGAGAGAGTGAGTTGAGGTAGGTGGTGATCCTGTGGGATCCACAGATCCTGAGGTGTCAAGGATTTCTCATTCCTGCACCATTCTGGCATGTAAACGCCCTTTGAGTGCCAATTCTGGCGTTAAACGCCAGACTACTGCCCATTTCTAGCGTTAAATGCCAGCTTCTATACCTTTCCTGGCGTTTAAACGCCAGGCTGATGCCCTTTTCTGGCGTTTAAACGCCAGTTTGGTGCCCTTTTCTGGAGTTTAAATGCCCAGAATGCTGCCAGACTGGGCGTTTAACGCCCATTCTGCATCCTTACTAGCGTTTAAACGCCAATAAGCCTGTCCTCCAGGGTGTGCTATTTTTTATGCTGTTTTTTATTTTACTTTAATTCTGTAGTGGTTTTTGTGACTTCACATGATCATCAACCTATAGAAAATATAAAAATAACAATGGAAAATGAAATGGAAAAGTAATTAATATTATATAAATAAGATTGGGTTGTCTCCCAATAAGCGCTTCTTTAATGTCAATAGCTTGACAGTGAGCTCTTACAGAGCTTCACAGATACTCAGAGCATGGTTGGGGCCTCCCAACACCAAACTTAGAGTTTGAATGTGGGGGCTTTGCTTGACTCTGTACTGAGAGAAGTTTTTTATGCTTTCTCTCCATAGTTACAGAAGAATATCCTTGAGCCTTAAACACAAGGTGGTCCTCATTCAATTGAAGGACTAACTCTATCTCCCCTATCCACATCAATCACAGCTCTTGCTGTGGCTAGGAAGGGTCTTCCAGGGATGATGGATTCTTCCTCCTCCTTCCCAGTATCTAGGATTATGAAGTCAGCAGGGATGTAAAGGCCTTCAACCTTCAATAGGACGTCCTCTACCAGTCCATAAGCCTGTTTCATTGATTTGTCTGCCATCTCTAGTGAGATTCTTGCAGCTTGTACCTCAAAGATCCCTAGTTTCTCCATTACAGAGAGTGGCATGAGATTTATACCTAACCCCAGATCACACAGAGCCTTCTCAAAGGTCATGGTGCCTATGGTACAAGGTATTAAGAACTTTTCGAGATTCGATTTCTTCTGAGGTAATTTCTGCCTAACCAAGGTATTCAGTTCATTAATGTTTAGAAATAAATTAGCAAGTATGTAATTGAATCCAATAACAATGTTTAGAATATCTGCAAAAATGAATTGAATCCATCATTAACAATTAACAATATCAATGAAAGACACAGGCCAACTCATATTGCATACAAGCTAAATAACCTGCAAATGCAAACTGAAACAACAAGAACGTTTATCTAAAATTTAAAAACCTAAATCAAGTAATTATTATTCCAGAAAATTAATTAATCAATGTAAAGAAGAAGCTGAGTGAAAATTGAAAAAGAGGAAAGAAGGAACTCTCCAAAGCAAATGAATCTGCGAACCAGAAACCACGAGTCCACGACGAGACACCGACGCCGGCGCCGGAATGTGTGAGCAGAGCTGCCGCCGCTTCTGCTTGTGTGTGAACTGTGAAGTGTGTTTTGTGCGAGATTGAGGCACTGACTATGTGAGAGGAATAAAAACGACGTCGTTTTTCTGTTTTAGGGATAAAGATTAGTCCATTTTAAGTGTAGTTAGATTTCTTCTATAAAGCTAGAATATTAAATATACATTAAAATTAATTTCTTATAAATTCATATAATTCTAAAAATTTTACACATCTAATTACATATTGTCTTATATGATTTTTGATATAGTGAATAATCAAAATACTAATGTAATAATACATCTATAAAACAAACCTCATAGTGTATACAATTGATAGCAAGATTCATCAACGATTTAATGGACATTTTTATAAGAGTGTAGAATATGAAGAGTAGAAATAAGGGCTCAATCTATTGTTCTGAATTTCCTTTGTAATCATATAATTGTATGTGTAGAAATGGTTGGTACAAAAATACCATCATGATCATAACAGTTCATGGTTGCACCGAAATGTCTAAATGGTTAAAACAAAGAGAGAGCCCCCAACCAAGACTTAAGAATTATGTATTCAATGAAATACTCATACTTAGTGTATAGAATATATATTAATAATTATGTATTTATATATAAATATATATTATTTAATTCATGTTTAATGTATAATTTATATTTTAATATATATTTTATACATTTAAAATTTTGTTGAGAATATATATATATATATATATATATATGTACTTTGCTTTTATTTAAGTTTTAATCAAGAAGAATAATGTTAATATGTTTTGCAGAGTAAGTAAAGAATTCAGTAAAAATTAATAAAACATTAGGTGGATTATTATTGCATTGTAGCCAGTCGTGTCAAATAAAATTTGACATTTTTATCATGTAAAATAGCATGAAACTAATCCGATATGATGTATACTTGCATTGAAAGCAAATTAAAGTAAAAAAAATAATATAATAATGAATTGAGGTTGAATTACAGGATGGGTTCTACCTTGTTGCAAATTTGTTCTGCTCTCTTCGCTTTTGTCTTACCGTAAAAAAAAATGTAAATTGAATACATTTCATTCGATTTATACTTACAAAACCAAGTAAATCAAACTTACTTGTGTCGATTTATTATGAAAGTTTCATCTCTCTGGCTAAATCGAATTTGATTATTTCGATTTAGTGTAACCAATTTGAATTTAAAACATTTATGTAATTTTGATTTTCAAACAATTTATTGAAGTGAATTACCCTAGTTTATTGGAATAATCTTTAAAGTTATGTCACTTTTTAATTTTATTACGGAGAAGGTAATGATGTAGGATAGCAACATAGAGAAGCAACTGTAAACACAAGCGTGTAGTATTAGAAAGCTACAAATCGGATCGTACGAGTACTCTCAGATAAATCGAACGGTCTAATTTTCGTTTTATTTAAAAAAAAAAACTTTTTTGTACAATACGGACGGTCCGATTTGCTTCTTCCAAAATTCAAAATTTTTCCCTTGCAAATTGGACCATCCAATTTGACCATAATATTTTTTTTTAAAACAACTTTCATGGTCTGTTTTGTTAAAGCACAAATTAAAAAAAACTGCCCCACATCTTAAATTTAACATCACTATACCCCATAACACGAACTTTTTCTTTTTAATATTGTATTACTAGAGGTGAAATCCTTTATCATGAACCAAATTGTGTGTTGAACACAACTATGGCCATTTACAAAACGTCAATGACGTTTTGTGTTTCTTCAATTAAAATAATATTTTTCTAACAAAACGTCAGCGACGTTTTGTGTTTTAATAATTAAAATAATATTTTTTTTATTACAAAACGTCAGTGACGTTTTGTTCTTTGATGATTAAAAAAAATTTTTTATTACAAAACGTTAGTAACGTTTTGTGCTACTACCACAACCCTGTAGAACACCAAAATCATCAAATATTTTTGTATTTCACATTAAAATTATCCATATATAAAAATTTTAGCCCCATAACACAGCACATCACATCACGTGCATGCCTCCAATAACAAAAAAAAAAAAAAGCCAAGTTATGTCTGCCTCGAAAATAAGGAATTTCTTATAGTTTTGCTTGCCGAACAAAACAATGTGGGGGCATTTGTGTTATTCAAGGAGTATGCCCCTACATACAATATATATATATATATATATATATATATATATATATATAATGTACTGTGCATAGTTGGAATATGCCCATGTGTGTCATGTTAACTTGGAGCCAATGACTGAAATGAGTGTGGCTGCATGTAGTAGTGTCTCTGAAAATTGAAATCGCTCCATCTTGTACCACCTTTAAGTAGTTTATGACTATGAATTGGATACATTCTTCTTAAGTAAGACAACTTAGGGATAAAAATGGAATAATATTTTTATGTATGAACTTCATGTGTGATTTACATTACTAACAGAAACTAAGATATGCAATTGTTTTGAAAGATTAGTACCAAACATCATCACAAACTGCTTTGATTGAATAAAATAATGGTTTTTAGAATTCAATTAAAGGACTTGGAGCCACCAAAGAACTCTCCTTGTTTCAATTTATATACAACATGGCATCCTCCTTGATAAGACCAAAGGTACTTAAATATCTCATTGAAGTAATTAAAATTGAGCCCTATATCTTCTGCATCTATATTAGATAAAGTAATTAAAATAGGTATCTAACAAAAATGAAAAATTAAATCAAAAAATTAAAAAATCATCATTCTGAGTGGGTCTATGACTCAACTTGTCAGACCACACTTTCTTGTTACTATTATTCTCCTCATTTCCACCATTCTTTTCCTCCACTTTCTCATTTTTCTCTCTTCTATCATCATTTCCCTCAGGAAAAAACACTCCATGAACAAAAATCTCCACTTCCTGTTTGCTAAGCCCCACTGCGTCTTCAACCTCATTACAAGGAATATAAGGTGGTCTCGCTATTTGCAACACCGTGTCCCACTTAACTCCCTTAAAGAAATCATGACTCTTGATCTCGCCAACTGTGATCCGACGATCAGGATCCTTTTCTAACAACCTACCAATCAAATCTCGTAACGCAGTCTTCTCCCCCGTCAGCTCAGGCTCCTTCGTTAATATCCCAAGAAACGTTTCTTTTCTATTCTCGCCCTTAAACGGCGTCGTTCCGTATAACATTTCATACAAAACGACACCGAGTGACCACCAATCAACACCGAAACCATGACCCTGCCCTGCGACAACCTCAGGTGCCACGTACTCTTCCGTTCCAACGAACGAGTTCGATTTCTCCACTGAGTCTGACTCACCCCGACGAGTTGACTCAGGTTGCGGCTCTACTGAGTCCAACTCGCACGGCAAGATGCCAGAGTTACAGTTTATGTTAAGCCACGACAACCGCCGCTTCCTTGCGGGTTTCTTCGCCGACGAGTTAGGACTCGACGATTTGTGACTCGTTGATTGAGGAGATTTTGGCTTCAGCTTCTTGGAGAGATCAAAATCTACGAGCATTATGTGACCGTTTTCTTGGATCATAACATTTTCTGGCTTTAGGTCTCTATACACTATTCCCAAACCATGCAAGTACTCCAAAGCTAGGACTAATTCCACCGCGTAAAACCTTTAATAAAAGAGAGAAGAAGAAGAAAACAAAAGAAAAAGTACAAATCAGAATATGTTTTATGAATGTATGGTTGTTAAATTAAAGAAAGCAGTGTAAAACTTAGACCACTTTCTTTAGACTTGCGACGCAAAAAAAAATAGGAATTTTGAATTGTTTTTACTTTTCCAAACTTGCTCGGCAAGCAAGCAGCGAAGGGAGACATTAAAAAAGGTGGCTATTGGGGCACAACTTCTAGAATCACAACACCGGTCTATTGCTTTCAATTTGTTGCAAATAAAATAATGGAAATTTTGACTTGTTTGACTAATTCCCTATATTCATTAATAAATCATATTAAATTACAATTTATGGCAATTACATGTTTAATGTTTATATACTAAAATTTAATTTTATTTATATAAAATACATATTAAAATATCACAAATATTTATATAATTATAAATAAATATGTAATAAACTAATTTTTAATATATAAATAATATTTTTATTTTGATAAATAAGTCGTTAAATTGTTAAACTTTTGAGATAGTCAAAACTCAAAAGTCAAAACTAGACGGCAAGGAGATGAAATAAAATCTATTTATTTATTTATTTATTGATATAGAGAGAAAATTCACTTGGTAGTTAAGTAACAGAATAACTAGAAATACGCGTCCACCAACCCAACAAAAGAAAAACCCGAATTTTCAAATAAAAGAAACGAAAAATAACTTGCACTTGTGTAATTTAAGTTTAATAATCATTCATACACTTTAATATAAAAATATTTTACACTGCTCGTTTAATTGAATCATTTTTATGATATTAAAAAACTTTTTTTTTTTTTGAAAATCTTATGATAACTTCTTATTGGCGTAAAATACGGAACTTCTTATTTAATTAGTTTATACTTTATACAAATTAAATCCTTTAATTTTCACAAAATATCTAGAATGAAGCAATAACAATAATAATACAAAGATAGAAGTCATTCCGATACTTTTATAAAATTTAATATTATACAAGAACTATATATGTTGCTTACTTAAAAATTAGCCATTTATGTATCTCAATAATTAAACTCCTAATTGAATGGACATAATCAAATAAAAATAACTAAAACAATACTTATAAGATTTAAACTATTAATAATATATGTATTTTGTATCCGATATAAGAGAGGTTAAGGAAACTTTTCTTAACTAAAGAGATTAAAAGAAATTAAGAGATAGAAAACGATATAGTATTTAAAAATAAGTTTTAAAATATAAATAATTGCATTCAGTTTAACTTGAAAAAATAAAAAGCTAACAATAGCAAAGCTAAGGTACCTGATGGTGTCATCGGCGAACATTTTCTCAGTTTGTTTCTTCCTGAGAGAATGGAGGTTGCCACCGTGGCAGAAATCCATGGCGAAGGCAACGATTCCATCGGTTTCCAAAACCCCTCGCAACCGCGGCAAAAGCGGGTGATCAAAACGACGTAGCACTTCAAGTTCGAATGAAACCCTCTTATACTCTCCGTAAGCCTCTTCCTTCTTCTGAATCAGAGCCTTCGATATAGCCTTCAGAGCCAAACACTCGCTGCATGACCGGTCACCGGCTCTCGCTAGGAACACCACTCCCTTCGCCCCGCGCCCCACGGCGCTTATTACTTTCAGATTCTCGAAATCAAGTGACGGTAAGATGCCGTCGCCGTGGTCGATCATGATGTAATCACCGGGAACCGGAAGATGACCGAATGATTCTTGAAGCAGAGTTTTTTTATTATTATTTCAGCTGGTTTTTGCTGTGCGTTTGAGTGTAAGAGAGAGATGAGAGAGAGAGAGAGAGAGAGAGAGCGGGGATTTTATTTTGGTGGCTGAGGTTATTTCCATTCTTGTTGGGCAAGAATTTGATGCTTATATAGGTTTGAACTTTGGAAGGGGCACGGAGTTAACGTGAACTTAACGTGCTGAAAATTGACATGTGTGGGTGTGACGGTGACGTGGTAACATTTTTAATAACTGTAGCGTGTTTATGTTGGTGTAAGACTGTAAGGTATATGAACAGACAGAACAGTTGGGAACGTGAGCACAAGACAGCAAATTGTGGGGTTTGAAATTGAAATACGCGTGGGATTCTAGAAACCGTGACGAATAGGGAATGTTCCGTTTGTTGAGGAATAAGGTGAACGGAACGTTCAAATTGTAGTTTTGCTAAGCAGAGATTTAGATATTAGGCAAACTATTTGATGGCACTGTTTACAACTGTTCCATTTGATAGAGCTGCCAAAAACAATTACAGAATTATCCCAATTTATTTTGTTATATTTGTTAATAAATAATAATCTTTTTGAAAATCAACTTTAAATTCCAAACACAAATAAGTCATCGTACTCTTGTAGCTACGCTCTTGGTGTTATAAGAGATAGCATTTAACTATTCACATCAGTACACCATTGACGATTAAGAAATGAAAGATTTTTCAAGGACTAACGAGAGTCGAACTTTTGAAAATATAGAGAAGGAAAAGTTTAGGGCCAACAATTTTGTTAAATTCTGGCAAGCATGTAATCTTAAACGAAAAGTAAGTCATTGAATGAAATCTCACACTAATTTCACACCATTAAACTATTATTGATGACTATTTGATGGCTGCAAATCACAAAAATTGATGGCCCTATTTAATTGGTCATTTCAAAAAATAACTGATCTTATCAATTTTAATTATCAAATTGGATACCACCTGTATTTAATAATATTAAAAATTTAAATTCTTTTTATTTTGATAAAAATGTGTTATTCTTATATTCACAATTAATATTTATCATCAAAACTCGAATTAAAATAAAATTTTGATTTGAATATACATGTAAAAATATATATAAAAAATTTAATTATATATTATTTTATAAATTTATTTTTGATAGATAATTAGTGTATTATACATATATCTAATTATATATTATAATATTAATAAAAATAATTATTTTTATATTTATTACGTGAATAATTGAGTGTGATTGAATCATTGTATAAAGTATTTTATACCACCATAAAATTAAACTTGATATTTGCATAATAATTTAACCAAACCGTTTACTATCTCAAAATTCTTTGCAAACGTTGATACCCTAAATCAAGATGATTTAGTTTTTCGATTTTGAAAAAAAATAAAAAATAAAATTCTAGTATTAAAACAAGTTAAGAGTAACTTTAAGTTAATAGAATAAATAAATAAAATAATCTCATTTCACATTCACAAAATATTAATTAAGTAATAATGATGATAAAATAGAAAAAACAATAAATTAAATATAAGTAAAACCTTATAACTTTGATAATATAATAATAATTGTTCATACCCTGACCCAACACTAAGGCCCAGGATCCAAGAAAAAAGGCCCAACCCAAAAGAGTTGAGCCTTTCATTACACCGACCAGATACCTCAAAAGTCGGCTATTTTCATGACTTGCTCCAAAGAAGTCGGTACGAGGATTAGCTGGCAGATAAACCCTCCCTCAAGAGGATAACTGTCCCTAGAATCTCTCTAACCACTTCCAGGAGCCATATCTTAACCTCCCTAAGATAAAGGGACGGTTATTCCCCTTGAAAGGCGGAACTACTTCAACGGTGGTTATGGGTTTATCCCTATAAATACACTGACACTTCTCAGGTATCTTAGAAGCCCAATACTCTCTAGACCTGTTTTGCTCCCTTTGCTGACTTTGGCATCGGAGTGTCTTTGCAGGTACCACCCCCCTCATTTCTCACGAACAAGTCGGACGGAGGCCCCCAAGGCGTCAACCCACTTGCAAGTCTCCTCTTTCATACGTTTGGGCCAACCAATACCATCTAGCCCATTAATCTCCGGTTACCCATCGTAACATTGGCGCCATTGCCGGGGACCCGAGAGATCAACCAGTGATAGCGGACAGATCCCCTGAGGAGGGTCATGTAGAAACAGATTCCGAACAAGAGAATCTGGATACCAGAAATAACGACGCGAACCTAACCCTCCGCCAGGAAACCAACGATCAACACAGAGAGGGTACCTCCGGAGTCAAAATCCCGAAGGTGAATTCCTCTGAAGGCCGTGAATCGGAGAAGGACGGACAGTCTCACGCAACTGAACTTATGGGATTAGTCCATGTCCACCAAAGTCGCTTGGAACAACTAGAACAGGAACGGGAGCGACAAAGGGAGATAGAAAAGCACTTAAGAGAGGAGATGGATCGACGAAAAGAGTTAGAGAAAAAACTCTTAAAGTTAGAATCCTCCCTCAAAGGTCGGAACTCCCGTGACGATAGAGAAGAGTCGCCCCTAGGAGGGGAGGATCCTTTTAGTGAGGACATAATAAGGGCAAAGGTTCCAAGAAACTTTAAAAGCCCTGATATGGACCTCTATGATGGAACCACAGATCTAAAGCATCACTTGAGCAACTTTAAAAGTCGGATGTATCTGGCTGATACTTCTGACGCAACGCACTGCAAAGCTTTTCCGACCACCTTGTCGAAAGCAGCGATGAAGTGGTTCGACAGCCTCCCCCCGAGGTCGGTAACCAGTTTTGAAGACCTCTCAAGGAAATTCTTGATGAGGTTCTCCATCCAAAAAGACAAAATAAAACATGCACCAAGCCTCCTGGGAATAAAGCAGGAGGTCGGAGAATCCTTACGAGTCTACATGGAAAGGTTCAATAAAGCATGTCTAGAAATCCAAGACCTGCCCACTGAGGCAGTCATAATGGGGTTAGTCAATGGGCTTAGAGAAGGTCCCTTCTCACAGTCCATATCTAAAAGACACCCCACCTCCCTAAGTGATGTACAGGAAAGAGCTGAAAAGTACATCAACATGGAGGAAAATGCTAGACTGAGAGAGTCGAGTTGGCGACCTGGGCATCTCCCCTCAACAAAAGAGAGGGAGAGGGAACCCAAGAAGAAGGAAGAACTCGGCCTCGATAGACCAAGGAAATATCACTCTTATACTCCTCTAAAGATTTCTATAGTGGATGTATACAGAGAGATCTGCAATACTGAAAGGCTGCCGCCTCCCAGACCCATCAAAAATAAAAAAGGGGGGAGTCGCAGCGACTACTGTGAGTACCATAAAATATATGGTCACTCGACAAATGACTGTTACGACCTTAAAAATGTGATAGAAAAGCTGGCTAGAGAAGGCCGGCTTGACAGATATCTCATAGAAAGGTCGGACGGTCATGGGAAGAGAAAGCGAGACGATATGGATAAAAGAGACCCACCACTGCAGACTCCGGAGAGACATATACATATGATCTCAGGAGGATTTGCGGGAGGGGGACTCACCAAATACTCTCGCAAAAGACATCTCAAGCGAGTTTATCAGGTCGGAGGAGAACCATCCGACCTTCCCACCATTTCATTCACAAGAGAAGATGGGCAAGGAATAATTCCTGGGCACAATGACCCAGTAGTAGTTACTATGATCCTAGCCAATGCCCATCTCCACAGAACCCTAGTAGATCAAGGGAGCTCAGCGGACATCCTTTTCAAGCCCGCTTTCGACAAACTAGGGTTGGATGAGAAAGAATTAAGAGCCTACCCCGACACCCTATACGGACTAGGCGACACACCAATAAGACCACTAGGATTTCTACCCCTACACACTATCTTTGGAAAAGGGGAAAAATCCAAAACTCTGAGCATAGACTTCATAGTCATCGATGTAGGGTCAGCATATAATACCTTGATCGGCAGAGCTACCCTAAATCGACTCGGAGCGGTGGTGTCAACTCCCCACCTTTGCATGAAATTCCCGACCCCAGCGGGAATAGCAACGGTGAGGGGAGATCAGAAGCTGGCAAGAAAATGCTATAACGAAAGCCTGAACCTGAGGGGAAAAGGCAAAGAAGTCCACTCCATAGAGCTCGACGGTGCAAGGGCCCCGAGAAGAGCTGCGACCACAGCCGGGAGGAAAAATTGAGGAAATACAGGTCGGCAAAGAGGAAGGAAAAAATACCAACATAGGAGCAAACCTAGGGGAAACCCTAAAGCAAGGTTGACTAAGCTCCTAAGAGACAATTCCGATCTCTTTGCCTGGAAAGCCTCCGACATGCCCGGTATAGCCCCTGAGCTCATGTCCCACAAGCTCTCGGTATACCCAGGGTCCCGACCTGTGCAACAGAGAAGGCGTAAGTTTGGCCCAGAACGAGCTCTAGTAGTGGAAGAGCAAGTGCAGGCACTCCTAGAAGCCGGCTTCATCAGAGAAGTTAAATATCCAACATGGCTAGCCAATGTAGTGCTAGTCAAAAAGCAAAATGGCAAATGGAGAATGTGTGTCGACTACACCGACCTAAATAAGGCATGTTCTAAGGACCCCTATCCACTCCCAAGCATTGACACCCTTGTAGACTCTAGCTCGGGGTATCAATACTTGTCATTCATGGATGCCTACTCGGGATATAACCAAATCCCGATGCATGAGCCAGACCAGGAGAAGACATCATTCATCACGCCCAGAGCTACCTTCTGCTATGTGGTCATGCCCTTTGGATTGAAAAATGCAGGGGCCACATATCAGAGGCTGATGAATAAGGTGTTCGTTCCCCACCTGGGGAGCCTAATGGAAGTTTATGTAGACGACATGCTGGTAAAAACCGAGAAAGAGGCCGACCTCTTAGTAGACCTCTCGCAGGTATTTGACACCATAAGGTCACACGGGATGAGACTAAATCCTGTAAAGTGTACCTTTGCGGTGGAAGCTGAAAAATTTCTAGAGTTTATGCTGACACAAAGAGGGATCGAAGCGAATCCCGATAAGTGTAGAGCTATCCTAGAAATGAAAAGCCCGACTTGCTTAAGAGAGGTCCAGCAGCTAAACGGCCGACTTGCAGCCCTCTCCAGATTCTTGGCGGGATCAGCACTAAAATCCCTTCCACTGTTCTCCTTATTGAGAAAGGGATTTCAGTTCGAGTGGACCCCTGAATGCGAAGAGGCATTCCAGGAATTCAAAAGATTCTTGAGTCAACCTCCGATTTTGACCCAACCTATAGCTGGGGAAGACCTTGTCCTATACTTATCTGTAGCAGACAAGGCTGTCGTATCAGCCCTGATAAGAGAAGATTAGGTCGGTCAGCACCCAATGTATTTCATCAGCAAAGTTCTACAAGGCCCTGAACTAAGGTACCACAAACTAGAGAAGTTTGCCTACTCCTTAGTAGTAGCCTCACGAAGACTACGACCTTACTTTCAAGCTCACACAATAAGAGTCCGTACGAACCAACCCATGAAGCAAATCCTCCAAAAGACGGATGTTGCAGGGAGAATGGTTCAATGGGCAATAGAGCTCTCCGAGTTCGACTTGAGGTATGAAACTCGGACGGCAATTAAAGCCCAATGCCTCACTGACTTTATAGCAGAATACGCAGGAGATCAAGAGGAAAAACCAACTACATGGGAACTCTACGTAGATGGATCCTCAAATAAAACAGGAAGTGGTGCAGGCATAATATTGGCGAATGAACGAGGAACCCAAATAGAGGTTTTCCTCAAATTTGAATTCCCAGCTTCAAATAATCAGGCAGAATATGAAGCCCTGATTGCTGGATTAAAGCTGGAAGAAGAAGTTGGTGCAACAAAGGTGATGATATATAGCGACTCCCAAGTGGTGACTTCCCAGATAAACGGAGAGTATCAAGCAAAAGATCCAAATATGAAGAGATACTTGGAAAAAACTTTGGAGTACCTCGGGCACTTTGCGGAAACCGAGGTCAAACACATAACTTGGGATCTCAATAGTAGAGCAGACGCCCTCTCCAAGTTAGCAAGTACCAAACCAGGAGGGAATAATAGAAGCTTGATCCAGGAAACTCTCCAGGAACCTTACGTGGTAAAAACAGAAGAAAGGCAAGTGGTCCTTGAAGTAACCGGATTAAACTTCAGATGGATGAACCCCTTGGTCGAATACCTGAAATTCGACATCCTCCCCAAAGAGGAAAAAGAGGCTAAAAAAATCTGGAGGGAAGCACAACACTACACTCTGGCGAAGAATATTCTCTATAGAAGAGGAATATCAACACCATTGTTAAAGTGCGTACCGACCTCGAGAACCACGGAGGTATTAGAGGAGGTTCACAGTGGGATCTGTGGAAATCATCTCGGAGCAAAGTCACTAGCCAGGAAAGTAATCCGAGCTGGATTCTATTGGCCGACCTTGCAGAAAGATGCCTCGAAATTTGTGAAAAAATGTCAACCATGCCAAATGCATGCAAACTTCCACATGGCTCCCCCCGAGGAGCTAATCAGTATAACTTCTCCATGGCCCTTTGCAAAATGGGGAATGGACTTGTTAGGCCCTTTTCCCCAGGCCCCGGGACAAGTCAAATACCTGATCGTGGGAATCGACTACTTCACAAAGTGGATAGAAGCAGAACCACTAGCCTCCATCACAGCCCAGAAAAGTCGGAAGTTCCTCTGCAAGAATATCATCACAAGATATGGGATACCATATTCCATCACCACAGATAATGGAACCCAGTTCACCGACTCTACCTTTCGAAGCCTTGTAACCAGTATGAAGATTAAACACCAGTTCACCTCGGTGGAACATCCACAAGCAAATGGACAAGCTGAGACAGCCAACAAAGTCATATTGGCAGGACTGAAGAAAAGGCTACAAGATGCAAAAGGAGCCTGGGCTGAGGAGCTCCCACAAGTGCTATGGGCTTACAGGACAACGCCCAAATCCGCCACTAGAGAAACGCCCTTCCGACTAGTCTATGGCGTAGAAGCCATGATACCCATAGAAATCAATGAACAAAGCCCAAGGGTGATTCTCCATGACGAGATCGGAAACATACAGGGGCACAAAGAGGAGCTCGACTTGCTGCCCGAAGTCCGAGAAGAAGCCCAGATAAGAGAAGCAGCGTTGAAGCAAAGGATGACTACAAGGTACAACAAAAAAGTCATTCGAAGAACCTTCGCACCGAACGACTTGGTCTTGATCAGAAACGACATTGGGGTCAACAAATCGGGGGAAGAAAAACTCGCTGCCAATTAGAAGGGACCATATAAAATCAATGAGGTCTTAGGGAAAGGTTATTATAAGGTGACCGACCTGAACGGCACCGAGTTACCGAGGTCGTGGCATGCTTGTAATATGAAAAGGTACTACAGTTAAAAGTGAACTCTACTCCCTGATGTACTCTTTTCCCAACTTCACGATTTTTTCCTGAAAGTAAAAGGGTTTTTTCTGGAGAAGGGTTTTTAATGAGGCATCATAGTAGAGGCTAAGGGAAAATAGGCTGTCAAAAACCCTTAGTAGCAATAAGGTACCTCCCCAATAAATAAAGATCTTTTTTCATTTCACAAGTATCTCTTATAAATTCCTTCTAGTTTTCTCTTTCTACGAAACGCGCCGACTTAAGCTCGACAAAACGTGAAAATCCCATGAACCGACCTAGATGGTCGTCAGGATAAAACGACGAGGTACAAGTCGGTGTAAAGAGGTTATAAAAGATGATCGCGAAGAACCCAGAAACGTTCAGACTCATAAGTCGAAATGAAAATCCAAGTAGAAAAGAAAATGCATCACAAAAATAACCTAAGTCATAGGAACTCAATAAATCACAAAGTTGAGTAAAAGGAATCGCAAAGGAGATCGAAAATCCTATTAAAGCATAAGTACTATCCTGAAGTCCTTAGAGAAAAGGAACCCAAAAGGACAGACAGCCAGGAAAAAGGTTTTCAAAACTGAAAAGATCAAAAAGGGTTTTTTTTTTTTTTTCAAAAACAGAAGTTAGAAAAGCATACACGCATAAGGTAACTTAAACCCTTATCCAAAAAAGGGTATTTATTTTGTTAACTTAAACCCTTATCAAAAAGGGTATTTTTTGTTTACGGCCTTAAAAGGCCAGAAGAAATTGTTCAACAAACACCACCACCAACAAACAAATATAAAGAGTTTAAAAAAGGGGGGACCCACAGGCCGGGCCTCCATATAGCCAATAAAATTATTTTTACAGAGAAGTAGACGGATCACCACCAGAACCAGGAAGAGTAGTCGGAGCAGCTTCAGCACCAGGGAGAGAAGTATCCATAGGAGTCGGAGATGAGGAACCTTGGGGCTTTGAGGAACTCGGAGCATCCTTCGAACGAGGAGGGGACTCAATGATTCTTTGCCCCTGAGTCTTCAACTCTGACTCGGAGACAACCTGAGGAGCTGGGGTATAAACAATGGCCCCATCAATCACAACCTTGTCGGGATCTAAAGGGGAAAGATCCAAGTCGGGGGGAATGACTCCGACCTGATCCTTAAAAATCCTCCAAGCTTCCTCAGATCCCTCAACAATGGAGTCCTCCAACTCGGCGTAGGCAGTCCGAGCATTCAGCAAATCTTTTCTAACCCCCACAAGATCCTCGAACAAGCTCTAGTAACTCTCCTGGGCAGTCTTCCTCAAGCCCACCTCCATGTTGCACTGAGCCTGCAGCTTGCTCTCCTTCTCCCGAAGGCTATCTTTCTCCTCCCTCAATTTGGTAACTTCCTTCTTCAACTCCTTCTCATGCTCCTGATACATGAGAAGTCTTCCCTCTAGCTCTTCAACCTTCGAGGTTGAACCCAAAGAACTAAGAGGGGCCTTCTCAAAGATATCCAAGAGCTTGGTACAGACCCCCGCCGCCCTGATACTTTCCTCAGCCAGAGAGGTAAGGTGGTTCCGGATAGAAACATCATCCATACCTATACGAGTATGGGGATAGATGTATTTCCAGATGAATGCAGGGGCATCAATTTTAACCTCACCTTCCAAGGAAGAGCCAGGCTCCAAAGCCTTGCGCTTCTTCCTCTCTGGCTCAGGAGAAGGTCGGGGAAAGGGGGGCGGCTGAGAAGAAGCTGAAATCACAATGGGCTCTGAAGGAGTCCCCAAATTTCGGGGAGAGGGGGAGGAGGAGGGATAACTACCCTGGCACCACCAGTCCTGGCCCGGGATCTCGCTTTAGCTTTCTGCACCCTCTGGTAAGACTCATTCGAATTCCTCTTCGCCATTTCTGCAAAAACAAGTAACAACCAATAGATTAGACAAGTCGGAAAAGCAAGTCAGACAAATCAGAAATTTAATAAACAAGTAAAAGCCACCTAGTTGTGCCTGGACAAAGGTCGGAGACCCCTGGAGAAACTTTTTAGTGTCCAAATATGGGGCCCTCCCCCACACTTCTCGGAGGAACCCCACAATGGCTGCCTCTACTTCATCCAGGTCATCCAGGCCATATTTCTCACAGGGGAAGGCCTCCAACCAATATAGAGGAAAGCGAGGAGAAGAGTCATCATTCAGAAAAAAGGGGTGGTGACCCTCTACAGCTTGCACTTTGAAAAAGTAATTTTTGAAGTCATAAAAAGATTCATCAAAAAGGGTGAAAACCCTCCGACCTTGGATAGCTCGGAGGGACACCCATTGCTATTTATTATTTTGCCCACTAAAGGGCTTGGTCATATAGAAGAGATAGAAAAAAATCCTCAAAGACGTCGGAAATTCCAGGGCATGACTGATGAACTGGTAAATTTTCAAAAAACCCCAAGAGTTGAGATGAAGCTGAGTAGGAGCAACTCGGCAGTAGCGTAAAACATCAACTTCAAAATCGGAAAACGGAAGAAAAACACCCAAACGGGTAATCATACTCTCATACATGAAGAAGAAATGAGGGGCCACCTCAGTGGCCCTCCCAAAACACACCCGGTCCTCCGGACCCGGGGCCACTAACTCATATTTCGGCTCATCCTCCTCAGACGTACAAAGCCGGTGATGAGTGCGAAGGTGGGTGATAAATTCGGCATCCACCAAAGGTTCCTCTCCTAATACAGTGACATCAACCCACTGAGCAAGAATGTCTACAGAGGCCATTATTTTTTCTAAAAGGTGAGAAAAACCTACAAAGAAAAAAGAAAAAGAAAAATAAAAAATAAGGTCTCTAAGGGGAATACGTAGTCAGAACCTACAAACCAACTTCTCTCTAAGCATGAAAGCCAGAAGCATTTTTTCGTAGAAAAGAGAAGAAAGGACTAACCTTTGTCTGGGTGTGAAAGAAAGGAAGATGAAAGCCTTCGAACAGAGGTTGCACCACGAGTAAGTAAAGAAGAAGAGAAAATTTTAAATCGCAGAAACGAAATAACGAAGGAGAGGGAAAGTATTTATAAACATGCTAGGGGCATAATGGTAAAAGCGGAGCAGTCATTAATAAGAATGCACCGTTACCAAGGCCATCAATCCCTACGCAAATCCCTAACGGACGCGACCCTTGATTAGATGTAACTGCCAGAACCAAAAGGTCACGAAAAATCACGTCGGTTACAGACCATCACGTCGGTCCTCCAACAAGTCGGCTACGACCCCGAGTAGAATACTCGAACCCAAATCTTGAAGAGAAATTGGGCTCGAGTAGGGGCACTGTTCATACTCTGGCCCAACACTAAGGCCCAGGATCCAAGAAAAAAGGCCCAACCCAAAAGAGTTGAGCCTTTCATTACACCGACCAGATACCTCAAAAGTCGGCTATCTTCACAACTTGCTCCAAAGAAGTCGGTACGAGGATTAGCTGGCAGATAAACCCTCCCTCAAGAGGATAACTGCCCCTAGAATCTCTCTAACCACTTTCAGGAGCCATATCTTAACCTCCCTAAGATAAAGGGACGATTATTCCCTTTGAAAGGCGGAACTACTTCAACGGTGGTTATGGGTTTATCCCTATAAATACACTGACACTTCTCAGGTATCTTAGAAGCCCAATACTCTCTAGACCTGTTTTGCTCCCTTTGCTGACTTTGGCATCGGACTGTCTTTGCAGGTACCACCCCCTCACTTCTCACGAACAAGTCGGACGGAGACCCCCAAGGCGTCAACCCACTTGCAGGTCTCCTCTTTCATACGTTTGGGCCAACCAATACCATCTAGCCCATTAATCTCCGGTTACCCATCGTAACAATAATATTGTATCACATTATGTTATTTAGATTAAATTATTAGATTAGTTTTAAAAAATACATCAAAATTCGATTAAATTCATATGATGTGTTAAATTTCAAAAATAATATCAATATCAATAAAATGAAGAGTTTTTTGATAAGAAACATCGTAATTGAGCGATATAATGGGAATTTGAATATTCTAAAGTGATAAAATTAGTAAAGTGAAAGATTAATCGCCATTGATTTTGTAATTTTTATGAAGTGTGTCACATTATTTTAATTTAAGAGTAATTAACTTTTTATTTTACCACTTTATCAATTTTTTCATTTTAAAAAATTTTGATATATATAATGGTACTTTCATATCTTAATTTTTATTGTCTTGGTATCGAAATATCAAATACGTACCTTTTCAAATAAAAGTAAAATTTTATATTTTAAATAATAATTATTCCTAGAAATAAATTATTTCACAGAATTAAATTTTAAAATTTTAAATAAATATAAGGAGAACATATTTCTAAAGACAATTCTCAAAAACAAAAAAAAAAAAATTGAAAACAAATTAAACGCCCACTTAAATATATGGAAGCTGACCTAAGGCCTAATGTCATGCTTTTCACATTTTAGAACTTGGTCCTTCAGCTCTAATAGCACTTTCTAACTTGGACAAGGTGCGGTACTTCTTTTTATTTTATCCCCTGCTTTTAAAAATGTAAACAGCGAGGAATGAGGATGATTTCACATTTCAATTTTCACACAAACTACAGAGATAGAATTTATTTCAAGTTCAAATATTTAATAATGCCAACAAACAAAGTCTCTTCAATTCTTTTAAAAGAATTAGGAAGATTAAATGTTAAGGAAAAAGAATATTTTAGATTCAAGAAAGATTAGGTCATCCCATTGAATTGGATACACTTGAGTGGAGATAATAGTCACTAATTAATTAATGCGCGGACTAGCCAAGCGCAGCTTATATCACTAGTTAATTAATTAAATTAATTAGGTTTTATTTAGGTCCCAAAATATATATTCACTATCTCACTGCTTAATTTTCGTTGATGGAAAAGTATGAGAAGCCAATGGAATATTTATACAATGTGTATAATGGAGATTTAAGGAGTATTAGAGATATAATCATTAGTGTTATCCTTTGTTATTAGCCGAAGCTTTTGGGACGAGTGGTATCATGCATGGTATTAGAATGCTAAATTTGAAAGGTCAAGAGTTCGATCCTTGGTGAACCCCAAAATCAATTTAAGTTTTTGAGAAGATGTTTATTATCGCTAGTACTCAGATGGTTATTTTAGATAGTATAGGGGATGTTCATTTTATAACTCATTGTACACATTGTACAAATAATCCATTGTCTCTCTAGCGGGATCCTTCGTTGATTTATAGTCGGCTCGATAAATGACATAACATAAAATCCCATTTTAAAAGAAAAAGATCAAACCTTTTTAAAGTGGAAAGATTAGTAAAATAATAAAAATTTAGTCCATCTTAAATTAAACTATTATACTATGTGTATATTAAAATTTGTCATCAAAATAAATCATTAATATAAAATACATATTAAAATATAAATACACATTAAAAATAAATTAAACTATATATATTTTTATACATTTTTTTTGAAACAATGGAGCTCAACACACTACAGTGGAGCAAAAAAAATTAAAACAAAACAAAGAAACAAAACAATCAAAAAGTACAAGACAATCCCCAAGTCATCACCGGCATCGCCATCAACAACAAAAGGGATCCACACATTTCCACTCGTTACAGCTAAGCGAGGTCATGTTGATAAATTCTTGTACACCTTTGCTTTGATTCTGAAAAAGCCTTCTATTCTTTCTAGCCAAAGGTTCCAAACTATTGCACAGAAGCACCTCAACCACTGTTTACGATCATCTTTTCTACGCGGTTCTTCTGTCCAGCTCAGAAAATGATCCTTCATTGATCCCGGAAAAGACTATTGTCGGCCAAACGCAGCTATCCACACACACCACACCTGCCAAGAAAACTCACAGCCCAGAAACAAGTGATGGACCCTTTCCACATCATTATTGCATAGAACGCACTCAGTATCTTCTTGCCTAATAATCCCGAACCGACTCAGCCTATCCTTAGTATTCACCCTCCCTATCAAGGCAAACCATGTAAAAAGCTCCACTCTTGGGGGCACTACACCTTTCCAGATGGTCTTAGTGAAGTTGTAGCTGGATATATCCTCCGGCAGTAATTACATCTGCAAAACTTTCACAAATGAGTTAGTCGAAAAAACTCCTTACCTATCATATTTCCACACCACTCTGTCCTCTCTGTTATTTAGGAGCTTCACAGGTCGGAAAGCCTCATGTAACTGACCCAGAAGGTCCAACTCCCACTGAAAAAGCTCTCTCCTCCATTGGAAGTTCCAAATCCACTCTAGCCCATCCCAGAACCCACAATCCCCTATAACCGATCCACATTGGTTTGAAACAGAGAACAGCCTGGGAAATCGATCTTTCAAGGGTCCACAGTGTAGCCATACGTCCTCCCAAAACCGAGTCCGCCTCCCATCTCCAACCTCCATGGACAGGCCCGTAATCATCTTACCCCTTATATGTTGCTTCTTGATAAGGATCTGGCAAATGTCCTTCCATGGACCTCCTCTAGTAGGTAGCACTTGAGTGGATAACATCTCATTCAGGTTCAGATTATTACAGGAGCAGACCACTTTTTTCCACAACGGGCACTCTTCCTTTGCAAACCGCCACCACTACTTGAACAGAAGTGCAGTGTTACGAAGCATAGCGTCACCCACTCCCAACCCCCCAAGCTTCTTAGGGGCCTGCACCACTTCCCATTTCACTAACGCTATACCCTGTCTCCCCTCCTCCTTGCTCCAAAGAAATATTCTTTGCAGAGAAATCAGCTTCTCAGCCACAGCTTTTGGCATCTTATATAAGCTCAGATAATACATTGGCAAGTTGTTCAACACTGATCTTATAAGTACCAACTTTCCAGCCTTATTTAGCACTTTATCTTTCCACAAGCTCAGTTTCTCCTCCACCTTGTCAATAATAGGCTTCCAAGTCTTGACTAATCTCGGATTTGCTCCAAGAGAAACTCCAAGATATTTAAAAGGTAGGGTACCTTCCTTGCAATCCAATAAGCTACACATTCGGTGAACCCATTGCCCTTCACAATTGATTCGTATCAAGCTGGACTTATCAAAGTTTATACTTAGTCCTGACATCAGCTCAAAACAACGCAGAAGCCGTTTGTAATTCTTCACAATCTCCTCCTCTGGTGGACAAAACAGAATAGTGTCATCCGCAAACTGAAGATGCGACAACTCTATGTTGTCTCTTCCAACCGTCAACGGTGATATGCGCCCGTTTCTGACTGCCTCTCCAATCATTCTATGCAGAACATCTACAACCAGCACAAACAGAAAAGGAGATAGCGGGTCGCCTTGTCTCAAACCCCTTTCCATTTTGAACGGTTTAGATGGTGATCCATTTATCAAGAGTGACATAGATGTGGTGGTCACACACTCCATAACCCACGCCCTCCATCTTCTTCCAAACCCCATCTTATGCAACACAATGTCCACAAAACTCCACTTCACTCTATCATAGGCTTTTTGAAATTCCAGCTTAATAATTGCTGCCTCCTTTTTCCTTTGTTTAAGCCAGTGAACGGTTTCACATGCAATGAGAGCCCCGTCATGTATTTTTCTTCCTTTTACAAAAGTACTCTGAGTCTCTCCCACTAGCCCTGGCATCACTGATCTCATCCTCCTAACGAGCACCTTCGAGATAACCTTATACACACACCCAACCATACTAATTGACCTCAGGTCTTTGATCTCCTTTGCTCCAGTGAACTTAGGTGCCAAAGCCACCCAAGTGATATTGGCATCAGCCGGTAACCTGGACGTCTGAAAGAACCCCGATACAGCTGCCGTGAACTCAGGCCCAATCTCATCCCAGCACCTCTTGATGAAATTCATGTTATACCCGTCACAACCTGGTGCTTTGGATGACTCGCAGTCCCAAACCGCTTCTCTGATCTCCTCAACCGACGGCAAATCCTCCAAACGCACTGAATCAACCTCATCAATCCTCCCCACCAGACCATCCCTGAACCCCACCAATGGAGACGCTTCCTGATGATACAACTCCTTATAGAACTCTCTAATAGCTATTTTGATTCTAGCTTGGTTCCTTATAAGTCAGCCATTAACTACCAAGGTATCAATCCTGTTATTCCTCCTTCTTGCTGAAGCTACATTATGGAAGTATCTCGTGTTTTTGTCCATATCCGCCACTTGTCGAGACCTCGACATTTGTTTTTAGTGCATTTCTTTTCTCACGTACCATTTCTCACAACAAGTAACTAATGCCTTTCTTCTTGCCTCCATCGTGCCATCATACACTCCACTACCTACCATATCATCAATTCTCTTTATCTCTTCCTGAAACTTCAAAATCTTTTTATCCATGTCACTAAAGTTGGCCTTATGCCACCTCCCCAAAGGTACCATAAAAGCTTTCAACTTATCTGTGAACCGCATCTCTCCTAGACCTCTCCATTCCTCCTTAACCATTCTAAGAAACCCTTCATGAGTGAACCACGAATCTAGGCTACGGAACGGTCTTGGACCCTCTCTCCGCATGTTCCCTTCCACAATTAGAGGACAGTGATCTGACAAACCCCGTGCTCCCCCTTTTAACCGGGTCTCTGGAAACTCTTCTAGCCACTCCACACTAACCAAAGTTCTGTCAATACGACTCCAAGAACAGCCCCGAAACCAGGTAAACTTACGATCTGTGAGCGGCAAATCCACTAAGTGCATATCTTGTATCCAATTCTTAAAGTCCTCAGCAGACAAAGGCAGACAAGTGGTATCTTTTCGTTCCTCCACATGAACTATCTCATTAAAGTCTCCCATGAAACAGCAAGGAACCTGACATAACCCAGCTACGTAGCTCAACTCCTCCCATACATGTTTCTTCTCTTCTCTAGTATGCGCACCATAGACCAGGAAAAAAGCACAGTCGAAAGTATTCTGTAACAAAACTCCTTCAATACATAGCCATCTATTCCCCTTATAAAAATTTTTCAATTTAAACATCAGTTCATCCCAAATGATCAACAGTCCCCCGGAAGCACCTTCCGATCCTACAAACTCCCACCCTGCACCGTCACTCCCCCATATTCTTGAAACATCAAATTGCGTCACTACTTGCATTTTAGTCTCAACCAAGCCTAACAAGTTTAGCCTATGTTTATGTTTTAGGTCCTTCACCATCCTTATCTTACCATTACCCCGTAGCCCCCTAACATTCCAAGAAGCAAAAATCATTTAAAACTATTTTGACACACCTGTTTATTATGTTTGGGTCGGCATCGCCTCAGCTTTGCTCTTCGCTTTGCCTCCTTTCTTTTCTGATCTATTTCTTCATTCTGTTCTTGAAGAATTGCCATGATATCGTCTTCCTCGTTATACAGTACAACACCTGATTCCACCACCAACTCCTAAGTCCTTTTGTTTTCCAATATTTGTTCCTCCAACTTAGAAAACTCGGTTTCACAAACTCCGTCATCCTTCCTAGCTTCGTCCTGCCTGCCCTCAGTCCCAACCTCAGCCTCTCCAAAGCCTTTCCCACCTTGTTCATACACCAGCTACTCTCCATCTTGATCATACAAGAGGCCGTCGACAATCCCATGTTCGACCTGCTCACCAGACCCTATTTCCGGATCAAAGACCTTGGCGTGGTCACCAACTGTCTTCGCGCCATCCTTCTTCACGCCATAAAGGGAGCTTCCGTCGCCTGCTGCCACAGCGATGGGTCTTATCAGCGCCTCCTCTCCTTGTGCCGCCGTGTCCGATAGATCAATATCCCCACTGGTAAGCACCAACCCTTCATCAACCGCATCATCTCCACCGGTTTGGGAATCTCCATCACCCGCGGAAGTAAGCCGACACCCTGGATCCACCAGCCATCCACTGCCGGTGTGTCCCCCATTATCGCGGCAGCCCCCACCTCCATCAAGGAGGCCGACGCACTCAACATGGGTAGGTTTCCTTCCTCGCGTGTTGGTGAGCATCCGGATGCCTCTAGTCGGGCCAACTCGCCGACCCGGAAGAACCAGCTCAGGTCCATGCTTAGTGGCCGCATGAGCTGTTTGGGTTAGGCCCAAACTAAAGTAACCCATTTCCATGTCCTTAGCATTGTTTTTGGTCCAGCCCTTAGTGAGGCAGGCTTGTTTTTTTTTCCTCCTTATTTGGCCCCACCCGCAGCCCATCATATGACATACTAAGAGCACATGTCACAGTTCTTTCAGAGTCCTCCTCCGAGTTCAATCCGTTACAATCCCCAAAATCCTCACTACCTTTATTATCTCCATTCAAAGCTTGATACGGTGCGATATTATCGCAACATTGATCAGTGGTTACTCTTTTCCATTCATTCAAAATATCGTCCGGAATTACAATTCTACCCTTATCAGCTTCCTCTCCCCTCGTCACCGCCATTAACAAATCTCCATCCCGTTCTTCCTCAGATGTCAGCTTCCTATCGGAGTTTCTACTCAGTATACCATGATTCAATAACCCATCGGTGGTTATCCCGTGATCGACAGATATCTCCTTACGCCGGACCTCCCACATATCATGTACTGTTTCCTTTACCAAAACATCAAAATCACTGGACCCAACTTTGAGATGGAGCCACTCTTGAATCCCGTCCATATTAGACGTATCAACCAACACATAACCCGTACTGAACGAACTGCACAATTTCGTGGCTTCTGAACACTGAACTACTTTTTCCCACTGACCTCCTATCGTATTGAACGTGGCTGCTGACCAAGCGTGCAAGGGAACCCCTACACATTGGAGCCACACTCTTCGCGTCTCACACCGCTGTGAATCCTCCCACCTCCATACCTTTTGGAATAGTTGTAGAATGCCATTTAAATGAAAGGTGTATGCGTCCTCAGCATGCAAAACACTATCAAAAGTCAAGAGGGCTTTGTGCGCTCTCATTTCCCTGATCTGAACAACAGAAGGAAAGCTCCTCGCGATCGTTTTTGATAAGGAGATGAAGTCAATCGGCTTTGTTGTAATCCCCACGAGACTTCTCTGTAACCATTCCATATTAGCTTCCTCCACCGCCACGTGAACCTGCTTCCTCTCTTCAGTTCCACACCTTTTTGCTATTGCTTCTTTCGGCTGTAATTCTTGCCCAATCGGTAGAGCCCCCTCATGGCCTATGTCCCGATATGTCTCACGAGAGTTTTGGTCTTGCCTGTTATCTCCTCCTCGTTCCCTATTCATGTTCGCAGTTTCCGACACTCTTCGATACTTAGCCTCCCCGACTGAAACAACCTTGCCTCTCAGTCTTAGTCGATTCATCTCCACTATGGCTTTCAAGGCTCCTCCTTTAATGGTATAACGGATGAACGCAAAAATGTACAAATCTCCATTTTTATGTTTTCTAGAGAGGTATATGTAATTGATGCGTCCAGTCCAGTTGAATAGTTGGAACAACTCTCTCTTCGAAACATTTTCAGGTAGATTGTTTACAAAAATGGAGAACGACTCATGTTCTAACCGCCGATACTCTTCTCTGTTCCAAACCCTTGGATCTCTGCCCCCCTTCCCGTGTTTCCCACCCCCACTCTCTCTCGCACTCGCTCTCTCATACGACCGTAACTCAAACTATGTCAAGCCATCAATACTTAGCAAATTTAATCTTATTATTTCCCATTTAAGAAATCTTATTTGAAATGCATATATATATATATATATTGGTAACTAATTTTAGTGATTAATTTTAGTATATGAATAATATTTTTATAAATCAAATTAATAAAACTAACTTATAATAAAAATAACAAATTAAGATTAAATAGTAATTTTTTTTTGTATGAAATAAGTGACTAACATTATTGATTAACGAATTAAGATACTCTTAAATTAGAAATGAAAACAGGGTGTGTTAGTTTATTATAAAGGAAAAGTGGGAAGTGGTAAATTTACGGAGTATGTAGTATAGTTAGGTTGCATTTGATTTTTAGAATTGGACTGGCATTGAATATTGTGATGAGATATTGAAATTAAATTCTAGTTTTTGGAATATAAAATTTTAATTTTTTAATATTTTAAAAAAAAATTAAAAAATGAAAAGTAAAATTTTTATAACTTTTTTTAAATATTTTTATAATATTAAAACATAACTCAATCTAATATATTTTATGCCAAATATAATACATAAATTTAATTCAATCTTTATTTTTATCTCTTAGATTTTATTTTTCAAGCCGTCTTCCTTTCAAATATAGTTTTATCCAATATCTTTTGATGATCCATTTACCTAAATCAATAGCTGGTTAATTAATTGGTTTATTATAAATGGAAGCCGGGATAAGACCTAATTTGTCCCACATTCTCATATTTGTACAATATAACGTTAGAAATGATGGTTAGAGACCTAAAACTTAGAGAGTAAACATCGTAATACTGTTTTCCTATGCTAGGGTGGAGGTCATGTTGCTCTATACCTAACCATTAGGTTCAGGAATAAATAATTTAATTAATTTTAAAAAAAAAATAGTCTAAAAATAAATTATTGTGTTTATTTTTTTAATTTTAAAAGTATTTATTTTAAAAGAAGAATAATAAAAAAAAATTAATATAAAAAAAGTCATTTTCTTAATTTTTTTTATGAATACTTAAATTTTTTTTTTTTACAAAAATTACAATTTAATTTTAAAAATTATACCACATTAATGTTATAATTTTTCATAAGTTAAAAATAAAAAATATATATTTTTGGACCTATCTAAATTGGTCTTTAGTCACTTCTGTCTTCGTCTTCAATATGGAGAGCTGATTTCACCTCTTTAATTTCGTGAGAATGATCTCTCTCTTCTACTTATTCTCTTTTGGTTTTAAGGTTGAATATATGTTTATAATATTTTTTTTTGTCTTGAGAAAAAAAAAAAAAGAAAAAGAACAAAGAAGAAAAAGAAAGAACTTAAGCCTAAAGGTAGTTAGTAGTAGCAAGGTCCCTACTCAAGTAATCTTTGAATTTCTTTCGAGGGGCTGTGAGCTTAACGTGATTTTGAGTTGTTGTGAGCGTTCTCTTTGCCATGATGTTTGTCATTTTATTTGTCTCTCTTTAAATTAGTCTCAAATTTGTCCTCTAACTCTAATACATGATATTGTAGATTTTTTAAATTAAAAAGCGTTCAGAACTTCACATTTTTTTTCTATTTTAAATAAGAGTGTAACTTCCATACAATTAGTTTTACATATAACATCTTTATGACTATCATCTCAACTTTCAAGTAAGAAAAAAACATTTTTAAATAGTAAATAATTTTTCATAAAAAATATTATTACTAGTTAAAATTCTCATACAACCTCATTGCCAATTATCACTCTAATATCTGCTCACACAAACAAAGTCAATTTTGTCTTTACTACTACAAAAACTGGCATCGCAATTAATCTTATACGTATTATAATAAGGCAATATCCAACTATTACTAATAGATGGAGGCAAATAAACACGATTCATCTCAAAAAATGACCTAAGTTCCTACATTAAAGCTAGAGCCAAATCTGTGATTTTATTCGGTGACTACAGTTTGTCTGGATTGAAAATATCATTATTCCTTACTCACCAAATTTACTAAAGACTTGCAAAAAATTAAAAAAATTGCCCCTTACTATTTTTCAAGAACTAAGAATACATATCTTAGAGCTGAAGATTAATTTATAGATTTTGTCAAACAATCTAAATTTTCACATAATCTCTAACACAATATAAGACCATTTTTGGAAAAGCAATGCACCTAGGACAAAGATCAAAATTTGCATACCTCCCTAATACTTGAACACATCCATAGAAAGAACATCCTTGACACAGAGCCAAGACAGCAACATATGCTTTTTCAGGAACCTACTGACATCAAAGCCACAACCAATTTTTCTGATCTTGCCAATGAAACCTCCTTTTATTCAACCACAATAACCACTATTAAGTATTAACACTGTACACCTTATATTTTGTCCCCAACCAAAGTCCAAAACCAACATGCCTCTAAGTTAGATTGAGTCGTCGGATTATAAAAGAGGATGTTAACTTTTAAATTCAGATTTAATAGAGAATAAATACCATCAAAATTCTAATTGTCATTAAACTATATAAATCTGAAATGCGAAGGTCGAATAAGAGATATGCACATTATCGATCTCTGTAGATAAGCTCTTTTTTCGGTCTCCTCCAATGATCAAACTAAAAATTCTGATCAAGTAGCCAATGCACTAATTAAAACTCTCTTTCAAAATTCAAATAACCAAAGACTTTGTACAAATTCTTCTAAATATGAGAGTCTTTTGTAGTTTTGTCAAATTTATAATTAGGTGTCTATATTTTTTAATTAATTTTTAGGGCAAAAAACCATATTGAGCCAAAGCAAGAATCCTGTAACCAAAATGCGCCAAATCCAATTTCGTTTCAGCAATGAGCCAAACTGTATTTTAATATAATTCGAACCAAGCTGGTTCGAATTGCACTCCTTCATAATTCGAACCAACATGGTTCGATTTAGTGTTGACCGTTTTTGAATAATTCGAACCACAAAGGTTCGAACTTCTCTCATACATAATTCGAACAAGGGTGGTTCGAATTATGCTTTGAACTCGAATTCATGTAATTCGAACCATGCTGGTTCGAATTACTCTTAGTGCACTCCTTCATAATTCGAACCAGGCTGGTTCGAATTAGGTGTGATTCGACTATATAAGGAGTTCGAATCACCCTCATTCGAACCATTATCCCTCCCCCTACCCCACAAAATCTCAGAGAAAACGACCCAGATTCTCTCCGAGGAAGACCTGAACGGACTACTCTGCTGATGGGGGACGATCCGGCACGGTTATATCGGTTGGACGGAGTCGCTCATATAGCCGGGGTCATCAACGACGAGGTTAGTACGGAAATATTTTTGATTCAAGCGTTAGTTGTGCCTTAGTGGTTTTGCATCTTGGTTAGACGGTACTTTATGTTAGTGGTTTATGTAGGTGGTTTAGGTGAGGGGATTATGTAGGTGGTTTATGATAGTGGTTTAAGCTAGCGGTATAAGTTAGTGGTTTATGTTAGTGGTTTAGGGTAGTGGTTTTTGTTAGTGGTTTAAGTCAGTGGTTTTTGGTAGTGGTTTATGTTGGTGGTTTATGTTAGCGGTTTTTGTTAGCGGTTTTTGCAAGCGGTTTTTTTATGTGGTTTAGGGTAGTTGTTTCATGCTAGGTGGTTTAAGTAAGCCGGTTTATTTAATTTGTTTCTTGTTAATGGATCTCGTTAATTGTGGTATATGCTAGCGGTTTAGTTGTGTGGTTTAGGGTTTGTTTTCCAGTTAGTTATCTTTCATGTAATGTTATGCTGTTTAATTTAGCAAAATGGTTAATGTAAACCGGTTTATGTAAACCGTTTTATGTAAACCCGTTTATGTAAACCGGTTTACTGTAAACCGGTTTATGTAAACCGGTTTACTGTAAAACCTGTGTAGTTATATATCTCAGTATGCGGTTCTTTTCATGCGCAGCCCCAGCGATGCATTAGGAGCATGAGGCGGCAGCAGGGCATGCGTCTTGATGACAGATACGTTCCATACTTGCAGATGGCAGGGCTATACCATCTTGCAAGGCTGAACGACCGGTGGTTCCGGCTAGACGAGGCGCTCGTCAGTGCATTCGTGGAGAGATGGCGTCCCGAGACGCACACGTTTCATATGCCGTTCGGAGAGTGCACGATCACACTCCAGGACGTGGCATACCAGCTGGGTGTGCCAGTGGATGGCCGTTACGTGAGCGGGTGCCTGTCAGAGTTCCATATATACATCGATGGCGGCCGTCCACCCTGGGTCTGGTTCCAGGAGTTGCTAGGAGTTATACCTCCTCCCAGTCAGGTTCAGAAGTACGCAGTGAACTGCAGCTGGTTTCAGGAGACCTTTGGTGAGTGCCCTGAGGATGCAGATGATGACACTGTTCGCCGATATGTCCGTGCGTACATCATGATGTTGCTGGGCACGCAGCTGTTTGCGGACAAGTCTGGTAACCGGATTCACATTAGATGGCTTCCGTATGTAGCGAGGTTGGAGGAGCTGGGTACGTACAGCTGGGGTTCGGCAGCACTGGCCTGGTTGTACCGGTGCATGTGCAGAGTGGCAAACAGACATGTTGTGAAGTTAGCGGGCCCGCTTCAGCTACTGCAGTCTTGGATCTTTTGGCGGTTTCCTCAGTTTAGGCCTGCAGGATATGAGACTTTCAGCTGGCCGTTGGCGTCGAGGTACTATACTGGGCCTATTCTTTTTCAATATGACTTACAGATCTGCGTGTATGTTAATACTCTATTGCATAATGTAAACACAGATATTAGTATATGTAACTCATGTGTGTGGTGCAGATGGGCAGGTTACAACCCTTCCGGTAACGAGAAGGGTCTGAGAGTGCAGATGTGGAGGCTTAGGATAGACCGGTTACAGTCCAGGGAGGTTAGTATGCTAATTAATAAGTGATGCTTTTTAAGTTAAATATTTTACACTTGGGTCGTACAGTTGCCCTGATAAGGGTGGGTTCGTTCTGCAGTTTATATGGATGCCGTACAGTAGCCCCGACGTACTTCAGGTGTTGCATCCGGAGGTTTTGGAGCCTCGGCACATGGCGGTGTGGCGCTCTGTGACCGCGCTGATCTACTTTGCTGTCATAGAGTGGCATCAGATAGATCGTGTTCTTCCTCAGTTTGGAGGGGTACAGGCCCCTCCGCGTCCCGCCTTGAACATCGACTTTCTGATGTCCAAGGACGGGAGAGGCGGCAATCGATGGTTCCCCTCTTCCATGCGGAAGTGGCATGCATACTGGGACGCTCGTCAGGACAGTGTATTGAGGTTCGACGTTGTTGCCGACCCCGGACCGTCTCATGAGTTCCTTCAGTGGTGGAGTCAGCATGGGAAGAGGTTCTTGGCCGCGGACACTCAGCTGGGGGATCCGAGATCAGTTCCTATACCAGTTGAGGCCTCACAGCGGGGTCCGGGGCGAGTGCCTGACATGGATCCTCCGGATGACGTGCCTGACAGGCGTAGGGTTGAGAGGAGGATGGGTGTAGGGACACGGAGGAGCCAGCGTCAGTAGAGGTGGCCGGATCATGCTACGGATGATGATGACGACGCCAGTCCCCCTAGAGGCGGACGACGAGTCCCGAGACATAGGGCGAGGAGGGGTGCTGACCATGGGGACGACGATGACGACCAGCCTGGCCACGTTGGAGGAGGCACACACGATGGAGGTACTAGCACACACGATGGCGGTCATGGAGGTGAGTGGTATGGCACAGGGCTCGGTGACGGGGCTGACACTGGTGACGCTGGACCTGGATCGGGCCCTCTTGGAGATTACTTCGTTGGTGTGCCAGCGGATGATCAGGCTGAGCAGGGTGGTACACCTTGGCGCATATCGAGATCACAGTGGGCAGACTTTGTTGGGTCAGACTCGCTTGTTGGGGACTTCGGGAGTCCACGCTTCCTAGATGAGATCACCGCCATCATGCAGGGTGACGTGACCCCCCGCAGAGGTGGCCAGACCTCAGGGATCCAGCCCCCCTTAGATGTTGATCTGAACGAGCCTCCATCCTCATCCGCTGGTCAGCAGTTTCGTCTTGGAGGTACCCCTACATCCGCCTTCACTGCTGCATCAGAGTCTGTCGCAGGACCGTCGGCAGCACCGTTGCGTGTTGCGCCACCAGTACAGCCTGCTCCGCAGGAGGAGGAGGATGAGATAGAGGATGAGGAGCCACTTGTCCGTCGAGGTCAGAGGGCACGGGTAGCACGTCGCTGTGGTACTGGTTCGCATCTGTTTAGATGAGTCACATTTCATGTATTTTGTTTCCTCTATTTCAGTCATGTATGATAGTTAGGCGTACTTTTCTTGTTATGTAGTGCTCTGTTTATGTATGTTGTTCGTAACTTATGTTCGGGGACGTTGACTATTTGTATTAAATGAAACATGACAAGGTATAATGATTTCGTTTAGTTATTAAAATGAGGATCAACGAGTCCTGTAGCAGTACTTGTAATGAAAGACAACATATTCATTACTACTCGCAACAACCAAAGTACAATGCATTAATCTCAACAAGTTACATACGTGGTCAAGCAATGCATCTAACAAGACAACTTAAATGTAAATAACACTAACAATAACATCATGGAAGCTAATTTCGCCCTATCTGAGACGATCCTACTACCTGTGGGCAGCTACGTCTAGTGTGTCCGGGTTGGCGACAAAGGCCACACCGTTTTGGCCTGTTCGGATCTGCCTCATCCATATTTGTCCGTATCCTTGTGGATCTAGGCCTCCCCTCTCTCGCACGCCGTCTGTTTGGGTCCGGAATCACGGTGGGCCCATCGTAAGGTGGCCAGAAGCCCTCCGGGATTGGAGGTGTGAATCCCATCCGATAGACATTGAACACCGAGGTAATCTGATAGACGCTATGAACATAGGAGCTCCAGCTGACACGTGCGTAGGCACAGCATGCAAGTGCGTGCTGACACGGGAAATGAAGCGCCTGAAAGTACCCACAGTCACATGTCCGGGAGGCAAGCGATGCTCGGTAAGTACCCAATGAGAAAGTACCAGTCGGAGTGGTCTCCGCTACGGTGAACTCGGAGTTATCACGGTCATACAACGTCACCGTGAAGCACCTGGCCGTCTTCAAGTTGGCCTCAATACACTTCACCAAATGCTGACTGAACTGCTGTCCGGTGCCCACCTGGGCCTCAGCCTCTCGCCCCTTGCGAACAAAGAGTTCGGCCAGCCTACCATATGTTGCCTTCACCAGGGATGCTACAGGAAGATTTCTTACACCCTTGAGGATTAAGTTCACACACTCGGAGATATTCGTCGTCATGTGACCGAATCTCCTCCCCTCATCGCGATGCTGCGTCCACAAGGAGTAATCAATACGGTTCGCCCACTCACACATCGCCGGGTTTTCAGACCGCAGTATATCAAACCAGTAATCAAACTCAACCTCAGTCTTCGCGTACGCTGCATTCACGAGAAGCCTCCTAGCGTCTTTGCCCTTGAAGGTAAGGGCGAAATTAGCCGCTACGTGTCATATGCAGAATGCACGGTACGCAGATGGCGGTAACCAACCTTCGTCCGGGGCCTCAAGCGCAGACTTGATGCCGTTGTGCCTATCCGATATAACCAGCAGACCGGGCTGCGGGGTCACGTGCTGCCGAAGGTGCGAGAGAAAGAATGTCCAGGACTCCGCATTCTCACCCTCTACTAGTGCGAATGCGACAGGTAGAATGTTGGAGTTCCCGTCTTGTGCAATCGCAATGAGCAACGTTCCCCCATACTTACCATATAGATGTGTGTCGTCAATGCTGACTAGCGGCTTGCAATGCCGGAATGCCTCGATGCACGGAGGGAAAGTCCAGAAAAGTCTGTGGAAATAAGCTTCAGACTCGTCCACCTGTCCTCCAACTCGAACCGGGCTCATCCTGAGGACCGCAACAGTACCAGGCATCGTCAGCTGGACACCCAACACCCACCTAGGTATCTCGCTGTATGACTCATCCCAGTCATCGTAGATGAGGCCAACGGCCTTCTGCTTCGCCATCCATACCCTCCTGTAAGTCGGCCTAAAACCAAAATGCGCTGCCGTGGCGTTCAGGAGCACCTTGATCCTAACCGATGCGTCAGCCCTAACCATTGGCATAATGAACGCCGAAATCACAGAATGATCCAAACTTCTGTGATCACTTGATATGGATGTGGCCAGGCAAGTGTGAGGGCCATTGTACCGTTTGACCTCCCAAATGCCCTTGCGCTTCCGGAGACTCAGTCGAATCAACCATGTGCACCCATTCCCGAACTCGGAACACTTGCCCACATACCGGCGGTGATCGGACTCCACCACCTTGTACTGTACCCCTCGCCGGATGCTGTAAGTCTTCACACTTAACAGGGCCTCATCTTTATCCTGGAATTGCTGACCAACCTGGAACTCTGTAAGACCAGCATTCCCTTCCGCATCTCTAGCTCCGAATCCAACAGCGTGCCCTAACGCACCCTCATGCGTCGTGGCGTCCAGGTCCAGCGAAGAAAAATATGGTGGATACTGCTGTGTGCCAGAGCTAGAACCACCGCCAGCCAATGCAAGCCCAGCCGCTACAACCTCGTCCCCGCTATCATCCTCAATTGTTTCGGGCTCAACGTCGTCCTCATCAGGATCACCCAATTCTCCGTCTCCGACGCCAACCGGTGGAACGCCGTGTAAAGCGTTTGGCAGAACATCAAAGGATCCTACCTCGTCACGGACGCCGTCATTCAAATCAACAGCAAATGACGGGGAGGCGACAAGTTGGGCCGTTGGCTCGTAAACTGGGACGGAGGAAGAAGCCACAGCAGCCATGGAACTGGAGCCAGCTGCCGTGGCTACATTGGTGGTATTCCGGTTCGAACCCTCTGAGCTGGATACCACATCAACCAGCTTTGCCAGCAACTCTGGTGTGCGGACCTCCGGAAACTGCCTCCGACAAAGAAACATGACTTGGAGGTCCTCATCACTACCAATCGTGAGACAATCATACTTCACCGTATCGTGCAGGATCGTGACTGGAATGCGATAGAAAAACTTCTTAATCCGCTTCGCACCTTCCAGGCCAAGTTTCATCAGCACAGATCTAACCAGGTCATCATAGCTTGTCGTTCGATTCACCACAATATAGAGAGGATTCTTATCTGTGAACTTCACTCCGGACCGAGTTTTCCTCTTGATGGATCCTCTGTGGTGTACCAAAACAGCAAAACTCTCCTCCTCACTAGCCATCTTACACCCTCTAATGAGAGCAAATCACGTTTACAGCGTTTATATAGAGCTCTGAGTCCTACTAATTCGAACTAACCTGGTTCGAACCATGATACATGTAATTCGAACCAGCCTGGTTCGAATTACTACACTCAACCTCTCTCCTCATAATTCGAACCAACCTGGTTCGAATTATTACACTAAACTACTCTCCACATAATTCGAACTCAACCGGATCGAATTACATGCTCTCCTGGTTCGAACCTAACCGGTTCGAATTATATACATTTTTCCAGTAGTAGTTCGAACTGAAATGGTTCGAATTACTTGCTAATAGAGTTCGAACCTAGGTGGTTCGATTTATATAAATATGCCGCTTGGCTTATTGCTGAAACAAATTTCTGTTTGGCGTATTTTGGTTACACATTTCTGCATGTGGCTTAATATGGTTTTTTGCCCTAATTTTTATACTATTTTTAATTTTGTAATTATGTTATTGTCAATGTAAAAAATATTTGAATTAATAGAATATTTTTTTACAAATTAAAAATATCCATCATTAGAAACCTAATTAGATCTTTAGCCACATATTTTTTATAAAGAATATTCCGTTAATTTTAATATTTTTAATATGAAAATGGCCTAATTATAAAATTAAAAATAGTATAAAAATTTAATTGAAAGAAAAAAAAGTATAAAGTCCTAATTACAAATTTAATAAAATGATAAAAACTAACAGAATAATTAAATTTTTAAAAAATTATAACTTGCTCTAACATAATATATAATATTAAAATTTGACAGTAGAAAGTATTTAAATTAATTAATAAATAGAGTTAATAATTAAATTACTTTCTAATTTTTTTTTCTATCATGGCATGTCAGATTCTTTAGTAGTATGTCATCTTTGTAAAAGGGTTGCAAAATCACAACTAAAATATGAAAATCAAGATTCAAGAGAGCACAGACATGGATGAAGAAAAAGAGAAATTATGAAGAAATAGTGCATATATAAAAAACTAAAAATATGAAAATTAAGCATATATAACAAACACATATTATGCGTATGTATAGGCAGAAATAAAAGGGTAACTACAACACTAAAACTATTATTATGCTACCTTATTTTCTAATAATATGGTAGTTAACGTTTATATCAGTGATTAACGTCGTTAATTGGTTAACTGGTGGTAACTTGATTCATTTAAAAACTAAGAACGTAGCTTAATCAGGTTAATTAAATACCGAGAGACTTATTTAATTATTATCTCATAACTTCTGGAGACCAATTTAATTATTTTATTAGATAACAAATTCAAAATACATATCTCAATCCATCAAATTTAGTTGTGATTTTCCTCCTCTCAAGTTATTCTTAACAGTAATGATGTTTAAATCATGAGCAAGAATTACATGATGAGAGGTAGAATCAACAAGTATTGATGGATTTTTTATGCATATATTGTTGGAAGTTTATTGTAATTTAAACTTCTGTTGTGGTCTAATTGTAATTATTTATAAATTATTAATGATTTAATCTCATCCGTTAATTCTAATGTTTGATGGACACATTATATTTAAAGATAATAACACATAAAAGGTGGGTTCTCTTTCTACCTCAATACACACGACGTTTTACAGTTTCCACTCACTGAAAATACCGTAAAACTGCCATCCTGATGAACGTCTGAAGGAAAGGAAAGGGAGAAAAACCAGTGTTGAAGATCAACTCTACTGTAACCAAAGCTCTGCACAATCAGTCTTAAAGTTCAACTCTACTGTAATCAGGACTTGTTATGATATGAAAATCACAACTTTTAAGATCCTAATTAATGTTTCCGCTAAAATAAGTTTACATATGGTATCACATGTATTTTGAAAGTATGTGATTTTCTCTGATCTAATTATGATATTCACGGTGCTTCATGTTTCTGATTAATTATTTATAATTAGATTTTAATTAAGTGGATTTTAAATTTCATGCCATCAAAAAACTGCATATTTGTGGTTGTATATGTTCTATATGTTTTCTTCTGAATATTTTAATTTGATCATAAATTATACTCATGTATGAATTTAATCTTGAGTTTAAGTTTAGTATTGATGACAATTATGAAATTATTTTGAGTACGTAATATACTCTAATTTTATGAAAAATCTATAAATATTTTATTTATAATATTAAATTTATTTAGATTATTTACTGCTTGTGTACACCAAAGTGACCAACTTATAACGTAAAATGCTAGTATATTTAATAATGTGTTAATTAAATTTAGAATTAGATTTACCCAAAGAAAATCTCTTCTATTATTAATAGACTTGAACGAGAAAAATTATTATTCTTGAGTCAGATATATGTATTGTCCAAAGATGGTATATGTATTTGGCAGAAAATTTTAATCTTCAAGTATAATAAATATGGCAGTTATTTGTATGTTAATATGTTAGTATATTATAGAATTTTACCCAAAGGTGAACTGTAATATGCTTGTTATGTTCTATGATCTGAGTAGATGATAAAATTAAACTTAATATGAGCATTATATGATTAAATGAAAGGTATTTCAATTCATTCACAAGCTTCATCTGTTACCATGTTTAATGGTTTAAACTTCTCTGAATGGAGTGAACAAGTGAAGTTCCATTTAGGTCTTTTGGATCTTGACTTGTCACTTTTAGGAGAGAAACTCATTGTCACTGATGAGGATGAAAAGTATGCACTTAAGACATGGGAACGTTCTAATAGATTAAGCCTTATGTTTATGCGAATGACTACTGCAAGCAATATTAAGACTACCCTTCCACAAACAGAAAGTGCTAAAGAATATCTTGCGTTTGTGGAAGACCGCTTCCGTTCTACTGATAAGTCACTCGCTAGTACATTAATGTCACAGCTCACGGCCATGAAGTTTGATGGGTCTAAGAGCATGCAAAAGCATACTATTGAGATGACTAATATAGCTACAAAATTAAAGTCACTGGGTATGACAGTTGATGACTCTTTTATGATGCAATTCATTCTGAACTCATTACCTTCTGAGTATGGAGCTTTTCAAATTAATTATAATGTCATGAAGGAAAAATGGGACGTTAATGAATTGATTGGAAAGCTCATACAGGAAAAAAATAGACTTAAGAATTGTGGTGGTCATTCTGTCAACTTGGTTCAATGAGCTGGCAAATCAGAAAAGAAATTAAAGACAAAGCCCAAGAATTTTAAGAAGAAAGGACATGCCAATACAAGACAGTGTCATTTCTGTAAGAAGGAAGGACATTTCCAAAAGGATTGTCCTAAACGTAAGGCATGGTTCGAAAAGAAAGGTATATTTGAAACATATGTATGTACTTATAAATCAAATTTAATTGATATTCCTCATAATTCTTGGTGGCTTGATTCTGGTGCTACAACTCATGTATCTAATGTAATGCAGGGATTCCTTACGATCTAAACCACAAGTCAAAGTAAGATGTTTCTCTACATGGGAAATCGTGTGAAAGCGCCAATTGAAGGAATAGGAACTTATCGTTTGGTGTTGGATACAAGCTTTCATTTAGATTTACCTAAGACTCTTTATGTACCTTCAATGTCTAGGAATTTAATTTCTATTTCAAAATTAGACAATTGTGGTTTTTCTTTTAATGGTGGACATGGTTGTTTTAATTTATTTAAAAATTCTAATATTGTTGGTTATGGTGTTTTAATTGATGGCTTGTATAAATTAAAACTTCTTGATCAATTTTCTGAATCCTTGCTTATTGAGTACCAGAATGATATAGTTAGGCCAAATACGCCTAAGGAAAGTTCTGCATTTTTGTGGCATAAACGCTTGGGTCACATATCCAAGGAAAGAATAGAAAGATTAGTAAAGAATGAGATTTTACAAAATTTAAATTTTACTGATCTTGGTTATGTGTGGATTGTATTAAGGGAAAACAAACCAAACAAAACAAGAAAGGTGCCACAAGAAGTAGTCAGCTTCTTGAAATTATACACACTGATGTATGCGGACCTTTTGATGCTCCATCTATTGGTGGAGAAAAATATTTCATCACTTTTATTGATGACTTTTCACGTTATGGATATGTCTATTTGCTTAAAGAAAAGTCTCAAGCAGTTGATGCTATTGAGATTTATATTAAAGAAGTTGAAAGGCAATTAGACAAAAAGGTGAAAGTTGTTAGGTCAGATAGAGGTGGTGAATATTATGGAAAACATAATGAAACAGGACAATGTCCTGGTCCATTTGCAAAACTTCTAGAAAGACATGGCATATGTGCACAATACACAATGCCATACACACCACAACAAAATGGTGTGGCAGAAAGGTGTAATCGAACGTTAATGGATATGGTTAGAAGTATGATGAGCAATTCTTCTTTACCCACATTCTTGTGGATGTATGCATTAAAGACTGCCATGTATTTGCTAAATAGAATTCCTAGTAAAGTTGTTCCAAAGACTCCTTTTGAGTTATGGACTAATAGAAAACCCAGTTTACGACATTTACATGTTTGGGGTTGCCCAGCAGAAGCAAGAATATTTAATCCACAAGAAAAGAAATTAGATTCTCAAACAGTGAGTGGTTATTTTATTGGCTATCCAGAAAGTCTAAAGGGTATATTTTTTATTGTCCAAACCATAGTCCAAGAATTGTAGAAACTGGTAATGCAAAATTCTTTGAAAATGGTGAAGTTAGTGGGAGTGAAAATCATCAAAATGTAGAAATAAAGGAAATTAAAATTAATGTTTCTATACATGTTAGTGTTCCTTTATCCACACCTACTCAAAGAGTTGTTCCAACTATTGTTGAACACGTTAATAGTGATGAACAAGATTTGAATGATAATGCTCCCAATGAAGAAACTAACTCACAAATATCAGAAAGAAATGAGTCTCAAGAAATACCATTGAGGAGATCTCAAAGGAAAAGAAAGTCAGCTATTCCAAGCTATTATGAGACTTATTTACAAGAAGAAGATATTGGAATATCTAAAGATCCAGTTTCATTTACACAAGCCATAAATAGTGATGATTCAGAAAAATGGATTGATGCCATGAAAGAAGAGTTAAAATCCATGGAAGATAACAAAGTTTGGGATATTGTTGCATTGCCAGAAGGTGCTAAATGTATTGGTTGTAAATGAGTCTTCAAAGTTAAGCGAGACTCAAAAGGCAATGTTGAACGATATAAAGCTAGACTTGTTGCTAAGGGATTCACTCAAAAGAATGGTGTTGATTATAAAGAAACATTTTCACCTGTTTCTAAGAAAGATTCATTGCGTATCATTATGGCACTTGTGGCTCATTATGACTTAGAGTTACATCAAATGGATGTAAAAACTGCCTTTCTGAATGGTAATCTTGATGAAGAAGTTTATATGGATCAACCTGAAGGTTTTCCAACTGAAGAAAAAGGTCGTATGGTGTGTAAACTTAAGAAACCAATATATGGACTAAAACAAGCCTCACGACAATGGTATATTAAGTTTAATAATACCATTCTATCTTTCGGTTTTGAAGAAAATATTGTTGATGTATGCATATACCGAAAGTTCAGTGGGAGTAAGTTTATCTTTCTAGTCTTATATGTTGATGATATTTTACTTGCAACAAATAATTTGGGAATGTTACGTGAGACTAAAGAATATCTTTCTAGAAACTTTGAAATGAAAGATATGGGAGAGGCATCCTATGTGATAGGAATTGAAATTTTTCGTGATAAATCACAAGGATTGTTAGGATTGTCTCAGAAGGCCTATATAAATAAAGTTCTAGAGAGGTTCAACATGGAAAAGTGTTCCGCAGGAATTGCACCAATTCAAAAAGGGGACAAATTTAGTCTTATGCAATGCCCAAAAAATGACATAGAACGGAAGCGAATGGAAGGAATTCCATATAGTTCTGTAGTGGGAAGTCTTATGTATGTGCAAACTTGCACAAGACTGGACATTAGCTTTGCAGTAGCAATGCTTGGAAGGTATCAAAGTAATCCTGGAATGGATCATTGAAAAGCTGCAAAGAAGGTTTTAAGATATCTTCAAGGTACAAAGAATTATATGCTCATGTACAAAAGGTCTAGCCAATTAGAAGTAATTGGTTACTCAGATTCAGATTTTGGTGGATGTGCTGACACAAGAAAGTCTACATTTGGCTACTTATTCTTATTTGGAGAAGCTGCCATATCATGGAAAAGTTCCAAGCAAAGCGTTGTGGCAACATCTACTATGGAAGCAGAATTTGTAGCATGTTTTGAAGCTACAAATCAAGCTTTATGGCTGCGAAATTTCATTTCAGAACTTGGCATTGTTGACTCAATTGCTAGGCCATTGAAAATTTATTGTGATAATTCTGCAGCAATATTTTTCTCAAAAAATGATAGATATTCTAAAGGTGCCAAGCATATGGAAATAAAGTACTTTGGCATTAAGGAGGAAGTTCGGAAACAAAGAGTGTCCATAGAACATGTTAGTACAGAACTTATGATTGCTGATCCATTGACTAAAGGATTGCAACCAAAGACATTTAAGGAACATGTACATAGAATGGGTCTTGGTTCTTCTGAATGATGCTAACACTCTGAGCTCACTATGTTTATTTATGTGTTTTCTGAACATTGATAGTTTGTTGTTTCTAGTTAAAGTAATATTATTATATGAGTTATAACATAATGATCTAGAAACTTTATGGGACCGATATAAAATTGTGTTATTTATGTAGTTTGTGTAGTAAGATGCTAGTGGTTGTAGTATATGGAAAGAAATGTGTTTCATATTAAATGCATGACTGCCATAACTCACACAAAGTATTTTACCATATTAAAGCAATTATGTAATGTGTGAGAATATGATTACACTTAGGTCAAGTGGGAGAATGTTGGAAGTTTATTGTAATTTAAACTTCTGTTGTGGCCTAATTGTAATTATCTATAAACTATTAATGATTTAATCTCATCCGTTAATTCTAATGTTTGATAGACGCATTAGATTTAAAGATAATAACACATAAAAGGTGGTCCTCTCTCTGCCTCAATATACACGACGTTTTACAGTTTTCATGAAAATACCGTGAAACTGCCATCCTGATGAACGTCTGAAGGAAAGGAAAGGGAGAGAAACCAGTGTTAAAGATCAACTCTACTGTAACCAAAGCTCTGCACAATCAGTCTTAAAGTTCAACTCTACCGTAATCAGGACTTGTTATGGCAACCAATTCAGGTATGAAAATCACAACTTTTAAGATCCTAATTAATGTTTCCGCTAAAATAAGTTTACATATATATGTTTTAGTTGTTATCTACATGTTCATCACTGTGTTTTTTTCTCACACTATTGGAGTAGTCTGATTTTTAATTTTCAGCTGAGTGATAACATTTCAAATGTTGCAGGCATTGGAATCATGGTTTATGTGAAACTTACATAAGAACTCTACCAATGATAGCATCTATGCAAGCTCCAAAATAAGCTGGTGTTGATGATTTGGTGCTGGATGGAGATGATGTAGTTGGATTATTCAACATATGAAACAACTATTGGATGAGAATTTTCGAATCGAGAATTTGGAAAGCTAAAGGTTCTCTTTTTTTCCCCTCTAGATGGAAATTCCAAGATCTAAATAGAGTAACGGTCAATAAAAACTTGGATTAGTCGAATAATTAGTTTACTTCTTTATTTTAGTATATGTTGAGAGTTTAAGTTTATCTTATACATACAATAATCTATTAGTTAACAACAAATTTTTAAATAAAATTTAAATCCGTAACAGAATAGTCTTTAACTTGTCAAATTAAAAAATATCATATATATAAAAATAATTATATATATAAAAATATCATAGACAAGATAATTAATTAAGCTTCGCAAATCATAAAATAAACCTCTCAAGAAGTTGACACTATATCTAGATTAATAAAAATGCAAGAAATGACTTTATTATTAGGCTTTTATTATTTAATATAGATCTTTGTTTAAAAATATTTTTACTCTTTTGAGTTTAGAAGTTATCTAAATAGAATTGTAGAGAGCAAGTTAGAAATACGATGTTGTCACACATTATCCTTTTATTTCAAGTTTTTAATATCCCGACTTCGTCATCGTCAATAGTGGAGAGTATCTGTAAAGACTTCAATGCTCAAATTTACATGGATCGCAAAAAAAATTAAGATAAAGATCTTACACCTAAATCCACGTATTTAAAATAATACATATTGTGTGTTACAATATTATGAACTTCTCTTCTTGGTCATTTTGAGGTTATAAGATATATTTTAGTTTTATGTTTTTTTTTTTTGTTTTTTGTTTTTTTGTTTTTTTGCGTCTTACATTTTAGATATAGTTGGTCTAGAGAAATAAATTGATTTTCTTATAAATTGCTTAATACGTTGTTGTGATATCATATATTAAATTATATTTTTTTAAATATATATATGTAGTCAATATTATAACTTTTTCTTTTAAGAAGAAAATAATGATTATAATATTATCATTAAATTCGTAAAATAAATTATTAGATATTATGTCAATTGATAAGAAATTAAAATGATCTCCTAAACATCTTTTATGGAATTTTTAAGAAATCGAAATAATCATCAAAACGGAATTTTTTTTTATATTTTTCAATCCAGTTCTTAGTAATAATAAATTTAGGGAAATATTCCAAAACAATCCTAATAAACAAATAGATAGATAGGAGATCGTATGATTAAATTCTTAAAACACTTGAATCCCATCTAATGTAAATCATCAACCAATAAAACTAAGTAATAACTAGTAACTGAGTAACAAACCATCCATCCATTCTTCATTACATTTTTTTCTATTCGTCAAATAAAATCCAGTTACCATTTGCTTAACCCTATCACATTCTCATCACTCATGCATTCTCATTACTCATCAAATAAGCTAAAATATATATATTGCTTAATTTATTTTTAATATATATTTTATATTAATAATTATTTTTTATGTATATCTATTATAATTAATAAAATAACCTTTTTTTTCTCCATTATATTGGTGAAATTCGAATAATTCTCTTCTAAAATAAGAGATTAGTAAGATAAAAAAAATATTGCCTAATTATTCTTAAATTAAAACAATAACATTTATGAATCAAACTCTTTTAAATTAAACAAGTTAATAAACTAAAAGAAATGAGAATTTAATTATTTTTAAATTAAAATAATAAAACCTGCGCATAATTATTTTTTTATTTTACATTTTTTGCTTACTTTTAAAAGATTTTTTTTCACAATTTACATATAATAAAATTATAAATTTAATAATAATTAATCAATTTTGATTTATATTTAGAATAAAATTTTTTTGGGACAAAAATGTTATCAACACGATAGGTCAAAGATTAATCCGTCATGGATCTGAGCTCAATTTAAGAGTTTGCCATTGGCCAATAGATTACTGCATGCATAAGGCAATTTAGACCTCCGACACTTGTTTAAGCAAACGAATGAGCTGACCACTCGACCAACTCAAATTGGTTATATATATACTCTTATATTTATTTACCTAACTATGTAAGCGTATATAAAAAATTAGTTATTATTACAGATTCGAATTTCAACCTCAACGATCCAACGATGACTCGGCCCAAAAATCTGAATCATCCTTCTTAGGTCTAAAATTTTGACACCTATCAAATCAACACATCGCAAGCTCCCAAGATACCTTACACACACTTATATCAATCCTATCTCTAAAATATATTTTGATTTGAGCGTCGAAATGTCTTTATAAATTATCTCTACCATTTGTTCAATCGGATCGAAAATAACAAAGATTATCAGCTAGATGAACAATAAATCTCAATATTTTAAGTGATTTACGAATATTTATCAAATTAATTAGTAATATAAAATACACATAAAAATAAATTAAATAATATATATTTATATAAAAATATATAATAATTAATTTAGTAACTGAGTTTTGGTACTAGGTACATTTTTGTTATTTACTCGTGAAATGAAGCGTGTTAAATTAGGTGCGTAAGCGTGACTGGATGGTCGCAGGTTCGCTGGTGTTCTAACTTCTAAACCCCAAAGCACACAAAGCACAATCCCGAGTCAAACTTAAATCGCTCTTCTTCGCCTCCATTTCGCTCCTAATTTCTCCACACTTCCCATTCTCATTTCCTCGACCCACCCATCAAATATAATAAAGTAAAATTATTATTATATTTTATTTATTTTATTATCATTACTGTAATAGAGTTGGTTCCATCAAGAGAGAGAAAGAGAAGAATCAAGAATGGGGCCAAGTGGTGGTGCCTTGTCAGCGGCGGCGAAGCAAGCGGAGCAACTCAGAATAGATGGCAACGCTTACTTCAAGAAAGACCGTTTCGGTGCCGCCATCGATGCCTACACAGAGGTATGCTTTCTAACCCTTTTCCTTTAATTAATCAATAATCATATTTCTTTTCAAAAAATGAAAATTTGTAACGTTTTTGGGATTATTGCATTGTTTGTTTTTCTTTTTTGGGCGATTCAAGGCAATTACTTTGTGCCCTAATGTTCCTGTGTATTGGACGAACCGTGCTCTCTGCCATCTTAAGCGCCAGTAAGTATAGTATATGATAACATAACTTCCTGATTTTTAATTTTATTTTATTTTTTTTTAACTTCTGCTTGGGTATTTTTGTGTTATTATTATCTGCTTTATTTGTTTGTAGTCATTGGGAGAGAGTGGAAGAAGATTGTCGGAGAGCGATTCAGCTTGACAACCATTCGGTTAAGGTCTTTGTAATCTCGTTTTTTTTTTTTTTTTTTTTTTTTTTTGTGATCATTGTTTAGTCTTTACTCTTTAGAGATTTCGGAGTCTTTAGCTTCAATGGTTGTGTTGTATTGGTTAAGTATAATATTCGATTTTCTTCTGAGTTTAGTGTTTTTCAAGTTTGGTTTGTTTGGTCTTAGATCTCAGTAATGGCAATAGATTCTGGGAATCTAGTTGTTAGTTCTCTTGGAAAGCAATCATTAGCTGCCATTTTAAGAATAGAATTGCATTTCTATACTGTCGTATTGCATTTTAACAATCATTAGTTGTGAGTTACCTTTCTACATTTCATTATAGCTAGCTAAGCTATTGACTGTGTTTGGCTGTTTGGAATGTTCGGATGCATCGTTTTATAATTTGATATTTTGTTGCAGATTGTTCATGATCTTTTCATTTTTAGATTATGTTCTTTGATCTGATTATCTTGTGCCCAGCTGAATTTTCTTACGTATATATTTTAGGCTCACTATATGTTGGGACTTGCATTGCTACAGAAACAAGAACATACCAAGGGTATCAGAGAATTAGAGAAGGTTAGTCGTCATTGAATATCTCTTGTTCATTTGTTCATTAGTTATAGCTGTTGCTTGAAATTATTTAATGCTTCATTGCATGGTTAAGCCTTTCCATGGTGTATGAGTGTTTAGCTTTTACAATGTTTTGCATTTTACTTTTTGTGAATTTAATAGTAGATCACTTTTGTACCTGATGAATGGTTCAACTACCTATTGGTGCACATGGATCACTTTCCATGAGTTAAAGGCTTGGTTAACAAATATATACTGATCATGCCATTTCTGGAATTATAGCGTCATTTTTACAAATAAATGCACAAGTCATTTTGTGTAGGTTTAATAATATTGCAGAGGTCTATGTGCATTGAAGTTGAAGATAAATTGCAGGGAAAAGAAAGGAAGAACAAGTTACATAAACCCTTAATTATAATATTAGTTCTTAGAACAATTATGATGGGGGAGGTTCCTTTTTTTTTTTTTAATTTCAAAAGTGCGTCCTATGAATTTGAATTTTGACTATCAGAAATGAGCTCTTGTTATGCTCTTTGATATTGCATGCAATCACCAATCTTGATCCCTCTATGTAAATTGCATTTTTAGGATTGTGGTGGGGTTGCCACTCAAACCTTTGTCATGGAAAGATTAGCAATATGGGTTTCAGTTAGTGCCTTATAATGTCCTTTCATGTGGTTTAGCCCATTGGTAGTGTGATTTAGTGTTTGCTTGCTGTTCTGGTGGATGGCTGGTGCAGGATATTTTGCTTTCCCATTACTGTTCTCTAAATCATGTATTGTCCCTTATTTTCTTTTGTTGGTATTGCAATTTGCCTGCCATGTTTGAAGATATGAAAACATGGATACCTAGTAGGTTCATGTTAGGTTATGAGAGCCAATGGAGAAAAGTAACGGCGCTACAAAACATTAGTTAGAGACAATTTGTATCCATTCCCACATTAGCCAACACTCATGTCTCCATCCTTATCATTTCTTATTTCGATGATAATATACTTTGTTATAGATGACAAGTCACAGATTATCTGATCAATTTGGCTTACTATTGAATTGCTAAGGGACATTGTGCTTCCTTCTCTTTGATTTGACTAGCATCTGATTAAATATAAACTTCACTGCTGATTTTCTGTGTAATGAACTTTTCTAAGATATTTACATTGATTTTTCCTTATTCACACTGATTGTGATACTTAATTTAAGGCTTTGGATCTTGGGAGAGGCGCCAATCCCAAGGGCTATATGGTAGAAGAAATATGGAGAGAGCTTGCGAGAGCAAAATACCAAGAGTGGGAACGGACATCTTCCAAGCGATCGTGGGATTTGCAGAGCTTGAAGTATGTTTTTCTGGTGATTGTCAGACCTATTATCCAAGGGTCATCATGAATGATTGGTTATTACTATCAGCTGTGTTGATCATATTTTTTATAAACTACGTTGTGATTTTTCATTTTTTCTTCCACCAGTTACCAAAATTTCAATTCTATATTGGTTAATGGTTATTGAAAATTTAGCCATTGTATCTAATATTATTTTCATAAAATATCTTCTTGTATCAGGGAAGCTTGCGAGTCCGCTCTAAAGGAAAAACACTCTCTTGATATGTCCCACATGGAAGGATTTTTAGATGATGCTACCACTTCTCAATTGGAACAGTTAGAGGCTTTACAAAGAGTCTTCAGTAAAGCTGCAGAGGGTGACACACCTACTGAGGTGTGTACATGCCATTTGATCACTATCCTTTCATATGTGGTGTCTCAAAAATAATGGCATATCATTGATCACATGGTTTATTGAGTCTACAGGTGCCAGATTACTTATGCTGCAGAATCACACTTGATATTTTTCATGATCCCGTAATCACTCCGAGCGGAATTACATATGAGAGGGCAGTGATTCTTGATCATTTGCAGAAGGTTATTTGATTTTCATGTTCTAATCTTTTATATCAAATGCTTTTAATTTTAAATTCAGTATGCATTCATCTAAAATATTGTAAAATAGGTTGGTAGATTTGACCCTGTGACGCGAGAACCACTGGATCCGTCGCAACTAGTACCGAACTTGGCCATTAAGGAAGCAGTGCAGGCATACTTGGACACACATGGGTGGGCCTACAAGGTTTAAAAATTTAAGTTAGAAATTAACAGTTTTATCTATTCAACAAACACATCAGGATTCTTTGTTTTTTGGTAACTATGTTTGTGGATTCCCTGTGGTGCCGTCCAGAAGATGAACATCTTGAGAGCATCTTATTATGAATTGTACATATGGTCTTGATTCTCATATAATGTGAAAATGTATATAGTTGTCAGCTTCCTAATAGTTTCTTGCTGGCTCATTGTCTTGTTAAGTACTCTTACACACACACCCTCCTTCCCTTTCCCAATGGGCTCCATATATCAACTTCCTAGACATAGCTAGGATTTGAACCCGGTGCACCTCCTAGCAAGTTAAACATAGTTGTCACTAAACCAAGCCTTGCAGTGCGTTTATGTTTATCCATTAAATTCATCTTTTGCTTTCTATTCTTCTTGGTTTTGACGACCTTTCATTCAATAACGTTCAGAGAGGAAGCATGGTTTTCTATAGCCCAAAAATTCTCCTATGTTATTTAATGTTTTGGAATCGATGCATTGGAAATGTATGCTTTTGATTTTTGTAATCTCATTATGGCTTTTCCAATGCTCACTCTTTGTATAGGTTATAACATTTCCCATTTCCTAATTAGCATGATGCAATCAATAAATGCAAACAGGATGGTATTAGCATGTACATTTAGGATAAGGATGCAATGTGACCGTAAAATGTTTCAGTGTAAAATGTAAAATCTTTTAACTTTTTATCTATAATTAATTGAACCACCAAAATATTCCATGTGTGTGAGATGTTTCACGTGTGAGGCAATGTGAAATTGTGAATATTTGATAATAGAAACAGTAACATGGCAACTCCTTTTTGTTACTGTCCCACACCTTTTTGTAAACACCATCTAATGCTATAATTGCATTTCTTTCCAAGTTTCCTCTAATTTTTTATTTTTTTTCAAGAGTGTATTTTTAATGTATTGATAATGTAAAATATTATATGATTATTTAGTTAAATTTATGTATTTGGATGAATTGTGAATTTGAAAATTAGTTATATTTAATAATGATGTGTTAATATTTGATTCAATGTTTGTATAAAATTATTTTATCCCATAATTCTAAAAATCAAACTGAATCGACCGAATCAGAAACCAAAAGTCAAGTAGTTTTGGTACTTGAAGTCTTAAAACAGGCAGAAAATCAACTAACAACTAAAAACCGATGAACCGAATTGAATCAAGAACTAACAAACTAATTGGCATTTATTTAAGGTGTTTGTTATGGTGCTTAAAAGATGTTCTTTAATTGCTAAAATAGGTTAAATATTTTATTTTAAATTTAAAAGTATAAAAGTTAAAAAATTTTAAATAGTTTAAAGTTATTATAAAAGATAATTTAAGTAAAAGTTAGACCTCAAACAAAAGATACCATAGAATTGGCCTTTATTTAAATCGTTTTAGGCGGGAAAAGGAGGCAAAATTTAATGAAATATGAACATATCCTAATATTATTTGTCGGTTTCTCGCTCAAGTTTGCCGTTGTTTTGGCCATCGTAGTCGTCATGTTCTCACCTTCTTTCAGATGCCGTCATCTCCTCTTGTCGCGATTCCAGGAGATATTATTGTCTCTTGCATCTTGCCTTCCAGCCACCCTCTTCTTTATTGTTGCTTCATTGCCTCACTGGTCTCTCGTCCATCTTTGGTCATGTTCTCTCTCTTTTCTTAGATGAACATTTCTGGTCCATTTATTGTCCTTTTACTGTTATTGATTTTTTTTAGTTATTGTTGTATCGATTTAGATGTTTAATTGTTAGTTAGTTATTGTTGTTACCTGTTGTTAGATCTAGCTTCTTCTTGTTACTATTGTAATTCTGTAAATTTACTAAATTGTAATGGTTAGTGTTATAATTGTTAATTGAATTAATTGTTTTACTGTTGTGTTACTTGTTCAATGATAATTTTCAAATCAATTTGGATTATTCAATCGTCAGCTCACTCGTTTGTTTAAGTAAATGTGTTAGAAATTCGAAATTCACCTTGTATATGCAGCAATCTATTGGTCAGCAATATATTCTTAAATGACACTTAGATACAGAACAGATGAATCCTTAGCCTGCCAAGCCAGAAAACAGTAAGAAAAAAAAATTCAGACTACCAACAAATGCTCAAGTTTGATACATCATTTCAAGCCGAAAGGAATTTCTGTTTTACATGGTAGTCCTAGTAGAAAAAAATGGTTGAAACTAGAAATCCTATCTTCACTTCAGTATTTCATACTCACTTTATTAAGTCTTTCTATGCCAATGAGCTTTAACTCACATAGCATATCTCCCCTTCCTCACCTCAAAGGTCACAGGTTCAAACCCTACCGGTTGCAATCAAGGAGAAAATGCGATAAGTGTGTGAAGAGTGTGTGGATATGTTGTATACTTAAGATTGGGGGTTGTCCAATCCACTTACCAAAAAAAAAAAAAAAGTCTTTCTATGGTCTCCATATTCTTGTCAAATGATTCACCACTTGTCAGATAAATCGGTGTGTTGGTTATAGACTTATTATCATGCCATGCCATGTCCGAAAGCCACAAGAACGTCCACTCTGTCATGAGGTCCTTGATGTGAGGCTATATCTTGCCATTCTTAATTGTTGGAGGACATTATTGTGCACTTGGTGTAGTTAATGAACGACAACACTTGAACGAGACTTTTAAGAGTACAAGGTACTTATCCATTATAGTTAGGAGTTACTCTCTCATTTGAGATTTTTATACAAAACGTGAATTAATAGACATGTTACACCATAATATATAATGCAAATTTAAAAGCTTCTCAAACCTGTATCATTACCACAAATTAAGTTATTTTGAAATACCAAATCATTCTTAATCCATATTGCATATATTATGGCAAGCCAAAAAAAGCCTTACCAAACACATTTCTCAGCTTCACGCCTTTGCATTCCTGGCCAGCTTTGTAATGTGACTAGTGGGAATTGCCTTAATCCTCATAACCGTATATCCTATACATCGTTTATGTTCGTTATTTATTTGTTTTCCGAAAAAGATGTTTACTCAATTCTTAGATAAATAGATAGATGTATGATAATGTAGGAGTGATCTTCCCTTTTTCTTGTTTGTTTATCTTCAAACAAATAGCAAAAAGCCAAAATCTATTCTTGAGATTTCTTATTACCTACCCGGGCTACCCCTATCTCATTCAAAGATCTGCTACTGGCCAATGAGTTGCGGCATGCACAAGACGGAATTCAAATCCCGACAATTGTTTAAGCAGACAAGTAAGTTGACCACTCGGCCAACCTAAGTTGGTTTCCCCTCCCAACTTTAATTAGTATGTAAGCGACTAAGGTCCATGTATAACTGAAAGTAGTACATTAATAATACTATGTGGATTAATTTTATGATCACGTATAAAACATAACATGTATTTTTAGGAAACATGTGGGATTCAGGCAATTTAAATGCAATTTAATTATCCAACGGCACAAAGCCAAACTAAAAAATATATATACTTGATAGATCCACATTGGTGATGATTTATGTGAAAATGTCATCCAATGATGTCTACTACATATTTTCCCTGTAAATTTCTTTTTCAATCACTGATTAACAAGCCAAGAAGGCAATGCCTTAATTAGGGGTGACAATGAGTAGGGTAAGATACAGTTTAGATCCAACCCTAATCCTACCTGCGGGTTGACAATATTCCAATTCTAACTCTACCGTTCTTAACCCGCGGATACTCGACCCTACCCATGGGTTACCAAAAAGATGCAACATTATTATATAACTGGATGATAATTTACAATAGAACTGACTTTTATATATAAAAAAAAAACGTATTAAATTATCAATTAATGATCTTTTCTTAGTGGCTAAGGATCTTTTGCATTTAGTGAGAAGTCTTTGGTTTCACATCTAGTTGAAACATATTTTTATATAAGTATATAACATATACATATATAGGGTGCAGGTTGGTCGGGTAAGATTGAGGCTCAACCCGCACGAGAACCCAACCCTACCTGCTACGGATTGGGTTGGCAACCCTACCTGACCGGATTGGATATCCGCGGGTAGGGTGCATGTTGCCACCCTTAGCCTTAATATGCAATTTAAAATTTGGCATAAAATTTGTTCAGTGCAAAAACTGAGTTTGAAAAACGTCTCGAATACGAAAAGTCCAACAAATGTCAAACAACATTCATCTTCTTTGATGCAGTAGTAGGTATGGACATGAGAACACAGAGATGCAGATAAAAGATTCTTGTCTAGAACAACAGCAAGCAGAGAAAAACTGTTTTCACCCAAATATTTATCATCAAGGTCTTTCTAATTGCCCTATTTTGTGGTTGAAATTGTAGTTAACATATTAAAGAGGAAGCTTTCAGCTGAAAAAATCTAGTTTTGTATGAAAACTAACCAACAGGTTTATAGTTTATACCTAAGAAGCACAGACACGGACACGGACACGGAGACACACCAAAATTAAAATTTTACCGGACACGGACACGGCATATATATATTAAAACTCAAAATTACCTCCCCCTTCAACCTTATTTTTTTTCACAACAAATTTCCATAAAGGCTTATCCGCAGAGTCCTCATTTTTTTCAGTTCCAGTAACCCCAAGAGAACTCATCATTCCTAAATAATTTAATAAAAAAAATCAATAATGCAGATAACAAGTAACTATTTGTAGTAACTAGTAACTATGGAGTATAGACTTAGTGAGCTAACATTCTAACGATAAAATAAAAGTTCAAAAGAAATTACCTCAACCCCTAAGTTGCTAAGTTGCTGCAAGCAACGATTTGCAACAACTATTGTGGCAAAAGAGTGCCACCGGTGAAGAGGAGCAAAGCAGAGAGGAGAAAAGCACGAAGCAAAGAAGATGAGAACATAGGGAGATGAGCGCACAGAGGTAGAAGGAGCGGCGTGCAGTGGAGCGACTCGCAGAGGAGCATCGCCGGAGGAGCAATGCACAGAGGACCGGCCTGCAGAGGACTTGCGTGCAGAGGACCGGCGCGCAGAGGACTTGCGTGCAGAGGACGGTGCGTGGAGGAGGGTGACTTTTGCTATGCTCTGAAGGTGAAGGGTCGTGTAAAAAATGAGGGTTGTTTTTTTATGAGTTATTTAAAATGTGTGAGAGACTCCTTGTGCTTATGGGGTCCAAGATTTTTTTTGGGTTAAAGGTAATTTTTTTTTTTAAAAAATTTCTGCAATTTTTACATGCCAATCGTGTCCTGGCGTGTCCAATGCCGGGTCCTCGTGTGTCCAGTGCCGTGTCCTCGTGTGTCCAGTGCCGTGTCATGGCGTGTCCAAGTAAAAAAAAAATTTTTTTTTGCGACACGTGCTCAGGTGTGTCGGACACGTGTCCACCGCGTGTCCACCGCGTGTCCGACACGTGGACACGGCAGTAATTTGGTGTGTCCGTGCTTCTTAGGTTTATACTAACCATGTGCAGATTGTTAGGACAAGGCTGAGGTGTGACAGCCTCTATCTGCTGAAAGGGCACTTTCGCAAGCATAGATAAGCCAACAAGCCAATTGATCTTATGCCGAGGAGCAACAAGATTCACACACTTCGATCGCGGACTCATTTTGGATAATGCCTTTAGTAACTCTAACACATCTCTTTGAAATACATCTATTCAAATGCTGTTCAAAGCTTTGCAGCTTGAGTTTATCACAGAACTGTACTAAATATGAAATATAGTCAGTAGAATCTAAGACACAGGCAGAAATATGAATCTACACCAAATAACAGACAAAATCTCAACAAACTCGATGAACCAGAAAAAGGATATATATCAGCTCAGAAACTTTTGAAACCAAATTAAATCAATTCAGAAAGGAAATCCTTTTCGAACGCTCTTCTTTGATGACTCAGCTAATCTCTTAACATTTTTTGTTCTTCTATAGAATTCCATTAACTCATTGGCAACTTCCTCCTCATGGCATTTGATAAACAAATTCACAAACTTCTCTTCTGTCATCCTGAGTGCCCTAAGAATCGGAGGTCTCCTGATTTTCTGCTCACCATCAATCTCATGTACCTTCATTGCTAGAAGCACTCTTGGCTTCAAAACCGTATCAATATTAAAACACAATAGCAATGGGCATCTTAAGATTGCCTTGACATCGAGCTTCATTGTGGCCAGAATGAAAGTCATGTTCCTCTGAACCTTGTCAGTTGACAATGTCAAAATATGAGGGGACTTCCCAAGAAGCCAAAAGACCTCATCCTCAGACAAACCGAATTTCTCCAAATTCGCAACCTTATCACGAATTGTTTCGACACGTGACACACCTATTAGTGTTACCACATACTTATACATCTTTGAATCCTTGGAAAGCCCTATCCTGCGTATGTATTCCATCTTATCATCGTTGAACGATGTCCTTGAAATGATCGTGGGACGCAATAGTATCATCTGAATCAAGTCCCTTTTCTTAATACCCAACTCCTCATAGAGTGCAAAGGTAGCTTCAATGTCAACTCTACCATCATAGACCAAAAGTGAAGGGTTTCTCACAATGGCTTTGGTAAGCAAATCCTTCGTCTCAAACAATGACAAGAAATAGGCAAGCCTCTCGTTGAAAGATTGGTTAATCCGAGACTGGAAAAACCGGGGCCTGCAATTGACTATCTTAACAACATCAGATGCCCCTATTCCAAAAGCACTCAGAAGATCAAGTTTTGATTGGATTTTGGTAGCATCAGCATTGCGCAAAGCTGGGCAACGGGTGAATATTCTCATCAATTCACCATCACTACAACCCCATTTACTTAAAACCTCAGTAGCATTAATTGGTTTCTCTGCAGGATCCTCCTTTTCAGCTTTAGGTTGGGCTAGGCAAATGGTCGAATAGGTGGCATGCGTAAAAACTTGCAATGCTTTTATAAATGGGGGATTTGAAAATGACTCAAACAGATAAGACCCAGATGAAAACAACCGAAGCATTTGAGATTCTTGAAATCCGGAGTGTGTTTTCGAAATTCAGCAGTTGCAGAAAACAATTAAATAGCAAGTCTCTTTGATTGAACAAACTACAACAAAGAATATAACACAGAGAGAGAGAGAGACCTGCAAATGCAAAGTGAAAAGGTTGTAGCTGCTACAAGGCGATTTCGGAGCGAGCTACAGAGACTACAGACTAATGAGGCTATAGAGATACCAGAGGTTTGACCATGGTCAACGATTAGAAGAGTTTTAGGTTTTATTTCTTACATGATTCTCGAATCTTCGGTTTTGTGGTCTAATTTAATATACGGTTACTAGCTTTATTGGGCTAGTTCTACAATGCTCCGAGTCAAGATAGTGAATTTCATGGACCCTGTCCAAAACAATGTTACCAACCCTTTTACAAAATCAAACATCTAAAATTTGTTATTTTGGCAGCCCAAATAACTAAATTGTTTTTTAAAGCGTTCGGTAGTCGGTACAAGCTCGACCTAGCAGCGGAGGTTTAGACCAAGTGACAATCATATTGTCTCTTAATCAAGCTGCACTAAGTTCGAACCCCAGTTAAGACTGGAATGAGGTTTGAGAAAACCTTAAAGTGTGGGTGTGTGAGTAGTGTAATGACAAAAAAAAAAAAAACTCAACCTAAAAAGGGAGAAGACCTAAAAAGGGAGAAATAGAACCAAATGATACCATTGTATCTATTGCTAAGTCGTATTCTCCAGGCCACATTCACACAAGTCAATTATCACCTTTGAATGTCCACGTTCCACCCGCTGTGTTGAAATTGATAAGCATGTTATCCCTTTTATATCATCAAAGCTAGCTTGTTATTCTTGATAATGTCCACCTATCAAGTATTTTAATTTAGCGTACTATGGCCATCCTTCAAGCCACTCACTTATCTAATTTCCTTCATTTTCTATTACCATCTCTTCCCATTATTTTTTATGCTTAAATCTTTGCTCTCCTTTATCAACTAATTCCACATTTTTGAGAATCTGACATTCATTGTCTGTTCTATTTTTTTAGAAATTTTTGGTCTCACCCTACTTATTTTTTTTCCATTAGCCAACCTATTATATCTTTTTTTTTTTTTTCATGGTATCTCCCAAACTGGCAAGTCAAGAACTAATCTATTGCGGTACTGAACTCCATTTAAGGGTTTGTCGCTTATCAACGAGTTGTTACATGCATAAGGCGAGATTCGAACCCTCGATACTTATTTAAACGGACTAGTGAACTAACTACTAGACCAACCCAACTTAATTACCTACTATATCTTTATTCTTGATCACTATGATTATATATTCTCTTTCTTTACGTGCGTTTCTTCCAAATTCCACTTGAATTCCTTTTAATGTAGCGTTACCTAATGAAGTTTCATTTGTTATTTCTCCCATTAAACAATACAATCTGTCCTCTTATCAGTCAAGTATCCTCCTGTTATATAAAAATTTGAATCCGATCTATATACAACACAACACCACCTATCTATTTTTTTTATAACTATGTTGTACTTTATTCATTTCTTTGTTATTTGCACTTCTTTCTCTTTTTTTCTACTGATTTACTAAGGTCTTTAATTATTTTCTATCCACTATCAACACTCACCATTTTTTCTCAAACACTTTCATATTTCTACAACTCCAAATTACCCATATATCGGCAAAAAATAAATTACACAAATCATGTTTTTTCATTTTATGCTCTAACATTTCCAAGTTCCACCCGTTCAACGACAAATACCATAATTTTGAAGAGAATATACAAGATAAAAATAAATGATATACCGTTTCTTCTTCAACTCCACATAAGGCACACTTTTGTTCCCCTTGGCTAATGACATTTTTTCTTATCAATTTGTCCTTAGTGTTCAGAGCATTATTTATCACAAACCATATGAGTAATTCTATTCTTGGTGGTGCTCTCCCACTCCAAATTATGTTATACACATGCTTAGACTCTGGAATTCTATATATTTTTGCCATTGCCACCTCCACCTCCGTAAATGATTTGGTAGAGTGTATCTCCTATCTGAATTGAATATCTATGTCACGCTATCTTTAAAACTTGCACATAAAGAAACAAACCCCAAAAAATTATGATAAAAGGTGAATATATAAATTATGAAATGTCTTAGATTTTTTTTTGAATAATTTTTTTTCTAATCATTTTTCGAATAATATCTAATATTTAGACTTAAACTTATTTTTATTAAATGGACTAAGTCCAATTATACTAATTAAAGCACAACAGCTACTCTTCCCATTTTCATAGAATCTTCTTTGTTGGATATACAAGATAGATTGTAAATTTTATGATGATTATGAATTTATGATTCAAAAACACTTAATTATTCAATCTTTTCTTATGTAATTTAATAAAAAAAAAATTCAAAATTGTTATTTATCCCTAACTCTCAAAATGTTGCTTCATTTTTTCTCAAATTCTTGGCCATGCACACCAATCATATTTGTTAAGTAAACTCATAATCAACAAATAAGTGTTCAACTAATGGTTTTAACATTCTATAAGCTCTTTTTCTCTTTAACTAGATTTTTATACAATTCTATCAATATATCCTCTCTTCCTCTCCAAATTAAGTCACTGTAACATGCATCTCATAAAACATATTAAGCTCATTTTTTTGGTTTTGGCTATTGAAAATTCTAAACTACTAATTTGTTATCAGATCTGGCTCAACTCGGCCAGTTCAACCAGAAATCCAGTCACCCAATTATACCTGATTGGGGCGAGCCAAATTTTGAATCTTCTAAACATCAGACTCGCTAAAATTCGAGTCGACCCACATGGGTTTCAGCAAATCTGGTGACCCAACAGGTTTATGTAACTTGGACCGAATGGTCATGCTTAATTCTTTTTTTTAAAGTGAAGCAGCCCTAGCCTTTAACGTCTCTCTTTGCTCGAGTCACTCACCACTGGCCCTCAGTCCATTTCTCGCCACTCTCTCACTCAGGCTCAAGCTCTCTAACTTCTCTCGTCTCTGATCTCGGTCACTTATTCACCGTCTCTTATTGTTGCGCTCTGTGCCATTATCTCGCACATAAGCTCGTCGTCAGTCGGCAACGACAGAAGCAGACAGAACCAAGTCTTCTTGCTTTGACTTAATTGGTCATCTTCCTTCACCTTGCTTCGACTTGTGCCTGATTATCATCACTGGTGGTTGAATTTATTGCTGTCTAGCTGAAATAATAACTTAGCTAAATTTTTTCTTGCTATGAATCATATTTGGAGCTAAAGTTTTTTTTATCAGTAAAACCTCACAAAAATCCCGCAACAGGGACATGAAGGCCAGTTTGAAACAAACAAACAATAGAACAGAATCATCATCTAAACATAAACTAATTAAACTACTACACTACTAATTCATAAACAAGTCATGAAGACTACAATATCAACATTTTTCGGGTTCTCGTGCATCCTTCCTCCTTTGATTTCTAAAGTTTTTGTTGATGAAAATTATCATAGTTGGTTTTGTTATTGATGTTAGCACAAAAAGAATGACGTAACATAATTGTTTTGACTATAGTAAGTGGTTGACAACACAAAGGTTTTGGTCGAAGAGTATAGTCAGAGTCAAAAGGGAGAGTTTTAAGTCGAACTAGTAAAAAACACGTGGAAAATAAATTTGATTCTTAATGGAGAGAAATTGAGGACGACTACATGACCATCAAGATATGGTAAGAACATGGCTAATTAATCTTGGAAGGTAAGTAAAACAAATCCGTGGTTAAGAAACCAACAACTACTCAGTGCAGTACAGATCTCTTCTCTATAAATAGGAAGGTCAAAGAATTTCAAAGGGACCTCAATTTTCAACATCTCTATAAATTTGATCTCTTAAAAAAAAGTCATGAAGTGTCAATATATGTGAGTATTTAAAGTTAATTTTTTTTGTTTTTTATTCTTTATTTATTCTTTCATTTCCAATTTTAGAATATTTTTTCATTATTTTCTGTAACACCCTAATATTCAAATTCTTATACTCGAGTCATAAGTTAATGATAATAAGGTGGTACGACTCTCAAGGGGGATTTTTAATACATAATTACAAATAAAATTGAAAGGAGTATTAATCGAGAAGACTGAAAAGAGTAAAAATAAAATCGCGAAGTCGTATCACTCACGCATCGACAACTAGAAGATAAAGCGTGAAGTCGAAAGCGATATACAGTTAAAGGCGTTAGGGAGAATAAGAGAAGGACACTATATAGATATATAACATAGGTAAATAGCCACTAGCCGCGACCTGCGAAGTTTAGGCCGGCTAGGGTACAGTATAACAGTAGTTGACAACAGTATCTCCTAATCTCTCCCAAAAGGAACATAAAAACCTCTATAGGCAAGTTCAAAAGAGTTCAATACATAATATAGGCTTTTCAAAATAAAGATGGAGAGATTCTAAGCAGAATATAAAGTAGAGAATATAAAGATCTTCGCCGTCTCTCATATGAACCACAGCTCACTTCTGAGCACCTGGACCTGTATCTGAAAAACAAGAGATATATATACGGAATGAAAACCCCCGACCCATGGGTTTCCATTACGGTAAAAGTTCCAAAGAAATACAATGCATTGTAATAAAAACTCACTAAGTATCCTAAACTTCCTTTCACCACATATTCATCCTATGTTCTCGCTAATCCATGAATAGGCATCTGTCATAAGGAAATGCTAAATCTGATTCATTTTTCTCATGCTTCCCAACTTTCTAACTCTCCGGTAATTCACAATCAGAATTATAAACAAAACCATCTCCAGCTATTCTGTCTCAGCAATTCTATATCATTACATCATATCCTCACCTGGAGCAAGTGAAATCACTTCACTGCGTCTACCCAGGGAGCTCAATTATCTTATTCAATAATCATCATCATTATTCAATTACATCATCAACTCATCTCATCAAGAACAATCCTCAGTGTCAACCGATACCAGTATGAGGGACCTCTCAGTTGCACAAACACAAGCAATACAGGCAAGTAATACACAATAAGGTACAAGTAGAACAAGTAGCACATAATCATGTAACATAGCATATATGATATAGCAATCCAAAGCAAATAGACAAACCCAAACAATTCAAACATATGCAAAATGATGTATGCCTACCCTATGGCTGATGATATCATCTGTCGGTTATCAAGCCAACACGACGTGTCCGGTAGCTAACCTGGGCACAGTCTCTCTGTTGCGCCTTATTACCATTAGAGGGTATCTGTGCCCTGTCACCATTGGAGGGTATCGGTGCCCTGTCACCCTTACAACCAGAGAGAAAGCACAAGCATACTCACATTCAACATTTTTCATCATTATTCATTTACCACATTCATTCATAATCACTCTTCATTATTACCAATTCTCAAATAATGACCCAGAGCGAGCAAGCGGGACGAACCACGACCCTTGCTACTACCCAGGTATCACAGACATACATTCATTTAAAACTCCATAATTAAACTCATTTATCATAATTCTCCTTCCCCATCTCATACCTGGAGCAAGTGGACAATGCCACTGCCTACTACCTGGGGTCACACGTTACATTCATTTTCAAACCATCATTTCTACACTTCCTCAATCACAATTCATTACTCCAAGTCTTTCTTCATCAACAAGTTATCACATTTCCTAGCTTCTTCTCATTACTAGGCATACTATCACAATTTAGGACTTAAAGGATGAAAATGGAGGGTTAGAAGTCTGAAATTCGGCTTTAAAAACTCAAAAATCAATTTTTGCTTAAAACGGGGTCATGCGTTCGCGTCGCCCACGCGCACGCGTGGGAAGCGGATAAAAGAGGGTGACGCGTAAGTGTCGTCCATGCGCACGCGTGGAAAGTAGAGAGGTAGGGTGACGCGGGCGCGTCAGCCACGCGTATGCGTGGATGCGTTTTGTGCTCCTCGCACAAAAATGGCACGTTACCATCACAACTCTCTGGAATTTATACCACGCACCAGCATCAATACAACGACGCATACGCATCGGCCATGCGCACACGTGAGAGAGTAAAAATCGTGAGTGATGCGTGCGCGTCAGAGTACGTTTTACCAAAAATTTTACTAAGTTAAAAAGCTACAGGATTACATTTTCAAACCCCAAACTTCCGACGGGCATAACCTTTTCGTTTCAAGTCATTTTCCACCCGTTCTTCGAACGGCATAAACATCTCGAATCCAATTTTATTTCTAAACAAGTTTAATATAAATCGGGGATTCACAGACCAAGTTATGCTCCGTCAAAGTAGACCAAAATCACAACTTTCATAAAAACCAACAAAACTAAATTTTCAACACAAACCAATTTCAAACCTTTTCAAAACCAACCAAAACTTATCAAAATCAACCTCAAGCCTCCTCAACTCATATTTTCAACATTCTTATTAAATTCACAATCCACCAATCCGCCATTTTGACCAATCTCAATCAAATAACTCAATTTCAAACAAAATACCATATCATATATTTCATTCCACATCTCAAGTTCCAACAATACCAATTCTATCAACTTCCAATACATATAAATTCATATCATCATATACAACTCACATGCATTATCAACAAAGACATCAATTCCTCCCTCAAAACCAATAACCACATAATTCATGCAATCTATTGTAACCAAATAACAACAATCACAATTCTATTCAATCTCATATGATATCACACAATATACACATCACTTACCTTCCTTACCAATTTCCGGCCTCCAGTCCAAATTCACAATTTAAATGTATATTCCACAAACTAATATTCATCATCCAATTCATCAAATTCTCAACGCACCAAACATACAAATTCACACAATTCTCAATCCAATCATTAATTTACATTATATATCAACTAAACATATTAGTACCAACCATTTACACAATCCAAACTTGATCCTAGGGGAATCTAGCCTAAGAATTCTCATCACACCACACGATATTTAAATGAAACTTAAACCGTACATCTTGGAGTTAAAATAATTGAGCCTATTCTTTAGAATTCTCTACCAACCCTTAGCTCTAAGCCTCACCAAGGCCCCACAAGCAATATCAATCTTCTAATTATGTACCAAAATCACCCAATATTCTTAACCCACAAAATTGGTTGATGGAACTCACCAATGACTCATACTAGAGTACTCTACAAAACTTAGATAAAATTGTAGAGGATGAAAAGAGCGATTCATGGCCATAAACGGCTCATCAATCGGAGTTCCAGAGAGAAAGTTATAGTGATTTGAAGTTTGATGAAGTTAGGATTTTCTCTCTTCTTCCTCTCTTCTCCATTTCAGCGCCCCATACCCTTTCTTTATGGTTAATGAGCTGAAATACTCATAACTAATATTTATATATGTTGAGTCTTGGGCCCACTTGGGCCCGGTTCACTTGTTTTAGTCCGTTGGTCCAATTTTGGGCCAAAACATTTAAGATTAGAGTTTTAAATTGTATTTTAAATATTTCTAGCTTTCCAAATTATAATTTCTCATTTCCTAACCTTATTCACTTATAATTAATTTATTCAGCTGCAGTACCAGATAGATCTCAGCCGGTATTATTGCCGGTCAAATTTTCAGTGCGCATTTTTACGAAAAAAAACTATGTTTTCCGACTCAAAAAAATTCACTCAGTCCAAATATCATATTTAAATTATCGAATTCCGATTGCTAAATTTTCTAACCATGTTCGCTCCTATTTAATTTATTATTTAATTAATTACGATTTGACCAGATTTTACACTTTCTTTCGAATTTCAATTCGCAAAGTTGTTTAATTTTTATTCTATCTTTATCCATGTTAAGCATTTTATTGTAATTTCATTATTAATATAGGAGTTTTAGCATTTGTCCATTATATGCAAAGTCCATTTTGACACTAAGTTAGTAAGTCTTAGGTCAAGCTCTCTTCTTTAAAGAAGTCGTACATGCTTTGCAAATTGAGATCTTGGATATAAGCTTGATTGACACATATGTTAAAGTTAAATAAAAATCAAGAGAAATAGTTGAAAATAATCAATGAGCTGAATTTGTTGTTGAACATATCACTGAGCTAATTTTTTTATTGCTAGAAAACATCCCTGAATTGAATTTACTGATTTATTTTTCTATTTGTTTTTTTCTTTTGCTAAAATTTTAAAAATGTCTTCGTTCACATATAGCATCAGAAATACCACCATCTTAAGAGCAAGCATCATCAACTCTTGATGTTACAACTAAAAGAGTTTATAACAACAAAGAAAAGACTGATCTTACTTGGGGACATTGTAAACAAATTGTTAAAAAATCAAGAAAAATCACTACGATATATATATATTGTGACAAACTTGTTAGGAAATATGTATATGGTGATCTAGATTTAAATTCTAAGCTAACAAAGGAGATGAGAATATATAAGAATGCTGAAGAAGATTTTGGAAGACAATTTGCAATATGTGAACATAGCACAGTGATGTCAGATAAATATTTTATTAAGTTTTATCTTTCTTTATTTGTAAATTATGATTGTAATACATTGTCTCCTTTTGATTTTAAGATTCATGGTGAAAATTTTATGGAACTTAAGCACCAAATTTGCAAAATAATCTTATTTTTGTTCATTATAACTTTACAACAAAGATATTTTTTTAATTATTTGCTTACTTTGATATGCATAGCACTTTTAAAATGTACAGTTCATTAATTTAATCTTTAGTTTGGTAACTAGATAACTTAAAAACGTAGGAACCAAATGAGAAAGTAAAGTTATGATTCAATTTGTCTTTATGCATTTGATTACCATTCGGATTGGATATTGAAAGATTCACCACCATTTTTCAATTGCTTGAACATTTTAATTGTCATTTGCTATTTTGAATTATTCTTGATATTGATTTGTGAAAATACACAAACATAGATCAATGTATTTGGAAGACATTTAAGATAATGATTGATCGAGTAACAATGCTATGGAAGATATAGATGCAAATCAAAATAAGAGAAATATTGGTCAAGCTTCAAATTTATCGTATGAAAATATAGATGCCGACTTTGAGATCACCCTTTTGATTTGATTTACCGATCTTTTACTCGCTTTTCTTCATTTAAATTAAGAAAATAGTTTGTATTGACGACTAATTTATTATCTTTTTTTATATCATTACTTATGTCTAAAAATTAATACTTGATTGTTATTAATATATTTGTGAAAAAATATATTTTAATTTTATTTTTATATTTTTATTTAATTATGACCGAATTAATCGGGTGAACTAGTAATCCACCGATTGAATCAGTAATTCAGTAATTCAATCATATAACCAGATCAATTACTAATTCGATTCTGATAACTATGAACATATCTCAAATAATGGAGGCTGAAGAAGGCTGGCAGCGTCAAGTAAGCAGAAGAAGTAGAAGACTGGGAGGGACAAAGGTCGAAGTAAGAGACAAATGGGCGGGTGATCAGAAGAACAAATGGGAGAACATAAAGAGGAACTCGCATTCGGTGTTTGTCAATAATTTACCATGGGAGATAGCTAAAGGGACTCTATTTAAGGCGTTCGGATTTGTCGGTGTGGTGACTGACATATATATCTCGAGGAAGAAGAGAAGAGGCATTGCATCTCCCTTTGCATATGTAAGGTTTGATGCTAAAGGTGGAGCGGAAACAGCGGTTTATAAGCTTAACGGGGTGTGTATTGGAAGCAAATGGATGACGGTGACTCATACAAGCTTCAACAGAGGGCTAAGAAGACAAAAGGAGCAATAAGGGGCATGGAGGAGTAAGAAGAAAACCGAGGTAGATTATGTGATAAAGAGCAAGGAGATAGTGCATAGCCAAAAATCACTAAGTGTGGCTATTAAAGAGAAGAGAGGTAAAGAGTTAATTGAAGCAGAGATATCGAGCGCACAAGTCGAGATGTTGAAGAGGAGTATTGTACGAGAGAACTCCAAACCGATAGTTTTCTCCAAGATGATGGAAAGTATTGGGGAGAAGTGGGAAGGTCCGGGAAGGGTGGAGTGCATAGATATTGGTCCTTTCAGGTGCTTGCTTACCTTTGAATTGGAGGAATATAAGAAAGTTGCTTTGAAATCAGAGGCCTTGGCCAGATTATTTGATGAGTTGAAACCTCATAATGGGATGATTTAGAATGCCACAAGGAGGATATGGTTGGAAGTTATAAGAGTTCTTATTCGAACTTGGTCTAAGTCCACTTTTGAAAAGATTGGGAATGTATGGGGTCATCTAGTAGTGATGGACGATCTGACAGAACAGTCGTTCTCTTACAGTTCTGCGAGATTGCTGATTGATACACAAGAATAAAATTTTATCTGTGGGTGGGTGGTGATGGATGTGCAGGGCCTAAGATTCCATATTCATGATAGGGAGTTTAGAAGGGAGGTGTATAATGCACAAGTAAATCCAGGGAAGGCCTCAGAAGTGAGCTTATGCGAAAGTATGTGTCTATCATCTACAGGGAACGAAAGTAGATACTCACCGGAGGAGGCGGCTATGAAGGTTAGAGAGACTGATACAAAAGTCCAAAAATCCATAATGCATGAAGATGATGAGATGATGACTAGGGAATCGGGAGTCCCGCAGGAGAGTGTTGGATATAGTGCATGAGTTGGCTTTGATTATTTCTATGAGAAGAGATGTTACGATGGAAGTAGTAATAGTAATAAAATGGAGTTAAATATGAAGAGGAGTAATGAATGTGATGACATGGTGCAAGTGGCGGTGGAAGATGAGATGGATAATATGAGATGTGAAATGAAGAGAGATCTGAGCTTGTTCTCTTGGCCCATATTAAGTGAAAAAGAAAGGTTTAATTATTTTGTTAGTCCCTATAGTTTCGCAAAATTTTTAATTAGGTCCCTATACTTTTTTCCTTTTAATTGAGTCCTTGCACTAATTTTTTTAATTGAGTCCCTACACTTTTTTTTTCCTTTTATTTGAGTTCCTGTACCAATTTTTTTTTAGTTGGGACCCTATACAATTAAGCCAATTAATACCAAGAGGGACCTAATTGAAAAACAAAATTGGTGCAGGGACCCAATTAAAAAGAAAAAAAGTATAGAGACCTAATTAAAAATTTTGCGAAACTATAGGGACCAATAGAGTAATTAAACCAAAAAGAAATGATAGGTGGTGAAGGGCCATGTATTTCTCATGCTTTGACTGAACAAGGAACTAAGGATTTATTTCTTGGTTTAGATGGGCCTTTTAATCATAGTTACGAAGGGGGTGGCTTTATACAAGGTGTGGATATACCATAAGGGTCAGATCAATCCTGTCCCTTCTTGCCGGGTTTTGGGCCATGCTCAAGTACAAACCATGTCCATCATCTTGTTACTAGGAAAAACATTAATATGAGTCCACAAATATCTCATATTGATGGTGAGGAGGAGAGAGAGGCACCGAATAAAAATAGAGAGAGCGACAATGAATCTTTGGAGTGGCATCAACTACAAGATGCTTATGAAGCCAAATTATTGTGCGAGGAAGCTGGCATGCGCTTTGACGAAGAAGATGAGACCCAGGTAGTAAAGCACCTTAAGGAGATTGAAGGAGGACCGATGAGCGAAGGGTAAAATTTTCAATTAAAAAATAATATCTCAAAGAGGAATAAAGAGAAGAAGGGAGATGGATTGTCTCTAGTGCACTGTTCAGGTGAGAATTTTATCTGATATGTTAATTGCATTTTGGAATATAAGAGGTTTGGGAGGCACCGAAAAGATTAAAATAATTAAGGGTGTGTGTAAAAAATAAAGGGTAGGTTTAATTGGTTTAATAGAAACTAAGAAGGAGCTTATGACAAAGGAGTTGGCATCGAGAGTGTGGGGGAGAGGAGATTTCTCATGGGCATGTGTCGATTATGTGGGAACGGCTGGGATTTTGTTGTGCATTTGGAGTAATAGTTTCATAGAGCAGAATAGAGTAGAAAAGTGAAAGAGATGGCTAGCAATTAGGGGTATTATTAAAGAAGTAAAATTAGAGGCGACAATGTGTGTGGTGTATGGACCGCGCGAAAGTGAAGGAAAAATTGAAGTTTGGTTAGAATTGTGAGAATTAAAGAGAGCCTGGATGGTGCCATTTGTGATGGGAGGAGATTTCAATGTGATATTGGAAGTGAGGGATAGGTTCGGGTGTAACATACTAACCCAGAACAGCTTAATGTTTAGGAAGTGAATGGAGGCTATGGATTTTTTGGAATTAGAGTTACGGGATCGGAAATACACTTGGTATGGAGGCAGCTCGTGTAGTAGAATTGATAGGGTGTTCATTCATGCTGAATTTTAAGAATGTTTTGATATAGTTCGTCTGAAGACCCTGCCAAGAAGTTTATCTGACCATTGTCCATTGTTGGTGGATTCTGGAGTCGTCAATTGGGGTCCTAAGCTGTTTCGAACGATAGATGCATGGTTGACGCATGTTAGATTCAAAGAAACAGTAAGAAAGGAGTGGGAGAAATCAGGGGGAAGAAATTTATTAGAAAAATTAGATTTATTGAAGCAACCTCTTAGAATATGGAATAGAGAAAAATTTGGATCCATCAACTACCAAATAGAGAAGATAGAATTTGAAATCCAAAGTATGGATAAGTGCTTTGTCGAGGATATCCAAGATGTGTTTCTACTTGCATGGAACAAGGCCTTGAAGATTTTGTTGGAAAAATGGTATGAGCGAAAAGATTATTATTAGAGACAATTGTCAAGATCGAAGTATGCTACACAGTTAGAACAAAACACTAAATACTTTCATGCTGTGACTAAGGTGAAAAGGAAGGGCAAGGTCATGGATTCGATTTGTATTGATGGGGAATATTTGAGGGAGCCATGCATAGTAAAAAGAAAAATAAGATGGTATTTTGAGAATTTATATAGGGAGGACCAACACTTATCAATTGGGTTTGATATGTCCCTAGTGAAATGGATTAGTAGTGAAGACTCAATTTTTTTGGAAAGGAAGCCAACAAGAGAGGAAATCAAGAGCGCGATTTGGGGTGTGAGCCGTTTAGAGCACTTGGCCTGGATGGATTCAATTTCAAAAGTATTAGGAACTTATGGGACATCGTAGGAAAAGACTTTAGTCAAGTGGTTGAATATTTTTTTGAGAAGGAAATTTTACCGAAGGCTAATTTGACGAGGGGTTACTCTTGCTCATAAGGAGGGGCTCAGATGATCTGAAGGATTAATGGCCAATTAGTATGGTTGCCTGTGTTTATAAAGTGGTAGCTAAGATGTTGTCAAAAAGACTTCAACCAGTTATGTCAGAATTAGGGCCCGTTTGGGAAGCTTTAAAAGTAACTTTTTTGAGCTTTTGACTTATGAAAAGTAGTAGTATTAATGTCCGATGCAATTTTCAAAACCAAATTGCGGCTTTCTAAGAAGCTATTTAGGAGCTTATATAGAAGTTAAAAAAATGACTTCTCTCATAATAATACTACTTTTTATCACATTTCTATAAAATAATAAGCACTTTTAAATCTAAAATCCCAAACACCAAATAACTTATTTATAAGCTACTTTTAATATAGTCATTTATTATTTAAGTTATTTTTCAAAAGGTGCTTAATTAAGCTGTTTACCCAAACTGGGCCTTAGTAGGGGAGGAGCAATCTGCTTTTATGTGTGGGAAGAAGGTTGTTGATGGAGCTCTTATAGCGTGTGAGGTAATACATTGAGTGAGAAAAAAGAAGATACCAGCTTGGCTAATCAAGTTAGATTTTCAGAAAGCGTATGACAGAGTTAGGTGGAGTTTTGTTGATAAAGTGTTGAAGAACATGGGTTTCGACGAGGTGTGGAGATCATGGATAAGGACTTGTTTATCAACAGCATCTATGTCAGTGCTAGTGAATGGGACAGCAACCAGACCCTTTAAGTTATAGCGGGGATTGAGACAAGGAAACCCATTGTCTCCTTTTCTTTTTGTTCTAGTGAGCCAGGTCCTAAATAGTATGTTGGGCAGATTATGTGAGAAGGGTCAGATTAGGTCTCATGACATTGGTCATAATAGGGTTAGTATCACGTATCTTCAGTTTGTAGATGATACTATCCTATTTTGCCCGTGTGACCACGAGTCCCTAATGAGCTATAGAAGACTATTAGGAGGGTTCGAGTTAATGACAGGATTGAAGATAAACTACAATAAATTTGTCTTGATCGGAGTAAATTATGAAAATGAGGAGGTGGAGCTAACTTGCAAGACGTTGGGATGTAGGAAAGGTTTGTTACCTATGAAATACTTGGGAATTTCGTTAGGCGCCAATCCAAGAAGAATAAAAACATGGAATTCGGTTATTAGAAAGGTGGAAGATAGGCTTAAGGGATGGAAAAGTAGGTACTTGTCTAAAGCGGGAAAATGGTTCTAATTAAGGCAGTCTTGAATAATTTGCCTATGTACTATTTGAGTTTGTTTAAGATACCTAAAGCAGTGGCAGCAAAGATAATGTCTCTTCAGTCAAGATTTTTCTGGGGAAAAAGAGATGGAACGAAGGGGATGGCAACAGTGAATTGGAGCCTAATTTAGAAGCCAAAGAACTAAGGCGGTCTGGGTGTGAGAGATCTAGTATTAAAGAATGCAGCGCTCTTATTCAAGTGGTGGTGGCGTTTTGACAAAGAGGAGTGTCCACTTTAAAAGAAAGTGGTGTGTTCATGTAATAAATTGGATTCTCAAAAGGGACTGGAAAAACAACAAATGAAAAATACAGGGAGTCTTTGGAATACTATTGGCAACTTGAGATTTAGTGAAGTCAAGCTATTTAGCATTTTTTATGAAGGTATGCAGCTGCAACTGGGAGATGGAACTAGAACGTTATTTTGGGATGATGTATGGATAAAGACGGGAGGCTTAGAGAGAGATTCCCAAACCTCTACAGGACAGTACCTGATAAGGCATGCACCATCAACAATTGTGGTTTTTAGGACGAGTATGTATGGAGATGAGGAATGCAATGAAGGAGAGCTTTAAGGTCGTGGGAAGAGCAAGAGCTGACTAAGCTACAATAAGGCCTAGCGAACGTGGGGATTCGACAAAAAGAAGTGGAGAAGCTGGTATCGAAACATGATAAGGAAGGTACTTTCTCTGTACAATCTTTTTTAAATATGGTGTATAAGAATAAAAATCTAAGACAAGAGCCGAATATGTTCAATTTTTATAACGACTTATGGAGGAGTTTGGTTCCTCCCCATGTGAAGATATTCGTTTGGTTTGTAATCTTGAAAAGAGTGAATACCAAAGATATATTGGTTGGGTGTGGAATCTTACTGGTGCGGTAATTTACAACCACACTTACTAACCGGCAAGTGCATCGGGTCGTACCAAGTAATACCTTACGTGAGTAAGGGTCGATCCCACGAGGATTGATGGATTAAGCAACAATAGTGTCTGATAGGATTAGTTAGACAAACAGAAAAGAGTATTTGAATATTCAATCGTTCAGAAATTAAAATAGTAAAGTAAATAAATTGGGAAGAAAATATGGAGAAAATAGTTAAGGTTTCAGAGTTATCTATTTTTCCTGATTAATTTTTCTTACTAACTATTTTAATCATGTAGGATTTAATTTATGGCAAACTATATGTGACTAGACCCTAATTCCTTAGACCTTCCTAGTCTCCTCTAAAATTCATCAACAGCCAATTCCTTGGTCAATTAATTCCAATTAGAGGGTGATAATCAATTTCTAGTTTATATGCCACAAAAACTCTAATTACCCAAAAGTAAAAGGATTATATGTCACGTATTCCGTTAAATCCAAATAATTAAAATTTAGGAGAAATGGTTTTCAAGTTGTTGTTCAAGTAAAGAGCTTTTCCAAGTTTTACAGGAACTCAAATAGAAAGAGGGTCATACTTCCGTTCCACCCAAATTCATAAAATAAAGAGCGAAAACAATTCTTAAATTATAAATCCATACATAAATTAAAGTAGAAAAAGCAATAAAATCAATCCATACAAATAGACAGAGCTCCTAACCTTAATAGTGGAGGTTTAGTTGCTCATAGAAAAGAGAGAAAATTAGGATTGTCAATTATGTTCCCCTGATGGGATGAGGTGGAATCTCCCCAGGACCTCTACAAAGGAAGAAAAGCTTCCTCCTTTTATTATTAATCCTAATAAATTTAAAATCTAATATCTAAAACTAAAAATTAAAATAATATCTTTTCCTAATTTAAGATTTGAATTTAAATTCGAATTAATTAAAATAATCAAGTCTTCAATGGATGGATGGGGACTACTTGATTTGTCCATTCTGCAGCTTCTAATCTGTATTTTCTGGGCTGGAAACTGGGTTAAAACAGTCCAGAAATTGCCCCCAGCGTTTTTCTGCATTTTTTGCATGTGTTACATGTGACGCGTCCGCGTCGTCCACGCGTTCGCGTCATTTGTGCAGATTCCAGTCCACGCGTTCGCGTCAGGCACGCGATCGCGTCATTGCGATTTCCTCTATTTCGCGCGGTCGCGTGAGCCATGCGTCCGCGTCGGTATTTGCTGGTCATCTCCTTGGTTTCTTCTCTTTCTCTGCAGAAACTCCATCAAATTCTGCCAAATGCTACCTAAAATAAACAGTATTGTACAAAACTCAAAATAGCATCCATAGTGGCTAAAATATAATTAATTCTTAATTAAATTCAACAATTTAGATGCAAATTCACTAGGAAAATATAGGAAAGATGCTCACGCATCACAACACCAAACTTAAATTGTTGCTTGTCCTCAAGCAACCAAAACTAATATAAGCTTAGGATGTGAATTTGCATGAGAATGAGATTTCGATTAAGCTCATGTCTTCTCTTATAGTGGGGTTTACAATGGCAATCCTGAACAGTATTGGCATCTCTCTTTATCCTTTGAAATTCAGAATGATTGGCATCCATAGGAACTCAAAATTCAGATAGTGTTATTGATTCTCCTAGTTCAGTATGTTGATTCTTGAACACAACTACTTTATGAGTCTTGGCCGTGACTCTAAGCATTTTATTTTTCAGTATTACCACCGGATACATAAATGCCACAGACACATAACTGGGTGAACCTTTTCAGATTGTGACTCAGCTTTGCTGGAGTCCCCAGTTAGAGGTGCCTAGAGTTCTTAAACACACTCTTTTTGCTTTGGATCACGACTTTAACCGCTCAGTCTCAAGCTTTTCACTTGACACCTTCACGCCACAAGCACATGGTTAGGGACAGCTTGATTTAGCCGCTTAGGCCAGGATTTTATTCCTTTGGGCCCTCCTATCCATTAATGCTCAAAGCCTTGGATCCTTTTTACCCTTTGCCTTTTAGTTTAAAGGGTTATTGGCTTTTTCTGCTTGCTTTTTTTTCTTTTGTTTTATTTTTTTTCTTTTTTTTTCGCAAGCTTTGTGTTTTTCACTGCTTTTTATTGCTTCAAGAATCAATTTTATGACTTTTTCAAATTATCAATAACATTTCTCTTTTTCATCATTCTTTTAAGAGCCAACAATTTTAACATTCATCAGTTTCACTATCAAAAATATGCACTGTTCAAGCATGCATTCAGAATCACAGAAAATACCGCCACATTTAAGTAAATAAGACTATTCTTTAATATAGACACACCTTCTTATGCAATATAACACTCTTGTATTTTTTTTTGAATTCAAGCTCAGTGAGTAATACATGAGACATCTTTTCAGAATTAAAGCAATTAAAAGAAAACTAAACTAGTCCTAGGATTCTAACTAATAAAGGATCATGCAGCAAATAAAGCAAAATAGCAGAAAATCGGAACATAACATAGACAAAGAGGGGAGGAATAAAAAATGAAAGAAATTCAACCACCTTAGGTATCCTAGTAGTCGTTTATTCTTCAGGTTGTGCTCCTCAGTGAAGATGATTCGCCTCCCTTTTGGTGCCATAGGAATAAACAGAAAACTTCTAAGCGAAGCGTCAACACCAAACTTAAAGGTTTGCTTATCCTCAAGCAAAGAAGAACTGAAAATAGAAAGAAACAAATATTATACTGAAATAAGAATAAAAGGATAAAAGAACAAGAGAGATTTAGGATTTTGGAGAGAGAATAAAAAATAAATAAAAAAAATGGCGGCGAACTGGTGGAGGTGTGCGGCGCAAGCGGCGCGGACGCGTGAGTCACGCGATCGCGCGATTAGCGCGCTGTTGAAGTGACGCGAACGCGTGGGGGATGCGATCGCGTGGATGGCCGATATTGAAAAAAACGACGCGGACGCGTGGGGTACGCGTTCGCGTGACCAAATTTGTGCTTTTAGCACACTTCTTTCCCCAAGCCAGCACAACTCTCTGCCCAAACACTCTTTTACGTCAATTCTGCAGGTCACGCGTTCGCGTGAGTGACGCGGACGCGTGGATGGCGAAAATCACAAACGACGCGAACGCGTGGGCCACGCGTTCGCGTGGGCTTGTTTGTGCGAAAGACTTCATTCTGGCGCCACTCCCACGCAACTCTCTGTAACTTTTTTTTCTTGCACCCCTAGATGACGCGTACGCGTCAGCGACGCTTTCGCGTCGGGTGTTTTTTTTTTTTTTAGCTTGAGGTGTTCGGTTTCTGTGATAAAATAGCTGCATGATCAGAAAATTAGTAAGAACTTAATAAAAATCAACTACGTAAGAAAACTACTATTACAAAAAACAACTAAGAATGAAAAAGAACGATCATACCACGGTGGGTTGTCTTCCACCAAGCACTTTTAGTTAAAGTCCTTAAGCTGGACATGTTGTGAGCTTCTTGTCATGGTGGCTTGTGCTTGTACTGATCCAGGAATCTCCACCAATGTTTGTAATTCCAATGGATACCGGGATCCCAAACTAGGCGCCTAACTCCTTCGAGGAAGTTGAAGCAAGTGACAAGACCCCAAGATTGTTGATTGTGAGAATGAATTCCAGGGTCCCAAACCTTGCTTTTACAACCGTCTTCTTGTGGATCACCATTGTTTTCACCGGGTGGCAAGCAATCTGAATTCTCACAGAGGCATCCAAACAACCTTCTAGACCCATTCAATTGAGCTCTACACCAATCCTTACACTTCGATTTGGAGCATACAACCAGATTGAACCTTGCTTGACAAATCTTACCACTAACCATCTTCCTCTTACTCTTAATGCCACAAAGAGCTCTAAGTTGACCATCCGTCTCCAGTAGCCCATATTCAAGTGGGAAAGTAAGGATTAAGGATAGGAATTTTACCCACTTGAATGTTGTATTGGATGGTGATGGCTTTGGAAGAGGTCTTGCAAGCTCTACTTCCTTGTGTTCTACTTTGAATTCTACCACCTCCTTGCAAGCTTCCTCAATTTCAACCTCTTCTTCTTGGTAGCTTTCTTTTAATTCAATCTCTTCTTCATTGCTTACCAAGGGCATGGGAGATTGTGTATCTTCCTCCTTTGTGGGTGCATCTTCCTCCTTTGTTTTTGCATCTTCCTCTTCTTCCATGTGTGAGGATGGAAAGTTCTCTAATGCACTGGAGTATAAACTCCTTTGATTGATTTTCTCACTTTCTTCCATAGGATCTTGCATTATATCTTTAGGGAAGGAATTTGCTTGTTCCTCTTCCTGGTACTTGATAATCGACTGCATATGCTTCTCTATATTTTTGACACTTGTCTTTATATCATGTAAGCATTCTTTCATGAGAAGCTCAAGATCTGATGGTATTTGAGATGAATAAGAAGGAGGTGATGGTTCTTGATAAGTGTAAAAAGAGGATGGTTCTTGGTATGGATAGGGAGATAGTGGCTCTTGATATGGGTAGAAAGATGATGGTTCATGATACGGATAGAGAGGTGGTGGTTCTTGATATGAATATGGAGGTGGTGGCTCTTGATAGTTGGAACATGGAGCACTGAGGATTCTTTGGTTTTGACCTTGCCAACCAAAATTTGGGTAGTTTCCCCATTCATAAGGATATGAATAACTACTCGGGTGTGAGTAGTAACCCATATGATCTCTCTCCATTATTTTTCCTTAGCACAACACACCAAAAAGAATTAAACGCACCATGTGGTAAACAGGAAAGCAAAGAAAAAAAGAACAAAATTCTAAAAATTAAAATAAGAAGAATCAAAATAAAATTAACTAGGAGACACCAAACTTAATTTCAGAAATTAAAAAAAAATTACTAGTATTAAATTATTATTAAATAAATTTTTATTGAAAATTAAAGATAAAAATAAAACAAAACTAATAAAAAAATAATAGAAGGAAAAAAACGAAAATAAAAATAAAATGAAAATAAAATAAAAAAAGGATAAAATAAAAATAAAATTAAAAACGGACAAAACAAAAAAAACAAAACAAAAAAATAAAAAAAATAAAAATAGAACTAAACAGTAAGGGAGCAAACAAAAAAAAAGGAAAATTAAATTTATTTATTTTTTATTTTATTTTTTTAATAATAAAAGAAAAAAAAATTAAAGAGAACGAAACAGGGGATTGCTAACGCGAAACAAAGGAAAATTTTTTTTTCGAAAAATAATAAAATAGTTTTTTTTAAATAAAATTAAAATTAAAACACCTAATTTAAACAATCAAACAACTAATAGTTATTAATCACAGTCAATTCCCAGTAACGGCGCCAAAAATTTGGTGCGGTATTTTACAACCACACTTACTAACCGGCAAGTGTACCGGGTCGTACCAAGTAATACCTTACGTGAGTAAGGGTCGATCCCACGAGGATTGATGGATTAAGCAACAATGGTATTTGATAGGCTTAGTTAGACAAACAGAAAATAGTGTTGAGATGCAGTATAAAAGACATTAAACAATATAAAAAATTATTGAAGAAGGGCAAGTAATTAAGATGGAATAATATATGGAGAAGACAGTTAAGGTTTTAGAGTTATCTATTTTCTGGATTGACTTTTCTTATTAACTATTTTAATCGTGCAAGATTTAATTCATGGCAAACTAATTGTGACTAGACCCTAATTCCTTAGACCTTCCTAGTCTCCTCTAAAATTCATCAACTGCCAATTCCTTGGTTAATTGATTCCAATTAGAGGGTGATAATCAATTTCTAGTTTATATGCCACAAAAACTCTAATTACCCAAAAGTAAAAGGATTATATGTCACGTATCCCGTTAAATCCAAATAATTAAAATTTAGGAGAAATTGTTTTCAAGCTGTTGTTCAAGTAAAGAGCTTTTCCAAGTTTTACAGGAACTCAAATAGAAAGAGGGTCATACTTCCGTTCCACCCAAATTCATAAAATAAAGAGCGAAAACAATTCTTAAATTATAAATCCATACATAAATTAAAGTAGAAAAAGTAATAAAATCAATCCATACAAATAGACAGAGCTCCTAACCTTAACAGTGGAGGTTTAGTTGCTCATAGAAAAGAGAGAAAATTAGGATTGTCAATTATGTTCCCCTCATGGGATGAGGTGGAATCTCCCCAAGACCTCTACAAAGGAAGGAAAGCTTCCTCCTTTTATTACTAATCCTAATAAATTTAAAATCTAATATCTAAAACTAAAAATTAAAATAATATCTTTTCCTAATTTAAGATTTGAATTTAAATTCGAATTAATTAAAATAATCAAGTCTTCAATGGATGGATGGGGACCACTTGATTTCTCCATTCTGCAGCTTCTAATCTGTATTTTCTGGGCTGGAAACTGGGTTAAAACATCCCAGAAATCGCCCCCAGCGTTTTTCTGCATTTTTTGCATGTGGCGCATGTGACGCGTCCGCGTCGTCCACGCGTTCGCGTCATTTGTGCAGATTCCAGTCCACGCGTTCGCGTCAGGCACGCGATCGCGTCATTACGATTTCCTCTATTTCGCGCGGTCGCGTGAGCCATGCGTCCGCGTCGGTATTTGCTGGTCATCTCCTTGGCTTCTTCTCTTTCTCTGCAGAAACTCCATCAAATTCCGCCAAATGCTACCTAAAATAAACAGTATTGTACAAAACTCAAAATAGCATCCATAGTGGCTAAAATATAATTAATTCTTAATTAAATTCAACAATTTAGATGCAAATTTACTAGGAAAATATAGGAAAGATGCTCACGCATCACTTACCAACATCAGAAATTAATTGTGTTATCTGCGGCAAGGCACTAGAATCTGTTCATCATCTATTTTTCATATACAAATATGCATGGAAGCTGTGGGGTTTGACTCTTAGGTCTTGGAATATAGATTGGATTTGGGCAGGTGATCCTAAACAACGTTTTGAGATGTGGATATACAGAGTTAATAGGAAGGGTGCAAAAGAGGAGTGGATGACAATCTTCTTTGCTGTGATTTGATCCTTGTGGAAACATAAAAACGCTTTTGTCTTTAAGAAGGAAAGGTTGAACATCTCTCTATTGAAACAACATATCGTACTTGGTGTTAGCTTGGTCGAGGGACTGAAGGCTTCGAAGAACAGGTGCTAAGGATTGAGATCTCTTTTACCCTCTTTAAAATTATAACAATTCATTGGTATCTTGTCTTTCCTGTATGCATATGTGACTGGATTTTATTTCTTTGTTTTTTTTTTTTTGTGGTGTCTGGTTTGAGATTTGGTTATCCCCTAATTTAGTTAGGGTATTGGTACACGAATTGTAAATTACACTTTTCACAACTCGTACCACTAACCAGCAAGTGCACTGGGTCGTCCAAGTAATATCTTACGTGAGTAAGGGGTCGATCCCGCGGAGATTGTTGGCTTGAAGCAAGCTATGGTTATTTTGTAATTCTTAGTCAAGAAATTAGTAATAAAAATAATTGGGTTTATGAAGAGTAAATAGCATAAATTAAATAATACTTGTTATGCAGTAATGGAGAACAGATTGAGGTTTTTGAGATGCTCTGTCTTCTGAATCTCTGCTTTCCTACTGTCTTCTTCTTCACGCATGTAAGTCTCCTTCCATGGCAAGCTGTATGTTGGTGGATCACCGTTGTCAATGGCTACCATCCGTCCTCTCAGTGAAAATGGTCCAAATGCGCTGTCACCGCACGGCTAATCATCTGTCAGTTCTCACTCATGTTGGAATAGGATCCATTGATCCTTTTGCGTTTGTCACTACGCCCAGCACTCGTGAGTTTAAAGCTCGTCACAGTCATCCCATCCCAGATCCTACTCGGAATACCACAGACAAGGTTTAGACTTTGCGGATCTCAGGAATGGCCACCAATAATCCTAGCCTATACTACGAAGACTCTGATCATGAACCAAGAGGCTAAGAGATACACACTCAATCTAAGGTAGAACAGAAGTGGTTGTCAGGCACGCGTTCATAGGTTGAGAATAATGATGAGTGTCACAGATCATCACATTCATCACGGTTAAGTACAAGCGAGTATCTTAGAACAGAAACAAGCGTGATTGAATAGAAAACAGAAGTAATTGCATTAATTCATCGAGACACAGCAGAGCTCCTCAACCCCAACCATGGGGTTTAAAGACTCATGCCGTCAGAAATACAATATGAAACGTATAAAATATCATGAGATGCAAAATAAATCTCTAAAAGTTGTTTAAATACTAAACTAGTAACCTAGGTTTACAGAAAATGAGTAAACTACAATAGATAGTGCAGAAATTCACTTCCAGGGCCCACTTGGTGTGTGATGGGGCTGAGACTTGAGCTTTACACGTGCTTTCTAGAGTTGAACACTAGGTTGTAACCTGTTTTGGACATTTAACTCCAACTTGTAACCTGTTTCTGGCGTTTAACGCCAGAATAGAACATGGAACTGGCGTTAAACGCCAGTTTACGTCATTTATCTTTGAGCAAAGTATGGATTATTATATATTGCTGGAAATACCTGGGTGTCTACTTTTCAACGCAATTGAGAGCGCACCATTTGGGTTTTTGTAGCTCCAGAAAATCCATTTCGAGTGCAGGGAGGTCAGAATCCAACAGCATCTACAGTCCTTTTTCAGCCTCTGAATCAGAATTTGCTCAGGTCCCTCAATTTTAGCCAAAAAATACTTGAAATCACAGAAAAACACACAAACTCATAGTAAAGTCCAGAAATATGAATTTTGAATAAAAAATAATAAAAATATAGTAAAAACTAACTAAATCATACTAAAAACTACCTAAAAACAATGCCAAAAAGTGTATAAATTATCCGCTCATCACAACACCAAACTTAAATTGTTGCTTGTCCCCAAGCAACTGAAAATCAAATAGGATAAAAAGAAGAGAATATACTATAAATTTCAAAATATCAATGAAACTTAGCTCCAATTAGATGAGCAGGACTAGTAGCTTTTTGCCTCTGAACAGTTTTGGCATCTCACTTTATCCCTTGAAGTTCAGAATGATTGGCATCTATAGGAACTCAGAATTCAGATAGTGTTATTGATTCTCCTAGTTTAGTATGTTGATTATTGAACACAGCTACTTTATGAGTCTTGGCCATGGCCCTAAGCACTTTGTTTTCCAGTATTACCACCGGATACATAAATGCCACAGACACATAACTGGGTGAACCTTTTCAGATTGTGACTCAGCTTTGCTAGAGTCCCCAATTAGAGGTGTCCAGTGTTCTTAAGCACACTCTTCTTTTTGCTTTGGACCTCGACTTTAACCGCTCAGTCTCAAGTTTTCACTTGACACCTTCACGCCACAAGCACATGGTTAGGGACAGCTTGGTTTAGCCGCTTAGGCCAGGATTTTATTCCTTTTGGGCCCTCCTATCCACTGATGCTCAAAGCCTTGGATCCTTTTTATTACCCTTGCCTTTTGGTTTTAAGGGCTATTGGCTTTTTGCTCTTACCTTTTGGTTTAAAGAGCTTTTGACTTTTTCTTTTTCTCTTTTTTTTTTCGCAAGCTTTTGTATTCACTGCTTTTTCTTGCTTCAAAAATCAATTTTATGATTTTTCAGATTATCAACAATATTTCTCCTTTTCATCATTCTTTCAAGAGCCAACAATTTTAACATTCATAAACAACAAATTCAAGAGACATGCACTGTTCAAGCATTCATTCAGAAAACAAAAAGTATTGTCACCACATCAGAATAATTAAACTAATTTCAAGGATGAATTTGAAATCATGTACTTCTTGTTCTTTTATGGTTAAAAGCATTTTTCATTTAAGAAAGGTGATGGATTCATAGGACATTCATAACTTTAAGGCATAGACTCTAATTCTAATACTCATGTACTCTTAAAATGGATAAAAGGTTATCACAGAGTTAGGACTCAACAACCTTTATTTTGGGAGGTAGATGCCTCTTTAGTCTGTGGGGTGCTTGGCCCTTCAAGAGATAGCTTCTGGCGCTTCAGTTCCTTCAGTTCACGCCCTTGCTCTTCTTGTTCCCTAAGCAGCTTGCAGAGCATGCTGTTTTGATTTTGCTGTTCTTCCTTCAATTGATCCATAACTTCTTGCAACTTGGTGATAGATGCTTCCAGGCGCCCCCAGTATTCAAATTGAGGAATTTCCGGGAGGAACTTCTGTGCTCTCCTCTTGATAGGGTCGTCCTGCACTTGTCCTTCTATTGACTTTTTGGTGATTGGTTGCTCAACTGAGATATACTCATCTACTCCCATTTTTACCCCAGCATCTTTACATAGCAGAGAGATTAAGCTTGGATAAGCTAATTTGGCATCTTTGGAGTTCTTGTTTGCAATTGTGTAAAGCTCACAAGAAATCAGCTGATGAACTTCCACTTCTTTTTCCAACATAATGCAATGAATCATCACTGCTCTTTTGATGGTGACTTCAGAGCGGTTGCTAGTGGGCAGTATAGAACGCCCAATGAAGTCCAGCCAGCCTCTGGCGACTGGTTTGAGATCTCCTCTCTTGAGTTGGTTTGGGACACCCTTTGTGTTGTTTGTCCATTTGGCTCCAAGGAGGCATATGTCCTCTAGAATTTTGTCCAAGCTCTTATTTGGTCTCATCATTCTCCTATTAAAGGAGTCTGGGTCATCTTGCAGTTGAGGCAGCTTGAAGATCTCTCTTATTTTGTCAGGGTGGGTGTGAATAATCTTCCCTCTGACCAGAGTTCGATAGTCATAGAATGCGGTTCCAACTATTCTCTGCCTGTCTGTCTGCCACAGATTAGAGTAGAATTCTCGAACCATGTTTCTTCCCACCTTTGTCTCAGGATTAGCTAGGATTTCCCAGCTCCTGTTTCGAATTTGCTCTTGGATCTCCAGATATTCGTCTTCTTTCAGATCGAATTTAACTTCCGGGATCACTGACCTTAGACCCATTATTTTGTAGTAATGGTATGAATGTTCTTTGGTTAAGAACATCCCTTGATTCCAAATTGGTTTTGGAATATTCTCTTTCTTGCCTCTTGAGGTGGTTTGTTTTCCTTTAGGAGCCATCATCTTGGTGGGTATTGGCTTAGTGATCACGGATAAACACAGCAAACTTAGAGGTTTGCTTGTCCTCAAGCAAAAGAAAGGAAAGGAGAGGGATATAGGGAGAGCCAAGTTCAAATTGTGGAGGAGAGGAGGGAGGCCGAACGAGAATTTAAAGGGAAGGGGGTGGGTTTTCGAAAATTTTTGAAAAAGATATGATAGAAAATGTGATTTGGAAAAGATAAATATGATAGGAAAATATGTAATTTAAAATTGAAAAGATATGAAAGATATTTGAAAAAGATAGATTTGTTTTTTAAAAATATTGTGAAGATTTGAAAAAGATATTGATGAGTTTGAAAAAGATAGATTTGTTTTAAAAAAGATTTGAGAAGAGGCTGAAGAAGAATTGAGAAAGATTTAATTTTAGGATTAAGATATTTTTAATATTTTTGGAAAAGAGTTTGAAAAATGAAAGTATGGGAACATGATTATGCAAGAAAATATGGATGGAAATATGAAAATTTGAAAAAAAAAATCAAGTTGGGAACAAAAACTTCCTCCCCTCCACAATCCTGGCGTTAAATGCCCAACTGCTGCTTGTTTTGGGCGTTTAACGCCCATCTGTAGCCTCTTTTGGGCATTTAACGCCCAGCTGTTGCTTCTGGCTGGCGTTAAACGCCAGAAATCTTTCATCACTGGGCGTTTTTCTGAACGCCCAGGATGCTGCAAGTATGCCGTTAAACGCCCAGTAGATGCTTCTTTTGGGCGTTTAACGCCCAATTGTACCTCTTACTGGCGTTTTCTTGCCAGTGAGCTCCTTTTCCCTGTTTTGTACTCTGAATCCTTCTGTAACTCTGTGAACTTATGCAATTGATACTTTATCTTGAAGATTATTTATATTAAACTCGTATAATTATTATTTAAATAAAAATAGGTTTTGCTAATGGCTGGGTTGCCTCCCAGCAAGCGCTTCTTTATTGTCCTTAGCTGGACCTTGCTGAGCTTTTAATCTAGCCTCAGCCTTGAGCACTCTCGCTCAACATTGCCTTCAAGATAATGCTTGATTCTCTGTCCATTAACAATGAACTTCTTATTAGAATCAATGTCTTGAAGCTCCACATAGCCATATGGTGACACACTTGTAATCACATATGGTCCCCTCCACCGGGATTTCAGTTTCTCGGGGAATAGCCTGAGCCTAGAGTTAAACAACAGAACCTTCTGTCCTGGTTCAAAGACTTTAGATGACAGCTTTCTGTCATGCCACCTTTTTGCTTTCTCTTTGTAAAGCTTGGCATTTTCGAAAGCAGTGAATCTGAATTCCTCTAGCTCATTCAGCTGGAGCAATCTTTTTTCTCCAGCTAATTTGGCATCAAAGTTTAGGAATCTGGTTGCCCAGTAAGCCTTATGTTCCAGTTCCACGGGCAGATGACAGGCCTTACCATACACAAGCTGGTATGGAGAGGTTCCTATAGGAGTCTTGAATGCTGTTCTATAAGCCCACAGAGCATCATCCAAGCTTCTCGCCCAATCCTTTCTATGGGTACTTACAGTCCGTTCCAGGATTCTTTTTAGTTCTCTATTAGAGACTTCAGCTTGCCCATTTGTCTGTAGATGATATTGAGTTGCCACCTTGTGGCTAATTCCATATCGGACCATAGTAGAGTAAAGCTGTTTGTTGCAGAAGTGAGTGCCCCCATCACTGATTAGTACTCTAGGGACACCAAACCTGCTGAAGATATGTTTCTAGAGGAACTTCAGCACTGTCTTAGTATCATTAGTGGGTATGGCAACGGCCTCTACCCATTTGGATACATAGTCGACTGCCACCAGAATATAAGTGTTTGAGTATGATGGTGGGAAAGGCCCCATGAAGTTAATACCCCATACATCAAACAACTCAATCTCCAAGATTCCTTGTTGAGGCATGGCGTAACCATGAGGCAAATTACCAGCTCTCTGGCAACTGTCACAGTTACGTACAAAGTCTCGGGAATCTTTATAGAGGATAGGCCAGTAGAAATTGAGAGCGCGCCATTTGGGTTTCTATAGCTCTAGAAAATCCATTTCGAGTGCAGGGAGGTCAGAATCCAACAGCATCTGCAGTCATTTTTCAGCCTCTGAATCAGAATTTGCTCAGGTCCCTCAATTTCAGCCAGAAAATACCTGAAATCACAGAAAAATACACAAACTCATAGTAAAGTCTAGAAATGTGAATTTTGAATAAAAACTAATAAAAATATAGTAAAAACTAACTAAATCATACTAAAAACTACTTAAAAACAATGCCAAAAAGCGTATAAATTATCCGCTCATCAGGTATGACTAGCCTTGTTTAGGTTTGGTCTTTTATTTGTTTGTGTGTAGTCTTTTCTCTTAAAGGTTGGTTCAGCATAGAACTATCCAAAAAAAAAAAAAAACTATGAATGTATATCAAAATTCACTCTTATGACAGATCCATGAAATTAATTATTTAATCATCATCATATCCGATAGTTCATCCTTTAATAATAACAATAGCAAGAACGATAATAATGATAAAAATGAAATACTCGTCAATATAATTTGTAGTATTAATATAGAGATAATATTCAATTTGGTTCTTAAACTTATACGCAAGTTTTAATTTAGTCCCTAAAATTTTAATTACCTTTATTTAGTTCTCAAATTTTGTGTGTGACTCATGTTAGTTCCTAGAATAATCTTCGACGCACAGACTTTAATGGAATGCTAACGTGGCAGCCGGTTGCCATGTTGAACTCTTTAAAACAACGTTGTTTTTGTTTTGGCACTCAAATAGTTTAAAAACAACACCGTAAGTAGTGTTTATTGAAAATTTTTCTCTCAAAACAAGTGATCCAACGTCCTTTTTGAGCTATTTGAGCGCCAAAATCAAAACAACATCATTTTATAAGTTCTAGTGTGGTGTTTGGCTGTCTATATCAACGCTCTATTAACATTTGTGTGCAAAAAATTATTCCAGAGACTAATATGAATCACGTTTATAAAGTTTGAGGATTAAATAGAGGTAGTCAAAATTTCAAAGACTAAATTAAAATTTACGTATATATTCAGAGATCAATTTAAATATTAACTCATTAGTATATGCTTATGGAAATTTTTTTTATCACCGCTAAAAATAAATTAGTGGCTGCTAAAAATGTTGTTTTAATAATCAATAACTCAATGTGAAATTATAAATACATCAAGTCTAATTCAATAAAATATAAGATGAATTTAGATTGTTTAGAGTGAAAGAATTAGTAAAGTGATAAAATAAAAAATTAATTATTATTAATTTTATAATTTTTATAAAATGTGTATTTTATTATCTTAATTTAAAAATAATCAACTTCTTATTTTATTAATTTATCAATTTTTTCACTTTAAATTATCTTGATCCATATAAGAGTTTGCTCTCTAATAATAATACTTTTTAAGGTTAATAACTGAAAAAAAAAAGTTTTATAAAAAGTATAAAATTTATATATTTATTAAAATATTAAAATTATTATTAATACTAAATATAAACTACTAAAATGATACTAAAAAATTTACATCACTAATAAAAAAAATCCTAAAAAATACTAATTACAAATAAATTTTTGAAAAATTTAAAAACGTGACAAAAAATTATATATTAAATATATATTTTAAAAAAAGACTTTAGAAATTAACTTTTGATATTAAATTTTATAATTATTATTTAAAAAAATATCTTTTCATCTTTAAAATTTGATAATTTTATGTCAAGTAAATTTTTTTTAAAAAAAATATTGTGAATTAATTATCATATTTTTTAAAAAAATAAAAAAAAATTTAGAGATCAAATTTCGTTTCGAATTTTTTTTGTGTACTTTTAAAATATTTATTCAAATGTTGGCACAAAAATTCATATCAATTAGATAAGTCGTTAGTTAAATATAAAAATTTTTTCACTTACAAAAAATATAATAATTATCAGTTATTTTTGTCATATTTTTAAATTATTTAAAAAATATTTAGTCGATAACATCGTTTATCTGTGATTATATCTTTTAGAAATTAAATTAGTAATTAACCTTAATACTAACTTTAACAAGTGACTTTTGTTAAATCCATAAATATACCCATTAAATGTCTTCTCAAAGGTGTTTTTTCCCTTTTACAGATTGCACGCATTAGCTAGTAATAATAAGCATATAAATAATTATCAGCGGCATAAAAGAACATTATCCTTTTGGGGGGAAAAAAAGGGAAAGTTATCCTTTCAATTTTCAGGCTCTGGTTTGATCCTTCATAAACTTTATGTCTTTTCATGGCCGTTCAATAAGATAAACTCCATCTTTGTGTACGACAGCCTGTAATTACAACCCAAGTGTTCCCATTGTTTCCAAGTAACTAAAAAAAAAAATAATTAAAAGATAATATATTCAGACAATATTTTTTACTTAGATACATCAATTTTTAATTAATTAAAAAATAAAAGAAATAATTATTTTTAAAAAACAAATAGTAATTATGTAAATAGATTCTTTTAATTTTGTTTTCAATTATTATTATAAAATATATTTTTCACTATACATTATTTAAATAAAACAAAAAAATATGTAAAAAGAAATATTAAAAAGTATAAAATCACATTTGAATAATATCAATTGAAAAAAAAATATTAAGAAGATCCAATCACATGCCAACACTCCGCAAATAAATAAATAAGTTAAATAATAATTCATGAAAGTATTAGACAATGTTTTACAAGTACTATATATGAAGTTGGTATTGACAATAAACAAAAAGTTATTGTTTTAGATTAAATAAGATTTTAAGAATACAAAAATACATCTTTAAAAAAAATAAAGTTAAAATTGTTAAATATATAAAGTTTTTGTTATATAAGAATTTGTTACTTTTTGGTTTTTATAGTAATTTTATTAGCAAAAATCTATTAAAAAAAACCATGTTACTTGAATATTAAAAATCATATAGTAATGAATCATTAGAATAAAAATATAAAAAAAATTAAGTTGGTGTTAAGTATTTTTTGTTAAGTGTTTTTTATTGTTATGAATTGTTGGTGTGTTTTTAATAGATATAAAAAAAATTTAAATATCAATTCACAAATCGGAGGTTCAAAATTGTAGGAAAGAAAAAATATAGATTCAATTTGAAAATTGATGAATTTGAATTTGGGTGATGAAAAAATTAGATTCTCAGTATTGTGTGAGCATAACTTTTTTTTAAGTTTAGAGCAAATCGACAAGTCAGTTTTGTGATTATAAAAATTTAAAAATCTGAAAACCCAAATTGGTGAATCAGAATTGTAGATTTAAAAAATTTTAAATTAAGATATGTTTACCTTAGGGTCTGATTTGCAATGTATATATAACTCGTGGATCAGTTTTGCAAAGCGAACTTCATCTTCTTCACCTCACCTCTTGCTAGGCATGGTAAAAATTCACGGCAGGACGGGTACTGCGGGAATTTATTTGTCGGGGAGCAGGTATAGGGGATATTTTTTACTCGTGGGGACGGGAGACGGGGCCCCGTATAATAAACGGGGCGGGGGCGGGGTAGCGGTTCCCGCCCCGTGAAAACCCGTTAAATCCCTGTTTGTGTGAAAAGACAAAAATACCCTTATATATATATATATATATATATATATATATATATATATATATATATATATATATATATGTGAGCCATTTCCCATTTGAACATAACCTAACCCTAGCCGTCACATTCTCCCATCCTTGCTTGGCTGCTTTAGAGAGACAGAGAGCGAGAATTGGGCTGAGAGTCTCGTCTCCGCTCCTTCTCAAACCCTCAGCCCCTCTTGTCTCCTTCCCGCTGACCGCCGACCGTCGCCCGCCGCCTTCCACCCTCTGGTCCTTCCGCGTCGCCTCCCACCCCAAACCCCCTGAGTGGCTCGGTTACTCACTGAAGGTGTCAAGGCAGTCGAGCTCACCGTCGTGGGCTCCGGCAATGTCATCTTCTTCTCCTGGTCGCAGCAGACTCGGCAACGTCGTCGTCTTCTCCTGGTCGCGGCAGACTTGTTGCCGGTCGTCGTCTTCTCCTCTTCGCATCGCCGGTCTTCGCAGGTCTTCCTTCCCCTTTTCTCCGTCAGGTTCAGGTAAGTCAGCCCTGGTCTTCGCTGGTCTTCCATTCCCTTTTTTGAATTTAGATTTCTGAATTAGGGTAAAGAATTTCTGTGTTCTGAATTAATGAGATTCCAATTAATCTGAATTTCTGTGTTTTGAATTTCTGGATTTCTGAGTTTTGAATTTCTAAATTTCTGATTAGGTTAACGAATTTCTGAATTTCTGATTAGGTTAATGAATTTCCGACTATGAATTTCTAGTTGTGTAATTATATTTCTGAGTTAGGTTGATATGAAATTGATTTCTGATTCTGATTAATATTTCTGAGTTAATATTGAGTTAATCTGAAGTTAGGTTAATCTGATTCCAATTATGAATTTCTGGTTTTGTAATTTATATTTCTGAATTAGATTGATATGATTTTGATTTCTGATTCTGATTTATATTTTGGGTTGATTTGATTCTGAATTTTTTAATTAGGGTAATTAGGTTCTGAGTTTTGAATTTTCTGATTCTGATTTCTATTTAGGGTTGATTTAATTCTGAATTTTTTAATTAGGATAATTAGGTTCTGATTTTTGAATTTTCTGATTCTAATTTCTAATTAGGGTTGATTTGATTTTGAATATCTGATTTAGGGTAATTAGGGTCAGATTTTATTGAGTTATTATATGATTTAACTTTTTAAATTGTTTTCTTGTTGATGTAGGACTCAAGTAAGTCGGAATCTACCATCACTACCATTACGGGATGAAAGAAAGATTGAGATGGTGGAATTATGTTTTTATGATATCATGAACTTTATTTGGTTGTTTATGAATATGGTTGGTTGTTTATGTAATATTTGGTTGTTTATGGATATGTTTGGATGTTTATATTTGTTGTTATTGCTATTTAAGTCTTTAAAGACTATGAATATTATGTTTGTAATGACAATTGAGGATTATCTTTGATTTTCTCTAATTTTTTTTTCAATTTTTATTAATTTTTACAAAAATCCGCGGAGACCCAGGTCCCCGGCGGATACAGGGTCCCCGTTATCCGTCATGGGGACGGGGACAAATATTGGGGCGCAGGGTATGTCCCCGCCCCATGGAGACCCGTTGCCATCCCTACCTTTTGCTTCTTCTTCTCTTCCATTTCACTTTGTTATATTTCAATTATTGTGGAGGAGAGTGAGTGAGTGATCCTGGTTAAAAAAATAGAGGATAGAGTTATGCTAAAATTATATTATGATTACCAGATCTTGTTACAAACACATGAGAGAGTGAGATTTATGTGCAAGAATTCATGTGATATTATTATTCCTTTTACATTACTATTTGAAGAATTAAAAGGTGTTATTTGAGAGAGTATAAATTCTTATTTAGTGGGTTTGTTCATTTTCAAACGAAGTATGTCATCAACTATGCGAGCATGTAAGAGATGTTTTCAATCTACTATGAAACTTGATCGCATGTGTCGTTTATCGAGTTGTACATTGACTTCGAACAACCAGAAGCCGATCAAAATATCGAAGGGAGAGATTACAATAGTGACGGCGAAGATTAGTTCGAAAGCAACTATGAGGTTATTGATCTACATGAAGACGATGATAAAGTTGATGACACTATGGAGGCAGATGTGGCGAAGGTGACAAATATATTAGCAAACTAACATTCATTTGAAGAGCTCTCTTTTATACGCGCGTTGGATCTAGAGACTATGTATGTACCAGAATTTTCTAAATATCTAAATGCGAGTATGTAATTTAGTGTACTATATGCTAACTTTATGAGATAGAAATAGTAAAGTATGATATAAAATAGTATGATAATTATTAAATTTTTTATGCAATGAGTGATGACTAATTACATTTGTAGAATAAAATAAAATGGTATTAGATATTTATTTAGTATAATTTTGTATTTGTTTAATTTATTTTGTAGGTGTAATTTTTTAAATTTTTTATATTTAAAATATATATATATTATATATGTATTTTTATAATTATTAGTTTAAAGATTTAAAATTTTGAATATATATTATATATTTTATATATATGTATTTATAATATGTTATACGGACACTTTATATTTATATTTTTTATATTTCTACGTACTATATTATATTTATATATTTTTAAAAAGTACGAAACAGTGTCATAAATTTTTAGTGAATCGCTGATTTAGATTTATCAACAAATAAAATTGTTCATTTAGATGCAATCTGTTTTTTATATTTCTAATCCAAGTCATCTTAATGTAACTTTTTTTATAATTATTGGTCTTCGGTGCAATTTTGAATTGATGTAAGCATTTAGGTAGTGTTTATTTTGAGGTACTGAGACAGAAATAGAAAGACTAAGATTCAATATCATATTTGTTGGTTTAGAGATTGGTACTAAAATTTCTGTTTTTATTTCAAAAATTTTAATATTTCAATATATTCCTCTAAAAAATAGGGATGCAGGGAATTGAAAATTTTAAAGACGGAGACTGAAACTTTAATAACATTTTATACCTAAAATACCTTCATTTTAATTAATTAATTCTAATTTTACTCTTTGTACAAATTAAATTAGAGCTTTATTTTTATTTCAATTTCTGTCTTTCACTTTGCACTAAACAGAATACTGAAATTTATTTCATTCTCTGTCTCTGAGTCTCTGTCTCTCAGTCTCAGTCTTTCAGTCTTTGTCTCTCTACCAAATACTATCTTAGCTTCCGGACCTCGAAATTAGTTATGGTTGTTTCTGTCACGAGAAGACCATCTATCATAATACCTAAAATTTGAGCCATATCTTTCAACGTAACGGTGCACTCATCAATCAAAAGATTAAAAGTGTGAATATCGGGATGCCATCTCTTTACTAAAACGGTTACCAAAATCGACTGAATTTGGATCATTACAATTTGAGATATGTGATAAAATTTAGTAACCCACAAAAAAAACTCAACAATCGAATTGTATTCATCGGATAGATTCATGTACTCGTATACTCTACAAAACGTTAACAAATAATAACTCAATTTGTCTAAATTAATTAATTATATATAAGTTAAAACACTGATAACTAACATCAATATTGTAAAAACTACTTCAACCACTATACTAAACTAACTAATCTAATTAATAAAATTATCTACTAAATTAATTTTAACTTAATTATCATTATAACTAATTTTGTTATACATACATACATCAAAGTAAAATAATTAATTATATTTCTGCATAAACCCTAAATATTTCCATTAGCTTAATTATTAACATTATAGCAATAATTAATTCTAATCTCTAAAAAATAACATTAAAATTACTACAAAAATATAACCATTTATTTTCATTAGCATTTTAACTTTATCACTAATCCTAATATTACCGAAAATTTAAAATTCAAAATGCTATCTATTCTATTACATATAAGTCTGGTTAATAAATTAAACTAATCATTTTAATTTATATTCTCATACAATCTAAAATAATTAATCAAATTGTCAACAAATCTCGCATTAAACTCTATTAATTAAACTCTATTAATTTGGTAACATTGCTTAATTAAATCGTTATGCACTAACACTAAATAAAACTAGCAAATATTCTAATGTGTATTATTATCAATAAAATTATCCAATAAACTCAATACTAATTGCTATTATTTTCTAACAAATAGAATTAATAACCTATAAAATAAATCTAAATTCATCATGCAAAGGTTAACTCTACTCTACGCCGATAGATTATTATGTTTAATATAAACTAACTATACATACATACAGACATATATACATACATAAAAAACTAATTTTATATCTACACAAAACATTTTAATACTACCATTTAATCTATAAATAACATTAAATCTACAAAAGTATTATGTTCATATTTAAATAAAAAAAATTAAAATAAATACTTACATAATTTGACTGACTAAAATAGTTAATAACGTGAAATTTAAGACGATCAATTTTTTTAATTTATTTTCTTAGGCATTGTGATTTTGGTTTAACAAAATTTTAGTGTTCTGAAGGTATGAAAGTTGACGAGATGAAAGGTTTGAAGAAGAAAATGACAGTGAGAGACATCAGCGTTGAGGAAGAGAAGAATTAGAGGAGCCTCGCATTCCCACCAAAACAGTATGCATGCACGACACGTATTGTTGAACATAAAATTGAGGGTTTGATTTGCGTGTCAATCCCTGATTGTCAGATTTTTTCTGATTCAGCCCTGTTCGTCGGATTTAGGTTTGGCACAAAATTGAGGCTCGGTTTTGTGGATCTATTCTCCTTTGTCCGATCTTTCTGAATTTAAATTTGGACATTGGATAGACTCAAATCTAACCTTCTGATTTGAGTCAATACTAACCCTCCAATTTGTGACAATCCTAAATCGAACTCTCTGATTTGTTGATAGTCGTCTTCCACACTCTTGAATAACACATAAAATTCCAATAACAGTAAATAACACTACTGTTTTCTCAATATGAAAATTAAAAAGTGTCTATCATCATGCTATGGTGGTTGTCTCATGTAATAGAAGGTCATGGCTCAAACATGGGCATAAAACAAACAGAGACTCAATAACTTTCAGGTATAATCTCTCATCAATTCATGCGTGGCTACGTTTGAAGGAGAAACTGAGACTGAGAAACTAAAACTGAGAGATAAAGATTGAGATATAGAGACTAAATAAAATTTCTGTATTGTGTTTCGTATAAAATATACTGGATTAAACTATGTCTCAGTATTATATTTGGTTTACGATAAATATAAAAATTAAGGAATAAATTTAAAATTTGAAAAGTTGAATGAGCATATTTTTTAAAAGAAATATTATTAAAGTTTAAGGTTTAGGTTTCTGTTTTTGTCTTTAGAAATTTCTATCCCTTGTATTTCTACTATTTAAAGATACTAAATATATTAAAATTTTGTGTACTTCTAATTTCTAACTATCAAATATAATGCTTGTGATACGGCAGTTACAAATACGAGTTATAACTCGGTTTCACACGTTACAGCTCGGTTTTTATGAGCTATAACTCAGCCGATTAACGTTTCAATCATAACCGCCGATCAAACGGTACAATGATCAAATACGTTATCAATCTCTCCCAGACCGACGTTAATGCCCAAACCATAATTGACAGGAAGCTCTCCATATAAAAACAAGGTAAAGTATTTTCTTTGAGGATATTCGAACAATACACAATACTGACTTAAGTATTGGAGTGCTTTTGCAGGTACACTCCTCCCCCCCCCCCCTTTTTCCGCCATTCACACTCTCTCGCCTAGTCCAAAGGAAAAAGCTCGGATTCGAAGGATCGGCCATTCAGTCTCCAAAGAAGATAGCTCGGCAAACGTCTGTCACCAAAAGCCGACCTTCTCTGCAGGCAAGAACAATTGGCGCCCACCGTGGGGCCTGAAAAGATAAATTTTTCCTCTTTTGGTCCCGATACCTTTACCTGTACCTATGGCTGACGTGCTACCTCCCTTCCCGTCCGAGCTTCTCCGGATGGTAACCGAGTTACAACAAGCCAACCAACGTATGGCAGAAGAGAATCAGAGAATGGGTGCCCAAATCACCGAATTGAACAATGTCTAGATCGAAAACAGCAACGCTCATCAACCACGACCAGAGGATGATGAACACCATTCCGATCCCTCTCATGTGTCCGAGACCATTCGAGTCGAGGGAGCCCAGCCTGAAGATGAGAATGAGGAGCCCGACGAGCTCGTGGGACCTTTCACACCAGAAGTGATGAACTTCGAATTACCACGAAGATTCACCTTACCACTGAACCTCACACCTTATGACGGACTCGGACACCCAAAAAAGTTCCTCAAGAAATTCTGATCAATAATGATCGTTAACGGTGCATCTGACACTGTTTTATGCCGTTGTTTTCCGAATTATTTAGACGGTCCTGCACTTGATTGGCTTTGTGCTTTGCCTGCAGGTTATATTTTGCTATTTCAACAGCTGGCCAAACTATTTGAGGACCATTTCGCTGGATCTGCAATTTATCTGCATGACTCAGATTATCTGAATACAATCAAGCAGGGACAAAATGAGAGCCTGAAGGACTATATGACTCGCTTCACGAAAGTCGCCATAAGCATACCAGACCTCCACCCTGAGGTCCACCTGCATGCCATCAAAAGTGGACTCCGACCTGAGAAGTTCCAAGAGACAATCGCAGTAGCCAAACCAAAAACCCTTGCCGAGTTTTGCGAGAAGGCCAAGGGCCAGATTGATATTGAAGAGCTTAGACGAGCTTGAAAGTCTGACAAAACATACTACAGAGATGAAGAAAAAGTGCCTAACAGTAAGAAAAATTTTAAACTAACTCATCAGTTTGATTCTTACACGCAGTTTAATGCCAAGCGGGAAGACATAATCAAAGAGATCCTAAATTCAAAATTAATTAAACCACCAAGGAAGGCGGGTACATATCAAGATACCAAAAACGTGGACAAATCTAAATACTGCGCCTTCCATCAGAAGCACGGCCATACCACTGATGAATGTGTGGTGGCAAAAGACCTCTTGAAACGGCTAGCTCGGCAAGGTCACCTTGACAAATACATTGGAGGTCACATCCAGAGACGTACCCCATCTTCCGCAGGCAATGCTTCATCTGAACAACAAAACTGAGGAAAGGAGAAGCCATCCTCAAGCCAGTATGAACAACCTCGAGGTATAATTAATTGTATTTCAGGAGGAGGTGCCAGTGGTAGCTCATCAAATTCGGCTAGAAAATGATCTTTCTGAGCAATATACTCGGTGGATAGAACATAGCACGAGCCCTAAATAACGCCTCAATTCCCACGAATGACGTTTACTCACGCGGATTTCAACTCTAATATTCAGAATCTAGACGACCTCGTGGTCATCACCATTCAATTAGGAGATCTATTAGTAAGGAAGGTACTCCTAGATCCAGGGAGTAGCGCCAACATTCTGTTTTATTCAACATTTCAGAAATTGAAGCTCAGCAACAACACCCTCCAACCAACGGGGGGAGACCTAGTCGGTTTCTCAGGTGAACGAGTCCCGATATTGGGATCAGTGTTGTTGCAAATCACACGGGGTGAGCATCCTCTATCCAAAACATGTGATATTCAGTATTTAGTTGTAGATTGTTTCAGCCCCTATAATCTTATACTCGGCCAACCTTTCTTAAACAAGTTCGGTGCAATTGTATCTACCGTTCACTTTTGCGTTAAGTTTCCTGTGCAGGACGAATACATTGTAACCATCCATGGAGATCATAAAGAAGCACGACATTGCTACAACATTGGCATGAGGCTTCAAAACCGACCAAAACAGCCTCAGATCAACAATGTCCACCTCACAACTAATAGCTCGGCGTTCGCCGACCTGGATCCTATGACGGACTTTCTTGAACGACCTACACCAACAGGTGAGTTGCAAAAAGTATACTTCGATGATGATCCTAATAAATTTACCTTTATAGGTACAGTAATAAACACAGAGGAACTGACTGCAATAAAAACCTTCCTACAATAGCAAGCCGATCTATTTTCATGGATGCCTTCTGACATGCCCGACATCGACCCACAGATCATCAGCCACAGATTGGGCATCAACGCTTCTGTAAGACCAGTGCAACAGAAAAAAAGAAACCTCGGGGATGAAAAGAAAAGGGCATCATTAGAAGAAACTCAAAAGCTGATTCATGCCGACTTCATTAGAGAAATCAGATTTACTACTTGGCTCGCCAATGTTGTAATGGTAAGGAAACAAAACGGTAAGTGGCGCATGCGCGTCGACTTTACTGACTTAAACAAGGCATGCCCGAAAGATTCTTATCCTTTACCGTCCATTGACTCTTTGGTGGATAACGCTTCTGGTTATGCCACCTTAAGTTTCATGGACGCCTATTCGGGTTATAATCAAATCCTTATGCACCCTTTCGATCAAAATAAAACGGCATTTATCACTGAGTTTGGGAACTATTGTTATAAAGTTATGCCTTTTGGACTAAAGAATGCAGGGGCAACCTATCAGCGTCTTATGGACAAAGTCTTCGCCAAACAGATCGGCCGAAATATAGAAGTCTGCGTCGACGACATGGTCGCCAAGACCAAGGTCGGGAAGAACCATATCGACGACCTAACCGAAATCTTCGGCCAGATACGCTACTACAACATGCGCTTGAATCCTGAAAAATGTGCCTTCTCCATTCAAGGTGGTAAGTTCCTAGTTTTTTTACTAACCAGTAGGGGTATTGAAGCAAACCTTGACAAATGTCGAGCAGTGCTGGAGATGACAAGCCCGAAGACATTAAAAGATGTCTAGCACCTCACAGGAAGACTTGCTGCACTATCCAGATTCATCCCATGTTTGGCTTTAAAATCTATTCCCTTTTTCCAAACACTTAAAAAGAAACATACCTTTCAGTGGAATGACGATTGAGAGAGAGCTTTTGTTAATCTGAAAATAACTCTCTCGCAACCGCCAATTTTACAAAAACCCTTACAAGGGGAAGATTTATACTTATACTTATCAGTTACTGACTGGGCGATAAGCTCTGCTCTTGTTACAGAAAGGGATAACATTCAGCATCCAATATTCGAAAGAACTGGCATTAGCACTACTATTTTCAGCAAGAAGGCTCCGACCTTATTTCCAGAGCCATGTCATTCATGTTCGAACCAACCACCCATTACGCCAGGTGCTGCACAAACCAGAAATTGCTGGCAGACTTGTTAAGTGGTCAATCAAATTGTCCGAATTTGATATCAGATACCAAGCCAGAGGACCGATCAAATCACAATTTCTTGCCGACTTCATAGCAGAACTAACAATGCCTACTGAAGACGACCATATAATACAATGGACACTATACGTCGATGGTTCATCAAACATTCAAGGGTGCGGCACGGGCATCCGGCTTGAGGGTAGCGATGGCTTCATTTTAGAACATTCAATTCACCTATCCTTCAAAGCCAGCAATAACCAATCAGAATATGAAGCCCTCGTCGCTGGACTCCGACTTTGTTTAAATTTCCATATCTCAAACATAAAGGTATATTGCGATTCACTCTTGGTAGTACAGTAGGTAAACGACCTTTTCCAGGTAAAAGATCTTCTCCTTTCTAAATACTTAATGCTAGTAAAACATTTAAGTTCAAAATTCACTGAGTTTGAAATACATCATATACCACGAGAACAGAATCATAGGGCTGACATCCTATCTAAACTGCACACAAGCTGATCTATCTATATTACATCAATCCACTATAACATCCCCAAGTGTTACTCTAACCGATGTTGTGAGTGTTACACAGGAACAGGATTGGCAAAGCCCATTTATACATTATTTGCAAACAGGGGATATACCGGATAATGTCGAGAATACAAAGAGGTTTCGACGACAAGCGTCCTTCTTTACATTAGTAAACGAATTTTTATATCAACGAGGCTACTCCTGTCCGCTTTTAAAATGCCTCAACCAAAGTGAAGCAGAAATAGCATTATCCGAAGCCCGTGAGGGCATTTGCGGAACACACACTGGAGCTCGGAGTTTAGCCTCCAAAATCCTCCGGGCAGGTTTCTTCTGGCCGACCATAAAAGAAGATACCCACAATAAGGTTAAGACATGCAACAATTGCCAAAAGCATGCACCACTAATACACATCCCAGCCGAGCAGTTACATTATTCGGACATCAGTTGGCCCTTTAACCACTGGGGGCTCAATATCCTCGGTCCATTCCCAATGGCACCGAGTCAGGTAAAATTTCTTATAGTTACAATCGATTATTTTTTAAAATGGGTGGAAGCCCAACCTTTAGCTAAGATTACATCACAACAAATGACCTCTTTTATCTGGAAGAATATTATTTGTCGTTTTGGTCTTCCTCGACATATCATTACTGACAATGGTCATCAGTTTGCCGATCAGAAATTTACATCTTTCTTACAGAACCTCAAAATCAATCATCACTTCTCATCTATTGAATACCCCCAAACTAACGGACTAGCAGAAGCAGCAAATAAGGTGATTTTACACGCTCTAAAGAAGAAATTAGACGACGCCAAAGGACTTTGGGCTGAGCTCATACCCGAAGTCCTTTGGGGTATAATACTACACCACAATCATCAATAAAGGAGACTCCATTCAGACTTGTATATGGATCTGAGGCAATGATCCCATTAGAAATTTCACAGGGTTCCATCCAGACACAAGTTACCAACCACGACGAAGCTCAGCGAACCGAGTTAGATATCATCGAGGAAGTCAGAGATATTGCAACACTCCGACTCCGTACGGCACAGCAAGCTATAGCTCGGCAACCCAATAAGTCCGTCAGAAGCCGATCATTCCAACAAGGAGACTTAGTGCTCCGAAAGCCAGAAACTGCTCGGAAGCCATCAAATCATGGAAAGCTCACCGCAAATTGGGACGGCCCATACCGAATTGTAGATGTCCTCGGCAATGGAGCATACAGACTAGAATGGATAAATGGTACACCTATACCTAACACCTGGAATGTTTCCTCCTTAAAGAAGTTCTATTGTTAAAAGTCAGGGGCAGGCTTGTACTCTTTTTCCTACTACCAAGATTTTCTCCCAAAAGGGTTTTGCTTGGAGAGGTTTTAACGAGGCTAGCCTACCTGCACCTTTGTACCCAAAGGTTCACGAGTTTATTGTATATAAGCAATAAAGTTTTTCTCAGTTTTTTCAAATAAAGTCTCTATCAACTCTATTATTTATTACTCTGATAACTGACTTTATCACTAAATCAGAAATCCGAGTTTATTATTTATCAATCTCAAAACCAATTCAAACAACAAGCGTTTCTGCTTATACAAACTCCAACTCGCCAATGGATGGCAATCAAACCATTCAAACGAACAATGAATATCCTAACCAAGGATTCCTATCAACAAATCAAAAGTTTCCAAAAAGCCTCAAACACAAAGAGGTCCAAATATATTCTAAAAAAAAAGTTAAACAAGTCCATCAGAAGACTAAAAACTTTACATCACCATTATCAAAATGTATCGCCTTTTCAAGTGTCAGAAACGAAAAGCAACTTCAAACAAGCAAAAAGCTTTAACAGAGCATTACAAAACAAGTACAAAAAACACATAGTTTTCAGAAAACACTAAACATTATCAGCCCCATCCTCGGCAACACCATCATCTTCAACCATCTTCCCATCTCGGACGATCTTCCCCGGATCCATTTCAGACAGATCAACTTCAGGAGCCAAGAACTTAACCTGTAGAGACGCTCTTTCAAAACCCTCAACAAAGGAATCCAATATCTCATCCCCTTTTTTCTTCTCCATCTCTTTTAGTTGAGCAGTAACTTCAATCAGTCGAGATTTCATACTCGCCAAATCAGCTTCTTTTTTCTTTAAATCCTCAATATCCTTAGCATAATTATCCTTTGTTTCTTTCAACTGCTTCTCAGATTCAGCCAATTTAGTACGTAACTCCACCACAGTAACTTTATTTTCAGCCAATTCTTCTTTCAACAACAAACACTCCTCTTTTTCAACTGTCACTTTCTTATGTTTCAACTCTTGGCTACGCCCTAAACTGGCCAGCCGCAAACCAACCACCTACAAACAACAAATATCAACAAATTATGCACACACTTTATTACCAAAAAATAATAGTAACAATAAATTAGAATTCAGACTTTACCTGCATATATTGCCCAATAGCAATTTCACCAACCTCGTTAGCCAAAGATACATCAGCCGAGGACTGACAAAACTCGCCCGCTACAGCCATATAAGGATACTCTTTTCCCCACACTGACAAACCTTTGCTCTGCTCGGACATTTCATGAAGCTTTTTCTGATTAACCATAAAGGCTTGAATTTCTTCCAAAGATATACCTCTATCCTTTTCACTAGATTCTTCAGACAAGTCCACCACGTCAGATTTCCTCTTCTTCACAATCACTTTCCTATGCCCACGAGGAGGCTGACTAACTTCTCCAGCCACTGGCATTTTTTCACGATTTGACGAAGATACCTCCTTATCCAATTGTTTATTCTTAAACCGCGACCTCAGAGAGGCAGCCGAAACACCAGGATATTTACCACCTACAAAACGCAATACCATGCATCAGAAATTTTCAGAAAAGTAAAATGAAAATAAAGCAAATCCCGAACGCACCCAAATACTCTATGACAGCCTCTTTATCTTCCTCCCATTTGAGCAATTCATACATTGAAATCAAATCCTTACAATCAATATTTTCTACCAGAAACTCAATCAAGCAAACATTCCTTGGGGATATAACCTCGGGACCGAGTATATTCTGAGGCTCCGAACACCAATACAACGGAAACCTCTCCGCCAAATCCTCATCCACATAAAAGGGAAAGTCTTTTTCCAGATTCCTAACTTTAACCTACATTTCTTTAAACTCCTTAAACGAGGATTTATATAGCTTAAAGATACCAAATCCAGGGGTACTGTTGAAATTAATCCACCCCCTTTCCAGACCCCTTTCGCTTGAAACAGAGAAAAAAAAACAAATCTATTGATGGAGTCTCCTCAAGAAACTCCATCAGAATTTCAAAAGACCGTAAGAATGCCCACCCATTAGGATGAAGCTGAGACGCAGCATAATTTAACTGTTTCAGTACCTGACACTCAAAATTCGTAAATGGCAACCTCACTCTAAGTTCTTCTAAAACACAACTGCGCATATAGAAATATTCGAATCCCTGCCCCCTGTGATAAACCCTATCATCACTACTGCATGGAAGCAACTCCACTTGTACCCCAGAGCCAACCCTCACAACCTTGGATACATTTATTTCCTTAACAGCTATCTCATCACAAAACAGGGATACTTGAGACTTCACATCGTCTCTAACCCAGTCATAGGACCAGTCAATCTTACCTTTCTTCTCCTTCTCAAAATCCATTAACAAGCACATAAAAGAAAGACGGAGGAAAGAAGAATGAAATAACAATTAGGAACAAAAAGAAAGACCATGCATACCTCTTTTACTCATGCTATTTTCAACGAAGCAAAACCAAACATTAAGTGTTATCAAAAGATAACTTCAAATTGGAACTCAACAATATAATTAATCACACCACTAAGCACGTTTCAAATCCAACAACTGCTGCCTCAGTCACATCAAACGGCGCATCTTGCTTTGGAAAAACAACAAGCCTTTAATACTCTCACATATTTTTCTCTTTCCTCAGTAAAAAGTGGACACGAATTCTCACGTTCCCACTCACATTTTTAATGAAGAATGTTGAACTGGGGGCTCTGCCATTAACCCATCTAACCGAGTTATAACTCATCAAGAAGCTCAACCTGCTTCATTAAAAACACACTCCTCAAGCTAAGCTTGGGGGCTGTGATACGACAGTTACAAATACGAGTTATAACTCGATTTCACACGTTACAGCTCGATTTTTATGAGCTATAACTCAGCCGATTAACGTTTCAATCATAACCGCCGATCAAACGGTATAATGATCAAATACGTTATCAATCTCTCCCAGATCGACATTAATGCCCAAACCATAACTGACAGGAAGCTCTCCATATAAAAACAAGGTAAAGTATTTTCTTTGAGGATATTCGAACAACACACAATACTGACTTAAACATTGGAGTGCCTTTGCAGGGTACACTCCCTCCCCCCCCCCCCCCGGGACCCCTCCCTTTTTCTGCCGTTCACACTCTGTTGCCTAGTCAAAAGGAAAAAGCTCGGATTCGAAGGATCGGCCATTCAGCCTCCAAAAAAGATAGCTCAGCAAACGTCTGTCACCAGAAGCCGACCTTCTCTGCAGACAAGAACAATGCTTAATCTCAATCTTTTAATTTTATTTTTAATCTCAAAAACAAACACTACTTAACAAGTCTCATAACCAACCTGAATTCCATCAATCATCATCTCATGGTTTTGAGATAATCCCCTTCTAAAATAAGTACGAATAAAAATACAAAAATAAAATAATAAATTTTTAATAGTTGACTTTTTTAGTGTTCAATAAAAAATTAATTATTTTATTATAAAATATTATTTGTTTTTTTATAAAAATAAATTTGATTATTTGATGATTAATTTAATTATGTTGTTAAAAAAATATTGAATAAATATAAATATTATAAATATATAATAACTAATTTCTAGTATTTATACATATTTCAAAAATAATAGTAATGAGTCATGTTTTAAAATTCTTATCCCCTTGTTGAGCATATTGCCATATTGTATTCACATACAAACTTTTAAATGTTGGAATAGCACACAAAAAAATATTTAACAGGAGAAAAACAAAAGTTGAGACGCCAAAAGTCCAAAACCAAATAAATGAATAGTCAAATATTACTCGTTGATTAGTAAGTAAAAAAATTTTTAAAGTGATAATACTAGTAAAGTAATAAAGTATTTTAATTATTTTTAAATTTATTTTGTAATCTTGGTTTTAAAATATATGATAGATAAATTTTTAAAAATTTAATAAAATTATAGAGACTAATAAAATAATTAAATTTTATATTTTTTTTTATTTTTTACAATTTTTCTTAGTTTGATAAGATAAGAATTAATTTGTCGAATTTATGGTTGACTAATAAGTTATTACATATACAATACGAAATTTAAATATCTGACACTTATTTAAATAGACTAATAAACTAACTACTAGACCAATTTATTTTTTGATTATTTTAAATCTTGAATTTATGATAGTGAAATACGACCCGTATACATTCCTAAATTGATCAGAACTCTGTTATTCCAAATCCAATCCCAATCACAATTGACTCAAATGGTCCCACGCTTTTGTCCGTCCAAAATGAACGGTGTCGAGTTTCAAAATCAGAAAAATCCAAAAGTTGCATGTTTCTCCGAGTCCAACATGGGTTACCTGCAATTCCTCACAGACAAAGAGACTGCACGCTGTTTATTTGCCGCATATGCCATTCACCCCCAATAATATACTCCACTCTCACCAACCATTTTCAATAGTTTCTTTTTTTTTTTTTTTTTGGCATGAATTAATGGTGTTACTCTTAAGATCAGAATCATTATATTTTATACTTATAATTCATTACCTAATAATAATAGTCAACAAAAATAGAGTCACCAAAAGAACTTACGCGTAAATTATTAATTAAAAATTAATTAATAATTTTCTACTATCATGTAAATATTCATCTTATCTAATAGTGTTATTTTTTGTGAAAAGACAATATTGTTAATCACTCCAAATCCGAGAAGATTGAATTTTTCTACGAATAACCTTTTGATAATTAGAACTACAACTTATACACCTAAAAATCACTTAATCAATTTGTATAAATTATAATTATCTTATTAAAACTAAACTAATAAACTGAAAAAAAAACAAAATTGATTCGCAAATAAAACTTCAGAAACCATGATCTCATTTAATAGACTGTAGAAGACAATTTAGCATGTAAGAGAACCGAATGAATCAAAATCTTATTTCATTTTATTAATATATGAAACAAGGCTCAAAGACTTTGCAGATCATTGAGGGGAAAAAAAAGGAAAATAAAAAAGAAAAAGCCTGATTTACAGAGTCGATCTAACAGCGCGATAATGCCAAATCTGATCATCCGAAAAAAAAAAAGAAAAATAATATTAATAACAAAATTGTGATCAATCGACAAAAACACCGCCGCGTCTGGCTTCCAAAACGGCGTCGTTGAATCCAACGAACCTGCATTTAGCACCGGTCACTCCATCAACAACCGCGGGAACCGGGTTTCCATGAACCGGATTCGTCGTCCTTCTATACGGACCGAACCACTTTTCCTGCATGAACCGGTTCTTTCTCCAAGGTGGCACCGAGAGCCCCTTGCTCCTGAAACACCGTTTCGCAGCTTCGCACAACGCCAAAACGGTGCGTTTCAGCTCTTCTGCTGTCCCAACGAATATTCTGGGAACATTGCTCAGAACTTCAGAGTAACTATTACTAGCCCTTGCGATCTCAAACTGAACGGCGAAATCGAGATCCACGAAGTACCTGTTCTGCCGCCACGTGGACGGTCCAGATTGCACCACGTCGATGAACTCGTAGTTCCCCGCTGTGACCACTCCGGAGGAAGAATCCCACCTTGTCTTGCATATCGCTGCATTGTGCCCTCTCTCACGCAAAAACGACAACACGCTTCGTCGAAACGACGATGCGTTTTGCTCCCTCATAAACGCGAACCTCTCAGTGGCTTCAAGAACGTGTGCGTGGAGCAACGCTCTGTAAGGATCGCTCACATTGTTCGTTGCGGTTAACATGAGCGCTTCCACCACCGAGTCCATGCATTCGGAGACTGAGTCGACTCGCTCCGAGTCGAACTCGTCACCTACTGACTCATCCTCGTTTCCGTTGTCCTCCAGGAAATTATGCACGAGCTCGGAGAGACACGGAGAGTTCTCGTCGCCATCGCCGGTGCCGGAATGTTCGCTCCCGCTGCTGTCGTAGCTCAATTTCCGGTGATCGCCGCCAACAAGGCGAGCTTTGGCTTCGTCGTCGAACGGGTCAGTGACTCGTTTTCTCCTTACAAACACCATATCTAAAAATTAAAATGAATAAAATCTTTAAAAACCAGCTTGCTTTTTTTTTTTTTTTTTTTCTTCGGAAGAGTCAGGAGTGTTCCAAATTGCTTATAAAGATGGTGGAATTATTGGAATTTTCTCGAGAATATTCGAGCGGAAACTATATAAAGTTTCTTAAAATGAAGTTGAATGTGCAAGTGTTGGGTATTGTTTCGGGGTTTGACGGGGTTGGGTTAAATAAAAGGGATATGCGGGTAGGATCCGAATGTGTGAAAAATGATGCCATGATGGTGTTATATAAAGATGCTTTGGCATATCCAAACTGAGCTTTTTGTTCGGGTCGTGTCATGGGTTATGTGAGTACGTGTAGGAGTGTGATGTAACCATGTGTTAGTGAGTGGGAGGGTGGGCTTGCACGAGTGCGGCACGTGGGTTAGATTAGGACGATGACTCAATGTATAGTTGGGAAAATTGGGATAAGGCAAAATGGAGAGAGAGAGGGTCGTTTTGAGGGATACAGTCATACAGGGTTGCCGTTTCGTAACCATGGAAGGTTGTGTTTTGTCATTTCTGTTTAATGTTGGATTAAATGAAGATGGCAACGGAACGGGGCGGGGTGGGGGCGGCGATGTCTCTATTCTCCGTTTCTGTTTTTGGATTTGTTTTTAGCAATGTTCTGAAAATTAAACTGGACCAGTCGATCGAACTGGTTCTACCAAAAACTAGAGTTAAAAACGGTCCAATCCTCTTTTTTAAACTATTATTTACAAAATTGCCCAAAAACTGCTGAACTCGTCGGTTTATTAATAAATTATACGAAGATTCTAATAAAAAATAAAAAAAAATTACAAAATATTATTACAACATACAAATAGAATATTGTTTAAAGATTATAAATTCAAAAATATAAAATAACACATCATAATTATGGAGAGAAGAGACGAAAAATGTGAGACAACACAATGTTATTATTAATAAAAAAAAAATTTAAATTAGGATCAGATTTTTCAATAAATATATATTAAATAAATTTAATAATTTAAAAATTAGCGAAGATGGGGTGCTATCCTTGCGAAAAAAACTTTTTGTCTTTGGGTCTATTTGGGGCAGTTTCTGTAGAATTTTCACGTTTTGGAGAATTTTGTCATCCCTATAAATGATACATATGATTGTTAAATTTGTATATATAAAAAAAACGTGTTTTTATCCTTTTCCCATGTTATATTTAAAATATTATATAGAGTTTAATTTTGATATACAATAAAGCGTTCTATATACAGTCGTGTAATCATATTTGTTTTAATTTTTTAGATGATTATTTACATAATCAATGAAAAACATAATTATTTTTTATAATAAAGCATTATATAATTAGATACACGTATAAAATTACTCTATATTAATAGTACATCAAAGTTAAATTCTATCCATCAAATTCAAAACATATTTTTAAGTTCTCTTCGCATTTATAGAGATACACAATACATACTATTACTCATAATAGTGCACTATTTATATGTATAGTTACTTACGGTAACATATTTATTTATAAAAAAAATCGTCATATAAATAATTTTGGAATAAAATTTTATTGATTTTAATAAGATTTATTATAAATAAAGAATAGTTAATAAAGTTATATAAAAATTTAAAAAATAATAAATATTTTATTACTTAAAACTAAATTATTTCTATGCTTACTAATAGCAATAGAACACCTATTATAGTAGAAAATCCAATTAATATTTTTTAATGATTAATTAGTTTAAAAACGAAATCTTCCAAAATTTAATGGTTCTTTTACTCTTAAAATGTTGGAAAAAAGATAGATATGTCCATGACTTTTTAAATTTTTGACAAATATATTTTTGAGAAAATTTAAATACAAAAAAGTCTCTGACTTTAACAAACGAAGGACAATTTAGTCCTTTCGTCTATTTGCAGATATACACCAAACAGAACTGGCTGATGTGGCTAAAACGGTGTCCAGATGTCCGTTACGGTGCCACGCTGAAAGGGGAATAAAGTTCGAAGGACAAATAAGTCCTTGACGTCATTTTGCAAATAAAGTTCGAAGGACAAATAGGTCCTTGAGAATTTAATTCATTATACTTCTATTATGCTTCTATTATGAGAATTTAGTTTATAAAATTATGCTTGTATTTTGAAATCTAGTTAACTTGTTGTATTCTGTAATTTAAATTATTTGTATTAAAATTATAGAAATTGGGCTTGTTCTGTTTCTACTTTTTTTTCTTCTTAAATTGCATTAGTTCAATTTTTAGTGCATTTGTGTATTATATTAGAATTTGTTAAATTGCATTAGTTCAGTTTTCATCATACCAGTGGCATTAGTTAGCATAAGTTCATTTATGCATCAAATTAGCATTAGTTCATTTGTGTATCATTCATGTATTAAGTTAGTATTAGTGCATTTGTGTATTATATTAGAACTAGTATTTTTATCCATAATAACATTACGAGAATAAATTTTTTTAAAATTATAGTTCACTTTGTTCTAACAGTATAAACTATGCATGGCACAAAAGATTTACAAAATCAAATTACTTTTACAAAAAAAGTCGTAAATTGACAAAAGTCTCTGGCCAAGAAGACCAAGATATCTGCAGATAAAAAATTAAATAATAAGATTTTTAGTTATTATTTTTATATGAAAAAGTCTAATTTTTTATTAATAATTAATTTTAATATTCGTTATCTAAAATTTAAAATAATTTAATGTGTATACTTTTATATTTAAAATATTTTAATTGTAATTATATATAGAGTAAAAATAGTAGAGAGAAATAGAAAAATGGAGAGAGGTAAATGAGAGAATTTAGGAAAGGAGTTTATTAATTTTGAAAAAAAAAATATTTTCTCTCAATTTTAATAAGAGTGTCATGTCACACATTTGATTATTAAATTAGATAGTAATATATGATACATAATATAGGTATATTTCAATTAGATAGTAATATATGATACATATAGAAGCATAATGAACTAAATTCTCAAGGACCTATTTGTCCTTCAAACTTTATTTGTAAAATGACGTCAAGGACTTATTTGTCCTTCGAACTTTATTCTCCTTCCAGCGTGGCACCGTAATGGATATCTGGACACCGTTTCAGCCACGTCAGCCAGTTCCATTTGGTGTATGAGAGGCAAATAGACGAAAAGACTAAATTGTCCTCCGTTTGTTAAAATCAGTGACTTTTTTGTATTTAAATTTTGTTAGAGATGTATTTGTCAAAAATTTAAAAAGTCATGGACCTATCTGTCTTTTTCCCTAAAATGTTGATAAACTAAAAGACTAATCAATAAATTATAAAATTTTTCGGAAGCTGATATATGTTTTTTTTTTTTTTTAAAGGATTTGATTTAGTAATTATTGATGCAATTCTTAATTTTTTAGTCTGTCAACCAAAAAAAAGCATCTTTTTCGGTGGGGATCAATGGTATTCTTCAACTTCAAGGGCCAAAATTGTTAGATGTTCATTGCCTAGGTGAGTTTTTGTGTAGTGAACAAGAAAAGCTATTTCGTTCCAAGTTCTTATATGGATTAACATGATTTTTTACATCAATTTCGAGCATGTTGTTGTAAAAGATGAAGCTAATTTTGGTGACATGGAGCTGCAGAGTAGGCTAAATAAATATACCAGAATTATAAAAATATTGTACCAAAGGTAGAGTGAAAAGATAGATGTTTCAATCTAGTGTATTTTATAAAGGGTTTTGCAATGTTAGATTGGATTCTTGGGTGGTTTCTATGTTCTTACGGTGAAGTAAGTTTTTTGCTTTTCAATAATTGTGCAAAAGTTTAGAAAATGTAGGATCATGCCTTTATCCTAAATAATAAATTAATGAGTAGACTATGAATTAGTGGAAATTGAAACATTAAGTCTATATAGACATAGACAAATATTTTTAGTGGAAAAAGAATAATTTGATTTTTAAAAGACAATATAAAAATATTTTTTATGTATGGTTCAGATTATTCCCTTACATAACATGTTAATCATATTATATTTAACTCAATATTAAATGTAATTATAAATCGGTATAATATGATTAAGTTAGACCAACATCTTACTTATTGGTTTATTTTTTTGAAAAAAATATTGATGAGTGATTTCTCTTTTTGGAACTTGGTCACATGGCCCACACCCATAATCCGTTTAAATACTACTTTTATACAAATTCATATTAATTATAAGAGGAGTGCTAGGCCCGGCAGGTGTTGTAATTTGTAGTAATTAATTAATTATCATTAATATTTTTAATAGTGTGAGATTATAGTATAAAATTATTCATTTTTTTATTAATTATTTATTGGTCAAATTTTAATAAAAGTGCTTATCTCCTAAATTTTCTGCTGGTTATAAACCACCCTCAATTACTACTCATTATCTAATGACATTACCTATATTCGTCTACAACTTCATCTTCTACCTTCCTATATCTATTAATTCTAGAAAAACTTAAAAAACATAAACTAGTATCTATAGTTACCAGATACTGTCTTGATCTAATGAAATATAACGACAACAGAATTTAAATACGACAATTAAAGAAGTTTAATAGTTCAACAGTCAACACAACTGAAAATAAAAATAAATTGTCATTAAACTGATAGCAAAGTTATGGTGTCTTCTCCAACAAAATAGCTAAACTTCATAATGCAAACGAACCTGAAATAAAAAAAACAGTTACATAATAAGAACAACAACAACAATAATAATTATAATAATAATAATAATATAAGAAAAATAATTCCTACCATAACAACTTAACAAGATGTATTTTAATCAGACTCAACACCAGAATCTTCTTCATTGGGATCACGAGTGGGTGCAACTTCTACAAAATATATAAAACAAGAAACAATCATAACAAATAATATATATTAATAAAAACTAGATTAAAATAAAGAAAATTATAAATAGAAACTTAACCATACCTAATTCCAACTTCTCTAATTCCTCAATGAGTTTCTCAAGGACAAGTTTTGGAGCCAATTTTGGGTACAAATTAACGCTTCAGCTGTCATCGGAGTTAGAGAACTCCTATAATTATTCAACACCCTTCCTCCAGTACTAAATGCCGATTCTGAAGCAACTGTGGAAACTGGCATGGCTAAGACGTCTCTTGCAATATGCCCAAGAATTGGAAATTTAGAGGAATTCACTTTCCACCAATTTAGAATGTCGAATTGCACGCCACTCTTCTCTAATGCCTCCATAAGATATAACTCCACCTCATTCTTATTAACACTCTCATTGAATTGCATTTCCTTCTCAAATTCCATAGCAAAAGAAGTTTCATGTGCCTCAAGCTTTTATGTGCTAATTTCAGGAGGATCTTGCCGAGTAGACTTTTGATAGTTACCACCAAACAGCCTATAGCTATCAAACACCTTGAAAAGTGTCTCCTTCACCTTTGAAGTTAAGAATTCAGCATCTTCTTTTTCATACAACTTTTCAAAACTCCACTTAATCAGTTGAAGCTTATACCTAGGATCAAGAACAACTGCAATGAAAATCATCATGTTTGTGTTCTTTATATTTCCCCAATAATTATCATACTTGGACTTCTTTTTCTCAGCCATGCTTGAAAGTACCGTATCTAATCTTCCCATCCAATGCTTAAGTGTAAACAATATTTTACAAAAGTCATTAAAGTGTTGAGAAGATGTCACAAACGTTGAACCAGAAACTTTGTTAGTAACCTCATAAAATATTTTTTAAAACTTGACAAAATGCCTTACATTCTCCCAATCCTCAGACCTAGGAATCCCACCAGCCATCATAGCATACTCAGAATCTCTCTCCCCCAAACGTTTAAATGCCTTTTGAAACTTCAAAGCACTTTCAAGCATTAAAAAGGTAGAGTTCCACCTGGTAGGAACATCTAAATGGACAGTGCCTTTTTCCAGAATTCTAGCTTCCTTAATCATAGTTTTAAACCTCTCAGTACGACCAGGTGATGCACGCACATGCCGAACTGCATTTCTAATCTTTAAAATTGACTCATGCATTTCTCTCAACCCATCATTCACAACAAGATTTAAAGTATGAGCACAACATCTAACATGTAAAAACTCTCCCCTTAATGGATGTGAGTTCAAATCCTCCATTCTATTGTTCAAGTAAGAAAGTGCAACATCATTTGAACTAGCATTATCAACAGTGATAGAAAAAATTCGGGATATCCCCCAGCTCAACAAACATCTCTCAATCTTCCTACCAATTGTTTTCCCCTTGTGATTCTTGATAGCACAAAAATTCAAAATTCTTTTTTGCAATTTCCAATTAGCATCAATGTAATGAGCAGTAAGGCAAAGATAGTTCAAGTTTTGCACAGATGACCAATAATCAGTTGTCAAACAAATATTTTGATTTGGTTGAGAGAAAATAGACTTCAACTTAATTTTTCATTCAAATAAAGCTTCCAACAATCCCTAGCAACTGTAGCCTTCCAGGAATTGGAAACTTGGGTTGCAAACAACTCGTATAATAACGAAAATCCTCCCCCTCAACATGCGAAAAAGGCAATTCATCCACAATAATCATTCTAGCAAGCGCTTGTCTACAACGATCAACATCAAATGACACGGCAGAAATTGAACTACCTATCCCTTTCCTATCATCTTTTACCACATCTTGAAAACAAAGAATCTTTTGGGTAGGATCTAATGCCTCCTTCGAAAATTTTTTGCATTGCGACAACAAGTGATTTTTCATGTTACTAGTGCCATTTTTATGTGTATCACATGCATAACTAGCCCCACACCAATTACATTTAGCTCAAAGATACTGTGGATTACTAGTTTCATCTTTAGTAAAGTGATCCCATGTCCAAGACCTAGGTATACAAGGTTTTCTCTTACCTTCGTCGGTCTCAGTTTCAGCAGAGTCATCAATGGGAGCTTCTTCAACAGCTCGCCTTTTCCCTCGACCTCTACTAGCAAGCTTCCTTGTGTTTCGATGAGGAGCTGGCACAGGAGGCAATGCAGTCGGAGATCTGATGCTTGTTGATTCATTCGAAATAGGAACGGGAGACAATCCAGTGTCGCCCATATTCTCACTTGAACTGACGTCAAACTACATAAACAAATATAATAAATCAAAGATAGAAACCAGCAATAAACAAGCAATAAACAAAACTGAACAAAACCTGATAATCTAAACAAGCAATAAACAAAACCAGCAATAAAAAACCAATAAACAATCAATAAACAAGCAATAAACTAGCAATAAACCAGCAATAAACATAATCTAAACAGCAATAAACAAGCAAAACAAGCAATAAACAAAACTGAACAAAACCTGATAATCTAAACAAGCAATAAACAAAACCAGCAATAAACAAGCAATAAACAAGCAATAAACTAGCAATAAACCAGCTGTGGAAACAAGCAATAAACAAGCAATAAACTGAAACCAGCAACTGAAGTTTAACACAGAAACTAGCAATAAACAAGCAATAAACAAGCAATAAACAAAACTGAACAAAACCTGATAATCTGAACAAGCAATAAACAAAACCAGCAATAAACAATCAATAAACAAGCAATAAACAAGCAATAAACTAGCAATAAACATAATCTAAACAGCAATAAACAAAACAAGCAATAAACAAGCAATAAACCAGCTGTGGAAACAAGCAATAAACTTAACAAAACCTGATAATCTGAAAATTAAATCAAGGACAGAAACCAGCAACTGAAGTTTAAATCAATAACCAACAATGCATCAGTAAAGTTTACCTGAATAGATGGCTCGGGCTCCATATGCACTTGAATCGGTGGCTGGGTGGGAGACTATGAGGGGCTGTCTTGATCGTGGGTGACCCTACAGAACCCAGAAACGCTGCTAGGTGGAGGCGGCGAGGTCGGAGGTAGCGAGGTCGGAGATCCTGTGTTGATTGTCGCCCGTCGGTGCTGTCTGCTGTGCTACCCTGTGGCTTTTGGGTCAGTGGGTGACTGGGTGGTGGCGAGCCAGGCGAGGTGCTGTGTTGAGGGATCTTCGTCTTCGTGGTGCACCGGCGGTGGGGGATCTTCGCCTTCGTGGCTTCGAGTCTCAAGGAGGTGGGTGGCTCAGGCAGTTGGCTCCGTGGCTGGGTCTGGGTGAGTGGGTGTGCACTGTGCAGGCCGCAGAGGACGAAATGTGGTGGCTCAGGCAGGCTGGCTCCGATCTGGGATTCAGGGGTTAGGTACTTAGATTTCCATGGGGATTTGGGGAGGGACTCGCGCAGCAGTAAGGAAGGTAACGCGTTTGGGGGGGGGGGTGGGGTAGGTAGTTTTTAATTTTTAGGGTTTTGGGAAGAACCGATTCGATTAGGGTTTTGGTGGTAAGAACCGAAAACCGAACCGAACCGCAAAAAAAAATCGTAAAATATCATTTTTTTCAGTTTTTCGATTTTCGATTAATTCGATTTTCGATTTTTTTGGTTCGGTTCATCGGTTTAATTCGGTCCGGATCGATTTTGAACACCCCTATCGTTAATATTTCTCAAAGTCATATTTAACGCCTAAAAATATGTCTCGAGAAACTTCAAATAAAAAACAATAATCAACTTGCATGCGCCTAAACATAGTATTACCCATCATATTTCATCCAAGAAAAAATAAAAGTACTTTCAAATTACATCCAGTAACGTAAAAAATTTAAGTTTTTTTTTTAATTTTGTTTCTAATTTCAGTTTTCTGCTTAGTTGTTTTTGTTTTCTAGAACTAAAATTTTCAAATTTTCTAAAGGCTAAAATCAGGTATAGTTTAAAATGTTGGGACTTTGAATTGAACCAAACTTTATCTAAAGGCTAAAATCAGGTATAGTTTAAAAAAAGAGTAAAATATCGTTTTTGTCCCCAACGTTTGCGGTAAATCCTATTTGTGTCTCTAACGTTTAAATCGTCCTATTTGTATCCCTAACGTTTGTAAAAGTGGTTCAATGTTATCCTGCCGTCAATTACATATCATGAACACTTTAGTTTGAGTTTTAAAAATCTCTTCTTAAAGTTAGAATACAAATATTTGAGATAGAATCGATGATCCACTCCGAAAAATAGTTCATTTAAAGTTGAAACTAATTCCTACAACATTTACATAATTTACTTTTTTAGGGACATAATTGAATCTAAACACAAATAGTGGGTATAATATTAAAATCGAACACATCAAAGTGAGACCTAATTGAGAATGAATACATACAAGTGAGAATAATGGAAAAATATAATCTAATTTATTAGTATAATTGATAGTAGGATAACATTGAATCACTTTTATAAACGTTATGAATACAAATAGGACAATTTAAACGTTAGGGATACAAATAGGATTTACCCAAATATTGGGGACAAAAATGATACTTTACTCTTTAAAAAAAAAACTAAAGTTAAATTCGTATTATATTACTAGTCTACTTAAATAAATATTAGAAATTTAAATTTTGTCTTGTGTATGTAATAATTTATTGATCAACGATAAATTTTTAAATAAAACTTCGATTTGCAAAATATTAATTTTTAATTTATCTGGTCAAAAAATACTGTAAATAACCAAAAGAGATATTAAAAGAAGAGCAGGGCTGGGATTTTATTGAGCACAACAAATCACAGTGTTTAATATTATAAAAATAGATTGCATAAACTAATGTTGGAGTGGAATAAAGAGAAGTTAGAGATTAGAGATTTAAAGCATTATCTTGTTTAGAAAGGAATATGCTATGTGGATTACAAATGTGTTAATTATTGTACATTTGATGTTAAATGTTGGGGTGGTTAAGATAAAGCCTGTCGGGGAAAAGGTCAAGAGGATAGAAAAGAAAGGAAATTTTGGCCTATGAGGACACTTCACAAAGCTAGTGCACTCACAGGGAACGAATCAAGGATTTGGTTGCATTTCCAATTTAAATATTTTCGGATATTTTTAATTGGGTAAAATATTAAATTAGTTTTTTATATTTAAACCTAATTTTATTTTAATTCTTAAGATTTAAACTATTTTATTTGAATTTAACAAAATTTTATTTAAATTCAATGTAATTTTACCGTAAAATTAACGTTAAATAATTAACAGTATCGTTCCACTAAATCTTAATGTTTTTTTAAAAAAAAATACAAATTCGAGAGACACAAAATCAATAGCGGATACATCATCGTGAGTCAATGACTTTGGTTTGAGTACATGGAGAACATTTTTTAGAATTTGCTTTTCGCAGAGAAGTTCACCGGTAGCGACGAGGACAAGGCCATCATTACTTCTACCGCGAAAAACTCCCCTTGACCATCGAAGAGTTTAGTTATATAAGTATTCTACATTTGAAAATTGAATTTTGTTCATTATTTAACATTGACTTTACGACATGACTATATTAAAACTAGAAAAAATTATTATAAAAAACTGTTATGAAAATTTAATTAACTAAAAAGACTTTTAATTTTATAATATTTAAAAAAAAGAACCAAATCTTTTTTGTGAAGAAACAAATATATTCTTAGATTATTTTATTTATTTATTTTTTTTTGTAAACATATTTTTTTAGTTATCTATCATATTTAAATCCTTATTCTTCATTTATAACTCATAGAGACATTTGTTAGATCACAAAATGTAAAACCTTTTTAAATAAAATATTTTAAATCTTAGAGACTAAAACAGGATTATATCCAAACATATAGAACTAATTTAATATTTTATTTTTTATTATTATTTCTCACTATATATCTATTTGATGAATTAAAAATTAATTTATTATAGCTAGATCAGATTAAAATTTTATTTAAGAATAAATTTTGAGTTTCAGATGCTTAATTAAGTTAATCACTCGGCTCATTTAAATTTGTTTCACCACCGTCACCCGTTTTCAATATATATATATGTTAAATTTTTTCAATATGGAAATCATTTATAAAGATAAGGTAATGAAAGTTTATGACAGCTCCAAAATTCATTTCTGTCGTAGGGTGCAACATGCATAATGCATCTATCTGATATAGTCTCAATTTCATATATGAATCGAGAAGATCTCGACACCATGTTGAACATTGATTGGTCATCACCCCGCATATAATCTTTTTGAAATATTTCGTTATTTATTTTATTTATTATTCAAAAAATATTAGCATCTATTAGAATTTATTATTTTTAATTATTAATTAATTATTAATATTTAAAAATATAAACTAAAATATATTATTAAATTATTAAAATTTAAAAATTAAATTAATAAGTAAAAATGATAATAAAAAATAATATTTTTTAAAAATTTTTTTATATTTTTTTTATTATCATTGACCGTAAAATATGTTTAAAATAAACACAATAATTATGTATTTATTGAATATGCCACAATTATATAGACCATTAGATTATATTAGATAAAAATTAAAAGTTAATATAAAAGAAGAGTAATACTCTAATAAATACAAAATATTTTAATACATAATTAAATATTTTAAATAATAATACTTTAATACATAATATTTTAAATGGTAATAGAATATTTTATTTTTAAATAATTAAATATAATAATATATAAATACAAAATATATGAGTATTTTTTATTTATTAAGATTAACTATTATACAAAAAAATTTATAATATTAAAAAATTATATTAAAATTATATTTCAAACTATAACATAAAATATAAAATAATTAAAATTTTATTTTATATTACTTGACAACTAATTAGATTATTGTATTCAAAATTTATTAACTAACTACTTTTGTTAAAGATATTATTATATAATATAATTTTTTATCAAAATATTTTTAAAATATAATTTATTTAAAATATTATATATAATATATAAAAATATTAACTTTTTCATTTTTTTCAATTTTTTTAAAAAACAAAATAAATAATATAATTCTAAATACATGCCTATTACGTTATACATTTACTTATATTAGTAAGTGTAAAATCTAAACTAATCAAACTTATGTAATTAAAAATATAAAACATATAAATATAAAAAAAATATAAATATTTTTTTATTTATTAAAATTAATTATTATACACAAAAATTTTTATAATATTAAAAAATTATATTAAAATAATATTTTAAACTACAACATAAAATATAAAATAATTAAATTTTATTTTATATTACTTGATAAATAATTAGATTATTATATTCAATACTTAATTAATTACTTTTGTTAAAAATATTATTATATAATATATTTTTTATCAAATATTTGTCTAAATATAATTTATTTAAAATATTATATATAATACATGAAAATTTTATTTTTTATTTTTTTTAGAAAAATTGAATAAATAATATGTACAAACTATATATATGTATTATATGTGTGTATTTAATAGTGACTGATATAAGATTGATATATATTCTTTTATTCTTTAGACTCTCTAATGCATATACCACCTCATAGTTCTCTTATCTAATCTTTCTTATTCATATTTATTTGTTATAATATTAAGTAGATAATAATTTAAAATTATTTTTTAAATTTAACATTTATAGTTTCATATATATAATATTTATAATTATATATTTATAATAAGATATTTTTTATTTTTTATTATTTTCAATTATTTTTTAGTTTTTAGTTAAATTTTTTATTCTCTTACTCGATAATATATATATATATATATATATATATATATATATATATATATATATATATATATATATATATATATGAGAAATTGGTATACAAATATCTTTCACAAAATATTTTTTATCATATATAATTTATTAAAAATATATTTTGTTAAATCCAAGAGTAAAATATATAATTTTTTTAGTTTTAATGTAACAAATTTAATATATTATTTGATTTCGATGTTATTATAATTATTTAATATATAAAAAAATTAATAAATATATATTAAAAAAATTATCATATATTTTATTATATAAAGGTAGAAGTTTTTTATTTCAAAAAATATAAAATAGATCAATACAAAAAATATAAGTATTTTTTATTCACTAGAATTAATTATTATGCAAGAAAATTTTTATAATATTAAAAAATTATATTAAAATAATATTTTAAACTATAACATAAAAATATAAAATAATTAAAATTTATTTTATATTACTTAACAAATAATTAAATTATTATATTTAAAATTTATTAATTAATTACTTTGTTAAATATATTATTATATAATATAATTTTTTATCAATATATTTTTAAATATAAAATTTATTTAAAATATTATATATAATACATAAAAATATTTATTTTTATTTTTTTAAATTTTTATTGTGATATTACACGTTTATTGTTTCTATATTTATTGTGATATATAATACATGAAAATATTACACGTTTAATATTTTTAAAATTAATTTTGTCAAAATATATTTTTAAATTATATATAATACATAAAAATATTACACGTTTTTTTAAATATTATATAATAATTAATTTTGTTAAAATAATATTATATATTATTTTGAATAGATATGTTTACAAATACTTGAATAAAAAATTATGTTATATAATAATATATTTTTAATAAAATTAACTATTAATAAATATTTTTTAATGAATAATGTAATTATTTTTAAATAATATAAAATAATTTAATTATTTTCAAATAATATAAAATAATTTAATTTTTTATATTATGTAATTAAAAATAATACTTTATAATAATTAATCTTAATAAATAAAAAATATTTTTATATGTATTTATATGTTTTATATTCATTTTAAAGTAAAAGATTATACTTTCTACTTTTAAATATTTTGTGTTAAAATATATTTATTTATATATATATTAATATATTCTATATTTATAAAGTCTATTAATACTCATTTTTTATAATATTTTTTTATTTTTATTTAATAATATCTAATGTTTGATAAAAAAAAATGATTCATCTAATACACATAAAATAATTGAGTTGGTTTTAGATATACCCTTAAGTGTGGATCTAAACTGTATCTTAATATAACTATAAAATGATGAGACAAGAGTGTGCCCAATCACAATATGTCATCCTAACACAACTCAAATAAACCGATCAAGGTTAATTATTTACTATTTTAGATAAAAAAAAAAAAAGTTGAAGTATTTGAAGAGCTTGGATCTCCATTTCTTAAAAGGATTCATTAGGGGTTGACAAATATATTTGTTAGGCCTTTTCCGTTCAAGTTTGTCACTAAATAAAGGAGACTGAATACATAATTTAGAAATGCCAAATCGTTCCATTTTTGAAAGGTCGGACTAGAAGTATTTATAAATTGAATTCGATTAGCATATTTTTCATGTTTATTTAAATTTGATTTAAAAAATACGGATGTTGATCTAATTCATATACTAATAAAATTGAATTGCAATTTTAGGTAGGTATGCACATATTTACAAATTTACAAAAATAAATAAATAAATAATTTATGTTTTATTTTAATTAATAATTATTATATATATTATATTATTTTATTTTTATTATTTAAAAAAGTATGTTTAATAATATTTTAAAAATAAACATGTTTAAAAGAATGAAAAAAGATTATATTATTTAATAAAAATAATTTTTTTTTTAATTTTTTTATATTTTGTAGATATATTTGATCTGCAAATATACGAAATCAAGATCTAAGTTTAAAAAATACAAATATTAAATATGATCCGATGCAATGACTTTAGTACGGATCAAATCGATATTTTAATCTTATCTAACTCGATTTGCGTTCACTCTTAGATAGGATGAGTAAACGAGTCGACTAGCTAAAAAGAAACATCTAACTTTGTTTTTAAAAATGAACTCTTACTTGAGTTGTTGGTAAAGACAGGACTTATAGTAAGTGATCCATACCGAAATATTCAGCTTCAAGAGCTTTGACCGAGCTTATCAAAAATAGAATACGTAATGGCCGAATCTTCCTAACTAACCGAGTTCCAGGGAATCTTGCCAACTTACCGAGATTTTGGGACCAAACAGATAATATCCCTAACAGACCCATTAATAAGCTCAGAGTAACGGTAAAATGACTAAGCTCTCTCATCTATATAAGTCACCACCTAACCCCACTCAGGGGCACTACTTCTTCTGAATACTTAAGAAGAACACCACAATTCACAAAGCATATATTTACTGCTCTCTTTTAAAGTATTCTCTTTTATTCAGGAATATTACTGACTTGAGCGTCAGAGTCCTTTTTGCAGGTTCCACGCCAGTCTCGCCCCAGTTTCGAGGAGCACTTTCCGAGTTATAAAAGAACTGTCCAGCCTGCCTGCAGATGAGCTATAATTCGGAAGCTATACTCCAGAACGGAACATTTGGCGCCCACCGTGGGGCCCGGTTATAAGTAAGTAACCCCATATCTTTTCGCTACCTTGCTCCCCTTCTTTGTTTTGCAGAAGTTTCCACCTCCAATATGGCGGACAACGGGGTACCCCAGCACACACAGGCCGAGCTGTTGGCAATGATAGCAGAGCTCCAAACTGAAGTCAGAAAGATGGCGGAACAGTTATCCAAAAACTCAGCCGGGAACAGCTCGCACACCAAAGGAGTTGAGTCCTTGGATGTTACGCCACCAAAAGAGAAGCTCACACTCGACAATCCCTTCTCAGAAGAGGTCATGAGCGTTTAGATGCCGAAAAACTTCGAGCTCCCCACCGGGCTAAAATCGTACAAAGGGTTCGGCGATCCTCGGGTGCACATAAAAAAGTTTCAGTCCATGATGTTTTTTAACAGTGCCTCTGACCCTGTACTTTTTCGTTCTTTTCTCACTTATTTAGACGGTGCAGCTTTACTTTGGTTTTCCAAGATTCCTGCAGGTTCAATCTCCAGCTTCGAGGACTTGGCGAGGTCCTTCATTGACTATTTTGCAGCCTCCCGAATATATGTCCACGGATTTGACTACCTCAGTACCATCAAACAAGGACAGCACGAGAGTCTAAAGGATTACATGACCAAATTTGCCAAGGCAACTATGGAGATACCCGACCTCAATCCCAAGGTACATCTCCACACGCTTAAAAGTGGTCTGAGGCCAGGAAAATTCCAGGAGACAATAGCTATAACCAAACCAAAGACCCTGGAAGAGTTTCGTGAAAAAGCAGCAGGACAAATGGAAATTGAAGAACTCAGAGAAGCTCGAAGGGCAGAAAAGCCTCAAGCTCGGCGAGAAGACGAGAAGCATAACAATACCTCAAACCAAAGAGATAGCAGAAAGCCTTTCAAACTGACACCTAAGTATGACTCCTACACCCAGTTCAACACCAAGACTGAAGACATCATCAAGGAAATATTGAATGCCAAGATCATTAAGCCACCCAGCCGAGCAGGTGCATATCAAGACCAAAGATACATCGACAAATCAAAATACTACGCGTTCCATCAAAAATTTGGCCACACGACTGATGAATGCGTTATCGACAAGGACCTCCTCGAAAGGTTAGCCAGACAAGGACACCTCGACAAATACATAGGCAGCAGAATGAAACCAACGCGACAGAACACTACTGATCTACAAACAGAACAAGGCCCGATCGAAAAAGCTAAGCTTCAGCCACCCCCAACAAGAGGAGTCATAAACTGCATCTCGGGAGGATTTGCTGGAGGGGGACACACAAACTCGGCCAGAAAGTGAAACTACCAAACCATGTTAATGGTGCAAACAACAAAAGAAACAGGCACACATCAACAATCCCCACCCCGCATTACCTTCGAACACTCCGAATATCAGGCACCGGCACCCAACCTGGACGACCCCGTAGTTATATCAATTTAGGCGGGAGATCTCCTCGTCAGGAAAGTACTGCTCGACCCAGGAAGCAGTGCAGACGTACTCTTCTACTCTACATTTCAGAAAATGAAATTAAGCACAAATATAATGCAGCCGTACTTAGGAGAGCTGGTCAGTTTCTCGGTGGAATGCGTTTCTATCTTAGGAAGCATCTGGTTGAAGATAACACTAGGAGAGCACCCACTTTGCCAAACGAAAGATGTGCAATTCCTAGTAATCGAATGTCCCAGCCTGTATAACATGATCATGGACAGACCATCCTTAAATTCCTTTTGTGCTATAGTTTCAACTGTTCACCTTTGTGTTAAATTTCAGGTATCCAGCAACACAATAGCAACAATACATTCTGATCAAACAGAAGCTCGAAGATGTTTCAATGAAAGCCTAAAGAATAAGTCAGCAAACAACTACAAGGACGAGCAACTAAAGGAACCTCATTAAGTAGCAAACATCTCATCCATGGCCGACCTAGATCCTCGGAAAGACCAGCAAAACAGACCCTCACCAACAGACGACCTGGAACAGGTACTCTTAGACAGTAACTATAATCATATTACTTACATCAGTCACTCACTTCCCGCAGGAACCAAACAACACATCATCAGCATACTTCGAAAAAATGCCGATCTCTTCGCATGGACCCCAGGAGATATGCTGGGCATTGACCCCAATCTAATATGCCACAAACTACAGATAGACCCAAAGACCTGACCTATAGCTCAGAAAAAAAGAAACATGAGCAATGAAAAAAGGTCGGCCTGCCAAGAAGAAACACAAAAGCTACTCGAGGCAGGGTTCATTCGGGAGCTGCGCTTTACAACATGGCTCTCCAATGTGGTTATGGTAAGAAAACCCTCAGGTAAATGGTGAATGTGTATAGACTTTATACATCTAAATAAAGCATGTCCAAAAGATGCATACCCACTCCCTTGCATTGACAAACTAGTAGATAATGCATCAGGATACAATGTTTTTAAGTTTTTTAGATGCATATTCAGGGTATAACCAAATACTAATGCACCCCAAGGGCCAGGATAAAACAGCATTTATTATTGAATTGGGAAATTATTGTTATAAGGTTATGCCTTTCGGCCTTAAGAATGCAGGTGCAACTTACCAACGCCTAATGGACAAAGTTTTTAGAGACCAAATTGGAAGAAATTTAGAAGTTTACGTAGACGATATGGTGGTTAAAACAAAACAACCACAAAACCATGGAGATGACCTAGAAGAAATATTTAAACAAGTCAGGAAGCATCACATGCGACTCAACCCCGAAAAATGCGCATTCGAAGTAACCGCGGAGGCAAAAGAACCCGGAAAAGTGCAAGGCAATAATACACATCCGAAGCCCTCAAACAGTGAAAGAGGTTCAACAGTTAAACGGCAGACTAGCCGCCTTATCCAAGTTCCTCCCATCAATCTCTACACAATCACAACATTTCTACAACATACTCAAGAAACAAACAAAATTCAAGTGGAATAAAGAATGTGAGATAGCTTTCCAAAAACTCAAAGCGACCTTATCTTCTCCACCAATCCTACAAAATCCCAGCCCAGGTAACCCTTTATTAATATACTTATCTGTTACCACTAACGCCATAAGCTCGGCACTAATGACAGAAATAAAAGGAAAGCAAGAACCAGTGTATTTTGTAAGCAAAACATTACAACATGTTGATCCAAGATACTCATCAATGGAAAAGCTAGCATACACGCTGGTCATCTCAGCCAGGAGGCTAAGGCACTATTTCCAAAGCAACAAAATCATAGTAAAAACTAACCAGCCTCTACGTCAAATTCTAACATGGCCAGAGGTATCCGGAAGACTAGTAAAGTGGTCAATCGAGCTCTCCAAGTTCAACATTGACTATGAACCTAGGACAACAATGAAAGCGCAAATATTGGCCGACTTTATAGCAGAGCTAGCAGAGCAACCAACACAACATTATACATGGGAACTATATGTTGACAGGGCCTCCAACAACAAAGGCTCTGGAGTAGGAGTGCTACTTACAAACAAACATGACCTGCAAGCTAAGCAGTCCATCAGATTCACATTTCAGACAAGCAACAATCAGGCCGAATACGAGGCACTACTCGAAGGCTAAGGCTGGCACAATCTCTCAACATCACCCACCTCCAGGTATACTGCAACTCATAACTAGTAGTACAGCAGGTAACCGGGTATTTTCAGGTAAAAGATCAGCTACTAGAAAAATACCACAGCTCGATAAAAGAACTCCTCACTCAATTTCATTTCATACAAATCACACACATAGCTCGGAAACATAACACCCGAGCAGATGCACTCTCAAAATTAGCAACAACTAGAAAATTTGAAACTGATTCTGTCATATCTCAACTAACACTCACTGGTCCAAGTTTTAGCAACAAACCTATACTTTCAATATCTATGGGAGAAGACTGGAGAGTGCCGTACAAGCAATACATACAATAAGGAAGGATACCTCCAACAACATCGGACATCAAAACATTCAAAAGACGTGCAGCATCGTTCACTATGATCGGAAATGAGTTATACAGAAGAGGATTTTCTCAACCTCTTTTAAGATGCTTAAGTACAGAGGAGGCCAAAAACGCCATGGACGAAGTCCATGAAGGAGTATGTGGCAACCACATAGGAGGATTAAGCCTGGCATCCAAAATAGCACGGGCAGGGTATTACTGGCCATCGATGAAAAATGATTGTATCGACAAAGTCAAAAAATGTGACAGCTGCCAAAAGCACGGCTCGCCTATCAACAACCCCGCCGAACAATTACACACCTCGGAGGTAAGCTGGCCTTTCCAGAAATGGGGGTTGGATATCCTCGGCCCTATTCCAAAAGCGCCAGGACAGGTAAAATACTTGCTTGTAGCAATTGATTACTTTTCAAAATGGACAGAGGCAACTCCATTAGCAAAAATAGGATCTGATAAAGTAAGATCTTTCATTTGAAAAAATATTATTTGTCGTTTTGGTATACCTCATCATATTATTACTGACAATGGTCGGCAATTCATCGACCAAAGTTTAGCATCTTTTTTACATGAATTTCAGATAAAACACTATTTTTCATCAGTTGAACACCCACAAACTAACGAACTCGCGGAGGCTGCCAACAAGGTCATTCTCAATGCTTTAAAGAAAAAGCTTGGCAACGCAAAAGGAGAATGGGCCGAGTTAATACCTGAGGTCCTCTGGAGCTACAACACCACAATACAAACAACAACACAAGAAACACCCTTCAGACTGGTATATGGGGCAGATGCCATGATCCTAGTCGAAATCTCAGTAGTGTCACCTCACAGCAATCCTATCTCGGCCGAGCAAAACAAAAACATCAGGAGAGTGGAACTCGATACAATCGACGAAGACAGAGAAAAAGCAAGAATAAAATAATTAGCAATGCAAGAAATAATAAGAAAGAAATACAACAAGAAAGTACAGCCAAGAGCGTTCTACGAATAGGAGCTCGTCCTCAGAAGAATAGAGGAAGCAAGAAGGCAACATACACATGGCAAGTTAGCAGCCTCATGGGAAGGCCCCTACCTAGTTATACAAGTGCTCGGAAAGGGGCATATAAACTCCAAACTTTAGAGGGCAGAGACGTCCCTGGAATTTGGAATGTTTCATCTTTGAAATCTTACTCATCATAGAAACAATATGGACAAGAGGAGATACTCTTTTTCCTACCCCCAGGTTTTTCTCCCACATAGGGTTTTTGTCTAGAGGAGGTTTTAATGAGGTTCCTCACACTCATATCATCCACATGTACAAATATTCTATACTATCTATAATAAAACAACATTGTCAAATTCATACAATTAACAAACTCAAACAAAAGGTGCAAACAAAGTCTACCAAACCATAATATACCATAAGTCAATTACATACTATCCAGTACTTCAAAAAGCAAAGAGCTTTACAAACAAAAAAGCATACTAAAATCATCAATCTGTTTTTCCAACAGAAGCACTCTCATCCCCTTTCTCGGACAGAGCCTCATCATCAAGCAATTGTCCGTTGCTAACAACTTTCGTAACATCTAATTTACTAACGTCAAAAGTAGGAGACAAAACTCCTATTTGTGCTACAACACGATCAAACCCGAGAGTAAAAGCTGACAGGACCTCCTCCTCCAACTCAGGAATTCGAGCTACTGCCTTCTCAGTTTCCTCAACCTTATACTCAAGATCAAGCCTAACTTTCTGAAGCTCAGATTTAGCATTTTTAACCTTCTCTTTCAAGCCCCTAACTTCAGTTTTCAAATTCTCAACCCGCGCGTCCCTCTCCTCCAAAGACTCTTTCAATTTTTTAATTGCAGCAACTTGATCGCCATCCAAAATGGCATCCAGCTCTGAAGTCCGACCAATAGAGAGAAGCCTTGCCCCCAATCACCTACAGAAAAATAGAAAATTACAGGCAAATTTTACAAAAGATCAACAAATCAAACAAAACACCAATATACCTGCAAATAGCGAGCAACCCCAACTTTGCCAGCATCATGGATGATCTTAACATCAGCATCCACCTGAGCAACCTCATCAGGAACAACCATAAAGGGATACTCAGAAGACCAGAGAGAACTCCGGGGACCGTCCTTATAGCCATGAAGAACCATTTGACTCTCGTAAGCCGCACTAATTTCTTCGGCAGTAAAACAACCAGAACCCTCTTTCACAGCAGTAAGGTCAACAATCTTCGATGACCCATCACCCCTTTTTCTCTTAAAACTTCCATCATGCTTCCCCCCACCTCCCTCACCATCCTTAACCAAATTCGTAGACGACCCCTCCTTTTCCTTCCTTTTAGTTTTGGAAACAAAAGCTTTCAAGTTAGCAGTAGTAAGCGTAGGAGCTTTCTCACCTACAGAAAAACAAAGAAACCACATAAGAACACAAAAACAGTACCAAACTAAAGTCTAAACCACACAGCTGCTATGTTACCTAGGTACTCTTCCATCGCCTCCTTATCCCCTTCAAGCTCTAAAAGAGTAGAAATAGAAAGTAAAGAGGACGACGACATCACATTCATCAAAAAATTCAACAAACACTCTTCACTAGCAACCCTATTCTCGCAGTCTAAAATCTGTTTAGGGTCTGGGGACCAGAAGACAAGAAACCTCTCCTCAAGCAACGAATCCAAGAAGAAGGGATAAAAATTCTCAACAAACTGAACCTTAATAAACATTTCTTTAAAATCTTTGAAAGATTGTTTGTACAAGGTAAAAATTCTACGACCTAGATGACCACTCAAGTTTACCCACCCACCCTTGCGAACTCCCTTAGCTTGGAACAAAGAGAAAAACAAACCAAATGAAGGGTAACACTCTAAGTAATCCATCAGACATTCAAAGGCTCGAACAAACGCCCAGGAATTTGGGTGCAGTTGCGTTGGAGCACAGTTCAACTGGTGTAAAACCCCACATTCAAAGTCAGTAAAAGGAAAATGCATACTAAGTTCAGTCAACACACATGTATAAATATAAAAGTAACTCCAATCAGACATCTTCTCACAAACCCTGTCATTTTCACTACATGGCAAAAACCTAACCTCCAATTCGTGACCATGCCTTACCCACCTAGCCTCATTCAACTGTTTCACCAGCTCTTCATTACTGAAAACAGAAATACGGCCTCTAACATCACTATCAACCCATCTATAAGCATCACCCTCATCAACAACAACTTGTTCCTTTTTCCCCATTTACAAAGAAACAAAGACAACGAACAATACAGGACAAGAACGATTCACTAACCTTTTTTAGTCATGATGCTTTCCCTCGAAACAAGTACAAGGTAATGAAGAGCAAGCGTTCAAAACAGTCAGTTGAAGAGACAACTTCAAATTCCAAGACACCCACTACTCCACATTCACTCACCCATTAAGGACAAAAAGAAAACGGACAACACACGCAGCAATAAGGCCCAAGATATAACGGCCCATAAAAAAAACTTGTTGAACTTGGGGGGCTCCATCACGGTCTCATAATACAAAGCTCCAGAAGCCGAAAAATAAATAAGCTCAACCTGTTTTTTTTAATAGGCCAAGCTTGGGGACTGTGATCCATATCGAAATACTCGGCTTCAAGAGCTTTGACCGAGCTTATCAAAAATAGAATACGTAATGGCCGAATCTTTCCAACTAACCAAGTTCCAGGGAATCTTCCCAACTTACCAAAATTTTGGGACCAAACAGATAATATCCCTAACAGACCCATTAATATGCTCAAAGTAACGGTAAAATGACTGAGCTCTCTCATCTATATAAGTCACCACCTAACCCCACTCAGGGGCACTACTTCTTCTTCTGAATACTTAAGAAGAACACTACAATTCACAAAGCATATATTTACTGCTTTCTTTTAAAGTATTCTCTTTTATTCAGGAATATTACTGACTTGAGCGTCGGAGTCCTTTTTGCAGGTTCCACGCCAGTCTCACCCCAGTTCCGAAGAGCACTTTCTGAGTTATAAAAGAACTGTCCAACCTGCCCGCAGACGAGCTATAATTCGAAAACTATACTCCAGAACGGAACAGTAAGGATAACCCAAATTTCTTAAATGTTTCTTTCTATATTTCTAAAAGACGGTTAGGAGATATTCCAATACTAAAAGTTAACAGGTATTTTAGTAAAGTAAAATTTGAATGAAAATTACCTAAGTTAATGAAATATTTACAGAGATGATGGTGTAACTGAATACTTCAAAGTGGAAGATTTGACTAGATAATTTCACGTGGCTTGCTCTCCAAGTCATTTCGGACACGTTGAATCGGGGAGAATTGTTTTAGTGACCCAGCCGAGTAGATACTAGATAGGGGCCATAAAAGGAAGATCCTGACTCAAGCCTTTTAGGCCATTGAATCATGCAGGAACAATCTTCTAATTTAGGATTTCTTCAACACATACTAAATATTAGACCACAAAAAATTACTGATTTTTTAATCGTATTAACAAATATAATTAACGTATAGGAGTAGAATAAAATTTATTTTAAATATTAGGAGTAAAATTACTACGCATTAAATATTATGTACTTTTTACATTTTTTGTAAATATTAAGAATAAAATTATTCTTTAGTCCTTACCCTAATATTTTTTTTTGGGTCTGACGAATATATTTTTCCTTTGTCAAGATATCTTTTTGTCCGAATTAGATGTGTATATATATGAGGGCTTTTGACCAAAGCCATGTTTTTGGCCCATTTTTAAGTGTGTTAGATGCTTTCGCTCTACTCATATTTATACCTCAACAGTTTTCACATCCAGAAACAAAAACAAAAAATCTCAACAATTTGTGTATGTTGGCCGACTGTTAAATTTTTAAATGAAATTTTGATCTGTAACGAATTAGTCGTTATTCTGTCTGGAGAACCGGGAGATAGCGTAGGAAAAAAGTATTTTTCAGAAAAGATAAACCAATCAATTTTAAAATTTGAACACCAAAACAAATCAATATAAAAAAAAGCCCGCTAAGGTTAGAGTGTTAAACTGTTTGATTCAACAATTTAACAATTTAAATTTAAAAAAGCAACAATTTTCTGTGAGGTTAGACCAGTTTTTCTAAAAGAAATTTGTACTACACTACATTTCGTTCAATGTATAAAACTCAGCAGACATTATATTAAAAGAAATTTTGCTTTTTCCCGTTCATTCTCGTGTGTGTGTTTCACTGTTTCTAATCTAACAACCTTTCTGCTTTTATTTATGTCTTGAATTCAAATATCATTAGATAAAATTGATATAAATTAAATATTAAAGATAATTAAAAAACTTTTTAATAATCTAATACAATAAAATATTTTATAATACTCTTATAAGTTAGCTCTTCATTCCATTAATTAATAATATTAAAGTCAAATATCCTCTTAATTATTTATTCATATGGCTTTGGTTTAGGTGACCAATGGCCACAATATACCTTCGCCTTAGGGGTGGTCAGATGGTAATTTAATTCGTAACGGGTAGGTCAGAATAGAGTGTGAATAGAGTTTTCATGCGGGTCGAGCAGAGTGTGGGTTGAATCTCAACTCTATTCGACCAACCCGCACCCTATATATTTATATGTTATATACTTATATAATATATGTTTTAAGTGAATGTTGAACCAAAGACCTCTCATTAAATGCAAAAAAATTTTAGCCATTAAAAGAAGATTATTAATTGATAATTTAATATTTTCTTTTACATAAAATTCAGTTCTATTTTAAATTATCATTAAGTTATATAATAATGTTACATCTTTTTTGTAACTTGTGAGTAAACGGGTTAGGGTTGGGATAATCTCAATCTGCAAATAAGATTAGAATTAGCTCTAAACTCTACCCTACCCTACCCTATCCATTACCACCCAATTCACTTAACAGATGTGAATCTGTAAGTACTTTTAATACAATTATACATGCAAACTACAATACTAGTAATTTATGCTTTTTTTTTTTAATGAAATTAAGTTGGACTAGTACCGATCATTCAATCAAGTTCAGGTTCCACTTTAAAAGTTATTTTAAATATTTTAGTATTTCAGGTGTTTTTGTAATTTTAACAATTTATTTTAATCATATATAAATTTTATAATTAAAATTATTGAAACATTTAAAATACTTTTTGTGTTATATATTTAAGTTATTGTTTGACCTCCTTAATAAAATAAGATAAAATATGATGTCATACCTTGTCTTTAAGATTGTGTCTGACACGTATAAGAAAAAAAAATAGAGAAAAGATATTATTTAATGGCGTCTTTAAAACTAATTGTAAGTGATTGGGTCTTAAACAATTAAATTGGAGATGGTGGTAAAGGTGTCTAAGATAGCTTTACATTAGTTTTGGAACGACGGATAAAAGAGTTCTACAAGAAATTTCAATATTTAAGTTAACAAAGTTTTAAACAAATTATATGTAGAATAGAGTTGAAAAATATCATAATTTGACTGTGTATTTATAAGAGAGGGTAATAATAATTTGGTTATCACTTCACTTGTAGATAATTGATAGTTCCTTCCTTTATACAACTAGAAGTTATTTCAGGTTGAGGTGGTTATTGATCTGTGAATAATATAAAAAATAGTGGGGTGATAAGCTATTGCTTGCTGCGCACGGATCATGATATCTGTGTCCCAAGTAGGTCAAGTAAGTTAATCCGTATAGCTCTTAAACTGATTTTCTCATATCTGTTGTAAAATAACTAAATAAATAAGGAAGAAGTAACAAATATAAAATATGCATGGAAATATAATTAGATAACTCAAGTAGTAATATTCACTAGGATTACTATATCAATATAGTAGATATAATTAATAATATTGTAGTAAAGAATATAAGAGAGAATAGTACAGGAGAAAGAGAGAGAGAGTGAAGAATATTTTAATATTCTTATTGCTATATGTTTCTTGAGACTTTAGTCTCCTATTTATAGATACAAATGTCCAAGCATTCAAAATTTCATTTATTTTCATTTTGGCTTGGGAGCTTCATTTCTCATAGGGAAAATCAAACCGCCCATATATTGAATGGGCATCCACGTACTTTGAACTTATTACAACACTCCCCCTTGGATGACCATTCAGGATTATGCCTCATTAAAACCTTACTAAAAAAAACCCAGTGAAAAAAAACCATAGTGAAGGAAAAAGAGTACAATATCCTTTAGTGATGGGGACTGCCTTATTAAAAACCTTGTCAAGAAAAACCCAATGGAAAAAAAACCTGATCAAGGGAAAAGAGTACAGTCTCCCCCTCTTGTCGACATCATTTAATGTCTCGAAATCGGTGCATCCAATCTCATGTACCAATCTTTCAAAGGAGGATTTTGAGAGTGACTTTATAAATAAATCTGCCAGATTATTACTTGAGCGGATCTGTTGGACATCAATTGTCCCTTGATTTTGAAGATCATGAGTAAAGAAGAATTTGGGAGAAATATGCTTTGTTCTATCACCTTTGATGTATCCGCCTTTGAGCTGAGCAATACATGTTGTATTATCTTCAAACAGGACAGTTGGAGTTATATTATGATCAATGAGTCCACATGATGACAGAATATATTGGAACTCTTGAGCCAAAAATACTCGCAACTTGCTTCATGTATCGCTAGTATTTCAGCATGATTAGAGGAGGTTGCTGCTATCGTCTGTTTCGTGGACCTCCATGATATAGCTGTACCTCCATATGTGAATAGATATCCTGTTTGAGGTCTCCCTTTGTGATGATCAGACAAGTATCCAGCGTCTGCATAGCCAACTAGTTGGGACTTTGATCCATAGGGATAGAACAGTCCCATATCAACTATTCCATGAAGATATCGAAAGACTTGTTTGATTCCATTCCAATGTCTTCTGGTTGGAGAGGAACTATATCTTGCTAGTAAATTCACAGCAAATGATATATCGGGTCGTGTATTATTAGCAAGATACATTAGCGCTCCAATGGCACTAAGATATGGTAGTTCTGGATCAAGGATATCTTCATTTTCTTCTTTAGGACGGAATTGATCCTTTTTCACATCCAAAGATCTTACGATCATTAGGGTACTCAAGGGATGTGACTTATCCATATAAAATATCTTCAAGATCTTTTCTGTGTATGTTGTTTGATGGATAAAGATCCTATTTTTTATATGCTCGATCTGCAGGCCGAGACAAAATTTAGTCTTTCCAAGATCTTTCATCTCAAACTCTTCTTTTAGAGTTTTTATAATTGTTGGAATCTCTTCAGGAGTCCCAATGATATTTAAATCATCAACGTACACAGCAATAATAATGAATCTAGATGCAGTTTTCTTTATGAAAACACAGGGGCAAATATCATCATTCTTGAATCTATTTTTGGCCAGATACTCAGTAAGACGATTATACCACATTCGTCCAGATTACTTTGGACCATATAAAGATCTTTGCAATTTGACTGAGTATAACACTTGTGAATATTCATTGGATGGTTTAGATATCTTTAGTCTTTCAGGGACTTTTATATAGATATCCCGATCTAATGAACCATATAAATAGGCTGTTACCACATCCATTAAATGCATATGCAGTTTATGATATGCAGATAAACTGACCAAATAACGCAATGATATCGCATCCACTACAGGGAAATACATTTCTTCATAATCTATACCGGGCCTTTGTGAAAAACCTTGTGGCACAAGTCGGGCTTTATAGCGCACAACTTCATTTTTCTCATTTCGTTTTCTCACAAATACCCATCTGTATCCAACAGGTTTTACATCTTCTGGTGTACGGACTACAGGTATGAAGATTTCACGTTTTGCAAGTGAGTCTAATTCAGCCTTCATGGCTTCTTTTCATTTTGGCCAATCATTCCTTTGTCGACATTCTTCGACTGATCTTGGCTCAAGATCCTTACTTTCATGCATGATATTTAATGCCACATTATATGCAAATATTTCATTGACAATTGTCTTATTTCGATCCCATTTCTCTCCTGTAAAGACATAATTTATCGAGATCTCGTTATTTTCACAATTTTCAGGTACCTGAACGTCTTCTGGTGTTAAAACTATATCAGAATTTTGGACAACTGCAGGTGTCTCTACTATGTCTTTTTCAATAGGAATCGTATTTACCTCTTTTCTTTTTTGAAGATTTTTGTCTTTGGAACCGACAGGCCTGCCACGCTTCTGGCGTGAATTTGCTTCAGTGGCTACTTGCCCTACTGGGACATCAATTCGAATTGAGGCATTTTCTGCTGGTATATAAGATTTGGTTATCCTCTTTGTATCGGAAAATGCATCAGGTAATTCATTTGCTATTCTTTGCAAATGTATAATCTTTTGAACTTCTAGTTCACATTGCCCTGATCGAGGATCTAAATGCATCAACGATGATGCATTCCAATTTAGTTCCTTTTCAGGAAGCTTATTCTCTCCCCCTAATATTAGAAATTTTGATTCATCAAAATGACAATTCGCAAATCGGGCTTTAAATACATCTCCAGTTTGTATCTCAAGATACCTCACTATAGAGGGAGAATCATATCCAACATATATCCCCAATTTTCTTTGGGGTCCCATTTTGGTGCGATTAGATGGTGCAATTGGAACATATATCGCACACCCAAATATTCTTAAATGGGAGACATTTGGCTGCTGGCCAAAAGCTAATTTCATGGGAGAGAACTGATGGTAACTTGTTGGCCTCGAACGAATAAGTGCTGCGGCATGTAAAATAGCATGCCCCCAAACCGAAGTTGGGAGATTTGTTCTCATAAGCAAGGGTCTACCAATTAATTGGAGGCGTTTAATAAGCGATTCTGCTAACCCATTTTGTGTGTGAACATAAGCTACTGGATGTTCAACACTTATTCCATTAGCCATACAATAAGCATCAAAAGCTTGGGAAGTAAATTCACCAGCATTATCAAGACGAATTGCTTTGATTGGATTTTCTGGAAATTGTGCTTTTAATCGAATAATTTGAGCCAGTAATCTCGCAAACGCCAGGTTGCGAGAAGACAATAAGCACACATGTGACCATCTCGAAGATGCGTCTATTAGGACCATAAAATATCTAAAAGATCCACATGGTGGATGAATAGGTCCACATATATCACCTTGAATCCTTTCTAGGAATTCAGGGGACTCAAATCCAATCTTTACTGGTGATGGCCTTAAAATTAACTTTCCCTGAGAACATGCAGCACAACAAAATTCACTAGTTTTAAGAATCTTCTGGTTCTTTAGTGAATGTCCATGGGAGTTTTCAATAATTCTCCTCATCATGGTTATTCTCGGATGACCCAATGTATCATGCCAAGTTATGAATTCATTTGGGTTAGTAAACTTCTGGTTTACAGTGGCATGTGATTCAATTGCACTAATCTTGGTATAATACAACCCAGATGAAAGTGAGGCTAATTTTTCTAATATAACTTTCTTATTTGAATCATGAGTTGTGATACATAAATACTTATGATTTCCCTCATTCATTGTCTCAACATGATATCCATTTCGGCGAATATCTTTGAAACTCAACAAGTTCCTCAGAGACTTGGTAGATAATAGTGCATTATTTATTATAAATTTTGTTCCTCTAGGAAACAAAATTATAGCTCTTCCGGAGCCTTCTATCACATTACCTGAGCCAATAATAATATTAACATATTCCTCTTTTGGCACAAGATGGGTAAAATATATATCACTTTTGAGAATGGTGTGCGAACTTGCACTATCTGCAAGGCATACATCTTCATTATATATCCTTGCCATTTTCTTCAAAGACAAATAATAAAAATGAGTAGTAAGCACAGTTAAATTGAATACTTGATCGGAATTATTTTTCTAAGAAACACTGTTCAAAATAATGTCATATACTAAAATTTTATTTTAAAATTTGACACATTTAATAATTTCAAAATTTATAAACATTAATATTTTATTATTTATATACATCACATTTGAAACTTAAATACATGAAAATAAAACTTAACTATAAGTTCCTTACATTATTTATTTACATAGATACTTCACAATCCCACATATTAAACTATTTTATCATTGATCAAATGACCAATATTTCCTTCAGGGTCCTCAAAGAAATCAGATACATCATAATGAGTGGTGGAATTTTCAGTATCATTTGAAACAAAATTTGTTTCCTTTCCTTTGTCATCCTTTTTCAAAGATGCCTGGTAAAGATCGACTAGGTGCCTTGGGGTACGACAGGTACGTGACCAATGACCCTTTCCACCACAACGGAAACACTTATCCTCTGTTGATTTATTCTGCCCGATATTTCTTTCTTTATCCCACTTCTGGTGAGATCCTCTCTTTTGAATATAATTCTTTTTCCTTCCATAATTTTTTTTGTTATTGAAACATTGCCATTTACCTCTTCTGGGGTAATTTGCCACATTTACTTCAAGAAATGGGGCAGCGCCAGCTGGGCGCGCTTCATGATTTTTCAAGAGCAACTCATTAGTGCGTTCAGTAACAAGAAGGCAAGAAATTAACTCAGAATATTTTTTAAACCCTTTTTCTCGATACTACTGCTGTAGGAGCACATTCGAGGCATGGAAGGTTGAGAAAGTTTTCTCCAACATATCATGATCAGTTATATTTTCCCCACATAATTTCATTCGTGAGGTGATTCGAAACATTGCAGAATTATATTCATTTATGAATTTAAAATCCTGCAGACGCAAATGCGTCCACTCATATCGGGCTTGAGGAAGTATCACCGTTTTTGTATGATTATACCTTTCTTCAAGGTCTTTCCAAAGATCTGCAGGATCTTTTAATGTGAGATATTCATTTTTCAATCCTTCATCGAGATGACGACGAAGGAAAATCATGGCTTTGGCTTTATCCTTTTGTGATGCATTATTTTCAGCCTTAATGGTATCTCCAAGATCCATTGAATCAAGATGAATTTTAGCATCTAGTATCCATGATAAATAATTGTTTCCAGATATATTAAGAGCATTGAATTCAAGATGAGAGAGTTTCGACATAATGAAAATTTGTTACTTGAGTCTTCCTAAAATTTGATAAGAGTCTCGTGCTGATAACGTGTTGTAAAATAACTAAATAAATAAGGAAGAAGTAACAAATATAAAATATGGAAATATAATTAGATAACTCAAGTAGTAATATTCACTAGGATTACTATATCAATATAATAGAGATAATTAATAATATTGTAGTAAAGAATATAAGAGAGAATAGTATAGGAGAAAGAGAGAGAGAATGAAGAATATTTTAATATTCTTATTGCTATATGTTTCTTGAGGCTTTAGCCTCCTATTTATAGATACAAAAGTCTAAACATTCAAAATTTCGTTTATTTTCATTTTGGCTTGGGAGCTTCATTTCTCATAGGAAAAATCAAACCGCCCATATATTGAATGGGCATCCACATATTTTGAACTTATCACAACAATATCTAGACAATTTTCACTGGGTTCAATAAAGGTGGACTACCTCTTTTTGGGCCATGAATTTATTTGAGCCATGGTGTAAATAGATATCATTATTCTCATCTTAATAATATTACTCCTATTTTTAATATATTTATGAATACATATATTTAAAAAATTCATACATAAAAATAATTTTATAAAAAATATTAGTTTTTTTTATTTTTAATATATTTTTCATGAAATATGTATTTTGGTTACGTTAACCGAGATATATAAAAAGCACGTTGTTTTATATATCGGCTGCATCTGCGATATAAAATATTAGCTGAAATCGGGTGCATTGTACTCGGAATACTTGCATAACGTGATTTTGAACTGTGTATCCGAGATATATTGGAGCCTATATAATGGGGTGCAATCAAGATGTGAGTACTCATTTGTTAGTTTTTTAAGTTTTACCAAGTTTGAAAAGCATAGATGATACAACGAGGAGGTTCCATGCGATCAGAGAACATTAATAAGTTGAACGCGACGTGACATGTAATCGGGGCACTAGACTTTGAGATTAATTCATCTATTTTTTTAAATACTTAATTAGTTGATAATTTATGATATTTTGACTTGTGTAATTAATAGTTAAATTGAAATAGTTAAAAAATATGGTAAAATAGTGTAACATTAGTTGACCTATTGATTAATTATTTCTTTTACTTATAAATAATTAGTTAATATAATAGATTACGTATATATCTAACATGTTTTGAAATAATAGAACATAATGAGTTGATTAATTATTATATTTATTTAATTTAAATAAACAAAATTTTGAGATTAATTTGTTTATCTATTATTTTAAATACTTAATTAGTTGATAATTTATGATATTTGAACTTGTGTAATTTATAATTGAATTGAATTAGTTATAAAATATGGTAAAATAGTGTAATATTAGTTTATCTAATTTTATTTAATTATTTGTCGTGCTTATATTGTTGAATTAAATAATTAGTTGATATAATAAATTACTTATATATATTTTGAAATAATAGATCAATAATGAGGGTATTAATTTTTATATTTATTTAATTTAAATAAAAAATTTTCAGGTTAGTTTGTCTATGTATTATTTTAAGTACTTAATTAGTTGATAATTTATGATATCTTGACTTGTGTAATTTATAGTCGAAATTAAATAGTTAAAAAATATGCAAAATTAATCTATTGCAAATATTACATAATTAGTTATGTGGTTTACGCAATAAATTTAGAAAGAATAACAAACAGTTTTTGTTCTTACACCTAGGTTTCTTTTGTCACGTTGGGTGACGCTGGGTATTGAAGGGGGAAAGAAAAAATCGAGTACTCCCAAGCTGGAGTCTCCGACACATACTCCCCAAAAAAGTCACTCTCGTTGGGCGACCCGTTTTTATCCACATAATTCGAATCAGACCAACTCAACTTTAGGTCAGTACTGTCTCGAGGGTCAGCGAAGTGAATCGGCTTCGCCAATACCAGGACTACTTCGGATATTGAAGAAGATGACCTAGAACCACATCCTACATCATGAACCTCTGCATACCATTCCATAATATGTTGTGGCATTAACCTAGCATGTACATCAAACATTATACTGACATGGTTATCGACTTCAACCCAAAACATCCTGTTAATAAAACCTCTACCAGAGAGTGCTAATAGGAATCTATATGTAACTCTGCCAATTTTCTTTGAACCAATTGCTCCATGTTGCTGAATATGAAAATTATAAACACATCTAGAAAATCAACATGACAAATGCGCAACATCAGAGGTAAATTACACTCAAATATCACTCTTTATTCACCGTATCTAATAATCCCATTGAGATAAACTACCACACAGAAATATTGATTACTGGCCATTTTTTTTTATATAAGAAAAACAAGAATCGATGGAATTAAGATGGATTTAGTGTAGAAAATGGTTGAGCCAACAAACAACTTATATATAGACTTTTTTTTTTTCAACGTGCATATCTAGGATATAGAGAACCCTATACATTTATGCATGTATCTCGAGTAAAGTGTCTCGAATTTGGCCCCATCTATATTCTGAGTATAATGTATCTAGTTTATGAATAACTGCATTATTGTTTATATCCTAGGTGCACCCGATTTTTTTTTTTTTGTTAAAATCACAGTTGTGAATCATAGAGAGATTGTAAAAGAGTACGAGTGAAGTGTATTTTATATTTTTATTAGAGAAAGTATGAGGAGCCAATGTATATACTGTACAATGTGTACAATAGAGATTAAATTGAAATTAAAATTAAATTATAGATAATTAATTAATTTTAAATAGTTTCTAATTTCAAATTTAAAACAAATTAAGATTGCTGTCAGTTATACAAACACGCAAACGAAGACCCTCTCTTTGTACGGTGTTACCTTCTCTCTCCCTTTCTCCTCGTTTTTCACCGGCGTGCGCAAAGGCGACCCCACCAGCACCTTCCGATCGCGTGCGTTCTTCTCACGGCACTGCAGCAACCCTCGCAACGACTCCAAACAGCACATTCCGATCGTGTGCGCTGTTCTTGCGGCCCAGACGAGCAGCGACTCCCTCGCAACCGCCGTGTGTCTACCTCCCGACGTCGATGCATGACTATTAAGAAGAGACTACTCATATATGTAGTCATGATCAAGAAGAGACCAAAAAAAAAATAGTTAGGAATTAAACTACTCTATACTAAGACTCAAAAACTATCACAACTCAATTGATTTCACTAATTAATTATTTAATCTTAATATTCTAAACATTTTTATTTTTTTCGAGTACAGAATTTTTGGTTTATGGGTTTAATGTGTTTTCTCCTTCTATACCGGAATACGACTGATAGTCTATTTTCGTAATTTTCTTTTATTAAATGTATTTTTGTAATTATTATATTTATTTAATTTAAATAAAAAAATCCGTTCAATGCTTGGGTTATTAATATTTTATGCATGGGCCATTACCGGGCCTCTATATGTTTGGGCCGAACGAGCCTCTAAGGTTCGAGTCCATTATCATGAAGATTCTTTGAAGCCCGTCCGAAAAAAAAAAAGAGGCTTTGAAGAAACCCGTCAGTAGTTGTGGTACAATCATACTTTCATCTACAATATTACGAAGAATTACAATAGTCCTGTCCAAAATTAAAAATAAACTTATAAAAGTAAAATAAAATGAAATAAATTCGCCCAACATAAAAATAAAATTGATCAAATTTTTTAATTTAAAGTTCTATTCACCAATAAATTTAAAACAAAATCAGAGTCATTCAAACTAAAAAAGCATAGTCCAGTGACACATCACTTTGTCTCTTAACAAAAAAACCGAAAATTTTAATCTTATTTAAAACATAAAAAAAAAAGTGAATGGATATCATGACCTACAATAATGATGAAACAGCCCCTTTTTATTTTATCTGATAGCAAAGACACAATACTCGTTCGTTTATATAAGTGTTAAGAGATTCGAATTCTATCTTGTATATATAATAATTTATTAATTAGCGACAAACTTTTAAATAAAATTTAAATTCGCAATAAAATAGTTTTAACCCGTTTGACGGAAGGATACCCTAAAAAAAAAAAAAAAACCCAGAATGGCAAGGACTAGTTTTAGGACGGTACCATGAATTGAGATATAATACAAGCAATTATTGAATATATAGATTATTTGGCGTATTATTGACACCTACATAACAAATAAGTTAAAAGAAAATGAAAGATTCTTTTAATTGTTAATTCTGAGTTAAATATTAAAATTTTATCTTTGTTCAACATAATAGATAGGACATACATCATTAGCGTTAATTAATTCCAATAATGTTTAAACTATTAAGGTATGATGACATATGTGTCGAATACTTTTGTCTCCAAATTACTTTGTGTGTGAGAGCTGGATTTTGATTGGAGCCACATTGTATAGTCGAAAAGTACAATAGTTTATGATTGGACGTACACAAATAATTCAATTTAAAAGCTTTTGATAAAGGAAAAAGACGAATGCATAAATATATAATTAATAATATTCATAGACAATTTGAGTTGTATTACACAATGAACGAAAGATAATGAACCGTCTTCCATCAGCAATTTATATTTTTTATTATGATGAGAAAGAAAATAAGCGTTTAGTGTCTTATAATAAAAAATTGAATTAAAGGTTAAAGTTTACTTCAGCAGAATATAAAGTGAAGATACTTAAGTTACTAACAACCCCACAACTGGCATGAAATACTGAACTAATTTACGTAATATGACAAAGACTTGTTATACGCGGGCTAAAATAAGTTTAAGTAAATAAATTACTAGTATCAATTTTTTTTTAGTTAATTTTATGAAAAATTGATAGTTGAGAACTGTTAGATAATAATTAAGTCAAATTTATTAAATTATTTAACGAGATTTTTAACTATCAACTTTACATAAAAATAATTATAAGTAGTCTACAACTGAGTTTTCACTGTCTTTTTTTCTTTTGTTTTATGTAAGCACTCATAATTTTTTTTTTGGTGACTAGCACTCATAATTTAATTTCATGCAATTTATTCATTATATTATTTTCTAAACTGATCATTATTTTATTTATAATTTTATATTTGTATAACGAACTGAAATTGGTGAATAATACTTAAAAATCAATACAATAATAGTGAATTTCAATCAATACTATAACAAATTGTCAAATAAATCTAATATAAAATTCACTAAAAATGAGCTTTTGTTAAGTTTGAATTTTAATTTTCTTTTAATAGATTTAAAATATTTTTATTTTAAAAAATTTAAGATATATTTTTTCTTATAATAAATGTACACTTTAATATCAATTATGCAATATCAAAACTTTCTCATCCATATGTGTTAGTTGCTATTTGTACTTCTACATTAGACATTCAAATTATTTTTAGTAGTTTATATTTAAGTTACTAATGGTTTTCAATTAAAATTACTAGCCACTTTTTAAAAAGTGATCACTTTTTGAAGAAGAAGAGGAAGTATTGCAAACAAATAAAATAAAGAAATGAAAGAAAACGGAGAGAGAAGGAAGAGAGTTAAAAAAATAAGAGAAAATTATTTTTCCTTCTTCTGCGAGATGTTAAAATAATACTCCCCTCCTCTCTATTTTATAAATGTATATTCTCGTCCCTTCTATTTTTTAAAAAATATTCTCTTAATCCATTTTAAACTCTTTGTGTTAATTAACGTTAACTTTATTCATTTTTTAAGAAAAAATACGCATTAGCAAAAATTTTATTTTTTATCATTAAATTTGCTTACCAAAATACTCTTTAATAAATTATTCTTTTATTGATTAAATTATACTTTTAAAAAAATTTAATAATTATATTATTTTTTTCTAAAATATCTTTCAATAATTTTTTAATTATTAAATTATAATTTTACCAAAATTTTTGTTAATATTTTTTTTATATTTTACTATTAATTTTTCGATATCTATATATATTATTTTAATATTAAATAAAAAATTTTAATAAGATTATTTTTCAATATTAATATATATTAATTGTTATACATATTAACAATGGTAAGAATTTCTTATTTAATATTAAAATAATATATATTGATATCGAAAAATTAATAGTAAAATATAAAAATAATTGTTAACAAAAATTTTGGTAAAATCATAGTTTAATAATTAAAAAATTATTGAAGGGTAGGTATCTTAGAAAAAAATAATTTAATTATTAATTTTTTAAAAATATTTTAGTAAAAATACAATTTAATCAATAAAAAAATTATTAAAATATATTTTGGTAAGCAAAATTTAATAATAAAAAATAAAATTTTTGCTAATGAATATTTTTTCAAAAAATATTTATTTTTTCTTAAAAAATGGATAAAGTTAATATTAGTTAACACAAAAAATTTAAAATAGATTAAAAATGATGTTTTTTAAAAGTTAGAAGGAAGGAGAATGTATATTTATAAAATAGAGGAAATAGGAGTGTCATTTTAACACTTCATAGAAGAGGAAAGTGAAATTTTCTCAAAAATTAATAATACAGAGAGAATGTCAACTAAATGAATGTATGAATATTTAGTGTAAATGTGTATCTAATAGCAAATACAAATTAATAGTTTTATTTATTTTTTCCGCGTATAAAGTATAAAGTAATGGAAAATACAGAAGCTTTATTCACCAAAACTGAATTTAATGATTGTCTAAATTGGCATATAGGAAATAGAAATGTTAGGTGTTGAAGCCTTTTGGTATTTATGTTAGATATCCTTTTCTTTTTCTTTTTTTTTCACAACCAAACTTAATTTGCTCCATTTTTGTTTGTACTTTCTCCTTTAATTCATAGGTTTGGGGTTTCCTAAACTCCTTCCGATCAGATTTTTGCATTGCCTCACAATTCTATGTTTCAATTTCTTTTGATTTTTTTTTATTCAAAATCAAACGAGTCAAATGAATAAAATTACCAAACAACACAACAAACTCTATTTAACATTGCAAAAAAAAAAAATGCAACCATCTTTCAAACCATTTCATCTGAACTACACGTAAATTCTAAGAGAAAACAACACAAAATAAAAAAAAAAAAAGTAAAGTATTGTTTTTGTCCCTAACGTTTGGGGTAAGTCCTATTTGTGTCCTTAATATTTAAATCGTCCTATTTGTATCCCAAACATTTATAAAAGTGATTCAATGTTATCCTACTATCAATTATACTAACAAATCAGATTATATTTTTCAATTATTCTCACTTGGATGTATTCATTCTCAATTAGGTCTCACTTGGATGTGTTCGATTTTAATATTATACCCACTATTTGTGTTTAGATTCAATTATGTCCCTAGAAAAGTGAATTATATAAATGTTGTAGGAATTAGTTTCAACTTTTGATGATTTATTTTTCGGAGTGGATCATCGATTCTATCTCAGACATTTGTATTCTAACTTCAAGAAGAGATTTCTAAAACTCAAACTAAAGCGCTCATGATGTGTAATTAACGGTCACTTTTACAAACGTTAGGGATACAAATAGGACGATTTAAACGTTAGGGACACAAATAGGCTTTACCCCAAACGTTAAGGACAAAAACGATACTTTACTCTAAAAAAAATTAAAAAAAAAAGACAGAATGTCTAGTAAAACAACATAGAAATTTTGCAACACAACATATAATAAATAATTTTTTTAAAGGAAAGTGCCCAACACATTAAAAGTTGAGTATATTACAATAGACTATTAAATATCTTTTTTTTTTTTCATTTTGATGGTATCTCTCAACTGGAGAGATAAATGACTAATTTGTTACAAATTTGAGTTCTATTTAAGAGTCTGTTACTTATATACACAAGACAAAATTCAAACTCAGCTCTTGACACTTACTTAGGCTTAGTTTGGTAAAGTTTTTATTTTTTAAAAATAGCTTATAAAAGTTAACTTTTAAAAGATGGCTTTTTAAAAGTTGTAGTATTTATGTTTGGTAAATCAAATAAAAAATAGCTTTTAATAAACATAAGCAACATCAATTGTGTTTGGTAAAATAGCTTTTAAAATTTAAAAATACTATAATAAATATAAATACAATTATTAAATTTAAAAATTAGTTAACATATAAGATTATATTAGACTTTTAAATTTTAAAAAGCACAAGCCAACTTTGAAAAGCTCTATTCTAAGTGCTTTCAAAAGTACCCCAATCTTTTAAAAGCTGCAAATACAAGTACATGATCTTTTTGATTTATCAAACACAAAATGAGGAGCTTGAGCTTTTAAAAAGCACAAGCACCTCTTCAAAAAGCTTTACCAAACCAAGCCTTAGTGAACTGACAGCTCAAGTTGGTTAACCAAACAACATATAAATCCTAACAAAACAACACAAAAATTATACTAGAACAAGAGAGTTTTTAACAAAATAGCTTAGGTTTTTCTTTGTTATTCCACAAATTCAATGGTCATGAATTGAAGTTCAAACAAGAATTATACACTTGTTTCAATAGGAACAATGCAAGTTGATTCGTTTGAGTGATTCAAACAAGTTGACTCATTTTAATATTTTATTCTAGGCCCTGTTTGGGCATGTAAACATTAGAATCACCAATCATAAAAGTTGTAGATATTTTTCTTCTCATAAAAAACGGACACCAATTTGCTTCTTTTGGATTTGAAAAGAGAGTTATGCCTTGATCTTTGAAGCATATTTTGGTTGAAATAGACGTTAACTTTTGACTTTAAAACTTACATTAAATATAATCTTTGAAATGATACTAATATTAATAAGAAGAAATCATATCATTTAAAAAAAATCAGTAAAATATTATCATTTGTAACTATTAAATCCATTAAATAAATATTATAATCTTATTATTGTAACCTCGTTAAATTAAAATAAGACCAAACATTAAAATGACAAATTTCATATTAAATCTTAAATCAATTTTTATAATATATAATTCCAAAGATATTTATATGATATTTTGTGAGATTCAAAATAAAATCAAACTACCAAACATTAGAGATGCTGTATAATCATAAACAAAGAAAGTCCATTTAAAATCCTTTGAAATTGTTGCATGCAATGTTAATTTGACTCTTAAGTCTTAACATAAAAACATGCTAAACTCGTGAAAAAGAGCTGCTACAGTGCTACTACTGAAAAATGTGGTACTTAATTAGAAACCCTAATGATAAGCAAAAAGGTTGATAAGCTTTTAAGATTTGTTGTATTTCCAAAAAAAAAAACAAGAAAAAAAAATTGAAACACAATTCAAGTCTTTCTTCTCGTGCGTATTTGAGCTATTTCATTATTTTAAAAACTCTCTTCTCTCCCCTGTTCTTTCATTCTATCTTTTTTTATTATGCAAATATCTTTATATCTCTAATAAAATAAAATAAAAAGGATTAAACTCTTATTTTTATACTTTTTATATTTAAAAAATATTATAGATTAATTTATCTTTTTATTCTACTAAAAATTAATTTATCTAATATTCTGAAAGATTTGGATCTACTCATCTAATATTAAATTGGTGGATCAGAGATAAAAATCGCTTTATATATGCATCAAATTATTAATCAACGATAAATTAATTTTTAATTTGTTAAATTAAAAAATACTTTAAAAGGAAAAAGAATTCACCCAAAATTGAAAAGTAAAAAATGCCGTGTTGTTCATGAAATTTCTTTGAAAACGGTGGTCAATCTTGGACTTTGAAATAAATGATTCAAAATGGAGTATTCTGAACAATGTTGTGCATTAATTTTACAGATAAATAGGAATTTTAAAATAAAAGTTTGGGTCCTGAAAGTTATGTATGTTTTTCAGAACATTTAATACTTGTTTTGTATTGTATGCAGAATATTTCGTATGGATATTGCTAGCACTGTACTTTAAAAATCACATTTTAAAAATATCATAAAAAAATATTTTATTAAAAGTTATTAAAAATATAAACCTTTTTAAAATTTGATATATTAAATATATTAAAAATTTAAAATTTTTTTATTATTTGAAATTTTATGAGTAAACAAAATTATTTTTAATAAATGAAAACTTATGACATTTCAACTATTTTGTTCAGTTGAAAAATAAATAATTGAAACAACCCAAATATCATTGTAGCAAATTTAATTTAAACATAGTGACAATATAATGTAACTAAACTATCAAACTATCATCCAATAATGAAAGTACGATAAATAGGTCTAAAAAGAAAAGAGAAAAATCCAAAACAGTCCCTGATAATTACTTCAAAAGACAACGAAATTTTTGACAAAAAAAAAATCCAACCTGTCCCCTAACAATTACTTCGAAAGGACAACAAGGCTTTTGTGCAAAAAAAAAAGTCAATATTATTTTTTTTTTTGCACAGGAGCTAATCAGTCCTAGAGAAAAAAGATCAAGGACTAAATTGGGTGTTTTTTTTTGGAGTCTCATTGTTCTTTCGAGATAATTGTCAGGGATCGGATGTGATATTCACTCCAAAAAAAATTTTGCAATGATAAAAAGTCGTTAAGAAATATAAAACATTAAATAATTCCTTGAGGAAATTTTGAAATAAATTTATACATCAATAAAAAACGTACAAGTTCCTAAAAGAAAATCAAAATACTAAACTTAAATATCTCTGAAAATGTTAGACACAATTCGTTTTTATAAATCTACCGTTTCAAATTTTCATAAAGCTATTTATTTTACTTCTCTAAAAATAAATTCAAAACCAATTACGAAAATAAGTGGTAATTAAGAAATATATATTATCCAAATGAATTTACTCCAAAATTTAATACTTGAATTTTATTTCATAGTTTCTTTCTACGTTTTGTTTTCCACAAACTTAAATTCTTCTTATTCCCTCATTCTTTTGTAGCAGTGGCCGGTGCTATCGTTAATTCGTTATCTTGTATACTGTACATCCTAATAAATTTGATGAAGACATTTACCTGCTGCATAAAAGATTAAATTCATTTCTCCTTAATAATAACTCATAAAATATTTTTATGGAAATCAATAAAAAGGTTTCACTTTTTTATTTTTTAGGATAAAAATAAATAATGATACACAATGTAGAGAAAATTATATTATTTTTACTAGTTATAATTAGCACTTGATTCTGCTGGACAGATAGCTTTGCAAGATTCAGGTGTACTCTAAATTATAAAACGATGAAGAAATATTTTTTTCGGATGAAACTATTAAAATGGTATTTGAAAATTTGTATTACTGATAAAATAAATTTTAAAAGACGCTAATAATAAATAAGTCCCAAAAAATTTAAAAACACGACAAAAAAATTATATATATTTAAAAAAATGATTTTAGAGATCAGATTAAATTTTTTTAGAGAAAATTTCACTCCCTTTTCCTGTGAGATGCTAAAATGACACTCTCCTCCCCTCTATTTTATAAATATACATTCTCCTCTCTTCTAACTTTTAAAAAACCTCATTTTTAATCCATTTTAAATTTTTTGTGTTAACTAATACTAACTTTATCTATTTTTTAAGAAAAAATAAGTTATTTTTTGAAAAAATACTCATTAACAAAAATTTTATTTTTTATTATTAAATTTTGCTTACCAAAATACCCTTTAATAAATTATTCTTTTATTGATTAAATTATACTTTTACCAAAAAATTTTTAAAAAAATTAATAATTAAATTATTTTTTTCTAAGATACCTACCCTTCAATAATTTTTTAATTAATAAATTATAATTTTACTAAAATTTTTGTTAATAATTATTTTTATATTTACTATTAATTTTTTGATATCAATATATATTATTTTAACATTAAATAAAAAAATCTTACCACTGTTAATATGTATAACAATTAATATATATTGATATTGAAAAATAATCTTACTAAAAATTTTTATTTAATGTTAAAATTTATATAAAAAAATTAATAGTAAAATATAAACAAATTGTTAGCAAAAATTTTAATAAAATTATAATTTAATAATTAAAAAATTTTTGAAGGATATTTTAGAAAAAATAATATAATTATTAAAATTTTTTTAAAATATAATTTAATCAATAAAATAATAATTTATTAAAAAATATTTTAATAAGTAATATTTAATGATAAAAAATAATTTTTTGCTAATGGGTATTTTTTTAAAAGATAATTTTTTTTTCTTAAAAAATGGATAAAGTTAACATTAGTTAACACAAAAAGTTTAAAATGAATTAAAGATGAGGTTTTTTAAAAGTTAGAAGGGAGAAAAATGTACATTTATAAAACAGATGGGAGGGGAGTGTCATTTTAGCATCTCGCAGAGGAGGGGAGTGGAATTTTCTCATTTTTTTATGTAAAATTTTTACAAACATTATTAAAAAAAATATCTTTTCATTCTTAAAATTTAATAATTTTTTGTCAAGTAATTTTTTAAAATTTTTATTGTGAATGATCACATTTTTTTGAAAAATAAAAAGAATCCAAAAATCAAATTTTGCTTTGAATTTTTTTGCACTTTTTAAATATTTATTCAAATGTTGCCACAAAAATTTAAATCTAGTGAATAAGTCGTTTGTTAAATTGTAAAAATTTTTTGTTACTTACAAAAATTATAATATTTATTAATTCTTTTTATCGTATTTTCAAAATATTCAAGAATGGTTTTATCAATAATATTTTTTTTAAAAAAATTTTGTCAGCAACCGAATCTTTCCAATACCAAATTAATAATTAACTCTTTTCTTTTATTTGCACCGACAAAATAAACTCCGTTGTACAAGCAAAATCCCTATCTTATTATCACTTTAGGGCCTAATTAGCACACCTAATAGGATAAAATACATAATCCGATAACATTAATTAGTAAGAGAGAGAACATTAATTAGAAGACAGATGAGATTTCTATTAAAAAAAATAAAAAAGAAAGGAATATTATTTAAGGACTTTACTCTTATGTAAAAAAAAAAAAAAGAAAGATTTTGTATAATAAAATTTGTTGTAAGTGATATTAGATTGTTTGTTTGGTGTTTTTGTAGTGTTTTACTTAAATTTAGCGGCTAGTAAGGATTTTGAGAATTTTTTTCGTATTAATGTTTTGGTTATTTGTCTTTTTTTTTTTTTTTTTTTTTTGGTTTGAGTTGATGTGAACTTTTATTTTATCGCTTTGTAAGTATATAATACTAACATTTTATCTCCTTTTCGGTCGAAAATTTTACCAACGATCGGAAAAAAAATAATAAGAGATACTCGTATATATTTTAATACATACAATTTTTAGCATTGTATAATATTAGTTATAAGATTATATTTTTGTCACGCCATGAATAATTTGAATTCGAATAAAAAATCTAATAACAATAAAATCATGGTAAAATAAAGTGTTAATTAATTATAAAACGACAAATAAAAACTATTTACCCTTAAATAGGATGAATTTAACTACTTTTACATTTATTTTGCAAAGCTATAGTTTTATATGAAATAATATTTAGCATTTTAATGGCCTTTAAAATACTGGTTCTTGTTGTATGTTTATAAAATTTTTTGCTTGTACATAATACATCCATTTTTATTAAAATTTTTTCGTTAAATTTTGACAATGTATAAATGAATAAAAAGTGAAATATCTTAGCCTTATACATCAAAAGCTATAATCAAACTCATCAATTATACAACATTTCTATACTATTATGTTTAAGATTATTTATTTATTTATCATATCAACATTTTTAATTTCTTTCAAGTAACGTTTGAAAATTGAAAGAGAAACAGATATTAAAAAATAAATATCAAATTAAATTTCTGTATTATATTTAGGTTAAAGTATATAAGATTGAGAGTTATGTCTCAATATTCTATTTGGTGAGAATATTACAGCGGTAGATATAAAATTAGGAGTAGAATGGAGGTGAGGTTGGAGAGTTGAAGATAGTAGATGGGGTATAATAGAAATTTAAAATGTTAGATAAGAGTATATTTAAAAATAAATGTTATTAAAATGTCAGTATCTGTTTTTAAGAATTTCAATATCTTCTGTCTTCACTTTTTAAAGGAATCGAAGAACTAAACTTTTGTGTCTCGAAAATAAAATTTTAGTTTCAATCTCTAACCATCAAATACAATACAATATTAAATTCTAATCTTTCAACCTAAATACTATCTTAATGTTAGGCACCTATTTTGTTGCAAAGAGTATTACTTATTGTGCATTGAGATAATACAAGCACCACGTCACGGTTGGTAGATTGCATGGCTATTTAGCGGCAGTTTGCTTAACCATCACTAAATGAAATGATTGCGACCGTTTATTAGTGGGCAGTTTCCATTAGTGTGTAACGAAATCCAACTTATTTTAAATAATTTTCAACACTATAGCTAAGCTAAGCCCACTTATATTTGGCTAAATATAATGTTCAATTAGACATAGGTACATAACTTTGATTTCTTTCCATATAATTATTATTAGAGGTGTTCTCGGGTGAGTAACCTGGACGTAACTCGGTTTTTGAGAATCGACGCCGAGTTGTTGCCTTCAACGTCGAGCTATAGACTTGGAAAATCCAAGCTCTTCGTCTAGAGAGATATCCCGTCCCGAAGAGTATGAACAAATGGGGAGTGTACTTGCAAAAGGCACTCCAATACTTAAGTTAGTATTGTGTATTCAATGTGTCCTCCGAGGATGAAAATATCATACCTTTATAGGTGAGGTAGAATAAGTCGGTTATGCTTCTGTCCGTTACCTGTGTTTGAAAAGCAGTTATTATAGATTGGTAGGTTACAATATTTGGTCGGACGTTTTGTTTTAGGTTATAATCCGTTGAGCCGAATTATAACGCATAATGCCGAGTTATAGCACATGATGCCGAGTTATAACTTTTGATTTGTAACAGCCATATCATAACCCTCAAGCTTGGTCTGGGAATGTGTTTTAATGAAGTAGGTTGAGTTTTTAATGAGCCATAACTCGGCCGTTGAGTTATCCTTGGAGCCCCCAGTTCAAAATGTTTTATTAAAATATTAATTAATGAAAATTGTAAATAACAGTGGTTAGAGAGAGAAAAATTGATTGTTAATTAAGGAAGTTGCGTGTTACAATGTGCTGCACTATGTTCGAAGTAACCGATTGGACTATTGGGGTGGATTCCAAATAATTTTGTGATAGTCAATTAAAGCTTTTGGAATCCAAATGGTTATGTTATTGTTGCTTTTTATAAAAAAACATTTGTTAAGAAACATGAGCAAAAGAGGTATGTTGTTCTTTCTCTCTCTCTCTCTCTCTCTCTCTGTAATTTATGTTCTTCTTCTTCCTTTCTCGAGTCGGTTCGATGGGTTTTGAGAAGGAGAAAAAGGGAAAAATTGATTGGTCATATGACTGGGTGAATGATGATGTTAGAAAGTGTTCTTTGCTGTTTGTGGATGAAGAAGCTGTGAAAGAGATAGATAAAAATAAGGTTGTTAGGCATGGTTCTGGGGTTCGTTTAGAGTTGCTACCATATTTTGTTAGTGATCGTGTGTTTCATAGGGGGTGAATGTTTTGAGTATTTCTATATGTATAGTTGTGTTCTAGAAGAGTTGAAGGTGAAACTCCCTTTCACAAATTTTGAATGCCAGGCTTTGAAACAGTTGAACTGTGCCCCTTCACAACTTCATCCCAATAGTTGGGCTTTTCTGCGAAGTTTTGAAGTGTTAATGGAGTTTTTGGAGGAGGCTCCTTATCTGGAGTTATTTTTGCGTTATTCCAGGCCAAGGGTGTTTGGAAAGGTGGCTGGGTGAACTTGAATAGTTCTCCGGGATTTGCTGTCTTCAAGCTTTATAAGTCCTCGTTTAAAGACTTCAAAAAAATGTTTTTGAAGGTTAGGAATGCTGAGGGTGATTTCCCTTTTTATTTGGACGAACAATTGGGGGAAATATTTCCCTTGTGGTGGTGTTCGGAGCCTCAGAATATTCTAGAGCCTGAAACCATTAGTTAGAGGAATGAATGCATTATCGAATATTTAGTGGAGTCTGTTGATCGAAAAGAGTTGATTTCAGTGTTTGATTTGCTTCAATGTGAAGAAAATAAGGAAGCTGTTGTAGAGTATTTAGGTGAGGTTCTAAAATATGACTTTGTAGGTTTTGAGTTGATGTGTTAATACTAACTGGTTTTTATTTTTTTTATTTTTTTAGGAGGAAAATATCCCGGCGTATCTGCTGCTACCCTAAGAGCTTGGGTGAAGAATAAGAACCTCGAAAAGGAAGGTTCGACGTCAAAGCCAGATAAGACGGTTGGTGCGGGCGAGGTTAATCAGCCTTGGGCGAAAAGAAAAAGGTTATCTGAGGGTTTTGAGGAAGAGAGGGATGAGCTTCCTATTGAGGAGATACATGCGTTCATGGATAATCAGAAGAGGTTGCATGTTACTGCCGACCAAAGTGACGACTCATCTCTTTGGGGAAAAGATTTTCCCTATATGGTCGCTGCCGACGAGGTTGGGCAATCATCAGCAGATATCTCGTTGGCGAATGAGGTCGGCGACATCAACATTGGTCAAATGCAGGCATGTCCATTTGTGGTTTGGTTTATATTTATTTATTTTTTTTTTGTGTTGATTCTGTACCATGTCTTTGCCAGGTTCTTGGGTTTCGATTGGCTAGTCTGGGTCGTAGCCAGGAGAATAAACATAAGAAACTTATTGGGCAAAAGCAGGATCCGGGTTTGAAGGAGGAGTTGGTGTTAAAAAAAACATGACGATAGCAGAGTTGGAGTGCAAATTGTCTGATAAGGAGAAAGAGCTGAAGCTGATGAAAGAGAATTATGCCAGAGAGGTTGAAGATTTGAAGAAAAAGGAAGTCGACCTTTCTAGTATGAGCACCCAAATGATTGAAGTGACTGCGAAGTTAAAAGAAATGGAGAAGAATAAACAGGCAGAGATATTTGATTTGTTTGTTGAGGGTTTTGAACGAGCTTCGTTACAGGCAAAGTTTTTGGTGCCTGACTTTGATTGCTCTCCCATGGATCCGGGAAAGATCGTCCGAGATTGAGTGATGGTGGAAGATGATGGAGCGGCCGAAGATGAAGATGAAGATGAAAATGTTGAATGATTTGTGTATTTGAACTTTTAATTTGGTTTATAGTAGTTGTTGATCGAGAGCTGTTGACTATTTATACTCTTTGCTTTCGTTTTGCCTATTAGAAAGGGTAGTTTGTTTGGTAATAGTTTTGTTTGATGTGTTTGATAATTTTGCATATTTGCATGGTTAGTAGATTTTGTAGGTGTTGCTGGCTGAATTTATTTCGAATATTTGCACAGTTCAGTGTTTGTTTGGTTTGATATCTCTTCAGAGATATTTATTTGAAGTTTTTAGTTTGTAATCATGGTTTGATTTATTTGACGGATATGTTTGGATTGATAATCCAATATTTGTGATTTCAAAATCAGATTGATAACGATAGCTTGTTGATAGGTACAGATAATATAGAAACAATTGAAGATGCGTATTGCATAATATTGATTGACCTTTGCATACAAAGGGGCAGGTAGGCAAGTCTCATTAAAACCTCTCCAAGCAAAACCCTTTTGGAAAAAAACTTGTGAGTAGGAAAAAGAGTACAAGCCTGACCCTGACTTTTAACTGTAATAATGTCTTAAAGAGGAAACATTCCAAGTATTGGGTAAATTTGTACCATCTAGAGATTGTAGCCGATAAGCTCTGTTTCCGAGTACTTCAATAACTTGGAAAGGGCCTTCCCAGTTTGCGGCGAGCTTTCCATGTGAAGGTGGTTTCCTTGCTTGTTCTAATTTTCGAAGAACCAAATCGTTCTTTTGAAATGATCGGGGACGGATCTTTGTGTTGTGCTGTCGAGCTATGATTTGTTGCGCTGCTCGATGGCGGAGAGTTGCGATATCCCTGATCTCCTCAAGTGTTTCAAGATCTATTTGCCGAGCTATATTATGGTCGTCCATTTGAGCTCTGATTGATGATTGAGATACTTCTAAGGGTATCATAGCTTCAGATTCGTATACCAACCGAAAGGGTGTTTCTTTTGTTGTGAAGTGAATTGTGGTGTTGTATCCCCAAACTACTTCGGGAATTAATTCGGCCCATAGGCCTTTTGCATCATCGGGCTTCTTGCGTAAAGCATGTAAGACGACTTTATTGGCGGCCTCTGCTAAGCCGTTTGTTTGTGGGCGCTCTACCAAAGAGAAGTGATGTTTGACTTTGAGTTTCTGCAAAAAAGAGGTAAACTTGTGATCGGCGAACTGGCGATCATTATCAGTGATAATATGCCGAGGTATGCCGAATCTGCAGATAATATTCTTCCATACAAAGGATATCATTTGTTCCGATGTTATTTTTGCTAGGGGTTGACTTCTATCCATTTTGAAAAGTAATCAATTGATACAATCAGAAATTTTACCTGCCCTTTTGCTAGGGGAAATGGTTGAGGATATCAAACCCCCATTGATTGAAGGGCCAACTTATCTCAGATCTGTGGAGTTCCTCGACTAGAAGGTGTGTGGTTGGGTTGTGTCTTTGGCAATTGTCACAGTGTTTGACTTTGCTGTTACAATCTTGTTGTAAAATTGTCTAAAAGAAACTAGCGTGTAGTATTTTGGATGATAAGCTTCATGCTCCAACATGAGTGCCACATATACCTTCATGTGCCTCGGCAAGTGCAAGCTCGGCTTCCGACCTGGACAGACACTTAAGAAGTGGACGAGAAAAACCTTGTCTATATAGTGAATTGTTATATATGGTAAAGAACGATGCCTGCCGGCGAAATCGTCGAGCATTAGTAATTTTGTCTAGAATTACTCCATTCTTGAGAAATTCTATATAAGGTGTATGCCAATCTTCTTATTGTGTAATACTTAGAATTTTGGTTAGTTTTATACTCGGTTCATGTAGCATAGATTGATATAAAGTAGAATTTTGTGTTTGTGTGCTGGGGAGCATAGATAAAATATGAGTTCGGCTGTTGTGCTCACGAGGTATGTAAAGGATCTCAATTGTTGAGAAGTTAGAAATAATCTTTTTGACAATATCCAAATATTTTGCCAATAGAAGGTCCTTCACTTGGAAGAAATCATTTACCTGTTGGACGACTAGCAAAGAGTCACAGTATACCTTTAAGTATGAAAATTTCAAGTTGGCTGCGAGCCTGAGGCCTGAATTAGGGCTTCATATTCTGTTTGATTGTTGTTCGCCTTGAAGGAAATGTGTAGAGATTGTTCTAGGACTATGCCGTTTCCATCTTCAAGTAAGACTCCGGCCCCACAGCCTTGGGGATTGGATGCCCCATCAACTTATAAAGTCCACTGCGATGGGTTGTTCTTCGAGCTTGGAACAATGAATTCGGTAATAAAGTCGGCAATATACTGAGATTTTATTGGACCTCGGCTTTGGTATCTGATGTCAAACTCGGAGAGTTCTACAGGCCATTTTACCAGACGACCTACCAGTTTTGGTTTTTGTAGCACTTGCCTTAATGGCTGATCATTTCGGATGTGGACGACGTGGCTTTGAAAATAAGGTCGGAGACGCCGAGCTGTGAAGACTAAGGCCAATGCTAGTTTTTCGATCTTTGGATATCGAAGCTTGGCATTCTGCAAGGACTTACTAATGAAGTAAATCGGCTGTTGCTGCTTGTTTCTTTTTGTAACAAGAACAAAACTTATTGCCCAGTCAGTGACAGATAAATATAAATAAAGTTCTTCTACCTGAAGGGATTTTTGTAAAACAGGTGGTTTTGAAAGAATGTTTTTTATGCTAGCAAAAGCATCTTCACATTCATCGGTCCAAGTAAAGTTATTTTTCTTTTTTAGGGTTTGGAAAAAACAGAAAGATTTAGATGCTAAACAAGGAAGGAATCTAGATAATGCAGCAAGTCTCCCTGTTAGTCGTTGGACTTCTTTGATTGTTTGTGGGCATGCCATGTCTAATATAGCTCGGCATTTCTCAAGGTTGGCTTCGATTCCTCGGTTAATAAGCATGAAGCCGAGGAATTTGCCTCCCTGTACTCCGAAGGCGCACTTCTCTGGGTTAAGTCGCATGTTATACTGCCTTAATTGGTTGAAGATCTCTAAGAGGTCGTCAAGGTAGATGTGGCCGAGCTTTGTTTTGGCCACCATGTCATCAACTTAAACTTCTAGATTCTTGCCAATTTGTTTAGCAAAAACCTTATCCATAAGGCGTTGGTATGTTGCCCCCTGCATTCTTAAGTCCAAATGACATAACTTTATAACAGTAACTTCCATATTCAGTGATAAATACTGTTTTATTTTGATCAGATGGATGCATTAGAATCTGGTTATAACCAGAATATGCATCCATAAAGCTTAATGTTTGGTAACCTGAAGCATTAACTACTAAACAGTCAATAGAAGGTAAGAGATATGAATCCTTTGGGCATGCTTTGCTGAGATCGGTGAAATCAACACACATGCTCCATTTACCGTTAGTTTTTTTACCATGACGATGTTTGCCAGCCATATTGTGAAGCGGATTTTGTGTATGAAGCCAGCGTTGATCAGTTTTTTGGTTTCCTCCAAGGATGCCTGCTTTTTTTCGAGACCGAGTTTTCGCTTTTTCTGAGCTATAGGTCGGAATGACGAATCGAGTACCAATTTGTGTGAAATCACTGATGGGCTAATGCCTGGCAGGTCAGCAGGAGTCCAGGCAAAGAGATTGGCATGTTGTTGTAGAAACTTTTGGAATGATTCTTTCTCTACCAAGCTAAGCGTGGTTCTTACATAAGTGAATTTGTTAGGATCATCGTTAAGATAAATCTTTTGTAAATCTTCTGTAGGTATTGGTCTTTCGAGAGCATCGGCCCTTGGGTCAAGATCGGCAAGGGCTGGAAGTTCGGCTAACTTGCAAATGTTATTTATATGCAGTCCCGTAGGTCGGTTGGGCTTTTTCAAGCTAACGTTATAACAGTGGCGAGCTTCACGATTGTCGCTGTGAATAGTCACAATGAGGTTGTCCTGCACAGAAAACTTAACGCAAATATGAATTGTAGATAATATAGCCCCGAACCGATTCAAGAAAGGTTGGCCAAGGATTAAATTATATGGACTAAAACAGTCGACAATTAAATATTGGACATCTGGAGTTTTTGATAATGGATGCTCACCAAGTGTGGTTTGTAACCACACAGATCCCATTACCGGACTCTTTCCCCTGAAAAATTGACTAAATCTCTAGTAGAAGGTTGAAGCATGTTGTTACTTAGCTTCATTTTCTGAAAGGTAGAGTAGAAAAGAACGTCAGCATTGCTTCCCAAATCCAACAACACTTTTCGTACCAAGAGATCTCCGAGCTGAATGGTGATGACGACTAGGTCGTCTAAATTTGTTGTATTAGTGTTGAAATCAAAGTCTTGGAATGTCATTTGAGGAAAATGTGATAGTGCTTGGTTGTTGCCGAGTTTTCCTTCAACTGATAACATAGCTCGATATGAATGCTTTCTTGCCAAGTTTGATGCTCCTCCACCTGCAAAACCCCCTAGAAATACAATTAATAACTCCTCTTAGGTGATCGGGGTGACTCGAGGTTGTCCTTTCTTTGTCACGAGAGTGCTGTCCTGCCAACGAATTGTCAGTAAGAAATGGGGTACGCCTTTGTATGTGGTCGTTGATATATTTGTCCAAGTGATCTTGCCGAGCTAGTCGCTCTAGGAGGTCCTTGGCGATGACGCACTCGTCAGTAGTGTGGCCATGCTTCTCATGGAAATTGCAATATTTGGTTTTGTCGACATTTTTTGCATCTTGATAGGTGCCGGCTTTTCACGGAGGCTTGATCAGTTTGGAGTTGAGAATTTCTTTGATGATGTCATCCCTCTTTGTATTGAACTGAGTGTATGACTCATAATGAAGGGTTAGTTTGAAATTTTTCTTATTGTCCCGAGCTTTATCCTCGTCTTTGTACTGGGGTTTGTCAAACTTCCGAGCTTGTCGAAGTTCCTCAATATCCATTTGTCCTTTTGTCTTTTTGCGAAACTCGGCCAGGGTCTTTAGCTTGGCTACTGCAATTGCTTCTTGGAATTTTTCTGGTCGGAGTCCACTCTTGATGGCGTGCAAATGCACTTCGGGATGGAGATCTGGTATGCTCATGGCAACTTTCGTAAAACGAGTCATATAGTCCTTCAAACTTTCATTATGGCCTTGTTTGATTGTATTCAGGTAGTCTGAGTCATGTAAGTAGATTGCAGATCCCGCAAAGTAATCTTCGAAAAGCTTTGCTAGTTCCCAAAAACGAGAGATAGAATCTGCAGGCAAAGAACAAAACCAATCAAGTGCAGGGCCGTCTAAATAAAATGGAAAACAACGACATAAGACGGAATCGGAAGCACCGTTTACGATCATTATGGATATGAATTTTTTGAGGTATTTCTTTGGATCTCCTAACCCGTCGTAGGGGGTTAAGATCGGTGGCAAAGTGAACTTTCTTGGTAGCTCAAAATTCATAACTTCGGTTGTGAATGGCCCTACAGAGTTATCAGGCTCGGTATCCTCTTATCTGGCTGACCATCCTCGTTTTGCGGAGGCTGGGCTTCTTCATTCCGTGGAGGTCGAGCGTCTTCAACTCGAACCATTTCAGAAACATGCGTCGAACGAGATTGGTGCTCTTCATCCTCTGGTTGTTCATGACGATCATTATTGTTTTCAATCCGAGCATTCGCTAACTCGGCAATCTGATTCGACATTCTTTGATTTTCTTCTGTGATGCGTTGATTTGCCTCCGCCATACGTTGGTTGGCTTGTTGTAGCTCAGTTACCATCCGAAGAAGTTCATATGGTGTAGGTGGAGGCGCGTCAGCCATGGATGCTCGTGACAGTACTGAGGCCGATGAATAGGAAAGACTTTATATTCTCGGCCCCACGGTAGTCGCCAATTGTTCTCGGGTGAGTAACCTGGACGTAACTCGGTTTCTGAGAGTCGACGCCGAGCTATAGACTTGCAAAATCTGAGCTCTTCGTCCAGAGAGATATCTAGTCCCGGAGAGTATGAACAAAGGGGGAGTGTACCTGCAAAAGGCATTCCGATGCTTAAGCTAGTATTGTGTATTCAATGTGTCATCCGAAGATGAAAATATCATACCTTTATAAGTGAGGTAGAATAAGTCAGTTATGCTTCTGTCCGTTACCTGTGTTTGAAAAGCAATTATTATAGATTGGTAGGTTACAATATTTGGTCGGACATTTTGTTTTAGGTTATAATCCGTTGAGCCGAATTATAACGCATAATGCCGAGTTATAGAACATGATGTCGAGTTATGGCTTTTGATTTGTAACAGCCATATCAAAAGGTATAATTATTAATGTTATTTTTTTAAAATTTTCTATTAGTTTAAATTAAAAAAAAATTCTATAATAATATGATATCAGAATTATGTATCTAAAAAATTTAGAATTCGATTCTTAATAAATTTTAAAAAAAATAACATAAAGTAAATAAAAAAATGTCTATAAAACAATTAAGCAAAAAAAAAAAAAAAACTTCTTACTTAAAAGAACATATTAAATCTATAATCACTATTCATATTATTTTTTTCAGTCATTTTAAATTTTTGAAATAAAGTGATTTCACCACAATTTTTTTGAACTCGGTATTATTCATTATTTTATAATAACTAGTTGTATGTGGCTGTTATCTTGTGGCTCGCACCTCGAGACTTGCCCATGCCATACTTGCTTTATGATTCTCCACTTTGTTAAAAGAATCTGTGTAGCTTTGCCGCATTCCATGCATTCAGTTTCGAGTTTTTTTACCTTGTCTTTTCATATACTCTTATTATATATCTTCATAAAAAACAAAAACAAAAACAGCCCCATCCAATGATGAGAATATAAGAAATGTAGTTCACATAATTCAACTAAATAAGAACTAGCTTCCAAAACTCACGTTTTATGCCCTTTCAAATTGAATACAAAAAATATATACTTTCTCAAAAAACGAAAAAATGACCCTATAAAGACAAAAATTAAGACAAAAGAAGAAACAAATTAAAATACCACTCATCATATATATAGCATATATATATACAAAAAAAGTCGCTGTGAAACACGCTTCCAACATTATTGACCTAACATTTAATTATTTTGTCCCTCTATATAGTTTTAACGTTTAACTTACCACACCCCAAAAAAAGGAAAAAGAAAAAATTTAAACTTATGTATCACAATTCACAACCTTTAATTGGTATATAGCTAGCTGGTATTTAGTTTCCATGATTATTATTCAGCAAAACGCCTCCATATTTGACTTGCCATTGTTGAAATTTCATTGGTTTACTCAAACTTGTTTACAATTAATGAACTTGGGCAAACATCAAATCATCAAATCCAATTTACATGTGTTGTGTTATATATAATATATATGTTTATTCCTTTATCGAAGTTGATTAATGATATAATATAACATAATTATTACATTTTCAAATCGACAGAACGTACGTTAGCAATAATATGACTTCTAGTGTTTGAAAATATGGTGAGTACATTTTGATTTTTATGGAAGGATTTGTGTCATTTTAATTGGGTGTATAGCGTTGGAGTGAATTATTATATATGAGTAGAATGACACTTATTTTTTAGTTTTGTTTGATTTGGAGACCTAATAAACTCTTATCAGTTTTATTATTGACTGTTATATATATTCTATGAATTCTCCTGTGTTTTAGATGAAGAAAAAAAGATAAAACTATATTAGGTATGACAATCACAGTGATAGCTAATGTAATTTTAGATTACTAATTTATATTATAGAGTTAGACACAGTTAGTGACGGATCCAAAAAATTTTATGAGTGGGGCAAAATATACATAATATGATAATAATTTTTATAATTATATTTTTTATTATAAAATATAATTAGTCTTTAAATTATTTAACCAACAAATTAAAATATTAAAATAATAATTTAAATAATAATATATAAATTAAAATTTCATTTTTTTAGGTTTTATATTTTAAAAAGATTAAATAATCTTTTCATTGTCAATATAATCAAATATCTCTCTTTATATATATATATATTGTTAAATAATCATTTAAAAATTTATATTTCATACTGTTAAAAAATCGATTCTTTATAATATTCATATATAAAAAAGTTTTTTTAACTGATTTTATTCTAGAAAAAACTAAAGTTAACTTTAAAAAAAACTACCAATAAATGAACATACAGTATTATTTTGATTTCTTATTTATTATTATTATTATTTAACTATTTTTTATTTAATAGTCAATATAAAATTAATATTTTTATTAGTCATTTTTAATTTAATATTAAAATTAGTTTAATAAGATAATATATTTAATTTAACAGAATAATTTTATATATTTATAATCAAATCTAATAAAATATTAGGTTGAATTTTATTAACTATCAAATATTTTTATTATTTTAAAATTAAGATGTTAACTTAGTGGTAATTTATAGAAGAGAGAATAATATTTTAAAATATATTATTTTAAATGAGTAAACAATTAAAATAGTATCGAAAAATTTACATCGCTAATAAAAAATAACTCTAAAAGGTGTTAACAACAAATAAGTCCCAAAAAATTAGATATACGTTAAATATATATTCTAAAAAAAGACTTTAAATGTCATATTTTGATGTAATTTTTTGTAAATAATATTAAAAAATAAGATGTTTTCATTCTCAAAAATTTATAATTTTATGTCAACAAAATTGTTTTAAAATTTTTTAATTGTGAATGACTATTTTTTTTTTTGAAAAATAAGAAAGAAAAATCTAGAGATTAAATTTTGTTCTAAATATTTTTGTGCATCTTCTAAATATTTATTCAAATGTTAAAAAAATAATTTAAATTAAATGGATATGTCATTTGTTAAATACAAAATTTTTTTGTCACTTTTAATAAATATAATATTTATTAGTTATTTTTATCGCAATTTTCAAATCATTCAACGATTATTTTGTCTGCGCCTAAATTTTTTAGATATCAAATTGGTAGTTATCTCTGTTTTGAACAAATAATCAAATATATAACTATATATATATATATATATATATACACACACAGAGCAATAATGATATTTACTAAGTATATAAACAAATTTTTTCAAATTTTAAATTTGTTTATTAGTTGTAATTATAAATTAACAAATTTATAATTATTTCACTCTTTTTTTTAAAGGTTATTGTAATAAGTTTATTTGAATCTTGAATTACCATTTATTTTACATAATTGAAATTGATTAATGAAGTTCAATTATAATGGATCAAATTTAATTATATAATAAAAAAAATAAATTTTATTACTATGTATTAGTTAAAAAATTTTTAAACTTCACTTGGGATACTTGCCCCACTTCCTTGAATATGAATCCATCCCTGTATATAGTAAATTTTTTAAAATAATAAACATATAAAAATGTAACAGAATAATAACAAAAATATTTTTTAAATGAATAAAAATAAAAGTAGTGACGATTAGAAATTGATGCAAATTAGTGCTGACCAATTTTATCAGTTTGTGATGGTTATCAAAGTACCACAAAATAAGTCGCTAGAAATTATTAAGCTGCATATGGAAGAGAGACTGAGATTGAAAGATAGAAATCGAATAAGTTTTTATATTATGTTTGGTGTAAAATGTACTAAACTGAGTTATATTTCAATATTATGTTTGGTTTAAGATAAATATGGAGATGAGAAGTAGATTTGGAATTCGAAAAATTAAACGATCGTATTTCTAAAAAGAAACATTATAAAAGTTTTAGTCTTCTCTATCTCTAAAAATTTCAGTTCTCTGTATTCCCATTTTCTAAAAGTATTGAAAAGATTGAAATTTTGTATTTCAAAACTAAAATTTTAGTTTCAATCTTTGATTACCAAACACAATACTCAATTTTGTTTCTCAATTTTAGTCCCAGTCCCAAAAATAAATGTAGCCTTAAAGATTGCCACAAAAGACAATGACAAATTCCAAGTTGCCACATTGCAGCAAAAATTTACATTCTCTTCTTCTAAAAGATGCTAAAATGATACTTTCCTCCTCTCTATTTATAAAATGTACACTTCATTCTCTTATAACTTTTAAAAAATCTCCTATTTAACCTATTTTAATTTTTTTTTTGTGTTAACTATCGTCAATTTTATCCATTTTATAAGAAAAAAGTAGATTTTTTTTTACAAAAATATCTTTTAGCAAAAATTTAATTTTTTACAATTAAATTTTGTTGACCAAAATATCCTTTAACAAATTATTTTTTTAGTGACTAAATTATATTTTTACCAAAATATCCTTTAAAATATTTTTAATAATTAAATTTTTTTTACTAAGTTATTCTTCAATAATTTTTTAGTTACTAAATTATAATTTTATCAAAAAAATTTTTAATAACAATTTTTTTTTTGTATGTTTTACTGTTAATCTTATGATATCAATGCATATTATTAAACATGATTTTACAAATTTGGTTTAATATTTTTTTTTATATTTTTTATTAGTCTCGTAGGAAAGAATTTTTTAATTTAATATTAAAATAATATGCATCGATATCACAATTTAATTACTAAAAAAATAACATTGAATGGTATATTTTAAAAGATATTTTGGTAAACATACAATTTAATCACTATAAAAAGAATTTGTTAAAGGATATTTTGGTATACAAAATTTAATCACAAAAATAAAATTTTTGTTAAAGATATTTTATAAAAAATAATAAAATTGACATTAGTTAACAAAATTTTAAAATGAGTTAAAGAGGAGATTTTTCAAAAAAATATAAGAGAAAAAAGTATATATTTTATAAATAAAAAGAAAAAAAATTTTATTTTAGCATCTCTTAAAAGAAGAGAGTAAAATTTTTTAGAAAAACAAAAAGACAAATTCCATGTCACCACCCACAATATTTGATATAGTTGCAAAACTATTTTTTATTGAGTAAATGTTCAATCCGGTCCCTAACCATTTGAACGACAGACAAAACACCCCTTAAAGACATGAAATTAACCCATCGAACCCCAACCACACATGAAACTGCTTATAGTGGACCTTGCAACCGGATCTAAGAAGGTGGAGTGATGACATGTCAGTTTCTTCACCACCTGGATACTGTCTTTCTCCAAATTGAGACCAATTGACCCATCCAAATTTTAGAAACGACATCGTCAAGGCTGGATTGAATCTTCTCTAAATTAGGGTTCGGATCTTTGTTGGAGCTACATTTGAGGATTACTATATGCAAGTCATGACTGGAAAAGATGGTGGTTGCTACTCACAAAACAAAACTGAGACGGGTGCCAATGCACAAAGCGAAGGTTCAAGTGCGATGCTGGGCTTGACCAGTAGCTTTCGGAAAGGTGCAAACAGTAGGAAAAAAAATTTACAGCACCTACATGTAACTGTGGAACATATGCCATATTGTTTGAATCAAGCACTATAGACAATCCAAACAGACTCTTCTTCGGGTGCGCCTATTTTAAGGTAAACACATATTGAAGTGGGATATTCTCCAGTTTCACATTATTTCTTTCTTTCTTTTTCTTTTCTTTCTTGTGTTAGCAAGTTCATGTATTGTTACAGACCAGAACTTTTCACTGTAAATTCTTTGCTTGGATGGATGGATATGTGACATCTTTCCATGCTAAAGATGTTAGTTCTAATGAATTGGTGGACCAAGTTAAGAGATTGGAAGAGAAGTTGGAATCCATGGAGTTGTTGATGGCAAAGGATAGAGCAGGGATGAAAGCTAAGAGTACTAAATGTAAGACTATTCCAATATTGTTGGTTGGAATTATAATGGCACTGTCATTTTGGGTCCTATTCAGCGGACTGTATGGTTGAAAAATTTGGTTCTTAGTTTATAAGAACTAGGTTAGGATATCAAAATAGGGTTGTAATATGGATATTTTTTGTTGACAAATGTGTGAGTTTATATGTAATACGTATATTTTGTAACCTTGAGGATGAAAATAAGTTGTTATTTTCTTCTATATTTACTGCATGAATACTAGCAACTTCATTGTGATAGGTGATCCAGGTTGACAAAAGGAACCAAAAGACCAGAACGGGTAACATTATCAGAGTACTTGTAACCAAATTAGTAGTAGATAAGTGCATTTAAGGTACTCAAAATACATAAAATGAGTCAACCAAAATACATAACTAGAATAATCACAACAGAGACGATGTCTAAGCCAATTCAGTACTGCTACACAACATAAGTAAACTAAATCAAAATACAACTGAGCATTAAGTCTAATAGCATTTAAGCCAAACTAAAATATGGGATCCCATGTACTACAAGAAGACCTTTCAAAAAGAGTATTTCATGGTGAAAATGTTTATTAATCCTTGTTTGGTAGATTTCTGCTTTAGCCTGAACCTTATCCTAGTGTTTGCCATTGCAACCTTAGGAGCTTCAGGTTGAACCACAGTGAGCTGTTAACATAAAGACAATCAGTACAGATAAGTACACAATGGGCTTCAAATACACAACAATAAAAATAGTTGCGGTTACCTCTAACTGTAGGACAGATTGTGAAACATTAATTTCATCTGCCTCACCTATGGGCCTCTTTAGCATCTTTTTTTTTGTTCTTCCTGGCCTTTTCCTATATGAATGCAAAAGTGGACTTCAATACTGATCTTGATAACATACACAACACAACAATTAAATCCACACAAACATTATGTACTTGCAAACTAAAAGGATCCATTACCACTGAGCTGACCAAAGGTTCATCAGTGACATCTGCAGTACCTATGTGAGCAGAATTTTTAGCTACGTATATCAACTAAGGACATGTCTCTTCTGTACATCTAGCTCTGGCCCTCTCTTTTTTATTTTTGATGTACATACAATCCCTGTCTTTCCACACAAAAATATCCTTCAAAACTACTTTAAACCTCTCCATTGTTGCGAATTGCATTCCCAACTCAAACCTAACATTGCCTTCATTGCCCTCATTGAAATCAGGACCTGCAATAACCTTTTCATCCTCTGATGAGATAGGGGTATGAAACTCTTCAGAGACATAATCATAAATTATTTTCTCTTCAGACTCACTTCCAACATTTAGGTCTCTGACACCTGCTCCTACTGGACTATTATTTAAATCCATATCCTCACCAGCCACCACTGGAGCATGAGGCCCAACTCCTGCATTGGGTTCGACTCCACTTGCACCTAACTCATCACTAACTCCTGAACCATTATTCCCTGAATTCTTTGCAGCTGACCCACTTGTCCCTGCTGCACTCTCCATACCCTTCCTTAAAACATGTCCCTTTCTCCTCTTTCTTCCTTTTTAGTCTCTCTTAATGATTCTAAATCACTGTTCTCACTCTCATAACCAAATGGAGGTGGCTTGTATGCTTCATCTTCTGCACTTTCATAATTATCATTTGAAGAAGAAGAAGATTCTGTCTCTACAATCACATGTTCTACGATCACAGGTTCTTCACTAATAGAATGCTCAAAAAATACATAAAACTTCTTTAGGTGATCATTGTTAAGGATGCAGTCACACATGTCGTTAATCTCTTTGTCATCCTTCAGAATGTGCAATCCAAGCTTTATGTTAGAGCAATTACAGTCCAACCAATACATTGTTTTGTATTCCAGATACCCTAAACTCTTAAGCAGTTCTTCCAAGTCTTTCTTATTCATAAGATCTACATCCATGGGATGAAATTTTGTCACCTTCCCATCTCTGTAACGTAAAATTTCACTTCCCTCTCTAATAAATTTGCCACCATAATAAAACACAGGCACAACAAAAACAGACATTTACATCACATTAAAAAATGACATTATATACACTTCAAAACATCGATTGACATAAATTTTGGAACTTCAACCCAAACAATTTAAACGCAATAAGGATAAAGAATTGTGATTTTTCTGATCAAATATACTTGACTAAAACAAGTTTAGACTTTGAACATCCCTACTTTGCCCTAATTTATAGATAAATAATTATAAAAAATTTAACCCTAACAAAGCCAATTTCTCAACCAGTACAAAGTTTTCATCATAGCTTTCTATTACAGAGTACGACCTATCTGATGTTCTTCACTCACGCTAAGTAAAACATGAAAAAAAAGGAAGAAGAACAGAAATTTCACTCACCGTGGCCGACTACTTTTGCAATGCAGTACCATCGCCACAAACTTGCCGTCCCTGGAAGTTTATGAGTACATGCCTTAACTCGCAAGTCGTCAACGTCAGGTATAGTTTTTGGAGGGAATGAAGATGCAAGGTTTGTCTGGGTTAGAGTAAAGCGTAAATGACAAAGGAGAATGTGGGGTTTTATAGAAATTCAAAACAGCCTTCACGACACCATTTCTAAAATTGAAAGGGGTCAATTGGTCTCAATTTGGAGGAAAACAATATCCACGTGGCAAAGAAATTGATATGTCATCGCTCCACCTTTTTCCATTCGGTTGCAGGGTCCACTGTAAGCAGTTTCGTGTGTAGTTAGGGTCCGATGGGTCAATTTCATATCTTTAAGGGACGCTTTGTCCATTGTTCCAATAGTTAAGAATCGGATTGAACATTTACTCATTTTTTATTACCTTAAAGAACGGTGCTCCACCAAGCACGTTAACTCGTTTAGCAGCGATTTTAAACCGTTGCAAAATATTTTCACCATTTTCCAAACTAACTATAGTGTAAGATGACGCAACAAACTTAAGATAAAAATATAAAAAGATATTGATTACCTAGAAATTTAATATTTATTATTATTATTATTATTATTATTATTATTATTATTATTATTATTATTATTATTATTATTATTATTATTATTATTATCAAGTCAGTTTAAATAAAACAAATGAATGTCTTCATTAACCGCTATGAGTTTTGGTTTACACTTTACAGTGAACAATATATATTCAATTATTAAGTAATAATGCACACGTGTTTTCTAAAGGTGCTGAGAGGGTAACATTTTGCCAGACAAAGCGTTCAATCCAACTATTAACCAAACTTAAAATATTAAATTTATAATTTTAATTGTGTAAATTATATCAATTAACTGCATTTATAAAATATTCTTGCAACTCTTTTTAAGGAATCCTTTTTTATGTTATTTGATACTACAAATTAAAATAGTGATAAGTATGTGAATTGTGAAGTACGAAAGTGTAAGAAACTTGAAATTGCCATGTTTACCAAATGAAGTTTCACTAATTTATCTCTTCAATTCTAAATTTAACTAGCGATGGAGATATTCAAGAGAAATCATTTTTAGCAATTTAGAACTAATTACTAATTAAGTGTCTAATTTTTTGCATGAATTAAAAACAAAAAAAAAAACCATGCTGCATAATATTAGAAATCAATAATCTATATAGAAATACAAAATACTCTAGAAAACATTAGTTATAATCAAACTTCACAATATAAATGGTATGATCAAACTTTATACATTATATAATCATTTCGTAAATAATATAATCATGAACAAAAGTATAAAAATACAACAGTGGATCATTGCGGTGCATGTTTTTGTCTTCATGAAACGTTTAATTATTTTGCTGATTGATTATTTGACAAAAAAAGATTATGGGAAACATTACAACATGTATATAAATTTAAAATAAAAAGATGGAATATGAGATATTCATTATCAAAAGAGAAGAATTTCAAAACTTATAAAGAGAATGCAATTTATATAGTTATATATAGATTTGAAATTTAAAATAAAAAGATAAAGGTGAGAAATGCTTAATTAAAACGGTACACTCCATTCTTAGAGAGAGAGAGAGAGAGAGAATTATTTTAAAAAATACTTATTAATAATAAAAAGCTATCAAAAGAAGTTATCAAATTTTTTATTCACTAGATACATTAAATTACTATTTTTTAAATCGTTTTAATTTAAAGGTTGTTGGTAGCAAAATCTTTTTTTTTTTTTAAATTAAGTAGGAAAAAGAAAACCCCCTAGATTATAAGATGTGGTACATCATATACCCTTTCCAACCAAAAGAACTAAAAATAACTCGAATTTAGTAAATGATAGAGGCTAGACAATGTCAAAACATTTTAAGTACAATAACAAAAACTTTTTTGTTTTAAGCTAATTTTACATTATAGTACTTTATTTACACTTGAAAATTTTCTAGATAGATTCCACTTGGATCAAAGATTTATTACTAATTTAATTAATTATTTATCACTGGTTCCGTAACGAAGCATCCATGACAGGGAAATAATGCAACTGAGCGACAACAAACCTTTTGTTTCATTGTTTGGTGGTATCCATTTTCATTTGTCTTCAAAGATTCAAAGAACAACTTGGCAGTGAAAGAAAAAAAAAAGCATATTCCATAGCATTATATTCTCTAACAAAAGTTACCAATGTGCATTGCATTGCATTACCGAAATCTAATGCAATGTGGCATCAATTGTCAAAGAAAAAACCTGTTTTTTAATACCTTATTTCGTGGGAATACTACAAAAATAAATATACTAATTAAATTCATTTTTATTTTTATATGAAAAGGTGTGTTAAGCTTTCTTGCACTTCTCAGAAAGAGTAGGTATATTTTTTGTTTCTATAAGTAATTAAATTATATTGAATCGAGTATGTGAATCCGACAATGGCCGGGCAAAACGCCAAGTTCTGAATTAAATGCAATCATTGACTAAGCCCAAACATATTGAAGACTGAAAACAATTTTAAAATAAGCAATAAAATATATAGTTATTTTTTTAATTTATTTTTTCGGTCGGATTATTATTTCTTGTTTAATGTATAGTGTATGATGAAATGTTGGTGGGTATTAACCGCTCAATAGAAGAACCTATTTAAATTTTATTTGACTTTTCATTTATTTTCATCTTTCACCCCGTAAACAGTTCCAAGATGTTGACTCCAATCATTGCCAAATTTTAAATTTGCCTTGTGATTCAATATATTGCTCAGTGCCTGAATGTAGTTAACTATCTAGTTAGGTGTATTACCAAAACCACAAATGAAAACTACCCACAAAATCAGAACGATTGTTGAAATAAATCAAGAATTTTAGAATGTTAAAAACAAGAGGGTAAAATGAAAAAAGAGTTATCTATTATTCAGTAAGTTGAACAATAATACAACATATAATGCTACATATAAATGTTGAAAAAATTAAAATAATAAAAATATAATATCCTATAATAAATATACAGATATACTAAATAAATATAATTGATACTAATTAATTCTAATTATACTCTAACATCCTCTTTAAACTCAAGTGAGAGCTAAAGATACCATCTTGAGTTTGGATATTAGAGCCTAAAAACGAGTAAGATGATGAGTTTTCGTGAAGATATCAGCAGTTTGATCTAGAGTCCCAACAGCTTTAAGACGAACAACATCAATAAGGAGGCGTTGCCGGATAAAATGGCAATCAATCTCAATGTGTTTGGTACGTTTATGAAAAAACATCATTATGAACAATCTGAATAGCATTGCGGTTGTCAAAATAAATATCAATTGGGGATGACTGAGGGGCACCCAAGTCTTCAAGAAGCCAACGAATCGAGACAACTTCAGCAGTGGTGTCAGCAAGAGCACGGTATTCAGCTTTAGTGCTTGATCGAGCAGTGAACGTTTGTTTCTTGGCTTGCCAGAAAATGAGAGAGTCACCAAGAAATAAATAATAACCAGTAGTAAAACGACGATCAGTGGGATCACCAACCCAATCAACATCTGAGTACGCCTGAAGAGTTAAGAATGAGTGGGCAGAAAAGTGAAGAGTGAAGACCATGAAACAGAGTATCTTTAATGTAGCGAAGAATGCAAAGAACTACATCATAGTGAGTAGTATGAGGAGCTGACAAGAACTAGCTAAGAACATGAACTGCATAGGCGATGTCTGGTCGTGTGAAATCAAGTAGACAAGACCTCTAACTAACTGTCGATAAAGAGTAGAATTATCCAAAACAGTGCCATCCATAGGAGTAAACCGAACAATAGACTCAAAAGAAGTAGACTCAGTGCGACTATCTGTAATTCTGGCTTGAGTAAGAAGACCAGAAACATACTTAGCTTGAGAGAGATAGATGCCATCATCTGAGGAAATGACTTAAAGGCCAAGAAAATTATTGAGAGAACCAAGATCTTTCATCTCAAAAGTGTGATGAAGAGATGCTTTAAGATCAGAGATACCATCAATATCGTCTCCAATAATGATCACGTCATCAACATACAAAAGTAGAAGAACAACTCCACGTTCACTTTTATGAATAAAGAGAGCATTCTCATGAGGGTTATAAGTAAAACCAAGATTTCATATAGTGATGCTGAACTTGTTAAACCATTCACGAGGAGCTTGCTTAAGACCATAAAGTGCCTTACAAAGGAGACAGACTTTACTAGAGGAACAAGGATATCCCAGGGGTGGTTTCATATAGAACTTCTTTTTCAAATCCCCATTAAGAAATGCATTCTTCACATCCATCTGACTAAGACACCATTTTTTTATCGCAGCAATGGCAAGGAGAGCGCGAACAGATATGAGACAAGCAACAAGAGCAAAAGTCTCTTTATAATCGATACCATACCGTTGGGTATATCCTTGAGCAGCCAATCGCGAGTTTTGATCTTGTATACCCATCTACTACCCATAATTTTGTGATAAAAAAGAGGATCAACCAAGTTCCAAGTGTGTGCTTTTTCAAGTGCATGGATTTTTACTTGCATTGCTTGTTGCCAATTTGAATTTGTGGAGGCTTCTCAAAATGACTTAGGTTCATGGTGATGAAAAATAGTAGAAAAATAATGATACTTAAAAAGATGAGGAGGTGGATTTCTTACCCTAGAAGAACGATAGGAGGGAGGAGGCATGACAGTAGAAGCAGGATCATCGTCCGGTCTTGAATCATCGGGAGATGGAGAAGGCGGAAGAGCAGGTGGCTCGAGAGGTTGACTTGAGATAAAACCCGTAGAATCATCACTAGGAAAAAGATCGATATTGGGGTTAGTGAAAAATGGTGACTGAGTATGAGGAATGGACTCAAATGAGGAGAACCTAGAAAACATGTGATGCTCCCATAATATAACATGACGAGAGATACGAATACGTCTAGAGAGAAAATCCCAACAACGATAACCCTTGTGTTCAGTGCCATAACCAAGGAAACAACACATGCGAGCTCGAGGTTCGAGTTTACTATGTTCATGAGGCTGAAGAAAAAAAAAACAGACACAACCAAAGATTCGAAGAGAACTGTAATCTGGAGAGGTATGATAAAGACGCTCAAAGGGAGTAATATTACCAAGGACATAAGAAGGAAGTCTATTGATAACATGGACAGTAGTGAGAACAGCTTCACCCCAAATACGCTCAAGACACGAAGAAGAAATAAGTGTTGCACGAACAGAGTCAATAATGTGACAGTATTTGCGTTCAACCTATCCATTTTGTTGAGATGTACTAGGGCAAGAAAATTCAGACAAAGTACCCTGTTTAGCAAGAAAATTTAAAATTTTAGAGTCATGGTATTCCATAGCATTATTACGTCAAAAAACTTTAATGACCTTGGAAAAGTGAGTTTTACTCATAGTGGCAAAGTTAAAATAAATCTGAGGCAGCTCATGGCGAATAGTCATCAAATAAACCCAAGTAAAGCGTGAATAATCATCAATGAAAACTACAAAGTATCGAGTCCCTCCCATAGAGGCAGTGGGAGCAGGGACCCAAACATCAGATTGGATAAGATCAAAAGGAGAGCAAGCAAGAGATGAATTATTGTGAAAAGATAAAGCTAGTTGTTTTGTAGTTTGACAAGAAATGCAATCAAAACACTCATTATTAACTTGACCTAAAACAACCTTAGACACAAGAGGACACAATTTTCCTAGGGAGCTATGGGCAAGATGATGATGCCACAAGTGAAGGGTATACGGAGAAGAAACAGCATAGATATTTGACGTAGGAGGAATATGAAGATTCTCGAGCTCAAAAAATCTTCCGACCTTACGCCAGTTTTGATGATTTATCCCGTTCGACGATCCTATACACGGCAATCAGAAATAAAAAAATTGAGATCAAAACCGATATCAACAAGTTGACCAACAAAAATAAGATTAAAGTTTAATTTTGGAGTATCAGGGAGATTAAGATTTGACTGTGAAATAAAATCCTTATGTGTCTCATGCAAGAGGGAAACCATCAGCATTGTTGACAGAAGGTGCATTTATAGTGGTAGACAAAGACGAGTAAAGATGATGCAAATGAGACATGTGATAAAAGCAACCAAAATCAAAATACTATTTAGAATTACCTAGAGGAGTAGAAAAAGCAACAGTAGTACTACCAGAAGAGAAAAGAAGATACTTAAGAATAGACACAATATCAGATAGAGAGACAGGTAAAGCTGGTAGATTCAATAGCAGCAGCAGAAGCAGGCACATTCTTGGAGAAGTTGGGATGAGAATGATACTTGATTTGATCAGGACGTGGTGGGCGAGTAGGACAGGTAGTAATCAAATATCCCGAGAGCTTACAATAATGGCAAAACAATATTGGGCAATTGAAGGCAATATATCCTTTCTGCTTGCTGGTGCGGAATTTGAATACCACAACTGAACCGGCAAGTGTACCGGGTCGTACCAAGTAATACCTCAGGTGAGTAAGGGTTGATCCCTCGAAGATTAATGGATCAAGCAACAATAGTCAATTGATTATTCTAGTCAGACAATCAAAATTTAGAGTTTTAATAGCAAATAACATAAAAACAAAGAATTAAATAAAAACAAACTAAAATTGGTTAAGAAAATAATATGATAAAAATAGTTAAGGTGTCATAGATATTTAAATTTCTGGATTAATATTCAATGTTAACTACCCTGATCATGCAAAGATTATGTTCATGGCAAACTATATGTGACTAAACCCAAATTCTTTAGACCTTTTTACTCTCCTCTAACCTTCATCAACCGCCAATTCCTTGGTCACATGATTCCAATTAGAGGGTTAAGTTTAAAACTACTTTATGAGCCGCACAAACCCTAGATACCCAAAAATAAGACGATTATATGTCACGTATCGCGTTAAATCCAGATAAATAGAGAGTTGTGAGGATTTGAATTCAAGATGTAATTCTAATGATATAAGTTTTCTAAGATTCAAATAGAATTCAAGTTGAATTAGAGTTATTTCCCAATAATCACTAATTCTTAGGATGAAGAACGAAACCAATTCTTAAACAATAATCAAAACATTAATCAAAAGTAGAAGAACAAATAATTATTAATCCATCAAAGTAAATAGAGCTCCTAACCTTAACAATGGAGGCTTAGTTCCTCATGGAGAAAATAAACCCTAGTAGAGAAAAGTATGAAAGTGTGGAATGAAAATTTAGGAGATGAGGAGAGGAAAAAGGAGCGAAACCCTAGGTCAATATCTCTTCTCCTTTTAGATCTAATCCTAATTAAGTAAAATATATTTTCTAAAACTAAATAATATATTTTCCTATTTGTAATTAAAATAAAGTTTTAATCAAAATTAAATAATATCTTCGTTGATGGCTTCAATTGGCGTGGGGACCATGCCTTGATGATTGGCTAGCACCTAACTTCACAAATGTGAAGTTAGACTTGGATGAGGCAGCACGCAATTGAGGATTTAGCTTGCATCTGGCGCCTAACTTGGAAAATTCCAAGTTAGGTGCCACCTTGGCAGCGAGCATATGAATGAGTCTTTGATCTTGGCACCTAACTTCAGGATTATGAAGTTAGGCGCTGCCGTGGCAGCACGCAATTGAGCTTTAGTTCTTCTTCCGGCGCCTAACTTGGGAAAACCCAAGTTAGGCGCCAATATGGCCGTGAATGTTAGAGGAGAAGTGTGTACTATTATACATCATTGGAAAGCTCTGTAAGTTAGCTTTCCAATTCCACTAAAATCACGTCAATTGGACATCTGTAGCTCAAGTTATTCCCGTTGGAGTGCAAGAAGGTCAGGGTTGACAGCATCATTCACTTTCTTCTCTTCTTCTATAAAACTCTGTCAAATCCATCCGAATGCTACTTGAAATAAACAGAAGTACACACAACTCAAAGTAGCATTCACAGTAGCTAAAAAGTAATTAAATATTGATTAAACTTAACAATTTAAATGCAAATTCACTAGGAAAAGATAGGAAAGACGCTCAAGCATCACTTGCACATTCGACATTCAATAAAGGGGGGTAGGTGACCAAAAGAATGACATCTTTGGCAAAACTTACCCTGCCTGTATGTAGGCTAAAAGACATCCAATTTTTCCATAATAGTAGAGACAAAGACGGAAGAGAGAAGAAACTGCAAAATTGGGACAGAAATAAAAAAAACGGAAGGCAAAATCGGAAAGAGCTCACCAAAAAACTTTAGGGAGGGTCCCACTAGCAACCACGTCAGCCACCATGTCAGCAGAGGAGGACACGTGGCGACGCCAGATTGGAGGAAGAAAACACGTAAAGGATGACATAGCTGTGAGATTGAGCTCGGCTCTGGCGTCGGGTCAGGGCGGGGAGGGTCGTTGCATGGGCTACAATGTGGGTTGACTAAAGCTATGTATCTTTGACACGTAGACAGTTCTGGAGCACTGATTTGGGACGCAGATCAACGAATCTGGATGCGTTTGAAAGGGAGAAAAGGTGATGGCGGACAGGGAGCTTGCGGCGGCGCGTCAAGACGTTTCAGGAGACGTGGTTGGGCTCATTGGACTCAAGACGATGGGACGAAGAGAATGGTGTGGTCACTGACATAAGAAAACGTCAGAAAAGAGATCAAAAGTAAATGAGTAAATGAGTTTGAAGAAACTAACTAATAGTAAGTGAAAAATACAATTTTATGTTCTTGAACCATATTTAATAATGTGTGTTATGAAAATAATATTAATGGCCTCTTTTTTATGTGCAAGTTATAGTTATTATTTTATTGAGGCAATTCTATTTCTAGAATTTGAGATTCTATATGGAGAAATAATAGCTATCCTAGTATTAGCTTCCTGGCCAGACGATATTGACCTTATTTGAAAATACCCAATTCAATCCAATTTATTCGGGTTTAGTTTGAAAAGTGTCAAGATCAGAAGTGGGGAGAGAGATAGAATTTGAAAGGTATCAAGATCAGAGAGAGAGAGATAGAGAGAGAAAGAGAGAGAGAGAGAGAGAGAGAAAGAGAGAGAGTAAATTGGAGAAAATCAACTGACTAAACTGAAAAGGTTACAAGGTTGTTATTTATACATAGAACGAGTAATATCAGCTCACCATTTTTTCTAACTAACTATCTAATAACATAATTAACTGATAACTTATACTAATTGCCTAAAATGTTCGCTCAAATAGAAATGGGTTGGCATATGCTAATTATCTTATTATCCCCTTGAAGCTAAAGTAGGTTTGTTCTATAGACTTTGAACTTGTCCCGAAACTTGGGAAAGGCTAGAGTTGATAAAGGTTTGGTTAGTGTGTCTGCCAGTTGGTCTTGTACTGGGATGTGTTGAACAAAGGTTTTTTTCCGAGTGATGTAGTCTCTAACAAAAGATTGATCCATGGCACAGTGCTTAGACTTGTTGTGTAGAATGGAGTTTGTTGTCAAGCGTACAACACTTTAGTTGTCACAGAAAATTACTGGCTTCTAGTGATTATGATTTTATCGACATACACTAGAATGTAGGTAGAGGCTGAGCTGGTGAACCTAGTAAAGAGGGAGATATCTGACTTGGTGCTGGTGAAGCCAAAGCTATTGAGAGCTGAGCTGAGTTTTACAGACCTTGCTCTTAGCACCTTCTTGAGGCCATAGAGTGACCTCTACAGTTTGCACACTATTTGCAAGTTTGGAAATGTGAACCCTTCAAGATGGACTATATAGACAATTTTTGACAAGTTACTGTTTAAGAAGGCGTTATTGAAATCATACTGATGAATTTTTCATCCTTTTGGCTTTGGCTGTGCTCAACATGACTCTAAATGTTGTTGGCTTGATAACTGGGCTGAATATTTGGTCATAATCAACTCCCTGCTTCTGGTGAAAGACCTTTGCCACAAGTCGGACCTTATATTTTTTAATAGAACCATCAAGGTGATTTTTTACTTTGAAAACCCATATGCATTCAATAGGATCTGAGTGTTGTGATAGTTGAACAAGTTTATAGATTTTGTTCTTCATGAGCTTTGAGTATTCCTCATCCATGGCTGCTCTCTAATAAGCACATGTTTGAACTTGAGATACTGAAGTTAGGACATTGTTGATGAGGTCTAAAGTAGAAGTAGGTTCATGTGGTGTAGCAGAGAGAGTGGAGATGAAAGCCCTATGTTTGAAGACGCTACTCTTACTTCTAGTCTGCATTGGATGATTGTTTTGAACCATCCTTGGTTGAAAAACAACCTGTAAGAAATGAGTAGAGACTATATTTACAGCAACATCAGCAAGTTGCGCAGGTACCATAGTGGAGGAATCTACATTCATAGTGACATTAGCAGATTGTACAAGTAACATAGGTAATGAATCAAATAGTGTATTGACATTAGTTGAAGATATATAATGATTATCTATACAAAGGTTACGTGAAAGTGGTGAGATGTCTACTATGTGCATTTGATGAGTTATATGTGTGATGGTTAGTGAAAAGTTAGTAGGTGGGATGTGTGTGGTTGGTTTGTCTTTGGATGAGAGATTTTGGGATATAAGGAAAAGACTTGGATATGAAAATTCATATTCATTGAAAAGGACATTTCTAGATATGTAGATTTTGTCTGTGGGTGAGAAGCACTTGTATCCTTTATGGTCAGTTGCATAGCCTAAGAAGATGCATTTGTGATAATGTTAGTTGAATTTGTGGTTTTTGTATGGTTTAAGTAGAGAATAACATGAACAACCAAAGGTCTTAAGGAATTGGTAATTTGGTTTGGTGTTGAGGAGAGTTTCAAATAGAGTTTTGTAATTGAGGATATAAGTTGAGGTAAGGACAACTTCATCCCAAAAGGAGAGTAGGAGTGAAGCTTGAGCTAAGAGAGCAAGGGAGTGGTTTTGATGAGGTATCTGTGTTTGCGTTTTGTAGAACTATTTTGTTAGTGAGTGTATAAACAATTCATTTTGTGTTGGATGCCATTTTGGATTAGAGATTGGGTGAAGGTGGTTGAAAAAAATTTCTCCATTATTAATTTGGAGAGCTATGAGTTTATGGCCAATTTTATTTTCCATGAAATTTTTGAATTGGATGAAGGCTTCAAAAGTTTGGGACTTCGTTTACAAGAGATATGTGCATGTATATTTGCTGAATGTAAAATTTGTATACTAACTTCCTGTAAATTGGTGTAGGATCTTAAAGGTCTGAGAAAAAAATTCTAAGAACTTAGTGTATTTGGTATGAGATTCTGGATATGGTGGCTGATTGATTTTTTTTGTATAGCAGGCATTACATAGGTTGTGGGGGTACTGAGCAACAATGTTGCATTGAGAGAGGACATGGTGAGTTATTTTTAGGAAGAGTGGCCAAGCTTGTTATGCCAAAACTAAAATAGAGAGATATTGTTTGTTATCACAGTTTTTGATGCTTTTTTACTAGTTCAATACTTGTGACTAATTGTAAGAATGCAAATTATGGTACTCCAAATATTAATTACAGTGAGGTTGCCAAAAATTGTTCAAACACTGATGTATGTAATAATGCAATACCCGTAATTGCTAGCTTGAATAAAACTAATTTGCATTGCAATTATTATTTGCAGTAATTACAATGAAACAATCAACATTAGTGACTGGACTATTATCTTTAGATCTTGAGCTCTTTTTTCTAGTTGATAGATTGTGAAACCTGAATTCCATCGAAATGATACAAGTCATTCTTAAATTGGTCATGTAGAATATTCCTTGTTTTTTAAGATTTTATAGTGTCTATATAAGGCTAAATTTCGAAAAACACACCATTGTGTAATGCAAATTTAGACATACTCACTAAGTTTTTGGATATAGTAGGTACATCTAAGAGGTTTTTAAAATGAAAGGTGTGGTCAGACATATATAAATGTATCATAGATCTTCTAATATTGACAATACAGATACATGTTCCATTACCTCCATATTCCTGTTCTGGCCGTTTATACTCAAAGCTAGTGATGAGATTCATTTGGTGGAAGGTGATGTGGTGCAAGATGCCTGAGTCTGAATACCACCTTGCGTCTTGTGCATTTGAGCTGGCTACCAGTGCTTGAGATGAGCTGGAGTTTTTTTCTTGTGGTGTGTTGTGGAAGGATGCATTTGGAGGAAGAGGGCCATTGGGGTGGTGCTGCTATGGGTGTTGGTAATTTTGATTCATTGCTAAACTATATGGCCTATCTTTGTGCATAATTGACACTAAGGCTTTTCTTTTTTATGCCACGATGATGAATAAGATCTGCAACCACCACGAAAGAATCTGTCTCGATATCTTCTTTCTTGCCCTTTTCCTCTACCATAATTTCTATTATATTTTCTATCATACACATTTTTTTTATTGTCTGTTTCCATCACATTTGCTTGAGCAAGCACTAAATTAGAACGTTTTAAATATTTTTTTAAACATTTAGACCTCCCAATGTATATTCAAAGTGTTCATCCTTCGATAGAGGTGTACCAAGTGTAGCAAGAGAACTTGTTATCCGGTTTATTTTAGCAATGTACTCTGCGACTGTTAAACCTTATTTTTTGAGTCCTTTTAGTTAAGCTTTCAATATTTTTTATTTCTAACGAGCAGTGAAGTAATCTTTTAGAATCAATCATATTTCATGAGCATATTCACAATCAACTACTTTAATTTATTAATAAATATTTCATCCATCATTGATAGCATCTACGCCACGAGACATTCATCGCGCTGCTCCCAAACTTCAAACTCTGGATATATATTTTCAATTGCTTGATCTTGCTCCTAATCTTCAAACTCTGCAACCAATTGAACTTAATGCACGATAATGCGACGCTTCCATATCTTGAAATTGTCTTCGTCTAATTTGATTGTTGCTGGAAAGTTGGTGATTGATGCCAATATCTTCGAGCTCATTTGAGCTGGTGCTGTGGAAGAGAATGAAGAAGAGAGTTCTGAGGGCTCCATGGATCAGAGGCTTTGATACCATGAAAGGTATCAAGAGCAAAAGCTGAAATGAGAGACAGAATCAACTAAATGAACTGAAAGGTGATTATATGGTTGCTATTTACATACAGAGTGAGTGGTGCCTGCTCACCATTTCTCTAACTAACTATCTAACAATATTACTAACTGATAATTTGTACTAACTGCCTAACAAGATTAACAAGTTGACTCGCTACAATAGGATTGGAAGTGAAGCGGGTTGAGTTACAAGTAAGATAAAGTTCGGATTTAAGACTAATTCTACTCGAATTACCCACACTTCTCACTTATTAATGTATCTTGTTAAAACTTAGAGTAAAAAATATTTTTTTTTCTTAACGTTTGTGAATTTCTTTAAAAATATTCCTAACGTTTAATTTCATTTAAATTTGTCCTTAATATTTTTAATTTGTGTCAAAATTATCCCTATATATAAACTCTATCTAAAACGTTAGAAATAAAATTAAAAATATTCAAGAGTAATTTTAATACAAATAAAAAATATTAAATACAAAATTGAATGATTTAAAAATATTAGGAATAAAAATTAAATTAAATAAAATATTAAAATATTTATAATGAAAATTATAAATTTTAAGTACAAAAATTATATATATATATATATAACACTCTAGCTAAGGGTAAAGGGGAACAGACACACATATTCTTATTTTTGTCTAAATTCGTCAAGTCATTGAGCCAATCACTTCAATTGGTATTATAACACTTTTTTTCTTTTAATTTATAAATGATGGTTAAAACAAACCAATATATATACTAAATCACACTTGCTATAATTTTTAACATGAATCTGATTATGATTTTTGTTGCTTTTAATTTTAACGTGGATTTAATTTTGTATTTTCTATATTACTAGTACGTTTATAAAATATGAAATGATTAAATGTTATATTTAACTGAAAATAAATCTTTTTTTGTTTTTGTTTTTTGAATAGAGTAAAGTAGGAAACTTTAGGACACAAGTAGAATTTGGGTTGAGAAGTTTTTAAATTCATGGATAAAATAGTACTAAATTTAAAAAAAAAAATTAAACTCGCAAATTAATTTTTTCATACTTAATTAAGACTTCAACCCAAGACTATAGTTAAAGAAAAGAATTATATATCACTCTAATGGATAATGCATTGGTAATAATATTTACAAATATTATTCATCTTTTTCTAACCAACTTAATACTCACTTTAGTCCCTTTAGATTATACACATGCGAGTTATTTTAAACTTTTAGGTTTTAATTAGTAGGTCAAAATATATAGTTGTCATAAATAATAAATATGGGATAAATTAATTTTTTAAGAGTCTCCTCATGGACTAATTTTGTTGAAGAAAGTAATTATTAGTATCGCAAAAATATTTCAACTGGGTTGTTATTAATGTTATCAGAATCAAATTGATAAGCTAATTGGATCAAAAAATCGATGGACCGCTACTAGGACAACACTACAATTGTGAAATTGAGTGTTAATTGTTTTATATATTTATAAAGTTTTAATTAAATTGTTTGAATAGTAAATTACCGGTTAAATCATTAACTGTTTAATTTTGATAACTATGGTAATTAATAACTTGTTCTTGTATCTCGTATTTAGTCTCTCGAACATGAAAAATGATATTTGTATTGTTTTTTGTACAAAATTTCTTTTTATGGTAAAATGATAAAAATTTTAATTTCTTTCACTTTTTATGAATAATTTTTAGATTATGAATGTGCAATTTTCAAATTTTAAATGTCAAAAATTTTAATTGGATGATTATTAGCTAATTTTTATTAATTTCTTAGCATAATCAAATAATCATCATCATTATCAAAACTTATATACCTTACAAAATTTGATGATGTTGTGCTGTTCTGTTGGAACTATTCACTCGCTACCCGATTGGATTTAAGTGAGCTAAATGATCGAAAAGAGAAATTGTATATACTTAAGAGAGAGGTACGTAGTAGTGTACCTAAGATAATTAATGAATTAGTTTTGTAGCTAGGAATGTTTACAAGTCAGTCATTTAAAGTTAAGATAAAAGAATAAATAAATCTTTGATATTTTATTATGAAAATAAATAATTTTTTATTAAATTATATTATAAATAAGTTTTTGATTTTTGTAAATTTGTAGAGATTTATTTTTTTTAATATACATATTAAAATTTTAATTGAAATCGATAAAAAGACTAATTTATTTTACAAAAATAATTTTTAAAAGCTTCTAATAAATAAAAAAATTATTTAAAATCAAAGCGTTTAATTTAAAATTTTTTCAATATCAATTTGAGTATTTACTCTCATAAAAGATTAATTAGTAGCGCTACCTTTAGTTTGAAAACCTTATAGAGAAAAAAGAATACACTACAAACCTTACTAAATATAATTATAATACTTAGATTAAAAGCATGTCAAGTGGTTGGCTATTTCTCACACGGTTTGATTTGTACTCAAGTAGTAGGATCTAGCTTTAAACCATCCATTAATTAATACATTGTATTTGACTTTAATTTCTGGTACTGGGATCTTTTACATAGGGTTTAACATAATGCTGATGTTTTTTATATGGAATATTATTGATATGGTACCATAGAGAACATTTATTTTATTTTACATGGGAAAACCTCACATATACTAGACTGTATTGGTTATAATTATAAGACTAGACCTAAATATGGAAGGGAGTAATTACAATGAATTGTTGATGACTTTTATTAATATATAAGAAGTGCAACTAACCTTTGAAATAATAGTACATATGCTACATCATATCCCATGCAGAATTAGGAATTTCATCATTATTTGTTCTTATAAACTATTTCGTAGCTAGCTACTGTATTTTCAGAAGTAGGGTTGTCCATGATTGATTTTTGCGACTATATTACATATACATTAAAATTAGTTGCTAAAATTAATCATTAATATAAAATATATATTAAAATATAAATACACGTTAAAAATAAATTAAATTATACATATATTTATATATAAATATATTAATAACTAATTTTAATTTAGAAATAATATTTTTGTTGATCTATATATTTTATATTCCACCCAGTGTTTTGTTGCTTGCAAATGTTCCTACCCTAGTTGACCAACTACCATAAGATGCAGTTTACAAGATAATTAAAATTAAATAAATGCGCTTCTTTAAATAATGTCATCCATTTTCTAATAGTGTGAGACCTCGATTTTGGTGCAATATAATTGATTAATTTTGTTAATTAATCTTCTTTCATTTAGTCGGTGAGAAGTTCTATGTCGCCCCTACATACATAATTTAAAATTCACAAATACTAAAATAATAATAATCAAGTGCTATGATGATCTAACTTCTCCTTTTCTATCTTCTCTTTGCAAAACATTACTACTTTTCATCAAGATTAGTATATCATTTTAGATTTTAATACATGTATTTAAAGTTTTTCGTTCTTGATCTAACATACAAAGGATGTGAAATATCTTTATTTAATTTGTTTTCACGAAAATCAATGTGTATATATATTATGTATAAAAAAATTAGCTACTAAATTAATCATTATATATAAATATATGTTATTTATTTTATTTTTAATATATATTTTATATAAAATAATTAATTTAATGATTGATTTTTTTTCTCTCTCTCTCTCTCTATATATATATATATCTCTAAAATTGTCATTGAGAGAGGAAAATTAAAGTTAAATACGAGCTTTTAAGTTCAAATGAAATGCATCGGAGATCCGTGACAAGTGATAACTATTAAAATAATTAAATTGTAGGCTTACCTGAATATTTATGACTAATTTTTATTTTTTATAATAAGATTAAATATGAACACAATACGAAATAATTATAATTATGTTTTCGTAGGAGTCATATGGGGTTTCTTTTATTGGAGTGACTAAGAATGAGGAGAATCAGGATCGGTAATCGTGATTAATTTGTCTCTCTTTCAATGGCGTAGCGGGTTTGTTAATAGCCTCAGTTTGAAAGTATGGATTCATGCTTAAAAGCTTTTCATTAATTAAATAAATTTTAATTTTATTTAGAATTTAAAATTAAAAATTAACTATTTAAAGTTTAAAATATTTTATGTTTTGTTTCTTATTTTTTTATTTTTAATAATAAATTAATTTTTAAAAAATACTGTATTTTTTATTTTTTTCGAAATATACTAGCATTCTGTTAAGTAATAATTAATATTTATTTTTCTTTTTTTTTTTTCAAAAACAAAAAGACTAAGAATCATGTGCGTAGAGTAATCAGATATATTTAATATTAGTTATTAACTTTTTTTAAAACAATATTTACTTATATCTCTTAGATTTAACATATTTAATATTTTATATTTTATAGCTAATTTTACTAGCTATAAAAAATTTGACAAATGAAAAACAGTTTTCAACCATAACTTACAACTAGAACTAAGTCATACATTATGGCTAAACAACTTGTGTAAAATTCACCATGAACTCTTCTCTATTTTAGGATTAACTATGGTTTTAATAATTTTCTATTATTGAACAAATTAAGAACCAATTCTCTCCCTTTAGTAGTTCGCACAATCTTTACTCTTCTTCAGTTAAGTGTGTAACTTGAGTTACTCATGGAATTTACTTCCCCAATATATGTATGGAAAATTTTTAAGTGTACAAGTATTTCAGTTATTTTTAATTATTAATTTTAATTATAAAAAATATATATAATATATAAAATTAAAATTAATAGTTAAAAATTATTAAAATATAAGTGTACTGATATCTTTAAAAACTTTTTTATATGTATATCTATAACAATTTTTAAAGGGGATAAAGAAGTTTGTTGTCTAATTTCTACTTTTCTATTTTAACCGTAATAATAAAGAGTTACTGATATATCCTTTTATTTTGAAAAAGGTCAAAAAAGTAAATTATTAATTAACTTTTTTTTATTTATATTGCGGTTATTTTTTCATTCCACGCATAACTTTTAATCACTTTGTCTTTTTTCTTATTCTACTCTCTTCTTTTAGTTATTTGTCTACTTTTATTATTTTTTTTACCTCTTTGCATCTTTTTTCCATTTATTAAATTAATTATGTATTAATTTTATTTTTTTTTCTAAAAATTTGCAAGAAAAAAATGACTCGTAATTAACCATACCAAAAATTCCTCCATTTTTATGATAACTATAAGAAAAGTGGTTATAACTTTTTTAACAATTTGTAATAGTATGAAAGATATTTATTTATATTGAATTAAGGTACAGTCAAAGAAAGATTGAGAGAAAATGGAGTATATATTTTTTTGCATTCATATGGTTTACATCAAAAAATTAAGAATGAAACGATTTTTTTTTTTAAAAAAAAGTATACTTTAGAAGGGATGAGGAGGAAAAAAAATAGTCTTAACTTATATGGTTTAGTACTCACTACGTATTCTGTGATATACTGTACTGTACTCTGACTTGTAATTCGGTCTCAACTTTTAACAAATATAAATAGAGTGCATGCATGCATTTTTTTAAAAATGATATTATAAAATAATAAATTAAATTTTTTATTTATAATATTATTTAATTGATATATATCTAACTTTTTCTTTCTCATTCTTTTTACTATTTCAACTCTTAGAATTTACAATTATTTTTTACTCTTTTTATTTTTCGGTAATTACTTATTGACTATCCTAATGTTTATACTTATCTTCATATCATATTTTGTGTACATGTTGATTCACATACGATTTTTGAATTTTTTTTAGTTATTTTTAAAGTATTATTCATTCACATAAAATTTTCACGGTGTATATACAGAGTTTTCTTCCTCATAAACCGTAGTAAGTTACCAAGTTTATCTTCATTACGTACTCTTCATAAACTGTGGTAGGATTACCACGGTTTATGTGTATTTTACTAAAACGTGGTAGATTACCACATCATATAAAACAGTAACAGAACATGAAGGTAAACGATTCTCAATTGTTGTATTTGCGTAAACATTTCTTCCATCCATTTTATTTAGGTAATTCGCGCTAAAAATTCTATAACATATATCATTTACTTCATTTAAATATATATTCTTAAATTTTTAATAATAATAATAATTCTAAAATATAAAAAATAAACTTACATAATCAAAATGAAAAAGATAATTTATAATATGAAATTTAAGACCATTAATATTTTTACATTTTTGTTTTTTTTAGTATTGTAATTTTTTTCATAGAAATAGAAGAAGGAGTTGTTAATTAAAGAAAAAGAAGAAAGAAAGGTGCTACTAGAGTACTAGGTAGGTTCAAAGTGAAAGTAATCTCGGAGAGAAGGAATAGGTACAGGGAAGAAGCATATTGGTATAAGTGGCACCGTTGTGAGGAGAAAAACATGCACGACACGTGGTGAAAATCACACTGTTCAATTTGTGCTCCTTCTCCGCAGTCTCTCACACAGACACACACAAAAGTAGCCAGTCCCTTAACCACTTCCGCGACCTGCCTTCTCGACATCCAAACAACCACCACGCCACCGCCCAAGATTCCACAGTAAACGGTCTAACTCTAACAGACCCACTCACAACTCAGAAGTATGCCTAATAACTCATTTTTGTTTGACGATGATTGACTAGCATTCATTCATTTCAGAATGTACAGTTATTTAACCGAGTCGTGTTGTGTTATTCATGCTCTGCATGTGAAAGGTTTTTAATAAAAAACAAATCCAGCAGAATCAATTTAGGGTGTGTTTGGGGTTCACGTTGGAGAAGAGAGAAGTCCGTTTGAGTGTTTTGAACGTCTCACTTTTATGTTTGGCAATTTGTTAGAACTCTAAACTCAGAAGTGCTTTCACCTCTGAACGTACGTTCACGTGAAGCTAAAATTTCTTGCTTCTGCGTTCACGTTGAGAAAGTTGATTGTCGTTGGAAGAATTAAGTGGAAAATTTATTCTGTTTCTACCAATCCTACCCTCTATTCTCTTCTATAAAAAGGATGCAAGTAACCATAACTTTTACAGTAGTTCTTCATTCATTTGTTGTGTATGTTCTTTGTTCTGAATTTTTTTTTTCTATCAAAATTTTTTAGATCTGTTTCAATCACTGCCAAGATAAAAAATTTAATTATTTTTTATTATTTTTAGTACTCTCTTTCATATTTTGATTTTTATATTTTTATTGTATTTTTTTATTTATACGATAAATATTTTTTATATTATTTTTTTAGTATTTTGATGTTATTTTTTTAGTTCTCTATTATATTTTTATTGTATTTTTTTATTCATATGACAACTATTGTTGATATAAATTCTTATTTTTATTAATTTTTATTATTTTTTGTTTATATAAATTCCTTTTTTTCTATCCTTTATTGTACTGTATTTATGTTGTGTATAAAATTTTTTATTTTTTTATTTTATTTTATTCATATCAATTTTATTTACTTCTTATTGTAATTTTTTTGTTCATATGATACATGTTGTTGGTTGTAATTATTATATACTATGTTTGATATGAAAATTTTTTCGTTTTTTTTTTTGTTTTTATTGTATTTTATTTTATTTTTTATTATATACTAAATATAAGTAACAAAAGAGTCATAAATAAGAGTAATAAAGTACTAAAAAGATTATAGAACATTTTCTTTTTGTTTGATATTATAGAATGTATAGTACGTACTCTCTTTTATAATTTTATTTTTTATTGTATTTTTTTTCTCAAAAGATAGATATTATTTTATTATTATAAAATAATAATGTTTATTTATATGATAAATATTTTTATTATAAAATGAATTACTAAGATCTATTCAAATATCTAAAGTAAAATGATAGGATAATATAAAAAAATTATTTAAATTGATGTCTCTTTTAGTAATTTTTTCTCTAAAAGTGATTTTGAGTAGCAAAATCCAAACAACATTTATTTTATTATAATCCATTTTAATATAAAGATGGCCAAACATAAATCACGTTAATACAAACTTACTTTTCATCAAAATCAAGTTTGCAAAATCAATTCCATGCAAACTCTTGTTTACAAACTGTAATCCAAACACACACTTATTCGTTCGTTCGTTTTCATTTTGATTTTCAGTAGTGTCGACAATGCGAAAACGGAAGCCAAGGAAATCAGGAAAGGAATCAACCAAAACAGCAACCCCAAAAATATACCTAATCATTAACTTACCGGATTTCTTGCTTTTCCATATTCTCTCGTTCCTCCCAACAAGATGGGTCATGGCCACCAGCGTCCTGGCTCGCCGGTGGCGCCACTTCTGGAAGGATCTTCTGGTTATATCTATAATTTATAATAATATAATATATAATGCTAATACATGGTTTGGTGTCTAATTTTTTATTTTCTATTTTAACTCTACTAACATAATTTAAAAATATTTTGCAGTTACTTATTTCTCCTACGTATTTCACTATCAGTTACAAAAACTCACGCATAACTTCTATTCAATTCTTTACCGCCATAATCTCTCTTTTTATTTTTTTTGGCCATATATGAAATGAAAAAAGAATAATTAGAAGTCAACAAGTGTTTAAACAATGGTGATAAATAATTTTTTTTATAGATCTTATTATATTCTGAAGTATTCATTTAAATTATATTTTGTTTTATTTTATGTTAGTCTTTGTTTGTATAGTATTATTTTGAGTATGTCTGTGAGTACTATACTCTGATGGTCTGTCCAGCAGTTTAGCCTCATTCTAATTATTCTATTAGAATTTTTTTTTTTATAATTTCATCCATTCTACTGCTTCTTTTTTACCTCTTAAATACACTTTGTTATATTTCTCTTGCTGCCATTATTTTTTTACCTTCAAAGCCATCGATTTCATCACATCCATAGTTACAAATTTCATTTAGTTTTTCTGCAGTTACTATATTCACGTATAACTTCTACCTATATTTTTTTTTCTCTTTAATTTACTTACCCAATTAATATTTTTATCATTCTTTTACCTTTTTAATTTGTCCCCAATATTTCACGTACAAAGATAGTGTTTTATATTTTTCTCTTATTAAAAAAGAACTAATTTTTTTCATCTAATATGTATTCTTTATTTTTTTAAATATGTCTGTACCTATCAATGATGAATTGAAAAAGTCTAATATTTTATTAAATTCATCTTTTTTCTTTTCTAAATTACTTCATATAGGATAATATTATTTTTTTAATTTTTAAATTATTAATTATACAGAGTATTATATTTAAAATTTGAGTATATAAATATTTATTTTTAAATTAAACTAAAATAAATGAATTATATTACAAAAATATAATTTATTTTAATTTCTATAATATCATTTGTTTGGCATATGGCACTGGTTATTTGATTAACGTATAAAAGATGTAATATATAAATACTTGGTGATAATGAATTACGGTGGGGTTAAGAGAAGGTGGAAGGAGAAGAAAAAAAATGAGAAAGAACAAAGTAATATAATAATGGCCACTAGACAATGACAGATATGTGTACAGAGAATAATAATAAGAGAACGAATAGTGTTTGATACAGTAAGGGGATATAATAAAAGTTATAAATTAATAATTTTAAAAAATAATGAAATTAAAGAAAATTTAAAAAATTAACTATAAAATTAAAAAAAAATTATCAATTGAAATTATACATGAAGATAAAGAGTCCTTTGAATATAAACTTTTATCTCAACTTCAAATTAAATACTATTAAAAATAAATAATTAAACTTAATAACATTTATAAATAGTTAAGTTGTAAATAATGTTTTTAAATTGCCAATGAGTCATAGCTCAAATGCCATAGTCTTTCCATACTCATTTAAGAGGTTGTGGGTTCGAATTTTCTATCTTTGGTAAAAAAAAATAATAATGTTTCTAAATTTTTATTTTTATTTTGTTATGCATAATAACAACATAATAAATTTGTTTAATATCTTATTTAATTTATTTATAAATTTTATACATTCTAAAAGTTAATTTGATAATTTGGATAAAAATTTTAAATGCTTTATGTCTTACTCTTTTTAGCGAAACTTCAATAACTCATAAAAGTTAATAGAATAGATGGTTATAAATCAAAGTGATAGACAAGATTAAAAGTTGCGAACTTGCGATAATAATATTTGATGATAATTAATTACAGACGGTCGAGTGAAGAGAAGATGGAAAGAGAAGGAAAAAACGAGAAAGGAGAATAAGATAATAATAATAATAATAATAATGGCAATGAGACAATGACATGTGTATAGAGAATAATAGCAAAAGAAAGAATAGTGTTTGATATTGTAAGGGATATAATAAAAATATAAATTAATAATTTTAAAAATATAATAAAATTAAAGATAATTTAAAAATTAAATATAAAATTAAAAAGAAAAATAAAATATTTTTTAACAATTGAAATTATGCATGAAGATAGAGAGTGTTTTGAATATAAATTTTTATCTCGGTTTCAAATTAAATACTAATTAAAAATAAATAATTAAACTTAATAACGTTTATAAATAGTTAATTTGTAAATAATGTTTTTAAATTTTGATTTTGATTTTGTTACACATAATTTTTAATTGAATAATCTTGAAGCGCTTATATATTTATTTTTATGGTCAATAAATCTCACAGTTTTTCATGACTAAAGAAGTTATTAATAAGAAGATGTATGATGAATTACGAAGAATTTTTTTCAGATACACAATTTTTATACTCTCCTATTTTGTTTATTAATTATTCTTATATTTTGATATTTAAAAACGAAAAAAATAAGCATTCTCATTTATTCTATTTTTTCACTATTTATAAAAAAATGAAGACCTCTTCGTATTTAGATTCATATTTTGGCCTACCACTTAAAAAAGATGAAGACAAATATGAATATTCATAACATTTAAGTAAAAAATATCTTTTATAAATAACTAATATGTATTTTGGTTTATATATACTCTTTTTGAATTAGAATAATGTTATTATCATTATTTTTTGAATTATATTTTAGTTTATAATAATTTTAATTTTAATAAAATATGATATAAATAAAGTTATATCAATATTAAAATAAAAACATACTTATCTAATAAATTTAAAAAATAAATAACATATTAATAAAAAATAAAATTAATTTTTTAAAAACAATAAAAAAACAGCTGAGTTGAGCCGCTAATTCAAATAAAATGGATACAAAATAATAAACGGACTGAAATGACGTTACCACCCATCCACTAATAACATCATGACATCATCATCGCTCACCATATATTGGCCTAGTTGTTTGCTGCTTTGGCATGACTCCATTCTTAATGTTGAAGGGAAAGCAATTGTTGAAGATAGACCATCAAATCAGTTTGAAATTTAAGAAATATTAAGATTATATGGTTAGAAAGAGATCTTTTTAGGAATTCTTGTTTTAGAATTTATAGTCTTTTGTGGTTAGATTAATAAAAAGATCTTCAACTCGTTGTTTTTTATTATGATAGGATATGATCCTAATTTTGATGTATATCCTTTTTGTTGGACGGATATGTGACTTGTAACAATAATTACAATAGGGTAAAATAATAAATAAATTCTTGTTAGTCAAATAAAATAAATTATAAATTAAAGATGTTGTAATTGGTGTCGAAAATTATACGTGATAAATTTTGTCGAAAAAAGGTTTTTTGATAGAAAAAAATTAACCGAATCGATGAGATTTGTCGAATTAAAGCCTAACAGAGCAATTAATAAATTCGGAGTTTGTCCATGGAGGTTGGAAATGGCAGAAACATTCGTTTCTGGGAGGATACTTGGTTACAAGGTGGCTCTTTGAGAGATTGTTTTTCGAGACTCTTCTCTGTTTCAAATCAACAAGGATCCGTAATAGGGGACTGTGGGTTTTGGGATGGGCTAGAGTGGGTATGGGACTTCCAATGGAGGAGAGAACTCTTCCAATGGGAGTTAGAGCTACTCAACCAACTTCAGGACCGGTTACGGGTTGTGAGGTTATCGGTTGATAGAGAGGATACAATTGTATGGAAATTTGATAAAAATGGTGTTTTTTCTACTAGTTCTTTTGTGCAGGTGCTACAGCAGGAGACTCTCTCAGCGGACATTATGAGTTACAACTTCAAAAGCTCCATTTGGAGAGGCTTGGTTCCTCCAAGAGTTGAGCTATTTGCTTGGTTTGTGCTAGTAGGCAGGGTCAACACGAAGGAGAGGCTGAGTAGACTTGGCATTATTAATCATCATGACAATATATGTGTGTTGTGTAAAAAGGACATTGAATTTGTACATCATTTATTTTTTGCTTGTGAGTTTACGTGGCAGGTGTGGTGTGCATGGTTGACGTTCACTGATCGAGCTTGGACCACCCCGGAAATCGTTAAAGAGTTCTTTGAGAGTTGGACTGGAGTAACATGTGGGAAGTCTGAGCAAAAGAAATGGCTGATAGGATTCTATACAGTTATTTGAAACATCTGGTTGGAGCGGAATAGTAGAGTTTTCCAGAGAGTAGAGACAAGTGCTGAAGGAGTTAAGATTCTGTCCTTCTTGAGCTACAAGGAATGGTGTGGAGTGGATCCGTTTGATTGTTGATGGCAATGCCGGAGATGACAGCGGATTACAACTCTTCTTTATGTTTATGGTTTATTTTCGTTGTTCTTAGTTTCCTTTGCTCCACTTTACTGTGTTGAGCTACTTATGTTCAAAAAAAAATAAGCAGTGTTAGTTTTGATGGTCTAAGAAGCTAAAGACAGTTATTTAGAAATAATATTTGACAGCATAAAATTGGTCGAACTAGTCGATAAATACGTAAGGTTCGATAAATACGTAAGGTTTGGAAGGGACAAGAAGTTGAAATTTTTTGTCAATAAATTATAGTTCAAATGACATAGTCTCTTCATATTCAGCTAAAAAGTTGCGAATTCAAATATCGTTATCTTTGATAAAAAAAAGTTAAAATTTCTTTCCAAAAGACATTCATATTCTAACAACTTTTTTAGTTTACTTTGAGTTTTTTTTGCTATATGATTGCTTCCATGTTTTTAATTTTTCATTTAACATTTCTTATAACTTTCCTTTTTGCTATTTACATTTTCTTTGCAAAGTCTTTCTTTTTTCTTCTTTTTTCAAAAATTTATTTGTCAATTCACTCACAATATTTATGTTCTTGAAATTAATTATAGTATTATGCAATTTTGCAAATGGAAGAGTTTAGAAAGGAATCTAGATCGTAAGTCTACCTAGTTTAAAAGGCTCAGCCAATCAAACTATATATATCTCACTAATCACGCACTCATCTCTTTCTCTATCGGAAAATCTATGTAGTATTATGAATTATGAGTGGAACCACATTCAAGAACATCATAGAGAGCTCCGAGACTAGTAGCTATATTTATAGGAGATAGATCGAGAGAAAGAACGCTGGAGAAGGAGTAGAATTTTAGATAAATTTTCAATTAATAATCCTATATTTCTTTTGTTGCTTTAATTTCAAAAGTGTAGTATAGATTGGAAAGTGGTTGTTTAACTTCATAAATGAAGTCCTCCGGAGATATTAGCTCTATTTTGTTCAAAGAAAATAAGATATAGTTCTCAAGTTATAACATATTTCGTCGTAGTGGGTAGAGTATATTTAGTTATTATAATAAGATCGCGATCTTATATATTTTTATTCCATCTGTTATTTGTTAGGGAATGGATGCTTTGCTTATTTTCTTATATATAACGATAAAACCAACCATCACCATTTTAAATTTTTTTTACAAATATAAAAAATAATTTCTATACTGTTGTTCGTATTTTAATTATAGACGTAAACCTAGTTTCATTATATTATTTATCAAGTTTATATATAACTATAAAACTATTTTGTATTCTTATACTGATGATAGTAATTGATAATTAATTTTTTATATACAAAATATATCATAGATTACCAATGTGAGTTTTTTTAAATAAATAATTTAAATATTTTATTTACGGATATAGATAATTTGTAGTTTATTTATTAATTTGCGTTCCTTTATTTATCTCGTTCATAATATAAACGAGATAATGCATACCACTTATCGCATTGCATGTATCATGTTTGTACATGTGATATATAAAAAAGAGTTATCAACACGTAGTGTGAATGAGATATGTATAAACTTACTTTGTTCGCACTGTAGATGAAATATTAAAAAAATTAACTCATTTATACTATAAACGAGATAAAGAACGACAAATTTTGAGAAGCTATAAAATGATATGTAACTATTTGTATTCTCTACAAACATTTCACTTCTTCTACTCCATTTCTTCAATAAATTTAGGAAAAATGTCTAGTGGTAATGGATATGTTGTTATAAGTGTGTATTCCAATCGTCATATGAGAAAAAGTGACACTGGGGTTATATTTGAGTGTGATAATCTTATTATGTTACGCACTTGGAGAATAAATTCTTTGTCTGAATTAAAGAGTCTAATATTGACGAACCTCGGTGCTAACGGACCTAATTGTTGAATTGTCTGTCATCAGGTAACCCCCAATCAGCAACAGGATATAACACTTCGTGTACTGTTGGAGGGTGGCTACATTTATAGTAGTTGACATATGTCGTACTTGGTCCCGCCATATCAGTTTGGTGGAAAATGATTTCTTCCTCTGTTTCCCTGCTACTGAGTTTGAAGAGGGCTGATACCGAGGAGTTTCTCTATCCACTCCCAAGTTGGGTACTGGTACTATGTATGAAAATCACGCAAGCACCTGCCTACTGACTCTCCATGCGTGTGTAGTCCAACGTGCTACGCAATATTCTGCAGGATGATGGTGCACTCACTCCAAAGCAGGTAAAAAATGTGGGTCTTTAATTTAAATGCCAACGCTCCACAAATACAATAATTACGGGGTTGTCAAATACAAAGTCACCTGTACCGTGTTGCCAAACTCAACCTCCCTCAAATAAGGGAGAATAACATCTGGTGGTGCAAGAGTATGACTCACTTGTCCAGAAAAAAGTAGGTGAGATCTCTATTAAAATATAAAACACTTCGATAACAAATTTATTTCAAAAATAAAAATTTATATTTCAAAATAAAAAGACAAAAATTATAATAAATAATTATTTTATATTTCATAATTTAGTTGGATTTAGAGTAATTCATTTTAAAAATAAAATATTTAAAAATTTTATCCAATAACATATAACAAATATTCAGTATAACAATTTATCTAGCATATTCAAAATTAAAATAAAAAATATAAAAGTCAAATTAAAAAAATATAAAATATAAAAAATATTTACTAAATAAATTAAATTAATTAATTAATATTTACTGAGAGTACATTTTATTATCTAACAAATGCTAGTAACATGTCAAATAACCTATGTTATGTCCCTAAAACAACATCCATTATAATAGTATATAACATATACTAAATCTATAAAAGTACCCTAACTATAACTATATGCTTATTTAACTAAAACAAGAAAATAACAACACTAATTTAGAAGTCGATCGCTCCAGTGATATGCCACATCATGTTCAGGTGGTTGATGTCATCATCTCGTACATCTACGCACGCCATAATGTTCGAATACCTCAATAATATCAACAGAAATGTCCAGATAAAGGAAAAAAGAAGTAAAAAGTAGTTTGAAAATAACAGCAGTCACATTATAAACAACTTCCTTATATAAGTGCGGATCTTGCTTGTTTCGTTTACAGTGTCCCGTTTCACAACACGTGTGTCAATGTGATATATACAATGCGAAGTATAGTTTATCTCTTTTACAGTGTAAACAAGATAAATAAAAAAATATAAATTAATAAATAGACTACAAATACCTATATCCGTAAATAAAATATTTAAATTATTTATTTTAAAAAAATCCATAATGAGATTGTACTAAACTACTACGTTAATGCAATCAAAGGTAATTCTTTATCCAACATATAATTTTTATTTTTATTTATAAATTTCACTAAATTAACACCTTTTTATAGTAGAAACTATTTTGATTAGAAATGGTAAAAAAATTCGCACGTGTGTTATTCATGGAGATTACCCGCGACAGAAACGGAAATCTGTTTTTGTAAATAAATAGAGACGGGATGAGAATTGAGGTATCTGTTTCACAGGGATAGTAAAATCTCTATAAAAGAAAATTACTTAAATAATGTCTTTATATATAGAAATTATGTAAGTAACTCTAATTCATATTATTTTAATTTATATGTTAAAAATTTTATTTGTATATTATTATGTTAATTGTGTTTGAATTATATTTGATTTGATATATTTAGTTGAATTGTATTGGAATTTATTATGATTGTGTTAATTTAGTTTTAAAAAAATAAAACTTAATATTCATGTATGCCTGTGAGTATCTCCCTCTATCATGGAAAAAAAATAAATGGAGACGATAATAGGAATGGAACGGAAACGGGAGCCATTTTATTAAATGGGGACAAATAAAAAAGAGATTCCGCCCCATATAGACTCATTGTTATCCCTAATTTTGATATTCGTATTTTTTAATAGGTATGTATGGTTTTGGTCCCAAAAGTTTAGCGCCAGAATCGAAATCATCCCTCATCTAATTTTCGATTTAAAATCGTCCTTAACGTTTTTTTCGTATTAAAATCGTCCTTTTTAATAAAATTTTTTGTTTTATTCCTAAACTACTCCTATTCCTATTTTAATAATAAAAATTATAAAATTAAAAAAAAGAGAGAAAACGCGTGTTGGGGGAGGGGGGAAGAAAACGCGTTGGGGGGTGTGGAAGAAAAGGGTATACGAAGGGGGAGGGGGACGGCGTTGGCGAGTCTCCGTCGTCGCCGCCATGACCTCGTCGTCGCCGCCGCCTCCTCCAGAACTCTGATGATGATGACGATGAAGGGGGAAGGGAAGCCGCCGTCCCGCCGCCGCAGTCTCGCCGTCCCGCTGCTGCAGCCGCTGCCTCTCTCTTGTCCAGATCAACCGCGACCCTCTCCCTTCCTTCTCATCTTCCCTGTCTCATATCTCCTCGAACGTCGTGACCTCGTCGTTGCCACCGCCTCCTCCAGAACTCTGATGATGATGACGATGAAGGGGGAAGGAAAGCCGCCGTCCTGCCGCCGCAGTCTCGCCGTCCCGCCGCTACAGCCGCTGCCTCTCTCTTGTCCAGATCAACCGTGACCCTCTCCCCTCCTTCTCTTCTTCCCTGTCTTAGATCTTCTTGAACCAGAGCTCACCGCTGGCGAGCCTCTCCTGCTTCACCATGGCGCAGCAACGTGGAGCCTCCCCTGCTTCACCAGCACGCAGCAACGTGGAGTCTCCTCTGTTTCACCACCGCCAGCGAGCCTCCCTGCTTTCCCTCCCTCAGTTCCTATCGCAGAAGGAATCAGAGCCACCACTACCTGTTACCCTCCTTCCAGCCCCTTGATTTGATTCTGGGTTAGTTTAGCTGGATTTTAATTTTTTGTTAGTTGATTTTAGGTTATTGAATTGCTGAAAGTTGCTGCTGAATTGTTGTTGTTGTTGTTGAATTAGCTTAGGTTATTGAATTTCTGTTAATGGTTAATTGTATACAAGATCCATGGTTGTTGTTCTTCTGCATCTGGTTGTTGCTATTGAATTTGATGTTGGTCTGGATTTTCCTAATCTGTTCTTGTTCTTGTTATGGATTTTTCTAATCTGTTCTTATTTCTTGTTCTTGTTCTGAATTTTCCTAATCTGGTCTTATTTCTTGTTCTTGTTTCTAATTTTATTCTTGTTTCTTATTTTCCTAATCTGTTCTTGTTTCCTAATCTGTTTCTCATTTTCCAAAATTTATAGATTTTTTATTTTTGTAATTGAAGATAAATTTGGGTATTTTTAATTCTTGTAATTGGATTTTGTTAACTGTATCTAAAATTTTGAAATTTTGAGTTTTGTTAATGGAAGAAAAATTTTTATTCTAAAATTGTTCTGAATCTGGAATTGAAGAATTTGTTAATGGAAGAAGAAGAACAATTCTCCTGAAAGAAGAAGAACAAGAAGAATGAAATGGTGGAAAAAAAAGGGTATTTTTGTCATTTAGAAAAAAAATTTATTAGAAAGGACGATTTTAAAATGAAATGCAACATCAAGGACGATTTTAAATCAAAAATTACATGAGGGACGATTTCGATTCTGGCGCTAAAATTTTTAAACCAAAACCATACTTACCATTTTTTTAATAACCAATAGTACACATTTTCTTTACAAACTACTTAAAAAATAAATTATAATTTTTTAAATAATATTAGGGAACTAATAATTTTTAGCCAATATTTGCCAAAAATTTTTAAATCCTAGATCTAGGTACTAAATTATAACCTCTTAATTTTAATCTTAAATTATAAACATAAACCTCAAAATTAGCTAATCTTGTTAACTAAAAGTTAATTTTTTATACCTTGTCAATATTTGTATACAAATAGAATGTGTTTGGTGTATTGATGGAGGAAAAATATCGGTAAAGATTTTTTATAAAAATCTCAAGTTGCAAGTATAGCTCTAAACCAACAAATTATCCTTAATCAAAATTTAATTTGTTTGTCACTAAACCAAACCCAATAAAAAAACCGAAGTATTAAACCTGTGGTCGTCTCTCAAGGAATTGTAGGGAAGTGTTTCTACTATTGGTTATGGAAAAGTATTTTTGGAGTTTTTAAATGTTGAATAAGGAATGTAAATGACAAGGAAGTAAATTAACAATTAAGAAAAGTCTTAGCAAGGATTGATAATTGGAATTCCTATCCCCATTATCATAGTCACTTGTGATGGTAATTGCCTTTTGCTCTCACTTAGTTAACCTCTAACAATTGAAGGTAAGTCAAGTGAGCAATTCAACTTGAGTTCACAAGTCCTAATCAAAGATTAGAGTTAGTGAAGTTCAAGCCAACTAGCAACTTTCAATCACCAACTAACAAGAGACTTTGACGATTTAAGAGTCTCTAATTGATCAATCCACGTTAAGAACATAAAAATCTAATTTAAAATTCAACCAAACATTTTATCAAATACTTGGAAGGCACAAAATAAAAGTATAGAAAATTAATAAGAGATAATAAAATCTAAACAACCAATTGCATGGAATCAATAACAACAAATGAAGAAAGAAGTAATAAACATGAAATACCTCAAATTACATTAAATAGAAAATTGAATCTAACATGAAGAGTTCATAAACTAAATTAAAAAATAAATAAATCAACAAGAGAAGATAGATAAACTAAAGTACTAGGACAAATAGAAGTAGAAGAAAGCTAAATTAAAGTATAATAGAAATCTAAATTTGAGAAGAACAAAAGCTAAAACCCTAAAACCTAGAGAGAGGAAAGAGCTTCTCTCTCTATAAAACTACATCTAAAACCTAAAGTTGTGAATGAATGAATCCCCCTTTCCAACTCCACTCTGCAGTCTCTAATCTTCATTTTCTTGTGTTTCTTCCACTTTTTGCATGCTTCCTTTCCATCCTCTAAGCCATTCCTGCCCTATAAATCCTGAAAACACTTAACAAACATATCACGATATCAATGGTAATAAGAGAGGATAAACAAATTAGCAAATTTAAGGTCAAAGAAGCATGTTTTCAATCGCAGCACAAAATCAGGAAGGAAAATATAAAACATGCGAATTAAATGAATAAGTGTGAGAATAATGGATAAAATCCACTCAATTCAATACAAAATAAACCGTAAAATAGCGGTTTATCAATCTCCCCACACTTAAACATTAGCATGTCCTCATGCTAAGTTCAGGAGAAACTATAAAGGAGTGAAGAGGAATGGTAGAATTTATGAAATGCAACCTATCTATATGAATGCAACTACATACAAAAATGTTTCTACCTACTTGGTTAAAAGTAAATAAACCTTTCAAGGACAAATATGAACTGGATTCCACTAATTCAAATCATAAAAATGAAGTACAAATAGACCTGCAAGAAGAAAGCTCGTGAAAGCCGGGAACAAAGAATCGAGCATCGAACCCTCACCGGAAGTGTATACACTCTAATCACTCAAGTGTTTAAGGTTTGATTCTCTCAATTCTCTACTAACCTTGCTTTCTAAGGCTTTCTCTTCATCTAACAATCAACAAAATTTTAATGCACAAATACACATATCAAGAGGTATTTTCAAGGGTTGTAATGGGGTTAGGGTCAAGGTAGGATTGTATTTGGTCAAGTGGACTAAAATCTGAATCCTTGATCAACCTAAACTCTCCACCTAACTTAAGACAATCCATGTAAAACATACAAAACCTAACTATCCATTAACTATGTTTACCACATATTCATGCATCCCAATTTTTTTTAGTACAATATATATGCATTGCTACCAACACTTACTTTGGGGCGTTTTGTCCCCTTTTTATTGCTTGCTGTTTTTCTTTTTTTTTTTCTCTTTTTTTTTATTTTTTTTTTTTCTTTTGTTTTTCTCAATGCATACGATTAAGGTATTGAATGCATCAACATATCCTCAATATTTTTTTTTACATTTTAATAAAAATACACAACACCCAATTTTCAAACCAAACGTTTCCAAACCCAATTTCTCCACACTTAATTCATGAGCACTCTCACTAGTCTAAGCTAACCAAGGATTCAAATTAAGGATATTGTTGTTTTCCGCTTAGAGTTAATGATGTGCTAAAGTAAAGAACAAAAGGAGTGAAATAGGGTCAACATTGGTTTGCAAAGGATAATGAAAGGGATAAGGCCATATGGGTATGTAGGCTCAGTGAAACAAAGGCCTCAATCACATAAGTGCATGCATACATCAAACAATGGAAATATAGAATCAAGCAAGACAAAGATCACAATTTCAGAGAGAACAACACACACCAAAACAGAATATTGGTTGATTAATCAAATAGGCTCAAAATCTCACTAGTTTTGTGTTCTAGCTCTAAAATCATGTTCCAAAATAAATTTCTTCAAGCAAGTTCAACAAAAAATTTTAATTCAAATTAGTGAAATGCTATAAAATAGTTTCCTGGAAAAGAAATTATCATTTCAACTAAGTAGTGGCAAAATATGCAAGCAACTACTACACATGCAATCTATTATGCAATGCAACAACTACCTAACAGAGAAAAGTAAACATTGGTGTTGGAAAGAAAGTAACTAACCCACGGAAGTCGGTATCGACCTCCCCACACTTAAAGATTGCACCGTCCTCGGTGCATACAAAGATGTGCAGGTGGACGGGTGGCTACAATTGATGCTTTTCCTAAAAAGATGGTGCATAGGAACTTGTTTGTCTGCCCCAATTAGAAATTTTTTCTTTTTCCTCTTGGTGGCCAGCCTGAAAGGAGAGAAAAAAGAAGAAAAATTACCCACAAACAAACATATGAAAAGAAATAAAATATATGTGAACTATTGCCAAATAATAAGGTTCTCAACTACATGGTAGCTACAACATGTAAGTGAGAAAACAATATAAGCAAAGGGCATGTGGAATAAATACCAAACAAGTAAAGGAGCACCCAAAACAATGCAAGAAATATGCAACAGTTGAGTAAGAAAAGTTAACACCAATGAAAAATTAGCAAACTTAGAAAAGAAAATAAGTGCACAAAGTGAAAATGCAATGAATGATAGTATGCAAATGCAATAAGCAAAAGAGAATAAGGATGAGAAGTTAAAGAAATGAATAAGAAGGAAGTAAGAAGGGAAGAAGAAAAGGAAGAAGAAAGGAAAGAGGAAAGAGTAAGAAAGGAAAGAAGAAAGAAGTAAAATGGAAAACGGGACGCGACACACGCCAATGCATCACGCGTACGCGTGAAAACAGAAACAGTAATTCGACGCGTAAGCGTCGTCCACACGTACGCGTGGATTCTCGAAAATGAACAGTGACGCGTGAGCGTCAGTGACGCGTGAGCGTCAGTCACGCGTAAGCGTGACTACTCGCGTGCTAAACGCACGGTTCCAGCACAGTGGCAGCCCAACTCTCTGTCCAATTACCAAATTACGCCGATGTTCATTCCATGCGTATGCGTCGCTGACGCTTACGAGTGGATTGGCAAAATTGTAGGTGACGCGTACGCGTGGGTCACGCGTACGCGTGGGGTGGCTTGTACGCCAAGCACCCCTCCCGCATAGTTCCAGCGTAACTCTCTGTTCAATATACTAGAGAGCGAAACTCCATATGACGCGTGCGTGTCATTGACGCTTACTTGTCAGTTACACCTTTTTTTTAACACCAGAAATTAATAAATAACTAAACCATAAATTAAACAAAATAAACATAAACTAAAAATGAAAATATAACTTATTACTAACATAAACAAAAGGGAAATTGGAAAGAATTTACTATGGTGGGGTGTCTCTCACCTATCACTTTTAGTTAAAGTCCTTAAGTTGGACATTTGGTGAGCTCCTTGTCATGGTGGCTTGTACTTGAACTCATCTTGAAACTTTCACCAATGCTTGGACTTCCAATAAGCTCCAACATTACCATTACCAAGTGAATTCACTAAGCCTTGATGGAGTTCTTCACAAGCTTTGAGCTCCCAAAGTTGATCCTCTTGTATGCCAGGATCCCAAATCTTGTTTCTACACCCGTCTTTAAGTGGATCATCATGATTCCATCCGGGTGGTTTAGCCTTGAAATTCTCATTTAAGCACCCAAACATCCTCCTAGACCCATTCACTTTAATTCTACATCAACCATTGTTATCAAACTTTGAGCGTGCAACTATCATGAACCTAGAGTGATATTTCCAACCACTACACAATTCTCCCTTACTCTTCAATCCACAAAGAGCTCTAAATTGACTATCCATTTCAAGCAACCCATACTCAAGTGGAATTAGAAAACCTAGAGATAAGAGATTTACCCACTTAAATTGTGTAAAGGATGATGGTGAATTAGGAAGGGGGACCTCCCCACACTTTGACAATGCAAGGTCCACTCCCTTGTGCTCCTCTTTAAATTCCTCCACCTCTTGACAAGTATCTTCAACTTCAATTCCTTGTTCACCAACTTCTTCTTTGGGTATTTCACATCCAATGGGAGAAGATTCAATTGTAGATAGGAATTCATCAATGATTGAATCCATCTCTTGATCAACCTCTTCAAGGTCTCCAACTATAATATGCTTTGGAGGTTGTACACCCTCCTCAACATCAATTTCAAGCTTCCTGGAGGGAGGTTCTATGACTTGAAATTCCCATGGAGGTTCCGCATCTCCCAAGTCTTCAACCACTTCCTCTTTTTCAATAATTTCGGCGTTCTCTACTTGCTCTAGTACAAAATCCAGCTCCTCCTTGATGACTTTCACCTCTTGACAACTTTCTTCAAGGGTCCCTCCTACCTCCACCTTTTGGGCCTCCTCTTGCTTCTCTTAAAGTATGGATGCGTGAACCCGATCCATTAAGTCCCTAAAACGATCCCTTCTCTCTTGTTCCATGTCAATAGCATAATTGGAATTATGTTACTCTTGGATTGATAGATATGGGTAAAAAATAAGTGCACTAGAGTTCGAGGGTTGAGTATTGGGGGTAGAGGATGGATCCACGCGGGATATAAGAGCTTGGAGAGTAGAGGTGAGACCAGTGAGAGTAGAGGTAAGTGTGGTTTGAAGCTCTCTTTGCCCTTAGCGAATAACACTAAAGGTATCATCTATGAGAGCTTGGGATGGATAGGAGGGTTCATTTGTTAGGAGAAAGAGCTTATAATGGGAAGGTGGTTCTTCTTGATAAGGATATGGAGATGGTGTATATTGAGGTAGTGGTTCTTGGCAGTAATTGTGTTGGAATTGAGGTGGTTCTATATATGGTTCGTATGGTTCATATGGTGGTTGGTGTGGTGGATATGGGTTAGGGTCATATGGAAGTGAATGGTGGAAAGAGGCTTGTGAGTATGGTGGTTCAAAGCTATATTGAGGAGGGGATTCATAGGCATATGGTGGGACTTGTTGGTAACTATAAGGGGGTTCACCATATCCATTGTCTTAGTATGCACCTTAGAATGACTCTTACTCATAGTAAGTTGGAGGAGGTTGTTGCCAAGAGGGTTGATCAAATCCTTGTGGCTCCTCCCATCTTTGATTGTCCCAACTTTGATGCATGTTCTCATTATAGCTTCCATTCCCTACAACATAATTTGAACCAAATTCATAGCTAAAGGATTGAGAATTCATAGTAGCAAATAAAAATAAAAGCTAATAGAAAATACGCAATAAAATCCTAAAACTAACAAAAACTAACAAATAAGCAAAAGAAAAATATATATCATAACCAATAATAAGGCACACGTTTGCAATTCCCCGGCAACGGTGCCAAAAATTTGACAGGAGAAAAATATCGGTAAAGATTTTTCATAAAAATATCAAGTTACAAGTATAGCTCTAAACCAACAAATTATCCTCAATCAAAATTTAATTTATTTGTCACTAAAGTAAACCCAATAAAAATAACCGAAGTATTAAACCTCGGGTCGTCTTTCAAAGAATGGCAGGGAAGTGTTTTTACTATTGGTTATGGAAAAGTATTTTAAATGTTGAACAAGGAATGTAAATGACAAGGAAGTAAACTAACAATTAAGAAAAATCTTAGCAAGGATTGATAATTGGAATTCCTATCCCATTATCATAGTCACTTGTGATGGTAATTGCCTGTTGCTCTCACTTAGTTAACCTCTAACAATTGAAGGTAAGTCAAGTGAGCAATTCAACTTGAGTTCACAAGTCCTAATCAAAGATTAGAGTTAGTGAAGATCAAGCCAACTAGCAACTTTCAATCACCGACTAACAAGAGACTTTGATAATTTAAGAGTCTCTAATTGATCAATCCACGTTAAGAACATAAAAATCTAATTTAAAATCCAACCAAACATTTTATCAAATACTTGGAAGGTACAAAATAAAAGCATAGAAAATTAGTAAGAGATAATAAAATCTAAGCAACCAATTGCAAGGAATCAATAACAACAAATGAAGAAAGAAGCAATAAACATGAAATACCTCAAATTGCATTAAATAGAAAATTGAATCTAACATGAAGAGTTCATAAATTAAATTGGAAAATAAATAAATCATCAAGAGAAGATAGATAAACTAAAGTATTAGGACAAATAGAAGTAGAAGAAAGCTAAATTAAAGTATAATAGAAATCTAAATTTGAGAAGAACTAAAGCAAAAACCCTAAAACTTAGAGAGAGGAGAGAGCCTCTCTCTAGAAAACTAAATCAAAAACCTAAAGTTGTGAATGAAAGTGTGAATGAATGAATCCCCCCTTCCAGCTCCACTTTGTAGCCTCTAATCTTCATTTTCTGGCTTGAAACTGGGTCAAAAATAGCCTAGAAATCGCCCCCAGCGAATTCTAATATCTGCAGCACGTGGCGCTTTCTCACGCGTACGCATCGTCCACGCGTACGCGTCGCTGGACTATGCGCAAGGTCACACGTACGCGTCGCTTGAAGTATGGCATGATCACGCGCACGCGTCGGCATCAGTTTCTCAAATCTTCGTTTTCTTGTGTTCCTTTCACTTTTGCATGCTTCCTTTCCATCCTCTAAGCCATTTCTGCCCTATAAACCCTGAAAACACTTAACAAACATATCACGGCATCGATGGTAATAAGAGAGGATAAAAAAAATTAGCAAATTTAAGGCCAAAAAAGTATGTTTTCAATTACAGCACAAAATCAGGAAGGAAAATGTAAAACATGCGAATTAAATGAATAAGTGTGAGAATAATGGATAAAATCCATTCATTTCAATACAAAATAAACCGTAAAATAGCGGTTTTTCATGTATAAATTAGGGAAGACAAACAAACTGATCCACTATCCTACTTTGTTAATATACTACTCGCTTTGTTAGTGGGTTTAAGAGTTGGCCCGTCATATTTTTTTGAAAAATTCTAATTTTTTATTAAGTTAATTAAACAAAAAATTTATAAATTGATAATTAATTAATTACAAAAAATATTTGATAAAATTCATAAAATTACAACAAGAAATTTGATTTAAAAGTAAAAAAAAAAAGACTTATTTTTCACCTTGATATACAAAAAAAATGACAAACGCCTGCCACCTTATCCAACTTTTTCAAAGTGGGTTGAGTGAAACAGACGTGCGTGTTAATTTCTAAGTCCAACCAATTTTTTAAGGCTGTTTTTGAAAGAAAGAAAAGATTAGGAGACTAGGAGACTGAGATTAAATTAAGTCTTTATGTTTAGTATAAAATATACTGGATTAAATTATGTCTCAATATTATATTTAGTTTAAGATAAATATAAAGATTGAGAAATAATTTTGGAATTTGAAAAGTTAAATTAGGTTATTTTTGATAAAAAAATATATTATTAAAATTTCAGTCTTTGTTTTCAAAAATTTCAGTCTCTTGTGTTTTTACTTTTTGAAAATACTAAAAAAACTAAAATTTTGTATCTCAAAACTAAAATTTTAATTCTAAGTCTCCAGTCTCAATTTCAGTTTCTGAAAATAAACGCTATGTTATAATGGGTTAAATGAACCCACTTGACTAGTTTTAACCCATTTGTCACTCATAGTATAAATAGTGTTATTGTTTATTTAGCTTTGATTCTTCTGTTCCTAGTTTTTTTTTTTTAAATATATCTTTAGGTGAAAGCTAGTGCACTCTAAGTAAAGTAGAGAGTGCATCACTTTTTAAAAGTTAATCTACTATAAAAAATTATTAGGTAAATTAAATTTATTTATTATTGTTATTATTTTTTTCTTTTTTTTTTCATGGGCTGAATAAACAAATTGACACTAACAAAAAAAACTAATTTCCTCTATTAACACAGGACGACCTTTACACCACAAAAGTACTCAGAAAAACTTGATCGAATTCTTCCATTACTCTATTATTATTGTCGATACGATGTCTTCAAGCATCTTCACTGTTTTATTTGTTGGCTGTGCTTCCACTATCGTTTTGGCTAGCCATAGATTTTGACGCTCTTGAACCCACTCTCTTCCACTTCTGCCATGAATAACCTTCAAAAGCTCGAAAAATCGTTGTCATAGAAGAGGAAGAAATCTATCTGTCGCCGCTGCTGGTTGGCTAACTCCAAACACAAAACCGATTTTGTAGAAAAACCCGGTCTCCATGCCATAATTCTCAGATGACGACGACAGTCAAAACACAAAATACATGCCAGTTACAACAAGTCCATTATCTTTTATTTCAAATTATCCTCAACGTGTACGTAATAGAATGAAAAATTAAAATACAATTATATTAAAACAATTATTTGTATTACTTTTTTATTAATTTATTCAAAAAATAATTAAACTTTAAACTAATTGGTATAAAATATTACAGATATAAAATTAGGAGAAATTTTTATTTGTATAAGAATGAACCTAATAAATAATTATTTTATTTAATATATAATTAAGAGTATTTTTTTTTCTTTGCCAATGAGTTATAATTTAAATGACATACTCTTTTTATACTCATTTAAAAGATCGTGGATTTGAGTCTTTCTATTTTTGGTAAAAAAAAATGAGTACTTCTTTCTTTTATTAACTTATATAATATTTATTGAATAGTCGCGTAAAATTTTTTTGTCATAGTATTTGAACAAAAAAAAAGAAAATGTTATTTTAAGAAAAATTAATAATATATTTTAAATATAGTAAAGTAACATTTTTTAATAAAAAAAATTGTTAATAAAAAAATCATATAAAATTTTGTTATATGAATTTTTGTTTCGCACAAAATAAAATTATTATATATTTGTTTACTTCTTACGTTGTATATATATTTTTTAAATTAAATTTATATAATATAAAATCTTTTATTATTCACTTCATATTTAATGTTATAATTTTGTTTCACACAAAATAAAATTGTATATATGTATTAATTAAATTTATATAACACAAAATTTTTTATTATTGTTTTTATATTTAATAATATAATTTTGTTTTACACAAAATAAAATTTATTTAAATTTTAATATTATATACATAATATATATTTAATATTATTTTTTTAAAATTCTAATATATCTTTTTTTCTGAATTTAGTACATGAATTTTTAACTTATTTTTCATGTATTATTTATTTTAATTTTAAAGTTCAGTAATTTTTTTTGTTGTACAAATATGTTATTTTTAATATTTATATACTATTTTTTTTTATTTTGGACTTTAGCCCAGTATCTGAAATTTATAAAAAAATCTAAAATTTATAAAAAAATAGTTAAATTGATTAATAGGTTACCTTTTTAAATTCAGACTATTCAAATAAAATATAATAAATAAAAAATTTAAATTTAATGAATTAACAAAATGTGCAGCACTCCATATTTAACAAGAAGCGTTTAAGGATGAGCCATATCTTTAACATTGTTTGCTGACCTTGCAAAAAAACTCAGCGGAATAAAGGCCAGGGCCCGCATATTTTGGGTTCAACACTTGAACAATTATTAAGTCCTAGATATAGCAGTATATATTGTTATGTATTCATTTCTGAATTTTCTCTCTTTTATCTACTTTAAATTCGAGTTTGCTTGAACACATCAGAATTGCTCAAACACTGATAATGAAAACGCAAAAATTCCTATGATATATCTATTGTTTCATAAAATTTCCGTTGAATCGAATTGAATTGAGTTAATGGCATTACTTGTTATATATATATATATGATCTGGCAAATAAACTAAAGAAAATTACAAGAACTAAAACCGTAAAATAATAATAATACTAATAACTAATAAGGAATGAGTAAATATAAAAAAAAAAAAAAAAGAAAAAAAAGAGAAGAAAAGTAGAATAAGTTTAAGGGAGCTATCGGTGTTTCCTGGCTTCCATATTGCATGGGTTGTAATGTAGAGTGTGGTGTGGAGTAATGAAATGATTATTTCGAGAAGAAAAGAAAAGAACTCAATTGGGTGCTTTGACGTCCAAGGCCCGGCAGCTAACACCCTCCTCCGCCTTTTCCGGACTTAGATACTACCCAACAACGATACCAAATGCATCCTATCAATAATAACAAATTTAACAACTAACGTTTTGGTCGTGAGACTCGAATCCGAAAATTTTAGGTAAAAATAGGAAGATTATGTTATTTCTTATTAAATAGTAGAAAATCTTTAAATATGTATGTAAAATTATGAATGTATAATATGAGTGAATTTGTAATGTTTCAAATTAAAAACCGTCTAATCAATTTGAACAAAAAAATAAAAAATAATAAATTTTACATGTTTTAACTTGTTTTCTCAAACAAAAATTATAAAGTTTGGCTCATTTTTTAATTTATTTATAAATTATAATTCAACATTTTAAAGACATGTCTGCTTTGTGTTTATTTTTAATATATTTTATTTTTAAAATTTTATAAATAAAAATATAATAAAAACTATACAATTATGTTTTTTCTTTTTTTTTTCCTACTACAAATCAAATAAAAAACGTAAAACAAACGTGTACCATGATTTTTTCTTTTCTTCTTTTCCTTTTCTCCCTTAGTAGTTCTTTGGTTTTAGAAAGATATCTCCCCTACTTATTATCCGGGAAGAAAACAAATCATTTACATTTTAAATATGATTAAAGTCAAATTTTGCTATTTCAACTAATGCTCACTTTGTTAGTCATGAATTTTAGATTCGCTCTCACACTATAATATATTTCTATTTTCTATTACTACGCCGGTATTGTTATTGTTTTCTTTTTAAATACAGTTTAACGGGTTTTACTGTCTTAGCATATACTTTAGACTTTAGACTTATTTTCTCCATAATTACTATATTTCTTAATTATATTTAAATTAAAATATGTGAATTTTTTATTGAAAAAAAAACTCTGATTAAATGAATTGCCTAAATACATGAAAAGCACATAACACACTAAGGGGTCTACACATAATAATTTGTAGCTTTTAAAAAGACAAAAAGAAAAAGGAAGAGATAATTTGTTAAAAAAATGTTAAATGTTATTAGAATTTATTATTTTTAATTATTAATTTAATTTTTTTAATTTAATTTTTTATTTAATAATATATTTTATTCTATATTTTTAATTATTAATAATTAATTAATAATTAAAATAATAAATTTTGATGATGTTTTAACACTTCTGTTTGTTGAAATAACGTTTCTTTATCTAAACAGCACTAGCACAGTTGAATAGAAAATGGTCAACAGCAGCACACAGTTCCGTATTTGGTTTCTATTTAACCCCGTTGTAGCCCCGTCTATTCTCTTCCCCTTTCTCTTCTCTCTCTTTCCCATCCCTTTTACTTCCCAAACACACTATTTTCCTTTTTCACACCCAAACTCTCTCTTTCTCTCTCTCATTGATCTGATCATCACTTCAATTGTCCCCTTCTTACCACATTTGCTACCACTCCTCCTTCAAAATTCTCTTTGTTTCTTCTCTAATGTAAACAAATCATTTTATCCTTCAAATTTTAGGGACATACATAACTCTGTTCTGGTTTGAAGACTTTTGCTAATTATTTAAAAAGAAAAGAAAAAAAAAAAAGAAAGAATTGCTTGTTTGTCACCTGATCTGGAAAGGCTGAATGGAAAACCAATTCTTTCTGAATGGTGGCATGTCCCATCACCAGCACCATCCAATTCATCAGTTTGAAACCGCTTCAATGCAAACAACATGGCGTCATCATTCGTCATCATCATCATCCATGGAAATTCATCAACAAAATAATGTTGCAAATTGCTCACCTGAGAATAATAATCACCAAAATCAAGATTCCTTCTACAACAACAACAACACTGATCATAACAACCTTCAATTTGACTCCTCAGCTTTGAGCTCAATGGTTTCATCTCCATCAACAGCAGCACCGAATTTCAACATGATCCAAAACGACAACAGTTTCGTCATAAGAGAACTCATCGGAAAATTAGGAACAATTGGAGGAAGCTCCGCTGAGATCTCGCCACATTCTCAAACCGTCGCTCTTTACAACAACAATAACACTACTCCTTCTTCGTCGTGTTATAGCACGCCGTTGAACTCTCCTCCGAAGCTCAACATGCCGAAACCGCCGCCACCGTCATCATCAATGGCTCTGAATTCAGCAACCGTCGCTGAATTCTCAGCTGATCCTGGTTTCGCTGAAAGAGCCGCCAAGTTCTCTTGCTTCGGAAGCAGAAGCTTCAATGGAAGAACAACCACAACAACAACAACCACTACTACTTCTCCATTAGTCATGATAAACAATCACAACAACAACAATGGCGCAGAGTTGACTCATCAGAGATCTAATCCAATTCATCGAGTCTCGAGTAGTCCATCGCTGAAATCGCTTGGATCTCAAATGGAGAAGATTTGTTCTTCTCCTTTAGAAATGGCTGCGAATTCTTCTCAAGAGGAATCTACAATTTCAGAGCAGAATCCAAATGTGGAAGGTGCTGCTTTGAAAATCGCTTCTTCTTCTGACATGAGTTCAAGGAAAAGGAAAGGTTCTTCCAGAGCAAAAGCCAAAGACTCTACCAAGGTAAACAAAAATTATAAATTATAATCACATGATTTTTCTTTTTCGGATAACGGTAATTTGTTGCGTTTTAACTGTCAACCAATTATAGTTAATTTTGTTCTCTTATTTATTTGTATTCGGTAATGGAATTTCGCTTAATAATAAACACTAAAAATATGAATTTAGGGAGGTGAAGGTAGTGAAGAGTCAAATGCAAAGAGGAGCAAGGGAAATGAAGGTGAAGGAAATGAGAATAATGGGAGAGTGAAGGTAGAAGAAGAATCCAAAGGAGAAGAGAAACAACAACAGAACAACAAGAGTAACAACTCAAAGCCTCCAGAGCCACCAAAGGACTACATTCATGTCAGAGCCAGAAGAGGCCAAGCCACTGACAGCCACAGTCTTGCAGAACGTGTAAGTTACCTTTTTTACCCTTTTTATTACCATAATTACCAATATCAATCAAACAATATTATTGACACTCTATTATACAGATTAAAAGTGTATAGAGAGAATATAAATTTTTTTGTAGTTATTTTTTATTATATTATTACTGTTTGAAATGTGGATCTTAATTTTCTCAAGTATTATTTTATATTATAAAAAAAATCTGTAAATTTACATTTTTACCATATAATTCACCATCATATATTATATTTATATTCAAATTATTTACACTTAAATCTCTTATTTTATCCTAATTTTTGTGAAAATAGGTAAGGAGAGAGAAAATTAGTGAGAGAATGAAGCTTCTCCAAGATCTTGTACCAGGCTGCAATAAGGTATGTGTGGCAGAATTCAGATAAGCTAATTGCAGCATTCAAATTTCAAAGTACATGTGGTTTGTGTTGTGCTCATAAGTCATAAATTTGTACTTTTATTTTCTTTTTTACTAACTTGGGTATGGGAAATCATTTGTTCGTTATAGGTCACTGGCAAAGCACTTATGCTTGATGAAATCATAAACTATGTTCAGTCATTGCAGCGCCAAGTTGAGGTAATAATAATAACAACAATAACAATAATAATTCTTCAACAATAAGCATCTCAAAATGGATGATCATAATGCTAGTTTTCTTGCTCATCAAGTTTTGACTTTTTTTTTTCTTTCTACCTAATATTGCAGTTCCTGTCTATGAAATTGGCTTCTGTTAACACAAGAATGGATCTTAGCATTGAGAACATTGTTCCAAAAGATGTAAGACAATAATTCTTTACTTTTTTGCAACTAAAAAAATATAGATTTTTTTTTATTTTTATCATGAAATGGGATTTATAATTGCCAATTTTTGTTTTGCAGATATTTCAATCAAATCATTCATTGGCACACCCAATTTTCCCAATAGATTCGTCAGCAACACCCTTTTATGGCCACCAATCCCAGCAAAACCCAGTTATCCACAATAACATTCCTAATGGTTCTTTGCCCCACAATTCAGTGGACCCATTAGATTCTGCTTTGTGCCAAACTCTTGGCATGCAATTACCTCAACTAAATGCCTTTAATGAAATTGGATCTCAGGTAATTAATAATAACAATAATACTAATAACTCATACTAATACCAATGTAGTTTCTGTTCTTTTTCATTTCATTTCTTGAACCCTTTTTTTCTTTTGGCTAACAATTCCTCTCTATCACTTTTCAGTATCCATTAACTTTCTGTGAGGATGACCTCCACACCATTGTTCAAATGGGATTTGGCCAAACTTCAAACAGGACAACACCAATTCATTCCCCAAGTTTCGACGGTAATAAACCACTAAATAATATGTCACATTCACTCGTTAATTGAAAAGATATAGCATTAGAGAAAAATATCCTAATTCCTAAACTTTTTAAGTATTGTAAAACCTGCAATATTATAGATAGTTAAGGGTATTTTTGTCACTTTGTATTATTAAAATGAGTATTTTTTTTTTAACACACGTTAAATATATCTCAAGAACATGTAAAATTTTCGTATTTTGCACGAAGGGATTTGAAGAAACATCATTTTCATTAGGCCCCCCAAGAACATTGACATTAATCTAATCATGGGTTTTGGTCCAAATGCAGGTTCAAATCAAGTATCACAAATGAAAGTTGAGCTCTAATCTCCATTCATTGCGCCTGAATTCAAGCCCAGAGGAATAGGAAGACTGCTGTATGCAACTAAAGAGATTTTTATTTTCCAACAACCCCTGAATTATTATTAAGCAATTATTATCACTAGGTCTATTCAATAGAACCCTTCTTCTTTTTTTTTTTTTTTTTTTTTTTTGTCTTTAAGTTAGTTTGTTCCTTTTTCTTTCTTTTACCCTTTTTAATGATTTTTAATTTCTAATCATCTGGGGCTTCTATTTTTTTTTAATAATATTTTTTTGTACAATTATTCACTGTAAAATCCTAGGACCTGATTCTGTATTATTCTCTGGTGCAAAATTCTTATTATTATTATTTGGCACCAAATTTGTAAGATATAGTGGCTAATTAAAGAAAATTTTTTTTCTACCACCTTTCATTATCCCCTCTTCACTACTTGTCTACCATTATATATATTGCGCTTTTTTATATTTTCATCCATCACAATCACATCAATCCACTAAGAATTTTCGTGGGTATTCATCATTTAATTAAAAATCTAAATCAAATTAAAGGTCATGTCAATTAATCTCTGCTAAATTGCGCAATCTGGTGGATATGATTCTCACTTTGTGTTGTAACCAGCTGTATTAGTGGGGTCTCTTTCTTTTATATTTTGGGTCTGAAAAGTCTAATTACAATGATTAGGACATTTGGTTGGTTAACTTGAGCTGTGGTCAACTTTTGTTGTTATCTTTTCTTGAGGGCATTCTTGTAATTTTATCCTTCCACCAAAAACAGAAGCTTCTGCCCTTTTTTTAATTACTGTGCAGATAGAAAAATCCATAAACAAAAGCTAGAAGTTAGAAGTTAGAAACAACTCTTTGAAGTGGACCAAAAATAAATAAATATAAAGCAAAGAACAACTCTTTGAAGGAAAAAAAAATGGACAAATAAAAAAAAAAGTAATTTTTTTAAAATTTTAAAGTAAATATTTTTAACTAATAAATTTGAGCATAAAAAAGAATCCCAGGTTGGCAAGTGGTGAGATTCTGACTAGGCCCAATGAATCATTGAGCTTTTATATAATCTTACCAACTTTTATTATTAACTTGTGAATAGGAAAAAGGAGACTTATAGTGGAGTTCAGGTTTGGAAAGATACACTTAAAATATTAATGCTAATCTTTTTTTTCTGATAGGTTGTTAGGAAAAATCCAGTTTTGGGGTTTAACAAAAGATTTATAGGTTGCAATCTAAACGGATTTTATATTCATGGGTCTATTATTGGGCTGCAGATTAGTTTTTTTTTAATTTAATTAATTATTTATTAATTTCTGTTTTAATTATTAGCAAGATGCTTTGAATGTGGTGCTGTATACAGAACAGTTGCACATCATAATGTATTACTATTATGAGATTTGTATCCTATAATACCAAGTTCTTTATTGTTATTATTATTTTAATTTTGAAGACATATTAAAAAAATGCAAATAAAAAATGTTAATCTGACAGGGTTGTCTCCAAAAAAATACAAATGCCCAATCATATGACGACGTGTCCGGTGATTGATTCTTTTATTATTTTATTTCTCTTCCTCCACTCTACATGCTGTTTTATTCTTCTTTCTTCGGAATAATATTTATAACTTTTTTTTTTATATTTATTATCATTATTATTATTATTGTGTCAATCACAATGGTAATTAATGAATGGAACATAACCTTAAAAAGGAACATCCAGGGTGGAGTTGTTAGATGATACTTAAAATATTTAATCCCTTCTCAACATTTTAAACCCAAACCCTCCTTAACAATAATTTTAATTTTCATTTCTTCTATTTGATTATTAGTTCTTCCCTTCTTTTGTTGAATTTGTATATAATAATAATAATATTTGCCACAAAGGAGTCTCTTTAATCTACACATGGAGACATAGGAGATACATAAGATATCTTTCACTTTTCACATTTTGAGCTAAAATTTTTTGGGGTTAATTACATTGTTTTCTCTTACAGATTAAACAATATTACACACAAATTTTTTGTTTATAAAGTACTAATGTTTTTGTCCATGATAAAACTAAGAAATATAAATATTTTGAAACTACATCGATTTTGTCTTAATATTATATTATAGATTATAGCAGAAAAATTTATAAAATCAAACTACTTTTATATAAAAGTCATCGTAGGGGACAAAAGTCTTTGTTGACTAAGAAAATAAGAATTTTTGTAGATAAAAAAAAATCAAATAATAAATTTTTTAGTTATTATTTTCTTGTGGAAGAGTTAATTTGTTACTAATAATTAATTTTAATATTTATTATCTAAAACTTGAAAAACTTTAATATGTATATATTTTTATATTTAATTAAGTGTTACGTCTGTTGCACAAATAAAAATAATTAATTTTTATATTTGTTATTTAAAAATAATTTTCTCTCTCTCTATATATAATTAGATATTAGTATAAAAAAATTTATATTGATAGTTATAAAATTAACACAATTAATTTTTTTTAAATAATTAAATATTGATTCGAATTATTAATCACAATATCAGTATTTTTTTAAAATTATATGTAATAAATATTTGAAGAAAAAAAAGAAAAAATATAAATTAAAAAATACGTATATAATAATATTTTTATGTAAATAATAGTACAATATTATTTTTAATTATATTTAATTATAAATTTAATGAATTTTTTATGAATTATTTTATTAGTTTTTTTGTAGAATAGAAAAGTGGAGAAATAGAGAATGAAAAAAAAGAAAAAGAAAGTGAAAGATAAAGAAGAAAAAGGAAAGAGGGAGTTTGTTAATTTTGGAGGGAAAGATTTTATTTTAATTGTAATGAAATAATATCTCGTAACACATTTTGGTTTGTTAAATTAGTAATATAAAATATAAATTATAAGTTATATATATAGAGTGGGAATGGTATAGAGAGAAATAGAGAAGATGAGAGAGGTAGATAAGAGGATGGAAGAAGAAAATTTATTAATTTTGGAGGAAAATATTTCATCTTAATTTTAATTTTAGTTTTAATATTTTAATTTCAATTTTAATTTTAATTGTAATCACTATAAGAAAAAGCGTTTTTTTCGACGCCAAAAATCGACGGTTATTTCTACCCCTCGATATTTTTCGACGACTTGCCGTCGATGTTGTAAAAAAAATTAAAAATAAAATATTAAAATCGATAGCCAGTTCGACGATATTTTTATGATAAATTAACCTTAGTGCTATTATCGTCACATTGTCAACGAACTAAAGATAGAAAATACTTTTATTTTAAAATCGACAAACATGACGTCGATTTTATTATTTAAAATATCGACAACGTTTACCGTCGATAAATTTAAACAATCTAAATTGCTTTCTAAAATTAAATAAACAGTATAAATTTAAAATATAAAATAGACGTTTAAAGTGTTACTTTTTTTATAAATTAAAATCGACAAATATACCGTCTATTTTTATCACTAAAATCACAAATATGCGCGTCCACTTCCTGCCCCCAAATTTCAGAAACCAATTCCCCAAATTCCCCAATCCCTTAAGATTAACTAATTAATATTACACAATTTCTTTTAGAATAGACGACCAAATTAATTCTCAAAAAATTGTAAATAGGATATTTTGGTCACAATAAATTTTATTCTTTATAAGTCTTCCATAATTATTTTTATCAAATAGATTAGTCACTTTGTGATTTTAAAAAGGAATTAATTTATTTTAGAATGTATTCTTTAATAATCTAATTGTCTTATAATAAAATTTGTTAAGAATTTATTTATCTAATATGCATATTAAAAAATTTTATTGAAAGGAGCAAAAGAACTAATCTATCAAATAATAATAAAAAAATAAAAATTTATTGAAAACTCAAATATCCAATTTAAAATATTTTTAAGACAAATTTAAATGTTTACTGTTTTTTAGTATTTTAAAAGTACACATTAAGTTTTTACATTATTTGATACTTACTAAAATTATTTGCTAATTTTCTGTAGTTCTTGTCATTATTTAACCCTATGACTATGAGTAATAAATATAAATTACCATAAACTAAAATTTTGTTTTTACATACATTATGTTTAGTTTAGTGAATAACGTGAAATTGAAGTAATGCCTTATTAATGAAGGTACCATGGGGACCTGATTATTAAGACGTGCAATTAGATATACATATGAAGCTTTGCCTAAAGTAACTTTTGAATAGAGCAAGAACATTTTATCATATAAATTTTAGGAAATGAAGAGTCGTATTCAATATTTCTTTATTGAACAATGTTAGTGCCAAATCCAACCAGAAAACAAGCAATTATATAGGGATTGAATGGCCAATGAAACAAACAAAATAGAGCAGGGGGCTATATATATCTATAGCTTAATAATCTGACAAGATTGCGTGTGGCAGAGTTTCATATATTTGGTAGTAATTAAAGCTGGTTTTTCAGTACATGAACCACCAAGCTTTATATAACTGAATGTCTACTAAGCACTTTTGAAAATTTTGATTTGTTTTTGTTTTTCTTGTTTTCTTTTATTACCCCCTTTTGATAGGATGGTAATGAAGTATTGATATAGTAATTAACTATAATTCTACAAGCACGGATACTTTATTGAGGTGCTGTCCGCGTGTCGAACATATTTTAAACACGACATTCATTCATATTCGTCCGACACGTGTGTTTATTGTGTTTAACTGTGTTTTAATAAAAAATAAAAAAAAAATTTCTGGATTCACCTAAATATTATCAGGTGTCAACGTATCTAGTAGGAGTGTGCATGGCCCAACCCGACTCGAAGACCCGGTCCAGTCCCGAACACTTTAGAAGTTATTTTGGTGTGATTTCACCGAGTCTAGGATCGGGTAAGGGTCTCAAAAATAAATCCAGTTATTATTTCGAGTCGGGTCCGGACTATGGCTCGGGTCACTCGAAGTCGGCCCGGTGGCCCGGTCATCATACACAATTAATATTTTGTGTTATTAGTGATGGATGATGGCTATTCTTATGTGGAATTTAAGTATTATAAACCTTAATATTTATTAGTTATTATAAGAATATAAGTTAACGTTTTATGTTTAAAATGCATAAGATTTTAGACTAATGTATAATATTGTGTTATTTATATTGATTTAAATATTTGGTGTTATTAGACAATATTAGTATTGATTATGGTTATGCTTTAATTTTAGAGAAGAGTTGGTTCTTGTTATATTTTTCTAAGTGAATTTTACTATGTCAAATAATGGTTGGAGTCTTGGAAATTTGGATATTTTCACATGCTAGCTTATAAGGTATCAAGGTAATGTAGTGTTAACAGCCCGGTTTTCACCCGGTATAATCGTGGCCCGAAAGTGTATAGGTTTCATCGGGTTTAGGGCCGGGTTCAGGTCTAATAAATAGGCCCGGTATATATTTCGAGCCGGATCTGGGTCACATCAAACCCGGTTTCACCCGGCCCATGCACACCCCTAATATCTAATCTTATTTTTAATATGTATTCTTGAAATGCATTTAAAAATAATATATATTATTATTTATTAAAACAAAAAATATTTTAAATACTTTTATATAGTTAAAAGAAAACATTAAAAATAGTTAAAAAATTATTTTATATTTTAATACCAATAAAATATAAAAAATTTATTGTAATTTATCTAAAAAATATTTTATATTTTATATATATGCCGTGTTCCAATATCTTATAAAATTTTAAAATCTGTGTGTCTGCATGTCTCGTGTCGTATTGTGTTCCGTATCCATGTCAGTGTTTGTACCGCTACATAACAATTAATGTTCTAAAAATCAAATTCAACCACTTGATTGGACCAATTAAATTAAAAGTTATTTAATTATGCAGTTCGATTAATAAGTTAAAACGGCTTATTTAAATTTTTTTTGTAAATCGCTAAATCCGTTGAAAATTGGTTGATCAAACCAAATAAAAAATTAGCCTGTTTTTAAAATTTTTTCTATAATTATGACATTTTTTAAATTTCTCTAACAAACTATTCAAGTCTATTAATTTTTTTTTTATATATATAATAAATTATCGTTATCTTTTATATTATAACATAATATATTCAATTTAAATTAAATATATATTAAAAATAAAAATATATAAAATAAATTTATTTTTCAAACAAAAAAAATTTACGAATTAAGATATAACTAAACTAATATTTTTTTTGGTTTGGTTATTTTTTATTATTTTATAACAAAAAATATATAATATAATATTATATATATATATATATATATATATATATATATATATATATATATATATATATTGAGATTTGACTGTTTTCTTTTAAATTTTAACTCTTGTTATATTTGTATGAGATTATAAAATTTTAGTTGATTTTACACTTTTAATTTATCATTTTAAAAATTCATATTAGCATATATTTACGTTTTTGTCTATTTATTTATGATTTTATACATTATTATTTATTATAATTTAATTATTTCGATTGAATTACAATTAAATGGATTAAATCTCAAAATTGACAAACTAGTAGTTAAAATGGTTTGATAATCGATTTTTAGAATCTTGATAACAATAGAAAAATATTATGTATTCTTATTTTATTTTGTGTCTTGATTTATATGCACTTTATATCATCATGATCAAAATAATGTAAGAGTTATATGAGAGAAATTTCACACTTTTATTAATAGTAAAAGAAGTTATTAATTCAATTCATCATATATAATAAACCAATCACGTTATATAAACACTAAAAACCAATCGATAATCGTATATGGATACATATTTAGCTTTTATTATATATGAAAAGTTTAATTATGTTTGTTTATTTTACTATTATAGTTTGATTATGCTAGTGTGAAAAGGTTGCTAGCAAAGCAACGGGTGACTCCACAAATGATAGGTAACACTAATATCATACGCTTTATCTAAAAGAACTAATAGACATAAATGCGAGATATTTGTCTTCTATTCTACATGATCAATAGTTACGATACGAAAAGTTTGGTCATGCAAATATCAAATTCATTTTTGAGTAGTTATCTCAAAAAGAGTTTGTAAAAAGATCTCAAATTATGCAAGAAATGGCAAAAAAAAAAAGGGGGTTTGTTGAAAGAGACAAAAAAAATTTACAAGAAATGACAAAAATTATACTTTTAGAATGTAATTATCAAACCAACTTGGTTTAATTGAATAGTCAGTTCACTCGTCCACTTAAGTAAGTGTTAAGGGATTTGAATATCGTCTTGTGCATGCAGTAATCAATTGGTCAGCAGCCAATAAGTAATAGCTCAAATGACATAGTCTTCTCATACTCAATTAAGAGGTTGCGGGTTCGAGTCTCATATCTTTGGTAAAAAAAAAATCAATTGGTCAGCAACAGACCCTTAAATGAAGATGAGATCGACAACGGATTAGTCTTTCACCTGTCGAGTTAGGAAATTCTGTGAAAAAAAAATGTAATTATCAAAACTATTATGAGTTGAGATAGTAATACAATGTTACATTTAAAATAGAATCATCATAAGACCAATACTTATATTAATAACTATGAATTTTAGAAAGGAAAAAAATCTAGCATATTATATTTTCATGTCTTTGGATCACATTATTTATTCTTAATAGAAGAGATTAGTCAAGTTTGATGCTAATTTTGATGATGGTGTATTTTTAAGATATTTTTTAAGTATCCAAGACTTACAAGTGAGTCTTCAAATTGATAATTTCTACGTTCTTTATTTGATAGTTTGGTCATAATGTCAAGCCATGCATAGTAGATAACATATTTCCCCTTTTTAATTTCTTTAATTTTTTGTTATCTTCTATTATTCGTGTCTCTCAATTTGTTGTTTCTTGAATTTTCATTATTAGGCTTTAAATTTGTGTGTTTTAGTGTTTTACTTTTATTAGATAGAAGTAGATCATGGCCAATTGACCATGCTTCTCTCTTACTCTATTATTTCTATGGTCAATATCATTTTACCAGTGATAAAATTTTTTAATATATGATAAAATTTTAAATCTTTATAAAATATAGAAGTACGATATATATATAATATAAAATAATTTTTAGATAAATTATAATAATATTTTGATATTTTATGAATATTAAAATATAAATTAATTTTTAATTATAAAATTTTTTAAAATATTTTTTAGTTTTAATGATATTTTATTTAATTGTATTTAAGTGTATCAAATGTGTTCGAATTTTATTTTTTATTTTTTTGGATATAGAAAATATACATGTCGGATATTAATGAATGTCGTCATATTTCAAAATAAGTCCAACACGCAGTAAATTTACAAAGTGTCTGTGTTTCTTAACTCTTAATAGTATATTTAAAAATCTTCTTAAACAAACTAAAAGTTCAAATATAATTAATATTTTGAAAACATTGAAAACCCAATATTTCTTTTTTTTTTTAAAGACGTTTACGAAGATACTTTTAAAAAGTACATAATTTTCCTTTCTTTCCCACTGTTATTGTACTATAAATCACATTTGCTAGACAAATCAACTGCAACTACTAATGGAAGAAAATTCTAAAAAATAAAATAAAATCTAAAAGCTTTTTTTAACTAACATGGGTCTTCAATTTCCCTAATAACTAGAGATAGAAAAAATTTGCAGTTCAATGGTCATAATCATATACTGAAAGAGGAGGGGAAATTGAAAAAAAAGCTTTTTTATATTTTTATTTTTAAAAACATGTTCTCTCTCGTGAACCAAGCTTTAAAATTGCCCCACTAAAACGATGAGAAAATGAGACCCTACCAAACATGAATGTCTTGAGAGATTTATAAGGCACCATAATGATCATTAGGGTAGGTACCCTACACTACTAAGCAAACAAATCACTATTATGTATTATCACCCACTTGGCCACTTCCCACTTTCATTTTGAAATTGGGACCCTTTACCCTTATTTTTATATTTATTTATTTATTTATTTATTTATTTTTTGTTTTTTACAGTATCTTCCAGTCCGGCAGGTCAAAAACTAATTCGCTATAATACTGAGCTCCATTTAAGGGTTTGTCGCTGGCCAATGAATTGTTGCATACACAAGGCAGGATTCGAACCCCCAACACTTACTTAAGCAGACTAATACTAGACCAACCCAATTTAATTTTTATATTTATTTTTTATCTCTCACCTTTTTGTTTTTTTGTCATGATTTTTATCTCTCACCTTAGGGTGGAGGGACAAAGAGAATAATCAAATTTTTGGGCTTTGAGTAAGTAACTTTATTTTTCCTCTACCTGTTGGAGTTGGAAAAACCAAAAGCCCTATGGGAAAAAAAAAAACCTAATTTGCTTTACCTACCTACCTACCATTATTTCGTAACCACAAGATTTTTGCATGAATCACTGTTTTGCATTTATAAAATTAGTTCATTGATAAAATTCTTTTTCAAAATTTGATGATTATCTTATTTTAAACCATCCTTCCCATGCATGTATCTTTAACTTATTCAAGTTTAATTTTTATGTTCAGACAGAAAAAAAAAAAGAAAAAGAACAGGTATAATCTGTATTCTCAAACACGAATGAAAAAAAAAATTGTGACAACTAATTTAAAAACTTTAAGATAATGAAATAAGGGATTTTTTATGGGTAAGAATGCACTAAGCGTACAGTAAATTCATAAATTTTTTTCCATTGATTTTAGTTAGAAGTGTTTACCCAACATATTCATGAATCTAGGAAAATCAAGGGAAGATTTAAACAAATTAGATTTGTGAAAAAAAATTTTAGGACTTAGGAGTGTATAATTTACACATAAGCCACAGCAAGACAAAATATATAGAAGGCAAGTTCGTCATAAGAGAAAAAAATAATATAGAAGTAAAAATTGGAGAAAACATCTTACCAAAAATAAATAATTTAAATATCTTGGACTGAATATAATTTAACTCACAGTAAGATGTTGCAGCCTCAAAGTGTGATGATCTCTCGATAATAAAAATTTTTTATTTTTTTTTCTTATTCTTTCATAGTTTTATTACCTTATTCATGATACTATTGGAAAATAGAAGTGTTAGCTCCTTGATAATATAATAGAATTCAGTTAGCAAGCTAAGTCACTTGTATTTATTTGTTAGTTAGTTAAAAAAATTAGCTTAGTAATGTAGAATAGATGGTTAGATATATAGTTCATATAATTAGCTATTAGTTAAGCATTTTTATGATTTGTATATAAGAAAAGCTTGTAACTGATGTAAGTGTGATTCATTATTCTAATAAATCAGAATTCATTTAAGAAGCTCTCAAAACTTTGCTCTAGCAATCTCCTCGCTCTCACCAAATCATCATCAAGTTCTTTCTCTGTTATCTGAGACAAAACTTTAACATGTTGCAGTGAGCGTGAACGATTACAGAGATCTATGAGTACCTTTCACCATTCAATGTTTAATTTCTTTGTGAATTCTGATACTATGGTTCAAGCCCAATTTCGGCGAACGCACAGGAAAGAACGATGGATCAAACAAACCCAGAGAATCAACAATTCACTGTGTCAGATTTTCAAAAGTTTGTAAAAATGATGGCACAATTTTCATCGTTTCAATCACAAGCTGCAAAGACGAGCACTAGCCTCAATCAAGACCCATCGAGTCCCTTTTTTTCTACACCTTAGAGAGAATCCAGGTACCGTTCTTATTTCAATTCCATTATCAAACCAGAATTACCATTCTTGGGCCCGATCTATGTGAATTGCTTTAAAATCGAAAAATAAGATCAAACTTATGGATGGATCTCTTCCGAAACCTTATGAAAATGATAGTACTTTCAATGCTTCGGATAGATCCAATACGATAGTACTTTTTTGGCTTCATGTGTCTTTGAGTCAAGAAATCTTACAAAGTGTATTATGGTGTAATTATGCCTATGAGCTTTGGACTGACTTGAAGCATAGGTTTTACGAATGAGATATTTTTAGGATAGCTGGATTACAATAAGATTTGTTCATAATGAGACAAGAAAAAATGTCGATCACATCCTATTTTACTAAACTAAAAAGAATTTGGGAAGAGTTAGATGAATTTAGAACCATTTCTCTATGCAAGTGTGTTGAGACATGTTCTTGTGGACTTAGAGTGATGAAAGGTTATAAGAAGCAAACGAATATCATTTGTTTTTTAAGAGGACTTAATGAGCAATACGCTACTATAAAGTTCCAAATAATGTTGATGAAGTCCCTCCATGATGTAGCTACAATTTTCTCATTACTTTTGCAACAAAAATGGCAGATGAACCAAGCTAAAATTATGAATTTTAAAGCTATGATCAATGCAGTAGGGAGCAACCCAATTTCCAGCAATAGAGGAAGAGAAAGGGGTTGTGGAGTATTTGGTAGATGAAGAGGTCGAGCATCTATAAAGATGTGCTCGCACTGTGTCAAAACTGGCCACTTGGTTGATAATTGTTACCACAAACATGGGTTCCCCCCACACACGCAAAGAACTGAAAAAGGAGCAAACATTAACAACCTAATAGTTTCTGCAATTAATGATGAAAACAACAACATGACTTCAACTCAGGAGGAAGAGAGTCAAAATTTCGAAGAATTATTTTCCGAAGATAAGAAAAAAGCAATAATTGCCTTGTTTCAACATCATACACAAGTCCCTGCTCATAATATTAATTCGGCAACAACAGTACTGGCCCCATCCTCAGGTATTTTTCAAATACTTTCTTCTTACACTCACACAGACTTTTCTCACAAATGGATCTTAGACACAGGAGCCACCACTCATGTGTCATTCTCTAAAATTCTTCCAATCACATAGTGTTATTAATCCAGAGATCATAAAGATGCCAAATGGTTCACAGACTATTTCAACCATATGTGGAACAGTTTATTTTTCCATTGAATTCTATCTCACTGATGTTCTATATGTTCCCAGTTTTTCATTCAATATAATTTCTATTTATAAGGATACTAATGCTATGTCTTACCAATTTTTATTCAATCACATAAAACGTGAGGTGCATGATCAGCTTTCATCGAAGATGATTGGAGCATCTAAAATGAAAAAGGGTATGTATATACTAGAAGAAAAGAATCAAGAGGAGGCAGCATTAGACCTACGAGCATCTAAAAACAGTTAGATCACAAACACAATAAAGCACACAAGCACAGTGATTCCCTCTGATGATCCTGATTTATGGCACTGCAAGTTAGGATACATTTCACTTGATAGGTTGAAAATAATGAAAAATGATTTTTCTATGTTAGTTCATTCAAAAACTGACATTCCTTGTGATTTTTTTCACTTTTCAAAATAAAAACGCTTACTATTTTATCTCAGTAAAAATAAATCAAAATACTTGTTTAAACTACTTCATGTTGACATATGAGGGCCATTAGCCACTCCTTCAATGGATGGATATAAATATTTCGTAATCATTGTAGAGGATAGCAGCAGATTTCTACGGTTTCAATTCATGAAGTAAAAAATAGAAACAACTCACCTTTTAAAATAATTTATTTTGATGGCTTAGACTCAATTCAATACTCATGTTAAGTGTGTTAGGTCTGATAACGGGAGTGAATTTAAACTCAACCAATTTTTTATAGAAAAGAAGATCTTTCACCACACATCTTGTGTTGAGATATTTCAATAAGATGGGGTAGTGAAAAGAAAACACCAAAAAATCCTCAATATAACTAGAGCACTTTTATTTAAATCCAGCTTGCCTAAATATTTTTGGGATTATATAGCTGCATATGCTACATATATCATCAATAGAGTGCCAAGTTCAATATTAAAAGATAAAAGTCCTTTTCAGATCTTATACAAAAAAATTGCCATTAATTCAACATTTCAAAGTTTTTGGTTGCCTCACATTTACCTCTACTTTGACATAAAAAAAATTAGATAAAAGAGCAAAGAAATGTATTTTCTTAAGCTTATCACCTACCACTGAATGTTACATTTTAATGGATATTTACACTAGAAAAATTTTCATATCAAAGAATGTAATTTTCTATAAAAAGGTTTTTTCCATTTCATACTACTTTGGCCAACATAGTGTCAAATAGTGCACTAGGAATCACAGTACCTATTTTTCCTTCTAGACATACTCTTGATTCTTTTGAAAGTCAATTTGACTTTTAACATGGTATTTCTAACACTATAACTCACACCAATGACATAAAGACCATCTCAATGCCTAATGATGATCAAGGGATGAACATAACACACATTGATTCACCTAATCACAGTATATCTCATTCTCACGTACATAATACATATATATCTCATGCATACATTCCAACTACTTCTAATATCATCACACCTCAATCACACACAACAACCATTCATTGAACATGTTCATGATATACCTAGAAGATCTATGATGTAGATTTTATAAACCAAAAAATACCGGTAAGTACACTAGGTCGTACCAAGTAATAACTCACGGTGAATGAGCGTCGATCCCACGAGGATTAACGGATTAAGCAAGCAATCGTCAATTGATCAATCTAGTCAGAATATCAAATTAGGGTTTTGACAACTTTGAAACATAAACAGCAATGAAATAAAGCAAGACAATGAGTAATGTAAAGATGATATCATTAAGAAAGTTAAGGTTTCGAAAATATTAAAACTTTCGGATTAATATCTGTTGAGTTTGGAAAACTAAAACTTGATTAAAGTGATGAACAAATATTATTGGGTGATTATCAATTGTTTGTATAATTTGTTTAGTTAAGTGTGCAGAAATTAATTTGAATTGAAACAGGCCCAGTAAACAAGCCCACAAACACATTGGCCAAAGAAAGAAGGAAATCAACCGAACCCGAATACAGATCCAAGCCCAATTCGGTGGTGACACACAAACCTATCTCTCTTCAACCGGGTAAGCAATTGAAAATTCAATTGAATTTTGTTTCACTTCCACCGAACACAATCCTTTTCTTTTCTCTCTCTTTCTTGTCTTCTCTATCACATCAAGTCACTGAACCAAGAAAGAAGAAAGAGGAAAGATCTGAAGCTAGGGCTCGGCGAAGAACCAAAATCTTGTTTCCAATTTCAAACAAGAAGAAAGGCTACAACAAAGAAGCAAATCCCATTTGGACAGAGCATCTTCAAAAGTTACTTTTCACATTTGTGCTACACCAAGGAACCGTGAAGAAATCTACTAAGCTTCAAGCATAAATCAAGTAACCATGGAAAAGAAGAAGTCAATGGTGCTCTGCCTTGAATCCACAGTCCAAAACTAAACTTGGAGCCAAAGAAAAGATTCACGGTTAAGATCAAAGGAACTTGAAAAAAAAGGATGAAATAAAAAGGTATGATGCATGTCAAAGATTTTGCCTTCTCTCTTTCCACTGACGATGCCGCTGCAAGTTCTGATGAAGGAGGAAGAAGACAACCCAAGTATTACTTGGTTGAAACCTTGGAGGCTTCACTCCTCTATGATAAGGGTGAACAGCCAAGGGTTGATCAAGGAGAGTGGAATAGAGCACTTGGTTCGATTCTTATAGCTTCTTAAGATGTTCTAAGTTCTTCTCCTTCATGGTTTTCATTTTGTATTTTTTTTTCTCAATTTAATCTGTCTGAGTCTCATTGAAAAAGGCAAACATGATGAGATTTGTAAGAAAAAGCCAATGAGTGGAAAAAGGCAGTGAGCTAAACTTAGAGAAAAAGCCATAGTTATTTTAAAATTTTTTGTATATTTTTCTGTTTTGTGTCATGATCCTGTGAGGATTTTCTTGCAAATTGGGTTAGCACTTTACTGTTGAAAACTAGGTTTGAGTCCTAGTCAAGTTCGAGTTGGGTTAGAAATTGAACTTGTTCTAGATAGAATTGGGAAGAATCCTAGGGAGAATTGGTGATTATAATCTATTGAAAAGATAGTGAAATTTCGTCACAGTTGTGATGGAGGCTGGATGTAGGCTACATTACACTAGGTAGCTAAACAAGGATATATCTGTGTGTCAATATCTACTCTCATCTCTGTTTCCGATTCTATACAACAGGAGACAAAAGAAAAGTATCTCCTACCAAGTTAAGAGATAAAACTAAAATATCTCCTGTATTCTCTTAACAGAAAGCAAGTTCACACAAAAAAGAAAAAGGGGCCAAGATTCAACTCCCCTTCTCTTAGACGCTGATAACCATCAATTGGTATCAGAGCTTGGTCTCAAAAAGATCAAGCTTTGCAGCTTGGAGGAAAGATCCCGATGACAAGCAATAATGGTTCTAACATAGTGGCTTATACTCTGACGGAAGGGCAATCAAATAACAGACCTCCATTCTTCAATGGAAAGAACTATAACTATTGGAAGGAAAGAATGAAGATCTTTGTTCAATCGGTGGACTACAACATTTGTGTCACGGTCCAAAATGAACCATGACTGGCGCTCAAGGAAAATAATTCCCTAGCAAGCCTATCAAACTCATATATAAGATGAATAAGAAAATTTCAAATATTTTACAAGTTCCAAAATAAATAGTTATACATTTGTAACAAAAATTAAAATAATTAAAAATGGTTGGATCCTGCCTGTGATATATGGAACAGATGACGTCTAAGAACTCAACAAAGAATAGGTACCCATTGCAGATCATTACTCTTGAACAGAAAGGCTCACATGACCAAATATTTACCTGAAAATATTTTTTAGAAAAACGGGGTGAGTTTTGCAACTCAGTGACTAGACAATACATCTATAATCGACATGAGACCATATAAACATCATTATTAAAGTAATTTTTAATTAGAAAATAATAGTTGATAATAATAAGTGAATCAATAAGGGAGTTCTCATACAGAAATGAAATCAAAAGTCCACACTTGGACGGCTCCACCTCAATGGATAGCCCTTTCCTCTCGTGTATCCTAACAGAATAACAGATGTAACGTGTGACCTACACGTTAGGTTAGCAACACCCCTGCTAGATGGGGTCTGAGTTAGATGCATCTAAGTTAACGTCATAATCGCCGTTAACTACGGTTTTCTAATACGAGTCTCCCAAATCAATTCAAAACATATAATTTCAAATACAACAAATCTTTGATCTTTTAAATATATAAGGTATCGAATCAAATCAAATCATATTATATTTTCTCATCAGAATCTTTTTCAATCATACTTTTTCAATCATAAGACATTTCAAACATATTTCACAATCTTTAAACTAAGTGAATACCAACAAATACTTCAATGCTTCAAAAACAGATATTCAAGTAAAATCAAATATTTTTAGAATAATGTAAAACTTCATAAAAAAATATATATACTCTCAAAAACAGATATTCAAGTAAGATAAAAAAATTTGAAATAATGCAAAACTTTATCAAAAATATATATGGTCTCATGTATAGTTCCGAAAGTATAAACTTCATAAAAACGAATTATTCAATTTTAATAAATCAATTATTCTAATTAATTTAAAACCGTTCAAGACAAATATAGTGAGTATAATTCAAAGATCATAATAGATATATGTCAAAATAGTTATAGATGCACAATCAAACAATTATAAATGTAAAGCCTACTCACAACTTGGTCCCAAAGGACCGAAGATACCGAACCTGGAGTGCCAGAATCCAAGGTGAGGAGGATTGAAGTAGAATGAAATGAATGAGTGCAGAATTTGGATTGGGGCAGTGACAAGGTAGAACTGGCGATAGTTTGGGTTAGTGACAGAAACGGTTCAGCTCCACCAGTGACACCAACAGCTCTAATAGCAACCAAGGTTCACCCGAGCGGCAACGCAACAACGGTGACAGAACAACCCTCTATTCATGACGGCTCCTCTCGCACATCCTATTTCTCTCTCAACAATGGCGACATTGACTTGGCATGGCGGCGGTTGAAGCTCAGCGGTGACGGAGACGAGGCGTGGCGACACCCAGTGGCTCTTCCTTCCTCCACGCAACCCAGACGGTGACGATCCAGGCTTCGACGGCGGCACAAATGGCGACGAAGATGGCTAGCTCCAGCGACGGTGACAGGTCGCGATGAGGATGATGGTGGTGACCCTCTAGCACGCGCAAACAACTTCCCTCTCTCTCCTCGCGTTCACCTCTCTCTCTCATCCATCGTTGGCGACTACGACGGCAAGGCGGCGTGACAGCAAGTTGGACGACGGTGAGGTGCGGCGCCGGTGCAGTAGCCCTCTCCCTCCTCTTCTTCCTTCTCTCCTTCTCTCCCTCACTCTCTCGATCTCCATCTTTCTTTTCTTTCTTTCCTCAGCATCGTGGTGTGTGCTGTGAGGAAGAGTGTGTGAGGGGAGTGAGGGTGTGTGCGACAGTGAGAGGTGAGTGAGTGTCTTAGTAGAGGGTTAGGGTTTGGTTTGGGAAAAAGGGGAATAAGGGTATTGTAAGAATTTTACAATTTGGAAGATCATCATGAACGGTCCACAAGTCCCTACTAAAACAGGAGCAGATGGTGTAGTTGTTCCCAAGACAGAAGCCGAATGGAATGATGAAGACAAGAAGAAAATAGAACTCAATGCCAAAGCTGTAAATATGCTTAACTGTGCAATCATCTTCGAGAAATACCGAAAGGTGTCAAAGTGCAAAACAATAAAGGAGATCTGGGATAAGCTCCAAGTCACACACGAAGGCACCATCCAAGTAAAGCAAACTAGAATAGACATGTTGTATAAAGAATATGAGATGTTCTCTATGAAGGAAAGAGAATCCATTGATGATATGTTTGAAAATTCTCTATCATCATCAACGGCTTAGATGCTATGGGGATTACACATTTTGAACCAATGCTCGTGAGGAAAGTCCTAAGAAGTCTCACAAAAGAGTGAGAAACAAAGGCTATAGTTATAGCTGAGAGTGGTAACATTAGTCGAATGACTTATGATGAACTGAGAGGAAAATTATTTGCTTTTGAAATTACACACTTGAAAAATGATGCAAAAAAGAAAGGAGTTGCTTTAAAATCATGTGCTGAATCATTGGGTGATGAATCCAGTAATAACTCATCAGATGACGAGTTTGTATTTTTTGCCAGGAAACTCAGGAGAATGATGAAAATGAGAGAAAGAGGCAAGGGAAGCAGTTTAAGAAAACCAAAGAAGGATCTAAGCAAAATCATATGCCGCAACTATAAAGAAGTAGGACACTACAAGTTTGACTATCCTAAATTGAAGAAGAAAGACAAAGTCCACAAAGACAAGGAGAAAGGGCTTATGGCCTCGTGGAAAGATCTGTAGAATGATTCAGATGAAGATGAGGATTCAGAAAATAGTTCTCAAGCCTGCCTTATGGCCAACCACTCCGAAACTAATGAGGTAATTTTCATTAAACCCTCTGATGAAGATCTTCATCTCATGATTGATCATCTCACTGAAAAATTAAGAAGTTTTCTGAACCAACGTCATGATCTTGAATCGGCAAATGACATCCTAAAAGCTGAAAACGCTTTTCTCAAAGAAAAATTAAGAGAAGCCAAAACCACTGTTGATCTTATTGAAGAAAATAAGCGGCTTAAGGCTGAACTTAGTGGTTGTTAGAAACAACATTCAATGATTGCATACTTAAACTGTTTTGAAGAAAATGATAGGTTGCATAAAGAGGTTAAAAGTTTAAAACAAGATCTAGCCATGTTTGCTCAAAGTTCTAAAAACTTAACTAACCTATTGGCTAGTCGAAGACTTCTTTATGAAAAGGCGGGTTTGGGCTTTTATAAAAAATTTGAAACTGTTTTTACAAGATCACAATTTGAAAATACGGCTTCCACTTCTAATGACACAAGATTTCGAAGCCCAAATCTTCTTAAAGAACAGCAACCTAAAAGATTTTGTCACTTATGTAATCGGGATGGACATTTTTTCATTTAATGCTTTATAACATAAATACTGATTGGTGATAAAGTCTACAAAATAGTTGACAACTATAATGGTCTTGGCCAAAGGAGATGGTTTAACATTAAAGGATCCAAAAAGATTTGGATACCTAAGGTCACTTAAGAATTTTTTGTAGCTTTGCCTAGCATCCAAAAGAAAGGACAACATGTGGTACTTAGACAGTGGATGCTCTAGGCATATGGCCGGAAAGTCTACATTCTTTATCAAGCTAGACAAGTATGATGGTGGTTTTGTGACTTTCGGCGATAATGGTAAAGGAAAAATAATGGCCATAGGTAAAGTAGGTAAAAGCTTCTCTTCCTTCATTAATGATGTTTTTCTTGTTGATGAATTGAAACATAATTTTCTGAGCATTAGCCAATTATGCGACCTAGGATAATTGGTTATCTTTAGGAAATTTGATTGCTTAGTCATTTGTGAAAAATCCGGTTAAATTTTGTTTGAAGCAAAAATATGCAATAATGTGTATGGATTAACTCTAGAGGAACTAAAAGAACAAAATATAGCATGTTTTACTTCTATGGAATCTGAAAAATGGCTATGGCAGAAGAAATTAGGACATGCAAGCATGTATCAAATTTCTAAGCTTGTAAAGAAAAATTTGGTTAGGGGCCTTCCTAACATAAAGTTTGACAAAGACATCACTTGTGATGCTTGTCAATTAGGCAAACAAACAAAATCTTCTTTTAAGCCTAAGGATGGAATCTCTACCAAAAGGCCATTGAAAATGCTACACATTGATCTTTTTGGTCCTATTAGAACACAAAGTTTGGGAGAAAAACATTATGGTTTAGTAGTGGTTGATGACTTTACGAGATTTTGGTGGGTTCTTTTCTTAGCTCACAAAAATGATTCGTTCATTGCTTTCTCTTCTCTTTGCAAAAAGATTCAAAATGAAAAGGATTTAAAAATTGCTTGTATAAGAAGTGATCATGAAAAAGAGTTTGAGAATCAAGATTTTGAAAACTTTTGTGAAAAATTTAGAATTTTTCATAACTTTTTATGTCCTAGAACTCCTCAACAAAATGGGATTGATGAAAGGAGAAATAGAAGTCTCCAAAAAATGAATAGGACAATACTTTGTGAAAATGAAGTTCCAAAATTCCTTTGGGCAGAGACTGTAAACACAGCTTGCTATATTTTAACTAGAACCATCATTAGAAAAGGATTAAAGAAAACTCCTTATGATCTATGGAAAGGAATACCTCCAAATCTCAAGTACTTTCACATATTTGGATGTAAATGCTTTGTGTTAAATAATAAAGACAATCTTAGAAAATTTGATCCAAAATCATGAGGGTATGTTTGTAGGATACTCAACCACTAGTAAAGCATATAGGGTTTATCTCAAAGAACATAGAATCATAGAGGAATCCATACATGTCTCTTTTTGTGACATTAACACCATTCCAAGTTCTATTATAGAGGATGATACAGGTATTGAAGCTGAGCTGAACCCAAAAGAGAATCAAGGAAAAGATAAACCAGTTTCCTCTGTGAGAAATACTAGCACTGACCCTGCAGTTCAGAATGCAGGAGACAGTTCAATTTTGTCTCCTGATGCTAGTGGAGATTCCAAAACTGAGAGTGCTACAGAACTAAATCAAAGCCAAACAAAAATCACATCACAAAGACCCAGGGAATGGAAGTTCTTGAAGAATTATCCTCATGAGTTCATCATTAGAGATCCATCCTATGGAGTCACCACTAGATCCTCAAGCAAAAAAATTCCGAAGTCAACAACTTTACTTTACTATCCCAATTGGAGCCACAAACTGTGAAAGAAGCACTTGAAGATCCTTCTTGGGTTAAAGCTAGAGTTAAGCCAATTTGAAAAGAATGAGGTTTAGGCTCTTTTGCCTTACCCTAATGACAAGAAGGTAACCGGCACCAAATGAATTTTTAGAAACAAGTTGGGTGAGAATGGTAGTGTAATTCTAAATAAGGCTATATTGGTGGTCCAAGGGTACGATAAAGAAGAGGGCATTGACTTTGATGAGTCATTTGCTCCAGTGGCTAGAATAGAAGCAATAAGATTATTGCTTGCCTATGCTATCCACAAAGGTTTTAAACTATTTCAAATGGATGTCAAATGTAATTTTTTGAATGGATTTATTAATAGAGAAGTATATGTAGCTTAACCCTCCAGTTTTGAAAACAAAGAGTTTTCAAATGATGTTTTTAAACTTTCAGAGGCTCTTTATGGCCTTAGACAAGCTCCTAGAGCTTGGTATGAAAGGCTTAACTCATTCTTGTTATAAAATAATTTTTAAAGGGGGTACTACGGATACTACTCTATTCATTAAGGAGTTTAATGATCATTTCTTGCTTGTTCAAGTATATGTGGATGACATTGTGTTTGGATCGACTAATAATGCCTTGTATGAAGATTTTGGAAAACTAATGACTAGTGGGTTTGATATGAGTATGATGGGAGAACTTATATTCTTCCTTGGACTCTAAATCAAACAAACTCCTAGTAGAATCTTTGTACACCAAGATAAATATGCCAAAGAGTTGATGAAGAAATTTGGTTTAGAAAACTCCAAACCAATAAGCACCCCTATACATCCAAATACTAAACTTGACAAGGATGAGAAAGAGAAAGATGTTGATGAGATATGGTATAGAGGAATGATCGGATCTCTTATGTATCTAGCATCCTCTAAACCGAATATAATTCAAAGTGTGGATGTGTGTTCTCATTTTCAATCTCATCCAAAAAAAATCACATCTTTCGGCTGTTAAACGGATCATTAGATATATTAAAGGCACATCTGACCTTAGTTTATGGTATCCTAGAACTACTGATTTTTGTATAGTTGGGTATTGTGATGCAGATTTTGCAGGTGACCGTGTGGATAGAAGAAGCACTTCGGGGATGTGTTGCTTTCTTGGGTGATTTTTAAATGTTTGGTCAAGTAAAAAACAAGTGATTGTTGCTTTATCCACTGCTGAGGCCGAATACATATCAGCTTCCTCATGCTGTTCACAATTAATTTGGCTCAAAACTCAATTTGTCGATTACAAACTGAAGATTAATAGTATTCCTTTATTCTGTGATAACATGAGTGCCATAAATATCTCTAAAAATTATGTGCTGCACTCAAGAACAAAGCACATTGAGGTTAGGTTTTATTCTATAAGAAAAAATGTGTAAAAGAGAACTATTGATATTCAATTTGTAAAATCGAAGGATCAGTTGGCAGACATATTCACAAAACCTTTATATGAAGATAGGTTCTGTAAACTAAGAACTGCTCTGGGAATGATCGATATCAAATCTGTGGAGTAATTTTGTCTAATATTTTTTCAGCTGTTTTTTTCTCACAAGTCGCAGGAAGACAAAACTGGGCAAGTGATGAACTCCTCTATAAGGCTTGAACAAGGCCCAGAAATTTTCTGAGATATGTGCTTGAAATAAGACTCATAGTGGTCTCGAGTGAATCTTCATCACCATTGGACCTACGTGAGATAAGCTTTGTTTAATGAAATAGGCCTCATACTTACCTTGATCATTAAATTATGAAAATTAAAATTTTGTTTCTTTTTATCTCTCTTCTCTATTTCAAGTCATATCAGTCAGTTATCTTTCAAATCCACCTTGTTATGTCACTTCAAAAACTGCATATTTTTTGAATTTTAAAATTTCTCTTGAAACCCGTTTTATTGAATAAATTCATGTTTTCAAGAGAAGTTTTCATTATGCATTAAAGACGGTTTCTTAATAAAAAAAAACCTCTCTCTTCTTTACTACTCCACTACGATGTTCTTTCTCCCCACTATTCACTCTTATCTTCTTTATTATGAGAAAGAAGGTTACTACTAGAAGAGGCACTGGATCCTATATACCTCCTCGTAACCCACCTCATTCAAAGCAACCTCAATCACACACTCACATACACATTCATTCTTACTCCTCTTCTTCTTAGTCACCTCAACCGATGGAATCTATAGCAAGAAAAATCATTCATCCTAGGGCTTTTCTCAGCACAGAAGGGGGCTGAGTCATCTCAGGCTAAGGGAGAAAAGGAAAGGGTCCCATGCATGAAGAAGATCATCCACCATCTCTACCTCCTCGCTTTACACCTCATCCTTCAGGACGATCTACCCCTTCTAGCCATCCTTCCAAAGACTTCAGAAGGCCAGTTCTCAAACCTACCAGAGAACCTCCTAACATTGACTCCCTTGACTACAAAACCAAATTTGATAAACCTTCTCACTCTTACTATGATCTTCTCCACTTTTTTTTCTGTATGGATTATGAGTTTCACAAACAAGTACTTTCAAAACGTTCTCTATGTTCTACCTTTGTTGTTGACTTGAGGCTCTGACTGAAAAAGGAATTGATTTTAAAGTTAACTTTGATCTTTTGAAATGGGAAAATATTTTCAAGATTAAAAAACTAGTATATTCGAATTTGCTCAGAGAATTTTATGCCAGCTTGCTTTTTTATGAGGGAGAAATCCACTCTTATGTCAAGGGTTGTCAAATTATTTTGAATAAGGAGACCATTAGTGATGTCCTCGGTTATAAAGACATCGAAGTGGGAGCATACATGTCTAAAAAATGGGATGACCATCTAGGTATCTCTCATCAGGATACCTTGGCTAGCATTTGTGAATATTTTTCACTTATGGATGGTATAATTTTCACCCATAAGGCTCTAGGTCCTGTTAGAGCCCAACTCCACCGAATCATCACTCACGTAATTCTTCCCCAAAGTGGATCATACCAGCGAGTTACCATATGTTATATTTTGGTGTTGTATGCAATTCTGAATCTTGCTCCTATTTCATTTGCTTACCTCATGATCCATCATATGCTAGACTGTGTTAGAAGTGAGAAAAATGTTTCTCTTCCTTATGGAATATGTCTGACTTGCATAGTTGAATATTTTTCAATTGATCTAAGTAATGGGCCTGTCGAAAACAAAGTGTCCTCTCTAAAAGGTGGTGGTGCAACAAAACAAACCAAAAGTAAGGGTCCTAAGATCACTAAGGATCCTGTTTTGGATGAAAATAAAGATGAAAGCCTTCCCTTACCTTCAATGAATGGTACTTTTGACTCCCACAAGTACTTAATTACTAGGGTTGTCAAAGATGTCCTTCAAGAGGTTGTGTCTATGACCAAACAGATGGTCCAATCAAGCAAACAAACTCGAAAGATTGCTATTCAAACTGAGAAATCTTTGATGAAATCCCATGACAGGATTAAGGTACTTTTGAAGCACCTTGACTCACTTGATGAGGATTAGGTAATGTCTGAGAAAGAGAAGACATCCTGGACACTGAAGAAGAGGAATCCGATGCTTAGTTTTGTCCCCTGCTGCCTTTGAAAGTTTGATATTTTGTTGTTTCTGAATTTTGAACTCTATTATGATGGCATTGTGTTTCTTTGTACTTTGAATACTACTTTAAATACTGATGTATGGATGACTGTAATAGGATTAGTTTTTTAACTTTGTTAGTAATATGCTTGTTTAACTTGCTGTTTTGGATTGCATAGTGACATTCTTTCTGCAGGTTCCCTCCTTGATGACAAAAGGGGGAAAAATGAGTTGAAAAATGGGCTGATGGGCTGCTAAAAATAGCTGCCTCCATTTTGAATGGTTTGAACATAAGAAAAGGAACAAGGAAATATGAATTCAAAATGGGCTGATAAAATTGTTTGCCTCTGTTTTGAACCTGTGAAAATTCATGGTTCTGTCTCATGAAATGTCTTTGTCTCATGACTGCCTATGTTCGGTTTGAAAAAATAAAAACTCATACCTGAATGCTTATGTCTCTGATTTGTTATTTGAATCTTGAGAATGTTAGCTATGATCTGTGTTTGTTTTATAAGGCTGATTAATGATTTAAAAAAAATCCTTGTAAAAGCAAAATGTTGCATTATTTGAAATCGTTTGCAAAACGCTTGGTTGCTTGGAATTATTTTCACTTTGTTAACAGGTTATTAATAAGCAAATATTAAGGGGGAGCTTAGTGATCAAAGGATAGGGGGAGCTTCATCAAAGGGAAGTTTCTTACCCTCAATCTCTTTCAATTCATTTTTTAATAATATTTGTTATCAAGGGAGAGATTGTTGAGTTTGAAAAACTAAAGCTTGATTAAAGTGATGAACAAACATTATTAGGTGATTATCAATTGTTTGTATAATTCGTTTGGTTAAGTGTGCAGAAATTAATTTGAATCGAAATAGACCCAGTAAGCAAGCCCACAAACATAAACACATTGCCCAAAGAAAGAAGGAAATCAGCCGAGCCCAAATAGAGATCCAAGCCCAATTCGGTGGTGACACTCAAACCCATCTCTCTTCAACCGGATAAAAAACTGAAAATTCAATTGAATTTCGTTTCACTTTCACCGAACACAATCTTTCTCTCTTCTCTCTCTCTGTTGTTTTCTCTATCACATCAAGTCACTGAACTAAGAAAGAAAAAAGAGAAAAGATTTGAAGCTAGGGCTCAGCGAAGAACCAAAACTTGTTTCCAATTTCAAGCAAGAAGAAGGGCTACAACGAAGAAGCAAAACCATTCGGACAGAGCATTTTCAAAAGTTACTTTCCACATTTGTGTTACACCAAGGAACCGTGAAAAAATCTACTAATTTTCAGGCATAAATTAAGCAACCATGGAAAAGAAGAAGTTAATGGTGCTCTGCCTTGAATCCATGGTCCAAAACCAAACTTGGAGCCAAAGAAAAGATTCATAGTCAAGATCAAACTAACTTGAAGAAAAAAGGATGAAAGAGAAATGTATGTTGCATGTCAAAGATTCTGCCTTCTTTCTCTCCACTGACGATGCCGCTGTAAGTTCTGATGAAGGAGGAAGAAGACAACCCAAGTGTTGAACCTGGTTCAAATCTTGGAGGCTTCACTCTTCTATAATAAGGGTAAACAGCCTAGGGTGGAGCAAGGAGAGTGGAATAGAGCACTTGGTTTGGTTCTTATAGCTTCCTAAGCTGTTCTAAGTTCTTCTCCTTCATGGTTTTTATTTTATATTTTTTTTTCTCAGTTTAGTCTGTCTGAGTCTCATTGAAAAAGGCAAACATGGTGAGGTTTGTAAGAAAAAACCAATGAGTGAAAAAAGGCAGTGAGCTAGACTTGGAGAAAAAGCCATAGTTATCACATAAATTCTTTGTATGTTTTTCTTTTTTTGTGTCATGATCCTGTGAGAATTTCCTTACAAGTTGGGTTAGCACTTTGCTATTGAAAGCTAGGTTTGAGTCCTACTCAAGTTCGGGTTGGGTTAGAAACTGAACTTGTCCAGATAAGATTGGGAAGAATCCTAGGGAGAATTGGTGATTGTAATCTATTGAAAAGATAGTAAAATTCTATCACAGTTGTGATGAAGACTGTATGTAGGCTACATTGCACTAGGTAGCTGAACTAGGAAATATCTGTGTGTCAATCTCTACTCTCATCTCTGTTTTTTATTCTGTATAACTGGAGACAAAACAAAAGTATCTCTTACCGAGTTAAGAGATAAAACCAAAATAACTCCTGTATTCTCTTAACAAAAAGCAAGTTCACATGAAAAAGAAAAAGGGCCAAGATTCAACCCTCCTTCTTTTAGCTACTGATAACCATCGATGTCTTTTTTCACTTTCCACCCAAATCATGCAACGATTCTTTTATGCAAATCATTAGTAATCAAACATAAATTCCTTGGTGATTTAATTTCTCTTTAACCTAATTAATCACTAATCCCTTAGTCAATTATTTAAGAAAAGAGTTGAAGAACACTCACTGATTTATAAAATCACACAATTCATAAGAATCATCCTTGGTTGATTTTATGTCACTTATCAATCCAGTTTCAACACTTAAGAATTATGAGAATCAATTTTCAAGCTTAATTCAATTAATCAACTTTTTCAAGAGGTTAAGAGAATTCAAATCAGAGAATAATTGTTTTCCAACATATTCAAACTCTTTAAGATGAAGAACGAAAATATTTTCTTAAGAAGAAATCAATTGCATAAATTAAAGGTAGAAAAGCTAATGTATTAAACCATAGAATTAACAGAGCTCCTAACCTTAACCGAGGAGAATTAAAAACTCATGTTCTTTAGAGAATCCTTAAGAAATTAAAACTGTAAAAAAAAATTTTAAAAAGAGAGCCGCCCCTTGGAAGAGAGCATTCCTTCTCTTTAAATACTAACCCAAAAAAAGCTACAATTCAAATTCAAATTTCAAAACAGAATCCAAACTAACTTAATAAATTCAAATCTAGAAGTTATTTCATTTGATTTTGGAAAGTTACTGGGCGTCACTGGCGTGTTGGAAGTTATTTGCCATGTAACGCTTGCTCCGAGCCTGAAATACTTCATGGTAATTTTTTGCACTCTCGCTTACGCATGAGAAATGCATACGCGGAACCTTCGATTTTTTCATAGTCGTGTGTACGCATGAACCATGCGTACACATGACCTTGCTGCACTCCCAGGAAGTTTTGTTTGAGTTGCTCTTTGCTCCCTCTTGCTTTGCTACTTGATTTTCTCATCTTTAAAACACATTATTTTTTCTTAAAAACACTTAGATAAATGTTTAGTAGCACTGATAGTTAATTCTAATAGGATTGAGAGAGAATTATGTATTTAAACTTAATAAAACATAAAGAAAACATAAGAAAAATATAGTAAAAACTACTAAAGATCCGGACGCATCAATCTAGAAGAATTAAAAATAGGCCTCGATATCTAGATGATTTCCAGTGTATGGAAACCTCCATTTCCAGCACGGATGACTCTAATGTTAAGCGATATCTTGTATGCAACTTTTTAAACTATGACAAGTTGAGCAGTGACCACAGAACATTCTCGATCGTAATATCCAATATCAAAGAACGACAATCTTATGAGCAAGAAATTATGCATGACTGCTGGAAAGAGGCAATCAAAACCGAACTTGATGCATTGGAGGAAAATAAAACTTGGCAATGGACTAAACTTTCACCCAGAAAGAAAGCGATCGGCTGCAAGTGGGTATTCAAAACAAAGTTCAAAGCGGATGGCACCATTGAAAGGCACAAGGCCCAACTTGTAGATAAAGGTTTTACTCAAGTTCAAGGCTTCAATTATTTCGACACTTTCAGCCCCGTGATTGAGATTACCACATTCTGTATCATGCTAACCTTAGTAGCTAAGAAGCATTAGCACGTTCACCAACTAGATGTTAATACTGCGTTTCTGCATGGTGATTTACTAGAGAATGTTTACATGAAACCCCCACCAGGTCTTTAAGCCCCCATGACACAGTTTGCAAACTTGAGAAGTTTCTTTATGGATTGACGTAGGCATCAAGGGATTGGAATTCCAAATTATGTTCTGTACTCCTTAGTTCAGGTAACACGCAATCAAAGGTTGACCACTTGTTGTTTACCAAGAATTCAGGTTCTAGCTTTACATCAATATTGGTGTACGTTGATGATTTGATATTGGCTAGGAATGATATGCAAGAGATCGAATTTGTAAAGAAGTTACTGGATGAAAAGTTCAAAATTAAGGATATTTGAAAACAAAAGTTCTTTTTGGGGCTAGAGGTGGCTCGAAACAACTAAGAAATTTCATTGTATCAGCGGAAATACACTTTAGATTTATTAAAGGAGTATGGATTACTAGATGCAAGACCAGCTACCACTCCATGAACTACACAACAACACTCTCGAAGTCATCAGGGATTCCTTTGGATGATCTCCAACCTTATCAAAGATTAATTGGCCAACTCATATATCTCATAAACACTAGGCCTGATATTTGCTTCGCTGTTAGTAGATTGAATCAGTACCTAGATTGTGCAATGGATGCTCATTTTAAGGCTACTCTACACATCCTTCGATACCTCAAACAAGCTCCGGTCAAGGGAGTTTTCTTCCCAGCTCAATCAAATTCTGAACTCACAGGTTATTTAGATTTGGGACATGTCCAGATTCGAGAAGATCCATGACAAGTTACTGCTTCTTCCTCGGATCAGCCCTAATCTCTTGGAAAAGCAAAATGTAAACTATTGTTTCTTGCTCCTCTACAGAGGTAAAGTATCGAGCTCTGGCGGCAACCACTCGTGAAGGTTTGTGGGTGACTTATATCCTCAATGATATCAAAATTTAACGAGAAAAACACAATCACTTTGTATTGTGACAACCAGCAGCCCTCCATATTGCTTCAAATCCAGTTTTTCACAAAAAAACCAAGCACATAAACATTGATTGTCATGTAATTCATGACAAGAGTCAAGAAAGTGTTCTTAAACTTCTGCCAATATCTTCAGCAAATGAAACTGCCGATATACTTATCAAATCACTTGCTTTAGAACCTTTTTCAACCTTTCATTTCAAGCTTGGCTTAATAGATTTTTACATGCTAAGCTTGAGGGGGATGTTAGAAAATAGAAGTGTTAGCTCCTTGATAATATAACAGAATTTAGTTAGCAAGCTAAGTCACTTGTATTTATTAGTTGGTTAGAGAAATTAACTTAGTAATGTAGAACAGAAGGTTAGTTATACAATGCAGATAATTAACTATTAGTTAAGTTTATTATGATTTGTATATAAAAAAAGTTTGTATTCGATGTAAGTGTGATTCATTATTCTAATAAATCAAAATTCATAGAAGCTCTCAAAACTTTACTTTAACAATCTCCTCGCTCTCACCAAATCATCATCAAGTTCTTTCTTTGCTATCTGAGACAAAATTTCAACACTCAACAAATTAGAACAAATATTTTATAATTATATTATGTGTATATAAAAAATTAGCCACCAAATCAATCATATGTATAAAATATATGTTAAAATATAAAAATATATATTAAAAATAAATTAATAATATATATTTATATATAAATATATTGCGTTTGATTTGATGAAAAACTTTTTGTGTGTTCATAATTTTTTTTTATATTCTAAGGGTTAAAACACCGATTTTCGCAAAACTAAAATGAGACATAAGCTTTAAGGTACTACAAGATACTACTGAATCCTAAAGCACCATTTCATTAGTAAATTAATATCTTAATAGTAAATTTTTTTGTTGTCTTTATGTTGTCTTCTAACTCAATTGCAAGGATTAATTCATCACAAATTTGAGTTTTATTTAAAGAATAGTTACTGGTAAATAGATTACTATATGTATAAAGTGGAATTTAAACTCTTAATATTTATTTAAGTGGACGAGTAAATTAACTACTCAACTAATCCAAATTAATTACTACCCAATATTATTTTTGTTTTTAGCATTTCAAAGACTCAACATCAATTTTGTTTTATTTTAACTTGGTACAAATATCATGACCTATTCCAAAATTTATGTTTCCCCCAAAAGAAAGTGTAATGTATTTTATAATTTGTGTCAACATCATACCCATTTTCGTTTCTCACTTGCATTTGATTCCAAACTCAAGTGGTATCCTTGAGAGTCACTTAATTATTAAAAGCATATAGGGGGACATCACCAACCAAAATGAGGTGAAAATTCAGGAATATGAGACGCGTTTGCTTCTGTCCCCACCTACCAACCTATTTATAAAGATTTTATTTTAATTTATAAGGGTGACATTTTCTACCATGGTGAAGTAAACCCTTTCTGGTCAAATGAATCATAAGATGGGTTTTACAAGAAAAGCAATTTGACAAACGGAAATAGAATTTTTGTTTTTCAAACTTATTAAGTCCTATTAATGACAAAAAAAACCATATCAAGTCCTAATAATTATTTATTTTTATTATTCATTTTTTTTAGTATTCCTTAACACTAATTTTCTTTCAAAAATAAAAAGTAAATCAGCAAAGGTGGTAGACTGGTAGCATATGTAAATTTTTTTTTAATTTAATTTTATTTCTACAAGTCAAATTCATCTTGATTTAGCTCCACATTAACTAGATTTAAATAATTATTAGAGTCAATTAATTTAATCTAAATAAATATTGTAATTGGGCTTATTATGCCTCTTGGGCTTAAGCACTTGTCAAAGTTTTACGTTTTACTCGAGATACTAGTCAATTAGTGGGTGTTATCATTCATCGTTTTATTTTATTGAAATTTTTTTATTTAAATTAAATAAATATAAAATTTACAAAAATATATAAAATACAGTATAATTACATAAATACACAATGTGTCACATCTCGATTAGGAAGAGATTTAAAAATTCTGTCACAACTCACAAGAGTTGATACTGAGTACTCAAAATATGTGCAAAATTCATAAAGAGTCTCAGTACTCGAGATATACACAAAATTTTAAGGTGGATATTACAATGAAGACTTTATCATTGTCTTCATGTGAAAATATTCTCTTTTGACCTTTGGATGATGAATTGGATGGTTAGATTTTAATATTTATAAAAATGTTGTCTTTGTTTAAAGTGTGGCTAAATAAATAAATCACACTTTTAAACAAAACATCTTTATGAAAAGATGTTTTTGCCATCTTCATTTGAGTAGTTGCCAAATTTTAATTGGCGTCTCAGTCATCGCGAGATGTGTGTATGATTGAATTGATGTTATGTTTGTTTGATTTTTAGTTTTTCATTTCATCTCATTTAATTCAAATCATTTTAAATTTTAAAATTATAAAAATATTTAATTTAATTCAATAAAAACAAATATACTTGTATTGTTGTACTAAGGAAATAAAAAAATATTTTGTAAATATGAAATCATTTGTTCAAGAGATGTATCAAGAATTGGACAAAACAATGATTAGCGATTATAGAAAATCAAACGTCTTACTATTTACAAGATGCATTGAAAACTCTCGTTAGTCAAGATAAATTAAATAGCCATCACTTTCTTAGTATTTATTTTATATTTATTTTATTTTAGTTTGTTTTGTTTATTTTAGACCCAGTTATTATTTGGCCTATTTTTATTTTAGTGAACTTATGAGTTAGAATTTTAAACTTAAAAAGTATAAAAACCCTCTAAAACCTAGTAGTCATTTTTCTTTAATTTTTTATGAATAAAAATTTCTTAAATTTCTTTGAGAAATTTGAGTGTGAACGGTGAGGTAGAGTGATTCCTTTTAACTGTTGCATCTGAAAATCAAATTGAGGTAGAGGAATTTTTTTTTTATTTTCCATCTTATTCTAGATTCCGTTCCGTATCAATCGGAGTCTGAATATTCGAGATCTATTTATTTTTTAAAACCTTCTCAGTAATTGAGAAGTGACACATTGTGTATTTACGTAATTATGCTGTATTTTATGTATTTTCATAAATTTTGTATTTATTTAATTTAAATAAAAAATCTTATTTTATTTTATAATTTTTATTATAATAAATAAAATTTTTAAATTTAAATTTTGTCTTCCACATATGATAATTTATTAGCCAATAATAAACGGTTAATTACTACTAGAATATTAATTCCTATCTACCATTGTTTATGCGATTATGTTCTTAATTTATATGCCATGCTCAGAACTAAATCTTCATCCGTGAGTCTTGAGTCCGGTAAATATGGTATATAACACTAAGGGTGTACGTGGTTTAAGTATTATTTTGTTATTCAAATTTTATTCTTATGGGAATCAAATATACTTAAGAGGAAGGTGAGAATTGAAATGATGGTATTTTAATTCTTTGGAATCAAACTTACTTAAAAATAGCTTTTTAAACTTTGAACCAAACATAAAAATATGATATTTCCATCTTAAAATTCTTAAAAATTATTTATATTTCTCTCAACCACACACCTCTAAAACTTAAAGACGGTACCGTTTCAATTCATCATAAACCTATATCCTGATATTCCAAATTCGAATTATTACTCAAATTCGTCTTTCAAATTTGTCTCAAGCTTTAAATTGGCTTTTAAAATTTTAATTATCTCAACTTAACTCCTAAATTTTCAACCTATAATTTATATTAGCTTTTCAAATAATTTCTTTTCTCAATTTCACTAGGTAACTAATAGGAATTCAGTCAACTTCTGCCAATTTTTTTTAATGGACTGGATCTCGAAACCCATTTTAACAAAGATAAATTGATATACGTGAATGTTTCTTTTGTTAAGCATTAGAATGTTTCTTTTTCATACTAAATGGATGTTTTTTTTATGTAATTTTTAAATTTTTTGTGTTGCAAATGTAAATATCTCTATTTCTTTAAAAATTGCATGATTTTTTTTAAATCCTATAGGTATCTAGTTGTTTTTGCCAAAATATAACTGGACATTTCTTCTGTTAGGCATTAGGATTTTTTTCATATTAAATTAATATTTTTTTTTTTAGTCACCAAAAAAAAAAATTAATATTTTTTTATATATTTCTATAATATATCAAGAACAGTCCGTGCTCTACCACTCCTTCTTCCTTGAACAACTCCTGAAGTTGAACTAGATTGTACTTCCAGTAAAACTGCACCATCTCCATTGGCATCGCAAGGTCACTAGCGCTGAGCCTTGACACGAGCTTCGTTTCGTCGACCACCACAACGAACTTGTCGGAGGAGGCCTCCACCATCTTCTCGCAAAGAAAAGCACCACCACGGCCTTTTACAATGTTGAAGTCGGGTCCACCTCATCGGTGCTATTGATGGCGAGATCGAGGAGGAGATTGTTGTCGAGGACAGAGAGTGGGATTTCGAGAGAGCATGCCTGCTCTTCAATGCAATTGGAGGTAGGGACGTCGATGATGTTAGAGAGTTGACCGGTAGAGAGGAAATGACCGAGCTTGGCGACGACGAATGCGGCGGTGGAGCCGGTGTCGAGGCCGAGGACCATGCCGAACTTGACGTACTCGACGGCCTTGTCGGCGGCGAGCTTCTTGAGGTCGTCTTGGGTGAGGACAGGGGCGGAGAGAGCCTAATGGTGAATGAGAGGGGTCTATGTGTGTTGTTGTGCGTAAATTAATGTGGGAGACAAGGGGAAGATTTTTATAGCTTTTAATTTGGTTTACTAATTATTTAAATTTTAAATTTAAAAAATTTAAAATTAATTATTAAATAAAGTTGTTTAAAAAGTTTACTTGTTTATGTTGTCTATCTATATTTTTTCTTTCTATTAATGTTGTGCTGATATAGCATGAATGCATGATGATATAAAATGGTCGGTATCACGTGTTAGCAGAACAAGATTCGATCATATAGAATAAAGAGATAATCAGTGACGAACCCAGAAAATTTTAGGAGTGGGGGCAAAAATATATATATTAAATAAGTTTTGTCAAATATTATTAATTATATGGAGATATAAAAGCTAAAAAGAATTAGTAAATACTTTTATTCTTAAAATACTATTCATTATATATAATTTATAAAAAATTATTTTTTATTTCTAAAATTTAAAATTAAAATATTTTAATTAAATTATAGATAACTTATTATCCTAACTAATCTTTTTATACACATTTAATAATAAAAGACTGAATTAGCGCCTAATGATACATTAGTATTTATAATTTGAAATTAGAATTATATATAAATACTAGAAAAATTAAATCTTTATATGAAAAGTATGTTTATATAAAATAATAAAAACATAATTTATAATTTTTTATTTCTTTTTAAAATAATTAAATTTATTATATATTTTTTATTTAATTTTGATATAATGTTAGATAAAAGATTTTATGTATCTGTTTAATTATATATTGTAATTAAAATATTTTTATCATTATTTTTAAAAATAAAAAAATATATTCTAAATTAGTAAATTAATCAGTTTATTTTAAAATTTTATATGCAACATTGATATATATAATAGAACAAAAGATAAAAAATAAGTAATAAGGATGAATAAATCGAGAATAAAATAAAATATATAAAGTCACGAAAAAATAAAATATTAGATTAATAACTAAACTATAATTGTTTGAATTAAAAATTACAATTGAAAATATCAAAAAGAGAAATAATAAAATTAAAAGATATATAGAGACATAGAGTCATGGAGAGTTATATAAAAAAATTGGAGAATTTAAAATTTACTTTTTGATGAAAAGAAGATGACCATTAGACAAGGAATAGAAAAAGAAGGTTGAAAATATAAAAATAAGAAGAGGATTTAAGAGAATAAAAAAGTGACAGTACAATAATTAAATTTGATTAGGTTAAATAATAGTCAAAATGATAAAAAAAATAAAAATAAATTTAAAACTTTAGCAAATTAAATTTATTTTATTTGTAGTGGGATCATTTAAAATTTGAAGTGGGGGCATATTATATATAACTATATTTTTTAAAACAAAAATTAAAAACACCGTGGGACAAGTGCCTCCTCGTTGTTGTGTTTGGGTCCGTCCCTAGAGATAATGTATTTATTAATGACACATAACATATTAACATGATCGATAGTGTCAGGTATCATTATACGATTTATTCACGTGTTATTGGCTTGTTATTATTCTAAATTATTTAAATTGGCCCCTGAATTTTCGTTCATGATTTATTTTAACTTCTGAAATTGAAAAACACAAATCAAATTAGTCTCTAAAATAATTATTTTCATTTTTATTTTATAAATTTAAAATTATTAATATCTTTTACATCTTCTAATTTCTCATTTATTTTTTCATATGTAAATTAAATAAATTTTCTGTTATATAATATAAAAAACTATTTCAAGAAATTTAAAATATAAAATTAGGAGTTGACGATGAAAGACGATTTAATATTTCTTTGTTTTGTTTTTTTGTTTCCTGACTGAATTAAACCATTAATCGTTTTTCAATTCTAACGATATATATGATTTATGACGAGGGTTTGATTTTGTTAATGAATTTGAAAAAGAGGTGACGTGTGCACCCTCCCAGTACTGTAATCGACCTAAGATCTCGGTATTAATCACTCCTGGTTGAGTCAGCTTTATCCTCCAACCGAAACCCATTACAACAGGATACGCTAAGAAGAAGCACGTGACGATTCCTCGGAACTAAAAAGATACTAACAAACAATCCCGGTCATTTGTATCGCAACTAACTCACACCTCACTTATAAAAACAGAAACCACAGTCCCTGGAGGACACAGTATTCTCTTCTCTTACTTAATACTCTTTCTTCTTTGATAAATACACATTCTGACTTAAGCATCGGAGTGCTTTTGCAGGTACTCCCACCACCGTGTTTCAGAGACATCCGAGGACCCTTGCCACGCTGATCCCAGCGGACGTGTAAGCTCGCCCGGACCTAACAAGCTCCCAAGGCCTAGCTTACTCCTCGGATCATCCAAACGGAACATTTGGCGCCCACCGTGGGGCCGATAACACTAACCCCACGATTTCCTGTTATATTTCTACCTCTTGAGTTTCTCTTCGCAGGATAGCGCGAGCCCCAGTCATGGCTGACAACGGAGTCCCTCAATTCACACAGGCCGAACTCATGGCCCAAATGGCGGAACTTCAAGCGGAAGTCAAAAGACTAAACGAACTATCAGCACGAAATAGCGCCAACCAGATAGGCGAGGGAAATTCCAAAAGATCTTCCCAGGGCACACCTGACCTGCTGATCGCTGACCCACCGAAGGAGAGACTAACCTTGGACAACCCTTTTTCCGAAGAAATCACAAATTTTCAAATGCCAAAACATTTCACACTCCCCTCCTCACTTGAGCCGTATAAGGGATTGGTGACCCCCGGGCTCACATTAAGAAATTTCAATCTATGATGTTTTTTAACGGTCCTAACAATGAACCTGTACTTTGCAGAGCCTTCCCGACGTATCTTGACGGAGTAGCTTTGCTTTGGTTCTCGAAACTACCTGCAGGTTCAATCTCTTCTTTTGAAGAGCTGGCGAAGTCTTTCATTGATTACTTCGCCGCAGCGAGAATATACGTCCATGGATCAGATTACCTCGGCACGATCCGCCAAGGTCCACAGGAGAGCCTAAAGGATTACCTGACCAGGTTTGCAGAGGCGACCATGGAAATACCCGACCTAGATCCGGCTGTCCACCTCCATGCACTTAAGGCCGGCCTCCGACCTGGCAAATTCAGAGAAACGATCGCCATCACCAAACCGAAGACACTGGAGGAGTTCAGGGAAAGGGCAGCCGGACAAATGGAAATCGAAGAACTACGCGAGGCCAACAAAACGGAAAGGAAACCCATAAGGGAGGAGGAACGATCAATGAGATCGACCCACAACAAGGAGGTCGGCAAAACATTTAAGCTCACTCCGAAATTTGACAATTACACCAGATTCAACACAAGAAGGGAAAAGATAATCAAGGAAATACTCAATGCCAAGATTATAAAACCCCCAGTAAGGGCAGGCAGTTACCAAGACCAGAGGTTCGTAGACAAAACCAAACATTGCGCTTTCCACCAAAAATACGGACACACCACCGACGAATGCATAATAGCCAAAGACCTTTTGGAAAGGCTTGCACGGCAAGGCCTATTAGACAAATACATTGAAGGGAGGAAGCATAAGGAAGACGACCGAGGCAGGGAGGAAAGGCAACCGACCTCAGTAAACAAGGAAAAATGGCCGAGCAATAACCTACCCAAGGCAGTCATAAACTGCATCTCCGGGGGATTCGCTGGAGGCGGCGAGACAACATCGGCCAGGAAACGGAGTTACCGAGCCATGCTAGCCATAGAAGGAACCTCGCCTCCAAACAAGAGCGACGCACCAGATTTAGAGATCACCTTCAATAAAGCGGATATGTGCTCGGCCGCCCCACACCTGGACGACCCGGTCGTAATTTCTATCCAGACAGGCGACCTACTGGTAAGAAAGGTCCTTTTGGACCCAGGTAGCAGCGCAGACGTACTCTTTTATTCTACATTTTTAAAGATGAACTTATCTGAAAAACTCATACAACCCTCCTCCGGAGAACTGGTAGGATTCTCCGGAGAAAGGGTACCAATAAAAGGTTATATATGGCTTAAAACGACAATAGGTGAAAACGCATCATCCCGAACACTTGATATACAATACCTGATTGTCGATTGCAATAGTCCTTATAACATTATCCTCGGGAGACCCGCTCTGAACATGTTCAGAGCAGTAATATCAACTTTCCACCTATGTGTTAAGTTTCAGGCACAGGACGGAAGAATAGCAACGATCCACTCAGACCGCCAACAAGCTCGGCAGTGTTATAACTCTTGCTTGAAAAGGTCGGATAACAGAGAAAGACAACATGAGATCAAAGCGGTACAAACCAGAGAGGAAGTCCTTTCCCTAGCCGAACACGACCCCAGGGGAGACACACAAGAGAGACCACAACCAACTGACGAACTCCAGAAAATTCAACTGACATCCAAACCAGAGCAAGTAACATACATAGGTCAAGCACTACAAGGGCAAGAAAGGTCGGATCTCGTAAAGCTGCTAAGAGCCAACGCAGACTTATTCGCCTGGACCCCAGCAGATATGCCGGGCATAAGTCCGGAGATCATCTGTCACAAACTCGCCACCAATCTTTCGAGTCGACCCATAGCTCAGAAGAAAAGAAACCTAGGAACAGAGAAATCAAAGGCAGCCCTGGAAGAGACCAGTAAACTCTTACAAGCCGACTTCATCAGAGAAATCCGCTTCACCACATGGCTCTCGAATGTGGTAATGGTAAGAAAAAACTCAGGTAAATGGCGCATGTGCGTCGATTTTACAGATTTAAACAAAGCATGTCCTAAAGATGCCTACCCTTTACCGTGCATTGATAAGCTTGTAGACAACGCTTCAGGTTTCGAAAGCTTAAGCTTCATGGATGCATACTCGGGGTATAATCAAATACTCATGCATCCTGAAGATCAAAGCAAGACAGCATTCATAACCGAACATGGAAACTTTTGTTATCGTGTAATGCCATTTGGCTTAAAGAATGCAGGTGCGACCTATCAACGCTTGATGGACAAGGTCTTCCATCACCAAATAGGACGCAACATGGAGATATATGTGGACGACATGGTCGCGAAAACCAAGAAAGAAAAATCGCACTGTGAAGACCTCAAGGAAATATTTGGACAACTCCGAATTTACAATATGAGATTGAACCCTGAGAAGTGTGCCTTCGGAGTAAAGGGAGGAAAGTTTCTCGGATTCATGCTCACATCGCGAGGAATCGAGGCAAACCCTGAAAAATGTTCAGCAATACTCAACATGGAAAGCCCTAAAACGATAAAAGAGGTACAACAACTTGCAGGAAGGATAGCTGCGCTATCCCGATTCCTACCCGCTGCATCAAGCCGAGCATATCACCTCTTCCAAACGATATCGAAGAACAAAAAATTTCACTGGACAGAGGAAGGCAAGAAAGCATTTTCCGAGCTCAAAGCGATCTTAGCAACACCACCCGTGCTACAAAGACCAGAAATCGGTAAACCTTTATATTTATACTTATCTGTTTCAAGTTATGCTATAAGCTCGGCCCTTGTTCTCGAAACAGGAAAAACGCAACAGCCAGTATACTTCGTCAGCAGAGTCATGCAACCAACCGAGCAACGATATCCGAAGATAGAACAACTCGCCCTTGCACTGATAACAACAGCAAGGAGACTCAGACACTACTTCCAAAGCCACATAATAGTAGTGAGAACGAATCACCCACTGAGACAAATATTAACAAAACCAGAACTGGCAGGACGGTTGACCAAATGGTCAATTGAACTCTCAGAGTTCGACATTCAGTTTCAGACTAGACCGGCCCTCAAGGCACAAGTTCTCACCGACTTCATCACGGAGATGACCCCATACGATCACATTGAAACATGGGAATTGCACGTGGATGGGGCGTCAAGTCGAGAAGGGAGCGGGGCTGGCATAATATTAAAGGAGGGAAATAAGGTGGTAGCCGAGCAAGCCCTCCAATTTCACTTCTCGGCAAGCAACAATCAGGCCGAGTATGAAGCCCTCATAGCGGGATTAAAGCTCGCCCTAAGCCACAAAGCGACGAACTTAACGGCACATTGCGATTCCCTCCTGGTGGTCCAACAAATCCGAGGAGAATTCCAGGTAAAAGATCCCTTGCTAGAACAATACTGGCTCATAGCAAAGGATCTAATTTCAAATTTCAGTTCGTTCACCATATTACATGTGCATAGAGAACAAAACGTCAGGGCAGATATACTATCTAAACTCGCCGCCACCAGGGCGGACACACAAACATCAACATTATCGCAGCACACACTCACAAAACCGAGCATTGAATTATTATGTATTGAAAACATTAACCACCTCCACGATTGGAGGAAACCTTTCCTTGAATACATATGTACAGGTGCATTACCCAGAGACGAGCTCCATCCTCAACAGTTCAAACGTAAGGCAAGCTTCTACACGAAAATATCAGGAGAGCTATACAGACGAGGTTTCTCACAACCATTACTAAGATGCCTAGACCAAAACCAGGCCAGAGAGGTAATGAATGAAGTCCATAAAGGAGTATGTGGGAACCACATAGGAGGACGAGCTCTCGCTGCAAAAATAATCCGAACAGGATATTATTGGCCGACCATGAAGAGAGATTGCATAGCAAAAGTCAAAACATGCGACAAATGCCAGAAACATGAGGCGATCTCAACCAAGCCAGCCGAAGTACTGCACAGCATGGAGGTAAGCTGGCCTTTCTACAGATGGGGGCTTGACATCCTCGGTCCCTTCCCAACAGCACCAGGACAGGTAAAATTTCTTTTGGTATCCATAGACTACTTCTCAAAATGGATAGAAGCGCAACCCTTAGCAAAGATAACAGCTGAAAAGGTACGATCTTTTATTTGGAGAAATATAATATGCCACTTTGGGATACCAAAAGAAATAATATCAGACAATGGTAGACAATTTACAGACAATAAGCTCGGATTATTTCTAAAAAATTTCAATATTCAACATTGTTTTAGCTCGGTAGAACACCCACAAACTAATGGGCAAGCCGAAGCTGCTAACCGAGTTGTGTTGCAGGCAGTAAAGAAGAAACTCGACAACGCAAAGGGAGAATGGGCCGAGCTCATTCCCGAAGTACTGTGGAGTTACAACACGACAATACATAACACTACAGGCGAAACACCCTTCAAGTTGGTCTATGGCTCGGAAGCCCTGATCCCCATTGAGGTCGGATTACCGACGTTGAGAACCGAGTTGTACGATGAACAACAAAACCTAAGGGCCAGGAGCGCCGAGCTTGACTTAGCTGAAGAGGACAGGGAAATCGCCGCTATCAAACAAAGGGCCCAGAAGAAAATAATAGAAAGAAAATACAACAGGAAGGTGATTCCGAGAATATTCAACAAAGGCGACCTTGTGCTCAGGCGAACAGAGGAAGCCAGAAGACCTCCAGCTCATGGCAAGCTCGCCGCAAATTGGGAAGGCCCCTTCCGTGTCACCCAAGTGCTCGGCAAGGGAGCATATCAACTCCAAACATTACAAGGCAATGCCATTCCAGGAAACTGGAACATCTCGTCACTCAAAATGTATATGTCATAGTCTGTATAAAATGCGAATGAAGGTACTCTTTTTCCCCCTTAGAGCTTTTTCCCAACGAAAGGGTTTTGCCTAAGGAAGGGTTTTAATGAGGCCGGACGCCCCCCAAATCCAAATAAAAGCGTTAGATTCTTTTCAAATAAAGCCTGACGATGACAAAATATAACAAAACAAAAACACTTACTATAAATATATTATATTATATTATCAAACTGGCCTGAAACATCGGCCAAATACCACCACTTAATAATCAAACCAGCCTAACGTCGGCCAAACGCCATACAAAGTCCAAAAAACTAACAGTCTAGAGCTCAGACAGTCAAAACAAAAGCCACAAATACAAAACAAACTAAGAAGGAGCATTCTCATCATGCTCCTCCACAGTACCATCTACAACTAACTTTCCACCTACAACTATCTTTGTAATATCAAGCTTATCACAATCAAAATTAGGAGCTAACAGGGCAATCTGACTCACAGCACGATCAAAACCATCAGAGAACATCTCCATCCCAGCCTCCTCTAGCTCATACACGCGAGAAGTAAGCCGACCTTTAGCCACGTCGTGCTCCATAACTTCAGCTTGCAACAAGCGGATCTGATCTCTTAAACGAACCACCTCATCCTCAGCTTCTTTCGCTCTAGCCACAGCACTGACAGCAACATCTTCCTTTTCCTTTACAACCTTCTCCAAATCAGCAATCCGAGCTGTATATGACTTCTCCATGGAAGAAACCTTGTTCACAGCTTCTTGCTGATCAGCACCAACACACTCAACAGTCCGACCAACGCAGAGTAAGCGAGAAGCAACCACCTACCCAGCATCCGTAATATGAGAACAATACAAAAGATTGAAAGAATAAGAAACACAAACAAAACATACCTGAACAAATTTACCAAGCGCTTCCATTCCAGCACGCCGCGTCATAAGCATGTCCCCAGGGTATTGAGAGGCCCGATCAGAAAGATTGACAAAGTTAAACTGTTCGCTCCACAGAGAATGAGAATTAGACCCCGCAATGAAGCCATGAAGTTTCTTCTGACGATCAAACACAGGGTCCCCCTCACCACGGACTTCCTGGTCAGCCTCAGAGATAACCTCCAGAGAAACAGCATCCCTCTTCCTCTTAAACGAAGAGGCCGGACGACCAACAGAGGAAAAAGCTTGTTCGCCACCATCCTTATGCTCGGCCGGACCGACAACCTTGTCCTTTTTCTTATTTAAAAAAGTTTGCAACTTTAAAGGATCCAGCAAGGGAACTCGTCCTCCTACAACATAGCCAACAAGAACGGTAAACAAAACAGAAAAATAGTAGTACGGACGAGAATTAAACAAAACCTTACCTATATATGTTTTCAAACCCTCAACATCACCCGAGTCATACAAACGCAATATATCAGAAATAGACATGCACTCCCCAGCAGCAACGCTCTCAACCAAAAAATCCAACACAAATTCCTCCTCTTCACTCCGCTCAGAGGCCTCAAGAATTTGACTAGGCTCAGAACACCAATAAAGAGAAAATCTTTCACAAAGCTCATCGTCCAAGTAAAACGGGTATTCGGACTCAATGGACCGGACTTTGACAAAAAGGGACTTGAAATTTTTAAAAGAAGACTTATAAAGAAGAAATATGGAACGACCAGGGAAACTGCTAAAGCAAACCCACAAACCTTTTCGAGTACCTTTCGCCTGAAAGAGCGAGAAGAACAATGGCAGGGAACAGGGAAAAGACAGGTAATCCATCAGAATCTGGAAGGCGCGAAGGAACGCCCAGGAGTTAGGGTGTAACTGCGAGGGAGCGCAGTTCAGTTGGGTAAGGACATCGCATTCGAAGGGCGAAAACGGAAAACGCACACCAAGCTCAAGCATGCAGGGAGTGTACATGTAAAAGTATAACCAATCCCCTCTTCTCTCAAAAACCCTATCATCGCTAGAACATGGAAGGAACTCAACAGTAACCCCGGAACCCTTCCTCACGAAGTCCAACCCTTTCAACTCAGCAAGGGAGTCAACACTAGTAAAAGAAGACGACCGGGTCCTAACGTCCTCACTAACCCAGTGGTAAGGATCATCTTCCCTGACCTCCACAGCCTTTAGTTTCTCTTTCAATTTCTCCCCCATGAATGCCCAGAAACAGTAAAAGACAAAGAAAGAAAACACTAACCTTTCGAAGACATAGCAAGATAAAGTGAGAAGAAGAAGAAACGGCGAAGGCGTAAGTTCCGAAAGAAGTGATTATTGCAAAGCCCACTATTTTAGTGGGTAACTTAAATCCATACCCACTACGAAACATGGGGAACTAAAACGACATCAAATGCGCAATAAAAGCGACACGAATCACTAAACATACAAACTAAAAACCAAGCCCACCAAAACGATTATCGCGCGCAAATAAAGACATGGACTATCAAAGCTCGGCCGACGTTCCTGAACACAACACCAGCCGAGCTTGGGGGCTATGACGTGTGCACCCTCCCAGTACTGTAACCGACCTAAGATCTCGGCATCAATCACTCCTGGCTGAGTCAGCTTTATCCTCCAACCGAAACCCATCACAACAGGATACGCTAAGAAGAAGCACGTGACGATTCCTCGGAACTAAAAAGATACTAACAAACAATCCCGGTCATTTGTATCGCAACTAACTCACACCTCACTTATAAAAACAGAAACCACAGTCCCTGGAGGACACAGTATTCTCTTCTCTTACTTAATACTCTTTCTTCTTTGATAAATACACATTCTGACTTAAGCATCGGAGTGCTTTTGCAGGTACTCCCACCACCGTGTTTCAGAGACATCCGAGGACCCTTGCCACGCTGATCCCAGCGGACGTGTAAGCTCGTCCGGACCTAACAAGCTCCCAAGGCCTAGCTTACTCCTCGGATCATCCAAACGGAACAAGAGGTAAAAATGGAGAAAAACAAAAAGTTATTAAATATTTATATAAAAGGTAAATTTAATATATTTTTTTTATATTTTTTTCAAACAAATTATTTGTAATAATTTTCATATAAATAGTCTTTCTTATTTATTAATTAGTGTTAATAGTAATAGCCATAAGTAAGACCAAAAGTAAAAAATATATATTTAGTCAATCATATATTTATTTTACTGAAATAATATAATTATGTGTTATAAAATTTATTAATATTAAATTATTATAAAAATATATGATTAAAATAAAAAATTAAAAAATATTTTAAAGAAGTTTTGTATTTTTGCAATATGCAAAAATTAAAAAAAAGTAATGATTTCAAACAATATAAATAATTTTGAATTTATGAAATTAAAATGAGAGAAATTATTTTAAAGATTAAAATGAGTTATAAGTGAAAATTCAGGAACTAATTTGAATAATTTAAAAGGACGATAACATATCAATAGCATGTGGACAAATCATATTATCATGCGTAACACATAACCGATACGTGGCATTATAGTCCATATTAGCATGATATATGTCACTAATAGACACATTATCCTTTCATTCCACATGGTCGAATGTTATTTTGACACGTGGTACTGCTTGTTTATGTCAATACGACGTTAAAGAAAATTATTTGAGAGCTAATGTGAGTTACAAAGTAAAAATTTGAGAGTCAAATTGAGACAATTAAAATTTCAGGAATTAATTTAAAATTTAAATCAAATTTCAAAAGTCGATTTGAGTATTAACTCTCTAAACTCTAATATCTGAATATTTAAATTTCGTCCTCAAAATTGGAACTTAAAAAAATGATCCAACAATAATACATAAACATCCAAAACGTAATTATGCACGAACTATAACTTTAGCTTTTTAAATAAATGACAATTGATAAAATTTGATACGATTTATTTAAATTTTACCTAAAATAGAACAATTTAGTCTATTTTTTTTAATAAATATTAGTTAATTTTTTAAAATTATTTTTTATTTTAATTTTTTTAAAAAATAAAATAAAAAAATAATTTTATAATAATTAATATTTACAAATTAAAAATTTAATCCCGCTAAGTTACCAACAGTATTTCTGTCAACTTCTACCAACTCTTATTTATAACTGTATTTAATAGAAATATCTTTGTGGATGTGTCTAATAAAAATGTCTTTTTTATGGCTGTGTTTAATAGAAGTATCTTTATAAATATATTTTCTGGATGTGTCTCTTTATATATGTGTTTAAAATATAATAATTAATTATTATTGACAATAAGTTGACAGATAATATATTGGTACCTTATACTTTTCCTTAAAAATTTATACCAAAAGACGCAGCAGAACATGTGGAACTTGGTGGTGAAGTAATGAAGTTGCAACTTGAGATGTAATGAAGCAACTAACTTTGCGTCATCTCTTTTAGTGACATGATGGATGAACTCTTAAGAGTACTTGGTGTCATTCATTGAAGTTGCACTGTTACAACTGCATAAATGACCCTATTACATTAACCCATATGTAAAAATGACCTCTATTATCCTCTTTTTATAATGTGTCAACCAAATCTTGGTGCTTCTTAGGTGTTTGTATTTTTGCCAGTTGCCCTCATTTTCAAGGGCAAATTACTACAATAACCAAATGGCACTCAATATTATCTAAATGTTCCAAATCCAAAATTACAATGTCAAAGTCTCAAAGTACATTTCTATATAAATCGAATTGAGTCAATTTGATATAGTAGAACACGTAATAAATCGAATTCGAATTAGGTTAAAAATATTATTGAATAAAAATCGAATCAATTCGATTCGAATTACGCTCATAGATAAAATGTTAATAAATCGAATTTAATGAATTCGATTTATAAATAGATGTAAATCAAACTAAGAAGATTCGATTTAGCCAACGGATTAGAAGTCCAAGGTAATTCGAAACCATTGGATTCAATTTGATGGTTTTGTAAATCAAACCTCATTGTTTTGATTTACATGTGTGTAACGTGGAGCATAATTCGAATCTAATTGATTCGATTTGCATGGATCTTTGCTATATAAACAAATCGAATTCACTTCATTCGAACTAGGAAACCACATACCCCACCCCAACCCCACTACCCAAATCGGAAAATCTTTGAAAGCAACCCGGAAACAACCGAATCTGCACAGATGGAGGACGATCCGAATTGTTTGTATCAACTAGATGGAGTCGCGCATATTGCTGGTGCCGTCCACCTCGAGGTTGGTGATTTTTAATTTTTAATTTTTTTAAAAAATAAATTAGTGGTTGGTTAGAACTGTTAGTTTGGAATTTTTAAAATAAAACAAAAAACAGATATTTGAATTTAGTTCATGGTAGAATTAGTAAGTTATTAACTATAGAATAGGGTTAGCTGTAGATTTATGAACAGGATTAACTATAGATTTTTTGAGTGTGTTAATAAAAATAACAGATTTTATGCAGTTGTTGTGTACTTGTGGAGGACTGTATGCCATATTAATTTTTTTTTACCTTGAAGAATTGGATCATGAGTAATGCAGTGATTAGTATTTTTATCTATGAAAGATTGGTAGGGATTTATTGTAAACATGTTTTTAAAGTATCGGCATGCAATGTCTACGGTAGCTAGAGATTTTTATGTATCGAACAGTTTTTTGGTGATGAATGTGAGAAGGAATTTTCTATCCTTATGCAGCCCCATCGATATATCAGCAGCATGAGACGGCAACACAGTATGATGTTGGATGATAGGATCGTTCCGTACTTGCAGATGACTGGTCTGTACCATCTTGCAAGACTGAACGAGAGTTGGTTTCGATTGGACGAGCCGTTGGTCAGCACCTTTGTAAAGAGACGGCGGCCTGAGACGCATACCTTCCACATGCCGTTTGGAGAGTGCACGATAACCCTCTAGGATGTAGCGTACCACCTCGGTCTCCCGATCGATGGTCAGTATGTTAGCGGGTGTTTAACAGAGTTTCCATGATATATAGCGGGTGGCCGGGAATCATGGGTGTGGTTTGAGGAGCTGCTGGGAGTATTGCCTCCTGCGAACTGCATTGACAAGTTCACAGTGAAGTGCATATGATTTCAGGAGACGTTTAGTGAGCTTCCGCATGGGACAGATAAGGAGACGATTAGGAGGTATGCCCGTGCGTATATCATGATGCTCCTATCGACGCAGCTGTTTGGGGACAAGTCAGGTACCCACCTCTACATCCGATGGCTACCGTACGTCGCCAGGCTAGAGGACATGGGTCAATACAGTTGGGAGTCTGCTGCACTGTCATGGCTATACAGGTGCATGTGCCGTGTTGCGAACAGAAATGTCGTCAAGTTGGCTGGTCCACTGTAGCTCCTCCAGTCATAGATCTTCTGGAGGTTCCCTGGTTTCCGGCCGGACGGATTTGATGTTTTTCATTGGCCGTTGGCATCGAGGTAGTCTCCCTTTAGTTATGCAAACTCTTTTCCATTTTTTAGTAGTTCACTTTATTGTTAACTAAATGTTGTGGTTATCAAATGGTCAGGATATCAGCCGAGCTTGAGCGACAAAGGGCCTTGTGTTGCGAATTGGAAACTGAGGATTGATTTACTCCAGCCCGGGGATGTGAGTATTTTCATGTAAACATGTTGTATTTGCATCTTATACAATTTATGGTGACTAACAATAAGTACTTGTATGCGTAGTTTCTGTGGATGCCATATAGCCTGGCGGAGGTCGTGCAGGTGGTACACCCCGAGATATTGGAGCCACGCCATATGGCACTGTGAAGCATAGTTATTAAAATCGGACCAGACCGGCGGGTTCGACCAAAAATCCAGTGAACCGGACTCAACACCGGTCCGGTCCAAGATTCTAACCGCTTAAGGTAGAGAACCAATACGAACCGGTCAAACCTGTAGTGAACCAGAAAAACCGGTCAAATCCGGTGAAGATCGGTCTGACCAAACTGCTTGGTCGTAGGGTTCGAACCCCTTACCTGAAGGAAGTAACAAAGCTGATAGGATCACCAAGCTGCAATGCTTCTTACTAATATAAGCACAAATTATAATACATATAGGATGTTTTATTTTACTTATATTCAATTTATTTTAATTTTAAAGTCACTCATTTTTAAATCAATTATATTTTATTTAACTATAATTTTATATTTAATACAAATTAAAAATATAAACAAAAAAATTTTATTAATCACAATTTATTTATTTTTTCATGATTATACGATATCTATTAATATTATTTTTTCAATAAATACTTGTAGTATATAATAATAGGTAAAGACTCACATACATTTGTCTTCATATGAAGTTAATAATTGAAAATCGTTAGATGATAATTTAGTCAAACTTGTCAAATCATCTAACGGTTGTTAAATATCAACTTCACATGAAAACAACTGTATGTGAGCAATGATCCAGTGTCCCAGTAGCCTGACTAGTGACCGGGTTAATCGGTTCGACAGTAACCCACCGGTTGAACTAGTAACCCAATAACTCAGTAGCCTGATCGGTTCGATCACCGGTTCGATTTTGATAACTATGTTGTGGAGGGCTGCGACAGTGTTGATCTATTTCACTGTCATTGAGTGGCATCCAGTAGATCGGGTGCTTCCTCAGTTTGGTGGGGTTCAGGGTAGGCCTCGTGCTGCCCTGAACATAGATTTCCTGATGTCAAAGAATGGGAGGGGCAGAGATCGTTGGTTTTCATTGACACTACAGAGTTTGCACATTCATTGGGCCAACAAGGCACATCACGTGCTACAGTTTGACGTTGTCGCGGATCCAAGACCTTCTCATGAGTACCTTGATTGGTGGTATCAGCACGGCAGGAGGTTCTTATTGCTTGAGCTCATCCTAGGTGACCCTAGGGCAGATGCGATACCAGCTTAGGCGATAGAGTGAGGTCCCAGACGAGTCCCAGACATGGACCAGCTGCCTGATGTTCCAGACAATCGTAGGGTTGCTCGGAGGCAGCGTGTTGGGACACGACCTAGCCAGCGTGAGTGAGTTTAACTGGAGGAGGCCATTGATGTGATGGAGGAGAGGGGTCGTGGTAGGCGAGGTAGGAGGGGTCGTGGCCTGCGTGGAGGCAAAGGTCGTGGCCGAGGCTGAGCCCGACGTGGCGGTGGAGGAGGGGATGATGAGAGCAGTGGGAGGGGGGACGACGGTTGAGGTGGAGGTGGTGACGGGGATGACGGCGGATCCGATAATGGTCAGGGAGGTGGAGGTGGGGTTGACGGAGGCAGCGTAGGTGGGGGAGTAGGGGTTTCAGGGGGTGACGGAGGGAGCGTGGGTGGGGGACCTGAGGCAGGTGCTGATATTCTTGGTTGCGAATTTGGAGACTATTTCGCTGGGGTTCCTGCGTGTGATGATAGTCTGCACAAGCATCAGACGTACTTTAGCCCATGTCAGATGTTGTCGGACTTGCTTGGTAGTGAAGCCCTCGATGCAGAGTTTGGAGGGTCACACTTTCTAGACAAGATCAACATAATCATGCAGGAGGATAAGCTGGCCAGACGCAGGTCTCCGCTTCCTGGATCCCAAACTTGGGTTGATGTGGACCTGAACGAGCCTCCTTCTGGAACCATCCAAGTTCAGAAGCCAACAGGTGCACTGGGATCCCCCTGAGGTGCCATGGTATCCAAGTCCAGAGCAGAGAAGTGCGAGGGGTACTGATTAGTACCTGAACTAGATGCTCCCCCACCCACAGCTGGAGTCATCCGTGGTGTCTCATCGTTGCTATCATCAGCAATGGTGGCAGGCTCCACATCATCATCATCATCATCATTATCATGCAATGCATCCTCAACCCCATTGGGTGCTCTAACCTCTCCGAAAATCTCAACCATCATAGGAGAACTGGGCGTCGTGAAAGCAACCTCCCCCAACGGTCCAGCCTCACCAACTAATGTATCATAACTGCGATTTAGATTAACTGCAAAGGATGGTGAAGCTACTAAATTTGGCTCAGTTGCAATCACCGGCACTGCTGACGAAGATCCAACAGGCATGGCACTAAAGCAAGCTGGATGTCCTGTGGAGTGGAGATTCCTATTTGAACCTCCAGAACTAGATGTCACGTCCACAAGCTTCGCCAACAGCTCCGGAGTCCTCACCTCGGAAAACTGACGGCGACAATGGAACAACACCTGGAAATCTTCGTCACTGCTAATAACAAATGAATCATACTTGACATCATTGCGTAACACAGAAATCGGGATTCTATAGAACAACTTCTCTACCCGTTTCACGCCTTGCAGTCCTAGTCTCTAGAGTATAGTATTCTTAAACTCAGCAAAACTAGTCGAAGGTTTGAGAAAAACACCCAGCGGGTCCTTGTCAGTGAACTTAATTCCTGATAGCGTTTTTTTCTTAATTGACCCTTTATAGTGCACAAGAGCTACAAAACTCTCATCACTAGCCATTGTGAATCTCACTCTTCTACAAAATTTCGTGTATGAGCTCGTTTTTATACACCTCAGTGCTCTGTAAATCGAATTAAATGTCTTCAAATTATTTCTATAATAACAAACACAGTAAATTGAAGCAATAAGTGTCAATTTACCATAACGTACGTGCATGGATAAATCGAATTCAATTGATTCGATTTACGTTCATTTACAAATCGAATCCATTTGTTTCGATTTACGTTTATCTTTAAATCGAGTCCATTTGTTTCGATTTAGTAGGAAACTGTCAAATCAAATCGATTGATTTGATTTTCATTCAATAACGTTTTTAACCTAATTCGAATCCAATGGATTCGATTTACTACGTGTTTCACTAAATCGAATTGACTCAATTCGATTTATATAAAAATGTACTTTGGGACTTTGACGTTGTATTTTTGAATTTGGGACATTCAGATAATATTAAATGCCATTTAGTTTATTTAAGGCTGGCAATGGGTAGGGTAGGATAGGGTTTGGACCCTACCCTACCCGCGGGTTGAGAATCTCTCAACCCTAACCCTACCCGCACCCTAAAGTTCTAAACCCTACACTACCCTATCCTACCCGTAGAAATATCAAATTTTTTCAAAGTAAATATAAAATTCAATCATTTCAAATTTTATATATATTAATAACATAAAAAATAACAAACTAATGCTCTAAATTACTAAATTAACTAACTAATTTAGTGGTTGTTTACTTATTGTAAGTTATTACATAAGAGAGGTTGTGGGTTTAACTCTCACTTCCTTCACTATATACCTAATTTTTATAAAATATGTGTTATATTTGAGGTGCGAATAGGGTAGGATAGAGTACACCCTAAACCCGTACCCTACCCTACCCGCAGGCATATCCGAACCGTATCCTACCCTACCCGAACGGGTTAGATCGGATTAGGTACCCGCGGGTAGGGTATGAATTGCCAGCCCTAAGTTTATTGAAGTAATTTACCCTATTTTCAACACGGTAATAATTTTTCCCCCAATGAAAAAGGAGAAGAAAAAAAAAATCACATCACAATAAGATATGATTGTGCACATATTTTCCTTCTTTTTCCCCTTCAGTTTGACAAGATTGTAGATGACCCTCATGCAAAGTGATTAGATTGGTGATGTTGAAAATGAAATAAATATTAAATATATAACAATTCATTAACCAAAATTATATTGGTTTATGAAACCTGCTCTAGTATTGAGATATTTATAAAACCACTACACATTATTGAGGTTGATTAACATTTAAGATATTTATTAAATTATGTAAAAATGTTTAAAAAACATTTTTTTATGACATAACTTATTCAAAAGTATTAAAAAGATTATTTGTGTTTATCACAATTCTTGTCTTTGTCTCATTTAGATTAAGTTCTAACAAACTATTGAAAAAAAAAAGGTTTTTCAATATACTTCTTAGATAATAATAGTAAAGAATTCTAAAACAACATATTATAACGAGCGATCTTGTCATTTCTTTTTAATGAAATATGATTCTTCATTTAAAATTGATAGCCCTCCAATCATATTCTTCAAGCTACATGGTAGACCACCACCCCTTGAATAAATAAAAAATCTATTCGTACTTTATTGGAGTGTGTGTGAATACCTTGGTTCTCTTTTATTTATTTATTTTTTTTGAAAAAATAGAAACAGAAAAAGAAATTTGAAAAAAATTGAGAACTTTGTTTAGTATGAAATTTGGTGTTTATATAGTAAATTTTAGGAACTATCATAAATTAAATAGAGGCAAATTAAGAGTAAATAAAAATGAAAATTCTACCATAATATTGGATACAAGTAGTCATCCCTATATATGCTCAGTTTGTCCAAATCATCATCATAAACATCTTTTCGCCAATTTTCCCAATTTCACACTAAGTAGTAGTAGTAATAATAATAAGGTGAATGTTATGCTGTTTATATATATTTGCCTAATTTATTAAATAAAGATAAAAATTAATATTTAAATTAAAAATATAAAAATAAATAATTTTTTAATATTTAAAACTTATTATAAAAGACAAATTTAACAATTTTAACACCAAAATTATAAGTATCACAGAATTTGTCTATATATATATATATAACTGTTGCTGGGAAATTAAATATGACCCAGCAATATGATGTTAGTTTGTTATTCAATAATGACCGTTGTGATATGAAATATCATCAGAATAATATAACTTGCAAGCTAGATTCCCTAGCATAGCAATAGCATCGTAGCCAAGCTCACAACTGATGAAGAAGAAAATTATTGGTGACAACAACTACTATAACTATGGCATTTTAAAAAGGTGTTGTTAAAATTAAAATAATATTTTTTTTATTATTTAGCAATATCTTTTAAAAAGTGTTGTTAAAAAAGGTTTAATTATTTTGTTGATCTCTATAGTTTTGCAAAATTTTTAATTAGGTCCTTATATTTTTTTTTCTAATTGAGTCTTTACACCAATTTTTTTTTAATTGAGTCCTTACACCTTTTTTTTATTTGAGTTCCTGCACCAATTTTTTTTTTTAGTTGGATCCGTATACAATTAAGCCAATTACTATCAAGAATGACTTAATTGAAAAAAAATTTGGTACAGAGATCCAATTAAAAGAAAAAAAAAGTATAGGAACTTAATTAAAAATTTCGCAAAAATATAGGGACCAACAGAATAATTAAACCTTAAAAAAATATTACTAAAATGTGAAAAAAAAGTGTGATTTTAATTTTAATAATACTTACATAATCATCACAGTTACCATAATCATAGACGTATTAGAATTCACCAATTTAAAATAAGATCTCTACTATTTTACTATACTAGGAAACTATATGGACCTTGAACTTAAGAAATCTCGACAAGAAATATGATATGTTTCGTAGCCAGTCTATTACTACCGAAAGGTGAACTCCAATGGTGTTAGAGATTAATTGTTGGCTTTTGGCAAATGGATACCCTTAGTATCCCCGAAAAGAGGACTTCAAATAAATGAAATTCGATGTAATCATGAGAGCTAGCAGACAGAGTAATTTGTTGGGGTTGCTTAGATATCATGTCTCTTATTCACCAAAGGCACCTATTCTCCCCTTTGAGTTGCACTTGAATACTGTGTTTAAGAAAGAAATAGACATGTAGACAAAGACGAACAAGAGTCATTGTATCATGGTTGTAACGTGAAACAAAATAGTAAAGATGAAAACTTCTTCAACGTCAGTTAAACAGTTCGTGATGGTGGTCCAATACAGTATGGGAAAGCAATGTGGTGAATATTTCCGGTTCCCACGTTCTCTCTCTTACGGAAAATACAAGATTTTTCTATCTTCGAAATAGAAAATATTATATATGTCTTTATCTACACAACCAAACAAGTTTTTATCTCAACTATCTCTACGTATCAACGACGATATTCATAATCTTGAAAAATTACAGAATCCACTATGGTGAGGACACAACCAATATTAATAAAACTAATGTGAAAAAAGAGGAAAGCCAATAGTGTCATTGATAACAAATCCAACTACAATAATGAAGCTACCAAAAGAATTACAAAAATGGGAACACAGGAAAACATATGTGAACCGAAGGGGACCAAAATCTGACTTAGAAAAAATCCAATTCAAACGACAACACAATGATACTACTATATGGTGATTGTACAGTTTGTCCATATGAAAAAAGAATAATAAATGCTATAATCTAATAATTTCTGCCTTCTAAAAGTTCTACCAGGCAAAACAACTGTATCAACTATTATAAGGTCAGAAATGTGATCCCCTTTTTTTGGTTTTCCCATGGTTTCCATTTCTATTATGGTTTGAAATAACTTTCTAGGTAGCTGAAGGCAATATATGACTTGGCACAACAAGAGGGAAGAAATCTTTACACCAAAAAAAAAAAAAAGAAACAATCTGAACTGCAAGTTTTGGAGCCAAGCCGCAACTGAATCGCTTCAAGTGGGAACCAAAAACCACATGGTATTTAAACATCTTAGGATCAAAATCAATGTGATCATGGGGTTTAAGGTTTTGGCCATTCTGACCTTTTAATTTGAATCAATGGGGATCCGAGAAGGTTATGCATCCACCCGAAATTCCAAATACAGAAGCTCAGCTAACCTGCTCGCCGATCAAATCGAGACCAACAACCAGGAAGCTTATACCTTGAAATAATAGGAAGTAGAAGTGAATTCCTTGTGCAGATAATAAGCTTCTAACCGAAGCAGTTAGCAAGATAAATGCGAGAGCAAGTTCTTTCCTGAACAGAAGATTTCTCTTCGTCTTTCCACTTTTCTTAGACAAATCTAGTTTGCTTAGTTCTTCGATGCCCGAATCCGAGGATGATCTATGAAGAGTGGCAGATTGCATTAGAGGTTCAGATTCCTTCTCGTAGGCGATCAAATCTGTCTCTGATGACCTTCCTAGTTTTTTCGTGACTACCCACTCATAAGAACTTCCAAAGCGAAATAAGCCGGATACCATGGCATTGAATTTGGTCACTGACATGGTGTTCTCAAACAGAAGGTATGGTACAATGAATGGAAATGAGCGTGGAGCCGGAAGAATGCTTAGGACAGACATGAGGCCAGGAATGTAACAAACAACTAAGGCAGGTAGTTCAGCTTCGGGAAGGAACATCGTCATTGGAAGAATGAAGCAGAAGAGGGTGAATGAATAAAATGGAAGAATGAGCTTCCTTAGAAGGAAGAAAAGAAATATCATATTGGCCTTCTTTACCCAACTAATCTGGAGAAAATAAAATTTACATCGGCACAATAATATTAGATCCTTCTGTAAGTCAAATACTCAATTATTTTTAATGAAATGGATGACATAAACTAGGTAGCAGTACATGCATTAAAAATAAAAAGCATATTTGATAACAATTATCTATTATTTGATTCTCTCTACCTTCAATCTATAATGTTTATGAAGATTATACACAAATTTAGAAAAGATTTTCAAATGAAGGAGCTATTAGAATTATCCTGATTAATCCTGGTAACCACAAAAGGCAACTTCAATATGTGACTGATTGAACATCTTTGTAAGTTATTTTAAGCAATAATTCTTCCAACTCAACCACCAAGAATAGGAATTCTTAGTGAAACAGGAAACTTGGAAATCAAATTCTGACTTTAAATGACTGAAAAGCTTTCAACTTTTGTATTCTGATTCTAAATGTAAATATTTTAATGTAGAGGAAATAGATGATTGTATATTTTTGTGCCTGCTACCTATGTTTGTCTTAAACTAGATTTAGGTTCTTTTGAGCATACACACCATTCTTACTTTCACTATATAATAACAGAGTAGTAGTTTCCTCGATTTAAGATAAGTCAAATTATTCTTAAAAGAAAACATACATAAAATTGAATACCTTCGAACGAAGAATGTCAAAAAAGCATAGACGAAACAATTGCATTGGACCAGAATGCCATCGGTGTTGCTGCTTCTTATATGCCTCATAGGTCTCTGGAAGCTCGCAAAGGCACTGCAAGAACCATAAATAGATATATAAAAACTAAAATATTTCAGATTAAGCTGCGATATTTGAAATAATGCTCACCTTAACGTCATTGATAAATACAAACTTCCATCCATGCAGATGAGCACGAACGGCAATATCCATGTCCTCGACAGTTGTTCGCTCCAACCAGCCACCACTGTCCTCTAGGGCCTTTATTCTCCAGACACCTGCGGTTCCGTTGAAACCGAAGAAGTTTAGGAACCAGCCATTCACCTGCTGTTCAACTTCAAAGTGGAATGATAAATTTATGTTCTGCAATCTTGTAAGCAAGTTCTCATCCTTGTTTACAAACGCCCATCTTGCTTGGACTAATGCCAAATCATCATTTCCCTTCAATGAGAGAAAAACAAGGACCAATCAGATTACAAAGACACTCACACTCAATACCGGAACCAAAAGGAATTTTCATTTAGCAATCAATCTTTTTTTTGTCCTCTTTTAAATTATTTAAAACATTTGCAGTATTTATTTAGTTCATTGGAATATCTTCTTTATACAATGAAATGATTTGTTAATAACTGCCATTTGTGATGACATCTCCTGACCTGAATTGTTAATTCAAACCAAATTTAGAAGTGGGGATATAAAAAAAGGAGATGCATATCACACTTATTGAATAATAAAAGAAAATTTATTCTTAATGTAAATTGTTAACTTCCTAGATTTATATACTTAAAAAGAAAAACTCAACTATCAGCATAATGTGTTGCACTTGGGATGAATTGGACCAAAATTTATGATGCCACAAAAGAAAGTGTACTCCGTTTCATAGTTGAAGTTAATAATTCTTCTTCCTGTTATTTTTTCTTTATCCCTTAAATGTATAAACATGAATTACCTCGAAATAAGGTATCGTCTTCAATAAGAAATCTGGAGTTGGCTGAAAATCAGCATCAAATATCGCTACAAACTCATAATCCTTAACATAATCACAGCTCATTGCAGATTTAAGATTCCCTGCCTTGTAACCTGTACGTATGAGACGATGTCTATATATTATCCGAACACCCCTCTGTTGCCATTTATGCACTTCTGCCTTGATGAGTTGTTGGATGTCTACATCATCGGAATCATCAAGAACCTGTACAAGCATTCTCTCTTTTGGCCAATCCATGATACAAACCGCTCCAATGGATTGCTGGTAAACCTATGGTCAACAAGGTACAAATTATGATGATACCAAAAAGGAGAGTATGGTAATATAAATTAAGATATAAGATTCTCAGCTCATACAGAAAAGTCAGCACCATCCATGCTCCAATTGATAAAATCAAAACATTTCCAAGAAAGTAACTATGCCAATCGCCATCTAAAGAAAGGACAATCTTATCTAATTCACTTTGCATTACAAATCAAGACATAAAAGGTAACACCAGCCAACTCAGAAGTTATAGGTGTTCATGAAACCAAATCTGCCTTGTATGCAGGAGAAATATTTTTTTTCCCCTCCATGTATGTTTGTGTTGTATGTGAAGAAGAAGATTATCTGAAACCTGAGTAGGACCACGCTTGAGGCTGTCACCAAGTAGAATCTCAGGAAGGTATATATAGACAGTCTTACCCTCGAGCAGAGCGTCTGGCATTTGATTTGGGGAACTTGTAGGTTGCAGGACAACAATCTTATTATTATGCCAAGGTTAACTCTCTAGATTTTAAAACTAGTAGGTCTAATAAATCAAACTTGAGATATTTTGTGATGATTAGGCTAAGAGAGCACTCCATTGCAAAACAACCCAACTTTATCCAGTTAAGGAAGGTCGTCTACATAAATCAAACACTATCATACTGCATCGAAATCCAATTTCCCCAAAATACTTCTAAATCAACCATCTTCTCTTCTCTACAACTATTAATTACACGTTTCTCATTTGAACCTATGTTGATCTTCTCATCGTATAACTAAAACACCTTTGGCGAGTCAACAAGCACACAAAACATTTTGAAACTAGACGATTCTGCTATCATTTTGTGCTTTACCCCACTTTACACATCCTTCTCTTTTATTTTCCTCTAAATTCAACATGGTACTGGAGCAGTACCACTATTTTTCAATTCAATCCCCAGCCCCCCTCTCAGTTTTGGTTTGCCCCAACTCAGCCTGTTAAAGCTTAATTACTTGGTTATAAATAACTCCCTACATATAAAATCCTACCCTTCCCCATTAGAATTCGTTTCTTTTCAGAATCTCTAACAATCATATCCTTTCTTTAATTCTACAATGTTGCACATAGTTTTAGGTAACTATCTCAAACTAGCCAATCACATACATTTCCGTATTTTTCTAGATTTGCAGCCATTATGGAACTCAAACACACACTTTGACACCGAACTGTCAACCTTTTCTAGTTCAAATTCGTCTAGAAAATCAACATTAAGCAACAAGTTCCCTAACAAACATTGACTTTAGACTGATAAACCAACAACTAAAAATTCATTGTCAAATTAGAAATAGGGTAAAATCCAGTTCACCCGTGGTTTTTTTTACCCCTGCTCAATTTCCACACATCAGAATTTTTTACCAAAACAAAAAAACGAATCGTTGTGGTATCACTAAACCACCTCATTTTTTGTTTTACACAAAACTGTTAAAATCAAATGCAGGTTAGCACCACAAGGCTATTCATGAGCCCTTATCATTCATTTCACCAATGAAAGAACAAAATTTAACATGCATGGTATTTTACAAAACAATTTACATCCCATGAAGAAACAACACAACCCCAGTGAGGATTATTTCAATTTGAGCCTTTGTTGGTGTACTGCTCTGTAGAATTTAAGGATTTGAAGAGACATAGAATACACTAGCACCTTTCAACAAAAATGAACATTAATTTGAGTCAAAAAAGACAACGGATGAGGTTTACATGGGAGAGAATTATATACAAAGACATAATTAAATCATTGATATAAATTCTATAGCTCCAGCAACAGAGCCATCCATGACTGAACACACATTGACAAATTCAAATGAAATTCACAAGAAGGTGCACAAGAATAGCTCCTAGATTGTTTCATTTATCTAATCATCCATTCAATCAACGGAACCTTATTACAAGTTAATGTTAGTATGCCAACAAATATGTGTCATATTACTCCAGACAAATGTTCTCCAACCTACTAACACAAGAAACTATAATTTGGAAATGAAGCATTACTTAAGCATCTCAATAAGTTAGAAAACCAAGTTGGCACCATAAGCACAAATCACAATCAAATAAAACAAACCAGCATCAGCATTTTTAAATATCAACAAGTGCAACATTAACAAATCTAAACGACAAACATAAGAAAAAGAATTCGTTTCGAAAGGACAATGGAACCTACATCATTCTTACCTCCCTCTCATTGCACATGGGAATCTGAATCAACACCATAGGATATTCTTCCACATTCACCTCCCTATTCTCTCCAATGCTGGCATACTCAATCGAAGCCACCGGCTTGAGCCGCCGGAACTTGATCCAAAAACACCCCAAGATCAACACAATCCTATCAACTGTCTGCACAATGAACAAAAATGTGCACACATTGGCCAAACCCTGCAGTGGCGGGGCAAGGTACTCGGCCCGAATCTCGAGCCATCTGGCGTAAACAACTCCCACCATCCCCAGCACCTCGGCGGACCCAACCACCGGAGGGCTGAAATGCCATCCTTTAAAATATGCTAACAATTCAAACCCTAATAAGAGGATCACCACAATTAAGAACGCCCTGATCGCCCGGTAGAGCCGCGACGAGGAATCGGACCGCGATCCGGCCGAGGAGATCCGCCGGTTGGCTGTCCGGACGAGATGGACGGCGCCGTTCGATATCCACGCAAGAAACGCGCCAACCTGCTGGAATTTCAGCCTCACAACCCATGACAGCTGGCGTGCGCTCCGTGCCCGGTCCTTCTCCACCAATGGATCGGAGGAACGAGCTTTTCCGCCGCGTCCGCCGCCTCCACCACCACCCTTGACATCGCCGCCGCCCTGGATGTCGACGGAAAGAAAAGGAGCTGATTCCGTTTGGTGCTCCTTGTCTTGGAAAAGGTCTACGTTGTTCTTTTCTCTCTGCTTATTCCACCATTCCTGAAACTCATAGTTTGGTGCCCGAGACATAGGAAGAGTAACAATAACCGAAAAAAAAAAAAAAAGAAACAATGAATGAGGAATAAATGGTGAGAAAAAAAAACGAAGAGACTCGAGATCTTTTGTTTCTTCCCCTTTTTTCTCTCTTATTTTTTGGGGCTGTGTTTTGATGTTCTATTTTTTTTTTTTTCTTTTTGGTGAAGTGTGATCCAAATTCCAAAGGCAAAGGGCGAATGAAAGCTAGAAGAGTATAACTATATTTGGAAAATGTGGAACCAAAATTTTAGCCACTTGATCTTGTTTCAGCTCATTTTTTGTTTTATTGTTTTATTGTTTTTCTTATGGCACCGACGCGGGTGTTGGCTGCAACGAGATCTGTTATTATTGAGCGGAGGACGGTGGCGCGTGAAGTGGTAGATGGGCGCGTGGGTGAAGAAGGAGTTGAATTGGATTTGGCTCGTGTGTTTGTTAACTGAAATGATGGCAGAATCATGTGAGTTCAATTAAGGGAGACCAGGGTAACCACGTTTTTATGTCGCTGTTCAGATCGCGAGACTACTATTGCTGCTACTTCTACTAGTGAGCTTTCTTTCCCTTTTATATCAGTTTCGGAACAGTATCAGTGTTTTACTTAACTTATCTTGGGAAAATCCACTGCCCAGTGGGGTTTCTCTTTCTCACTTGTGTCTCTGTCATTGTGTGTGCAATTTCATTAGAAAATAACTGACATTATTAAAATAGTATTAAAAAAAGTTATATAATTAAAGAAATAATTTTAAAAAATATCAATAATAAATTTAAAAATGTGATAAAATAATTAAAAACATCAAATTTTAATATATTTAATATTTTTTATTAATATGATTAGAAGAATGAAATATTTTTTATTTTTAAAATTTCTTAATTTTGCTCTAAATATTTTTTTGTAATTTTTTAAAATAAAAAAGTGAAAAAAATTTCCAGTTATTAAATTTTGTTGAGTTTTGTATACACCTAAATACGCAGTCAAATATTTCCAAAAAATTCAAATTAAATACATAAATTATTTGCCAAATACAACTTTTGTTTTCTACTTATAAAACAAAAAGGCATTTTTTATTATTTTTGTCGTGATTTTTTAATTTATTTGTCGTTGGAATTTTTTTTTTTTTAAAAAAGATTTTCGTCAATGATACAGATTTTTTGGTACCATTCCAATTGTTTAGCCAAAATTAAATAAATGTTTATATGTGAAAATAAATTTAAAAAATGGATCAAGTAGATAAAGCCACATAATCAGAGGATTATAAGTAGTAAACTCTCCATTCCCAGAATGGGTGTCGGAGATATTCACCAAGTGTCAAGTGTCAACAGCACACATTTTCTTAGCAGTTAGTCCCCATTTGGACCGAATGGAACAACAAAGAAAAATGCTTATTTAATAGATGTATTACAAGCGATTGAGAGACACCGATAAAAGTTTTTAAAAAGTGCAATTTTTACTATATCCTTATGCATCTCTAACTTGATCTGCCAATATAATTAAGCGAAGTATTATCTATCAATTCAAAACATTTTGATGAAAATTACTAGTACTCATAATTTAAGGGAAAAAAAAAACAAAAACAAAAGGAACATCAAAAACAAAACTAAGATAACAATACGCGTTAAGTCACACTAACGTGTTATGGCTTCATTCAGAAGGTGATGACGGTGCAAAAATCACCAAGAATGGAACCAATCCCCAACAAAAACGAATAAATCCATAATACAAGTATGAGAATAGAACAATTAGGCAGCACCCTTTCCCTTCTTCTTCTGGATTTTCTTCATGTAAAATTCAAGCTCCTTACCTTCCAAAATATAGCTGCAGCATTCAAGAAGGAATGAAACAAGCAACGGATCAAGAATCAAATTAGCCAATTCAGTGCAACCCAAACAAGCAATAATTATATGCATTACCCGTCAGCCCTGCCACATTGACCAGGTCGAGAAGCAATGCAAGCCAGCAATCTCCCACCACCAAACTGCTCTTCAATATGGGGATCAAGCTTACGATCTTTCTGACGTTTCTCGATTTTTCTCTGCACATGGTTGCTTTTCTTGGCTTCCTCCGTGGGGGTCTCACCTTCCTGCAAATTAGACATCAATGGATAATAAGAAACACATCAGCCTCTGCACAGCATTCTTATTTATGCTGCATTTTGTGCATTTGATCTAATGGAAAATGAAAACCAAAATTCTAAAATGCAAAAATTAGAGTATAAGAAAATCACATTTTAAGGGGTGAAAAGCACAATGAAAATTTAATAAAAAACACAAGTCAAATTTAAAATAAATGCTACTAATAGATTTTCATAAATTATATGCAAAGCATCAAACAAAAACAAATATATCATATTGACACTGTTCAGGCACTGTTAGATGTAACAAACATAAACAAATGCATGAGAGTGGTTACTTAAAATCTTGAGATATTCATGAGTAATGACCAATATTATTTGTATGACAAAAAATGCAAGAACACCCAAGTTCAACATCGAAAGGATAAAATAAACTAATCAATTGGACTTCAGTATACAAATATTGTATAAATATCATTATGCTTACAGCTTAGTTTATAGAATTTTGTTAAAAAAGAAATACCACTTCCCCTAATTTCCTATATTGTTTGAATTAAATTCTCAGGAGTAATAAAAATAATATCTCCATTTTTGTTTCTTTAAGGAGCAACTAGAAGTTGGTTAATTATTTTCAAAAGGCTTATCATTTACATTGATTATGAAGACAGGATAAAACATGACGAAAGCTTATCATACTAAAACAAAACAAAGAGAAAAGATCAGAAGGCTTCATTCACCTCAGCATCCTTCTTGGCAGCAGCTGTTTTCTTCTTCCTGCCAATATCAACACCATAATGCTGAAGGTACCACTGCTTGAATGGGGCAGCATCAACCTGAACAATGGCACTCTTGACAAGAGTCTGAGTTCTCACGAGCTCATTGTTTGAGGCATTGTAAACAACATCAAGAATACGAGTCTTGCGAGTCACAGCTTCACTTCCCCATGAATAGTTTCCGGTATCCAACCTCAATGCCCTCCACTTCACATTGCCACCTCTAACACGAATCCTCCTGACCGTCTTATTGCTCGATAACTTAGTGTTGGCTGGCTGGCGCCCAAGCTCATACCTATGTTAAACCATAAAAGTATCTTGGCTTCATAAAAATTATTTAGGACATATATATATATATAGGCCAGTTTATTAAGAAAATGTTGTATAGTACTATTTCATTTCAATTTAGGTTTTACTACAGGAATAGAAAATAAAACAACCTCATTGTATTGCATTTCCACTTTCTGTACTTATGATTTTCTATTTCCTAAATATATAAAACGAAATTATTAAATAACACATATCAGGAGAAGAAACTGGATCCTTTCACAAATCAGGCAATAACAGATAAGCCACTTTCAAACAAGTTCTACATTTTGCATCAAACTTCTATGCAACATTCCAATGAGCTAACACTGTCAGTTCTTCATCTCCCAATTTAATCCAAGAAGCCTAAATAAAAAATGAAACTAACTAGATCCAATCAAGGACAAGGGTTGAAATTTGGGTTTGAAACTAAGAGAAACTAAGGCACTTCGAAAAACAAAAAAAAACAAAATGAAGAAAAACACGGAGAATCGAAAGAGAGAGTGAAATCGTACTTCCTCTTCTTCCTCCAAACCTTCTTCTTGCCACCAGTGGCGCGCCTCTTGTGCATAGAATCCCTGGAAATACCTGCAACACAACAAACAAATCCATCACATAATTGGTGTTGCAATTGGATTCTGTGAAATCATGACATAATTGGCGTGGCAATTGGAGAAGAGCGATAATGTTGATTGAATCATACCCATCTTGGCTGAACCAAAACCACAACAGAGTCGGCCTCTCCCTGCTACCACCTTAAACCCTAATTGTGCCTTACACTATATATATATATATAGTTATATACGAGCTTGTGTTCTTTTCTCTTTGGGTCAGGGCTTCTTTTTGTTTTTGGTAATGGGCTTCTCTTTTTTTATGACCTAGTTTCTGATTTTTTTTTCTCTTTGGGTTACGATTACAGGCCTAAATTGAGCCTAATGTTAATTGTAATCAGTAACTGGGTCTTGTTTGGTTGGGTTTTCCTCAACCGGACAACGCTTTGTCCCCCCCACCCCCCCCCCAAAATAAAACTCAATTGTAAATTTGTAATAGCGAGCCATACACGGAAAAATGATAATTTTATAATTTAATATCAATTTTTATCTTAAATTTTAATTTCATCACTATTCATAATTTATTTCTATTTATTATAACCTTTTAATCTCTTATCTCCACTATGATAGTCGTCTTCTACTATAGAATATAAACTCTAACTACTTATTTTTATCTCTTATCCCAATTAATAGAATGTATAAAAGAAGATTTACTTGTGAAAATAAGTCGCTAATACAAAATTGACAAAAAAGTTAATTATTTATACATTAAATATTATGTATTTAATAATAACTTATTTATTGTGAATATGAATTTAATTTTAATAATTAACCATATAAATTATTAACGTTCATATATATATATATATATATATATATATATAATTTTTTTTATATTATAAGTGCATTAAAATTAAATTCTATAAATATCTTTCCTAGGAGGTTAAGAGTTTATAAATTTTGAAGATGAGAGCAATCTCTGAAATTTAAGTATTCTAAAATAGTTTATTTGAATTATATTTTAGACATATAATATACTATCTTTAATATGCATTAATTATTTTATTCTCATTTAATAATATACCCGTTAGACTTGATTGAGCTGGTAACATGATAAATATGTTTAATTGACATAATGAGTATTTATTCTTATCTATAAACATTATCTTATTATTTTCATTCGTTAGTTATTTTTTGTGCAAAGAATTATCACATATATATAATAAATTATCATTTGTATCCATGAAAGATACAAACGTTGACAAATGTATCCATATAAAAATAAAATAACAATTATACTCATAGAAAATAATTTCTGTGTTTCAAAAATACTCTAACGGATCAATTGTGTAACCAATGTTCGAGTACTCTTGGCACACACGGAAGCCATCTTCCGTAGTTATAATTATCATTTTATTCTTATATGAGTACATTTGTCAGTATATGTATATTTGATAGGTACAAATAATAATTTATTCGAATATACTACTTTATTTGGTTTGTTATTTACTTATTTTTATTTTTAGTAAAATAAAAAACATTAAAAATAAAAATAAAAAAAATAAAAACTCTAACCAAACACAGCCTAATTCTCTTTGAAAAATTTCTAGAGAATTGACTTTTAATGGTCTTGGCCTCTTGGAGGGCACTATAAAGTATAAAAAGTTGCAACATATCTGCACACTCACACCACAAATCATATATAGAATTCCTGAACCTAAGGCAGCAACCAACCATGGTAGTAAAGGTGTATGGTCCAGCATATGGTTGCCCAAAGCGGGTGCTAGTTTGTCTCATTGAGAAACAAATTGAGTTTGAAACAGTCGATGTTGATCTCATCAAGGGGGAACATAAGGAACCTGACTTCCTCAAGTTGCAGGTCTGTCTTCTCATTTCATGTTCTTCTTACTTTGCTTCATGGGTTTCAAGATTTTTTCTTTTTTTTTTTTTTTTATGTATAATTATACTAATTTTGCAGCCGTTTGGAGTTGTTCCTGTTATTCAAGATGGTGATTATACTCTCTATGGTTAGTCCACTCAAATCCCTACAAATTTCAGCAATTTTTTTTTTCTTTTTCTTTTTAAAGTTCCATGCTTAGTAATTTTATTTTATAAAATATTTTGATCTAAGAGTTTAATTTTGATGCCCTAATCATCAAAATTAAATTATTGATTTAGATTGAAGAAAAAAAATGTTATAGTTAATTTGCATGAAGTGTACATAAATTATATGGACAATAAAAAACGAAAAATGAAAAGACATAACAAAATAAAAAGATAGAAAAATTGATAGCAAAAATAGAATTAATAAAAGAATACAGAGAAAATTAAAAGGAATAAAAAAATAAAATGAATATCCCACCCGACTCGAATAATTACTTCAAAAGGATAATTATTTCAAAAGGATAACGAGATCCTTAAGAAAAAAAATATTCAATTTGGCTCCTCATCTTTTTTTTGGACTGATTAGTCCCTATATAAAAAAAAATATTGACTTTTTTTGGCATAAGGGTCTCATTATCCTTTCGAGATAAAAAAATATTGAATTTTTTTTTTTGCACAGAAATCTCGTTATCCTTTTAAAATAATTGTCAGGGCTCGGTTTAAATTAATTGTAGGGGCTGTTTTAAGTTTTTCTGAAAAAAATATAGCGAAAACATAAAAAAAATAGATAAAGGTTTTACTAAAGAGAAACTTTCACTTAAATTCATTCTAGTTAATGCACTTTGTGAAATCAATTATGCAGAATCTCGTGCAATAATAAGGTACTATGCTGAAAAGTACAGAGAGCAAGGGACTGAATTGCTAGGAAAGACAATAGAAGAAAGGGGTGTTGTAGAACAATGGCTTGAAGTTGAAGCCCACAATTTCCAACCTCCAATCTACAACTTAGTAATGAATGTTCTGTTTGCTCCAATTCAGGGTGTTCCCTCGGACACAAAAGCGGTTCAAGAGAGTGATGAAAAGATTGCAAAGGTGCTCGATATTTACGAGGAGAGGTTGTCGAAGGCGAAGTACTTAGCCGGAGATTTCTTCAGCCTTGCGGATCTTAGCCATCTTCCATTTGGTCATTATCTGGTGAACCAAACAGGGAGAGGGAATTTGGTTAGAGAAAGGAAGCATGTGAGTGCTTGGTGGGATAATATTAGCAATAGGCCATCATGGAAGAAGGTTGTTCATGAATACAAGTATATTGTCTAATTTGCTTGGTTAAGAAGATAATTAGATAAAGCTTGCTACCATGCTGCTAATAAGGACCAGTCGTTTGTTTTTGTAGATTGCTTTTCTGTCTTTATCATGATGGGTGTGCAATAAGTTGTTAAATGAGAATAAATATCTTGTGTTCTTGGAACTTTGGTTCAATATCTGTCTTATCATTTATTAATGGTAAATACTAAGGTTTTTGAAATTGGACCGATCATCAAACTGTTTATTATTAATTTATTAGTTTAATTGTTTTAATTATAGTTTAATTGAAAAAGTTATTTTATAATAAAATTTTAATAAATATATTAAACATAATTAAAATATCATTTAAAATATAAATTTTAACATAATTTTAATAAATATATTAAACAATTAAACATAAATAATATAAATTTTAAAATATCATTTAAATTAAAAATACATAAAAGTATTATAATTTTATTTAAATACAAATTTAAAAATTAAATAAAAAAATAAATATAAAATACTAATATTAAAATTTGTCATCAGTAATAATTAATATTAAATAATTATCTATGATTATTCATAAATAAATATTTTATCATTAACTTTAATATATTTAAGTATCATTTTAAAAAATGTTATGATAAATATTTTATTTTTTTATTATCTAGGACTTTTTTTTTCTGGTGTAGGACTTTAGTAGTGGTTTTTTTGTTTTTGGGCTATTTGAAGCCCAACAAGAACAATATAAGTCCTAACACAACTACACAAACACTCTTTCCTCTTCATGGGAAAAAAAAAAAAAAAAGCTCCCTCCCCTCTTCAAAAGTGTGTAGCGCACTAGAGCCTCCTTCACTAAAAATAGAAAATAAAAAATACTCTTAAAAGTTTTAAACTTAAAAAACCACCTAAGAGCATCTCCAACGGTAAGGGAATGTAGGACCCATTCTGACAAAAGTTAAAGATCAACCATTAGAGCAACATAAATACGAGTCTCAACACATATTTTAAAGTAAGAAAGACCCTGCTCAGAGAAACTTGCTTTGTTTTCATTATAATCAATAAAATTTTAACATGTGGCACTTAAATTTAAAAAAAAATGAAATAATATAGTATTAATATAATAACTAATAACGTTACATAATATGTTATCAATAAAGGATTAGACTTCATCTTATTATATACCAACTTATTTAACTTTACGTATATAATTAATATTATAATTATTTATAAATTAAATATGATTTAAGTATTTAATTTAGTTATTTAAAAAATTATATTAAATAATTAAATTATATTATTATATCAAAACTTCACATTATCGAATACTCTTTATTGCTATATATAAATTTATTTAATACTAATATCTTTTAATAGTGAATTATTTTTAAATTTATAAATTTAAATTACATTATTCAAAAAAATTAATTACATTAATTTTAAGTATTTTAATTAATTAATTAAGTGATACCACAATCAGGACTAAAGTTAGTTCTTCCTAATGGAGAAGAGAGAGATGCTTTGAGTTCCTATTTATTGTTTATGACGCAAAAACTAATGTGAAGTTACTTTTTATGACAGGTGGACCATAAATAAGAATTGGGATAAGTTCCCTAGTGGAGATGGTCTAAATTCTTTATTCTCCTAACACAAGTCAACTGTAGCCCTGTTCCTCCAAGACACAAGTCAAACTTCACTTCTTCTCGAAAAATGAGGGAAAGATTAATGTGGTACATTTTGTTGAATATATGGAGACTAATTTAGAGTAACTGAGATCTCCAATACTAAATTGGTGTAATTTGCCAATTTTAAAGACTAAAGTACTAAATTGGTGTAATTTGCCAATTTTAAAGACTAAAGTGAAACTTAAATCGAAAGACGGTGATGTAATGATGTTAGAAGGACTAACTCTACATGAGATGGCCTTCTAATCATTCTAAATGCAATAATATCCTTTCATATTTTTTTAATACATTTAAATTTTAAACAATCATAATTTTAAAAAGATATTATAATTTTGTAAGACTAATCCAAAAAAATACTTTATGGTTTTTAGAGAATTATATGACTTTGGACTAACTTAAGTTAACTCCAAATATACTTAAAAAAAAATACACAAATGTAGATTTTAAAATCCAAACTAAGTTCAAAAAACTTTAAGGAGCAAAAGTAGCTAACAATGGGTTAAGAAAACCAATCTAGATCAACCATCAAGACCTCATAGTTTAACAAATCCATGCAAAATTAATGTTATCATCACATTGTATAACATTGTTCAGATAAAGGTTTAAAATAGAAATTTAGATGATAAGAAGTAATTGCTTTGGTCTTATATAAGTCCTGCCATATAAAATCAAAATAAACCAAGCCCTATTACTAAGTTTTGCTTATGATTAAGCCTTGAAGTTGATTCATATGATATACTCATTAATGCAGGTCTCCAAAGCAGAGAGATTGAGATGCACGTCATGCACATTTGAATTCGAAGCTGCTACAACAGCCTCCAAGACAAATCCCATTACTTCCGCTCTTCGGTTCAAATTACTCTGTCGCTTCGCCTTCGCAATCTCTGCTTTCATGGCTCTGAAGTCACTCCAAAAAATTAACAAAAATCAATGGATTACTTTACTAAAACAATAATCTTATATGCATGTTAAAAACCAATTATTAATCAGTAAAAATACATGTTAAAATATAAAATATACATTAAAAATAAATAAAATAATATATATTATACATAAATATATAATAACTTATTTAAAAATTTATTTTTTATACAGGGTATTTGAATTCCACAATGAATTAAATACTAAAACTAATCATAAAAAAATACGATATGGAGTAAAAATATATCCATCTAAAACAAAAATAGAGATTATTGGATAGTTTTGGTAGATTTGTTTAACAAATCAATTTTTAGGAATATCAAGTAAATTTTCCATTTTTTCTTTTTAACATTGTATTAATCATGATTAAAGTCGAATGAAATCGAAGAAGGTGTATCATACATTCACATTCATAATATCTCAGTTGTTATCGCTTGGATATAGAGCTGCCAATTTTAATCCTATCTATGGGTATTCAATCCAAATCAATCCGTTCGAGTAGAATTGGCAGTTCAATCTGCATTGAGTTGGGTTGAGATGCGGGTAGGATCGGATGTGGATATAAGCTTAACACAATTCGATCATATCGCACTCGTGATATATTAAATATGTTATTAAAAATTATTCTACATATATAATAAAGTTGATAAAAATCGAATTCACATTTTTTAATTTTAATATGGATTTAATTTTGTATTTTCTATTTTATTAGTATGTTTATGAACTATGAAATGATTATATATTATGTTCTATTGAAAAATTTGATTTGTTGTGGGTCGAGTGTAGAACTTTAGAGTATGGGTAGGGTTAGAGTTGAGAGATTCTTAACTCGCAAGTAGAGTAGGGTTGGATTTTAGAGATAATTTAACCCGTGAATAGGGTTAAGATGGAGTCTAAAGTCTAAATTTTATCCTATCCTTAGGATGCTAGCCTTACTTGGACAAAGACTTCAAACCCTATGTGTTGTCACATCATTAACTCTAGACGTATTTAATAATTTTACTATCAATCATATTTAAAATAGTAAAATATATTTTTGTTTTTAACGTTTAATTTGATTTAATTTTATTCTTAATATTTAAGTTTAATGCTCTCTAATCTAGCCATAATCCTAACTCAAATATTAAATTCTTAATCCAACTTTAACCTCAAACTCACCTAGTTAGAAATTCCTCCAAACCCATCCATCCACCTTCATCTAACCACCACCACCACCACTGCACTACCACCTATACCACTATCAGCATTGTCACAACATTAAACCCCCTCACTACCGCAGTACCCCATCATAACAGCAACTATCACACTCCATTCCCCACCCACACCATGATAGTGTATTGTCTGATGTCGTTCACCCCATTCATTAATCAATAATAACAACTCATTCCACTCCACCCAAATTTCTACCACATATTCCTCACCCACAACAATAGCAACTGATTTTTTTAATTAAAAAATAAACAAAATTGAAAAAGACGACTAAATTCTTATTTTTGATCTTAAGATTCACACGATTATCCATTATGGTCCCTATAATTTAAAATTTTCTATAGTAGTACCTAGATTCAAGTCTTGACACCAATTTGATCCTTCAATCCTTTTAGACAATAAGTCAATAAATGGAGTGCTGAGATGGTACCCTCCTTGCCATGCTGGATGTTGCAATGACTAGCTGACGTGGCTTAATTTATAGTTGTATCCAATGTAGCTCCTGGAACTCTAATTACAGTCTTCCTCATCCTCCTTCCTCTTTTTTGTCTTCTTCTTTTCCATTTTATAATTATCAATGACAACAACAATCCCACCATAATTACACTCCAAAAATTCCTCATTATCTTCTCAAAATCACCCCCATCGTCCAAAATATTCAAATTGGGATCAATTTCTAACAGACTAGTCCAAAATTTTCAATCCTGGCATTGAATTCAACATCAAAGAGAATATTACTAGACTTAATATCACTATAAATCAAAGGGGGCCACAACTATGAAGGAAAAGAACACGTTTTGCTATGTCCAATGCAATAGAGAAGCAGAGTTCAAGGCACTTTCTATGCAATAGAGCGTCTTGGAGGTTTCCGTTTGCCATGAGGTTGTAGACGAGGAGAAAATGATGTCGTTTTGGGTTGATTAGAATTCCCAAACGACGATGACAAAGGGGGATTGGTGGAGCCTAGAGGCAAAGAAAAGCTCATTGTGGAACTCGCGTTCACCTTGCTGTGAGGTTGTTGTGGGATCCATGAGCTTCACTACGATAGGGGTTCTCACCGAAGGAGGGAGGGTGGTGGAGAAGATGGCACCGAAGCCGCCATGGCCGAGTGGGGAAGAAAAAGAGTTGGTGGTACGGCAAAAGAGAAAGTAGAAGAGGCGGTGTGGGACTTGGAGTCGTCTCCGGCGGTGGAAAGGATGGTGCACTTGCGACGTTAGAGGAAGAAAACGAGGAAAAGGAGAAAGGCAGCAGTGGCAGTGATAAGAAAAAGAAGAAGACAAGAAGAAGGAAGTTGAGGAAGATTGGAATTAGAGTTTCAAAGACCATATTGGGTACAAATACAAATTAAGTCACGTCAACTAGTCGTTGCAGCGTCCAGTATGGTAAGGGGTGCCATCTCAACACTTTGTTTGCTGGCTATTTTCTGAAAGGGTCGAGGGACCAAATTGGTGTCCGAATCCGAATATGGGGAACCGCTATAGGGGATTTTGAATTTTGGAAACCAAAATGGATAATCACATGAATCTCAAAGACCAAAATGGAGAGTTAGTCTTACAAAGAGAGATAGATAGAGGAAGAAGGAGAGAGGACAACGGTAGGGACGTTGAGAGAAAAAACGAACGTGGAGCCAGGGTGAGGGTAAAGGTCGAAGAACGAAAGGTAAAGGCATACTCGAAGGGCAAGGCAGAAATAGAGGAGGACAAGGTCATGGTTTTTTTATTGCGGATGGCGGCTCATGGGGTGAGCCAAAAATCCACCATAAAATTATAGCAGATGGCGTTGCGAAAAATGGCAAAAATGACGTATTACCTAAAAAATACATATATATGTACAAAAAAAACATGCAAAAAAATTGTAAATATAATAAATTATAAAATCTATCTTGTTGAGTTAAGAAATTAACTAAATTAATTAGTGATGACAAATATTATTTTTGGGCAAAATAAATAATTAGTGTTGATTAATTATATTTGCATATTACTAATTATTTATTGTTGCAGGCCAAATCCAATTCCATAGCCCAAATGGAATGAAAAGCAAACAGAAAAGAATGGTGGGCTGAAAACAAAATAGAAGCCCAAGGAAAAGAAAAGAAAGAAGTCAGATGGGTTGCTCAAATGACAAACCCAGCTTAATTTCAATTTCCTCCATCTTGCTCCAACCAAAGCAACGTTCCCCTCTCTTTTGTCATAGTCAAATCAGAGTTTCAAAAAAGTAAGAAAGAGAAAGAGAGAGAGCTTCTTCCCTAAGCTAATCACCAAAGAAGCAAGAGAGAGAAGGATTAAGCTTGAAAGGCAGATGTCATTTCAACAAGTTCAAACCAAATCAAGCTTAGGTTAAAGGTAACCCATTTTCTCTTTGCATGCATCAGATCTTCTTCTCTTCTTTCCAACTCTCTACTTTATCCGAAATGGGATACAAAGGAAAGATGGTTTCTGTTCTTCTCTGCTGTGTATCCACGGTCTTAAACATGACTTGGGAACCAAGTTAGTTTTCAAGGGCTCAGATCAAGTTGACCATGGGAAGATTTCTATGGTTGCTGCTTTATAGCTTTCGGTCAAGATGAGAAAGTCAGAAACAAAGTTTCTACTCTGGGGATTAAGAAGAAAAAGTGAATCTGTGGGTTGGTGAAGCTCAAGGCTCAAGGTGTTGACCTTGGAAGAAGAACCCAGCAACATGCAAGGAGATAAAAGAAGTTTGCTGCTCATTCAGAAGGTAAGGAGAGAAAACTAGTGAATAGAAGTTTTGTTCTGAGAGAGCTCTTTGAAGAAGTTCAACTAACTGGACAGTGTAACCTAATCAAAGGTGCATTCCGCCAGTATGAAGAACTGAATCAGAGGCTTGCCAATCTGGTTTTTCGCATAGCACAGAGGCTGTTGATGAAATCAATCTCCTTCATATTTTACAGATTGTAATGTACTTTTCAATGTCTATCTTTCTGTAATTTCTTGTGAGAAAAGGCATTGTGAGGAAACTCAAGTAAAAGCCATGAGTGAAAAAAGGCTGAGTGAAACACTTGAGAGAAAAGTCTAGAGTTATTTTCTGATTTCTTTAGGTATGTCCATGTCTTGCATCTTGTACCTGTGAGGTATCCCTTTCTTAGTTGGGTTAGCACTAAGAGTGATTAGTTAGGTATTAGCATAGCCAATGTCAAGTTAGGTTAGAACTTGAGTGTGAAAGGATTGGGTCAATCCTGTAAAATTGGTGTATGTAATACTGTTAACTATAGTGAAATTCTTCCATAGTGATGGAGGAGACTGGATGTAGGTTGCATAGCACAAGGCAATCGAACCAGGATACATGCTGGTGTTAGCTTTTCTCTTCTCTGCTGAGTTTTATTTTCTGATATTCATGAGACAAAAATAAATTGTCTCATAAATTTCCGCTGCTGAGTTCAAACAGAACCTAAATTGAAAGTTTATTTTAAAAGGGTAATAACAGCAACTTAAAAGGAAGGCATAGATTCAACCCCCCTTCTCTAAGCCTGCCACAACCTTCAATTGGTATCAGGAGCTAAGGTCTCAAGAATCAAGCTTAACCGCTTGGAGCAAAGATCCAATGGTGAACAACTTGGGCACAACTACAGTTGCATACACCTTCACTGAAGGCCAGTCAAACAACCGGTCACCTTTCTTCAACGGGAAGAACTACTCCTACTGGAAAGAAAGGATAAGGATTTTCATCCAATCCATTGACTACAATATATGGAAGATTGTTGTGAGCGGTTCCAAAATCCCAACAAAAATAAGTGCTGATGGAGTGGTGACTCCAAAAGAAGAAGCTGAATGGAATGAAGATGATAAGAAGAAGATAGAGCTGAATGCTAAAGCAATCAACCTTCTTCACTGTGCTATCAGCTTTGAAGAGTACCAGAAGGTGTCTAGATGCAAGACAGCCAAAGAAATCTGGGAAAAACTCCAGGTTACACACGAAGGCACCAAGCAAGTCAAAGAAACGAGGATTGATATGCTGCGAAAAGAGTATGTGATGTTTAGCATGAAGGATGGAGAAAGCATTGATGAAGCGTTTGAGAGATTCTCAATCATAATTAACAACCTTGATGCTATGGGTACAAACTATGCAAAACAAACCTTGGTGAGAAAACTCCTTAGAAGCCTCACAAAAGAATGGGAAAACACTGCCACTGTCCTAACCGAGAGTAACAACATAAGCCTCATAACCTATGATGAGCTAAGAGGAAAAATCCTTGCCTACGAAGCCACACACACAAACACAGACTCAAAGAAAAAGGGAATAGCCCTCAAGTCACAAATAGAACCAAAAGAGAGTGAGTCTAGTGATGGTATTTCAGATGACGAGCTTTTGTTTTTTGCTAGGAGATTTAGAAGGATGATGAAGAACAAGGGAAAATACAAGGGTTCAAGTTCAAAGGAGCACAAGTTTGACTTGAGCAAGGTGACGTGCCATCACTACAAGGAGGCTAGACATTTCAAGCTAAACTGTCCAAAGCTCAAAAAGGAGGACAAAGGAAAAAAGGAAAGGAAGAGAGTACTCATGGCAGCTTGGGAGGATCTTGAGAATGACTCAAATGAAGAAGAAGAATCTGAAGGAGATGACAAAGACTGCTTCATGGCTGGAAACAACAATCTTGATGAGGTAAATTACTATGATTTGACCATTGAGGACTTACATGCTATTATTGATGATCTCACTTTAAACACCTCAAAACTGCTTGACAAGTACAATGAATGCAGATCTGAAAGAGATGTGTTAAGAGCTGAAAATAATTTTTTAAAAGAAAAAGTGAAGAAAACTGAATGTGCTTTGGACATCATTGAAGAAAACAGATTTCTAAAATCTGAACTTGAAAAATTAAAAGGAAAGCACATTGTGGATCCTTCTCATGAGTTAATTGCTGAAAATGAAAGATTAAATGATATGATTAAAAGGCTGAATGGTGACTTAGTAAAATTTGCTCAAGGTTCTAGTAACTTGGACAAATTACTTGCAAGTCAAAGACCATTATTTGAAAAATCTGGTTTAGGCTACATAGCCAAGGAAGATGCAGTTTTCAACACTTCCTCTATAAAATTTGTGGCTTCTTCATCAAATACCAAACCCATACCAAACAAATCGGGTATTGGATATGTTTTAACTTTTGAAGAAAAATTTAATAAAGTGTACACAAGTGAAACTGAGCCTTCACCAAGAACTGATCCGAGTTCAAACCGGCCAGGTTTGGGTTACATTTCGAAAAATGACGTTGCTTTCAAGAAACCACCATTTTATAACAAAACCTCATTTTCGAAAGGTAAAAATGTTCAAAGAAATTCTGGTGAAAATGCTTTTGCAAAGAGTAATAACTTTGATAAAAATCAGTTTGTCAAAAGAAATGCATCTCCTCCAAAAATCAGAAAATTTCAACACTTTAATCAGTTCAAGCAATATAACTCACCTCAATTTCAGCGACACACATCAGAAAATCATTGTGTCAATTGCAAGAAATTTGGTCACTCATATGCACAATGTTTTATTGAAAAGAGAGTTATAGGAAACAAAGTTTATAATGTTGTTTGTAATTTCAATGCTCTTGGGCAACCAAGATGGATTAACTTCAAAGGATCCAAATTAATTTGGATACCTAAGGCTACTTGAAACTCTTCATGCAGATTTGCCTAGCATCCAAGAACAAAAAGGACATGTGGTACATGGATAGTGGATGTTCAAGGCACATGACTGGAAGGTCAACCTACTTCATCAAACTAAACAAGTATGATGGAGGTTTTGTGACTTTGGAGATGATGGTAAAGGTAAAATCATTGCTGTTGGAAAAGTAGGTAATGAGCAATCTACTTTCATTGATGATGTACTTTTGGTATGTGGTTTGAAGCACAATCTTTTGAGTATAAGTCAGCTGTGTGATTTAGGATATTTAGTTACTTTCAAAAGATTTGAATGCTGTGTTGTTAATGAAAAGACAAATGAAGTGATGTTTGTTACCAAGCATTTTAATAATATGTATGGACTTACTCTTGATGAACTAAAAGATCAAAATGTAGCTTGTCTTCACTCTAAAGAATCTGAAAAGTGGTTATGGCACAAGAGATTGGGTCATGCAAGTATGTTTCAAATAAACAAACTTGTGAAGAAAGAATTAGTAAAAGGTCTTCCTTTGATAAAGTTTGACAAAGACATCACTTGTGATGCTTGTCAAATGGGAAAACAAACAAAAAATTCTTTTAAACCAAAGGAAGACATTTCTACTAAAAGACCACTTGAGTTGCTACACATTGATTTATTTAGTCCAACAAGAATTCAAAGCCTAGGTGGTAAACATTATGGTTTAGTAATTGTGGATGACTATACTAGATTTGGTTGGGTTTTATTTCTTGCACACAAAAATGAAGCCTTTTCGGCCTTTGAACCTTTTTGCAAGAAAATTCAAAATGAAAAGGATTTGAAAATCTCTTCTATAAGAAGCGATCATGGAACTGAATTTGAAAATAATTTATTTGAATCTTTTTGCGAGGAATTTGGAATATCTCACAACTTCTCTTGTCCAAGAACACCACAACAAAATGGTGTTGTGGAAAGAAGAAATAGAAGCATACAAGAGATGACAAGAGCTATGCTTTGTGAGAGTAATGTTCCAAAATTCCTTTGGGTTGAAGCGGTTAACACGGCTTGCCACATTTTTAATAGAACAATCATAAGAAAATTTTTGAAGAAAACCCCTTATGAACTTTGGAAAGGCTACCCACCAAACTTAGATTACTTGCACATCTTTGGATGCAAATGTTTTGTTTTAAATAACAAAGAAAATTTGGAAAAATTTGATCCAAAGGCTTATGAGTGTTTGTTTGTAGGATATTCCACAACTGGTAAAGCATATAGGGTTTATCATCAAGATGCTATGATTATTGAAGAGTCCATACATGTTACATTTTGTGATACTAATTTGGTGCAAAGAGTTTTGGAAGATTGTGATGTAGGAAATCAAGCTCAAAAGGAAAATGAAGCCACTCAAAATAATGAAAAAGAAAATTCTGGTCAAACTGAACCAGAAACGGCAACTGCTGAAAATTCAAGAGACAATTCCATTTTGTCTCATGAATCTGAAGGAAATCCTAAAGCCAGCAGCACCCAGATTCCCTTGGTATCTGAATCTGCCTCCAAATCTACCAGACCTCGTGAATGGAGATTCTTGAAGAATTATCCTGAGAAATTTGTCATTGGGGATGTTTCTCATGGAGTGCAAACACGGTCTTCCACTAGAAAGGCAAATGAAGGATCAAACATTGCCCTTCTTTCACAAATAGAGCCTCAAAATGTCAAGGAAGCCCTTAGTGACCCTTCTTGGGTTAAAGCTATGGAGGATGAGCTTCTTGAGTTTGAAAAGAACCAAGTGTGGACTTTGGTTCCAAGGCCAAGTGGAAAGAAAGTGACCAGCACCAAGTGGATATTTCGAAACAAGTTGGGAGAAGATGGTAGCATTGCAAGAAACAAGGCAAGGCTAGTGGCACAAGGATATGACCAAGAAGAAGGAATAGACTTTGATGAATCCTTTGCCCCTGTTGCCTGAATGGAAGCCATAAGACTTCTCTTAGCCTATGCTGCATTTTGTGATTTTAAATTATATCAAATGGATGTGAAATGTGCATTTTTGAATGGTGTGATAGATAGAGAAGTGTATGTGGAGCAGCCTCCTGGTTTTGAAAATAAAGAGCATTCTAATCATATTTTCAAATTATCTAAAGCTCTTTATAGTTTAAGACAAGCTCCTAGAGTTTAGTATGAGAGACTTAGCTCTTTTCTTTTGAAAAATAGTTTTCAAAGAGACACCACTGACACAACTCTATTTATCAAGAATTCTAATGATTCTTTTATTCTAGTCCAAATATATGTTGATGACATTATTTTTGGATCAGCCAATGAATCCCTTTGTTCTGAATTTGGAAAGCTCATGACAAGTGAATTTGACATGAGTATGATGGGTGAACTTAATTTTTTCCTTGGGCTGCAAATTAAACAAACTGAAAAAGGTATTTTCATTCATCAAGAGAAGTATGCCAAGGAATTAGTTAAGAAATTTGGTATGGAAAATGCCAAACCCATGGGAACTCCTATGCATCCTAATTCAAAATTAGATAAGGGAGAAACTGAGAAAGATGTTGATGAGACTAGGTATAGAGGAATGATTGGTTCTCTTATGTACTTAACTTCCTCTAGTCCCGATATTGTGCAAAGTGTTGGATTGTGTTCTAGGTTCCAATCCAAACCAAAAGAATCACATCTTTCTGCAGTTAAGAGGATCATTAGATATGTTCATGGCACATCCAATTTTGGTCTTTGGTATCCTAAGATTGATGATTTTTCTGCAGTTGGTTATTGTGATGCAGATTTTGCTGGTGATAGAGTTGATAGAAGGAGCACTTCAGGTTTATGTTGCTTCCTTGGAAAGTCCTTAAATGTTTGGTCAAGTAAGATGCAACCAACAGTGGCCCTATCCACTGCAGAGGCTAAGTATATAGCTGCCTCTTCCTGTTGTTCTCAGCTTTTATGGTTAAAAACACAGCTTGCCGATTACAAATTAAATGCTGAAAATATTCCCTTGATGTGTGATAATATGAGTGCCATTAATATTTCTAAAAATCCAGTTTTGCACTCTAGGACTAAACATATTGAAGTGAAATTTCACTCAATAAGAGAGCATGTCCAAAAGGGAGATATTTGCATTCAATTTGTTAAATCAGAGGAACAATTAGCATATATTTTTACAAAACCATTAGCTGATGATAGATTCTGCATGCTTAGGACTTGTCTAGGAATTTTGAGTTATGATTCCTTATTTAAAAATTGCTGATGTATTTGCTGGAGCGTTTTTGTCTCATAAACAGGTATGAGACAATTCTGGACAGGTGATGAACGTTTCCTTCAAATCAGCGTGTTCTGGGCTTGTTTCAAGTGAAACTCAATCTGGGCTAACTTCAAAATTCAGATCATGAGTGGTCCAAATGTGTTTCCTTAAGTCCAACTATCTCTGGGCCCAAATATGAATGTTACAATTTTTTGGTTAAAAATTTTTTGTTGGCCTGTGTGTTTAATTTTTTTTGAAAAAGTTTTATTTTAATTTTTGTCCAAAAAGATTTTCAGTTTAATTTTTTTAAGGATTTTGAATATTTAAAATTAAATTTCCTTGTTTTGAAAATCAAATCAAATCTTTCTTTTATGAGGTCATATCTTTTCAAGTCTTTTCAAATGGTGATGCAGTTGCATGGTTTTGAAAATCTTTTTTTGGGTACGGTTACCAACACTCCCTCTCTTCCCTCCATAACTCCCTCTCTATCCCTTTCGGTTTTCACCACTACCCTCATTACTCTTTTTCTTCTTAAATCAAAAACCACCAAATGAGGAAGAAAACCATAGCACACAAACCTCCTCGTGAAAAGGTGTATAAACTTCCATCCAAGCCTTCCACTCGCTCCCAAGACAGAACCTTCACACATTCACCATCTTCTCCTACCTCTCCTCCTCGCACAAACCAAGACCACACCAAGGTACCCTGCCCCTGCCAAACCGACGCCACCACCTAAGGCAACGCCATCCAAACCAAGCTCCTCGAAACCTGGCTCATCTAATGGTAAGCGTCCTGCTGTCGAAGAACCTGTTCCTGAGACAACAAAACCTAAGCCAAACTCTGTTCTTGTGCGCTCTCAACGAGGTAACACTCGAGTCCCTCTCAAAAATGTTAAAGAACCATGTAAGGCCCACATCGGTTGGGGAAGAAAACGAAGCATGCCTTATAAGGGTGTGGATACCTCTCCCTAGCATGACGCGTTTTGACGAGTGAGTGTGGGGGGCTTCGGCTAGCATCCCTATCGTCAAAAGCAAAACCGTGAGGCCTTGTGTGCCAAAGTAGATAATATCGTGCTAGTGGGTGGTATGGGCTGTTACAGATGGTATCAGAGCCGGAACCCGAATCGATGTGCCAGCGAGGGCGCTGGGCTCCCTTAGGGGGGTGGATTGTAAAGCCCACATCGGTTGGAGAGGGGAACGAAGCATGCCTTATAAGGGTGTGGATACCTCTCCCTAGCATGACACATTTTGACGAGTGGTGTGGGGGGCTTCGGCTAGCATCCCTATCGTCAAAAGCAAAACCGTGAGGCCTTGTGTGCCAAAGCAGACAATATCGTGCTAGTGGGTGGTCTGGGCTGTTACAAACCAGACATTGGACCTTTTGATCACAAAGCCCATTCTTTTACCTCTCACTCGAACTATAATCCCTATAGATTTAAATCTGCCATGAATAATGACTTTTATGATGGGGTTATAAAGTATCGTACCATGTGTCCCTCTTTTCTTGCTTATTTGCCATCTTTGAAAAGAAAAGGTTTTCCATTTGTTGATAACTTGATTTTTCTGGACTGGAATCATCTTTTTGACATCAAAAAGCCTGTTTATCCCTTGTTGGTCAAAGAATTTTATGCAAACATGACTTATCATGAAGGCACTGCCCACTCATATGTAAAGGGCCGAGACATAATAATGAAACCATCAGTGATGCTTTGAAGTTTACTGATGTTGGGCCTTGTGCTTACACTTCGGTTAAGTGGGATGAAGGTGTTGGAATTTCTTATCATGATGCATTGGCACACATCTGTGAACATGTTTCTTTAATTGATGGCATTACACCCACTCACAAAGCCCTGCGGTATGAGCGTGCTCAGTTGCACCGAATGGTCAACCATATTATTCTTCCTCAAAGTGGCTCATATCAAAGGGTTTCCTATACTGATACTCTTGTTTTATATGCCCTTCTCACCAAAACGGAAATGTCATTTGTATATTTGATGGTTAGATATATGTTTGATACTGTTAGGAGTGAAAAGGACAAAGTACTTCCTTATGGCATGTTTCTAACTTGCATATTTGAGTATTTTGGTGTTGACTTGACCAATGAGGAATATCAAAATAGACATTCATACCTAAAAGGGGGTGGTTCAGTGAAACAGCAAAAATGACCCACTAGATCTGAAAGAGTTGTCCTAGATGATGAAGATGATGACTTTGTCCCTGAGGATTCTCCTGCTCCTTCCACTGAGGGTACATCCATCTCTACTAGAAAGAAATCTGCCTTGCTGAATGTGGTCAAAGATGTTGTTCAGGAGTTTGTTTCTCAATCAACTCACTTGATTGCTATGAGCAAAGAGCAAAGAAAGCTGGCTAGCAAGCATGAGAACTTCTTAAAGAAATCAAGGGATAGAGTGGTTGTGTTCATGTCCTTCATCAATAACCTTCAAGAGGATGAAGACCCTACCACTGATGTTGAAGAGGAAGCTAATTCGGAAGAGAATGGTTCTGATGCCTAGAAATTGTCTCATGAAAACTGCTGCTGCTCTCTTTTTGTCTCATGAATTCTGTTTATTTTGCTACTATTGAACTATTTTTATCTTGGATGACTGTAATAACTCTAATTACTACTGCACTTCTATTAGTTTAGTTCGAACTTTGGACTGTGATCTAACCTTTTCTTGTAGGATTTGTACTGATGTTTTTGTTGATCATGCTTATTATCCACCCTTGATGACAAAAGGGAGAGTAATAGCAAGCACTAGTAAATGTGTCCTAGGAATTTTTTGGCATTTGCTGCAGCTACTATTATGTCTTTTGGGATTTTTGTCTAATTGAAACTTGATTTCACATGCTGAATCCTTTTGCTGCTGATATTAGCTTGATGTTGGGCTGATTGTATGATGTTGTTTATTTGATACCCTTTAGCCAAGATAAATGTGTATAGCTCTTTATTGTGCTCTCTTTAAGTGTAATATAAAACAGGAACAAAGAGGAAAGCATAAATCCAGGGGGAGCTAATCTTGAAAAGGAAAAGGGGAGCAACATAAAAGCAAATGACAAAAATCAAAGGGAGTTTCTAAACCTTACTCAAACTCATTTCTTTTTTATTATTGCTTAAATCATGTTTGTCATCAAGGGGGAGATTGTTGAGTTAAGAAATTAACTAAATTAATTAGTGATGACAAACATTATTTTTGGGCAAAATAAATAATTAGTGTTGATTAATTATATTTGCATATTACTAATTATTTATTGTTGCAGGCCAAATCCAATTCCATAGCCCAAATGGAATGAAAAGCAAACAGAAAAGAATGGTGGGCTGAAAACAAAATAGAAGCCCAAGGAAAAGAAAAGAAAGAAGTCAGATGGGTTGCTCAAATGAATACCCGAACCAAACCCAGCTTAATTTCAATTCCCTCCATCTTGCTCCAACCAAAGCAACATTCCCCTCTCTTTTGTCATAGTCAAATCAGAGTTTCAGAAAAGTAAGAAAGAGAAAGAGAGAGAGCTTCTTCCCTAAGCTAATCACCAAAGAAGCAAGAGAGAGAAGGGTTAAGCTTGAAAAGCAGATGTCATTTCAACAAGTTCAAACCAAATCAAGCTTAGGTTAAAGGTAACCCATTTCCTCTTTGCATGCATCAGATCTTCTTCTCTTCTTCCCAACTCTCTGCTCTATCCAAAATGGGATACAAAGAAAAGATGGTTTCTGTTCTTCTCTGCTGTGTATCCACGGTCTTAAACATGACTTGGGGACCAAGTTGGTTTTCAAGGGCTCAGATCAAGTTGACTATGGAAAGATTTCTATGGTTGCTGCTTTATGGCTTTCGGTCAAGATGAGGAAGTCAGAAACAAAGTTTCTACTCTGGGGATTAAGAAGAAAAAGTGAATCTGTGGGTTGGTGAAGCTCAAGGCTCAAGGTGTTGACCTTGGAAGAAGAACCCAGCAACATGCAAGGAGATAAAAGAAGCTTGCTGCTCATTCAGAAGGTAAGGAGAGAAAACCAGTGAATAGAGATTTTGTTCTGAGAGAGCTCTTTGAAGAAGTTCAACTAACTGGACAGTGTAACCTAATCAAAGGTGCATTCCGCCAGTATGAAGAACTGAATCAGAGACTTGCTAATCTGGTTTTTCGCATAGCACAGAGGCTGTTGATGAAATCAATCTCCTTCATGTTTTACAGATTGTAATGTACTTTTCAATGTTTATCTTTCTGTAATTTCTTGTGAAAAAAGGCATTGTGAGAAAACTCAAGTAAAAGCCATGAGTGGAAAAAGGCTGAGTGAAACACTTGAGAGAAAAGCCTAGAGTTATTTTCTAATTTCTTTAGATATGTCCATGTCTTGCATCTTGTACCTGTGAGGTATCTCTTTCTTAGTTGGGTTAGCACTAAGAGTGATTAGTTAGGTATTAGCATAGCCAATGTCAAGTTAGGTTAGAACTTGAGTGTGAAAGGATTGGGTCAATCCTGGAAAATTAGTGTATGTAATACTGTTAACTATAGTGAAATTCTTCCATAGTTGTGGAGGAGACTGGATGTAGGTTGCACAGCACAAGGCAACCGAACCAGGATACATGCTGGTGTTAGCTTTTCTCTTCTCTGCTGAGTTCTATTTTCTGATATTCATGAGACAAAAATAAATTGTCTCATAAATTTCCACTGCTGAGTTCAAACAGAACCTAAATTGAAAGTTTGTTTTAAAAGGGTAATAACAGCAACTTAAAAGGAATGCATAGATTCAACCCCCTTCTCTAAGCCTACCACAACCTTCATATCTATATAAGGAACTTTTTAGTAATAAAACATCCAATTAATGTAGCAAATATAATAGCAAATTTAGCAAATAAACATAACATCAAGTTCAAATGATAACTCAAAAGTCATAAGGAAGCCATAAAATAGAAGATAAAAAACATAAAAACTATAAACCATCTAAATTCTAGCTCTCATCAACTTCATCCAAATTAACATGATTGTTATCGTGTCCCTCTGCCCCCTCATCATCCTCTGATTCAGTATCATTAAATTGAATCTCCTTTTCTTTTTCTTCTTCATTTTCAGAATTCTCTTCATCTTCAAATTCTAGTTCTTCTTCCTCTTCCACAATTACTGCCTTTTCTTTTTCTTTTTTTGAAGCCATAGACCCACTTGATCCACCTTTTGCACCACCGCTTGCAGTTGCAGGTTCTTTTCTTTTTCTAATTTGTTGTCTTCTCCTAGTATTTGTCGTAGGCTCATGTCCCCCCATTGCTTCAAACACAAGGTTCCAACTCAAAGTGTTGTCATCTTGATGAACCAAATCAGCATCATCATCCACATTATCATTATCTCGAAAGGTGGCAGTCCCAATTTCTCCAACTAGTCACTCATTATACTCATCAATGTTATTGAGTACAATAGGGTCAACTTCATCTTTAAGGTTGTACCTCTCGACGAGTTGTTGGTTATACTTTATGAATATGCTCAAATATACTCCAATTGCGCTCACATCCTGAAGTACTACAAGTCAAGCTCAAGATCTTGACAGCAAAGTCTCGCATGTTTGGAGCTTCATGTCCATATGTCCGCCACCAAAATGCTATAAAATTAAAATAAATTTGTCTAAGATTTTAATCGAACTAAATTTATAAAGCTTTGTAAAATTTATAACAATCTTACCGGGTGAAATCTTTTTCCTCTGAGATTTTGTAAAATCTGATTCAAAAAGTCCATAGCCAGCTTTGTATAGTGCTTGCTCCTTCAATATCTTCTGTTGCACAACTTGACTTGGCACCAATCTAATGATGCACTCAAACCACCCCTTTGTGACTTCTAAATCCAGTCAATGTGAGGGTTATCATAAAATAACTTGGAATTTAAAAAATGACCAACTGCATGCAACGGACTATAAAGTTGACAATTCCATCTGTTGTCAATGATTTTTAAAAATATCATTGTACTTGCTCTCATCATTAAGAAATATTTTTATGATGCATTATTTTCTCTTTTCTATTGCTTCATAAATATATCCCATTGGTGGCTTCTTCTCCCCATCAATAAGTCTAAGCACCCGAATAAGAGGGCCCATGATCTTAAAGGTGTACTTGACATGATTCCAAAAGAAGGGCATGATAACAATCTTTGTTGTCTCCCTCCCATTTACCTCCTTTGACAACTTATTCTTTGCCCATTTATTTGAGGTGAACATTCTTCTCATATTTTCTTTCTCCTCATAAAGCCTTTTCAGAGAGAGAAATGAAGTGGCAAATCGGGTGACTGTATGTCTTACTAACTTCTTGTCATTTGTGAAGTGTCTCAACATAGATAACGTGCTAGAGTGACTATAAGTGAAGCTAACCAAAGAAATAACCCTTTTTATAGGCTTTTGAATTAATGGTAGCTTCCCAATATCCACAAGCATCAAATCCAAACAGTAGGAAGCACAAGGGGTCTAAAAGAAATTTGGTCTTTTCTCCATCAGCAACTTACCAGCAAGAACATAATTGCTCCCATTGTCAGTTACAACTTAAACAACGTTTTGCTCACCAATTTTCTCTACAACATCATCAAGAAGATCAAATAATTTCTCACCAATCTTCACATAATCAGAAGCATTAATAAACTTCAAAAACATTATTCCAGCTGGAGAATTTACAAAAAAATTAATAATGCTCCTTTACCTCTTATCCATCCAAGCATCTGACATATTAGAGAAGTCATACTTTTTTCATTATTCTTTATGACCATTCAACAATCCTTTAGTGTATTCCAACTCTTCATGGAACCCTTAGAGTATGATAATTGGGAGTAAGTAAATTGGGACCAAAGCTTCCAACCCACAACATATCTTGAAAACTCCTCAACTTCACTGGGATCAATGGAAATCCTAGCTTGGTAGAACCACCGTACTATGTATCGATGAACTCTACGAACTGCTTCCTTATTACATGCTTCTTTGATGTTCTGCTACCTCAATTTCTCTCTTTTGTTTCTTGTAATGGCGATTTCAGGTCTTCTAACAAACAAGACCATTGGACCTCTCATACTACTTGCACCCCTTCTAGCTACTGCCATTAGAGTTGGATTATGAAGCTCATCAATCCCTTGAGCATCTTCCTCTGACAATCTGAATCCCTAACTCTCTATGTCAAGTTCCCTAGCATTAAAACTCTGTTCTTCGGTACTTCTTGGTGTGGCACTTTGTCTTTCTTGATTCTTTTTCTGATTATAATACTCCCATAATTTAGCAATAACATCCTTTGGGACTATTTTACATCCAGCAACGTTTCTAGGCTTGATCATTAAGTACTCTTTTGTCCGTGTAATGCCTCCTTTTATAATTTTTTCACAAAAATTACGTACAGTGTCATTGGTATTTTCTTCTTCTTCAGTACTAATATATTTTCTGCCTGGGTCAATTCTATTAGAACGGACAGGAGCTGAGGGACCAACAAAGGCAATGCCAGCTGCAGGACCAGCGGAGGCAGGGGTAGGAGCATCAGAATCAAGGGCTTGTCTAGAAGTGGGCATAGTAAACTAAATGGAAAAAAATTATAAGAAGAGAGGTTTAACACTGATTATTGATAACATCTATAAAGAAAGGGCAATAGGAAAGAGAGAAAAGAAGGGGCAGTAGAGAAGTTGAAACAAGATGTATGAACCAAAGAGGGAACCATGGTTAACAGTGGCAGCAAGGAGTGGCTGTGGTGATGAGCAGCAGCAATGATCGGTGCGACGAGCGGCGGCAGCGGCGACAAGTGGCGCGATGAGCGACGGCGATGGGTGGTGCAGAGAGAAGCATCGCAGAGAATATAGAGACAGAGCGAAGTTTTTGTTAAAATGAGGCAGATGAGGAAGTTTTTGAATAAGAGGCTGATTATTAGGATTAGTGGGATCACTTAGATTTTCTAATTTACCAGAAACATCCTCAGATTTTTTTGGAAAATCCAAAAAACTTTGCCATTTCTGCCATTTACATTGCGTTCCGTCATGGCGCCACCGCAATTGCGCCCGTCGTGAAAACCACATTGCGACGACCACAATATGGCGGCAGAGTCAAAACCCGCCATGCCATAACGTTATGGCACCACCACAACCTCAATTTCAAAACATTGGATAAGGTAGAGAATAAGTAAATTTTAAAAGAAAAATCGCAAATGTTAGGAGTATCTTAAAAAAATCGTAAATATTAAGGACAAAAACATACCTTACTCTATTTAAAATTAATAACTAAAGAATATGTAACTTCTAGTTTTAACTAGCACTCTCATGACAATCAATTTCAAAAGTAATATATTTTCTATATATATATATATATATATATATATATGCTATTTTGGTAGATATAAAAAAATTAACTTTTTTTAAGTCTAATTATCTTATTTTTACGAGGTGAAATGTATGTTGTAAAATATATAAAAAAAAGATAAATTATACTTTTGTACTCAAGATTTTTGAAAATTTTTTAAAATACCTTTAAATTTTAATTTGATTCAATTTTATCCTTAATGTTATAATAAATTTTAATTTTGTACTTGCCTTTAATTTTTTAATGATCAAAATAAAGTCAAAATAATTTTATTAGTTTTGCCCCCTTATATTTATCATCATCAGATATCATCTTCATCCCTAAATCCTATCAGTTTAGGAATGGCAAAACTCCCCAAAATATGAGAATTTCCACGAAAATCGCTCCAAATAAGAACTCGAAGACAAAAAATTTTTTCTGCAGAAATGAAGATGGGGTAAAATTTCTCCAAAACAGACGCGGGCATCCCCATCCCTACTAAGTCCCTAATTATTAAATTTATTTAAATATTCTTAATAATTTATTTTTAATATAGATCTTTTAGTCATTTCAATATATATATATATATTGAAAAATCTAATCCTAACTTAAAAAATATCTTCCCTTCTCTCCATAACACTAACATTGTGCTGTTCCACATTTTTAATCTCTTCTCTCCATGACTATGGTGTGTTATTTTATATTTTAGGACTTGTAATCTTGGACAATACTCTATTTGTATATTGTAATAATATTTTGTGATTTTTTTAATTTTTTAGTACAATTTTCATATAAATTATTAATATAAAGAGATGGAGAGTAGGTCCCCACAGGAAATTAGACCCTGCAGAAAATGGAGATGGGGCAATATTCCCCACAGTGGAGATCGAGGTGAGGACGGAAAGCAAATCTGGGGGCGGGGCCAGAAGTAGGGAGGCATCTCCCGCCCCGTCTTACCCTGTTGCCATCCCTACCCATCACACTATACCACCATGGTACCAGTACACACCACCACATCATCACAATACCAGTGCTCACCACCCCACCACCCTTACTGCCTGCATCCTACCCTTTAGCCACGACCACCACCACCAAACAATGTTATCAAACCACACTTTCTCACCTCACCGTCACCTTGGCCTCTTTCTTCAAAATTTTTTTTCTCTCTTTTTCTCTCTATATTTACTATGTTTTACTGATCTACCTCCCTTTACCATCATTGCATCTCACTTCCACCATCTTCTCACTTTTATCTTCCTCCAACGCACACTCTATTTTTCTTTGCGAAACTTTATGGCACTTCCTTTTCCTTCTTTGATTTCGATATATATATATATCTCTTTGTTATTGTTGATTTTGTGTGTGTCGATAGTGATGGTGGTGGTGATCGAGTTAGGATTTGTGTGTTGATTGAAATTGGAGTGACATGAGAAAAAAGGTAGAGACAATGGTGACAGTGGAGGTAAAAATATAGTGATGAACATGAGAGAGAGAGAGAGAAAAAGAGTGAAAGAGAGAAGGGAGGGAGGGGACAGAGAGGGCGATAACTAGAAGAAAGGGGTGGTTGATCGTTGAGTGGGGTGGTTATCCGATAAAGTTGTTGAGATGATGTTCATAATGATAGTGGTGGTGGTGGTGGCCAATGACCAAAAGAAGTGAGGGTGATTCGACTTTTTGTGGTGGTGGATGAAAAGAAATGGCAGTGAGATGAAAAAAGGTGGTCTAGTGAAATTGTTTTGACGATGATAATGATGATGGCGATGGTATGATGGTGGTGATGGTATTATCTGTAGGTAAGGAATAATAATAGGTTGTCGATAGTATAAGCGATGATGATAATAATGATGATGATGACGATGTAGAATTAACAAGGATAGAGTTGGTAAAAAAAATTGATTTAACTTTTATTGTTAAAAAAATAACTGAAAGAATAAAATTAAAATTTAATTTAAATAATAAGATAAACTTGAATTAAATTAAAACTTGGGGATATTTTTAAAATTTTTTAAAAACTTTAAACATAGAAAATATATTTTATATCCTGTAAAAAAATAAAAGAAATGGGGGTGTAAATTAATATATTAAAAGATCTTAGATCATAACTAAGTTTCACTATAGTAATAGGTTAAGGTTGGCAAGCATGGATGATAGACAAACCTGCAACAATGTACTTCACACTCAGGATCTGGTGTGTTGCAATATTTAGCATGAAGCTTAAGCAAATCCCAAATTTCCATGCATTCCGAACAATCTCCTTCATCAATACCAATCATACAATCTTCCTTATGCCTGATAAGTTTCCTCACCCTCAAACACTTTGGAAATGTGCAACTTAAAGTTTGACAATATGATGCATGTTGAATCAGTGCAATTTCTCTTCTTGTCTGTATACAATTATATCCAAGCATATTTAATAAAAATTAGTTAAATAATCAGATAAGAGGAACCTCATAATATGATGATTCAAGGGTGATGTAATATTTGCAAATTCGAATTTTTAGAAAAAAAAAACACTGAAATTTTATAAAAAGCAACACAAATTTTATTTTTAAAAAACAGCAAATAAATTTTAGGGTTAAGTACTAAAATCGTCCCTAAAGTAAGGGGCGAAAATCAAATTCATCCTCGACCTTTTTTCGTTATTAAAATCATCATCAACGTTCAAAAACACTTTAAAATCATCCTTTCCCAAATTCTTGGACCAAAATACCCTCATCATCATCATTCTCCTCTTCACCTTTCTCACTCCACCACCTCCACTGCCAGAACAGAAGCCTATGCCCAACGTGAATCCACCACCACCACCAGTAGTATCATCATGGTCATCATCACCATCATCAGAATTTTTTTCAAAATCAACCGAAATCAACCAGAAGTCCAAGATGAACAAGAACCCACCACCACCACCACCATTATCATCATAGTCATCATCATCATCATCATCAGAAGAAGAAGAAGAACAATAACAAAACTCAAAACAGAACCCACCATCACCCCACTATCATCATCAACACCAAAACCCACCACCACCCCCACCTCAGAAAATCATAACTCAGAATAATCAACAAATTCACTTTGAACAATAATCAACAAATTCAGCAACAACAATATTCCAAATTCAAGACAAATCACAAAAAATTAAATTATAGATATTCCATAACAAATTTCACAAAAAATAGAAGCGGGCGGTGAGAGCGAGGAGGAGAAACAGTGGCGGATCACAAGCGGCAGGGCGGCGGTGCGACTTCCCTTCCCTCCCCCTCCTCCCCCCCCCCCACCCCCTTCTCGCGCCTAACCCCCCTTTTTTCTTTCCCCCCGTTTCTCTCTATATCCCTTTCTTTCTTTTCTTTTTTATTTATTTTATATTTATTTTATTTTATAATTATATTTATTTTATTTTATAATTTTTTTAATGAGGAGTAGTTTGGTAATAAAAAATAAAATTGGTAAAAATGATGATTTTAAAGTGTTTTTGAACGTTGAGGATGATTTTAATAACGAAAAAAGGTTGGGACGATTTTGATTTTGACCCAAGACGTTAGGGACGAAAACAATACTTAAGCCTAAATTTTATTAGAACAACATATAAGTTTTGTAAAAATGATGCAAAAGCTTTTAAAAATAGTAAACGCAGATCGAATATAGCCAAAATCTCAATTCGATCCGCACTAAAATTATCGGGTGAGATCTGATCCAATATCCGCAATTTTTAATCTTAGATCTGATCCGATCTGCACATTTGCAGATCAGATCAGATCTCGGATATATCCGCAAAATATATAAATATTTAAAAAGCTTATTTTTATTTAAAAAATATCAACAAAATACTATTTTTTTACTCTTTTAAACATATTTACTATTAAAATATTATTAAACATACTTTTTTAAATAATAAAAATAAAATAATACAACATATATAATCATTATTAGTTGAAATAAAATATAAAAAGAATATTCACTTATTTATTTATTTATTTTTATGGATCTGCGAATATGCAAATACCTACATAAAATCCACAATCTGATCCGATAACCTTGCAAATCGGATCGATATATGCAATTTTGGATCAGATTCGGATAAATACTGCGGATATGCGAATCGAATCCGATCCATAAACACCCCTAAAAATAACACAAATTATAAAAACTTGTAATCAACTTTCAACTATTTAATATATATTTGATCTCTAAAACAAATCCACGGCCTTGTCTTTTGGGGAATTGGGCAAGGATTTGGTTGAAAATCACATTGACATAATAAAACATTAATGGATTAATTTTGGGTAGACTGAATGATCAATTAATTTATCTACTTAAATAAATGTTAAATTTACAACAGAATAATTTGTAGCCTATTAAATTAAGAGTACTATAAAAAAAATAAAACAATAACAAATTTGTTGTTATATCTTTCTATATGGGTACAATATAATCAATAGTTGAAATTTGATTACAAGTTTTATAAAATTTCTAAATCTAAGAGCGCATTGTTAATGTAAAAATTCAATCATCACATATTTGTATATATTTATACGTTAAAAAAAATCCAAATTTTGTTTTTAAATTATGAAAAACTTATGAATTTTTTTTAAATAAAATAATTAACAATTTCTTAAGAATTATCATTTGATTCATTTACTCCTAAAGAATTATCACTGTACCTTTTGTTATTAAAAAATTAATTTAATGTACAATCCTCCAATTTGACATAAAAGCTCAAATTTGGATTTTTTTATAATTCGAATTTGAAGACAATGTGATCAAAACACTTGCTATCGGCTATTTATTTTATAAATTAAATGATAATTTAATTAATATAATATTTAATTATTTTTTAAATTACATATCATATAAAAATATTTGTTAATCACGTATTATTTATTTTAATATTGTTTATCTCGTTTGCAGTATAATATATTTATATATATTTTGCCTTTGTTATAAACGAGATAAATAATTTAAAAAATATATATCAATAATTAATTTATTTATTTAAAATAAATCCCCAAGGAGGTATTCACATGTTTATTGAAATTAATTAGAAATTTTGAATCAAAAGATGAAATCACTTAATACCTCAATTGTTAAGGTATCTCCATTATCCTGAAGATGAAGATTGGCCATCGAACAAATTTTGTCAGCCACAAACTAGGAATGTTTAAAACAAAAAAAAAATCAAAAGAAAACAAAACAGTCAAAGGCCATATACTAATTAAACAGATAAACCGTAGACTTTGAATCTTTGATGATTGAAGATAGAGAATGAGAAAGAATGAACAAGAACCTAAAGCTCTTACTCAATACAAGTAAAAGGATACGACGTTTGTCAAGGAAAATCTTGATAAAATATGGTCAATATGTTGTAAAAAAATTGTGACGGCTTAGCAGCACAACTTTCACAAGACAAGTATTTATGTGAGACAATCAATGAAACCTAACTCTAAACGGTGTCGTATACTTAAAAAATTACTTTTAATATTAACAAAATCCATTTCCATTTTATTTTTTCCAGTAATATTTATTCATTACTTCAAAATATTGATTTATTTATTATATCATAAATATTTCCTTTTGGAAAAGTATAATGTTGCTTTTGGAAAAGTATATAGAACTAAGAGGTGATCAGACAAAAAGTAAACAACTTAACTAATTTATTTATAATTATATTTAATTAATTTTATTTTTTTTTAATTTATAATATTTGATATTAATTGTTTCTCACTCCAAATTAAAATTCTGAATGATACGTTGGAGAAATAGGGGGGAGATCACGGAATTTTCAACAATTCCGATTCTTAGTATATAAAAAAATTTATAAAATATATAAAAGAACATCCATTTAGTATGAAAAAAAAAACATTCTTATATTTAGTAGAAGAAACATCCTAATGCCTAGCATAAGTACCATCTACGTAGAAGTTTTAGATTCTAACATTTGACTAATTTTTTACTGGTACCCTCTTAATTTCTAGCATTGTTGCTTTTTTTTTTTTCTACTTTTCCCTGAATGGAATTCTATTTGCTTTTATGGTATGAGTATGACACTGATTTATTTGGTCCTTCCTAGTGAGAAAGTTTAGTGGGAATTGAACCTAAAGTTCTTCCCACATATCCAATTTGAGTTGTCAATTGCGCTGCATCACGTTGATCTAAGGACTAAGGGTATGATTACGAAAGAGGATTTGGATCTTCTAAGTGACGAATTTTGTAACGTTGAGAAAGTGATTCAATTTAATGGGACTAATCCAATTCATAATGGAAGTAACTAATCCAATCACTTCAGAAGACTTTTTATCATGATGAAAATTTTCGAGCTAAAGCAAATGTAAATTAATTTTTTTTATTGATAACAAAAATATTTGGAGGCCAAAAATTAGGAGATCAAAGATAATCATAACTAACTATTTTTTGATGGGCTTATTCATCTACTTAAGTAAATATTAGGAGTTGAAATCCTGCTTTGTATATGCAGTAATTTATTAGTCAATGACAAACTCTTAATAGAGTTTAAATTTGTAATAAATAATTATTGGCCTGTTAAGTTAGATGGACAACTAAAAAAAAGATAATGATAACTTTTTTTTATGATAACGTTAGAGAGAATTTTGTCAAAACTTATCTTATTTAATATTCATTAATTAAATAAATTTTGACTATTTTTTATTAATTTTTTTATTATCAAATATTTTTATTTTTTTAATTCATTAATTATCACTAAAATAAATATATAATATTAAAAATAATAAATATATAAGTATAAAGTATTATATACATAAAATTATAAATATTAAGTTAAACAAAGTAATTTTAGATTATTATGTTTTTAATATTATTAGTTGTTTCTTGACTTGGAATAATAATAATAATAATAATAATAATAATAATAATAATAATAATAATAATATCAACAATGGTAGGAATGGGAGGAGAGTATGAGAGTGAAGATGGTGGCAAAGAAGATGGTTGGAAACACCATGAGGAGAAAGAAAAAATATTTTTTTGATGTTGACAATGATTTAGGTTTGAATACAATTTAAAGATAATTTAGGAATTAAGGTTTTAAAGGTAGAAAGAAGATAAAATTGCAAAAATAATATTTTTTTTGCCGTATTAACTACCCGTTATAACGTTAGTGTAGTAGGAATCAATCCAACTTAATTTTTTAATGGCAAACAATGGACGAAAAAATATTTTAGGCTGCGTTTATTTACTAAAAATAAGACATTGAAACAAAGACACTGAAACATAAAATCGTATTTAATAGAAGACATTGAATTAGTATATTTTGTGTCAAAAGACATTGAATTAGTGTATTTTGTGTCTATCTTAATAAGAAGGATATAGAAACACTAACAAAAAACACAACTTATTTTTTATTTTTTTTTCATTATTCTTATTAATTTTTCATAATTATATATTTTATTATTATATTTTTTGTCTCAAATTTTTTAATAAAAAAAAATTATATTTTCATAATTTGTTCTAATTTATCACCAAACAGAATACAAAAACACAAAAATTTGTGTCTCTATCTTTTATGTCTTGTTCTCAGTGTCTTGTCTTATCCTGTTCTTACACAATCTTAAAGATTACTATAAGTTTCAAAATGCAACTTCGAAAATAAATTTAAGTAACTATTAATTTTAAAAATGACTTTAAAATTCGAATATAACTTAAAAAACTACTATAAAACTTAACTCTACATGATCCGGAACTTAAAAATTTTTAATGATTAAAGTTCCACTATAAAACTTAACTCTACGTGATCCGGAACTTAGAAATTTTTAATGATTGAAGTAATATATAATGGTAATAAAACAATCTAAAAAGGCTAATCAAATCTAAACAATAGACAATATAATTTGAGTAATAACTGGAAGTTAAATATAGTATACCAAATATCTTGATTGCATTGGATTATTTTACACCAAACTCTAAAAAATTCTCAATGTGAGATCATAAGCTATCTTTGAAGACTATATATACGTACTTCTTAACAGAATTTCAATTTCATAAATTAATAAAAATATAATGTTTCCTGAATGTAAACTAAAACATACAATTTAAATTTCTATTTCTATTCTCATTCATTTTACTTTATATTTTATTTAAATCTAATCTAAAAATACTTTTTTATTATTTATATTTTAAAATTAATGAATTAACTTGTAAAATTTGTTAATGTTTCGCAGCCTTGTCACTTATTTGAAAATATTTCCCTAGCTCGTGTAAAAACGTAAATAACGAATTTTTATTTAAATGAAAAAAATCCAAATAACTATCATCTATATGACCAAAGTAAACATTAATTTTATAACTTCACGAAGACAAATTTCTTTCCGCTGTTCTATTAGAATAAACAATTTGTCCCTGTTAACAAAGCCAACAAAATTAAAACGTTGACCAAACCAATACTAATAGGAACGAAACCAAATCAAGCCGGACCCAGGAATAGATGAATTTCCATCGTGTATTTTCTTGTTCATTTTATGCCTTGTTGTCAATGCTCATGGGTTGTGAATCCGTGGAGGCAGGTTTCTGCAGGTTAAACAAATGGAACATTAATACACACAAATCAGGAACACCAAAACAAACCCTTGTCCTTAACAACAGATAGAGAAAGAGGTGATAGATTGATAGAATACTCACGTCTAACTTGGTCATTTTGCTGAACATATTTCCATAAAATTTTGCCTCTTTTTTGTTGTACTCCTTCATCTTTTCCTTCAAAATCCTGTACTCTAGCTTAACATCCCTGGTTTATATTCATCAGAACGAGTTAAATTGATTATTTATACATCCATAGATGATATCTATAAAATAACAACAATGATGCATGAATCACAATAGTGTGTTAGACACCACTTTCATATATATATATATATATATATATATAGAGAGAGAGAGAGAGAGAAGAAAAAGGAGAGGAGAAAAAGTAAGAAAAGTGGTGTCTAGCCCATTTTTGCAGGACCATCTCTATGACCTTTTTTTGGGGGGGGGGGGGGGATAATTCTATGGTAAAGAAATTTGTGTAAAGAGAAGTGTATAAATTTATTTTTAAAAATTAATAACAATAAAATGACACATTTCCTAAACTAGTATCTAACTATCTATGAGAGTAAATCTTCATCTCTTCACCATTTTTCCCCTTCACTATAACATGCACCTTAAAAGAAAAGATTCATTAATATGGAGACATGAATAACACAAGATATAGGATAAGAGCAAAATCATAGCTTTCTATGTCTTAACATATCTGCGGAAAAGGAAAATTCCTCTACAAAAAATGATGAGCATTACACCAAATGGATGCCAACTGTCTAGTCACATAGAGGTGAGATTAAATCTAAGTAAATTGCAAACAGAAAATATACCTGTTATTAGGGTCAATCTCAAGTGCTTTCTTGATATCAAATTCTGCCAAATCCAAGTCAGCTAACTGGATATATGCTTGTGCTCTTCTATAGAGTGCTTTCACATTTGTGCTCTCAAGGTCCAAAACCTGAATGTCCGCACAAAAAAAAAGTTGTTTATTATGCAAGGGTCGATACTATACAAGATGTGATACGAGAGCCATACCTTTGTACACAATTTCTCTGCTTGTTTATAATCTTTCAACTTCAACTTGCAAGCTGCATCATTCAAGTTGCAAGCAATCTTCAAGTCCTTGGCACTCTTCTTCTCTTCAATGCTGAAGTTGGTATCATATTCTACGAACTTAATAGCCTGCAAAAAGGTTTTAATAGTAAAAGCCTCAAATTACAATGAAACTGAAATTGAATATAGGTGTATATTCCTGTATATGTGCGTGCATGATTACCTTCTCATATCTTTTAGAAGCTTTTGCATATTTACCAGCTCTAAACAGTGCATTCCCTTCTTCTTTCTTCTTACCAGCAGCTTCAATTTTCTCTGGAGTTTCCATGTCCCAAGATTCCTTATCCTATAAGAAATCATGAAGATTGTTCCAAGGTGGGTATATGAATAGATACAACGAATGGGTAAAACGGGATAGTAAAATGGTATGCCATTATTCTTATTTTGCCTTTTGTGCCAAGAGCAGCAATTCTCTAGACAGATTTCCTCAAAGTTACTGTATATTTGACTGCTCCTATGTTTTAGGGAGGATATGCAAAACAGATTTAAGAATGAGTAGAGAAATCAAATTAATCTTTTACACTCAATTGGCAAGGCTTGACAAAAATTGATTAGTATATAAGAGATGGTTCTAATTAACAAGTAACTTGTATATAGGAATAAAAACAAGCATAAATGGAGAAGCATATCAAATTTGGAATTTGCAGGTAATATAAGAAAGTGCAGTTTTATTATGCTATTTTTTTCAGATAATCACTCATCAGTACTTTCTTTGGAATTATGTCCAACAGCAGTTGCATGCTTAATATGAAAGTTTTAAAAACCAAAGTACCAAAAATGGATATTAAATCACAGGATCTCTATTTGGATTTGTACTGATCATATCTCTGAGAACCTGTGATTGAATTGTCATTGAACTGGAAATTTTTCAAACTAAAAACATGGCCCACGTTCTGAACAGTTCAACCAATCAATTCAACCCAATTTTTAAATTATTGGCAAGTCTTACTTTACAAAAGTAAAATTTCTTCCACTGAAATTGAAACACAAATATGACCAAATCTTAATAGATCTCACGAGTCTCAGTTTTCGGCATACCTTCACAAAAGATACTAATTCAACCTCATAATACACAGTGGAGTCAGGTGGAACAACTGCCAATTCTTGCTTGGATTCTGATGAACCAAACGCATACTCAGGAGCAATAGTCAACAGTGCTACCTCGCCCTTCTTCATCGTCAACATGGCCTTATCAAGCCCCTCAATTACTTGCTCTGTTGAACACATCAAATATTCACTTCTCTAGGCATAAAAGTATATTTGGAGTTACATTGAGGAATTTCTATTACCCTCATCTGTTTTGAATTCAAGTAGTTCCCCTTCACCATCATGGCCCTTCTTCACAAAAATAGTGCCATCGTGCAGCTTACCAGTAAGTTTCACTGAGAAGATACAAAATGAGAAAGAATCTATCAGAATCAACGCAATAAATCAATTGATAAATTAAAAATCACTATTCATGATGTCAACAAGAATTCACATTTCACAATGGATCCCTCATTGGGACGCTCATATCCTTCTCCTTCAGTAAGGATCTTTTTCATGACCTTCTTGTCATCAGTTACATTGGTCACTGTCTTCCAAGAGACTAACTCAAGAGTAATCAGCAATGTTGCATTTGGTGGAACTGCACCTTCATCACCATGGGCTGGCTTACCCTTCTCGCCAAATCCATCTAATAACCCAATAAGAAATGAATAAATAATTGATCTAAAATAAAAATGAAATGAAGTTATGAACAAAATAGCATTCTCTTTCGCCAAAACACAAAATAAAAAATCACCAAATCATTGACAACTCACATTGTGGCTTTACAGTCAAAATTACTTTTTGCCCCTTCTTCATTGTTTTGATGGCCTTTGACAATGCAGGGCAAAAGTGACCTATCATAAAGTAACGACTAACATAAGATACAACACAAGCATAAGTATAAATTGAGATAACAAAGATGTGTGCCACACTTACCGTCTTCTACTGTGAACTCTACCCCATCAGATTTCTTTACAAGTGTTCCATCTTCAAGGCGTGCCTCATAATTAACTGTGGCACCAAGAGGGCAACACATAGTAAGGTACAGATGTCGACGAACAAACGGAGAAATCAAATACGAGAAATATGCATACCCAGAACTTCATCAGGATCCTTAGGGTTCTCCCATTTCTCTCCCTCAACAAGTATCTTCTTAAACAAACCACCATCCTTACATATGTCCTTCACACTAGTCCAAGACAACAGCTCAACATCAAATTGAAGAGTTGCTTTGGGCGGAATTGTGGGAGGAGAACCGGATTCACCATAAGCTAGCTCAGGTGGGATGGTGAAAAGGGCATTTTCACCTTTCTTCATGCTTCTAATACCTTCATCCCATCCTTTAATTACTTGCCCTACATATTTGAAAGTGTCACTTAGAAATATATTAAATGATGACTAGAGGTGCATCTCATAAATGTGCATCTATTTGGTGCACTTTAGTAGTATCAGCTGCACAAAGTTGATTTCAAATAACAATCAAAACAACACAAAATCCATCAAACAATCCTGCATTGCTAACAGCTAAATCAGTTCATAAACCAATCAAGCAGTCACTCTTCCAAATTCCAAAGCTTTCAATGACAACACCAAAAATCCTAACAAAATCGACAAAGATTAAAGCAAGCACATCACTCACCTTGTCCAAGTGTGAACGTGAAAGGGGCTCCCCTATCTCTGCTGGAATCAAACTTGGTGCCATCAAGCAGAGTCCCGGTATAGTGAACTGCCAATAAATAAATAAATAAATAAACCAAACAACAATAATAAGTAAATTTTATAAACGCAATACTATTATTATTATCATTATTATTTCAAAAATGAATTTGATGTTCACTCAAGAAAAGAACGTAACCGAGAACAAATCCAATCGAAGCAAACGAAAATGGAAGAAAGTGAAAGAGAGAGATATTTATACCTTGGACTTCATCACCGGCTTCAGGATTCTCCCATCCTTCACCTTCTTTAAGGAGCTTCTTCTTCAATCCAAGCTTGCCAATTTCCTTCTCCTCTCCGACCTTGAGAACGGGGAAATCGTCGTCCATTCCAACGCCGCCGCCGCCGGCGAAGTCGAAGTCGTCGTTCATAGGCTCCGCCGTCGGCAAGTCGAGATCTTCGTCCATGTCAGTGCAATGTGCTCAGAAAGATCACGTAAGTGGAGAAGTGAAAGCGAAGAGAGGGTTTTAAAACGAAGTGAGCGAAGGATCCGTTGGGATTGTTCCAGAGACTTCTATGGGAAAGTCTATTTAGAAAAAGCTATGACATTTATTATTCACCCATGCTACTTAATCAGTAATTTTTTACATTTTAGACAAATATTTGACTAATAATAATTTATATTTATATTTATAAAAATTTATACAAAATTTATATTTATATTTTTTTTAACTAAAAATAGGAAGATTCGAACCCACATCTCTTAAAAAAATATAGAAAGATTATGTTATTTGAACTATAATTTATTGACAAATTTATATTTATATTTACTAAAATTTATATACATAAATTAATATAATTTATACTCATATCTATTAAATTTACACACAAAAATTAATAAAATTTATTTATAAAAAATAATTTAATATTTATATTAATTAATTATTGATTAAAATTATTAAAATCTGTTAGTTGAATACTTCTCAAGATTTTCTATTTATTATTTAAAAATTATTAGAGCTAATTTTGATATTGTTTTATATAGTCATTAAATTAAATTTATCTATTCAAATAAATTTTTAAATAATATATTAATGTTGGATTTTCTTGTTAGTATTTTTTATTGATACTCAGACATCAAAAAAAAAAAAAAAAAATACTCAATTCCTATAAATCCTTATATGGAACTACTTTAAAATTGCTCTAAACAATGTGTATTTGCTAAAGAAAGTTGGATTAGACATAAAAGTATAAACATATAATACAAAAGGACTTTTTTTTCTTCTTTTTGCTATTGATAGGGGTGCTCAAAATAAAAATAAAAGAAAAACCAAATCAAACCAAACTTAAATACAAGACAAAAAAGAAAAAACTTAAATCACATAAAACTATGCTTCATGTGTTTTAACTAAACCCCAAATTTTCAGAATTTTTTATTTAAATAAATATATTTATTATTGAAATAAATAAATTTAAAAATTATTATAAAAATTCTTCCCTCAATCTTATCTCATTTATAGTATAAACAAGATAATTTTGAACGTATTTCGTTTACACTGTAAATGAGATAAGGCACGTGCACGTAACATGTATATATCTCATTTACAGTGTAAACGGGATACGTTTTAAATTAATGTGTTTACAGTATAAACGAGATACAGTAGGACAATTTTTCAACAGCTACAAAAGAATATGCAACCTTTGGCATTCTCCACAAACATTTCATATCTCCCGTTTTTCTCACAAAATGAAGGCAAAAATGTTCAGCAATAGTGGACATGTAGTTGTGTGTGTTTACCCCGATTGTCGTATGAGAAACGGCAACAATGTGATGATATTTGAGTGTAAGAATCCGTTACTGTTGCGCACTCGGCATGCAAGTTTGTTGTCCGAATTGAAGAGTTTGATATTGAGCAACCTTGGTTCCACAGGCAGAAGAGAGATCGGAAGTGTGGGGTATAGGTTGCTAGTACCGTTGGGTAATGGAGTTTTCCGTTTTTGACTATTTCGGCTCCTCGGCGACGAGCATGTGCGACTCATGCTCGACATCCATAGGAAAATCATGCGGAACAAGTGATGGAGCTATCCGTCGAGGTTGGAGATGTTGGTGGTGGTGGTTCTGTACACTCGACCTATGTGCAGGACGATCGACCTCTCGCACCATCACCGATTCATGTCACCATTCTAGTGGAAGACATGGAGGTGTGTGAGGAAGAATCCAACAAAGAGTACGTTGCCAATAGCGCCGATATTTATTCTTCTGCAGGGGAAGATGAGGAGGAGTTTGTATCGGAGATGCCGACCGAGACAGCGATGCGTTATGTTTTGCCTCCCCCACCCGATTCCAACGCTATCAGATGTACCAAGTCACTATCATATGTTGGATCTGGAGGCCATACATGAGATAACTTCGTTTTCTAACACCGGAAAAGATGATTACAACCTAGGCGGTAGGGTAGAGTTTCGGGTCAGACTCAGATTCAAATGCCGAGATGCAGTGATGCAGGGTGTGAAGAACTACAGTATTCACAAAAGTGTTGAATACCGAGTGATTAAATCGGACCGATTAAAGTACCATGTGCATTGCCATCAAGCTGCAAATGGCTGTCCATGGAGTCTCCGTGTTGCCCTCCGACAAAACCTCGGATACTGGTGAGTTTAAGTTTAATTGAGACTTACTTACTCATTTATGATTGCTATATATTAAGTAGTTCCAACCATGTATGCTTTATTTCGTTAGGGAGGTCCGAAGGGTTGGTGAAGCGCATACTTGTTTAGCACCCACCATGTCCTAGGACCATTGACAGTTGGACAGCAGTCTCATCTGTAAGGTCATCTTGCCGTTGATACAATCTAACCCATCCGTCAGCATTTCTGTCCTGCAAGGTGTAGTCCGATAGAGCTATCACTTCAAACCCTCATACAGAAAGGTATGGATGGCGAAGCAAAAGGCAATTGCTCAAATATACGGTGATTGAGAGGAGTCATACAACAAGGTGCTGAAACTGCTTCAGGCGTTGTAGAGTTGTTTCCCGGTTACCATTTGTGAGCTAAGTGTAACACCCTAACTTTTAGCACCTCATGATCATACTAAAAGTTCGAGTGCTACTTACCTTTATTCTTTGAATTATATACTATGTTTATTTAATATGGAGCCTTTGCGAATACGAACCGAAACTTTAATTAAGAAAACGAAAGTTTTAACAATAGTGTGTGTGTGTGTGTATATATATATATATATATATATATATATATATATATATATATATATATATATATATATATATATCCACATAGTTTTATTGATAGTAAAATTATCGTTGGTCTAGAATTTCATCAATAGAAAATCATGTCATAGTATAGTCCTAAACCAACAAATAATCCTTTTGATCAAATTTTGATATGGTTGTCACAAGTTCAACCCCAATAAAAAAATAACCGAGAGTATTGGTCTCGGGTCGTCCTCAAGAGAATGGGCAAACATGTGCATCAATATTGGTTAAAATTCCGGGGTTGGGAGTCATAAACTTAGCATGCAAGAATCTTAAAGTGCAAGAAACTAAATCAAGTAATTAAAGCAAAGTAAAAGTAAATGCAATCTAACAAATCAACATACAGATCTATTTCTATTCTAAAACTAAGTAAACAACTAAACTAACTATAACAAGAATCAAGCAATTGGGATTTTTGGGTTCAAATATGAATTATAAAAGGGACTCTTAGCTAAGGCATAGGAATTGGGATCACCATCCTTGTCTAATAACCATATGTTGACAATTATGAGGAACCAAGCTCATTAAGTCTACTTTTACAAGTGAAGTATGTCAAATAGCTTGGTCAATTTTAACTCGTAAGTCCCAATCCAACTACTAATTGGCTTAGTAGTAGATTAGTGTCAATGGGTATCAATTTGACCACTAAGGGTTCTCAAATCACCAATTCAATTAGACTCAATAACTTAAGGTCACCCAATTTCCCTAGCCTAGGCCAAGAGTATAGAAAACTACTCCATAATCAAAGAAAGCATTTCATCAAACACATAGTATGCACTAACTAAAAACATATTTAGATTGCAAAATTAATTGGAAATTACAAGTACCCACTAACAATTATCAATAGAAAACAACTCAAATAACACTATCAATCATAAAAAACATCAATGCACTAAGAAAAATTCAAAATCCACAGAGTTCATAAAATGAGAAGAAAAGGAGAAATGACAAGAAAACACAATTTCAACACAAGATCTACACAAATTATAACTAGAGAACTAAGATTAAGTGAATAAAACTAGAATTAACAATACCCAATTCAGAAATTCAACAAATGATGATCAAAATAAACTAAACCTAGAGAGAAGTAAGAGTTTCTCTCTCTAGGAAAAATAAGAACAAAAACTAGCTAAAATTATGTGTATGGTGTGAATGAGTCCTCATTTTCCTCTTGGTTCCTTGGGTCTTTTCCATGCAGAATTGAGCTCAGATTGGGTCTGGAGCCTTGCAGAAATCGCCAACCACGATTTCATTAATGAGTCACGTGCTGGGCGTCACATGTGCGCGTTGGTCACGCGTGCGCGTCATATGAACTCCTCGGGCCACGCGTACGCGTCAGTCATGCGTACGCATTGGTAGGGTTTCGCGATCACCACGCGAGTGCGCCAGCTTATGCGCGCGCCAGCCTCAGCTATACACGGCCACGCGTGCGCGTCGCCACTAATTTTTCAAAGCTTTATTCTTCATGTCCCTTCCACTTGTGCATACTTCCTTTCCATCTTCTAGGCCATTCTTGCGCTACAAATCCTAAATTCACTTAATAAACACATCACGGCATCGAATGGTAATAGAAGAGGATTAAAATTTGGCATTTTTAGGGTTAAAGAGGCATGTTTTAAACCATAAAGCATAATTAGGAAGGAAACACAAAAACATGCCATTTATATGAATAAGTGTGAAAAAATATTGCTAAAACCCCCAATTTCTACACAAGATAAACCCTAAAATTGGGGTTTATCATTTATATACATAGACTTATTCAAAAATCCTCAATTATAAGTCCTACCTCTCTAAAAGACCAAAATAATAAACGACGAGAAGAAAATAAATTCTAACAACTCAACTCGTAAACATGTTCTTCTATGCTCCTGTAACTCCGCACTAAACCTTCGCACCTGTAGCTGAAAGGGGTGGAAATAGGGGGGTAAGAACTGAGGAGTTCTTAGTAGGGTCGGGGTTAGAAGTTAAGTTCGTTTCATTAAGTTCTCAATCAATAACAATAGTCAACAAAGTATAATCCAACTCAACAATTATAGAACATAGAATCCAATTACAAGTACACACAATCACAAACAAATATGCACAAACAAGTATAATGCATGTCTGTCCTATGGCTGATGATATCATCTGTCGATTATATAGCCAACTTGACATGTCCTGATAGTTAACCATGGACAGAAACACCCATTGCGAAACAAGTGAGTTTGAGCTACAACCCCCTTACTACTACCCGCTTAACCTAAAGCAAGTAGAAGAACCACTACTATCGCTACTATACAGGCAAGTACTTAAAAGCTCAGCTTGGAGCAAGTGGAATAATCCACTACTATTACTATTACCCAGACGTCATAATCACTGACCTGGAGCAAGTGAGACGAACCACAATCCTTACTACTACCCAGATATCACATTTAAAATTCATTGTTACTTTCATTATCATTTCAATTCTTTCATATTCATTCAAAACTCCATAATTAAAAACTCAATGTTTATAATTCTTCTTTCTCATCTCATACTCAGAGCAAGTGGGACTAAACCACAATCCTTGCGTACCGTCCAGGTGTTTTCCAAATATCAAAATCTCTCTTTAAAAACAATTCAAATCAATTTCTCTTTTATTAAACTCTTTTTCTTGATAAAACTCAAAACATAATTATTTCTTTAATAATACAAAATTAGCTAATATAATTCTTAAAACTTTTGAAAATCTATTTTTGACTCCCAAAATAATCAAAACACCCCAACTGGCTGTTCATACATATCTGAACCGAAGTCTCAAGCAAACAACAATAATTCAACATAAATTCAACATAGACTTAATCAAACTCAAACAATAATCAATCGAACCAACATTCACTTATCAAATTCATATTTAATTATTATAAAATTATCAAATCCTACCTCCATACGAAATCAAAACAACAAAAACTCCGGAAAAGCTTTCTGACTGAACTGCTAAAGAAAAAAATATCAAAAATCGTCTGTGTCTCCTAGAATTTCAATTGGCCGAACTCAAGAAAAAGAGAAATTAAGTCACTGTCAACTTTTACCGGACAAAAATAATGCTAATGTGTAAAAAAAAATACAAACATTTTTATCAAATTAATTTTTTATTGCAATTACGGATCTCAATAAATCAAAACCAGAAGTTCGAAAGTTTCATAGTTTCTCTCTTCCTCATACACGGTCTCTCTCTTTCTCAAATTCCATTCGGTTAAATGAATGGATGAAACCTAAAGAAGTTATATATATACACATGTCACGTTTCAATTCCTTTTTCTTTGATTATATATACATATATATTTATTTATACATATGCATATAACCATGTTTCAATATATATATAAGCCACTTTGTGTTTTTTTTCTTTTAGTTTCCTATAAGGCCTCGGCCAAAGGAGAAAAGAAATAGTAATAATAATAATAACAATGATAATATAATAATGATAATATAGTAATAATAATGATATAATAATAATAATAATATAGTAATAATAATGATAATAATAATAATAATAATAATAATTAGAAAAAATCAATTTAAATTTTTGCTTATAAAAATATTTTTTAATAAATAATTTAAATTAATAGAATAAGTCATAATTAAATTAAATTTTAATAATTATAAAATTTTAGTTAATTATTTTTAGTAAAATAATTTTTTTAAAAACAAAATCTCAACAAATATAATGACTCATAAATAGCTAATTATTTAATTTTCAAAAATTCGAAGTCTTACACTAAGGGTCAAACCATACTATGACGGGCACCTTTTGGTCCGCGACTGCAGCATGTTCGACAAACTTCTTTGGATTTTTCCATTCTGTGTGGAAGCTTTCAAGCATTGCAAGTCGTTTGTCTCCATCGACGATACGCATTTGTATGGCAGATACGGTGGGGTGTTGCTTATTGCAGCAGCACAAGACGGCAACAGCAATATCCTACCTATTGTTTTTGCCATTGTGGAGTCCGAGAATACAGAGTCATGGTCGTTCTTCCTTACTAATTTGAGGGGATGTCTTTGTGGTCTTCATGTATGTCGAACTCCGCCTCCTCGTCGGACTCTACATCTCACCGTGCCTGGCGAGACCTGACCCTCTCCCTCCAAGCCCCCTCGCCTGGTTTGCGCTCTCTAGCACCCCTTTCCCTCCTAGCAGGCCGTCGGGTGTCCATCCTGACCTCCCTCGCACGTCTACGCCAATCAAGAACGCCCCGAAGAAGGTGGAGATCATCCCTCGGCTGGCTGGTAGTGAGCTGGACGTCGGCTGGTAACTCTGTCAGCCTCGGATCCTCCAGTACATCCTGGCCTGACAGGTGCCTCACCCGGTAGGCACCCCGGCACCAATCATAATACTCATGAGTCGGCCTATAGTCAAATGTGTGTTGAATGGAGATTCTGTGGCCAGCTTCAAAAAGTCTACTCCAGCCGTTGTACCAATCACAATGTCTGTTAGGAACCTGTCAGAAAAAATAAAGAAAAGTAACTAATCTGACGGGATCACTCACTACCAACGATTTGGAGAAAGTATATTTATTTTGTAATACTTAAAGGATGTTGATGCTAAGTAAAATCAACAACGGACCTAATGTAAGATGTTAAAATTGCACGTGTTATAATTGTAAAAAAATTAAGTCTACACTCAGAAAAAAATAAAGATAAATAAGACAAAGGTCGGAACCTATCAAGGTTGACTGGGGAACTAGGCACCAACTACTCTCTATTAAACTAATGCTTCACCCGGTCAACCTGGTAAAACTGAACGATGTTGAAGTAGACGAGGGGGACGACTGACATCCATGTCCCCCACTCTTCCTCCTCGACGAACCAAGGGGGCACAGGGCCTGCAGAGCAGGATTGTCATACGGCGTCCAGACAAACTGAACCAACAGTTATAGTATAGAATGAATAAATATTTGATATCCTAAAAGGTAAATAATGTTCCAAACCATAGAATAGCTATAAGTGCGTACTTATAGCTAATTTGCATAAAAAACGAAATCTACGTAAAGGACTAAATTAAAAAAGTTGTGGTGTCAACCGTGGTGCTAACCTCGTCAAATCGTAATCGGTCTATCGCCACTCTCCATTGCAGGACCTTCGCCTCATGCTGGTCTTTGCTCTGTTGCTACAATTCTATCAACCTGACACCAATCAAAAAAACAACAACGGTTCATTATGCAGAATATCATAAAAGGTTACAAATTGATAACACAATAAAGACATAAACAGTTGTTACCTCGCAGCCATATGAAACATGAAAATTCCTCGCTCTGGTGGACACCACTTAGGAAATCTTTGGTATATCCAGGACATCAACAGCGGAGTGCAGCCAGCGATGTCCGTGACACCTCGGTGTGCTGCCGAGCACAGTGACTCGTATGTCTAGGGCAGCATAGCCGAGTCTCAAGACAAAGCCCGGCACCACCCAAAGTCCTGAAGCAGCAGCAGCCAACGCAGATGGACCAAGTTATTCGACTTGTTCGTCATCAGATTGCCTTCGATCAGTAACATGGTGTAACACCTAACATACTGTTGGAGGGTCTCTGGGTCGTCTGTCGGTGGCATCTGGCAGACACGGTCCCGCAGCCATACAAGCTTCAGCGAGAATGACTCCTTCCTCTGCGCTGCCTACTGTGGAACCACCAGAGGCCTAGCACCGAGCAACTGCTCCACCAACTCCCACGTCTCCGTGCAGTACCACCTGTAGAAGTCACCAAAGCACCCCCCAACTAGGTCTCCATGTGTGCGTAGCTCGAGGTGGTACGCCACGTCCTGCAAGGTGATAGTGGCCTCACCCTACGGGAGATGGAATGTGTGGGTCTCTAGACGTCATCGCTCCACGAATGTCATAATCAGGGAGTTGTTGAATGTGAAATTCCTGAGAGGCACCGTGTTGCCGAATCCAGCCTCCGTTAGATACGGGCGATGGCGTTGGGTGGAGGAAGGGTATGGCTCACTCGTCGGGGGAGGAGAAGGCGAGGCCTCTAACAAAAAAATATATATTCACAATTATTAAAAAATAAATAATCGAATAGGTCCATCAACATAACAAACTGTCTTCACTATTCTATACATCTACCTAACAAAATCTTACACGTACATACTAACTAGATTTATGCCGATATGACATTTTCTGTGACTATGTACTTTCTTAACTAATACACATTTCTTCATTCTGTTACGTGAATTTAAAATATTCAATAGAGTTATTAACAATCTAACCAACAAAGTCTGACTTAACTTAATAATCTAATTATCAAACTTGACTAGTTACTAACTAAATTAATAATTATGTATTAACAAGTAACAACCTAATACACGAAAAATAAACTAGAATTCCAAATTTCTATCAGTGGCCTAAATGACATATAGCCGTTCATCAGCCTTATCTCGTTTATAGTGTAAACGAGATATACACGTATTACGTGCACGTGCCTTATCTCGTTTATGTTCAACATTATCTCGTTTACAATGTAAACGAAATAAGGCTGGAGACGGATTTTCATAATAATTTTTAAATTTATTTATTTCAATAATAAATACATTTATTTAATTTATTTAAATACAAAATTTCCAAATTTTCATTTCTTGGCTCACGTTAATTCCATAAATGATTTTTGTTAACAACTTGTTGACAGGTGCCATGCTAAGTAGATAATTAGTGGCAAGTGTTAAAATAAAATTTTACCATATAAAATCATATAAAATGAAATAATGAAGTATTTTTAATGGGCCAATTATAAGGTACAGATTTACTCATACAGATTTAAGGAGGTGTTGACAAGTGGCAAAGATGATGGTGTTAGGGAACAGGCTTGGCAGGGCTTTATAACATTGTCTGCCTTGGCTGCTGTAGGTGGAGCTGGCTAATGAAAGCTGGAGCCGATGTAACAAATCTAAAATTGGATTTAGTGAGTAGGCTGGGCCTTTGCTTTAGAATTTAGTTTTTGGGCATGAGTGGACTAGAAACAAAATGATATAAGAAACAAAATGACATGGTGGAGTCCAGAAGAATGCAGGCTCTGGTAAGAAATAAACAAAATCGTAACCCCAATTCAGTAAGATCGGATTCAGAATCGTCAACCTTCCTCGTAGTTCGTGGTCTTTATCTTCTCTGATTCACATGTGTGAATTTCTTCATTATTGATATCAAAGTCCTTGTGGTTTGTTTCCGATGTATTGATCGACTGAATCGGATATCAGGTTCACAGTGTTTGAGAAATGTGGCCTGTGACGGACTTAAAATACCTGCAGATAAGGCCGATAAAATCGCGACTTATTTTGATGGTGTCCACCTTTGGGGAAAAGTTATAGGGTCAAAGTTATATACCCTGAGGAAATACTTACCTAGTATTCAACAAGGTCCGTTAGAAGTCAGGTGTTGTTAAATTCACTTGTGGCTGCACTTTTATTTTCCCTTTTCGTATAATCTCATGTTTTAGGGTTTTTTTAATTTTTTTTTTGGCTTACAGTGGTTCCTGGTTGTAGACCCAGGAGAATACATGGTAGAACAGGACCTTTTTGGAATAGAGGTGATTCGGAGGAGCAAGAGGTGGCCGATTTGGGTAATCGAGGGTTGCAATCCTACGATGACCATAGAGGTATTACTTGGTTCGGGTTATTTAATTTGTTTGGGCTTAGCCCAAGACTGGTTAAATGTAATAGGTTTAAAGAGAATGTAGCAGCCGCCGTTCTATAACAAGGAGAACCCTAACCCCAGTTCATCACACCTAGAAGCAGAAATGTCGACCCCTTCTAACGTATGTAACGGTTCAGGCTTTAAGGTAACTCCTCGCCCTTGTCGTTTGGTATTTCAGACGTGTGAATTTGTAGGTTATTTATATTCTAACGCCGCTGTGTGTTGTTGTGATTCATTGTTTGATTAATTGTGAGGTAGGGGTTATGAGTGGGGGAGAGATCTGGATTACCTCGGAACAAAGACACCGCAGGATAAGGAGGAAGAGATCCGGTGCTTTGATGAGGGCGATTACCCTTGGGATGCGCACTGAGGAGGGAATTGTGTAGGTGGCGTACAGTAGAACTGGAAAAAAGGTACGTTGAACCACCAATATTTCTTCAGATATGTTATTTTTGTTAATGAAGGAGGTGAAAGGTTGGTCCAATTCATGTATTTTTTTTATTTTAGATACTTAATTTTATTATAGGGTGTTGTTGTTCTGTACGCGATGAGTGATGCAAACCCTAACCGATATTGTGTTGTTGGTGCTTTGTTACTTCAATAAGATACGAGTGGAAAGCTTATTGTTGATGAATCCAGGTAAACTGACAAATTCCATACTGTTCTGGGGACTATGTTATTTATAAGTTAGAGAATCAATTCTAAACCTAAATTTATGTAAATACCTTGCTTTTAAGATACTTATAATATCTTTTCGCATGTATGAATTGCAATGAGTCACGTTGATGCTTGCATGTTGTGTAATTGAGAAGGCAACGAATTAGTTTGGAAAAAAAGTAAAGTTGAAGATCCACAATTATTTAATGTAAGGGTAGTCTTGGGTGATGGAATGGAACATCAAAAGAAGGTTCTGTGTCGGGGTAATTGCATTATAGAAGTAGTTTTTACGAATCATGATTTTTATTGTTGTTGGATTTTCTGTCCATGTTCATCGGCTGATTAATTGTTGATAGTCCTATCTAAATGCATTTTCTGTTTTTGATTGCTTCTCCAGTCCCCCCGTATTGTAATGCTTCGCCTCTGCCCCGACAGAATCACAGAAGGAGCAATTTAACACGGAAGAGCAGCTCCAAAATTGTTTAGGCGGCTAGTGGTTCCCTCGTTCTATACCTATTCACGAATCGGTTAGTAATATAGTAACTTTTGTTGGGTATAAAGCTATCTTGGATTATAATAAATTTTTTCGTTTCGAAACTCCAATTTATAGTTTCTTGACAAAAAAAAGGCAAAATAATCACTGAGAACTTGGTTAAATTGCATTCATTCCAGTTCAACTTAGTACATGAATGAAAAGTCGTTAGAACAGAGAATACTGGTGTATTGTATAGTTTTCTGTGCCTGTTGTTAGTAATTAGTTGAGTACGTGATGCCGTAAAGTCGGATAGTTTTAAAGGATTATTGGAGAGGGCTGTCTGGTCCGATATCGGTGATGGTATCAGCCGGGGAAGGAATAAAAGTAAAATGGAGTAAGAAAGAAGATGTTAGTATTTGGTTTAATGAATGTTGGTACGGAATTGTAAAGTTATTGGGTTTAGGGCGTGGGTATTTTGTGATTTTTAAGTGTAACGGAGGATCTAAATTTAAGTTCCCGGTGATCCATTCGAGTGAACAACCCGTGCGACTATCTGGCTTCTCCTCCCTTACTCTTTCTGGACGAAGTGTTTCTCATGCCTTGTACCTTGACGGTCACAAAAAAAAGTCTCGTCTTACCAAAACACCGTTCATTCGAGCCACGTCACCCTTTCTTACACCAAACCCCCTGAGCCTGGCAAACTGTTTGTATGCCGCATAAGCCTCTTCCTCGGTACTAAACACTATGTCCAAGAAATTCTCCGTGGACCTAAAACCGGGAGCATCACCCACACACGTCTCCTGGCCTGGACTGACCCTGTTCCCGTGGGTTTCGTCACCCGTTTCAGCTGTCTCGGAGTCATTCTCATAGGAGTCATTCTCGTCATCCCCACTCGAAGAAGTGATACGAAAATACTCCTCCTCACTAAGCCCGCCCGAATCGTCCTCTTCAACGGTGCACTGCAAGTTTGAATCCATCTTTGAGATCATAACAAGAACAAAAAAAAGGAATGGGAGCCATGCTCTATCACAACATTAGTATAGGAAATGTTTTCTTTGCCAAAAAAGAAAAGAAAATATTCTTTCTTACGACAGGGACCACTGGTGTGGAACCTACATTGAATACAACTAATTCAACACCTCCTCTTTCATAATATATTTTACTTATTATTGACTTATCAAAAATAAAAAAAAATAGCCTAACGCCATACAAATAAAACTAGCACAACGTAAGACATAACTCACGTTACTCAACCAATGGAACATGTAAACGTTATATCTAGTCTTTTAAGCCAACTCTCACGCTATAAATCACATGATTTTTTATTCATACCTTCGGTGTGAGAAAGACACTGCATACTAATACATTGAAACTTTCCATCTTTTTAAGTATGACTACTAAAGACTATTCAATTGTTACTTGCACGATCTACGACCGCCCAGTACACATCCACAAACATGTCAAACAATTTTGTATGAACCCTATTCTCTATCACAATTAACTTCTTTTTCTCTGTAATCTCATTTTTGTTCTTACAATATTGGCAAATCCATAAAAGGGTACCTTAAAGACAACATTGAAGCATGGCAATGTGTAGATGACTCACTTCATGTGTTCTATGTAATGACTAGCTACGGTAAGGAAGGAACACCTGAATGTCAAACATAAAAACACAAAGAGGGACGAGAAATTTCATGCGACAAGTAGCAATTGTAAATCAATCCCAAAACTCTATAACACCAACAACTCAGTATTCAGGTTGAACGAGACAAGTTGACATTCTAGTCGTAGAAATTCAAAAGGAGGAAAGCACAAAGGCAATAGCATATACAACAAAACTGGATAAACCACGTACCTCATGCTTCTAGCCGAAACCAAAGCCAGGCACAATGCAACGGATGTTTTCAACAGATTAATGGATTGAGTTCACTTCAATACACCCAATGCTTCAAACCTCTAAAGCAAGACACCGTTTTCAACAGAGTATAACTCAATAGATAAAAAACCAGCCTACTTCATACCTGCCCCGACCCGGAAAGTAGCGCAGCACCAGCTTTCGCCCCCACTCGCAACGGTAACGTCTCACGCACAGCCGCAATCAGCGCCGGATAGGAGAGGAACCAACAACCTACACCGGAGTTGGTTTCGAGCGTTCGACCTCTGCCTCGCAGCAGCACTGTCTCCTTGTGCCTCAAACTTAGGGCATCATTTTTGGGCATAACATCCTCGTCAGTGCTTCACTTTCCTTTGATGCATCAGGGTACGCGTCTGTGTTTTTTTTTTCCTCCCTTCCATTTTCAATAGAAAAAAACAAAACCCATCTTCCATTGGATACCCAAATATTTTTATTGGCATAGCCCACCTTAACAAGTCCACTAACAGACAGTGCAACCAAAAAGCTTTGGCTGGTGACTCAGCCAATCCTACCATTAACCGGTAGACAAGCTCTGCAAAGTAGAGCAACATGTCGATCTCATAGTCATTTGGGCAGAAAATATGTAAATCTGTTTCAATTTGAATCTGTACCATATAATGACCCTTTTTAATGACATATGTCAATTTAGTATCACATGTTATAATATAATTTATCCATGTATTACTAATATATTATTATTGTAAGTGATTTGTCCACGTCTTCAGATTTTTGGCAGGGTGGGACAACCCCATTACCACCCAAAAAAAGATATTTTTTGTATCTAAATGGTTATTTTTGATAGTTGAGAATATATTTTTGGTGATTAGGTAATTAATTTTAAGTGGCTGAAAAGATATTTTTGTGGCTGAAAGGAACATGTGTGTTTATTAGGGATGGTAACAAGTTCTCATGAGGGTGAGGACATGCCTCTGTCCCCACCTCTATTATCGGTCCATGTCTCTGTCCCGTTTTCACAACGGATAACTGAGATCCCGTATCTGCCAGAGACTCGAGTATCCATGGATTTTAAAAAAAAAGAAAAAAAAAATAAAAAATGCAGAAATTGAAGATAAATCACAGAGACAGAGACAATGAGGCACATATATGAGATATAATTACAAAAATGGCAAAAAATCACAAATATAACAAAAATCAAATTAACAAATGTTTCAAGATAAATTATAGAAATTATAAAAAATTACAAAAAATTACATGAATCACAGTCTTACAGAAATCACAGAAATTAATAAATTATAGGGTATGAAGAAGAATAACGCTCACTAAATAATATTTTGTTAAGCAGAAGAGTAAGATAACTATTTAAACAACCCAAAAGTTAGTTATATAAATATATATTAATACCAAAAAAATTAATAACATGAGACCCAAAGAAATAAAAAGGTAAACAATAAAAAATAAACCAAAATCTGTTTCTAAACTTTCACAACACAATCCCTATTTATAAAATTGACCTCGAATTGGATCAAATTATCATTTTGAAAATTAACCTATACAACTATTAGCCTGTCATAAAATACTACACATTCTCCGAAATGGATACTTGCGTCCACATTGTAATTTCCAATTGTCACGCACTCAAAAAAAAAAATAGGTTAAGACCATCTTCAGTAAGGAACTTATCCCATTTTCTATTTGTGGTCCACCTGTCATAAAAAGTAACTCCACACCAGCTTTTGTGTCATAAACAGTAAATAGGAACTCAAAGCATCTCTCTCTTCTCCATTAGAAGGAACTAACTTTAGTCCCTGTTGTGGTCCCACTTAATTAATTAATTAAAATACTTAAAATTAATGTAATTGATTTTTTTCAATAATATTATTTAGATTTATAAATTTAAAAATAATTCACTATTAAAAGATATTAATATTAAATAAATTCATATATAACAATAATACACAATATATAATTCGGGATTACACTAATTTGTAAAATTACTTAATACAAAGAAAAACATAATTAAGCTCTATAGTTGACGACAAACATTGTGAAATTGCCATATATGTTCAATCAAGTCCTCTTTCAATTGTCTATGTTGCTACCTATTTCGAAGTTGGGCATTTCTTTGGAGAAATTGATGGTATGGTGCAAAATCTTCTTCTCCCAGCTGAGGTTGTGATAAGCCAATTTTGACATCATCATACTCTAAACTTTGAGCAAAATTTCCTACATAAGTGTCTCTTTCATCCTCAACAATCATATTATGTAATATAATACAAGCTCTCATTATGTTGGCAAGCTTCTTCTTTTCCCAAAAGCGAGCTAGACCACGTATAATTGCAAAGCGTGCTTGCAACACTCCGAATGCTCGCTCCACATCTTTTCTTTGCCCTTCTTGGTATTGTGCAAATAACTTGCGTTTCTCTCCTTGTGGCTTTGAGATTGATTTGACAAATGTGGCCCATTCAGGATAAATACTATCTGCTAAATAGTATCCCATGGTATAATTATTATCATTAATAGTATAATTTACCTCCAGAGCACGGTCATTTAGAATATCATCGAACACTGGAGAACGATCTAACACGTTGATATTGTTATTTGAACCAGAAACTCTAAAGAATGCATGCCATATCCAAAGGTCTGAAGATGCTACAACCTCAAGTACTATGGTTGCAACCCCACAATAACCACTCATGTACATACCTTTCCACGCCTTTGGACAATTTTTCCATTGCCAATGCATGCAGTCAATGCTACCCAACATGCCAGGAAAGCCACGACCCTCTGCCATTTGTAGCAGGCGTCGTACGTCATTTGGATTTGGTTTTCGCAAGTATTCATCCTCGAACACCGAAATGACACCTTCAACAAATTTTTTCAAGCATTCGATTGTAGTGCTCTCGCCTATGCGCACATAATCATCAACAGCATCAGCTGCTACGCCATATGCTAACATCCGTATCGCAGCGGTACATTTTTGGAGTGGTGACAAGCCTTTTCTTCCAATTGCATCAACCCTCTATTGGAAATACGGATAGACGTTTGAGAGAGCGTCTACTATCCGAAGGAACACATGTCTTCTCATTCGAAATCTCTGTCGAAAAATGTCAGCATTATACACCGGTTCATCTGCAAAGTAATCTTGGAAAAGGCGATCGTGTCCTGCTTCTCAATCTCTGTTGATCCATCTACGAGGAGTTGGGATAGAGCTTCTATCGATATCTTCTTCTTCTGAATCTTCGAGTAAACACTTATCGATCCAATTATCTATGATTGTGTTATCTTGCCGTCTTCTTTTGCCATACAAAGCCTCATTAAACATATCTTCAAAATTTCTAGCCAAATCTAGAAATGTAATTTTTAGTTCTCTTTCGAGGTGAGAAACAAGAGTTGAAGTGGAGTTGCAGAGTCATTGATAGTTGATATTTATAAGTGTGTCTGCAATAAGTACTACTCCTCAACGGCTAGTTTTACAATGGCTACTTAACAACTAGTTTTGCAACAACTACTTAACGGCTAGTTCTGCAACGGCTACTTTTGCAACGGTTACTTTCATGAACAATAACAGCACAATAATATTGACTAATTTAAAAAATTACATCAGAAATAAATCAAACAAACTACATCACATACCAGTAATACGCAATAAAAATAAGAAGGGATAAGTACTTTTTTCGTCCCCAATGTCTGGTGTCAAAATCAAAATCGTCTCCGACCTTTTTTTCTTATTAAAATCATCCTCAACGTTACAAAACGTCATAAAATCGTCCTTTTCTACTTCAATTTTATTTTTTTTTCAAATTACCCTTATTAAATAATAAAAATAATTAATAAATTAAAACAAAACCTAACTGGTGCACGAAATTGTGATCTCTGGTAATGGATTCTTAGGCCAGATACTCTGATCTAGTTTTATTGTCTGTCACAACTTTGATACAACTAACCAGCAAGTGCACTGGGTCGTCCAAGTAATACCTTACGTGAGTAAGGGTCGAATCCCACGGAGATTGTTGGTATGAAGCAAGCTATGGTCATCTTGTAAATCTCAGTCAGGCGGATATAAAATAATTATGGAGTTTTCGAATAATAAATAATAAAATAGGGATAGAAATACTTATGTAAGTCATTGGTAGGAATTTCAGACAAGCGAATGGAGATGTTTTCGTTCCTCTGAACCTCTGCTTTCCTGCTATCTTCATCCAATCAGTCTTACTCCTTTCCATGGCTGGCTTTATGCAAGGGCATCACCGTTGTCAGTGGCTACATCCCCTCCTCTCAGTGAATAATATGCTCACGCACCCTGTCACGGCACGGCTATTCATCTATCGGTTCCCGATCATGCTGGAATAGGATTCACCCTCCTTTTGCGTCTGTCACTAACGCCCAGCACTCGCGAGTTTGAAGCTCGTCACAGTCATTCAATCATTGAATCCTACTCAGAATACCACAGACAAGGTTTATACCTTCCGGATTCTCTTGAATGCCGCCATCATTCTAGCTTACACCACGAAGATTCTGGTTAGGAGATCTAAGAGATACTCATTCTAGCTTATTTCATGTAGAACAGAAGTGTTTGTCAGGCACGCGTTCATAAGGGAGAATGGTAATGAGCGTCACACATAATCATCACCTTCATCACGTTCTTGGGTGCGAATGGATATCTTAGAAGCGAAATAAGAAGAATTGAATAGAAAACAGTAGTACTTTGCATTAATCTTTGAGGAACAGCAGAGCTCCACACCTTAATCTATGGAGTGTAGAAACTCTACCGTATGAAAATACATAAGTGAAGGTCCAGGCATGGCCGAGATGGCCAGCCCCCAAAACGTGATCAAAGGATCATAAGGTAATCCAAAGATGCCTAATACAATAGTAAGAGGTCCTATTTATAATAAACTAGCTACTAGGGTTTACATGAGTAAGTATTTGATGTATAAATCCACTTCCGGGGCCCACTTGGTGTGTGTTTGGGCTGAGCTTAAGTGTTGCACGTGCAGAGGCCATTTGTGGAGTTGAACGCCAGTTTCTGTGCCAATTTGGGCGTTCAACTCTGGTTTTGGATCCTTTTCTGGCGCTGGACGCCAGATTTGGGCAGAAGGCTGGCGTTGAACGCCAGTTTACATCGTCAATTCTTGGCCAAAGTATGGACTATTATATATTGTTGGAAATCCCTGGATGTCTACTTTCCAACGCAATTGGAAGCGCGCCATTTCGAGTTCTGTAGCTCCAGAAAATCCACTTTGAGTGCAGGGAGGTCAGAATCCAACAGCATCAGCAGTCCTTCTTCAACCTCTGAATCTGATTTTTGCTCAAGTCCCTCAATTTCAGCCAGAAAATACCTGAAATCACAGAAAAACACACAATCTCATAGTAAAGTCCAGAAATGTGAATTTAACATAAAAACTAATGAAAACATCCCTAAAAGTAACTAGATCCTACTAAAAACATACTAAAAACAATGCCAAAAAAGCGTATAAATTATCCGCTCATCACAACACCAAACTTAAATTGTTGCTTGTCCCCAAGCAACTTAAAATCAAATAGGATAAAAAGAAGAGAATATACTACAAATTCAAAACTATCAATGAAACAGAGCTTCAATCATATGAGCGGGACTTATAGCTTTTTGCCTCTTGAATAGTTTTGGCATCTCACTTTATCCATTGAAGTTTAGAATGATTGGCATCTTTAGGGACTTCAGATTTCGAATAGTGTTATTGACTTTCCTAGTTCAGTATGATGATTCTTGAACACAGCTTCTTTATGAGTCTTGGCCGTGGCCCTAAGCACTTTGTTTTCCAGTATTACCACCGGATACATAAATGCCACAGACACATAATTGGGTGAACCTTTTCAGATTGTGACTTAGCCTTGCTAAAGTCCCCAATTAGAGGTGTCCAGGGTTCTTAAGCACACTCTTCTTTTGCTTTGGACCTTGACTTTAACCGCTCAGTCTCAAGTTTTCACTTGACACCTACACGCCACAAGCACATGGTTAGGGACAGCTTGGTTTAGCCGCTTAGACCAGGATTTTATTCCTTTAGGCCCTCCTATCCACTGATGCTCAAAGCCTTGGGATCCTTTTTATTTGCCCTTGCCTTTTGGTTTTAAGGGTTATTGGCTTTTTCTGCTTGCTTTTTCTTTTTCTTTCTATTTTTTTTTCTATTTTTTTTGCCTCTTTTTTTTTTTTTGCAAGCTTTGTTCTTTGCTGCTTTTTCTTGCTTCAAGAATCATTTTTATGATTTTTCAGATTATCAAATAACATGTCTCCTAATCATCATTCTTTCAAGAGCCAACATATTTAACATTCTTAAACAACAACTTCAAAAGACATATGCACTGTTCAAGCATACATTCAGAAAACAAGAAGCATTGTCACCACATCAATATAATTAAGCTAAGTTCAAGGATAAATTCGAAACTCATGTACTTCTTGTTCTTTTGAATTAAAATATTTTTCATTTAAGAGAGGTGATGGATTCATAGGACATTCATATCTTTAAGACAAAGTTACTAACTACTAATGATCATGTAATGAAGACACAAACTTAGATAAGCACATAATATAGAAGACGAAAAACAGAGAAAGCAAGAACAAGGAATGAATCCACCTTAGTGATGGTGGCGTTTCCTTCTTGAGGAACCAATGATGTCCTTGAGCTCTTCTATGTCTCTTCCTTGTCTTTGTTGCTCCTCCTTCATTGCTTTTAGATCTTCTCTGATTTCATGAAGGATGATGGAGTGCTCTTGATGTTCCACCCTTAGTTGCTTCCAATAATTGTGTGGAAGAAAATGTATCCCCTGAGGTATCTCAGGGATCTCTTGATTTGCAGTCAAATGTTCTACCACTGAGCTAGAGACCCTTGATGGAAGCTTTTGTCTTCCCTTTCCTCTTTCTAGAGGTTTCTCTGGCCTTAGGTGCCATCAATGGTTATGGAAAAAACAAAAAAGCTATGCTTTTACCACACCAAACTTAGAATGTTGCTCGCCCTCAAGCAAAAGAAGAAAGAATAGAAGAATAAGAAGATATGGAGGAGATGGATGGGAGTGTGTATTCGGCCATATGGGTGGGATTGGGTGGGAGAGAGATGTTGAATTTTGAAGGTAGTGGGTGTATGGATGTGAGTGGTAAATGGAAAGTAGAAGGGATGATCATGAATGGGAAGAGAGATGATGAGGTAGGTGGGGATACTGTGGGGTCCACAGATCCTGAGGTGTCAAGGCATTTACATCCCTGCACCAATTTAGGCATGTAAAATGCCCTTGCACACAACTCTGGGCGTTCAGCGCCAGGTTGGTGCCCTTTTTGGGCGTTCAATGCCCCTTTGCTGCCATTTCTGGCGTTGAACGCCAGAACCATGCTTGTTCTGGGCGTTCAGCGCCAGGATGCTCCCATTCTGGGCGTTCAGCGCCAGAACTATGCTCTGTTCTGGCGTTTGAACGCCAGACAGATGCTCCTCCAGGGTGTGATTTTTCTTCTGCTGTTTTTGATTCCGTTTTCAATTTTTATATTTATTTTGTGACTCCACATGATCATGACCCTAAGAAAACATGAAAAACAATAAAAATAAGAGTTAGATAAACATTGGGTTGCCTCCCAACAAGCGCTTCTTTAATGTCAATAGCTTGACAGTGGGCTCTCATGGAGCCTCACAGATGTGCAGAGCTTTGTTGAAACTCTCCAACACCAAACTTAGAGTTTGGATATGGGAGTTCAACACCAAACTTAGAGTTTGGTCGTGGCCTCCCAACACCAAACTTAGAGTTTGACTGTGGGGGCTCTGGTTGACTCTGCTTGGAGAGAAGCTTTTTCTGCTTCCTCTCCATGGTTGCAGAGGGAGATCCTTGAGTATTGAATACAAGGGAGTTCTCATTCCATTGAAGGACTATTTCACCTCTGTCAACATCAATCACAGCTCTTGCTGTGGCCAGGAAAGGTCTTCCTAGGATGATGGATTCATCCTCTTCCTTTCCAGTATCCAGGACTATGAAATCAGTAGGTATGTAAAGGCCCTCAACCTTTACTAATACATCTTCTACTTGTCCATAAGCCTGTCTTCTTGAGCTGTCTGCCATCTCTAGTGAGATTTTAGCAGCTTGCACCCCATAGATTCCCAGTTTCTCTATTACAGAGAGGGGCATGAGGTTTATACCTGAACCAAGGTCACACAGAGCTTTAAAGATCATGGTGCCTATGGTACAAGGTAATATGAACTTTCCAGGATCCTGTCTCTTCTGAGGCAATGTCAGTTGATCCAGATCACTTAGTTCATTGATGAACAAGGGAGGTTCAACTTCCCAAGTATCAATGCCAAATAGTTTGGCATTCAGCTTCATGATTGCACCAAGAAACTTGGCAGTTTGCTCTTTAGTAACATCCTCATTCTCTTCAGAAGAGGAATACTCATCAGAGCTCATGAAGGGCATAAGGAGGTTCAATGGAATCTCTATGGTCTCGAAATGAGCCTCAGAGTCCTTTGGTTCCCCAGAGGGAAGCTCCTTATTGATCACTGGACATCCCTGGAGGTATTCCTCCTTGGGATTCACGTCCTCTCCTCTCCTCACAGGTTCGGCCATGGCGCTTATGTCAATGGCCTTGCACTCTCCTTTTGGATTCTCTTCTGTATTGCTTGGGAGAGTACTAGGAGGGATTTCAGTGATCCTTTTACTCAGCTGGCCCACTTGTGCTTCCAGATTTCTAATGGAAGATCTTGTTTCATTCATGAAACTTACAGTGGCCTTAGATAGATCAGAGACTAGATTTGCTAAATTAGAAGCATTTTGTTCAGAGTTCTCTATCTGTTGCTGAGTTGATGATGGAAAAGGCTTGCTATTGCTAAACCTGTTTCTTCCACCATTATTAAAGCCTTGTTGAGGCTTTTGATCCTTCCATGAGAAATTTGGATGATTTCTCCATGTTGAGTTATAGGTGTTTCCATAAGGTTCACCTAAGTAATTTACCTCTGCTATTGCAGGGTTCTCAGGATCATAAACTTCTTCAGAAGAAGAAGCCTCTTTAGTACTGTTGGATGCAGCTTGCATTCCATGCAGACTCTGTGAGATCATATTGACTTGCTGAGTCAATATTTTATTCTGAGCCAATATGGCATTCAGAGTATCAACTTCAAGAACTCCCTTCTTCATAGGCGTCCCATTACTCACAGGATTCCTTTCAGAAGTGTACATGAACTGGTTATTAGCAACCATGTCAATGAGTTCTTGAGCTTCTGCAGGCGTTTTCTTTAGGTGTATGGATCCACCTGCAGAAGTGTCCAGTGACATCTTTTATAGCTCAGATAAACCATCATAGAATATATCCAGGATGGTCCATTCTGAAAGCATGTCAGAAGGACACTTTTTGGTCAACTGTTTGTATCTTTCCCAAGCTTCATAGAGGGATTCACCTTCTTTCTGTCTGAAGGTTTGAACATCAGCTCTAATCTTGCTCAGCTTTTGAGGAGGAAAGTACTTGGCTAAGAAAGCCGTGACCAGCTTATCCCAAGAGTTCAGGCTGTCTTTAGGTTGAGAATCCAACCATAATCTAGCTCTGTCTCTTACAGCAAAAGGGAAAAGCATGAGCCTGTAGACTTCAGGAGCTACTCCATTAGTCTTAACAGTATCACATATCTGCAAGAATTCAGTTAAGAACTGAAAAGGATCTTCAGATGGAAGTCCATGAAACTTGCAGTTCTGCTGCATTAGAGAAACTAATTGAGGTTTCAGCTCAAAGTTGTTTGCTCCAATGGCAGGAATGGAGATGCTTCTTCCATGTAAATTGGAATTAGGTGCAGTAAAGTCACCAAGCATCTTCCTTACATTATTATTATTTTCGGCTGCCATCTCCTCTGCCTGTTCGAAAATTTCTGAAAGGTTATCCCTGAATTGTTGTATTTTAGCTTCTCTTAATTTTCTCTTCAGAGTCCTTTCAGGTTCTGGATCTACTTCCACAAGAATGTTTTGGTCCTTGCTCCTGCTCATATGACAAAGAAGAAGGCACAGAAAAATAATAATAATAATAGAGATCCTTTATACCATAGTATAGGGATCCCTTTGTGAGTGGAAGAAAAGAGGGGGAGACAAAGAATGTGATGTAAAGGAAGAAACACAACTGTACGAATGGAAGAGATGTGAGATGAGATGTTAGGATATGAATGAATAAATAGAATGAGATGGGGGAGGGATAATTTTCGAAAATTATTTTGAAAAAGAGTTAGTGATTTTTGAAAAATGGTTTTTGAAAAAATGTTAGTAATTTTTGAAAATTTTTGAAATAAAAAATAAAAGATAAAAATAATTAGTTAATTAAAAAGAAATATTTGAAAAAAGAGGGAAGATATTTTTGAAAATGAGAGAGAGAGAGTTAGTTAGGTAGTTTTGAAAAAGTTAAGAAACAAACAAAAAGTTAGTTAGTTAGTTGAAACAAATTTTGAAAAGATAGGAAGTTAGGAAGTTAGAGAAGATATTTTGAAATCAAATTTTTGAAAAAGATAAGATAAGAAGATATTTTTGAAAAGATATGATAGAAATTAGTTTTTGAAAAAGATTTGATTTTTAAAATCTCAATTAATGACTTGATTCATAAGAAATCACAAGATATGATTCTAGAACTTAAAGTTTGAATCTTTCTTAACAAGCAAGTAACCAACTTCAAATTTTTGAATCAAAACATTAATTGATTATGTTATTTTCGAAAATTTGATATAAAAATAAGAAAAAGATTTTTGAAAAATATTTTTAGAATTTTCGAAAATAACTAAGAAATTTTGAAAAAGATTTGATTTTTGAAAAAGATAAGATTTTCAAATTGAAAATTTGATTTGACTCATAAGAAACAACTTGATTTTAAAAATTTTTGAAAAAGTCAACTCAAATTTTCGAATTTGATGAGAGAAAAGAGGAAGATTTTTTTTGATTTTTTGAATTTTTATGAAAAACATGAAAATTATGCAATGCATGAAAATTTTAGATCAAAACAATGAATGCATGCAAGAATGCTAAGAATGTCAAGATGAACACCAAGAACACTATGAATGTCAAGATGAACACCAAGAACATATTTTTGAAAAATTTTAATGCAAAGAAAACATGTAAGACACCAAACTTAGAATTCTTTAATGCTTAGACACTAAGAATTTAAGAATGCATATGAAAAACAATAAAAGACACAAAACAAAAAATCATCAAGATCAAACAAGAAGACTTACCAAGAACAACTTGAAGATCATGAAGAACACTATTAATGCATGATATTTTCGAAAAAATGCAAGATGCATATGCAATTGACACCAAACTTATAACATGACTCAAGACTCAAACAAGAAACACAAAAATATTTTTGATTTTTATGATTTTCTAATTTTTCTGGATTTTTATTTTATATTTTTCGAAAAATTATTTAGAAAAAGGAAAAATAAGGATTCCAAAATTTTTAATATGAATTCCAGGAATCTTGCCATGTTAGTCTTAAAGCTCCAATCAAAGGGTCTGGCATGGCTTAACAGCCAGCCAAGCTTTAACATATAATTACATGGGCTGGAGTGATTAGTTGAATACCAATCCCAAAGTAGTTTGGGTATGGCTTTACAGCCAGATATGATTCAACATATTTCATGAAACACTAGAATTCATTCTTAAAAATTTTGAAGCCATAGAATAATTTATTTTTGAAAACATTTTTTTTTTTAAAACTTTTTTTTTTTCGAAAACAAAGAAGAATTTTTGAAAGATTTTTGAAAAATTTTTGAAAACAAAACAAAAAGAAAATTACCTAATCTGAGCAACAAGATGAACCGTCAGTTGTCCAAACTCGAACAATCCCCGACAACGGCGCCAAAAACTTGGTGCACGAAATTGTGATCTCTGGTAATGGATTCTTAGGCCAGATACTCTGATCTAGTTTTATTGTCTGTCACAACTTCGATACAACTAACCAGCAAGTGCACTGGGTCGTCCAAGTAATACCTTACGTGAGTAAGGGTCGAATCCCACGGAGATTGTTGGTATGAAGCAAGCTATGGTCACCTTGTAAATCTCAGTCAGGCGGATATAAAATAATTATGGAGTTTTCGAATAATAAATAATAAAATAGGGATAGAAATACTTATGTAAGTCATTGGTAGGAATTTTAGACAAGCGAATGGAGATGTTTTCGTTCCTCTGAACCTCTGCTTTCCTGCTATCTTCATCCAATCAGTCTTACTCCTTTCCATGGCTGGCTTTATGCAAGGGCATCACCGTTGTCAGTGGCTACATCCCCTCCTCTCAGTGAATAATATGCTCACGCACCCTGTCACGGCACGGCTATTCATCTGTCGGTTCCCGATCATGCTGGAATAGGATTCACCCTCCTTTTGCGTCTGTCACTAACGCCCAGCACTCGCGAGTTTGAAGCTCGTCACAGTCATTCAATCATTGAATCCTACTCAGAATACCACAGACAAGGTTTAGACCTTCCGGATTCTCTTGAATGCCGCCATCATTCTAGCTTACGCCATGAAGATTCTGGTTAGGAGATCTAAGAGATACTCATTCTAGCTTATTTCATGTAGAACAGAAGTGTTTGTCAGGCACGCGTTCATAAGGGAGAATGGTGATGAGCGTCACACATAATCATCACCTTCATCACGTTCTTGGGTGCGAATGGATATCTTAGAAGCGAAATAAGAAGAATTGAATAGAAAACAATAGTACTTTGCATTAATCTTTGAGGAACAGCAGAGCTCCACACCTTAATCTATGGAGTGTAGAAACTCTACCGTATGAAAATACATAAGTGAAGGTCCAGGCATGGCCGAGATGGCCAGCCCCCAAAACGTGATCAAAGGATCATAAGGTAATCCAAAGATGCCTAATACAATAGTAAGAGGTCCTATTTATAATAAACTAGCTACTAGGGTTTACATGAGTAAGTATTTGATGTATAAATCCACTTCCGGGGCCCACTTGGTGTGTGTTTGGGCTGAGCTTAAGTGTTGCACGTGCAGAGGCCATTTGTGGAGTTGAACGCCAGTTTCTGTGCCAGTTTGGGCGTTCAACTCTGGTTTTGGATCCTTTTCTGGCGCTGGACGCCAGATTTGGGCAGAAGGCTGGCGTTGAACGCCAGTTTACATCGTCAATTCTTGGCCAAAGTATGGATTATTATATATTGCTGGAAAGCCCTGGATGTCTACTTTCCAACGCAATTGGAAGCGCGCCATTTCGAGTTCTGTAGCTCCAGAAAATCCACTTTGAGTGCAGGGAGGTCAGAATCCAACAGCATCAGCAGTCCTTCTTCAACCTCTGAATCTGATTTTTGCTCAAGTCCCTCAATTTCAGCCAGAAAATACCTGAAATCATAGAAAAACACACAATCTCATAGTAAAGTCCAGAAATGTGAATTTAACATAAAAACTAATGAAAACATCCCTAAAAGTAACTAGATCTTAATAAAAACATACTAAAAACAATGCCAAAAAGCGTATAAATTATCCGCTCATCACAACACCAAACTTAAATTGTTGCTTGTCCCCAAGCAACTTAAAATCAAATAGGATAAAAAGAAGAGAATATACTACAAATTCAAAACTATCAATGAAACAGAGCTTCAATCATATGAGCGGGACTTATAGCTTTTTGCCTCTTGAATAGTTTTGGCATCTCACTTTATCCATTGAAGTTTAGAATGATTGGCATCTTTAGGGACTTCAGATTTCGAATAGTGTTATTGACTCTCCTAGTTCAGTATGATGATTCTTGAACACAGCTTCTTTATGAGTCTTGGCTGTGGCCCTAAGCACTTTGTTTTCCAGTATTACCACCGGATACATAAATGCCACAGACACATAATTGGGTGAACCTTTTCAGATTGTGACTTAGCCTTGCTAAAGTCCCCAATTAGAGGTGTCCAGGGTTCTTAAGCACACTCTTCTTTTGCTTTGGACCTTGACTTTAACCGCTCAGTCTCAAGTTTTCACTTGACACCTACACGCCACAAGCACATGGTTAGGGACAGCTTGGTTTAGCCGCTTAGACCAGGATTTTATTCCTTTAGGCCCTCCTATCCACTGATGCTCAAAGCCTTGGGATCCTTTTTATTTGCCCTTGCCTTTTGGTCAGAATCCAACAGCATCAGCAGTCCTTCTTCAACCTCTGAATCTGATTTTTGCTCAAGTCCCTCAATTTCAGCCAGAAAATACCTGAAATCACAGAAAAACACACAATCTCATAGTAAAGTCCAGAAATGTGAATTTAACATAAAAACTAATGAAAACATCCCTAAAAGTAACTAGATCCTACTAAAAACATACTAAAAACAATGCCAAAAAGCGTATAAATTATCCGCTCATCACTAACCCACCCCCCAACTCCCTCACCGTAACTCCCACCCCTCACCCCCCCTCACCCCCTCACTGTAACCCCCCACCCCTCTCACCCCCTTCTTCATCACCACTAACCCAGTAACCCCCAATTCCCTTCTTCATCACCAAACCTCTTACCCCCTTTCTTCATCACCAAGCCTCTTTCTCTCTCCCTCTCTCCCCAAGACTCTAACTCTCCCTCATCATTTACCCCTAACCACAAAATAAATAAAAAATTCAACAACAACATCAATCACAAAATAATCACAAAATTAGCAATAATCCATCATCAATCATGTATATGTTCTTTAAAAATTAAAAAAATAAAAAAGAAAAATAGGAAGAACAAAGAACAGAGAAAGAGGAGGAAGCCTTGGCCAATCTTCTTCTACTCTTCACCATTACCTCTTCCCTTTCGCACCTCCTCACTCTCCCTTTCCTCACCACCATCACCACTGCCACCATAGCCAAATCATCATCATGTAATTACTATAATTAGAAGCAATTACTAATTTACTATAATCAGAATCAGTATCACCAATAATAAATTAACAACAACAATTGTGAAGGGTGAATCAACAATGGTGAAGCAACAACAAAAATAAAAATAGAAACAGAAGTAGAAGTAGAAGCAGAAGGCAGAAAGCAAAAGCAGAAAAGTAGAGGCAGCGGCGGAGGGTCGGGAGCTGGACGGCAGCGACAGTGCCTCCATGCAAGCTTGCGACGGCTGGTGGCTGCGGGTTGGACGCAGGGGCGGCGGCGGGTGCACCTCTGAGGTAGCCCAAACGACAGCATGAGGGGGTGGGGGGTTACGGTGAGGGGGTGATGGAGTGGGGTGAGGGGTGGGAGTTACGGTGAGGGGGTGAGGGAGTGGGAACTGATGATGATGATGATGATGATGATGATGATGATGATGATGATGATGATGGGATGGGATTTAGGGTGGAGAGTCAGAGAGTAGGAGGAAGGGAAATTGGGGGTGGGTTTGGGGTGGGGGGGAGAGACGAAGAGATGCTGGGTGTGGGTAGGGTGGGATTTTATTTTTTTTAATATTATTTTTATTAATAGTTAAGGGTAATTTGGTCAAAAAAATAGAAAAGGACGATTTTATAATGTTTTGTAACGTTGAAGATGATTTTAATAACAAAAAAAAGATTAAGGACGAAATTGATTTTGACCCCAGACCTTGGGGACGAAAAAATTACTTATCCCAAATAAGAACATACTACATAACTCTACGAATACAAGGAACCATTAAGTAAACCACTTGGCAATTATTTTCTCACATGCAATCTCATGAAGAGCTCGTCGTTTTTCACTCATTGTAGTGAGGGGTGGCAACATGTACCCTACCCGCGAGTACCCAACCCGACCCCACCCGGTCGGGTAGGGTTGCCAACCCGATCCGCAGTGGGTAGGGTAGGGTGCGGGTAGGGTTCTCGTGCGGGTCGGGTAGGGTGCGGGTTGAGTCTCAACCTTACCCGACCAACCCGCACTCTATATATGCATATGTTATATACTTATATAAAAATATGTTTTAAGTGGATGTTGAACCAAAGACCTCTCATTAAATGCAAAAAATCCATAGTCATTAAAAGAAGAAGATCATTAATTGATAATTTAATAAACTTTTTTTACATAAAAGTCATTTCTATTTTAAATTATCATCAAGTTATATAATAATGTTGTTTCTTTTTTTGTAACCCGTGGGTAGGGTCGGGTACCCACGGATTAAGAGCGGGTAGGGTTAGGGTTGAGATATTCTCAACCCGCAGGTAGGGTAGGGTTGGGTTTATATAAAAATCTCAACCCGCGGGTAGGGTTAGGGTTGGCTCCAAACCCTACCCTACCCTACCCATTGCCACCCCTCGTGTCAGCATTAAGTATTTGCATATCCATTTCCTTTTTCCTTTCCTTGGTCATCCTTTCCATTTTTCTTTCTTTTGCATTTAACTCTAAGTTTTTAATTCTTGTTCTTTCATTGCCGCTTGAATTTGTAACTCATTCTCTTTGATTGTCATAATCTTTGCTCTATGTTCCCTCTCCTCTTCTCTTTCTTTTTCCCTATCCATTAGTTCATTTTCTCTAACATTCTTAATATCTTCCATGAGAAATAACTTTTTAACTATCGATGATTTCTTTTCGCTAAAATCTTCAGACATTTGTACTTTTCCCTTACCTTTTCGCTTGCTCTTCTTTGATCCTTGTGGGCGAACGGGAGAGTCCACACCAGGTTCGTCAGCCAACTGTGTTTCTGGGTTTGATGAGGATGGGTATGCTCCAGTTGCACTAACCTTGGTTCTCTTTGAACCGCCACTCTGTGTAGGTAGTTGGCTTCTCTATTTTTGCTCCAACCGAAGCATGTTCCAATGCCTCTCAAAAGTGAATTTTTTACCATAATTTGTGGAATAAAGTTTATAGGCAAACTCCTTTATATCATCAGCGTTCGTACCACTCCTTATGTTTCGACTAGCTTGATCGTAGCAACTAGCAAATTGTGCAACAGTCTTGTTGATCTTATACCATCGTTTCTTACATGCAACTACCCCCCTTGTCATGTCGGAGCAAAATTCTACACAGTAGCTATGAATTCGACTCCAAAATATTTCTCCCTTTTGATCGGTACCAACTATAGGGTCAGTTGAAATATTTAACCATGCACTGATCAGCATCTCATCCTCTTTTCACTGCCAGTGTTGAATACGATCTTGCCTCCGATCTTCAATATCATCATCATTGAGGTCGATAACATCTAATCCACGAGGGTTGGCAAAATATGAATATTGCGAATTTGGACTAGATTGTATAGGAGTCTGAGAGGATGGGTTAGAAGAGCCACCAACACCAGATGAGTTATTTCTTGATGCACTAAATTGAGTTGGAAACGGCAAGGAAGTTGGACTAACATTTCTAATAGAGGGGTTAAATATTGAAGAAAATGGAAAATGTGGTGTTTGTGAATTTTGATTTTGCGGTTGGAATATAGGAAATTGATTATTATAAGGAGCTTAAAAATTGAAATTAGAAAGATTTTGTGTATTTGGATTTTGAAATGTATTCGATAGTGTGAAGTTTTGATTTGGAACTTGAGAGTTTGAGGTTTGAGATGGTTGGGTATTTGGAATTTGAGAAAATTTTTGTAAGTAATTGAAGAAAGAGTTGAGTTGGTTTGGATCCATTTTTTCGAACAAAAAATAATATTACCAGAGCTTTGATTTCGTAAACTTGGAAGAAGATGAAGAAGAGTAGTAGAAAGTGTGAGAATAGAAGTGTATCTAACTGGTATATATAGAGTAACAAAATATTAATTTATTAATAATAACAGTAACATAATAACGGCTAGTTTCCAACGGCTAATTTTGCAACGGCTAGTTTTACAACGGCTAATTTAATATAATAATATAAATAATATTCAATATTAATTATGACATAAATAATTAATATAAATTATTAATTAAATAAAATTAATTATTTAATCTAATTAATTATTATAATTATTAATAAATTAATTATAATTTAATTATTATAATTATTACTAAATTAATTATTATTTAATTATTTAATATAATTATTTATTTAAATAATAACTTGCCAAATGACAAGTTATTATTCGTTACTCCCAGTTCCTATTAAGAGGGACTTTGTTCCATCAGTCCTTGTGCAAGGACCAATTCCATTTTACTCCAACGGATAGGAACTCATTTGTGTCAGAAAAAGTTAGCAAGGCACTCACCGTTGGAGATGGTCTAATGGTTAGTCTGCTTCGGATAAACTCAACTGATTTATCTTTATATTTATTTTTAGGAAAAGTCTAGGGGACCAGCAATTTTATTGCATTTTGGCCAGCATGTAACCAGAGAAAGGTGAGTCATTGGATGAAATCTCACACCAATCTCACACCATCAAATCATCATTGATGGCTAGTTGATGGCTACCAATCACAAATGTTGCTGCCCCCTAGCATTGCTCTTATTTTTATAATAATAGTAATAGTAATATAAATACAAATAAAAAAAAATTTTGCTACGTGACTTTTACATATTGAGTTTTGAGATTATTTGCTTAGATGTCGTGGTTAAAAAATTTTGAAAATTTATTTATAAATTAATAAATTATTTGGTTAAATTGTTAGATAACAATAAGAATTTAGTTTTTAAATTTATTAGTAAAGTAGTTAGATATTTAAATTTTAATATTATTGAACTAATTTAAAAAAATTAATAAATTATTTAGTTAGATTATTAAATATCAATAAAGATTTAGTTTTCAAATTTATTAACAAGGTAGTTAGATATTTAAATCTTACTATTATTAAACTAATTTAAACAAAATTATTTATAAATTATTTTAAAATTAGAACGATTGTTTAATAATGAAATCAATAATTTAAAAACAATAACAAAACAATAAAAAACAAGCTCGAAAACAAAGTAATAAGAGCTTAAATTTGGAAATAGAAACAGAACATCTTTTTAAAACAAAATAATAAAAAATTAAATTTAAAAGTAAGTTATAAATAACAATTTAAAAGTTTACGTGTGTGAATGAATAATAATAAATCCTTGTACTTTATGTTTTAAATTTATTTGCTTCATCCCTAAATTTAAATCGAATTCTAAATTTAAATAAAAAATTTAAATCAAAGTCAATAAGGTTTTAGAAAATCTTACCTATGAGTTATCTATAAAATACGAATTAAAGATGCATATCATAATACCTCCTTTACTTAGTCCAATCAATTACTTATTTAAAATTTTTATTTCTTTTTTTTTAATAGCAGTTAGTATTCACAAAGTTACTGAAGATGAATTAAAGATGCACATCACAACACTTTCTTTAGTCCAATCAATTATTTATTTAAAATTTTTATTTCTTTTTCCAATAACAGTTGGTATTCACAAAGTTACTCAGATCAATTATAATTAAGAACTTGTGTGTTTATGCGAGTAATAAAGTTATAGACACTATAAAATTACAAAAATTCTTTGCTACTATACTCAATTGAGATAATTTAACTTGATAAAAATATAAATTTTCTGTCGTTTTTTAAATTAATATTAAATTTGTAAAACTAATTCTTCTCTAAAATATTTTAATCGTCTGATCTAACAAAAATTAAACATTATTTGTATAACTTTTACATTTCATTCGTGTGCCAAATTATTTCTCTTTATAACATATTGCTTCAATTTATAAGAAAAAATTGAAAGAAATGTACATGTATATAGCCGTAATTAACAATATATATTTCATAATCATTTACGTAATTGCTAGCATTTAACCGTTTACTATATATACCACATTTTGTTTAACTTTGTAAAGTAAAGTTAATTATTGAAATTAATATTAACGTTTTTTTAAGTCTTTATATTTAAAGGTTGATATGAATGTGTTTATTTACCATTTTTAAATTGTTTTTTGATTTCGAATTAATATTAAATATTTCTTAAGTTAATCAATTTTAAAGTTTTCTTAACTTTCTAAATTAATATTAAATATTTAAAATGTGTTTATTTATTTTTTTAATTGTTCTTTGATTTTTGTTTGTCGATTTTAAAGAGAAAAAATACATACTTCAATTAAGATAATTCTTGTATTTCGGTTGTGAATTTGCTGAGAGAAAAAATAGCCTATCAAATCATATATTTTAGTGTTAGGCGCAACATAAGTAACTTTAAGACTAGTATTAAGGATAGAGAGTAATAGTGTACAAGAGCTGTGTGTAAAACTGCATTGTTGTCTTTCTTTGTATTGTTGTCTTTCTCAATTAGTGACTAGTGTCCTTCTTGATAAGTATTGAGCTTTAATAGTCACTAGCCATGTATATATATATATAGCAAACTTGGCTTAGCAAGTGTGTAATTCCAAAAATGAAATGAAACTTGATTACACTCTCATTACAAGTCTTTTCTTTCCAAACCTATCACTGCTCTTTCTCAGAGAGCTGAGCTTACTATGTTCTTTTTTTTCTTATCTTTCTCTGAATCTTTTATGGTATCAAGAGCCTATTGCTTAGTTTCAGCTCTACAATGGAAATCATCCTTTCTGATTCAACAAAGAAGACCTTCTCCCCAATTGCTGAAAAACTAAATGAAGATAACTATTCTACATGGAGGTACCTTGCAATTCTCACTATTGAGAGTCTTGGTCTTGAAAGTCATCTCGATCCCTCCAAGATCCCTGAGCAGTTTACAACTGATGCTACCAAGAAAACAAGAACAGAATCTGAAGAATACAAAACCTGGCGCCAGAGAGATAGAACCCTCACAACGTGGCTCGTTGCTTCCATGACTAATTGCTTCAAGAACAAAGTGATTCACCTCTCAAGATTTTCTGAAATATGGGCAAAGATTGATGATTACTTTCAGGCAGCCTCTTCTGCTCGTGTTCAAAGTCTCAAGAGTCAATTGAGATTGTGCAAGAAAACAGGTTCCGCTGCTGATTACTTGTCCAAAATTAGAAGAATTGTTGATGCTCTATTTGCTGTGGGATATGAAGTGCCAGAAGATGATCATCTTCAGGCTATTATTGAGGGTCTTTCTGAAGAATATACAGTGTATATTTCTTCTGTAACAGCAAAGAGAGGATCTTTTAGGATTGTAGAGGCTGAAGCATTTTTGCTTTCCCATGAAGAAATGCTTGAACGCTTCAAGAAACCAACCTCTGGTATGCCTATAGCCCATTATGTGCAGAACCCTTCTCCAAATTTCGATCCCAACAGAGGTAATACTTTTAGAAGAGGACGTGGAGGCAGAAATAATAGAGGAGGAGGCAGATTTGGATACAACAACAATAACACAAGAATGCAGTGTCAACTATGTGGAAGGATGGGTCATGTGGTATGGAACTGCTATCATAGATTTGATCAGTCTTTCAACCCTAATTCTGGAAACCCTAACTCATCTTCTCAGCCTCCCTACCTTAATGCTCAACCTCCACCACCCCCTTCCAGTTTCCATCAACCAACTGCATATCTCACAGGCTCTTCCTCCTCCATAAGTGATGCTGCCTGGCTTGCAGATTCTGGTGCGAGCCATCACTTGACCCCTGATCCATCCAATATGCTAACTTCCACTACGAGCAACAATGACTCCGATCAAGTGTATGTAGGTAATGGGTCAGGTATTGCCATTCAAAACTATGGTTCTTCAATTTTGCATGATCCATATGCTAATGTAACTTTTCGATTATAAAATTTACTCCATGTACCCCAAATTTCCCAAAATCTGCTTAGCGTTTCTAGGTTTGCAGCTGATAATGGTGTCTTTTTTGAATTCTGGCCTGATTTCTGCTTTATTCGTGATCAGGCTACCAGGGAATTTCTCCTACAGGGCATAGCTAGGAATGGGATCTATTCCTTTCACAATCTCAGAGTTCCTAGGCATGCTTCTGAGAAATCTGCTTTGTCTTACAACTCTACCTATTCTCATAAACCTTTTAGTAATAATCATCCTTATATTTCAATACAATGTAATTCAGATAGGATTAGCAATCAAGAAACCAATCCTCCTAATTTTTGTGCTTTTAACAGTTCTTGTAATCAGAATAGTAATAATACAATCTTGTGGCATAAAAGACTTGGCCACTGTGCAATGAAAACAGTTCATATAGTAATGAATCAATGTTCTATTCCTATCTCTAATTCTGGATCATCTTTACAATATATGTGTGAAATTTGTCCATTGGCTAAAATGCATAGACTTCACTTTAATGAAACTCAAACTACATATCATCAACCATTAGAATGTGTTTTTGCTGATCTTTGGGGACCTGCCCCGGTTAATTCCAGAAATGGATTTAGATACTATGCATGCTTTGTTGATGGTTTTTCTAAATTTACAGTTATCTTCTTACTTGAAAATAAATCTCAATCTTTACTAGCTTTTCAAAACTATAAAAGACTTATGGAAAAACAGACAGGACATCAGATTAAGGCTTTACAAACTGATAAAGGAGGTGAATTTTTATCCACAGCATTTGTTGATTTTCTTAACACTCAGGGCATTCATCATAGACAGTCGTGTCCCTACACACATCACCAACAAGGAAGTGTGGAAAGGAAACACAGACATATCACAGAAATAGGACTGTCCCTTCTTGCTTCTGCATCTCTTCCCTTCCAATTTTGGGAAGATGCATTTGTAACCTCTGTCTATATCATAAATAGATTGCCTACACAAGTTTTAGACAATAAGAGTCCTTATGAAATTTTATTCCATCAAAAACCAGATTTTGCCTTCTTTAAAGTTTTTGGATGTGCTTGTTTTCCTTATTTAAGACCTTATAATAGACATAAATTTGATTATAAGTCTGACTTATGCCTCTTTCTTGGATATGATTCTACCCACAAAGGTTACAAATGTATGAATAAGAATGGTAAGATATATCTTGCAAGACATGTAACTTTTATTGAGAATTTGTTTCCTTATCAATCTATGTTTTGTGATTCCTCAATTCAATCTGCTATAGAGACTGTTGCAGATACTGCAGAATTGACAAAATTTGTAATTGATCATCCTTCATCACTTCCACTCTCTACACAGCAACCTTCTCCAACTTCTCATCTTCCATTGGCATCACCTAATCCTTCCACTACTCTTGCTCAGCTTGCCCCTCAACCCTTACCAACTCAAACTCCATCACACCATCCCACACCCATTTCTATCACTGACCCTGAGACAAATTTACCTCCCATTACACCTTTAAATACTCATTCTATGATCACCAGATCAAAGGCAGGCATCCGTAAACCTAAGGCATTTGTCACACAAATCACTGACCTTATACACCATACCCCAACTACTGTCAATCAAGCCCTTAACTGTCCATATTGAAAACAGGCAATGGATGCAGAGATACAAGCATTACAGCGATGTCAGACTTGGATTCTCACTGAACCACCACTAAACTCAACCATTATAGGAAGCAAATGGGTCTTTGCTATCAAAAAGAATCAAAATAGTGAGATACTCAGGTATAAAGTAAGGTTGGTAGGTAAAGGTTTTCATCAAAAGGAGGGGATAGACTACGAGCAAATCTATTCCCCAGTTATTAGACCAACCACAGTGAGAGTTATTCTAACTATTGCAATTTCCTTAGGTTGGCCATTAAGACAATTTGACTTTGATAATGCTTTTTTGAATGGCAGATTGGAAGAGAATGTCTTTATGGCCCAACCACAAGGATATGTTAGTACCAATAGTCATTTAGTTTGCAAACTAAATAAAGCAATCTATGGCTTGAAACAAGCTCCTAGAGCTTGGTTCAAGACATTAGAAGATACCTTGTTCCAATTTGGTTTTAAGAATACAAAATCAGACATTTCATTGTTCATCAAACATAATCAGTCACATGTAATCTATTTATTAGTATATGTAGATGACATTATTGTAACGGGCAATAATTCAAAAGAAATTGAACTATTGATATCTCAATTGAATAGAGTTTTTCTGCTGAAAGATCTTGGCAAGTTTAACTATTTCTTAGGCTTAGAGGCAACTTATCTCCCTCATGGTGACATGATGCTCTCTCAGGCCAGATACACAAGAGAGTTGCTTCTAAAGGCAGGAATGCAGAATTCTAAACCATTACCTACACCAATGGCTACATATGTCAAACTCTTCTCCAATGATTCAGAACCGTTTGAAAATCTAACACAATATAGGTCTATAGTGAGTGCACTGCAGTATCTCACTATGACAAGGCCTGATATCACATTTGCTGTTAATTGTGTGTCCCAATTTGTGCACGGTCCAACTTTGCTACATTGGAAAAGTGTAAAAAGGATCCTCAGATACTTGCAAGGTACGTTGGATCATGGGATTGTGTTCACGAAAGCCGCTGATCTTCAAATTTTCTCGTTTGTAGATGCAGATTGGGGAGGGAATTTGGAGGATAGAAAGTCTATCTCTGGATTCTGTTTATATCTTGGGAACAACCCTATATCTTGGAAGAGCAACAAACAAACTAAAGTGAGTAGAAGTAGCACAGAGGCAGAATACAGGGCTATGTGTGCAGCTCAAACAAAAATTATGTCCATACAACAGCTTCTACAAGAGCTTCGGATACCTCAAACCATGGTGCCTACTATCTACTGTGATAATCAGAGTGCGTGTCTTCTTGCTGCAAATCCTATACTTCATAGCAGATGTAAGCATCTGGAGCTAGATCTGCATTTTCTAAGGGACCTAGTTAACCAGAAATCTCTTTATATTGTGCATATTCCCTCTTCTGATCAGATTGCAGATTGCTTAACAAAACCACTGTCACAACACCTATTTAATAGGTATAAGCGCAAACTGAGAGTATTTCAGAACCCATACCTCAGTTTGAGGGGGGATATTAAGGATAGAGAGTAATAGTGTACAAGAGCTGTGTGTAAAACTGCATTGTTGTCTTTCTTTGTATTGCTGTCTTTCTCAATTAGTGACTAGTGTCCTTCTTGATAAGTATTGAGCTTTAATAGTCACTAGCCATGTGTATATATATAGCAAACTTGGCTTAGCAAGTGTGTAATTCCAAAAATGAAATGAAACTTGATTACACTCTTATTACAAGTCTTTTCTTTCCAAACCTATCACTGCTCTTTCTCAGAGAGCTGAGCTTACTATGTTCTTTTTTTTCTTCTCTTTCTCTGAATCTTTTAACTAGTACCATGAGTATGTAATGATGAATTTAAAACAACTTATCGACGTGTATAAATTTTTGGAATAATCAAGTATCTCATAATATGGATTTAGTTATGTGAGTTTTGACACGTTCAATATTCCTAGATTCGATTACATCTATTTGAATTGGTCAGTAAATTTATTATTTTAGAAAAATTAAATTTAATGATAAATTTATTTATTTCATCGATTTTAATCTTTTTATCTTAATCTATTTTTTAAATGTTATTGAAAATTTTGTTAGAATTGAAAGTGAGAAGATTCTCAAAAAGGATCACTAAGTCTACTAAGTACGTCGTTATTAAATTGTAAGTAGACGATGAAAAATTAATTCTTTTTTAATTCTTTAGCTGTAAATTTAAACATTTTATTTTCAGTGATTAAATTTGTTTTTTTAATTGGTCTTTATAAAATTAATTAATTTGGACAATGAATAGTACTCCAAAAGTACTTGAAATTTAATTGTTCTTTTTATGTGAGCTTTTACTCTTTGTGCAATAAATTAAATTATTTTATGAAAGATTGTTTTACAAATTTTTTGTATGGTACAAAGATGTTTTTGAATCTTAAATATAAAAATATCGTCTAATTTAAAGATAGATATGTATTTTTTTTTAATTCTTAAGTTTAAACTTATGTGTGTTATCTAATGTATTTTTTTTTTATTTATTTAGCTTTGTAAGATTTAAAAGACTTGAATCTAAGAGTAATATTGGCAAAATTTTAAATAAGCCTGCATTTTTACAAATTTATGAAGGCATCTAATGAGCAATTAAATACGGTAATTTTCTTAACTGAAATTTTCTTAATGTGAATACAACAATCTATCTATACTTTTACAAAAATGTCTAAGTGTTTAAATTGTGGCCGTTTTCTTTTATCCATAACTCCAATGCTTTTTACTTATTTTTTTAAGTTAAAGTCTAATTACAGTAGATTAAATATTAAATAGTTCCATATTTAATTTTTTATACTATTTTTTTTTTGCTAAGCATATACTGAATTAAGTTTGGTGTCATTGATAACTATGACTGTATGTTTTGTAGTCTTTGATAAGGAGGCAAAATAAGTTTTAGAAAAAAGTTGTGTAGAGATACTTAATCCACTTCTATTGATAAGTTACAATTAATATTTATTTTTAAAAATATTAGTAGAAGTATTTTTAATAATAATTTTTATATTTTTTTATTATTAATATATTAAATGATACCGTGTAAAAAAGAGATTTATGTGACACGTAAATTTTTTCACAACCTAATTGACAAGACCTTTTTTTTATTATTGAAGTCTAAATATCTGATAATCTGTACTTTTCATCTTATAGAGTTAGATGATGACTCATGATGTAGACTCACCCTATTCTAACTATGGGTGCACTTATAATTATAATTTCTATTAAAAATTAAATAACTTTTTAATTCTTTGGTCATTGATAATATCTAATTTATCTAAAATAATTAATAATTAATTATAATATTAGGATATTGATAATTTGCTTTCAACATCAAAATCATCGTCAATCATTGAAATGAAGGAAGTAAAAGGTACAAAGATAGTTATTCAAAAAAATGAGTTTTTTTTTTTTGTTTTTTAAAGTTAAAGCCTAATTTTATTAAAAAAAATTATTGAGTTAAAATAAAATATGAGAAGAATGTCTTTAATTTAACATAGTGTTTTGTACAAAATTTATTACTTGAATGTTTTCAATGAAGTTGCAAAAAATGGTAAATCCAAAGTATTGAAAAATGCTATTACACCAAGTCACCAACCAAACAAATATAGTGGGAGCCAGAAGATTTGGGAGCGGAAGTAGATACCTCAACTTGCAAGATGATCAAAATTGAAAATAAAAATTGAGAATTTGAATGCACATGTTATAGAATTCATTTTTAGAGTCTATCTAATAGAATAATACCAAATATATGTTTATTTTAGTGGAAACAATATTTTTTCTTAAGTTTCTATTTTTTTTATGTTTGAAATTTAAAATTTTTTTTATAATATAAGTTAAAGTTATTTGATTATTTGTTGTGATTTTATTTCCAATTCATACGGTTGATATTTTGTTAATTTCTAATTTAGTATTTAATATCATAAAATTTTAAATTTTTAATATGAATTATTATTGTTGCTACAGTTAAGTTGGTTGTTAATTTTTAATGTGATAACTAATTCTAATTTCTAATCGCTAATTAAAGTACTGTGTTTAAAATTTAAATTATTTTTTTAAATTTTTATGTAAGCAAATATATTTAAAAGTATTTTTTAAAAATTTATATAATTTATAAGTAAATGTGTTAACTACAAAAGATTATATTGAATTGAATGAAATTACTTATTTTGTAAGAATGTAAGGTTATTTATGCTATTTAAAAGAAAATTTTAATTTGATATTTTTTTATATTTAATTTTATTTCTAATGTTCGTTCCTAAAAAATTGAAATAATTTAGTAGGTCAAAACAATTTAAATTTATTTTTCTAAATAATTTATAAGGTTATTAATTTTTAAATTGTAGTTAATTTTATTTATTTTTATCAGTAAATAATAAGATTGATATAATTTATGACGAAACTAAAAAAAATTCCTAATTTAATAATTTTCCTAACTTTCAATATGCTTGTTATTCCATGAGACTAATGTATGATGATAGAAAATTCATTACAGCTATTAATGAGGTTATTGAATTTGTATCTGGTCATCAATTAAAAAAACTATTTGTAATGCTATTGATATTTAATAGCGTTGACAAACCATATCGTGTTGAAATGAAGTTTAGACATTATTGACTGACGGGATACTATATGAGAGGAGAAGAATATTGAAAAATCAATGTATTTAATTATGTCTTATTTTTTATATTAAGATTGTATTTTTTTAATTTTATTTTTATTAATAATAGTATATTAGTATTAATTGGTTTTATTTGGAATTACTTATTAAATATTTCATAAAATCGTCATGTGTTTTTGCTAGAATTAAATATGATTGATGACGAATGAAAAAATCTCTGACTTATTGAGATTGAGAAGATACTCAATAGCAATGCGAGATCTTTAAGAGACTATCAATTAATGTCATATCCTGAACGGTCTAATATTCATCTTTTTCAGAATAAGCTAATAGAAGAGGAGTCAAGATATGACACAAATGAGTTTACTCATACAAACTTATATATAGAACAAAAACTGACTCACGAACAAATGTTAATATTCAATAAGATACTCAATGCTATTATTATAGACTCTAGTGGTTTTTACTTCTTTTATGAGCATGGTGAGTGTGGTGAGACATTTATTTGGAGTGGACTTTCTTTTGCCATTCGATCTAGAAGAAAGATTGTTTTAAATGTCACATTAAATGAAATTATGTCTTTACTCCTACCTGGTGGCAGAACGACTCATTATAGATTTTTAATCCCCGTTACAATTACTGATGAATTATGAATCTACTTGCAACATCAAGCATGACAGTTTAAAGGTTGAGTCGCTTATCCGAAGTAGCTTAATAGTTTGGGATGAAGCTCCAATGCTCAATAAAAATGTGCTTTGAAGCACTTGATCGGACACTCAGAGATCTTTGTCAATTACCAATCAACATAAGACACATAAACCATTTGGTGGTAAGGTTGTAGTTCTAGCAGGTGATTTTAGGCAGATACTTCCGATGATTTTAGGGGTGTTAAAATTCTCCGAAGCGCGGAAACTTTCCCGAATGGGGATCTGAAGGCGGAGAATTTTTCCTGTGGGATAGGAATGGGGAGTAAAATCCTCCCGAGACAGGTGCCGGGACCCGGGCGGAGATCCCCGTCCCGTCCCCGATAATTTTTCAAATTTTTTAATTTACTTAAATACCTTTACTTTATTTCTAATATAGGGGCTTTTTAGTAATTTTACCTATTGAAAAATCCTAACCCTACCTTATTGAATGTCTTCCCTTCTTTCTTACTGCTCCACACCACTTTGTTACTGCGTCGTCCCCAAGCCCCAACTCTCCAGTCCCAAAAGTTCAAAACTCCCATAGCACTATACCCCCTCGCCAGTCGGCACTCGCCACTCGCCACCCAACCTTCCTCCAGCTCAGTGCTTACCATTACCGCGCCGTCACCCTCACAACTTCACCGCATCGTTCTCTCTCTTCAATGGTGGCGTCCGCAAACCCTTATTTATTGTAGTGGTGACGTCCTTTTCCTCTCCACTCCTGCGTCTGCTTGATTGCGTCCATTCTCTTCACTGCCGCCGCGTCCATTTTTCCCTTTCTGTCGTCGCAACTCACTGTTTCGCCATCTCGTCGTTGCTCGTCGTTTATTGGAGAGCATCGCTACTGACGCTGCAGCCACGGTTGCCCGGCCCCTTCCTCCTCTCCATCCACTTGACTTCAGTTTTGATTTTCTCTCCTTTTATGTATCTGAAGCAATTAGACATATAGGGTTTATAATTATGAAATAGTTAGGGTTTGATTTTCTGTGATTCTGAGTTGCTGAATTTGTTTACTAATTTTGTTAATTTTTGGTTTTTCGTACTTATTTTGCCTGTTTTAAAATTTTGTTAATAATACTAATTCTGTGATTTTGAGTTACTTGCTTTGTTTACTGATTTTATTAACTTGAGTTGTTTATTTTGAGTTGATTCTGTGATTTAATTTATTAATAATTCTGATTCTGTGATTCTGAGCTGCTGGGTTTAAGTTATTTTTACTTGTTTTGAGTTGATTATGTGATTCAATTTGTTAATAATTCTGATTTTGTGATTCTGAGCTGCTGGGTTTAATTTATTTTTGTTTGTTTTGAATTGATTCTGCGATTCAATTTGTTAATAACTCTGATTTTGTGATTTTGAGTTGGGTTCAATTTGCTTATTTTGAGTTGATTTTGTGATTTAGTATTTCTATATTGAATCTTAATTTAGTGTTTTTGTTTTAAATCTTACTGTACATGATGGATAGTTTTAGCTCAACTCCTATTGAAAATAATAATAAGACAGAACCAATTCAAAGTGATGAAGGTCAAGCAATTGAAGCACATCTCCAAAAAACACAAGAAGAAGGACAAAAAAAAACATAAAAAGAAGGATAAGAAGTAAGCCAAAGCATGTAAAGCAGTCCTAACAAAAAAGGATTAACTTTCAAGGCTTGAAAACATTTTAGGAAAGAACAAATAGATGAAAAGTTGTAACATCCTAATTTTTGAAAATTAAATAATTAATTATTTATGAGTTATTTTATTATATTAAAATTTTATTTTTAAAAAAAATATTTTTAACAAAAATAATTAAATAAAATTTTATGATTATTAAAGTTTAATTTAATTATAAATTATTCTATTATTTTAAATTATCTATTAAAAACTATTTTGATTGTTACAGTTTAAATTAATTATTATTATTATTATTATTATTAAACTATTATCACTACTACTATTGCTATCCCTTGGCTGAAGCCTTAAGGGAATTAAGGATTAAGGAAGTACAGATAAAGAAAGCAAACATGGCTTGAATGAAAACTTATATATATATATACATAATTACATATATATAAAATCATGACACATATCATTGTATTAATTAATTATCATCTTTACTTCATTTGCTTCTTTGAACCAATATGAGGGAATAAAAGAAAGAAAATTGACCGAGAGAGAAAGAAAGAGAACCGAAGCTTTTTGATCTTTCGGTTTTGATTTTTTATTATCCGTAATTCCAATTAAAAATCTAATCCAATGAAAGTGTCTATATCTTTTTTCTTTATGTGTTGGCATCATTTTGTATTCGGTAGAAACTCACAGTGACGTAGTTCTTTTTCTCCTTGAATTTGGTCAATTGGAGTTCTAGGAGGTACAGATGATTTCTGACGTTTTTCTCTTTAGTAGCTCGGTCAAAAAGCTTCTCCAGAACTTTTGCTGATTTTGATTTCATACAAAGGTAAAAAAATTTATTTTAAAATTAACCGTTTCCAATTCAAGAATGCCCAAAACTATAGTAAATAATTGCAAATATATTAGTAATTATAATGTTATTGAGTTTGAATTTCTTTGCTGTGGATGATTGGCTGTGTTTGTGATTGAGTTTTTGGTTGAGAAAGTGAATGGTAATTGGTTTTGGTGTTACTATATAAATGATTTGACTAGAATTGGAATCATATGTCGATTATTGAGAACTGGTGCGGAAATTAAAACCACAAACTAATCGGCAAGTGCAACGGGTCATACCAAGTAATACTTCAGGTGAGTGAGAGTCGATCCCACGAGGATTGAAGGACTAAGCAACAATGGTTGATTAATTTACTTAGTTAGACAAACAGAAAATAGTGTTTTGGTATTCAAAAGCATTAAACAATAATTCAGAAATTTAATAAAGCAAGCAGTGAACAGGTTGTGAAATATGTATGGAGAAACAGTTAAGGCTTCAGAGTTATCTATTTTCTGGATTGACTTTTCTTATTAATTTATTTTAATCATGCAAGATTCAATTAACGACAAACTATATGTGACTAGACCCTAATTCCTTAGACCTTTCTAGTCTCCTCTAAAATTCATCAACCGCCAATTCATTGGTCAATTAATTTCGATTAGGGGGTGAAGTTTAATTCTAGTTATTATGCCACAAAAACTCTAATTACCCAAATATAAAAGGATTATATGTCACGTATCCCATTAAGTCCAGATAATTAGAAGTTTAGGAGAAATTGTTTTCAAGCTGTTGTTCAAGTAAAGAGCTTTTTCAAGTTATACAAGAACTCAATTAGAAAGAGGGTCATACTTCCGTTCCACTCAAATTCATAAAATAAAGAATGAAAACAATTCTTAAATATAAATCAGTACATGAATTAAAATATAAAAACAATAAAATCAATCCATACAATAGACAGAGCTCCTAACCTTAACAGTGGAGGTTTAGTTGCTCATGGTTCAGAGTGAAAAACTAGGATTCTGATAAAATGTATTTTGGTTGAGATGGAATGGGATCCCCCTTTTGGAATAATTTCAATCATTTTTATATCTAATCCTAATTAATTTAAAATCTATCTTCTAAAACTAAAATAATATCTTTTCCTATTTTAAAATAAAAGTTTAAATCAGAATTAATTAAAACAATCAGCATGTCTTCAATTGATGGATGGGGACCACTTGCTTCGTAGGGTCCACGCCTAACTTGGAGTGGGCATAACCATTTGTCTGAATCTTCCTTGAGTCTCTGCTATCCCCTGGCTCTAGTCTGTGTTTCTGGGCCAAAAACTGGGTCGAAACTTGGCCTGAAATCGCCGCCAGCGTTTTTCTGCTAATTCTGCACGTGGCACATGTCACGCATACGCGTCGATGATCTTCTTCGTGTGTCACGCGTACGCCTCAGGTATGCGCACGCGTTGCTGTGCAACTTCGCTTTTCACGCGTACGCGTCAGGTACGCGCACGCGTCACCCTTCGCTGTCATCTCCTTTAATTCTTGTGCTGCAGAAACTCCATCAAATCCAGCCGAATGCTACATAAAATAAACAGAATTGCACAAGACTCAAAGTAGCATCCATAGTGGCTAAAAGATAATTAATTCTTGATTAAACTCAACAAATTAAATGCAAATTCACTAGGAAAAGATAGGAAAGATGCTCACGCATCACAACACCAAACTTGAATTGTTGCTTGTCCTCAAGCAACCAAACTAATATACGCTTAGAATGTGAATTTGTATGAGAGTGAGAGTTCAATTAAGCTCCTGTCTCTTCTTATAGTGGGGTTTACAACTGCAATCCTGAATAGTTTTGGTATCTCACTCTCTTTTGAATCAGAAGAATGTCACTGTCATTTAGAATTAGAATCCGGATAATATTATGAATTCTCTAATTTTTTGTGGCTCAATTTAATCCTTGAACACATCAATTTTTCTTTTCTTTGGTGCTTTGCACCTTGAGCCTAGCCGTGACTTTAAATGTTTTGTCTCAAGTTTTACTTGACACAGAAACACCATAAGCACTTAACTGTGGAACTCTTTTGAAGTTCTGATTTTTTTCAGCTACTCCCAGATAGTGGTGCTCAAAGCCTTTGGCACACTCTGCTAATTGCAATTGATCTCGACTCTAAATGTTTTGTCTCAAGGATTACTTGACACAAGAACACCACAAGTATGTGACTAGGGAAACAACTCTTTGAGCTTTTAATCATGTCTGACCTCCCTAGTCATTGATGCTCAGAGCCTTGGACCTTACTTTTATATCTTTTTTTTTTTTGCTGTTTCTTTTGCTTCAAGGATTAAACTTTTACTTATTGCAAAGACTTCATAATAATTCTCTAAATTCCTGTTCCTTGTACATCAACATTCTTTGATTCAAATTTAAATATACACTGTTCATGTCATGCATTCAGAGTTACAGAAAATACCACCACATTTAAGTGAATAAGACTACTCTTCAATATAAACTCAATTTCTCATGCAATATATCACTTCTTTTTCTTTTTAGATTCAAGTTCAGTGAGCAGTACATGAGACAAATGACAAAATGGAACTAATTCTAAGAGCTGAAAGTACTAAAGATCATGCAGGCAATCAAAGCAACAGAAAACAGAAAACAACAAAATAAGAATGGAAGAAAAATAAAGTGAAAGGAACTCAACCACCTCAGTTATTCTAGTGGTCATCTCATTCCTCGATGAAGAACATTCATCTCCCTTTTGTGCTATTAAAACAAACAGAAAAGTTATAAGCGAAGTGACAATACCAAACTTAAAGGTTTGCTTGTCCTCAAGCAAAGAAAAACTGAAAACAAATAAAAACAATTATTATGATGAAATAAGAATAAAAGGATAAAAGAACAAGAGAGAATTAGGATTTGGGAGAGAGAGAGAATGAAAATTTAAAACTGGACGGCGAATTAGTGGAGGTGTGCGGCGCAGGCGACGTGTACGCGTACAGCACGCGTACGCGTGCCCTTGATTTGTGCAAATCTCGTGAAGGCGGCCGCGCGCACGCACAACTCTCTGTTCGCGTGGCCTGGGAACCAAAATTTTCATATGACGCGTGCGCGTCATGCACGCGCACGCGTGGATGGCCATTTGTGGAAAGGACGCGCACGCGTTAGGGACGCGTTCGCGTGATCAAGTTTGTGCCTCTAGCACAATTCCAGCCCCAAGCCATCACAACTCTCTGCCCAAACACTCATTGACGCCAATTTTCAGGGACGCGTACGCGTGGGTGGCTAAAAGCGCAAACGACGCGCACGCGTGGACTGTTGAAACCGAAAGCGACGCGTACGCGTGAGGAACGCGTACACGTGGACTTGCTTGTGCGCAAGGCACGCCACCAGCACCACTCCTGCCCAACTCTCTGTTCGATTTTTATTTTTCACTCACACACATATGACGCGTACACGTCAGCGACGCTTGCACGTCGTGTGCTCATTCTTTTTTGTCGCCTGAAGTGTTCGGTTCCTGTTATAAAATAGCTGCATAATCAGAAAAACAGTAAAAACTCAATTAAAATCAAATAAATAAGAAAACTACTACTACGAAAAATAACTAAGGATACAAAATTATCGGGTTGCCTCCCGGCAAGCGCTTCTTTACCGTCACTAGCTTGACGGTTAGCTCCTCTAAGGAGGAGGATCATAGGGCTCAGCTCTTCACTCCTTACTTTGAACTTCTTTCCTGTGTCTCCATAAATTAGCTCAACATGCTCCAGAGAGAGGATTCTATTTACTGTATAAATCCATACTGGATTCCAAGTCAACACCACCTTCATTCCTGGGGAGAAACCTTCAATAGGGATCTTTTTGTTCCTCCATCCCCTGAGTATTTTCTTCTTTTTGGGAACCTCCTCCTTGGTGGATGATGCATTCCTGACACCAAACTTAGGTTTGATATCAGGGGGAATTTTATTGATTGTCACCAAAGGAGGTTTGAGCTACAGATTCTGCTGTCCATCATCAGGGGGTTCTTGAAGGTTTGGATCAATAAGCTCAGTGTGCATGCACCTCTCTTCTTTACCTGCTAAATGTATATCTTTGAAGACATGAAAGACCAGTTGCTCATGATGCACTCTGAGCACTAATTCTCCCACTTCTACATCAATTAGAGCTCTCCCAGTGGCTAGGAAAGGTCTTCCTAGGATTATAGAGGCATTCTCATCCTCCCCTGTGTCAAGAATCACAAAATCTGCTGGAAGGAAGAACTTACCCACTTTGACCAAGATATTTTCCACTAATCTGTATACAGGCTTCATAGACTTGTCTACCATCTGTAATGCTATCCCTGTGGGTTGTGCCTCTTGGATTTGCAGCTTCTTCATCACAGACAAGGGCATTAAATTGATACTTGCTCCAAGATCACATAATGCTTTCTCAATGGTTGTGCTCCCAATGGTGCATGGAATTTGGAAGCTCCCTGGATCCGACATCTTCCTTGGCAAGTTATCCTGAATGATGGCACTGCATTCTTTAGTCAGGACCACTGTCTCATCTCCCTTTAAAGGCTTCTTCTTTGACAACAACTCCTTCATGAATTTGACCTAGAGAAGCATTTGCTCCAAAATCTCAGCAAAAGGAATATTGATTTGTAATTTTCTGTAGACTTCCAAGAACTTTGAAAACTGCTTGTCTTTGGTCTCCTTTTGAAGTCTTTGAGGATATGGCATTTTAGGCTTGTACTCAGGAGCCTTTGGCAATGTAGGATAAGTGTCAAGAGAGTCTAGGAATGGGTTGTCTGCACGCTTTGGAGGGACGTGCTCTACTTCTTCCTTCTTCTCATATGGAGCTTCTTTTTCAACTAACTCTCCATTGACCTTGGTCTCAGAGCCAGCTACTTTACCACTTCTCAGTTGAATAACCTTGCAATCTTCTTTTTTCAACTGGCTCCTCATTAACTTGTGCTTCTGTACTTGCCACTTGTCCACTTATCAAGGTGATAGCCTTGCATTCTGGTGCGGAATTTCTAACCACAAACTAACCGACAAGTGCACTGGGTCGTACCAAGTAATACCTCAGGTGAGTGAGGATCGATCCCATGAGGATTGATGGACTAAGCAACAATGGTTAAGTGATTTACTTAGTTAGACTAACAGAAAATGATGTTTGAGAACTCAGAAGCATGAAACAGTAAATTCAGAAAATTAATAAAGCAAGCAGTAAACAGGTTATGAAATATGTATGGAGAAACAGTTAAGACTTCAGAGATATCTATTTTTCAGATTGACTTTTCTTACTAACTATTTTAATCATGCAAGATTCAATTCATGGCAAACTATATATGACTAAGCCCTAATTTTTTAGACCTTCTTAGTCTACTCTAACTTTCATCAACCGCCAATTCCTTGGTCACTTAATTCCAATTAGAGGATAAAGTTCAATTCTAGTTTATGTGCCACAGAAACTCTAATTACCAAAATATAAAAGGATTATATGTCACGTATCCCGCTAAGTCCAGATAATTAGAAGTTTAGGAGAAATTATTTTCAAGTTGTTGTTCAAGTAAAGAACTTTTCCAAGTTATACAAGAACTCAATTAGAACAAGGGTCATACTTCCGTTCCACCCAAATTCATAAGATAAAGAACGAAAACAATTCTTGAAATAGAAATCAAATATGAATTAAAATAGAAAAAATAGTATCAATCCATACAATAGACAGAGCTCCTAACCTTAACAATGGAGGTTTAGTTGCTCATGGTTCAAAGAGAAAACTAGGATTCTAAAAAACTGTCAATTGCGGAATGAGGTAGAAGAGAAGGGAAGAGCCCGAAGGGCTGATTCTTTTCCCTTTTATATCTAATCCTAATTAATGTAAAAATATATTTTCTAAAACTAAAATAATATCTTTTCCTATTTTTAAAATAAAATTAAAGCTTAATCATAATTAAAATAAAATCTTCGAACAACCTTATTTTAGACGCTGGGACCATTTGATTTGGGAGATCATGCGCCTAACTTGGGATTGTCCACGCCTTACTTGGTCCTGGCCGCATGGATTGGAGTTTGAGTGGATGAGGTTGCGCCTAACTCAAAGATTCATGCGCCTTACTTGGAGTGTGAGTTGCTCCTTATGCGTGCTTGTTGGTGTCTTGCGCCTAACTTGAGAATTCTCAAGTTAGGCGCAGCCTAGGCAGACTCCTTTAGCGCTTTTCCTTCATCCTTACACCTAACTTGAATTATCTCAAGTTAGGCACAACCTTGGCTGCGCTGGATTGATGTGGATGGCTTGTCTTTGCGCCTAACTTGAGAAATCTCAAGTTAGGCGCCACCTTTGCTGACTTGGTGAAGAAGAAGTATAGACTATTATATATCGTTAGCTTTCCAACGCCACTAGAATCACGTCTATTGGACCTCTGTAGCTCCAGATATTCAGGTTTGAGTGCAGAGAGGTCAGGGTTGACAGCATCATTCGCCTTCTTCTCTTTTTCTACGGAAACTCCATCAAATCCAGCCGAATGCTACCTAAATTAAACAGAATTTCACAAGACTCAAAGTAGCATCCAAAGTGGATAAAAGATAATTAATTCTTGATTAAACTCAACAATTTAAATGCAAATTCACTAGGAAAAGATAGGAAAGATGCTCACGCATCACATTCCTCTCTTGGATTTGGAACTGTATTACCAGGAAGGCTATTAGTGGTCCTCTGATCAATTTCATTAACTTTTGTGGCTAGTTGACCCATTTGAATCTCCAAGTTTTTGATTGATGCTCTGGTTTCCTGTCTAAAACTTGTCAATATTGCTTCCAAATCATTGTTCAACTGGGGCTGAGAAGTTGCTTGCTGAGATGACTAAAACTGGTGGTAATTAAAATTCTTCTGTTGAAAACCATCCTGAGAATTATTATTAAAATTCTGTGACCTCTGAGGTTGCTCTCTCCACCCAAAATTTGGGTGATTTTTCCACCCCGGATTGTAGGTCTGAGAATAGGGATCATTATTGGGGTTTCTAGGAGAACTCCCCATGTAACTGACTTGTTCAGAAAAGGATTGAGCATAACCATAATTATCATTTTACACAAAATTACCTGTCATGTCATAAGAGACCTCTTGAGGTGGATTTTGGGTGTTGATAGCTGAGACTTGCATGCCACCTATCTGTTGAGTAAGTAGACTTATTTGCTGAGACATAAGTTTATTATGAGCAAGAAGAGCATTAAGAGCTTCTACTTCTATAACACCCTTCTTCTGAGGAGTCTCAGAGTTCACAGGATTCCTGTTAGATGAGTATAAATATTGGTTGCTAGCAACCAATTCAATTAGCTCAATAGTCTCCTCCGGTATCTTCTTCTTGTGCAATGAACCACCTACAGAATTATCTAAGCACATCTTGGACATTTCACCCAAGCCTTCATAAAAGATATCTAGTTAGGTCCATTTGGAGAACATGTTTGGAGGGCATTGCCTAGTCAGTAACTTGTACCTCTCCCAAACTTCATAAAGAGTTTCACCATCCTTCTGCCTGAAGGTCTGAACCTCCACCCTAAGTTTAGTCAGCTTCTTTGGTGGGAAAAATTTAGTAAGAAACTCAGTAACAACCTTGTCCCAAGTATCCAAACTCTCCTTGGGTCGGGAATCTAGCCATAGCTTTGCTCCATCCCTCAGAGCAAACGGGAAGAGCATGAGTTTGTACACCTCTGGGTTCACTCTATTTGTCTTCACAGTATCACAAATCTGCAGAAAATTAGAAATAAATTGATTTGGATCTTCGTGGGGAAGATCATGATACTGGCAGTTTTGTTGCACCAGAGTGACCAATTGTGGCTTCAACTCAAAGTTGTTCGCAACTATAGGAGGCACCACAATACTTTTTCCATAAAGATCTGCAGTAGGAGCAGAGTAAGAGCCAAGCACTCTCCTTTGCTGATCATCCCCATTCGGATTTGCCACATTGGCATTAACAGCATTATTAGGATCCATAGTGGATTCTGCAACCTTGTAAAGTCTTGCTTGTTGTAAATGCCGCCTAAAAGTCTTTTTAGGTTCAGGATCAAAGTCTAAAAGAGGTTCCTTGTCTCTGTTCCTGTGCATAAACAGACAGAAAACAAGAAAAGATGGGAATCTCTACGTCAGAGTGTAGAGAATTCCCAGTGAGGTAACCTGTGTGAAAGAAATAAAATAAAAGATACAAGAAAATTAACTCTAAAATTCAAAAATTACTTATTAAAATAGAACAAAAAATTTCGAAATTATTAGGCAGATTAAATAAGAAAAATTAAAATAAGACTATCTAGGAAACACCAAACTTAATTTCAGAAATTAAGAAAAATATTAGTGCTATTTATTTATTTATTTATTTATTTTTCGAAAATAATAAAGCAAAATTTAAATAAAATTAAAACTAAAATGCCTAATCTAAGCAATCAAACAATTAATAGTTGTTAATCACTATCAATCCCCGGCAACGGTGCCAAAAACTTGGTGCGGATATTATAACTACAAACTAACCGGCAAGTGCACCGCCAAGACTTTTGAGAAGTCCTATTTTGAACTAATCTCAAATCATATATTTATTTATATTTTTAATTTTCATAAATTATCTTATTGAAGGTAATTAAAGGTAGTTTTGATTAATTAAATTTGAAATAAATTAAGGTTTTTATCCAAACTCTATGCTTATGGAGTATTTCTCTATTTACAACTTAAAGTTCTAGAAATCTAAAAATAATGAGTTTGGGCTATTTAAATTAAGATTTTATCTAATTTTATAATTATTGAGTTATTTTATATATTTAAATTGTAAAGTTTGTAGTTGTGAAATAATAAGGATTTTTATATGATTTGGACTAAATAATTAATATTTTAAAATATTGATACTACTGTTTTGGAAAAACAAAGGATTTAAGTATATTATTTCTAATTATTTGATTTGGACATTTTATTGAAAATAATTTGTAAAATTGACGAGCAAATAGTATTTTCTATATACAATTAATGTTGGATTTAACTTGGGTTTCGATTATTATATTATTCCCAATTTTATTTGAAATTACCAAGTTACCCCTAACCCTAATTTTCAAAATAATAAAACCCTAACCCAGCCCGGTTCCCTTTTTCCCCACACCCAGTAGCCGCCGAAGATCCCCCTTTCCCCTAACTCATCAAACTCGTCAGCAAGCACCCAAGGTTTCCTTTTTATGAAAGAAAGAAAAGAAGAAAGAAAGGGGGGAGCTAGGAAAGGGAGCGCCGGTATGAGAAGAGAGAAAGGGACGGCGCCGGCGGGCGTCACTGCCGCCGCGCCGCCGTGTTGCACCGGGGAGGGTGAGAGAGCGAAGAACAGGCAAGAGAGGGAAGAGAGCTGCGCCAGGAGAAGAGAGGGAAGGGAGATCTGAGGGGAGGAGGTGCATCGCCGGCCTGGTGCCACTGTCGCCGTCGCGTCCTGCCGTCCCTGCCACTATGAAGCCGCGGAACTAGGCTGAGGGAGAGGGAGGAAGAACGAGTGTGGAGAGCTCAGCCGCGAGAAGGGGAAGCGCGGGTCTGACCCGTCGCCGCCGATCCGTCCCGACCCAACACCATCACGAGGAAGCTGCCACCGTGGGGTGTGTCGCCGTTGAGGAGCCGTCGCCGCCAGATTTGCCGCCGCCTCTGTTCGTTGCGCCGTCACCTCTAGCCGTGCCGCCGTCCCTACGCCGTCGCAGAGCAAACAAGAGAGAGATCTGAGGCTGAGTTGGGAGTCTAACCATCATGCCCAGCCGCCGTTCGCGTCGCCGGCACTGCCTCCGTCGGAACTACCGCCGTAGGTGCCGCTGCCGGAGAAAGGAGCTGCGTCTCCATGACTCTGACCGCCGGGAGTGGTTCTGTGACTTCTGGGACCACCGCCGGAGCTTCTGGCCATTTCTGCCGTCGCCAGAAAACTCTGCCGGTAAGGGTTTTGAATTTGATTTTCATTCGTTTAAAATTCTGGAAACTTTATCGTTTGCGTATGTGGGTTTCAGCCACCATTGCCGAAGTCCGGGTCGCCGCTGCCATTTGAGGTGGCTGTCGGGCTGCCGCCAAGCCGGTTTAGAGACCGCCGCTGTTTCGGTTCAGCCGTTCCTTCTTCGTTCGGTAAGCGTCTCGATCTGAAAGCCCTCTAGTTACTGCTTCATTATACGTTGAGGTGTTGTAGCATTCGTTGTTATGAGAGTTAATCTCGGGTATTATATGTTGTGATTAGAGTGGTTGTGGTTGCTGAGAAAGCGGGTTGGAGCTGAGGTTTTGACTGCAGTCGATTCGGGTCAATACGAAAGGAGTCAGTTAGCGAGTTTGGGTTGTGATTTCAACGTATCGAGGTAGGGGATTTTTATACAAACTGATTCATTTTAAAGTGGAAGTTGTTATAAATAGATATGCTGTACAAAATGTATTTCTGGTGGTTATGTGAGTCTTATGAATTGTCTGGTTTTATCTTGAATGAATATGGGTGCTTGTTTGATTGTAACAATGTCTGATTTTGGTAAATTGGAGATTTCTGGATTGGTTGATTTGAATGATTTTTGATAATTTGAAAGTTGAGTTTTGTTTTATTGGAAACTGATTTAGTCTTGAACCTGTCAGAAAGGATTGATGATTGGTTTTGTTGGGACTCGAAAAAGGTGGCAAAGTCCAAGTTTTAGGGGAGATGCTGTCGAAATTTCTAGAAAATCTGAGATTTTGATTGGAATTGTTATTTTGGAAAAGAATGAATTATGCTTTGACTTAAATATTTGAGAAATAAATTATGTTTGAACTTGCCTTAGTAGGAAAATCTCTATATCTTGGATGTAATTATTAAGAAAGGAATTATGCCTTAAAAAATCAATTTAAATATGAAATTTTTATGTTTTGGAAATTGATTTACGTAAATAGATTTTGGAGGGGGCTTTAATGGGTTTAAAATAAACGTGGTTTTCAATTAATCTATTTCACTTTACGACATTTAGGAAGAGCTTGAAGTATTTTCTGGAACTTTGATTTATTAAAATTGAAACACTTCCCGAGCCCTTGGAAACAGATTTAAGAATGAAACTGAAATTGGTTTTCGGTTTAAAAATGATTTGGTTTTGGCTTAAGTTTGGTTGGTTTTGAAATTGGTTCGGAATAATTGGAAACACGATTTGGTTTTGGGTTTAAACCCTATTCTATTTATTCAACTCAAGAAGTTAAAGTTTCGGAGGTTTTCAAGGAATTTAAGAAATGAGTTAGGTTATTCTCCCCTAAAGTCTTGAGACTCCGCTGAGGAATCTTACGACCAAATCTTGATTTAGAAATGAATTATTTTGAGTCTTTCAAAGAGATTTTGAACTTGGCATGGTTTTGAGATCTTTGGAAGTGTTGGAAAGATGTGGAAAGTGGCTCCGTTTTGAAAAGTGATTCTTGGCTAGCTGTGATTTGACTACGTTTGTTACTTAAAAGTAAATGGGCCAAGAATGATTTTGAATTAAGATTTTGGGCCTGATTGATTGTAGATATCATCAAGATTGATGAGTTATTGTTTGGTAGGCATAAGGGCCGGGTTCGTCCCACTTATGCTGATAGATTTGATAATTGATGAGATTGTTGATAAGTCGTTTGTGCCTGGCAAGGACGGTGGTTAATCCCCCTTGTCGAGGTTGCGGTGCCCGCGTAAGGATGGTGGTTAATCCCGCTTACGTGTAGATGTGAGGTCGGAGGCAAAGTATCCCGCTCACATCCTTTCGGATCACAGGAGTGTGCAGGCACTGACATCCTGGACCGTGTGGCGGGCACGTTATCCCAGAGGGTTCCCATTTATATGTGATCGAAAGGCAACATTCCCATGGGAATGTGTCGGGTTGGCAATTGAACCGACAATGTGATATCACAGCCAGTAGGACAGGCATTCATCATTTGCATCTATGTGATATTGTTTGGGTGTGCATATTGTATTTGGTTTGTCTATGTGAATACTTATGTTAACTGCTAACTGTTATACTTGTTGTAATTGCTCTTGATTGTGCTTGAACCACATTAATTGTGATTGTGTTTGAATTGATTGGTTTGTGAAGAGTTGGTTGCTGATCTAGCTGTTTGGGCCGGGGGCCGTGTTGGATTGGATGGGCTTGAGGCCGTGATTGGTATATTGAGTCCTAGTTCTGTATAAAGTATCTGATCGGTTCAGCATAGACTTAATGAACTTATGCTTGGGACGGGATGATCATTTATACCGCGTAGGTAACTGCTTTCATGATTGCGGTCTAGGAAAAACTTTTCAGACATTTTTTTTAAGGAAAAAGGTTTTGTGTTAGAATATTTGAGAAATTTAGCAAGTCTTCAAAAAGGAATTTTCTGGATTTCGAATGTGAACCTATGATTTTTGGAAAGACTCATAAGACGAGCAATGATCACTGAACTCTAAGAATGATCTTATCTTTACGTATCTTGTTATAGCAAATTCTGTAATCCTATAGTGAGAACAAGCGAGGACGACGTTCTCACTCCCCTACAGGTTATTCCTTTTCAGGATATGGAAGGCGAAGCTTCAGGAGAGTTATGTTTATTTTCTATTTATTCGGTCTTTTTGTATCACCGTAGCTATTATTTTTCCCTCACCTTTATCTTTATGAAGCTTGTAAGAGGGATAGGAAATTATGATATGTATAATTGTAAACTAGTGTTATGTATATGTATATATATATATCTTAAGGTTATATCTGAATTGTATGTACATGTATGTTTAGGTTTTCACGAAAAAGAGTTATCGAAGTGTTATGCGGTTTTAAGTTTTAAACAGGCTCATATTTTAGTCTTAAATATTATAAAAGTCGTGGTAATACTCGAGCTATCAGAGTGGCGCAGCCGGAAGCGTGACATTTTGATAGTTAGGGTGTTACATTTGTGGTATCAGAGCGGTCTTTCCTGTAGAGCCTGAGGAATGGACCGACTATGCTTCAATTGCATACTCTGAGCGTTTGTCATGTAATAAGTCTTGTTGAATGACGAGAATTAGAGCTTTATGCACATGACTGTCTATTGATTAATGCCATTAGTCTTGCGTTGCATAATTCCTGATATTAAGTTTGGCCAGCTTAATACTAGTGAATTATGTATATGAAAGCACTGATGGGTTATCATAGATGATATACGAGTTTTGAGTAAAGTAAATCGCGGGTTTTGGAAACGTTAGAAACTATTTCTCGAGGTTACTCAGTTATGTGCTTTGGATTCTGTTGGATGTCGTGTGACTTATTGTTTCTTAGCCTATTTTGATGTTCTTGTCAATTCTTTTGGGAAGCAGTTTGATGTTTTCAATCCTATTTTTCTGTTCATATGCATTCTTCTTGATTCTAAATTGCATATGCCGGTTTGAATTTCTTGGTGTATCCGTCTTTCTCTGTTTGAGCTCTTTTCTTGATTCATGTAATTTTTAGACATGATTTTGAACTTGTCTTGATGTAACGTGTCTTTTTATGTCCTTACTTCTAGTCTTTAAAAAAAATGATGATTCAGTTTTTCTCTTAATTGACTATATTTATAACCAATTTTCAAACTTTTATAAAATCGCTTTTGATTTGATATACACCTATCTATATAAAACTTTGAAAATTCCTTATGCAATTTAAAAATTATATTTCTAATACCTCGCATGTTCTTTTACTGGTTTACGGAACTACACTTACTTTAAATACAATTTGACTTTTCAAAATAATTTTATTATGGTCCCTATACGTAACTTTATTTGATTACGTACTTAGGTATTTTTAAATTCTTAAAGGAAAGGCTTTTCACTTTATTTCCAGTTAGTTTTCGTTTGACAAATTGACTTTAATTTAGTATGATACATTATTTACGTAATTGTTGTTCTTTTGAAAATATTAGGTTCATACCTTTCCTCTCAAGTATGGGCTAATTCTTTAAGCTTGTGTTTCTATGGTCATGATACTTGATTTTGTTTTTAACTACTCTTTTTCTTTTATGAACACCACTAGTAGTCGCAGTTTTCCTTCTCTTGTGAATTTCATGCTCCTCTAAGTCAACTTAAATTGTTTCTATCTAGTGTGTTATTTGTCCTCCCAATTGTCCTTCTTTAGTCAAAGGTTCTTTCTTGAAAATTCACTGTTGATTGAGTTGTTTTTCCTGACGAGTGTTGCATCATTTTGAACCAATGAAAAGCTTGTTTGGTGTCCCATGCTTCGTGGATCTTGTTTGGACTCCCTTGACTTGAGATCCTTTCTTGTTTGGTCTAATTCCCTTTTAAGTACATCTTAATACTCTTGAATATTCTTATGTAATGGCAATTTCAAGTGTATTCTTAGAGTTTTGATGTGAACTTTTGAAGCAAGTTTTAGATTCTCTTAAGAAACTTAAATCAATTCTTCTCGCTTAAAAATTGCATCCATAGTTATCCTTTAAATTGGAAAAGTTATTTTGGAGTTGACATGCATTATTTTAAATAAAGTTTTGAAACCGACTGATAAGTAAATTTTTACCTCAGGGTTTCCTTTTCTAAATAGAGTTTAACTTGTTCCATATTTGCTATAAAATTTTATACACACTTGTTTGAATTTAGACTTTGAGAGTTCTTGAACAAACGTTTGATTTTCTTACAACCCTGCCACAATATCAGTGTATACTTTTAGCTGATTGAGTACCTAAATGTCTTTCAGGATTTTCGAAAGATTATTTTGGCCTTAACCTAATTGACTTTCAATTTTCAACCCTCACCTATTCTATCTTTTACTTGGAAACTATTTGGACAAAACGCAATTTAGTTTTCTTTTAACCATATTGCAGTTTTGATATATGTTTATGTTACCCTTTTGTGAACTGCGAGTTACATACTTTTCTTTTAGCACAGGAGGTTTCTTTCAGTTTTTCATTCTTTATATTAAAATGTATTATGTGAACTTGATCAAAAATTTTAAATCTTGAGAGTGTCATCACTAGCTTTAGTTGACCTTCTTCTATGATTTTATACTTGTTAACTCAGCTTGATTTAGTTCCAAATTACTGTCTTGCTTATCCTTTTGTGTTCCTATCAGTTGTCTCTGATTCATGAGTCATCTTTGAGGTTGTTAAACTGAATTTCTTTCCAATACTCTTCATCGATTGTACATCCTTGTTTACTTGTAGATTCAACAATTCTTTCAGAACTCTTGCGGAGATTATCCTTGTTGTTTGTCCTTCTATTTCAAAGTCTTTTACCTTTCTGAGTAAACTCGAGAATTGTTTTGATGTCACGTGCGATCTTTAGGTATAGTAATGCGATGCATAGTTCTTTAAGGCCTGTTCGTGGATACGGAAGGTGAAGTGGTAAGAGTGCAATGTTATGAGAAGTTATGGGAGTTTTGTTTCTCGTGGAAGAGTCTGCGGATGTTAGGTTTGTGAACGGTTATGGAGTTGTGAAGTGATTGATGGAGTTGGGAAGTGGAAGTTTCGAAGGGGTAAGAGATCTGTGAGGAAATGTTATATCCATTGTTTTAATACCAACTTGTCTTGTAGCCTTTTGCCACATTAGCTATAGCTCTGCTTTGTGAACGCCTATCTTGACTTGCACCTTATATTGTTTCTCCTAGCTTTTGTAAGATTTTGAAACCATATAACCTTTTGCATTGAGCCTATCTTGTATCCTTCACCTTACACTATACCTTACCTTTACATTTAAATCTTATGGATATCAGGTATTTGAACTTATGTATATATATATATGTGTTAAGATCTCTTACTTTTCTAAAAGGTATTTAAGGCTATGTACTATATTATGTATTACTTTAATTTTCGAGGACGAAAATTTTTATAAGGTGGGTGGAATGTAAGACCCAAGACTTTTGAGAAGTCCTATTTTGAACTAATCTCAAATCATATATTTATTTATATTTTTAATTTTGATAAATTATCTTATTGAAGGTAATTAAAGGTAGTTTTGATTAATTGGATTTGAAATAAATTAAGGTTTTTATCCAAACTCTATGCTTATGGAGTATTTCTCTATTTACAACTTAAAGTTCTAGAAATCTAAAAATAATGAGTTTGGGCTATTTAAATTAAGATTTTATCTAATTTTATAATTATTGAGTTATTTTATATATTTAAATTGTAAAGTTTGTAGTTGTGAAATAATAAGGATTTTTATATGATTTGGACTAAATAATTAATATTTTAAAATATTGATACTACTGTTTTGGAAAAACAAAGGATTTAAGTATATTATTTCTAATTATTGGTTTGGACATTTTATTGAAAATAATTTGTAAAATTGATGAGCAAATAGTATTTTCTATATACAATTAATGTTGGATTTAACTTGGGTTTCAATTATTATATTATTCCCAATTTTATTTGAAATTACCAAGTTACCCCTAACCCTAATTTTCAAAATAATAAACCCTAACCCAGCAACCCGTTACCCGACCCGGTTCCCTTTTTCCCCACACCCAGTAGCCGCCGAAGATCCCCCTTTCTCCTAACTCATCAAACTCATCAGCAAGCACCCAAGGTTTCCTTTTTATGAAAGAAAGAAAAGAAGAAAGAAAGGGGGGAGCTGGGAAAGGGAGCGCCGGTATGAGAAGAGAGAAAGGGACGGCGCCGGCGGGCGTCACTGCCGCCGCGCCACCGTGTTGCACCGGGGAGGGTAAGAGAGCGAAGAACAGGCAAGAGAGGGAAGAGAGTTGAGCCGGGAGAAGAGAGGGAAGAGAGATCTGAGGGGAGGAGGTGCGTCGTCGGCCTGGTGCCACTGTCGCCGTCGCGTCCTGCCGTCCCTGCCACTATGAAGCCGCCGAACTAGGCTGAGGGAGAGGGAGGAAGAACGAGCGTGGAGAGCTCAGCCGCGAGAAGGGGAAGCGCGGGTCTGACCCGTCGCCGCCGATCCGTCCCGACCCAACACCATCGTGAGGAAGCTGCCACCGTGGGGTGTGTCGCCGTTGAGGAGCCATCGCCTCCAGATTCGCCGCCGCCTTTGTTCGTTGCGCCGTCACCTCTAGCCGCGCCGCCGTCCCTACGCCGTCGCAGAGCAAACAAGAGAGAGATCTGAGGCTGAGTTGGGAGTCTAACCATCCTGCCCAGCCGCCGTTCGCGTCGCCGGCGCTGCCTCCGTCGGAACTACCGCCGTAGGTGCCGCTGCCGGAGAAAGGAGCTGCGTCTCCGTGACTCTGACCGCCGGGATTGGTTCTGTGACTTCTGGGACCACCGCCGGAGCTTCTGGCCATTTCTGCCGTCGCCGGAAAACTCTGCCGGTAAGGGTTTTGAATTTGGTTTTCATTCGTTTAAAATTCTGGAAACTTTATCGTTTGCGTATGTGGGTTTCAGCCACCATTGCCGAAGTCCGGGTCGCCGCTGCCATTTGAGGTGGCTGCCGGGCTGCCGCCAAGCCGGTTCGGAGACCGCCGCTGTTTCGGTTCAGCCGTTCCTTCTTCGTTCGGTAAGCGTCTCGATCTGAAAGCCCTCTAGTTACTGCTTCATTATACGTTGAGGTGTTGTAGCATTCGTTGTTATGAGAGTTAATCTCGGGTATTATATGTTGTGATTAGAGTGGTTGTGGTTGCTGAGAAAGCGGGTTGGAGCTGAGGTTTTGACTGCAGTCGATTCGGGTCAATACGAAAGGAGTCAGTTAGCGAGTTTGGGTTGTGATTTCAACGTATCGAGGTAGGGGATTTTCATACAAACTGATTCATTTTAAAGTGGAAGTTGTTATAAATAGATATGCTGTACAAAATGTATTTCTGGTGGTTATGTGAGTCTTATGAATTGTCTGGTTTTATCTTGAATGAATATGGGTGCTTGTTTGATTGTAACAATGTCTGATTTTGGTAAATTGGAGATTTCTGGATTGGTTGATTTGAATGATTTTTGATAATTTGAAAGTTGAGTTTTGTTTTATTGGAAACTGATTTAGTCTTGAACCTGTCAGAAAGGATTGATGATTGGTTTTGTTGAGACCCGAAAAGGGTGGCAAAGTCCAAGTTTTAGGGGAGATGCTGCCGAAATTTCTAGAAAATCTGAGATTTTGATTGGAATTGTTATTTTGGAAAAGAATGAATTATGCTTTGACTTAAATATTTGAGAAATAAATTATGTTTGAACTTGCCTTAGTAGGAAAATCTCTATATCTTGGATGTAATTATTAAGAAAGGAATTATGCCTTAAAAAATCAATTTAAATATGAAATTTTTATGTTTTGGAAATTGATTTACGTAAACAGATTTTGGAGGGGGTTTTAATGGGTTTAAAATAAACGTGGTTTTCAATTAATCTATTTCACTTTACGACATTTAGGAAGAGCTTGAAGTATTTTCTGGAACTTTGATTTATTAAAATTGAAACACTTCCCGAGCCCTTGGAAACAGATTTAAGAATGAAACTGAAATTGGTTTTTGGTTTAAAAATGATTTGGTTTTGGCTTAAGTTTGGTTGGTTTTGAAATTGGTTCGGAATAATTGGAAACACGATTTGGTTTTGGGTTTAAACCCTATTCTATTTATTCAACTCAAGAAGTTAAAGTTTCGGAGGTTTTCAAGGAATTTAAGAAATGAGTTAGGTTATTCTCCCCTGAAGTCTTGAGACTCCGCTGAGGAATCTTACGACCAAATCTTGATTTAGAAATGAATGATTTTGAGTCTTTCAAAGAGATTTTGAACTTGGCATGGTTTTGAGATCTTTGGAAGTGTTGGAAAGATATGGAAAGTGGCTCCGTTTTGAAAAGTGATTCGTGGCTAGCTGTGATTTGACTACGTTTGTTACTTAAAAGTAAATGGGCCAAGAATGATTTTGAATTAAGATTTTGAGCCTGATTGATTGTAGATATCATCAAGATTGATGAGTTATTGTTTGGTAGGCGTAAGGGCCGGGTTCGTCCCGCTTATGCTGAGAGATTTGATAATTGATGAGATTGTTGATAAGTCGTTTGCGCCTGGCAAGGACGGTGGTTAATCCCACTTGTCGAGGTTGCGGCGCCCGTGTAAGGACGGTGGTTAATCCCGCTTACGTGTAGATGTGAGGTCGGAGGCAAAGTATCCCGCTCACATCCTTTCGGATCACAGGAGTGTGCAGTCGCTGACATCCTGGACCGTGTGGCGGGCACGTTATCCCAGAGGGTTCCCATTTATACGTGATCGAAAGGCAACATTCCTATGGAAATGTGTCGGGTTGGCAATTGAACCGACAATGTGATATCACAGCCAGTAGGACAGGCATTCATCATTTGCATCTATGTGATATTGTTTGGGTGTGCATATTGTATTTGGTTTGCCTATGTGAATACTTATGTTAACTGCTAACTGTTATACTTGTTGTAATTGCTCTTGATTGTGCTTGAACCACATTAATTGTGATTGTGTTTAAATTGATTGGTTTGTGAAGAGTTGGTTGCTGATCTAGCTGTTTGGGCCGGGGGCCGTGTTGGATTGGATGGGCTTGAGGCCGTGATTGGTATATTGAGTCCTAGTTCTGTATAAAGTATCTGATCGATTCAGCATAGACTTAATGAACCTATGCTTGGGACGGGATGATCATTTATACCGCGTAGGTAACTGCTTTCATGATTGCGGTCTAGGAAAAACTTTTCAGACATTTTTTTTAAGGAAAAAGGTTTTGTTTTAGAATATTTGAGAAATTTAGCAAGTCTTCAAAAAGAAATTTTCTGGATTTCGAATGTGAACCTATGATTTTTTGAAAGACTCATAAGACGAGCAATGATCACTGAACTCTAAGAATGATCTTATCTTTACGTATCTTGTTATAGCAAATTCTGTAATCCTATAGTGAGAACAAGCGAGGACGACGTTCTCACTCCCCTACAGGTTATTCCTTTTCAGGATATGGAAGGCGAAGCTTCAGGAGAGTTATGTTTATTTTCTGTTTATTCGGTCTTTTTGTATCACCGTAGCTATTATTTTTCCCTCACCTTTATCTTTATGAAGCTTGTAAGAGGGATAGGAAATTATGATATGTATAATTGTAAACTAGTGTTATGTATATGTATATATATATCTTAAGGTTATATCTGAATTGTATGTACATGTATGTTTAGGTTTTCACGAAAAAGAGTTATCGAAGTGTTATGCGGTTTTAAGTTTTAAACAGGCTCATATTTTAGTCTTAAATATTATAAAAGTCGTGGTAATACTCGAGCTATCAGAGTGGCGCAGCCGGAAGCGTGACATTTTGATAGTTAGGGTGTTACATGAAATATGTTTGGAGAAACAGTTAAGGCTTCAGAGTTATCTATTTTCTGGATTGAATTTTCTTATTAATTTATTTTAATCATGCAAGATTTTCAATTAATGGCAAACTAGATGTGACTAGACCCTAATTCCTTAGACCTTTCTAGTCTCCTCTAAAATTCACCAACCGCCAATTCCTTGGTCAATTAATTCCGATTAGGGTGTGAAGTTTAATTCTAGTTATTATGCTACAAAAACTCTAATTACTCAAATATAAAAGGATTATATGTCACGTATCCCGTTAAGTCCAGATAATTAGAAGTTTAGGAGAAATTGTTTTCAAGCTGTTGTTCAAGTAAAGAGCTTTTCCAAGTTATACAAGAACTCAATTAGAAAGAGGGTCATACTTTCGTTCTACCCAAATTCATAAAATAAAGAATGAAAATAATTCTTAAATATAAATCAGTACATGAATTAAAATAGAAAAACAATAAAATCAATCCATACAATAGACAGAGCTCCTAATCTTAACAGTGGAGGTTTAGTTGCTCATGGTTCAGAGTGAAAAACTAGGATTTTGATAAAATGTATTTTGGTTGAGATGGAATGGGATCCCCCTTTTGGAATAATTCCAATCCCTTTTATATCTAATCCTAATTAATTTAAAATCTATCTTCTAAAACTAAAATAATATCTTTTTCTATTTTAAAATAAAAGTTTAAATCAAAATTAATTAAAGCAATCAGCATGTCTTTAATTGATGGATGGGGACCACTTGCTTCGTAGGGTCCACGCCTAACTTGGAGTGGGCATAACCATTTGAGTGAATCTTCCTTGAGTCTCTGCTATCCCTTGGCTCTAGTCTGTGTTTATGGGCCGAAAACTGGGTCGAAACTTGGCCTAATATCGCCCCCAGCGTTTTCTGCAAATTCTGCACGTGGCGCATGTCACGCGTACGCGTCAGGTACGTGCACGCGTCGCCCTTCGCTGTCATCTTCTTTAATTCTTGTGCTGCAGAAACTCCATCAAATCCAGCTGAATGCTACCTAAAATAAACAGAATTGCACAAGACTCAAAGTAGCATCCATAGTGGCTAAAAGATAATCAATTCTTGATTAAACTCAACAAATTAAATGCAAATTCACTAGAAAAAGATAGGAAAGATGCTCACGCATCAAGAACCTTGTGTTTGAAAAGTGCTGATGGAAGGCTGGTAAACTATCGAGAAGTTATGAAAGTGAGGGAGTTCATAAGGGTGGTGAAGTCGAGTTTTGAGGAGATGTTTTGCCTGTATTCTTGTAAAAACAAACAAAAAAGTGATTTTGTTTTGAAAACTTGATTTTTATATATATTTATATTAAGAAATGATATTTTTATTGGAAATCTGATTTATAAACCTATTTTAAAAAAATGATCCTATGTTGAAAAAGGTCTGGTTGCATATTTACTTATATTGAGAAAATGGTTTTATATTTAAAGTTTGAGTTATAAATTTATACTAAAAGATTTGGGTTACATATTTACTCATAATTGAGAAAATGGGTTTTTGTATTAAAAATTTGATTTATTGGAAGTGATCTTTGAGGATTGAAAATGGAATTATATTATTGAATTTGATTTGTTTGAATTATCAAGAAATGTTTTTGAGAATTGAAGATGGTTTGGTAGGGACCCTTGAAAGGTGGCAAAGTCCGAATTTTAGAGGAAGGACTATAGAAATTTTTATAAAACTCCGAGGCTTATTTAAAGCGTTATTTAAAAGAAAATTGAATTTAAAAACTATATTATTTGTTTTTGATTTGTTAAGAAAATAATAAATTATGCTATGATTTTGAATTATGGAGAAAAGCATTTTGTTTTGAGATCATTTATTAAGAAAATGAATTTTTCTTTAATTAAACGTTAAAGAAGTTTGGGTATTTGGAAATTAAAAGTTTTAATGCTAAGACCGAAAGTATACCTATGAGGTGATGTGGAGGTAAGAGTGATTGATTATTTGGTGATGCGGAGGTATGTGTAATTAAGCGATGATGCGGAGGTACGTTTAATAATGTAGGTTATGTAGAGGTATGTGTATGTAATTAGTGATGTGGAGGCATAATAAAGAGAAAGAAAATAAGAAGGCATGTATGAAAGATATAACTGGAACGGATAATGAATCATGAAAAGTGTATGTCGAATGGGTCTCGTGCCAAACTGCTAATGCGGAAGTGCCCGCCTGACTGATAGCCTAAGGTTGCTAATGCGGGAATGTCCGCCTAACTGATAGCATAATGTATGTTGAATGGGCCTTGTGCCAAATTGCTAATGCGAAAGTGCCTGCCCAATTGATAGCCTGAGATTGCTAATGCGAGAATGTTCGTTGACGGAGGAAAAATATCGGTAAAGATTTTCACAAAAATTCGCGTTGCAAGTATAGTTCTAAACCGACAATTAAACCTCAATCAATGTTTAAATTGTTTGTCACTTAAGCAAACCCAGTAAAATTAACCGAAGTATTTAAACTTCGGGTCGTCTCTCAAGAAATTGCAAGGAAGTATGTTACTATTGGTTATGAAAAAGTATTTTTGGGGTTTTTAAATGTTGAACAAGGAATGTAAATGACAAGGAAATAAACTAACAACCAAGGAAAGTCCTAGCAAGGATTGAGAATTAGAATTCCTATCCTTATTATCATCATCAATTAGTGAAGCCTAAGCCAACCAGCAAGTCTCAATCACCAATCAACAAAAGAATTTTGATAACTCAAGAGTCTCTAATTGATCAATCCAAGTCAAGAACATAAAAATCTAATTTAAAATCCAACCAAGCATTTTATCAAACACTTGGAAGGCATAAAATAAAAACTTAGAAAACTAACAAGACATAGCAAAATCTAAAACTAACCAAAGCAAAGAAATAACAATAACAAAGCAATTGAACAATAAGAAACGTGAAACATAAATTGCATTAATGAAAATTGAGAGTAACACATGAACTCATAAACTAAATTAGCAAAATAAAGGAATCAATGAGAGAAGTAAATAACTAAAGTACTAGAACAAATAAAAGTAGAAGAAAACTAAGTTAAAGTAAGATGGAAAGCTGAATTGGAGAAGAAATAAACCTAAAAATCCTAAAACCTAGAGAGAGGAGAGAGCCTCTCTCTTTAGAAAACTACATCTAAAACCTAATAATTGTGAATGAAAGTGTGAATGATTGATTTTCCCCTTCCAGCTCCACTCTGCAGCCTCTAATCTTCACTTTCGGGCTTGAAACTGGGCCAAAAGCATCCCAGAAATTGCCCCCAGCGTTTTCTGATAATTGCAGCACATGACGCTCTGTCACGCGTGCGCGTCGGTTGTCTTCTGCATCAGTCACGCGTAGGCGTCGCCCATGTGTGTGCGTCGCTGCTAGCTTCTCAAAACATCAATTTCCTGTATTCCTTCCACTTTTGCATGCTTCCTTTCCATCCTCTAAGCCATTCCTGCCCTATAAAATCTGAAAACACTGAACACACGCATCACGGCATCGAATGGTAATAAGAGAGGACTAAAAATTAGCAAATTTAAGGTCAAAGAATCATATTTTCAATCATAGCACAAAATTAGGAAGAAAAATGTAAAACATGCAAATTATATGCATAAGTGTGAGAATAAGGGATAAAATCCACTCAATTCAACCTAAAATGTACCACGAAATAGTGGTACATCATTTGCCTAATTGATAGCCTGTCTCTTATCGTGATGCCAAGATATCCTAATTGACATGAATTCTCCCATGATGATAATTGTGCCTAACTGACATGGTAAATAGACCATATTTGGGGTTCACCCTGAGTAACGTCCGTTTGCGGGTAGACAACCGATGCATGAGCTCATGGCTTGCTTAGGACTGACATGCATCATATTGTTTGCGTATTTGTATTTGATTGTGTTTATCTTGTTGTATTTTCTCTATGATTGTGTTGTTTGCTTGTGTCGTTTGCCTTGATGACTTGCTTGTGTGCTTAATTGGTTATTTTGTTATGCTGCAAACTTAGTAATGTGATTTAAAGAAAGGGACTTAAACGGCTTTAAGTAAGGCTTAGGAGAAGTTTTAAGGGTTTAATAAAGAGAACAGTTTTTGGGATACGAGTTAATTATTTGTATTTTATTTCTTTATTCTCACGGCATTCACTTTTTCTACTAAGAACATGCGAGGACGACGTTCTCACTCCCTACAGATCTTTTGTTTCAGTGACAGGTTCAGGGAACCCTTGACAAGGAGCCATGACCGGTTCATAGAGTTTTATATATATGTATTTCGTATTTTTCTGGATTTTGGTTTAATATTAGGTTTTACTTTTCCCTCGTCATTTATTGTTCTGGAAATTTTCAGAGGGATAGGGCTTGTATTTGAGAATTCTGCGATAAGTCTATGTATATAATGTTATGTGAATATATGTATCTTTGTGATTAAGTGATTAAGAATAAACCTTTCATTTTCATAATTAAAGTTTCCGTTCGAACTTGCAAAGGCTCGATATTAAATAAAAATAGTATAAAATAAAAAGGGTTTAGAAGTAAGTGACACGTGAACTTTTAGTGCGATAATGAGGTGCTAAAAGTTAGGGTGTTACAAAAGTTGTATTTTAAGATTTTGTTTTATGAACTATGATTTGCTATGTTGTATTTCTGGACTTATAATCTTGGATAAGATATGTTTGTGTGTTTGTAATAATATTTTGTAGTTTATTTTTGTTTTTTGTTTTTAATTTTTTACTATAATTTTCATATAAATATTAAACATAGGGAGATGGGGAATGGGGCCCCGCAGGAAACACGGGGATGGGAACAATTACCCCCATGGCGGGGACGAGGATCAATTCTGGGGGTGGGGACGGGAGCAGGGAGACATCCCCCACCTCCGTCCTGCCCCATTGACATCCCTATCTAGGTGATTTCGAAAGGGAGTAGACACGATATATTGTCATCAGCTATTAACTCATCCCATCTGTGGTCGTTCTGTAAAGTTCTGAAGCTGCATACGAACATGAGACTTCTAATGCTTCTTCAAATCAACATGTTTGTGAAATGAAGAGATTTGTTAATTATATACTGATATTGGAAATGAAAATGTTAGTTCTGCTGTTGGTGATGATTCAGAAGTTGAAATTTTAGATGATCTGTTGATTACAAGTACTGATGACGTTCTCTCTCATTTGGTAGAATTTTCATATCCAAATTTGTTGCAAAACATGTCAGATTACAGGTATTTTTAGAGTAGGGAAATTCTTGCACCTACGCTTGAGAGTGTCGAGAAGGTAAACGATTTCGTCTTGACAATCTTCCTAGGGACAAAAAAGGAGTATCTAAGTTCTGATACAACATGTCAAGCTGATGAGAATGAAGCTGTACAGCAAGAGTGATTCACACCAAAGTTCCTAAATAATATCAAATGTTCGGGACTACCAAACCACAAGTTGACTTTGAAGCCAAGAGTCGCTATAATGCTATTGCGAAACATAGACAAGACTTCAGGTTTGTGCAATGGGACAAGGTTAATAGTTTGGGACGAAGCTCCAATACTCAATAAAAATGTGTTTTGAAGCACTTGATTAGACACTCAAGGATTTTATGTCAGTTACCAATTAACATAAGACACATAAACCATTAGGTGATAAGGTTGTAGTTCTAGGAGATGATTTTAGACAGATACTTCCGGTGATTTCGAAAGGGAGTAGACATGATATATTGTTATCAGGTATTAACTCATCCCATCTATGGTCATTCTGTAAAGTTCTGAAACTGTATACGAACATGAGGCTTCTAATGTCTTCTTCAAATCAACATGTTGGTGAAATGAAGAGATTTGCTAATTAGATACTTGATGTTGGAAATGAAAATGTTGGTTCTGCTATTGGTGTTGAAATTTCAGATGATCTGTTGATTACAAGTACTAATGACGCTCTCTCTCGTTTGGTAGAATTTGCATATCCAAATTTGTTGCAAAACATGTCAGATTATAGGTATTTCAGAATAGGGCAATTCTTACACCCACGCTTGAGAGTGTGGAGAAGGTAAACAATTTCGTCTTGACAATCTTTTTAAGGATGAAAAATGAGTATCTAAGTTTTGACACAATATGCCAAGTTGATGAGAATGAAGATTTATAGCAAGAGTGGTTCACACCAGAGTTCCTAAATAACATCAAATATTCGGGAGTACTCAACCACAAGTTGACTTTGAAATCAGCTGTAATGCTACTGCGAAACATAGACAAGACTTCATATTTGTACAATGGAACAAGGTTAATGGTTAATGAATTTGGTAACAACGTAATTGAAATAACGGTAGTGACCGATAGAAATATTGGTGATAAAGTATACATTTCAAGAATAAATTTGATTTCTTCGGATTTATGATTGCCATTTAAGTTTTAACGAAGACAATTTTTAATAACAATGTACTTTACAATGACTATGAACAAGAGTCAGAATCGATCATTATCATATATAAGATTTTATTTGTCAAAATTAGTATTCATTCATAAATAACTTTATATTATTTTATCAAAGATTAAAAGTCGTAATGATCTGAAGATTTTAATTTTAAATGAAGACGTTAAACCAAAATCATTAACAATAAATATTATGTTTAATTTTTTTTTAATAATATTTATATTTTAATAATATATTATAATTTATACTTTTATATAAATATTTATTTCAATATAAAATGTCATTTTTAATTTATCATCTCAAATTAAAATTTAAGCTCGTCCGACCGGTTTAAACACTAGCAACTTATAATAAGTGTCACGCACAAAACCGGTTTAAACCCATCAGTATCTTTTCTTTTCTCCTGAATTCAAACAAAACAAATCTGAAATCCCTAAACTCCTCTTCTGCCGCCGCGGCCGCCTTCAGCCACCACCGCTGCGTCGCCAGCCCACTATTGGTGACCTCGCAGGTTCACTCTCTTCTCCACCTTCCCCAGCTCACGAAGAAGGGATTAGAGGAAGATGTTATCGTTGCCTTAGGTTTTCTCTCCGCTGCTCAAGTCCACCGAACCCAACCCCCATTCAAAACTTTTTTGGGTACGATTCATTTTTACCTTACATTTCTTTTTTTCATTTTTCTGCTTCTAGGCACGATGCAAGTCACCGCCATGTTTCATATTTGTTCTCTACCCTTAAATTCCTTTTCTATAATGCATATAAGGCGTCTTTTCTCCCTGGGATGATATTTTACACGGAAGACGGTTGGTTGGAGTTCTAGCACTGTTAATATTTCAAATTAGTAGTTAGTACATGATTACTTGAACTGTTGAACATGTACATTTTGTTCGCCTTAGTACTAATCTTTGATTAGGTTTCGTAATTTGACTAGGTGAGCTGGTTATATAGCCTTATATTAAGTTAAAAGTGAAAAAGCTTTGTCTAGTTGGTCTAAACAGAACACAGCAAGGTGCATTGTTTTACACTCGTTGAGGCTTTGCTCTGGGTATACAAATCAATTTGTGTTAACTTTTTATGACCAAGTCGTGAGTGACGGTTGATGATAGTTTAGAAGAAAAAGGAATTCTAGATTAGTTTCTTATTCATGTAATATTGCTTGCCAAATTGTATTATATATGTTGTTCTATGCGTGAAAATTGGTGATCTACTGCCATGGTTTCTTATGAACAGAAAGTTCAATAAAATAAGTAATTGTTGTAATTTAAATTCCATTGAACTTGTGCGATGAACTGAAATGTTTCATTGGTACTAATGCACCCTTATGGTGTGTCTTCTGATTCTTTGTGTCCTTATTTATGGTACAATGATGATAAAGACTAGCATCATTTTAGTCTAACACGCATGATCTTTTTTTGGTCTAAAATGCATGATCAAGACATGTTGAAAGATTGGAAAACTATGCTTTATAGATATATCTTTTTTGTTTTGTTTTGGTTTTGTATAGGGGTTTTTGTCCATCCAAAAAAGAAAAAATTATAGAGCTCAGTTTGGATCTTGGATTTGTCCAAAATTGGTCTGATCCAATTTTGTTTTCACCCGTATTTATGTTAGTTGATGTCAAAGTAAAATATGGAAGAAAAAGAACTTTTTAATTAATAGATATACAAAGTTTCTACTTTTTGGATTTAATGCAAATGTATAACTAGAACTGAATCCAAAATTTTTTGTTAAGCTAGCATAACCCTCTTCCAACTGAAAAAGAAAATTTTAGGTCAACATAACATTTTTTTAACTTTTGGATTTGGCTACTACTATTTAAAAGATTTAGAGAGAAGGACAAATAGGTCCTTGACCTTTTGATCTGCAAACATTTAAGTCCTCGAAAATTTAAAAATACATTTAAGCCCCTGATCTTTTCAAAACCTGGACATATCGATCCATCGTGTTCACTTGGGTCTGTCAGACTCAACGAAAAAATCAAACGTGGCTCTGTTGTATTGACCTGGTTGTTACGGATGCACACGTGCGAGAGTTTTTAAAATTAGACAAATTAGACTCAGGGATCGATGTGTCCAAATTTTAAGGAGGTCACAGACTTAAATGTATTTTTAAATCCTTAGTGACTTAAATATCCACAGACCAAAAAGTCAAGGATCGATTTATTCTTTTCTCACAGATTTAATTTTTTGAAAATTAATGAGTTGTGATGTATTTTGTGAATAATAATTATTTTTGAGTCTTGAAAAGATAATATACATTTTCCTTTTTTTTTTTTTCTGGTTGTTGGGTTATGATTGATATTCTCTTTTTGCATTGGTTGTTTATTTTAGTCAGACAAGGGCACAAGGCTTTGTTGTTATTATATGGTGGTTTATTTATTTCCCTTTTTTGTTTTTGGTGATACAGTTTATGTTGAAGGTATTTTCATTTGAGATTTCACTTGAGACATACTTTCATGCCCCTTCTTGGAGATAAGGTTTTGTAGAATTTTCTGGGAAATTTTTATTTTCCAAGAAAAATGGAGGAGGGAACACAATTGCAAGTCTCCATCGACAAGCTTCCGATCAAGCGCTTGGAATCCATCGAAGAAAATGGAATTGAACGTTTCCCTTCGTATGCATCTTCTTCTTTCTCCTTTTCATACTTTTTCTCCCCCTATTTTGCTACTGTGTATTACTGTATTAGCTTATTTTGTACTGGCAGCGTTTTCGAAAGTAGAGCTAGTAGCAATCTAAACCCTAGTTTGTGCTTGCAATTGCTAACGTGACACCCTTCTTCAATTTTGTGTGGTTTCTTATAGAGATGTGGATTATGATGAGAAGCGGCTCTCGCTCATTAGGCGAATTGATTTCGCTTGGGCAGTTGAGAAGGATGACGAGGAGAAGAACAAGAAGCAGAAGAAGGCCTCAAAGGAGGCCTCAACTCCATGGCAATGGCAGAGCATGGTGGAGAATTTGCAGTTAGCTCATCAGGAGCTCTCTGTCATCATAGATCTCATCAACACTGTGAGTAAATGAACATCACTTCTAGGAACTCTTGTGATATGTTTATTTTTTCTCTCTCTAAATACTTGTTTCTAATAATGTAAGATTTACTTGAGGCATTCGGAGCATGTTTTTGATGAACAAGTTTGTGAATTGAAGAAGATATTGTGTTAGTTTTGTTCATCTAAGAATGAAATGAAGTTTTGAAATAACACTTTCAATGGCAAGTTACAGTGCCAGAGGAACTAACAATCACAAGTTCATTACGAAAAATATTGTTTCATGGAGCGAAATCCTTCATGTATAATATCTACTCTAGATGGTGGCTGCTATTTAAATATTCTCTGTGATATTGTTTTTAGAATGCGGTTGTATATGTTGCAACTTGTGAGTAGGCTAACAATATAGATATTTTTGTTCTAATTATTGTGTTTAGGTGGAAGCAAACGATGCGGTAACTGTGGCTAGCATGACAAGGCCGAAACTATTATCTAATGAAGCTTTGTCCGACCTGGCTGTATCTGCTGCCACCAAGCTGCAATGTTACCGTGTAAATTTTCTATCTTTTAGCCTTTTTAATTGCAATTTCATTGATTTTCAATTTTTTATGTTCACACTAGTATGCGATGGGGCAACCAAGTCTTGTATAACTTCATTAACTTGTCAATAGCAGCCACAGCTTCTTTAGCTTTTACTTGGAATCTGGGACATGTAATCAAGTTTGCAAACTTTCTTCTCTTTGCAGCATGTTGGAAAATATTTCAAGCAATCTGCCAAAGCTTTTGAACGGCAGGTTGCTCGAGAAGCAAGGTTTTATGGTGCTCTTATTAGGTAAATCTCTGGTACTGACAAGAAATTTAACATGAAGTTTTGGATCTTTAATAACCATGTTAAAATTCTCTTCAAAAGCTGTTAAATAACATAGAAGATCCTTGTATCAATAATTCAGCCTTGAATTAAAGAGGAGAATGATTTTTACTAGCTTCTTTCGTTTCTCCTCTTTGCGTTTTTTTTTTTTTTTTTTTGTGGCAGTAAGATGATTGTTTCCTACCTTGCATGACTTGTTAATCCATATCCTGATATATGCACACAGGTTGCAGCAAAATTGGAAAGTAAAACGGCAACGCCAGGCAGCTATAGCTCCAGGAAGTGAAGGCTTTACCTTTGATCTCTTTGATACCTCGTATGACCAGGGTGCAATATATCGGTCATCTTCTACGTCCACTGTTCGTGTCAATCATAATCCAGCTGGAATGCTGGCAATAAATGTCTCTCCCAATTCATGCCACTCTCTCCAATTCGGTTTTGTTGGTGCACAATCAGAGGAAAGACTGGGGAAATCAGAAGAACACAAATCCGACTTTTCAGATGAGCATCATATGGAAGAAACTGACAAAAAGCCTTTGAATGATGAAGAGTGTGTTAAGAAGACACATTCACTTCTTCGTGAAGTACATAAGGCAATATTCAATGAGCAGGTGGATTTTTACTTTCACAAGTTCTTGTTTTTGAATTTGTGTGTCTAGTTTGTCGAATTTACTACTTTGACATCTCCCTGATGCTTTATTGTGTTGGTACTTTTGCATCAAGGTGTTTGATCTGGTCAACCGTGAAGCATTTAATGCGTCTACAGGTGTCACTGTGACTGGAATACGCGAAAATTATTTACAGTTAAGCTTAGGTCAAGGAACATCTGTGTACTTGTCATTAGTACCCTCTGATCAAGATCGTTCTGCAGTTGAGGGTGAATCCAATAATGATGTTGAGAATGCAAATTTACCAGAATCATCTGATGAAATGGAATGTGATGCCAAACATAACACCTGGAAGAAGGAAGAGCAATTTCATCATTCTACCTGCTATGAGATTTACATTCAACAGATTTTTCATGATTATATATTTGGGAGAGGTAGTGAAAAGCCAGTTTCTTCCGGAAGTCGTTTGTCCGGTGCACAGGCAAAGGATGGATCAGGTCTTCTTGGTCATTTTTTCATGTCTTTGGCTCATAGGATATTTTCAATCAAAGTTCTCAAGGAGCTGGAAAATGTGGTAATGCTCTTTTGAATTTGACTTTTGGTGCTTATTAAATGGACATGATGTTTAGTTAAGTATTTGGTATTTACAGGCATGCAAGGTCCCATATCTCCAGTTAATTTCTAATCCCACATGGAATTCTCGGGCGTCATCTTGGACGCTAAACATGGAGGTTCCCCAGTCCATTATCAGAACATCAGATTTTAATGAAAAAAATGCTTCGAAGCGACAGTTTTGGACCAAGGTCTTGGTAAATGATGACTGCATCAATGTCAAAGCAGAAGGTTCTCCTAATGTATCGGGCCTTTTCAAGGGAAAGGCCGAGGAAACCCACACGATAAACAGATACGACTGCAACATAGCTGATCTCGCCGTGGTTATTTTGCAACAGGTAAAACTAATAGAAAAGGAATCGTTGTCATTGCAAATTCGCAATTGTCTTTCTTTCCTTCTTATTTATTAAGAATGCGATCGCAGGTTGCAAGCCAAATCATTAATTGGCTCTACCATGAAGCTATGATGGTTGGGATAAAAGCGAACAGGGACTTCTTAAGCTTATGTTTTGAGCTGGAGCAGGGCGAAACACTTTGCCTGATTGCGAATGTGGACCCAGAAGACATTGAAGGGTGTATATCATGGTGGTTGGTGATGGCGGACAGTTTTGCAGAGGAACAAAAGCTTCATATGAACATGAACATGAATGATGGTGCATCTGAGTATAGGAAATTCCTAGGTCACTTGTCTCTTGAGTTGTTATACGCGACGCTAATGGACTTGGTTGGCTTGTGTTGCGGCGGTGGTGGTGGCCATTGAAGTTGTATGTAGACTGTGTATACGGTTTTCTTGCACTTTTCAAGTGAAACTCGGCAACCAGCAGAATATGATTATGATTTATACCAAAGATTCATCATCTTAAATATCTTAGTAATTATCAATATTCACGTAAGTGTAATAGTCTTTGATTTTACAGTAGTTAGAATTAGAGTCGGTATATAGAAAAGAAATCTTGATTGAAGTACTTAGAATTAGACTCAGTAGTTAGAGTTAGTAGAATAAATAGAAATATAAATATGGTAGTTGCTCAAAAAAAAGAAATCTTGATTGAAGTATATAGAAAAGAAATAATTAGGTAGAACTCGATCTTTAATTATAGCTGAGCATTTTCTTGAAGGGCAGCTAGGACTTGACATGTATGTGAAGCTTAAAATGCACAATGTTCTTGAGCAAATTGTTGTTACTTACAAAAGAAAGTCCGTGGTCGATGTTATAACTTATAACCTTTCCTCCAATTTAGTGGTTAGGATTGGCTTTTTCTAGTGTAACCGGAGAATTCTAACTTGGATGAAGAATCTAACCATCACTTTAAATCACTTGAGTCTTCAGAAAAATAATCTCCAAGGTATATTCTATTTCACGTTAAAGAATCTTGCATGTCTTAAATTATTTGGAAACTGGTTACTCAAGTTTGACATGTTCTCAAAGCTCAAAAAGCTTCCTATACTTGGTTTAAGAGGAGGCAATAAATTGTCTTCGATACGAATAGGGACGGAGCTGAATAAAATATTAGAAGGGAGTCAAAAATATTTACACAATAAAATAAGATTAAAATAAAATTTTAAGGAAAGCTAAACTAAAATTTACATATAATTTATATGTAAAAAATTAAAATTAGAAGGGACCAACTTTTTTCTCTATGTAGCTCCGCCCCTAAATACGAATGGAGGGATAAATAAAAGGCCAATGCTAGTCCTCGAGTCGAATCCAAAAATTTCAATAATGGCCTAACACAAAAAATTTCATTAAATATTAATTAGAACTTTTAAACTAATTTAAATGAGACACAAATTTTGAAATTTTTTTACTGGTGTCTGTTTTTTTTTTTTCTTGCAACAATTCAGATAGTGGTCATCAATAATAATTTGTTCATCCGAACCCACTATTATAAGTAAAGTCCGATCTTATTTCAACACCTCAAATCTATACATGTAGAAATTTTTGACCATCTACGTAGTAGTATTGACCTAAATAAAAAGATAAGAACTGAAATTGAATAAAAAAGATAAATTAAAATTGAAATAAAAATAAAAATGATAGATTGAAATTGAATACAAAGATAATCACTCTATTTTTTATCTAATTTTTTGATGTAACAAAAAAAAGACTCACTCAACTTAACTTGCTATCTCCAAAGTTTGGGAATTAAATCGAAGAGACTCACTTAACATTCTATACATTTTTTTAGTGCAACAAGAGATAGACTCACTTAATCTCACTTGTCCACGTTATGGTTTTATCCATTATGGTTTTATTGAATTAAAATAAAGAAACCCTAATCTCGTTATTGTAAAACTCAATCTAGTAACTAAATAAATAAAATTAAAATTTATGAAGTTAAATTTAATATTTTAATACTTAAAAATATAAACTAATAACTACTAAATAATACTTGAACTCTTCATATCACAAAAAAATTTAGAACACATATTAATCTTATTGTAAAATTTTTATACATAGAAAGTAGAAATTAGCATTGCTCAAAACATGCCAGACAATTTTTTAGCGGTTATACAAAAGATCAGTCATCAATCACTAATTTATAATATATTAAAATATAAAATTTATATTAAAAAATATATAAAAAATCTTAAAAATATATGAAACAACATATGTAAATATATAAATATATAATAAATAAATTTGTGACTATTTTTTTTATATATAGAGTATTTTTAATATATTTTACCTTCAACAATAAATGTGGAGGGGTGAAAAATATTTTTAGCATAAATACATATATTGACTCTTCCAAATTAATTTGGGATGGGAGGGGAGGGAAGGGGATAAAATTTCAATAATAGTTCAAAATAATATTTCTAAACTTTTATTGTTCTTAACTTTGGCTTTTTTTCCCTTGAAAATTTCACTTTGTTATGAGCCTCGCTAGGGAGTCAATAGAATATTTGTACAATGTGTACAATGGACTGTTTATTTAGTCCAATATGAGTTAAAAATAAAAATTACCTACGAAATAATAAATTTAAAAATTTTTGTTCAGTTATTTCACATCAAATTTTAAATTTCAAATTCTCCAATTTCAAATTTCAAATTTTAAATTTTTAAAAAATCTAATTAGTTATTTCAAAAAAAATAACCATCTAAAATCCTCAAATGCTCTCTTCTTTTTCAACCAGTGGCCACCCCACCTTCATCAATAATCATCTTATTTCACCGTCGCTACTTGGCTTGCCACACACCACTCACTCTTAATAAAAATAACCATCCACTTAAGGATAAAAATGATCATCCGCATACCTAATAAATTGAACATCTAACATATTTTAATTATATATAACTAAACTCAATCTAATCAAAATAATCAACTACATAAAAATAAAATAACCATCCACATACCTACTAAAATGACCATCCTAAACTGACCATTAAAATAGAAGAAGAAGATGAATAAACAGAAGAAACTATTATTGTGGTGAAACATAATTTTGAAGGACTAGTCATGACAAAAGCAGCACTGAAACATATGGCTCAAATCATGAAAGAAGCTAACCATGCTTGGATCCGAAGAAGAAGAAGAGAATAGTGTTATCATCGGTGAGAAGAGACTTGAAGTTGAAGGAATGGGAGAAAGCGAGAGCCGGTTCGGAAGAGAGGTACGAAAACAGCGACAGTAACGTTAGGCTGAGCGTCGGAGGGCGAGGCGCATCGGGCTGACCGGCGGAGGTGAGGACGGTGTCGGTGGGAGGATGCGGCGGCCTCAGTATGGTCGGCAAGAAATTCAGTGACGCGAGGTGAGAACCAGAAAAGATGACGGACTGACGGTGAGTTTTGGACGTGTATTAAAGGTTACGGTAAGATTAGAAATAACCGTATATAGTGTGAATGAATTTAAATACTAATCTTAATTTTCAAATTTTTAAAATTTAAAATTAAATAATTAATTAATGATCTAATTTTTAATTTTAATTTTATCTTTTTTTTTTTAATTTGTTGTACACATTATACACAATTAATATTGATTCCAATACTTTCTCCTTTGTTATACATGCATGAGAGTGTAATAGTTTTTCAAAAAATGTTATATGCAAATCAAAATTTAAACTTTTCAATAAATATACAGTAATTTTATTCTGCTAACGAGTTATACCTCAAATAACATAATCTCTCTATACTCACTTTGAAATCGCGAGTTCGAGTCTCATTCTTAATTTAAGAAAAAAAAAATACAGTAAGTTCACGTGTAAATAAAGATCATTTTAAAACAAATAGTAAAATCATATCATCTAATTGTGTCAGGTCAACTTTTTAGTAACAAAAATGAATGAAAGAGTCAACTTAAGATACCATTAAAATTTTCAGGATATAATTTGGGTTAATTAAAAATTCGAAGAGCCAGATCAAATTTTAGATGGTATTTTGAGTATTAACTTATTCACGGTCAAACAACATAGGTAACATCTACAAATCGAATAATTAAAAATTAAAAAATCAAGTGTTGGTGGGAAGCGACGAGGTCGTTACTGTTAACAAATTCAAAAATTTAAAAGAAACAGTCTCTCCTCGAAGTACCACACCACTAACATACAAAATGCGGCAAACCCAAACCACGTCACTATGACACTAAACCGGACATAACTTTCTTTGTTTACCATCTCAACTCAACTTCCTTCAACTCTTTTTGTAACCCTAGAATCTCTCACACCCTTTTTCTTTTCCTTTTTTTTTTTTTTGTTTTATTCTTCTTTAGTCTTATTTCTTACGCGTTCTATATTCATTCATCACACGTTCTTAACGTTGATTCCAAAGACTCTGCTGTTAGTGCTGTGCTTCTCCACTTACAGTTTTGCATGTACGTTTCTTCAATTGGCTCAATCTTAATTGTTAAAATTGCGAACATAGATTCTGCTGTATGAATTTGCTTTTTTTTTTTTCTCTTTCTTCTAACCTGTATCGATTTAATGACGCTCAAACAAGCAGTTAAGATTGAATGAGTCTTTCAACCCCAATGCTAGCTCAAGGGTGAGGGTTGCCCTTGTAATACACCTCCTTCGTGCCCAGAAATGATTATCTGAAGCGTGAAGATTTGCACGTGGATGGTCCAAAAACATTGGATTAGATAGATTTTGATACTATATTAGAATTGAGCTTGAGTGAGTCTAACTTAATTAATTCCAAAAGCTAGCGCAAAGGGTGAGGGTTGTATCGCACTTATAAATTATCTAGAGACCATATTCTTGAGATATGTAAGACTTGTAATAATTGGAGTAACTGCTAATTTAAAAGAAAAAGAAATATATAGTGGGAAATTATATTTTGGTTCGAGTATTTTTTTCCTTGGGTTAATTCTCGGGGTTTAAGTTGTTACTATTCATTTTGCTATGGCTTTGTTTGGTTTTCACATATTTATTTGAATTTTGAACTCTTTTTTTTTTTTGCAGGATTAGAAATGGAAGCTAATAGCGATCTTAAGATTCCTCTGTTGCAGACTTCACCAGAAGATGCCGCAGTAAGGACGGTTATGTTTCAAATAGGTGACATCAAGTGTGCATCGTGTATAAATTCTGTTGAATCTTCAATTAAGGACCTCCATGGAGTAAACAGCATCATGGTGTCGCCGCTTGATGGCCGAGCTATAATAAAATATTCTCCAAAATTTATCACTGTAAGTCACCCTTCTGAAATTATGTCACTGTAATCAGCTTTATAATATTTTTCTGAATTAAAGTTTTGGCCATTTCATTGATTCTCATACCAGCATACCAAGAATTCTCATGCAAGAAAAAAAACACAAGCAACCTCTGTTTATGAAAGTTTTAGAAATAGGATCATTGTGCTGAGTTTTAAACTTTCGTTAAGAAAAACTCTCTGAACTAGTGGATGTAATTATAAATAAATAACAGAAGTAAGGTGGGAAAAAAATTTAGTAGTACCTATTGTCTTGGAATAAATAAATTAATTTGCGATCTAAATTCACTTTTTAGGCGAAAAACATAAAAGAAGCAATAGAAGACAGTGGCTTCGGAGTTGATGAGCTTCAGGAGCAAGAAATATCGGTATGCCGAGTAAGGATTAAAGGGATGGCATGCACAAGCTGCTCCGAGTCTGTTGAGAATGCACTTCGGATGATTGATGGAGTGAAAAAAGCAACTGTAGGTCTAGCTTTAGAGGAGGCCAAAGTGTACTTTGATCCTAACCTCGCCGATGCAAACAAGATAATTGAAGCTATAGAAGATGCTGGTTTTGGAGCGGAACTTATTAGCTCTGCTAATGATGTGAACAAAGTGCATTTAAAACTAGAAGGGGTTGATTCTCTTGAAGATGTAAATATTGTAATGTCTTCGCTTGAGTTCGCAGCAGGTGTGAATCATGTTGAATTCAATTTGACAGAACATATAGTAACAGTTAACTATGAACCGGATATTACGGGTCCAAGATCTCTCATTCACTTTATTCAGACAGCTAGCTCTGGCACCAAGATGTACCAGGCATCCTTGCACACTACTTCGGGAAAAAGAGAAAGGGATAAGGTGGATGAAATTCATAGGTATAGGGACCAATTTTTGTTCAGCTGCTTATTTTCGGTTCCTGTGTTTGTATTTGCCATGGTGCTTCCCATGCTTCCTCCCTATGGAAACTGGCTGAACTATAAGATCCACCATATGCTAACTCTTGGGCTGTTTCTGAGATGGATTCTTAGTACGCCTGTGCAGTTCATAGTTGGCAAAAGGTATTACTAATATATGATTAATTGTTTAATTCTATTTCTTGCTTTTGATGCTATTTATTAGACATAATAGTTTTTTTTTTCAACTGTTTGGACTAAATGGAGAATTTTTTTTCTTTTTTTACAATCATTTAACTACGGCAGCTCTTGTTAGGTTTTATGTAGGATCATATCATGCACTGAGGCGAAGATCTGCTAACATGGATGTGCTGGTTGCATTAGGAACTAATGCTGCTTATTTTTACTCCGTATACATTTTAATAAAAGCACTGACTTCAGATACTTTTCAAGGACAAGATTTCTTTGAGACCAGTTCCATGTTGATATCCTTTATTCTATTAGGGAAATATTTGGAGAATTTGGCTAAAGGGAAAACCTCAGATGCTTTAGGAAAGCTGACACAACTTGTTCCTGATAAAGCTTATCTGGTGGACATGGATGCTGATGAAAATGTCATCTCAGAGACAGAAATTGACACTCAACTAATACAAAAGAGTGACATACTTAAGATTGTTCCTGGGGCCAAAATTCCTATTGATGGTGTTGTCATAAAAGGGCAAAGCTATGTAAATGAAAGTATGATTACCGGGGAGGCAAAACCTGTTGATAAAAGTCCTGGTGACAAGGTATTATTCATATGGTATGACTCTTTTTCAGTATGATGGCAAAATCTGCCCAATAAATTAGGGGGAAATGACAAAAACATACACGGAGGTTGAATGTTGAAATCGTTTGATGAAAGTTTCAAGAAAGATAGGCAACTAAACCTGAGTGTATGCACTCTGTGATGTGTTTACTGATAAGCTTATTTAATATTCATTGGATTCTGGCGGTTGATATCATTCTGTAGAGAAACAAGCATCTTTGATTATTTTAATCAAACTTCCAGTACTTTAAATTAGTGAAACATTTTTAATTTCTTGAAATTTGCTGAGCAGGTTATTGGTGGAACAATCAATGAGAATGGCTGCTTACTGATTAAGGCTACACATGTTGGATCAGATACTGCACTTTCTCAAATTGTTCAGCTTGTAGAAACCGCTCAACTAGCTAAGGCACCAGTTCAAAAACTCGCAGACCACATTTCAAGGGTTTTTGTTCCATTAGTGAGTGTCTTTCCTTAACTAAATCCTTCAAATTTTTCATCATTATTAGAAAAGGTTTTATTCATATGTTGAGGCTTAATGTAATAAATATCCCTTCAGGTTCTGTTCAAAATTTCCCCTCCCATTTTACTTTATTTTACATTTTTTTTATTTAAAAAAAAATCTGAAAAGGGGTTCCCTTTCGTTACTTTTTGTTTATCAAGTGTATGAAATAATCATGGCTATGAAATGTAACCTTTGTTTCAAGGATTCTGTCAAATACTGAAGCATAAAACATTTTGAGACATGCTATCATCCTGTGATTATGTTTCTTACGTTATCTTTTTGTTTAATTGCTAATTCCACTGGACTGCAAAAAAGAGCTGATAAATTCTTATGTAATTGCTTAATTGATGTTAGCATTTAAATGATATTTTATCCATGGGATGCTGCTTGTACTTATGTTGCATCCTTAGGTGGTTGTTGCAGCATTTTTAACTTGGATGGGATGGTTTGTTCCTGGGGAAGTTGGCTTATACCCTAGGCATTGGATACCAAAAGCAATGAATGCATTTGAACTTGCTCTGCAATTTGCTATTTCTGTACTAGTTGTTGCTTGCCCTTGTGCTTTGGGTCTAGCAACACCAACTGCAGTCATGGTTGCTTCAGGCATGGGTGCTTCTCAAGGTGTTCTCATCAAGGGTGGAGATGCATTGGAAAAGGCACACAAGGTAATGAAACTCTTTATTCTTGTTACTCGATACCTGTTTAATTGTGCTTTAGCAGGTAAACTTTCCTTCCATTTGCAACAAGGGTTCAAAATAAAACCTTGATTCACTGTACATAATTGTAAAACAGATGTGATATTTTGCGATTGCTTGTATCCTTTTCTAGGTGGTTGTTGCTATGCAACAATTGTCCATCTGTTTTCCTTTGATTGAAATGATCATGATAAGTACATTGGAATTGGGATATTTGATGAACTAAGGAAAAACATTTGGTCATTGCTTATATCCTTTACTAGCTGGTTGTTGCTAATGCTAAAGCTATAATGTCTTCTTCTCTTGTAATTTATGCAAGGATTCCGCTTCTCTGCTGAGAAATTATAGCATTAAAAATCATCATGGAAGGTGTATTTTTACTTTTTATTTTATTTTATTTTATTTTTGACCTGCTAATTTTGTAGGCACTATTCATATCTGATATCATTTCATTATATCTCTAGTATTGATGTTTGGCATAATCTAGTTTCTAGCATATCTTATCTCATGTTATTTGACACAAGTATGCTACATATCCCGATATCCCTCATTCTTTCGCTGCCGATTCTGATAGGAGCTTGTTTTGTTTTCCTGATGCAGGTAAAAGTTGTTGTGTTTGATAAGACCGGGACACTAACTGTTGGAGAGCCGGTGGTAGTTAGCGCAGTACTGTTTTCTGAATTTACTATGGAAGAATTTTATGACATGACAATAGCAGTGGAGGTAATTATTTTCCTTTTTTTTCTTATATGCTGCATACTATACTAATTTGGAAATCTGAATAATTGATATAAATTTATTCTGTTGAACATTGTTGGATCCTGTAAGTTGAAAAGATGTTGAATACTAATAAAGAAGAATTAACGTTGTTGGAACTGCTTGAACTTGAGAGGGGGAGTTGAATCAAGTTGGCTCTAAAATGAACGTTTTAAGTTCTGTTTTCGCAGAAGCTACCTATGAAGGAGATTTTTTCGTTTTGTCTCATACTCAGAAAAAAAACAGAGAAGGAAAGAAGAGAAAGAGGTCAGCATGTATCCTGGTTCGGATTCTAAGTGTCATGAATTCTACGTCTAGTCTCCACCACAACCATGGTGGAATTTTCACTATAATCAACTGATTACAATCACCAATACTATTGAATTACAACCTAATTCAACTAGTGTCTACCACTAAGCTTTCTTCACCAAAGCTTAGCTTCCCTAGTGTTGTCCCAACTTGGAAGGAGAACCTAAACAGATTCAAACTCACCGAGTGCTAACCCAACTTGGCAAGGGGAACTAGTCCTAATTCAACAATTCAATTACACAGAATTTCAGTGGCTCTTTCATGTATCACTCTTGTCTTTTCTCTCATGGCTTTTTCTACTCACATATTTAGCATTTTCTCAATACAAAGGATGACACAAGATAGCCATAACAAATAAAACCAGAAATGAAGCACTAGTAGAAGAAAAAGAATTCAGTTCGATTGAGAGGATATGATACTCTAATTTTTTCCTCCTTTTCTTACTTTCAAATGTTGAGGTGAGGCTTCTTATAGAATCAGCTTGCTCTTCCAATTTGCTCTCTATTCCCTCGTACCATTCACCCGTTGGAGCTGTCTCTAAAGGCATACATGTCCTTTCATCTTGCTCCACTAACTCTGCAGGTTGAGGAGCCATTCCACCACTTCTGCTGTCCTTGGGTTTGCTTTCTTCCTTAGCATGCTTTTCTTTCTCCCTTTACTCCATTACCTTTGCTATTTGAGGAGCTGCTCTGCTGCTTCTGCTCTTATGCAAAAGAAATTGGAATTTTGGAGAGAAGAGCGAACAGAACCAGTGTGTCACAAAAGGAGACTCGCTGAAAAGAGCCACTCTGAGGCAGAATTATATGGTTCACAATCCTGTGCAACTGGGCACGGATTGGACCAAGAAACTTATGAGTGGGAGTGGTACTTTTAAGGAGAGGAATGTTGATCCAGTACTTAGGGCTTCAAAATATGACACATTGAGAGTTTCATCCCACTTACCAGAGGTGAACACATCAAGCCCCCTTTCCTGGTAATCTAGGCTTTACTAATGTGGTACTTGTCAAGAATGATTGTGCGACCTTTAACAAAGGATGCGATTCTTCCTTTTTTGTATGACATGTTTTATAGAACTGCTTCACTAGATAGGATAAAATTTTGTCACGAATGGATAGAATGAAAATCCATCCTTGATATGTAAACAGAGGTGTAAAGTTTAGACCTTTTCTACAAAACTTGTCTAGATTTACAAGTTTGGAAGGACAGAGAGTACGCTTATAAATATCCTTGCAGAATAATATGTAGTTCATGAAGGAATTATAACGGTGACGATCAAAAGACTCTTTAGGGAAGTCAGTATAGAAGGATTTGTAGGCAATGAGATTGGAAAGTTTTAGTTCAGAAATAGAACGAAGATGAAAGTCGATGACTGTATCGTGGCTGTGGCGAGGAGGGGGTGACGGAAGCTCTTCGTCTTCTTCACAAACAGGTCTCTTTCCTCGGGAAGAACTGGGTTGAGAAGAGCTGGGCTGTGAGACATTTGGCTGAGAGGAGGTAGGGCGAGGAGCTACTCCAGGATGGCGAGCGATGGTCTTGGTGCGAGCCATTTCAGGAGCGTTATTATGAGGAGAAGTGGGAGGAGAGTTAGTGGGAGATGGAGAAGGAGATGTTTGTGAGTGCAGTGAAATAGGAGAAGAGGGTTAAGAACGTGAAGAGTGAGCACCACTATGAGAGTTTCTACGGACTGCTCTTTTTTGCGAGCCATACGTATAGGACACAGGTTAGTTTCAGAATGGGAATAGTGTAGTGAAAGAGGAGTGGAGGAGTTGAGTGTGAAAGGGTGCATGTAGTGGAGAATTAATATAGGCCTTGGTTAGTGTAAAAGGATAAAAATGAAAACTTTTGAAAAGTGGAGTGGAGTGAAGGAGTTGTGGAGGAGTTGAGTGTGAAAGGGTGTATGTAGTGGAGAATTAATATAGGTCTTAGTTAGTATAAAAGTTTCATCTTGAAAAGGATAAAAATAAAAAACTTTTGAAAACCTTCGAATTTTACAACCGTAACCTCTATAATTTCAATTTTGAAAATTTAATTAAAATGAAATGCAATTTTAAAATAATGTTAAGTTTTGGGACCAAAAACAACTTTCTAATATCTAAGTCTAGTGAGAGCCTAAGGTGCTTCAACAAAGGTGGCCCATTTGATGATAAACAATCAAACACACCAGGTCCACCAAATCTCACTTGCTTTCAACGAGACTAGATTGCATCACAAAGAGTTTATGAAGCTTGCTTATCATCTGTCCAGAATAATCTCATCTCGATCTATGAGACAAAATGCTTAAACCAGAATATCAGAAAAATTAGATAAATTAAGAATGCCCAGTGCAGTTCGTAATTTGCAGAACCTCTCTTCTATCAATGGTTTAGTGAAAATATCAGCTAGTTGATCTTTAGATTTAACAAACTGAATATCTAAATTTTTATTTTGCACATGTTCTCTTATAGAATGAAATCTAACTTCAATATGCTTTGTTCTTGAGTCCAAAACAAGATTTTTTGAAATATTTATAGCACTCATATTGTCACAAAATAATGAAATATTAGATACTTTCAATTTATAATCAGCTAACTGAGTTTTCAACCATAGTAATTGAGAGCAACAAGAAGAGGCTGCAATATACTCAACTTTGGCAGTGGATAGTGCCACTGTTGCTTGCTTCTTACTTGACCATACATTGAGTGATTTGCTAAGCAAGCAACACATGCCACTTGTGCTTCTTCTATCAATCGTCTCCCCAACAAAATCTGCATCACAATAACCCACTAATTGAAAGGAATCAGTTTTGGGATACCATAAACTATAATTAGTGGTACCAAGCACATATCGGATGATCCTCTTGACAGTTGAGAGATGAGATTCTTTAGGCTTTGATTGGAATTTTGAGCACACACCAACACTTTATACGATATCAGGCCTCGAGAAGGTTAGATACATCAAAGAGCCAATCATCCCTCTGTAACGTGTCTCATCAACATCTCTAGCTTGTTCATCTTTGTCAAGCTTGATATTTGGATGCATGGGGTTCCCATCGGCTTGACGCATTCCAGCCCAAATTTTTTGACAAGTTCCTTGACATATTTTTCTTGATAAACAAAAATTCCTTCAGCAATTTGCTTGATTTGCAAGCCTAGGAAGAAAGTTAATTCTCCCATTATGTTCATATCAAATTCACTTGTCATTAGCTTAGCAAAATCTGCACACAAAGTCTCATCAGTTGAACTAAAAATGATATCATCAACATAAACTTGCACAAGAATAAAATGATCATTGAGATTTTTAATAAATAGAGTAGTGCCAGTGGCTCCTCTTTGAAAATTATTTTTCAATAAAAATGAGTTAAGCCTCTCATACCAAGCTCTAGGAGCTTGTCTTAAACCATATAAGGCTTTAGCTAGTTTGAAAACATAGTTAGAAAATGTTTTGTTTTCAAACCCAGGAGGTTGTGCCACATATACCTCTCTATCTATTATACCATTGAAGAATGCACACTTTACGTTCATTTGAAAAAGCTTGAAGCCGTAGTGAGCTGCATAGGCTAAGAGCAACCTAATGGCTTCCATTCGAACTACAGGTGCAAATGATTCATCGAAATCAATCCCTTACTCTTGATCATAGCCTTGAGCAACCAATCTTGCTTTGTTTCGGACAATGGTTCCATCTTCACCCATTTTATTTTTGAAAATCCATTTTGTGCCAGTGACTTTCTTTCCATTTGAGTGAGGCACTAAGGTCCAGACTTGATTCTTCTCAAACTGCTGCAATTCTTCTTCCATGGCTAATACCCAAGATGGATCAGCGAGAGTTTCTTGGATATTTTGAGGTTCAATCTTTGATATAAGAGCAATGTTGTTAGATTCGGCTCTTTTCAAAAATGAACGAGTAGTCATTCCTTTGGAGGGATCACCTATTATGAACTCTTAAGGATAATTTTTCAGAAATTTTGATTCTCTTGGCCTTTTGGTCTGGGTAGAGGATTCAGGTTCCTCTTGATCTACAATGGCCTCTACATCAAGATTTTCTGCTGCAATAGGAGATAATTCTAAATTGTCTCCTGCAGAATTGAGATTTTTGCTGCTAGCAGGTGCAGTTTCTTGAGAACTCAAATTTTGAGTAATTAACTCAGTGATCTTGGGCAATTCAGTTTCAAAACTTGGACTATCATCAATACACACGCTAGGAACAAGGTTAAACTCACAAAATGTGACATGCATGGTCTCCTCAACAGATTTAGAGTTCTTGTTATATACTCTATAAACTTTGCTATTAGTGGAATAACCAAGAAAGATACCTTCATGTGTTTTAGGATCAATTTTTTTCGAATTTTCTTTGATATTCAGTATAAAACACTTGCAGCTAAACACACGAAAGTAATTAAGATTGGGTGGATACCCTTTCCAAAGTTCATATAGAGTTTTCTTCAAAATTTTTTTTATGAGGATTCGATTTAAAGCGTAGCTTCAGCCCATAAGAATTTGGGAACCTGATATTTACACAATATAGCTCAAGCCATTTTTTGTGAACTTCTATTTCTTCTTTCCACAATACCATTTTGTTGTGGTGTTTTAGGACATGAGAAGTTGTGTGATATACCAAGTTCATCACAAAAAGATTCAAAGTGTTGATTTTTAAATTTTTTTTCCATGATCACTTCTAATTGAAATAATTTTTAAACTCTTTTCATTTTGAATCTTCGTGCTGAATTTTTCGAAAATAGAAAATGCTTCATGTTTATGAGCTAGAAAGAACACCCAACCAAACCTAGTGTAGTCATCCACAATAACCATTTCATAACTTTTTTTTCCAAGACTGAGTCCCAATTGGTCCGAACAGATCAAGATGTAACAGCTCTAATGGTTTTTTAGTTGAGACATCTTCCTTAGGTTTAAAAGAGATTTTTGTTTGTTTACCCATTTGACAAGTATCACAAGTGATGTCTTTATCAAATTTAATGTTAGAAAGACCTCTTGCTAAACCCTTTTTAACAAGTTTAGAGATTTGTTACATGCTAACATGTCGTAATCTCTTATACCATATCCATTTTTCAAATTTAATTGAAGGGAAATAAGTTACATTTTGAACTTTAAGATCATTTAATGTGAGACCATAAACATTGTCACTTCTTTTTGCAACAAATAACACAACCCCTGTTTTTTCATTAATGATCCTACAATTTACTTTCCTAAAGGTTACAACATATCCAATGTCACACAATTGACTTATACTCAATAGATTATACTTTAACCCATCTACTAAAAAGGCACTATCAATGCAAGTAAAAAAATTTTTGCCAACCTTATCAATGGCAATTCTTTTACCTTTACCATTATCTCCAAAAGTGACAAATCCTCCATCATACTTGTTGAGTTTGATAAAGAAAGTATCATTTCCGATCATATGCCTTGAATATTCACTATCAAAATACCACATGTCCAATTTCTTCTTGGATGTAAGGCAAACCTGCATGTTTTTCAACTAACCTTAGGTATCCAAATTCATTTGGATCCTCTTATGTGAAATCTTCTTGGTTGCTCAAGAGCATTATAATCATGAACAACTTTATATAATTTACTATCATTACCAAAAGACCTTAGAAAGATAAAACATTGTTGAGGATCATGACCTTTTCTATTGTACTTATAGCAATGGTTCTTGCTCACTGATTTTTTAGTTTTACTAAAAATTTTTTGTTTGAAAATCTTGGAAGAGGAAGCTTCAGATTTTTTAACATTTTGTTTGAAAATAGCCTTACTTTTCTCTTTGAATCCAAGTCTAGATTTTTCACCACTAAATCTTTGACAAACAAGTAATTTATCAAGATTTTGTGAATTTTGAACAAATTTCGCTAAGTCTTCATTAAGGTTTTTAATTTGTTCATTCAACCTTTTATTTTTCAGTAATCAAATCAGTGGAGGCAGTGACTGTATGCTTGAGTTTGAATTTGTTTAATTCAGCTCTTAAAGCATTGTTTTCTTCTTTTAAAAAAATTTCATCACAAGCTTCGGTTGCCTTTACTTTTTTCAGTAAGAAATCATTTTCAGCTCTCAATATTTCATTATCTTTCTTGCATTTAACATATTTATCTAAGAGTTTCTTAGAGTTCATAGTAAAGTCTTTGATAATGTAGTGCAATTCATTAATAGATAGGTCAGAGAGATCTACCTCATCTTCATCATCGTGATCAACCATCAAGCAGAGTTGAGCCTTTTGATCTGAGTCTTCAGAATTGATGTCATTTTCCAAGTCTTCCCATGTTGTCATCATCACTTTCTTTTTGTCCTTCTTTGATTTTTCGCCTTTTCTTAATTGAGGACAATCTGACTTGAAGTGATCCGGTTCCTTACAGTGGTGACATGTGAACTTGGCTTGATCCTTCTTGAAATCTTTGGATGAAGAACTTTCTTTGCCTTTGTTTTTGAATCTCAGTAATTTCATTTTTCTTGTAAAGAGCACCATTTCTTCATCTGAGAAACTGTCATAAGATTCTTTTTCTTTGGCTCTCATTCTTGATTTCAGTGCTACACTTTTCTTCTTGTTATTTTTGTCTTGAGACATGTGAGTAGTTTCATAGGCCAGCAGCTTGCCTCTTAGCTCATCATAGGTGATTTTTATCAAATCATTTCTTTTAGAGATGGCTGTACTTTTTACTTCCCACTTCTTCGTAAGACTCCTTAAGATCTTCCTCACCAAGGTTTTCTCGGAATAGCTCTTTCCCATGACATCCAGATTATTGATGGTTATTGAGAACCTTTCGAATATTTGATCGATGCTCTCTTCCTCCTTCATATTGAACATTTCATATTCCTTCATCAACATATTAATTCTGGTCTCCCTCACTTGTTTAGTGCCTTCATGGGTGAGTCTGAACTTGTCCCAGATTTCTATAGCCGTCTTGCACCTTGACACTTTTCTGTATTCTTTAAAACTGATTGCACTGTGCATTAGGTTGATAGCCTTGGCATTGAGTTCAACCTTCTTCTTTTCTTCCTCTATCCACTCATTGTCTTCTTTTGCCACAACTTCTCCATCAGCATTTTTCTTTGTTGGAACGTCCGTCCGTTGAGAATAATCTTCCAAATGTTGTAGTCGATTGACTACACGAAGATTCTCATTCTCTCTTTCCAGTAGAAATAGTTGCTGCCATTGAAATAAGGAGGTCTATTATTTGACTGTCCTTCAATAAGAGTGTACGCCATGATGTTAGGATCCATATTGTTGGTCATGAATCTTTGTTCTAAGCTGTGAAGCTTGACTCCTTGAGACCTTGTTCCTGATACCAATTGATGGAACTGCTTGAACTTGAAAGGGGGGGGGGGAGTTGAATCAAGTTGGCTCTAAAATGAACGTTTCAAGCTCTGTTTTCGCGAAAGCTACTTATGTAGGAGATTTTTTTGTTTTGTCTCATACTCAAAAAATAAAAGAGAAGGGAAGAAGAAAAAGCGGCCAGCATGTATCCTAGTTCAGATTCTAAGTGTCATGAATCCTATGTCCAGTCTCCACCACAACCATGGTGAAATTTCCACTATAATCAACTAATTACAATCACCAATACTATTGAATTACAACCTAATTCGACTAGTATCTACCACTAAGCTTTCTTCACCAAAACTTAGCTTTCCAAGTGTTGTCCCAACTTTAAAGGTGAACCTAAACAGATTCAAATTCACCGAGTACTAACCCAACTTGGCAAAGGAAATTAGTCCTAGTTCAACAACTCAATTACACAGAATTTCAGTGGCTCTTTCATGCATCACTCTTGCCTTTTCTCTTATGGCTTTTTCTACTCACATATTTAGCCTTTTTCCAATACAAAGGATGACATAAGATAGCCATAACAAATAAAATCAGAAATGAATCACTAGTAGAAGAAAAAGAATTCAGCTCGATTGAGAGGATATGATGCCCTGAATTTTTTCTCCTTTTCTTTGCTTTCAAATGTTGAGGTGAGGCTTTTTATAGAATCAGCTTGCTCTTCCAATTTGCTCTCCATTGCCTCTTCCATTCCCTCGTACCATTCACCCGTTGGAGCTGTCTCCGAAGGCATGCATGTCCTTTTTCATCATGCTCCACTAACTCTGCAGGTTGAGGAACCATTCCACCACCTCTGCTGCCCTTGGGTTTGCTTTTTTCCTTAGCATGCTTTTCTTTCTCCCTCTGCTCCATTACCTCTGCTATCCGAGGAGCTGCTCTGCTGCTTCTGCTTTTGTGCAAGTCTGTGTTTTGCTCTCCCACATTCTGAATTGTGTTTTGCTGATGTTCTTGGAGTAGTGAAATTGTTCTTATGTCTAATTGCTTTGTTAGAACTACAACTGTCTTTGTTGTTGACAGATGTCCTTCTCTTTCTTCTTTTTGTTCGGTGCTCTCTCTTTTGGCTCATGTACTGATTTGTTTCTCATCTAGCAAGTAATGGGCTAAAGTGTTGGACCTGTAATAGCTTAAGTTGCTGAAGCAACACTCATTTGGACTAAAGCAACACATAAATGGACCTGGATTACTTAGCACATACATTAAATAAATAATTAGACTTTTAATCCAAATAATATTTGTCATCGTATATTAACCCAAAATCAAATTTAGCTCAACAAACGGAAGGTCAAACTCACAAATTAATTTGCCTAGGATCTTCTAACACACAAGAAACTCTCATAATTTCTCTCAATGGTAACATAACACAAAAAAAGAGGAAGTGAAAACTTTTCCAGTCAACTAATATCTTCATTGTGCTTTTCTTGAATTATTCAGCACACACGTGCCTTTATTTATAGGCAAACATGTAGAATAAAATACTACAATATAACATTGCTTAATGCCTAACACAACCTATGACAGTGCAACAAACTGAGCAGAGATTTATGATGACTATTGATTCTTCTAGTCAGTTACCTTGTCCAGTTGTTCCATTCTTATCAAGTTGGAGTTGTAATAAAATTTTATAACTTTCTTTGACTATTCTTATGTTCTTTTTATGCTTCTTGGAATCCCTAGCGTTTAATTTAACTTGAATTCTTCAAGTTGCTCATAGTTTATTGATAAGCTTAGTTTATTTACCAACAATTAAGAATTTATTTTCCATCGAAGAAAACTTGGTTTCAATACCATTTATGTTTCATTTAATTAGTTTGAAAATATTGTAAGTTTGTAACTGTCCATGATTTTCAGACTTTGCTGCTGCATTTTTAGTTTTCACACATTTACTGTGACGAAAAAGAGAACAATTTTTATTTATAGTGGAGTTTTTCTAATTTAAAGAACTTCAATTTTATTTATCCATAATATTTCAACTAACTCTTTCTACAACTTTTCAGTCAAGTAGTGAGCACCCACTAGCAAAAGCTGTTGTTAAACATGCAAAGAAGCTGCGCAAGAAATTTGGTTCCAACGATGAGGAAGTGCCAGATGTGAAGGACTTTGAGGTGCAAGTGGGAGCTGGTGTGTGTGGAAAAGTTGGTGAAAGAACAGTTCTAGTTGGAAACAAGAGACTTATGCATGCTTGTAATGTTCCACTAAGTTCCGAGGTTGAGAGGTACATGTCTGAGAATGAAATTCTAGCGAGAACTTGTGTTCTGGTTTCCATCGACGGGAAGATTGCTGGAGCATACTCTGTAACTGATCCATTAAAGCCCGAAGCTAAGCGTGTCATATCTTTTCTCCACACCATGGGCATTTCAAGCATCATAGCAACCGGTGATAACCTTGCTACTGCAACTGCTATTGCAAACGAAGTTGGTATTGATGAGGTCTTCGCCGAGACAGATCCACTAGGGAAAGCTGATAAGGTGAAAGAATTACAGGTAAGCCTTGTTTTGTAATAACCTCTAAAGAGGAGTGTTAGGGGCTAGTAACTTTTGTGATTTGTAGCCATCAAGTAGCCATCAATAATGTTTTTAATGGTGTGAGATTTCATCCAATGGTGTAGGATTATTCACTTTTCTTTTGATGGTTACTTTTTGGCCATAATTTAATAAAAGTGCTGTCCCTACACTTTTTTTTTTTTTTAAAAAAGGCTTGCGGAAACAGTCTTTTAAAATGGATCCGAAAAACTTATGGTGTAAAAGGCAAATTTGAGTTACATATACGAGGGTCTATATAAGAGATTGTAAAAAGAAAAACATGTGATGAATGTCTGAGTTTTCATACTGAAATCGATGCAGATGAAAGGGATGACTGTGGCAATGGTGGGTGATGGAATAAATGACTCGCCGGCCTTGGTTGCTGCTGATGTTGGTATGGCAATAGGTGCTGGAACTGATGTAGCCATAGAAGCAGCTGATATAGTGCTTGTGAAAAACAGCTTGGAAGATGTGATCACAGCCATAGATCTTTCCAGAAAGACCATGTTGCGTATCCGCCTCAACTATATCTGGGCTCTCGGCTATAACGTCCTAGGCATGCCGGTTGCTGCCGGTGTCTTATACCCCTTTACCGGAATCAGATTGCCCCCATGGCTCGCCGGTGCTTGCATGGCTGCTTCTTCTGTTAGCGTGGTTTCTTCATCTCTTCTGCTGCAATTGTATAAAAAACCTTTAAATGTTCAATGCATCTGAATTGATGGCCTATTTATGCACGCACAATCCATTTTTTTTTTCAAGAATCATGTGTGACTTTTTTATTGGAATGTTATTTTTCTTATTATTTCTTTCAAACTGAAAGGTAGATGCTCGCTTGTTCCATGTAAGCAATGATCTTCCAATCTTGCCTTTCTTAATATTGAGTAGTTTATTAACAAGTACTATGTGCAATTTCGTTCTTATTTATGAAAAAAGTATAGGAAATTTAAAAAATTAACAGGAGTTCACAATACATATGAATATGAGGAAATGATTGGTATATGGTTACATTTGGTGTTCTTTAAATTTATGGAACTATAATTTATGAGCTATCCGTTTCACATTCTTTATTGTTTTCAATCATCTAAAATTAATGAATTGTCTAGGTTAATTGTCATTGTTATTGTTGTTTGGAGCTGTTGTTCGTTAAACCAGTTCTTCAATACATTGTCTCTTACTTTTTGACATTTATTAATAGAGTATGAAACAACATTTGCCTTAAGTTTCTACCCTCTAAAGGGTTATATTCACGGTCACTTCTCCTTTTTACTATCATTAATTAAACCTAGGACATGTCACACACTAATTATTACTAAACCTCAACTAGGTAATACGAAAATTGTAAAACATAATATTCCGTACAACTATGAGTAACTACATTGGATCGTATCAAGTATAAAACTCACCAAGAGTAAGATCGATCCCACGAGATTTAACGGATTAAGTAAGCAATAGTTGATTGATTATTCTAGTTAGATGGTTCAATTTTGAGTGATGAACAAACAAGGAATGTAAATGACTTGAAATTAAATGAAAGCAATAAAGAGCAAGAAAGTAAATGACTAGAATGTAAAGTGTTAAAAGTTAAATTGCAAGAATGTAAATGACTAGAAAGTAAAACTAAGTAAAGCATTTCTACAAACACTTAAACACTTAGAAGGCATAAATGTACATAAGTAAATAAAGCTATAAAGGTGCATAAGTAAATGACAAGAATTTAAAGAGAACAATTAAATGACAAGAATTAAAGACAAGAAATGAATAACAAGAATTAAGAATGAAATTAACACTAGAATCAAGAGATATTGTATTTTTTGGATCAATAGTTTTATCTCATCTTCAATCATTCAATTCATTGATCTCTTGACAAATCATAAGTGACTGAATTCCAATTCCTTGGTAATTCAATCTCTCTTAATTTGATCAATTGTCAATTCTTTGATCTAATTGCTCATGAGAAGAGATGAAAATCAGTCTCTAATTTAGAGCCACACAATCTCATAAACCCAAGTTTTGGGATGATTACATGTCACTATATCAAATCCAAACTCAAATTTACTCAATTGTGAGAAAGAACTTCAAACATGATTCTATCATCTCTTTCCCAAGGCTCACATAGAATCCATGTGAATTCAATTTCTCTCCCAAGATAACTAAATCCTTGAAATGAAAAACGAAGATTCTTTCTAAAGAAACAATAAAAGAAGAATTTAAGATGGAGAAGAAATCAAATTAATCTATTGAAAAACAATAGAGCTCTCTTTCCCAATGATGAAAATTAGATACTCATAGCAAAATATTTACAAAAGTGTGTATGAAAGACAATAGAAGAAGAGAAGAGGATGAGAGTGAGGTGTGGAGTCACCTCCACCCCCTCTTAGTGCGTGTAAAATGATGAATCTAAGGTCCTATTTATAAGCTACCTAAATTACAAATTCAAATGAAATTACAATCAAATGCAAATTTTCTAACTATTTTTAGATGATTCTTGTGGCCCTGATTAATTGTTAATTGTGGCTTGACTTAGGCTTGTGAAATTTTAATTTTCTTCTTTGAGGCTTGAAATATTAAAAAATAAATAAAAGAATTGGGTTATTAGAAGTGGCCCAATGTGGAGTGTCATCGAAGTGGCACTTTGGTAACACTTTGGGCTTTTGAGGCTTTGGAAATCTTGTACGTTGAAAGATGGGATCCTTCACGGCCCCAAACTGCACGTCCACTATAAACTATTATATATCATTGAAAAGTTCTGGAAGTAAGCTTTCTAACGCCGTTAGAAGCGCGTCATTTGGATCTCTCTATCTCAAGTTATACTCTTTCCAAGATGAAGAGGTCAGTCTAGCAAAATGCAGGAAATTGTCCTCGGGAAATTTGGCCTAGCGTGCCACTTTCCTAGGCATGCCAAGTACGTAGTGCTAAAAGAATAGTGATTTGCACCCTTAAATTCAGTGTTTACTATGGAGTATTATATATGGTTGGAAAGATCTGGAAGTCTACTTTCCAATGACACTAAAATCACCTCATTTGGAGTTTTGTAACTCAATTTATTTTTGTTGGAGTATGAAGAGTTCAGGGTTGCAAATCCTCTTTGCTTCTCTTTGAGTTTGTTTCCAACTCTTTTGCCACCTTGAGAGTGTGCTTCCTCTATTAGTTCTTTTATTGCTTCTTTTTATATTATTTTCTACAAAATTTATCAAATCAAAAGATCAAAGCAATATACAACTTAAACACCGAAAACACTCCATAATTAAGCATTATGAATTGGTTTTTATATGAAAAAGTATAGAAAAACACATCATGATGCACATGCATCACAACACCAAACTTAAACTTTACTTGTCCTCAAGTAAATAAAGAATCATGCAATACAATTTGACAATCCAAGGTGAGAAGAGTAGCAATTTAATATCCATGGTTGGCTAATTTACTATGTATGCAACAATCACAAAAAAAATTTAAATGATTGATGTTTCTATTTAGCTCACTTTATGAAATCTTTTCTTTATATTCCTTCTTTGAAATAAGCTCTTCATCTTTTTCTTAGCTTAGATTCTTAGGTGCTTTGCACCATTAGTTAAAAGCTTCGACTCTAAATATTTTGTTTTCAAGTATTACCACTTGATACATAAGCACCACAAGCATTTAATTAGAGAACTCTTTAAGCTCATTTGTTTCTTTTCTTTACTCTCTAATCATTGATGCTTAGAGCCTTAAACTTTGAGGGAGTGCTTTGTACTTGAGTCTAGCCTTGACTCTAAGTATTTTGTTTTCAAGTTTTTTGCTTGATACATAAACACCACAAGTACTTGACTAATGAATTGTCATTGGTACTTAGACCCTTCAACTTTCTCATTCTTTCCCTTTTTTTTACTTGATTTAATTAATTTGCTTCTTCAAGGATTTCAAAATTTCAAAATTTTCACAAAAAGCTCTAGATGAAAATTTCAATTAAACAAATTCAAATGCAATTGAGCAAAAATAGTCATGCTAGCCTCCCAATACTTATATGCTCATGCTAGCTTCTTCTTTAGTTACCTTGTTTGTTTATGATCATGATGTTTAATTGCTTTGACTTACAAATTTTAAGATGATAATTATGATGTAAAAGCAACATGGTACAATTCAAAACTATACTATGCTTTTTCAAAAAGAAGAACACACATGCATATAAAAGAAATGGAAGACAATCATGCAATTGAAAGTATAAGAAGTAAATAAGAGGAAAAGAAACTTAACCACATTGTAGTTCATCTTTATTGTTGTCATTTTTCTCATATTCTCTCCCTCCAACATCAAATTTAGAATGATTGCTTGTCCTCAAAGCAACAAGTGAGAAAAGTGGTGATGGGCTTGTGAATTAATCATGAATGTCTTAAAATAATGATGTAAGTAATGCATGTGTTTAAGCAAGCAAAATTAAAGATAACAATCAAGGCACAAAGAAAAGAGACAATGTGATTGCATTAATAAGTGGGTTGTGCATGGTACATTGCATGAAAGGTAAGTAGCCACACCAAACTTGGTATGATACTTTCATTTTTAAAATGATGCAAGTACCTAGTGAAGATTGAAAATCAAATTATTGCATGACAACACCAAACTTATTCTATGCAATCTCATGCCAAATTATTTGAAAGTAAAACTAAGTAAAGCAAGAAATTGTTACCAACGGTTAGGTTGCCTCCCAACAAGCGTTCTTTTAGTGTAATTAGCTTGACATATTGGTTCTTGAATTTTCTTCCTCTTCTTCCAATTAGTTAAGAGAAATGACTTCAAGGGAGAAGAAGAGAATATTGATGCCCCTTAATTTGATTGCCTCCTAACAAGCCTTCTTTTGTTGTTATTAGTTTGATTCCTCTTGCTTGTTGGGGTGGGATTTGGATTGTTTTTTGTTGACCTTCTCTTTTTCATGGATGTTCTCTTCTATTTCTTGGTCACAATCCTTCTTTGAGTGTTTTTCTTGAGTGCCTTGACTTCCTTGATTTTAAGACTTAGGTGTTGTGTGATGGTTGGAGTGTCCTCTTCCTCAAGAACCTCTTGGATTAATGGTTCAATTAAATCATCCTCCATATAACTCTCTACTTCTTTGGAGTGTGGACTTTCTTGGTTATTTTTATCCCTTACAACCTCCTTCTTCATTGGGATTTCACTTGGTATAGGGGTTTTTTTTTTATTATTTCTAATTCCTCCCTTGTATCTAACATTTAGTCTAAAAGCACTTCCATGTTCTTGAGAAAGATTTCTTGTTCTCTCCAAGATTTCTTTATCTCCTCGCAAAAGCTTTCCATATCCTTCTTTTCCTCCTCTGTAAAGCATAGAAAAAGCATATGAAAAAGCATAATTGAAGAGAAGATGAAAACTATTGAAGAGGAGATGTAAATATTCCATGAAAACCGATTGACCCCTGTAATCGGTTACGAACAGGTTGCCTATATGATGTGTCAAATGGAGGCTGAGTCGTCAAATACAAGTGCCACGTGTCACTAGAAATTATTGCAGGGACTAAATACTCCATCCCTGCAATTGAAATGTCGTCGTCGCCTGGGGTTCATAATCCCCCCTGGCCTACGGTATTATTGTTCAACTCATTTTTTTTAACTAACCACATATTGTGAATGTTGTTGCATAGCAATCTAAAACTGAACCTTCACCACCAATCCAGCCAAGTCTTGCACCACCAGTCTAGGCAAGTCCTGCACCACTAGTCCAACCAAGTCCCAGATTCAGGTCTAAGCAGACGACTTTTAGGCCACCAGGTAGGGGTGAACATGGGTTAGGTTGGTTTGGATTTATGGTAAAATTAGAACCGAACCAATTAAATTGTACTTGGTTTGGTTTGGTTCGAATTTACGTTTTTTTGTGTATGTACTCGAACCAAACTAAACCGATTAAAAATGGATTGGTTTGGTTTGGATAATTGGGTACCCAATAAAATAGAAATTAATAATAAAAAAAACTAAATTTTTATCTTAAAAATTCTGTAAGTACAATAAACATATAAAATTAATAGAAATAATCCAAACATGTTAAATACTAAATACATTAAAAACTAAACACATTAAAATCTAAACATATTAAATATTAAAGACACTAAGATCCAAATATATTAAACACCAAATACATTAAAAACTAAACATATTAAAATTCAAACATGTTAAACACCAAATATATAAAAAGCTAAATAAAAAAGTGCAACAGAGAGAGACTCAAAATCATTAAAAGACATATATATTTTTTAAAATTATTATTATTTTTATTTAATTAATACATGGTCGAGTCTACGGGTTGATTCAGGTTCCGCACCCCCAGAACCATTACCCGAACCAATTACTAGAGAAAGACATTGGTTTGGTTATAGTTGGACCTGATTACCTTAGTTCCAGAATAAATTTAATTGGTTCGGTTCAGGTTTAGACAAGTAATCGAGTACCCATGCTCATCCCTACCACCAGGTCTTCTGAATTCACAGCATTCTCTAAACTATGGTCCTAATCAGCTTGCACCACCAGTCCAGCTTCTTTTGAGACAGTCTACAGCTACACCAAAAAACAATGAGGTTATCTCCAAAAAAACAGTGGCAGCAACAAGTGGAGGAACTTAATTACAAATAATAATAATAATAATAATAATAAGTGGAGGAATTTTCTCAATATTATTGAAGTTCATTCCAACATTAAATTTCAGGCCAACAAAACAGACTTAGTTAACTAGAATGGTTATACCATAAGATATCGCATTTAGTTATTTGTTTTTTATGCTGTTTTTGTTTTTTGGTTACTAATTCAGAATTTGAAAAACTAGTATCAAGTAAGGACATATTTTTCGAAAATTTTGCCTCACATAAATTGTGAGTTCTATTTTGAAAACTTTGTCTAACATAGTTTGTGAATTACCTTCTAAAAACTTTACCTCACATGATTTATGAGTTACACATTGAAAATCTTAGAATTGTAAAATGATAATATATCATTTTTGTGTAAATGTGCATTATTAATTTTCAATTTTCTTTAACATTAATTCTGTCAATCAATTATAAAAATCATGAAATGTACAAAATATACATAACTAAATACACAATATTTATTAATCCAGGACTATAGTTTATTACAATTTCATAATCTAATTTTTCACTGCATCTCCTAATTGTATGGATTACAAAATATTAAATTTACACCAACAAAAGCATACTAACATTATACAGTTGTAATTAGACTACATTCCTTTCCTATTACAATGCCTAGCAAAATCAACCTAAACAATTTTTAATTACTAAGAGCACCACTGTTCTTCTCATTGTTTTTGACCTCATCCATCTTCTTCTCTATCTTTGCAATTTTTTCTTCCATCTTTTTTGTTGGGTCTGCAACTCCATCTTGTGGCACTTCATCAATACAAAAAGAGGCAATGTACTCATCTAGTATTTGTAATGTCGTGTGTTGTTCTATATTAAAGATGTCTACTGTTAAACTCCAAAAAAAATTACAAAATAACTCAACAAACCAAACAAAATCCTAAACACAAAATTAAAAATAAGAACAACCAAAGAAAAGCCTTCTTGAATTTTTTGAAGTGCCAGATTCGAACAAAATGATGTAGGATCCGCAATTACACATTGGAGGAACAAATTTCTTCTTCATCCTTCTCGATGCTCTTTCCTGCTTCCATCTGCACTCATTCGAATGCTCTAACTTTCCTCACACCCACCGCATCTTTTTTCGCGACTGAATGACGAACCAGAATTTGTAATACTCATATCCACTGTTGCGAGTCCTCTCACATAGACTGAAGATGAGAATCCTAAACCCTTTGAATCGTACGAGAAAGGAAGGATTATCAATCCCATGCGACGACGGTGTTTCAGTTGTAGGGAGAGGGTATTTAGTCCTTGTAACAATTTTCAGTGACACGTGGCACTTGCATTTAACAATTCAGCCTCCACCCTATACGTCATATAGGCAATCTGTTCGCAACCGGTCACAGAGGTCGATCGATTCATTTATATCGATGGATAGAAATTTAGTTGAGATTTAGTTGATCAAGTATGACATGTTCCACGGACAAATGGTCAAGTGCGGGAAAGGTATTTAGTATTTACCCTTAATTAATTAAATAACATAAAAATTATTTCCTTTATGAAAAAAAAAAAAAGCAAGAATCTCTCGTAACTTGAACATAGAAAGACATTACTGTACAATGGGTGCTCGTGGTCATGGTCACTCATGGAGCATGTGAATATGCTCACACCATGTGCATTGCTTATTTTGCTATTTGCTTAGAAGAAAGAGTCTATTTAAGGTGTTTATCTGAGTGCAAGCGTAGTAATTAAATACTAATTGTACTATGGAGTCAACGTCAATACCGCATTCGTGCAGCATAGTGAGTCAACCACGTGCCTCTTCTTTCTCTGAGTCATCCATATCGACTCCTAACTCCTAAGAACTAAGATAATTTGATTTCTAGTAACACACCTTGCCTTCATTTCATTCTTTTATAATTGGAACATGGAAGCCTGCTTATGCTGTTATGAACCAATTATCAATCTATCATCATCATCATTGACTCAATCACAATCAGTAATCAATAGTCCATAGACCCTACACCACCTCCCAAAGGAATATTATATTCAAGATAGCAATTAGCACAAGTCAGTGGCGTTTACTGACTTATTGCCATTCTTATCCTCTTCCCACAACTCCAGAATTCAATTTAGCCTTCTTCACACCTTCCATCTCAATGTTACACACACAAATACAAAAACAATAATCATACATAAAATATACACATCATCAAGCTGAAACCGATGGCTACTATCATTACAGTTTCTCTATTAATTATCTCCCTTTCATTCTTCTCCATATCCAGTAAGCTACTCTAGTACTCTACTCCCTCTAAGTCCTATTAAATTATTAATCTGAAATTATTTTCCTTTTGGATCATTTTAATTTCTTTCACAGGTGCAAAAATCTCAGGTCAACCTGGAATCAACTACGGTCAATTGGGCAACAATCTTCCACCTCCAAAAACCTCAATAAACCTAATCAAATCCCTAAAAGCCAAACGCGTCAAAATCTATGATACGAATCCATTGATCCTAAAATCCCTAGAAAACACGAACCTCCAAGTCTCAATCATGGTGCCAAACGAACTCGTCTCAAAAATCTCAACAAACCAAACACTCTCAGACCAATGGGTCCAATCCAACGTCGCACCCTTCTACCACAAAACCCTAATCCGATACCTCCTCGTCGGAAACGAACTCATCAGCTCCACGTCACCTGACACGTGGCACCACATCGTTCCCGCGATGCAGAGGATCAAAACCTCCCTAACAACGTTCCGTTTGCACAAGGTGAAGGTTGGAACGCCCTGTGCCATGGACGTGCTGGAATCGTCGTTTCCACCTTCAAATGGCACATTCAGAAACGACATTGCGTTTCGCGTCATGAAGCCTATGCTGAAATTTTTATCCAAAACCAAATCGTTTTTCTTCTTGGATGTGTACCCGTTTTTCGCGTGGTCCTCGGACCCTAAAAACATTGACCTTAATTACGCGCTATTTGAGTCCAAGAACATAACGGTAACGGACTCGGGTACGGGTTTGGTTTACCATAATTTGTTTGATCAGATGGTGGACGCGGTTTATTTTGCAATGAACCGGATCGGGTATCCGGATATTCGGATCTTTATTGCTGAAACGGGTTGGCCCAACGGAGGAAACTTGGACCAAATTGGAGCGAATGTTCACAATGCTGCTACGTATAACCGGAATTTTGTGAAGAAAGTGACGAAAAAACCGACGGTTGGGACTCCGGCTCGACCGGGTTGGAGTCTTCCATCGTTTATATTTGCGTTGTTTAACGAGAATTTAAAACCAGGATTAGGCACAGAACGTCATTTTGGGTTATTGTATCCGAATGGATCTGGAATTTACGAAATTGACCTTTCTGGAAAGACGCCGGAGTCAGAATTTCCAGCGCTGCCGCCGGCGGAGGATTACAAAGGGAAGGCGTGGTGTGTGGTGGCGGAGGGAGCGAACGTGACCTTAGTAGCGGCGGCGCTATCATACGCTTGCTCCCAAGGGAACGGAACCTGTGATCCGATCCAACGTGGACAATTATGTTTTGAACCGAACAGTGTAGTTGGGCATGCTAACTATGCGTTTAGTTCTTATTGGGCACAGTTCAGGTCTATTGGTGGAACTTGTTATTTCAACGGTTTAGCTGAAGCTACCTCAAAGGATCCAAGTAAGCTTTTCATTTCATTCATTGTTTATTTTCTCCAAATTTTATCTCTTCTTGAAAGGAAATTAATTTGGTAAAAAATTCTTTTATTTAATGATTTTTCATTATTTCGTCTACCAAATTATCCCAACCAACTAGCTTCCCGCTTATTTTTTTCCCCTATTCTTGATATATTTCATGTTTGTTGAATCTATTATGGGGCACATAGAAAATTAGTTACTAATAAAAATAAATAGATTGTATTATAAGTTTATAACAGATTTTATTATTTTATTGTAAGAGAAAGTCTAGGGCCAGTATTTTTGTTGAAATCTGGCCAACACTTAACCATCAAAGAAAAAATGATTAATCATACACTATTAGATATCATCTTCACCATTGAAAATATTGATGATGACTAATTGATAGCTAAACATCACAAATTCTGCTGGTCCCTAGCACTTCTCTTATTGTAATATGTTTAAAAAAAATATAAAAATTTAATTTTTAATTAATCAATATTAATCAATTTTAAAATTTAGATTCATAATTTTAGATTCAAAATTTAAAATTTATATTTAGAATAAATGACATAATTTAAAAAAATTAATTAATATTCTAATAACTTGAAAAAATTGGTATAAATATATCATAACTAAATTTTAAGAGCACATAGTATTTTTTACACGGATTTACAATGAAGCTTATATTATTTTTGCGAAAACGTGGTACTCTCCCTCCACTTCTAAAAGTTGAAGTGAGAAGTTTGTTCATTAATATGGCCATTTGGGTTGACTCTTACTTTGTGTGCATTTGTTTGTCTGTTTGGTCATGTTTGAAGGTTATGGATCTTGCAAGTTTCCAAGTGTGATTCTTTGAAGAAGTGACGAGTCAATTAATGCCAATCAAATGAAAAATTGGCCATGAGAAAAAGATAAATAAAATAAAATACATTAGCAAATGATAGTATATGGAATCATGACCTATTTTCTGTTCCATTTATTGGAGCCTTATCTTTTGATATATGTATGTTTTTCTAAGCAAATTATATATTTTTCTAATAAAATTATTATATCAATGGGAGAGTAGTATCAATCTTATATGAGAATGAGATGCATATGGAATTTACTCCAAACTCCATAAAATCCACACCATAATATCAATTACTTTCTGTTGTTACTATTCTCAAGCTAATTTCATGGAGGAAAAAAAGATAAACGAAGCACTTCTAAGACATTTCAAAACTTCAATTTTTCTAGCATCATCACTTGAAATTTTAATTCGCAACCCTAACAACAATAAGAAATCTAGAATAGAAAACGATTTGGTTTCTTATAAAATATTCAAGGCATGCAACAACAACCTTCATTTATTGGCACCTGAACCTTTTGTTCAAGCTTCAATTTTTTGTCACTACTGAGACAGAGGAAGATGACGAAGGCAAAAAGAAGGAAGAGAAAAAATAAAGAAAATTTAGAGGAAATATGGATGCAAAAAAGAAATATGAGCAGCGAGAAGGGAAGGAGACGGTGGCCTCTGTTTTCTTTAAAGGTCAATAGACCTCTTACACATATATTGATATATAATCTTCTATGTTGAAATATTATTTTGGTTTCTCAAAAGTCCTTGTAGTATTTTAGTTAAATAACATTAGCGTAATGCACGAATATTCAAGAATAACAGAACAAGTATTGAGGTAATCCACACAAGGACGGTGTTGAGCTACACAGAATGGCGTGGTTGTGATCTTGGGGTAGGCTGAGAGCAGCACTGGAGATGCTAGGGGTTGATGGCTTTGTGGGTTGATTTTTATGTTTATTTTTTGCTTTTCTATGCTCCACTTTAACGTGTTGAACTTTCTTTGTTTCAAAAAAAAAAACATTAGCGTGTGTTTAGAAGGGATAATTAAAGGTGGAAAAGTAATTTTAGAGAGTATTTATATTGACAAAATAGTTTGGATATTTATTAGGAAGAATTTCAAAATTTAAAGGATTCCAGTGAAAAAGTTTAAATATTAAAGATGAATTATTTTAATTTCTCTAAAAGAGAAGGAATTTTAATTTATTTTTTTAACCTCAATTTAAAATGTATTTATATACATTAATAAATATTTATAATTGATTATGTCATAATCTCTATTGAACAATTTTATCTGTAATTTAGGAGTGTGTAGATAGATTATTTATTTTTTATCCAAATCCGATTGTTCCCAAGATGAATTTGGGCCTATATATAAGATCCAAACTCTTTTGGGTAAAGGATCGGACTTATTTGTCGGAATAGTGAATCGTCCAATGTCCTCATCTAGATGGTAGTAGGAGATACATGCAAGGAACCCTGATATTTAAGTTAGCAAATATTTAAAGTATGCTTAAGTAAATTGAGATTGAAAAATATTTGAATTTGATGGTGTATTTACAGAGATACGTGATGACTTGACCATCACTCCTAAGTCTCTCAACTTTTAGTAGTGGACAGTTTCTTTGTTAGTATTTGGGAAGTAATCCCACGTTTTAGGTAATAGTTAAGTTGTGAATAGTATTTGAAGTAGTGTTCGATAAGATCTTACTTTTCATGCAAGTCGGATAGGGTATGGGTTATGACATCCATGTCCTGAGATCTGGTTAGATTTATTGGGCTTCTATGGATTCTTTGTGAAATTGGATTAGTTTATTTGGGTCATGGTATAATAGGTGCAATGATTTACTTCACGTGCGAGGTCTCTAGTTCAAATCCAGAATGGCTCAGCTGCGCCAGGGAAAAGAATGAACATTGACTCCTTCGTACATACTCCACTTGACTCGGGAGAATATAGCTCAATTGGTAGAGCTCCGTTCTTGAAATTGGATCATTATGATTATAGGTTGGATGTCTAATTATCTAAGCGGTAATGATAATTACTTGTACTTAAATTAGACTGTTCTTATTTTGTTTGTCGCTACTATGTAAATCGTTTTTTCTTTTTTTTTTTTTCTGTCTATTAAGATGTTTCAGTTGATCAAATTATCTTTTATCTACATGTAAATTCAGCAACAATTAAAAAAGTTGACCCACTTGAAGCATTTTTTTCTTACTATGCCCTCTCTCGTCTCTGGATGGGCAGGTATCCACCATAAGCCTTTCCTAATCGATCATAATATTTTATCGTTTCTGTTTTAAAAACACGATTCTTACCTTGATTATTCTGGATTGAACACGATCGACATGACATACAATTAGTGTAAATAATTTTGTGAATTTTATATAATTACGTAAAAAATATACCCATGCTTTTACATAGATGAATTGTGAATTTCTATGCGTGCACTGGTGCATAATCATGTCTATTATTCTACTGTAACTGCTATTGCAAATGGAGTTGGTATGATGAGGGATCCACGACCACTAGGGAAAGTTGAATAATCCAAAAAAAACTCATAGTGTACATGACAAATTTGAAGGTGAGTATCAGTCTATCAGATATTGTTAAAAAAGAAAAACATTTGATGAATATAAAAATATGTACTATATGAAATCGGATGCAGAGGAAAGGGATGGCTGTGGCAATTATGTACTATATGATAATATGAAAATTTATAGTTAAAAAAGAGGGGGAAAAAACAACAAAGAATTGAATATAAAAAAATATATATCAACTAAGTCAAATTATTGGAGAGAGATCTTCAGAGTTCAGACTAGTTAGGAGAGATTTCCTAATGTGCCATAGAATGATAATAATAATAATAAAAATAACAAGTAAAAAAAATATTACTAAACTCAACCATTATTCTCCAGTACTTGTGCCACAGAATCCACATAGTTGTTCCACAATTCTTGTATCACCTTTGATACAAAATCTGCGAGTTCCTCAATTAGTTCTGGCAAATTCTGCAAACCTTCTTCAATTGAAGTCTTCAATTTCTCTGCAACTTCCCCAATTGCTGACCCAGTAGCACTCATTGAACCTTTGATGCTTTCTTTAATAGCATCAAGGAGTGAAGACAAAAGCAAGCTTATTCCTTCAATTATAAGCTGAAACATAACATCCAAACACGCCCTTAACGCCTCGGCTACTAGTTGAAATCCTCCATGAATGGCCTCACTGGGTACTTTGATGGCTTGAATCAACAACACAATTGCGGAAGCAATGAAGGAGAAGATTAAGTGAGTTAACAAACTGCATAATGTTAATAGAGAAAATATAATTAGCCTTAGAAGAAGAACCAACATTTGAATTATTAAGAAGACTTGGCAAACAAGCAAAAAGGCAAAACTTTATGGCAGCATGAGGTTAGAATGTTATATCGAATTTGAATGTTTGAAAGTCAAATTTCTATGAATATTTTATTATGATAAGTAAATTATTAGGCTGCGTTTGATTTTGAGAATATGACTGAGAACAAAATACAAAGAATAAAAGTACAAAAATTAATATTTTTATATTTTATTTGGTAATAAATTAAATTTTTAAAATTTAATTTAATTTATTTTTTTTATTTAAAAAATATTTTAAAAAATATTATAATAAAAAATATAATTATAAAAATTAATAAAAATAATAAAAAAATAAAAAATAAATTATGATTCATATTAGCATCTCTTTATTTTTGTCTCGTTATTTCGTACCTATAAACAAATGCAGCCTTAAAAACAATTGTCCAGATAAAAAAGTTTCATGGTACAAGGTGATAGATTGTTTTATGAGTTACCAGTTACTATACGCCACCTTAGAAAAACTTGTAAGGATTGTTTATTTTTTCATATATGCTTTGATTTGAAGCAACGTTACTCCATATGTCGTGCTGTGTTAACATTTAGTTGCTTCTCAATAATGCTTTTAAACACTCATAATCATAACTGAATTAAAGACCTTTTAATGATTGAAAAAATAGTAGCGTGTACTTTTTCATTTTCAATCTTAATTAATTAAGTTTTATTATTAAAATATCATAAAATAATAAGCATATTAACCTTTTTATTAGTATTGAGTGAAAAATTAATAATAAGCTTTGATATATTAGAAGGATAATTAAATGAATGATGATATATGGACAACTCTTAAAATTGTTTATTATTTATAAGAGAAAATATAGGAAGCTAATGAAATATTTGTACAATGTGTACAATAGAGGTTTAGGGATGTCCGATTCAGTATTAGAGATATAACCATTAGTATTATCATGACATGGTATCAGAGTTCTAGATTCGAAAGGTTAAGAGTTTGATCTTTGGTAAATCCAAAATCGATGGTTATTCTGGATAGAATATGTGATATTCATTTTTTAACTCATATAGCCCATTATATACATTGTACAAATATTTCATTGGCTTTCTATAAATAGTGAAGCGGCACAATGTTAAACTTAAATTAGAAAATCTCTTTTAATTGAGTAAAATTGGTTCCTTCTTTGAAAAATAAATTAGATGGGTGCTTTCTATTTTGTCATTTTTTAAATTAAATACTGACAGTCATAGAGGAAGGAATTGCAGTTTGTAATGGTATCATAAAGGATCATGATGATAAATTTTTAGCATGTTTCAAATACTGTTAATTTGTGTTCTGCTAAATTTTTATTGCTGCGATTCATTTCAGATGTTACAAATTTACTGCTTAAAAAATTCATCATGAATTCACAAAAACACATGGTCATAATCTGCATTTAGGATGCCACTTTTTTTTAGTTTATCTTCTACTGTACTATTTCTTCTTATTTAGGCTTTGTTTGGATATAGAAAAAAAAATGGGAGGAAAGAAAATGAGTGGAAAGAAAATAGAAGGAAAATTAGAGTTATTTGTATGTTATTTGGATTAAGAGAAAATGGATGGAAAGAAAATAAGAGAAAATTTTCTTTTGTTTGGATAGAAAGAAAAGTGAGAAAAAAGAAAATCATAATAGTATAAAATTACATTAATACCCTTATATATATTATATGCAAATTATAAGTTATTAATGACAATGAGTAAATGTGTAATTTTATTCATATTGCCTCCATTTCTCTTCATTTTCTTCTCATTTGTGGAGAGAAAATAATTTAGTGGGTTCCACACTAATATTTTCTTTTCTCCCTATTTTCTCTTCTCATCCAAATAATAAAAAACTTGTTTTTCCATTCATTTTCTTTCCTCCCATTTTCTTTCTCTTCAAAATCCCTCGATCCAAACAATGTGTTAATGACAGATGTGATTGATACTTTTTTTTCTAGAATTGTGTTTGTATAGTTTTTTTGGGGTTTTAGTCCCATTTTTTATCTAAAAAAAAATTGTTGAACTTAAATTTTTGTCTTTTATTTAATGTATTTTAAATTTAACTATAAAATTCAATTTTTAAAATTTTAAACATTTCGTGAATGGCATTAAATTAAAGTATAAATTAATTCAATGCTTTGTCTTAAACGGCATTTACCTTAGCTTTGTATATTTAATAGAAAATTTACATAATTAATAGATTTTAACTAAATAAAGAATTAAATATAAAGCACTAATGAAACAAAATACTAAAAATATATTTATATTTTTTTATATAATCTATGTGCATTGACATTCAATAAAAGTGCAAACAGTAATTTATTGGGTGTCAGTCAAAATATATATTTATTATTTTTATTAGAACCCAATATAAAGCAAAAAATATTATTCAATGAGTGCACAACCCCTTATAGCAGGAGAATGAAATAATCTAGATTTATTAGTTAACCTTCAATAGCTAATGCAAACATGAATTAAACAAAGGTTCACTTAAGTGGATGCTTAATTACAATGGGACTCCTAACATGGTTCTTGCCATCGGTCCATTCCAAACTCGCAAATGTATACTCCAGAATTTGCTTTCTTAGAGGCCTTAAAGTGAATGTAACTGTGAACGTTTTCTTTTCACCTTTCCTCTTGAAACTTAGAATCTTGGGATCAACTGAAATATCAACTTGAGGAGGTGCTTTGACTCTCACTTTGTATGTCCTTGGGGACCCAACATTGGTAACCGTGCGAGTCACATTCCGAGAAGAACTTGCATTTGCAAAGTTAGTAACTGTGATAGATGGGTAGTTGAAATCTGCTGGGTCAAACTCCTTTGGACAAATGTATTTTTTGCCAATAAATTGTCTTATTTGCAAACTAGTGTAACCATGACCACACAAGAAGTTTACGTAATCAATGAAACTTAGGTCGTATATAAGTCCTGGGTAAGCTGCACGATTAGGAACAATGTGACCTGCACCGTAAGCAAATGGTGTTGCCTTTTTTGTTGCTGAGTCTAGCATTGGCCTTCCAGTGTTATCTGTTATTTTTGCTGTATATAAAAGATAGTAAATGTATCTTAATAATTAAAATGGTAAACGTTCAAATGTATGATCATTAATTAAGAAGAGTGGTTTGTTACCCGTGGTCATGATTGCCGACTTAATAGCTGCCGGACTCCAATGAGGATGAAGTGATTTGAGAAGCCCAACAACACCGGCAACGTGAGGACATGACATTGAAGTGCCTGACATGGTAACGAAAGGAGTTCTACGTTTATCAAATTCTTCTTCTGATGGAGGTACACCTTCACTGTAGGCGGCAATGATATCCACTCCTGGAGCAATAACGTCCGGCTGAAACAAAACAGAACAGAAAAGTATATATTAAATTAAGATGGAAATCAGTTAACTTCACGTAAAATTAATAGTTGAGAGTCGTTAAATAATTTGACAGATTTGACTAACATTTAACAGCTCTCAATTATTAACCTTACGTGAAGTTAACTGTAACATACTTCTAGTTATAACCAATTCTTCTTATAATAGACCTTAAGGATTGAAGGCTCTACGGGACTTGGCCCTCTTGATGAAAATGTAGCCACAAATGGAGCTGGTTTTACGCCCAATTGTGTTCCCACTCTAGAAATGGAAGCCACAGGGTACCTGCATAGTATATATATACATGATTAACTCTTGCCTTGACAAGTTGGTTAGAGTAAAGAGCGTGTAAGAAAGTTAATTACTTGGTTCGGTTAATGTAGGAAAAGATATATTGGCCATCATTAAAATGAACATGTGAGGAAGGAAGCAGATGAGGATCAGCTTCAACATCGTTTACTGAGTTATTATGATTAGCCAAAATCATTCCAGTAGCTCCTACACGAGCAGCTTCAATCCCTTTCGCAAGTCTGCTATTCCCACCACGAACACAAAACACTATTTTTCCCTTCGCCTTCTTAGGATCAAGACTTCCCTCTTGGCATTGACTCCTAAACATTTCACAAAAACGTCAACATTGTCACCACTCTTTGGATTCTATTTCTAATACAAAAATATAAAATAGGAAAAGTCTGGGACGAGCAACTTTATTAAATTTTGACCAGCATGTAACCAGCAAAGAAAAGTGAGTTATTAGATGAAATTTTACACCAATCTCACACCATTAAAATCATCATTGATGGCTACAAATCACAAAAGTTGCTGGCCCTAACACTCTTCTATAAAATATATAACGAATATTTTTGACCAATTTTTGATTAATCGGAATCGATCCTAATATTGAGTGGTATTCTTACGCATATAGTTCGGTTGCAACGGCAAGTTTAGCATCGGCGGCACTGATCAATGGAGAAAACTTAGTATATGGTAAAGCAGACTCGGAAAGGCTTGCTCCCTAAATAGAAAATTGACGAGTTATAATGATTTAGTAAAATTACAAAGACGAACAAAATAATTAACTTTTTTTTAAGAAAAGAAAAAGAAATACCTTGCGGATTCTCTTATTACCAAGAATGATATGATTATTAAAGGCTCTATCAAGAGTGCTTGCAGCAACAGTGAAGATCCAGGGCTCAAAGTTGCTGACAGTAGAAGGAGAAGGTCCATTGTTTCCAGCAGAAGCGATAACAGGAATAGCATGCTGCGCAGCTGCATGAAAAGAGCCAATGGAAATGGCACTCTCATTGAACTCAGAGGGAATATCAGAACCCACTGATAGTGAAATTACATCAACGCCATCACTTATGGCAGCTTCAAAAGCAGCCAAAATGTCCGCATCAAAACAACCTCCACTACCTTCCGTTGGTGGCCAACAAACCTTATATGATGCAACACGTGCTTTCGGAGATCCACCACTTGCTGTTCCATTTCCATTTCCAAATACGTTCGCCCCATGAACAAAGCTACCTCCTGTAGTACCACAAATATTTTTTTAACCAAGTTGAATAATAAAGTTTGGTGAGCCGGCCGTGAGTGAGAGTGATCGGAGGAATAATAGTAGAAGAATGTTAGAAGACTATCAAAATTTATTATTTTTAATTATCATTTAACCCCGTGCAATATTTAAAAGTATGAGATAAAATATGTTGAAGGATATTAAACTTAAAAAATTATAATAAAAGAATTGAGTTGATAACTAAATGATGGCCAAAAATAATAAATTTTAATGGCAGTATCATTTCTGATAATAGTAACATTACTTATTACTGTGATAACTAATAATAATTAACTAAAATATTTCATTCAAGGAATGAGGTTGAGAAAGGTGTATACTTAGTTTGGTTTTTAACAAGTAAAATTTGATTAACATGGATGCTTCAAGTAATTTATTTAGGATAATTATTATTTCTATTTATAAAAATTTAGACTATTTATAAATTTATTTATAAATGAATAAAATTAATTTTGTATTCATAAAAAATAAATAAATAATTATTTCTACTTTTCAAAATTTAGAATACTAATAAATCTGTTCATAAAAAATATTAGTGTTTGAGAATTTTTGTTATATGAAAATTATTCTTTATAAGTATAAATCTATTTATTCTATAAATATTTTTGTTAACATTTTAAAATTTTAAAAATAAAGATAATAGTTTATTTTTTATTGAGAGATTAAATTAAGTCTCATGTATTCGGTATAATATGAACTAGTTACATATATAAATATTTTAGTTTATTAATTAAATTCATCACTGAATAAAATACATTTAAAATTTAAAGACGAAAATAGCTATCTTGTGAAAAATTAAAAGACACAATTAGGTATTATCTCAAAATTATTTACTATATAAATTACATTTTAGAGAATAATTTTAGCACCTGCAGTAGATAGCGTGTGTGTTCCATGACCTTCATAGTCACGTGTAGTATTGAAGGGGGTTTGGCCAAGAGCTGCGATGTAGCCTTTGTTAAAATATCTTGCTCCAATGAGTTTCCTTTATAGTTTATACAGTGAAAAAATAAAAATCATGAGCAACAAAAATTATGAATTAAAGCAGTTTCTCATTGATAGAAATTATTTGACTCAATTTAAGAGATTAATTTTGTTTATATTTAATATTGATAGAAATTATTTTGGCATATCATAATTTAAACAAACTAAAAAAGCAATAACCCATTTTTTAGTTACTCCAAAAATCTTTATAATTTTATAATAAAGTTTCTAAAGTTTAAAAATGTGTGTAAATTATTTTTAATACAAGAATTATTTAAAAATTTTAATTATAAATCCCAATTGACTAATAAATAATAATTAAAATATTAAATAATTATTAAATACTGTTTTCAATATTTTGTGTAATCAGCATGAGCAAGAAAGAACAAACCTGTTACAGTGAAATTTAAATAAATTCTTCTCATCAACTTGACAAATTCCACGCCATCTTTTTGGAATTGGCCCCATCCCTTCATCACTAAAACTCTTTGATTCAGGCCAAACACCTATCAAATCAAAATACCAACATATAAAAGAGATTAAAATATATTTGGAGCGAGTCCTCTTAACTATTACAACCTTTTAGCTTATTATTTTTGGCATGTTTTTCTTTGCTTTTTTTTTTTTCACATCTCACATATATTTGCACTTGTTTGCCTTTTACCAATCAAGTATCGTAATATTAAAAGAAACCCTTTTTTTTTTTCAAATCACTTAAATTAACAAAATGTGTTAAAAAATGATTTGTAAACAATTCTAAAAAACATGTTAAAAACATATATTTCTATGCATCATTTATCATTACCAGTGTCCAAATTTGCAATAATTACATCTTGACCCAAGGACTCCTTCCATATAGATGGTTTTCCAATTGCACCATTTGTCTCTAATCCAAGAAAACTCCATGAATATGTTGTGTGCAGTTGTCTTGGTTTATTCGGAAAAACTGATAATACTTCTGGATGTTCTGTACTCCAAATGAAAAGTGTTAGAAATATTAATTATTTGACATGACTTCTAAAGAGAAAATTATTTGATTTCTTTAGAATCCTCTCACTTAATTTTTAATTATACAGAAATTAATATTATTGAATATTTTGTTGGTGTGAGTTTCTAAAAAAATTCATTTTTTCAATTATTTTTTAAAAGATCTTTTAAAAAAATAAAAGTAATTTTATATTTCAATATCTCATGTAAAAAAATTATTTTATTTATAAATTATGTTTGGATACAATAATATAAAAAAAATTTTTGTTTATTTATTACATAAAAAATCTTAAAAAACTTTTTTTAAAAAAATATAAATTATAATTTTTTATTTTTTATTTTTCTGATACTTTTATTTTTACTACTAAAAATCTACCAAATACATTTAAAAAAATATATATTTTTCTATAAACTTAATGACACTCGAACAAACCGTTGGTTTACTAGTTTTTACATATTATGATAAAAAAAATTAGTTTTTTATTTATTGATAATATAAAAGAATTTTAAACAGACAATTAATAATATATTACACATTGATAGATAGGAAATCAATTTTGAAATAAACATATATGTAATTATGTACTTGCAATCTTGGCTGCTTCTTCCTCATCCAATACTGCAGCAAAACCATTGATGTATTTATTATAAGAGTAAAAGATTGCTTCTTTGGCCTTCTCAACGCTGTGTCACAAAATACATTCCATTGTTAATTTAGTTCATAATGCATTTTGCACTTGCAAATTTCATAAATTAGTTAGGATTCAATTAATTTCATCATACCTTCCAACATATGGTCCAAGTAAATTATGGTGAGAGTTTGTGACATATTCAGCATCAGCTAATGTAGGATTTTGACCAAATGAATGAGATCCCAGATACACAATATAGGACTGTCAAAATAATACATGAATGGTAATTAGGCTTGGCTATAATTTAAAGTAATATAAAAGTTAAAATTGAGAAATGATAATACAATAGTATAGTAATAAACTAATGTGTCTATTAATTCATACAATAAAAAAATAATTTTGTTTTATTTTACATTCTTTTCAGTAATATTATTTTGATACTAATATTTTCTTAATAATTAATATGTATTCTTTTTTCTAATTAAAAGTAATTTAAATATATAATTAATTAATAATAATTGAATTTCTGTCCAAGTACCAAGAGTGTTTGTTGTATAAATATTATATTGCAAAAAAATATTAGGAGAAAAAATTTATTATAATTTAGTGCTTATAAAATTGAAGATAGTCATAATAACAAAAAGATAAATAAAATAAAATTATGTCAGTCATCATTAGTTTGGTTAAATAAAATAAAATAATATTATGTGAGTCATTAGTTTTTCTTTCTGTTTTGTTTTTTTCCCTCTTGAAATGTCATATCTCAACACATCCAAATGTAGAGTAAGTACAGAGATAATATAAACTAATGATTAAGGGACTAAAACAGCAAAATGTTAAGAACCAAGATAAGAAGAAAATTTTATAAAGACCAAAATTAACAATTATGAATTTCAAAGTCAAGATAAAAAAACACCTATTTAAAAACACAATAATAAAAAAATCATCAATGTTATATAAATCCTAAAATATTGTAACAATTATAGGCGAATTCGAAAACTTGCTTGTTTGATTGCTTGAGTGCTTTGGTGTAGCATAAAGCAAAGGAGAAGTGAGAGCATCACATGACACGTTGATGAAGCCATTATTTTTCTAATGAATTGTTTCTTTTTTGTTACAAAATATATTTCAGAGAAGTGCTATATATATGTGTTCAATATGACTTTTGTTTGGAAAATCAATTGAGATTTGAATTACATTTTTTTTTTCTAATATATAAAGGAATTTATTGAATTACCATGTATAAAAAAAGATGTTTTTGGTAAAACATAATGACAGAAGATATTGTCAATAATAAGAAAATTAATTTTCTTTAATTCCATTAAACAACTGATCCTATTTTTATTGCAATTTTATTTGTTTATTCACAAACAAACAACCCATATATGGAAGCGAATATCTGATTTGTTTCAAAAACTGACAGTGACACACATATATATCAAAATTATTCATGTATGTCTTAAAAAATAGAGAATACAATATTTGAAAATGAGAAAGTACAATTTTTTTTATTTTTTATATATTACTTCCTCTATTTTAAAACAAGGGTCGCTGTTACTTTTTCGGTTCATTAAAATGTTAATGTATCTAGACAATAAATTTATCTAGATATATTAATTTTTCAATAAATCTAAAAATAAAAGAGACACTTATTTTAAAACGAAGGAGCATAATAAAATAAAATTAATTATTAACCCACAAAAAATAAATATATACATATTCTATTTGAAGATAATTAATATATCTCATTATTTTTAAGATTTAATTAATTTATGTTCTAAGAATATATGTTAAAATTATAAATTAAATTTTTTTATTAAAAATTTAAATTTTTAATATATTATTTTATATTTGTTAAAAAATATTTAAAATTTTTTATTAATAATAGTCATAAGAGCATATATTAATTAAATTTTTATTTTTATTTTCTTGGCATAAAACAGGAGAAATATTTACCTAACTCATAATACATTTAATATATATTCTAAAAAATTTTTATTTACGTTTTAGTTACAAGTTACCGCTTTTTAATTTTAGTATTGTATTTCCAGTAGTGTTTTTTAGCAAGGTGAAATTTTGATTTTTTTTTTTTTGTAAAAATCACAAATCTAATCAGATTTGTAACTTTCAATTTGTTTTTCTTTTTCAAAACATATAAATCTGATAATTAGATTTATTTTTTATATTTTATTATTAATTTTTTTATAAATATATAAATCAAATTCTTTAATTTATTTTACGATAAAAAATTATTTTAACATAAATTAAACTCTTTAATTTATTTGTGTTATTTTTTTAGTTTATATCACTAAAAATATGAATTTCAAATTTTTATTCAAATACTATCTCATATATTTTAAAATTCTAATTTGACAATTTAAATTAGAAAAAATACACCTCTATATTAAATTAACACACATTACTTTTTCCAGAACAAAAAAGAACAAAAAATAACACAGCACGTTGGTCAATTAGTAAAAAACAGCCTTTAGTTACGTGTTACATTGATTGAATATATAGAAAAAATAATTTATCCACTAATTTTCAAGAGAGTATCAATAATATATTAATATTCTTTTCCACGATAACTAGAGTACATTTCTAGAATAGATGCCCGTCTAGCTCAGACAGGACAAACCATGAAAGCTATTATTGATAGCTCCAGTGATGACATGTTAGAATGTTCCAATTGTAATAATTCATTTATTAATTAATAGTTCGATCGGTTTAGTTGTAATTTAATTAAAATTATTAAATTATAATAAAATTACGAATAAACGTACAAAATTATAATTATATTTTAATATAAAACTTAAAAATATACAAATTAAAAATATCATAATAATCAATATTTTATAATTTCAACTATAAATAATAAAAAAAATATCTAAAATTTTATATATTTTATTTGAATATAAAATTTTATATCTTAACTAAACTCTAAATAAATAATTTATTTTGTTAATTTTTATTCTCTTGATACTATAAAACATAAAAAATACTTGTATAACCCTAATGCATTTAATGCGTATTTTAAAATTTTATTTTTATCCACATTTTAATTATATATTGAATTAGTTAAATATTTAACAACTATACTAGCTGTGTATAAAAAATCAACACATATAAATATATATTTTTAAATATAAAATATAAATTAAAAATAAATTAAACAATATATATATTCATATATAAATACACTATGATAGATTTTTAGTATGCACAAATATTTAATTATTTCATGAGTTAAAAACTTACAAAATAGATTTATTATGCAATAATATTTCAAAAATATAGACACCAAACAAATATATAAAAAAAACTTTTGTCTAATTCAAAATAATACCGGAATAATTACCTATATGTATACCTTTTATATTCTTTCCTATCATAGCTAGAGTACATCTTATGACTCAACAACAACAAAGAAAATATATATTTGTTTTTACTGGTCTTCAACATTTTGTGATAGATATGAACTTAGTAGGAAAAAAATTCACATAAAAAAATATAGTACTAAATGGTTTGTTAACCACTTTTGATAAAAGTAAAGAAAAGAAAACAAAATAACAGACCTAGAGAGCAATTGAGCAACTATAAATCAAGTATATTTATTTATTATAAGACACCCAAAAGGCCAAAACTAATAGACAGGACTGCAGTGTAATAAACCGAAGAACCAACCATAAAAGGTAGAGAATATTTATTGAGTTTTTTCATAACAAATTTCAATTTTCAGAACTGAACTAGTCCAAAGGCATCAAAATAACTCACCAACTGTTTCTAGGCAATAGAAAATATTCAATCCAAAACCATGGAAAGCCAGAAACCTAAAGCACATATCAAGGGTAAAATTTCGAATGAATATTTTTTTCCCCAACAAATCTGACACCATTTAAGAGTGAATATTGCATAGATAGAATGAGGATGGGATTTAAATCCTAACAAATCGAATGACAAATAAGCTAACTACTCAACCAATCTAAATTAATTAATTCCAAATAAATTTCATATTTTTAAGATTGGAACTATCTTTTAACGCTGTACCTATTTTTCATAAGTACAATACTACAATGTTAAATTTGTTTTTTTTTATAGCTAAATTTTGTTCGCGTTTTAAAAATCCATTCGAGTTGTAACTCCCTCCCATGACCACTTGTTTTTTTTTTTTTTTGGCCTTTCATGACCACTTGTTGACTCCTTCAGCTAAATTCCTGTTATGTGCAAACAACCCAATAATCTTTTCTATAAAGTCTGTCCGAGAAAAAAAAAAAGGGAAAAAGCCTTTCTGTAAAGATATCAGGACCTTGGAAAATATTCAACAATAGATGCACATATGGTGTCACAGTGAACAACTTTATCTCTATTCAAAATCTCTATCAACTTACATAAACTTCAAAAGCTAAAGCATCAAAACTATACAACATGTAGAGTAAAAGTGTACTATCTCTATATACAATATATAAACATAAGCATAAAAAACCAAAACACTCAAAAGCTAACAACAAAAATCTCACTGTATACACAAGTAGGATTTGCCCAACAAATGAGGAATTTATTAGCAACCTTTGCATTGCCCTACTTAATCATCCATAAGCTTATATACATTATCGATATAATCTTCCGTCTCCCAAAGGAAAGATCCAAAGGCAACAGCTTCCAATACCAGCCTCTTGAGGCTTGAGAATGAGGTCAAAATAACATCATCACTCTCAACCAAACCAGATTCCTCATTGTTAAAAAGTGCACAACTATAGCTTCCTATCAAATTCACAGCCTCTTTGGATCTAAGTTTCGCACATCGCTGCAATGAACCAGGGTGAAATCCAGTTACGTAGCATTTCAAGTCTTCAATATCCTCTTCCTCCTTAGTTATCCCTTGTCCTATGGATTGCAGGCTACTCAAGCTACCAAAGATGGTGTCTTTAAAACCACTAGGGAACATGTCAATAAACGGGAGGGTATTCCTAAGACCAAGATGAAGATCAGGGTTAGCCAACGATAGATTTCGTTCTAGATGGTACCTCAATGAAACCGACTTCAAAAAGTAACCATATAATATAGAAGCGACATAAACTCTGGCAAGTAAGAATTTTCTAACTTTGGTAGTGGCCCAACACTCGGTAACACTAGAATTTGCCCTCAAGCCAGTTACGGAAGTTATGTGTTCCTTTATCATATCCAAAACTTCCAAGCTGTGAATAGACTCTAGTTCCCAGTCCTTAGAAGGCAATATCTCTAGCCTGCCATTGTAAAGGCAACTAGAAAGCTTTGGAACCAAAGGGACCCTGATCTCGGAAAACTTGTAAAAGATCAATAAGTACATAATATCTTCTACCGCAATTTCACATTGATTTTCTTTTAGCTGTGCAATCCTCCTGGCATTAAGAAAAGTTTAAAGTCAACAGATTTTCAATGAATGCCTACGACTGCAATATGAAACTAATAAGGAAATTAATATGTAGGGTTAGCTGTTTGGCTCATTTGCTTTGACGGTATCATACTGATGACAGAACATACTCTAATATATTCATCATGCAGAAATTGTTTACCATCTAAAATGTCCACAAAGTTAACCTCCAAGACAACTCATAGTACATACTGGAAAATTCAGATCAAAGTGAGCAAAATATATCCTATATTGCTTGTATTAGAGAACCTAATGCCCTGCTAATTGGTAAGTGTAATATTGCTAATTGGGGATCTTCCTGATAAGTACTACTTCTATTCCCTGTAGAATGGAGACACCACTAAATGCTGATTGTCCAAGCAAAAAAGTTAGAGTACAATCACGTAACCATTAATTTAGTAGCTGATAAAGTTTCATATGGCACAAGATAAGGCCACTAATTTTTGGAGCTAAATAGGTTTAGATTAGGAACTAACAATGACCCAATAAAGAACAGAGAGGTCTTAGCTAGCTACAAATCACGAATACTAACCAAGACACGATCCAACTCTCACCTCTAACTTCCATTCAGTAGACTACATCTTACTTCTCCTAAACTGAAAATCCTTTGATTCCAAAGCTTATTTCCATAATCTAGTTTAGAACTTACTCCTCTTGCTACTTCATCATACAGATATGCAATTGGCAAAAGAAACACATCAACGCACTGGCTCTTGGATGTGTCAAGTAAGAATGTCTAATACCAAGGTGAAGTCGTGTGGACCCAACGTCAACCCTTGGTGCCAACCTACATATTCTTCTAGACAATTACTTCGAGGTTCTTGACAGGTACTAGCTGAGCCCATTTATCTTCGAACAGTTGCAAGTTGTAAAAGTTCACTCAATAAAGGTTTTGGCAAGAGCTAAAATCTTTAATCCATGTACACTTTATGAATGACCTTTAAGATTGGAAGTGAAATGCTAAGCATCATGACAGGTGTGTCTCAACACCTCAAAAATTGCTATGGGATTCAGTAGTCAGTTCAAGAATTCCTTGATGCCTTGCTTCAAAGGATTCTAAAACATGCTGAACTCTTGATTCTTTGCTGACCCTCCTTTTCTCTAAGCTCAGCGGTATCTCATGTTTAACAAACACTTCTGTTTTTAACCTCTAATATGTTTTCTTTTCCTATGAAAAACAAAGGATTCATATCCACAAAACTATACGAATCAAACCTTCAAACGAACACAATAAGGTTTTTCTTCTCCTACGTAACGTTCTAAACCTTACATGGAACACATTGACCCAATTTTAAACACAATCACCCACAAAAAAAATCCTGAAAAACCAGAAAATAAATAAATAAATATAAATCAGAGAAACAAAGATACTTCAGCACTTATCTACACATACCAATGAAGAGAAGCCACGTTAAATAGATAGGACCAACAAATTTCCTTATTGAAGCCATTTGTCTCACGAAGAAACAGATTACATCACAAACATACACATGCAGTTTCAAATATACCGAATTAGAATGCCAATCTGGTTGCACATAACCGTCATAGCGCATGGGTTTAGCCCCAAAACCCTGACTAATAAAGCATACCAAAATAAAGTGTTTGCGAGTTTCATTTTTCCGAAGGAAAACAGATGAAAGAGAAGGGACTCTTCAAATCAAATCCCTTCCCCTCTCTATCTCTTCGAAAACGAAGCCAAAACTCGCAAACTAGCACTCAGAAAAAAAAAATTAAACAAAAAAATCCAACAAGAACGGAATCACAGTAATCTAGAGCCGAACCTGTGAAGCAAGGCCTCATCGGAACCGGAACCGATGACCATGCGAGCCAGCGCAGCATCACGGTCATCGGCCAAGAGCTTGAGCTCTTCTCCAACTGCCACATGGAACAGCTGCCGGTGGTTCTGCAGGACGCCACTCAAGAACTTCCCAACCGTGGACCGCGGCTCCAGCGGCGAGTTCAAGCTGCTGAACTCGCAAGGAGTGGCCCCGGCACTCGCCTTCACCACCAATCTCCGCCGCCTCAACGACAAAGGACCACCGCAACCGCCACCGCCGAGAGAAACTCCAACAAGAGGCCTTGTTGCTGCTGTGTTCGCGAAGAATCTCACCGATGATGACGACGACGAGAGTGGTGTTGGAAGAGTGAGAATTGTACGGTGAAGGTGGTTATAGACGCAATTTTCCATAGAAAGTGTGTAACAGCAAAAACGTGAAGATTGAAAAACAGAAAAGGAGTGGTTGTTGTGTGTGTGAGAGTATAGTAGTAAAAGGTTCTTCAATTTCGAGAGATTCTTTTTGTTTATATTTATTTATTTTGCTTAGTTTGGTTTGGTTGAGAGAAGATAAGTTGAGTGGAGAGAGAAAGAGAAATATCTATAATTTTGGGCGTAACGGATAGGGTTTTGAGACTTTTGAGGGAAGGAAAGGCCGGAATTGTGGGGCTTTGCTTTTCTTTTCTTTTCTGTGTGCTGAACTGCTGATTGATAAGTGATAAGTGCGTATTATAGTGGGACAGTTGTTATGCTACCAGACAAACTACCTATCATACCTTATTAAATATTATTTTATTATTTGGATAACATATTCAATCTCGAAACCTGGAAATTACTACTGTCTTCTACTCCTTCTTGGTTTACTTTGACATTCTTCTAGATGTATCCATCCTTCAGGAAAAAATAAAAGTAAAAAAGAAAAAATACAATTTATCTAACATGTTAATACATGCTTATGTTTTTTTTTTTTTTATCTAAGATAGAAAATTTTATTAAAATAAAAATATTGGGTCTAACTATGGGCTTCATACATTATCAATATTTATGGGATACCCATCAAATTTCTCATATCTTAACATAACCTCAAATGCATATACAACCAAAATAAAAAAAATAGAGAAAAAAATAGAAAAAAAAATTTTATTGTTTGGTTAAGAAAAAAATTAAAAAAAATGAATGAAAAATAATTGGTAGGATTTACTAATTTTTTTTCTTTCTAATATTGAAAAGAAAAAACTAATTCTCTTTTTCTATTTTTAATATTACCCTTTTACTTTTTTTTAATATATTTTATAATATAAGGATAAAATTGTCTTTTTATAACATTTTTTTCTTTCTTATTTTCCTTCCATTCAAACACATCTAAAAAAAATTCATTCAATTTCTTTCTTTTTCTTTCTTTCCTTTCTATTTTCTTTCTCTCTATTTCTTTTCTTCCAACCAAACATATTCTTATCTTTTCCTTCTTCGAAAACTTTTTTCTAGCTTTTATGCTTCTTCAATAACTTGCACAAAAAATTCCATCTTACCTTAAAAAATATGAACATTTCTAGTTTTTTATATGTGCCATAAAAGATAGGTTGCTTGCAAGATATTTTTTATATATTTCTGAAGTTTGCAATTTTTAATTATGACTAACTATCATTTTCATGGGTATATGTGTCTTGATTCAAGTTGGAAATTGTGAGTCCATAATGCTATTAAATTACTGAGGACAATTGATCATCAAGTAATGCAAAATATTTTTGTCATTTTAAGAGCATCTACTCTATATGGGTGAGACCAAAGAGATTCTTTAGTTCAATCTTTGTCTAACTGAAATTCCTTCATGCATCATTTTTTATATAAAATTTTTTACTTTAACTTGACACTTTAATTCCCAAATGGAAGACCATAATTTCTTCTTCATATCTAGAAGAGACTGAGTACTGGCCGTGTTTCTCCTTTCTCCAAACAGGTGTGTCTTCACCCCATCTATCCGTGTCTGCATGATTATTTGATATTGTTTTGGGCTAAAATTATATAAAAGTAGTTGTTGATTCCACTGTCTATTAGCTGTAATCAATTGAGAGACCCAAATTAATTTCAGGTTAGGATTGGGGTTGCTAAAGGTAATTGGTGGGTAGCGATCTTTAATCCATTGTTCTTCTGTGATTCTAACACGGTATCTTCTGCCAATCTTCTAAAAGATCACTTTCTCTGATATCTTTCGTCCTTCCAACAAACTTTTCCAACCTCAAGGAGGGGTTTCTACCTGTATCTGCGTTGAAGAAATTTGAGTACTTGAAATAATTGCTCTTGTAAACTTTGTAAATAAGAGAATTAGGTTTAGTTAGCAGTCGTTATCCTTATTTTCCCAATATAGCTAAATTGAAAACTTTCAAGTCTTTGAAGTTTAGGCTTCCTTGATTTTTCGGTCTGTAAACAATGCTTTAACTTACCCAATGCATCCTTCTCTCCGCATTCTTTTGTCCTCACTAGAATTGCATAATCATCATATGGATTTCTTTCACAACTTAGAGCATAGATAGGAATTGTCATAGCTACAGTCTTAATAAGCACATCTCTTCCACTAACCGAAAGTAGAGATCTCTTCCAATGCTATAACTTCTTTGCCACTTTGTCTTTGATGAAATTAAAAGTTAATTTCTTTTATCTATGAATAACTGCTGGAAGACCCAGGTACTTGTCTTGGTTTCTAACATAGGAAACCTGCGGAATGCCAGATAGATATTCTCTAATAACCATTAAGGTGTTATGCCTAAAGAAAACTGAAGATTTATCCAAATTCACCACTTGTCCACATAGTTGACAATAATTATTCAGCACATTAAGTAGATTAACATAGTCTTTTTGTGAAGCCTTGCTAAATAAAATAGAATCATCAGCAAAAAATAAATACTAATGTAAGATCTCGTATTTTTAAAAATCTAGATATGAATAAGTTGATACTATTTTGTTTTATTTTGATTCCATTTAAGCCGCTTTTTCGGTGTTTATGAATGCTTTCATGGCCTCTTGGTGGGCTGTGTTAGATTCTTGTTTATTTTGTGGATATCCGTGTTTCTTGTTTTGGGGGTGATCGGTCCCCGTGGGTAGCCGTGTTTAGTTCGTGTCATCAGTTGGGGCAATGCTTTGGAGAACAAATGTTAAAATGAATTTTTATTTAAAGTTTGGGTTTCATTAAAACCTCCCGACGTGGATAGGAAAGAGTGCCTGATAAGAAAAATATGCGATAAAACAGTAGCAACTTAAATAATGAAGGAAAATAAAAAGGTAATTTTAACGACCTCTTCGCTTGGGAGGGTGTTCCTACGTGTAGTAGCGTCGCAAGTTGGTGGCATTCCAGGATCTCGGGAGCTCGGTTCCGTCTAATTGTTCGAGCTTGTAAGCTCCTTTTCCTATTATTGTCTTGATCCGGTACGGGCCCTCCCAGTTGGGCGTGAGCTTTCCTTCTTCGAGGGTAGGGGGACCGATGTTGTTTCATCGTAAGACGAGGTCTCCTACCCCGAAGTCTCATCACACCATGCTGCGATTGTATCTTAGGCTTATTTTCTATTTTAGGGCTAACTCCTGTAGGTGTGCTATGCCCCTGACCTCGTTTGTAAGGTCCCACTCTATTTCCTCATCGTGCCCTTCCACGGTTCTTCATGGGCTGGGGTCCCAACTTCTACCGGGATAATAGCTTCTAGGTCGTATGTTAGCCGAAAGGGGTCTCTTCGGTCGAGGTTTGAGAGGAGATCTAGTATGACCAGAGGACGGATCCAAGTTCATCAGCCCGTAATCCCTTGGCCTCGTCCAGCTACTTCTTGAGGCCTTTCACTATTATTTTGTTGGCTGCTTCTACTTGTCCGTTTGTTTATGGATGCTAAAGGTTCTTGATGGCCTAGAGAAAGGGGTTGAATCTATGGCCTTCTTTTAAGTTGATTTTAACCCTTAAAACCAAGAAATGAAACTTTGCTTCTGTTTGTCTGCGTGAAGGATTGTGTAGGAGACAATTTAGTTTTGTCTCATAAATTACAGAGAGACAAAATAGTGCAGAGAAGAAGAAAATAGCACCAGCATATATCCTGGTTCAGTTGCTCTGTGCAATGCAATCTACATCCAGTCTCCACCACAATGTTTGTGAAATTTTCACTATACTTTCAAGTATTACAAATACCAATTCTCTAGGACTCAATATAATCCTATCTGGGACAAACCAAACTTTAACATAAGCTTGATTTGGCTAGGCAACATCCTAGACTCTCAATATACTAAGTGCTTACCCAACTTAGCAAGGGATACATCAGATACAAGATACAAAACAGAAATACAAACAAATAAAAATCTGAAATCAACTTTGACTTTTCTCTCCAAGTTTCTCTCTTTGCCTTTTCTCTCAAGTTGGCTTTTTCAAATGCCTCACATTTATGCCTTTTCTCACTCAAGAGAAAACAGAGAAAGATAAACATTGAAACAGAATAATAAAATAATAAACCATGAAGGAGATGATGATCACAACCTTGAAACTATCAGATGAACCAACTTCAGAACTCTCTATGATTATTTTTCATTTTGGTGATATGTTTCTTTGATGTAGAAACACAGTCCAAAGTGTTGAACTCTCACAGGGAATGCTCTCAATACAACTCAGATTCTGGTTCTCTCTCCTTGTCCAAAATAGAGAAGCAATTTTCTTTTTGTACCTTGTGCTAAGAGCCAAATAGGGTTTCTCTCCAGTCAACTCCTTGGACTTTGAGATCTCAGAAGTCATGCCTCCTTTTTTCTTTAATCATCCCCAAAATTAGGAATTTTGAAACTGATTCATTTGCTTTGACCGAGGTCTACAGAGTATCAGAAAGATGTTTTCTCAGTGACAATCCCAAATCCATATCTTTGATAAGGTATTTTGGCTCCAAGTAACACTTTGAGCCATTGATTTAAAGCAGAGCTAATCTATCACCAGTTTCTTCTTCTTTCTAGAAATGGTGTCACAGAGAGTAGGAGAAGGAGTGAAGAAATCAACTTGCATGCAAATGGAAATTATTTACCTTTAACCTTTGACTTTGCTTAACATGCTTTGATTACTGTGATATGACCTTGCTTTCATGATGAACCTTTCTCTTTCTTTCTTCTCTGGTGACAGAACCAGAAAGAAGAAACTCTCTCTCTTTTCACAAGAATCTGACTGAAGCAGGCAATGTGAACGTTGGCTTCAACTTGGATGAATTGCATTGGACTTGGATTTTTTTGTCAATTCATTCGGCCCAATAGATATGTTTGTTACTTTCACTTGGGCTTCGATTGAAGATATGGGTAGCTCCTCTTTCCTTGTTTCTTTTTGTTTGGAATGCTTTATTTAATTGGTTTGCATCATCAACGAACTCTCTTTTTCTTCTTTGTGTTATACCCGAAGGACACCTAACATCCCAGCTCTTGATTTCTTGCAATTCAAATTGATTGAATGGACTTGGATCTTTTCTTGGGCTTGTTATGAATCATGGGCTTGATTCATCAGTTTATGACCTAAAGCCCTCCTTAATTTCTCATGGAGCCAGCCACTTGTTTTATGGATCTGGACAATTAGTGGGCTTCTCTTTCTCCTTGTTGCTATATCCAAAACAACATAGATTTTCATCTGAACAAAGCTTTGCTTTGTTTCATTGGTTTAGGCTACTGCACAATTATTTTGGGCCTGCATCACTAAATAAAATAATTAAACCCAACTAGGTAGTTAATCCAATAAATCAATGTTTGTCATTATCATTAAATTAATTGTATTCTTAACTCAACAGATGCTCTATCGAACTGAACCATTGGGAGATACCGAGTCCTTTCAGGAATTTCCTGAACAGTTTGTCTGGGAATTGGTCCCATTGTCTGAGATTACGATCTCAGAGATTATAAATCGGGTTATGACTTGTCTCCAAAAGAATTGTTGACACCAGGGAACTGTGATGGAGGCCAAGGACTCGGCTTCGATCCACTTAGTGTAGTAGTCGACGGTGATGATGAGGTATCGGAGATGTTCGAGAGCCGTAGGGAAGGGACCAATGAGATTGATTCCCTAGGTTCCGAAAGGTCGATCTGCCATTATGACGCTGAGTTTGTGAGGGGCCGCCTGGTGGAAGTTGGCGTGGATTTAGCATTTGTCACAGTTTTGACCAGTTGGAGGGAGTCTTTAATAATGGAGAGCCAAAAATACCCTGCTTGGATAACCTTTTGAGCCAGGGTCCCCCCCACATGGTGGTCGCAACATCCTTGTGAATTTCGCAAAGTATGTAGTCTGTGTCGCCGGGTTCTATGCATTTGAGGAGGGACTGTGATAGTCTGCGCTTGTACAATTGCGCCGCTATTGCGGTGTACTTTGTTGCTCCCCATTTGATGCATTTTGCTTCCTTAAGATCCTCAGGTAGGCTTCCGTTGGTAAGGTGTTGGAGAATGGAGAAGGTCCAGTAGTTCTGACTTGTGATGGGGAGGTCGACCAAGTTTGTGACTGAGACGAACGATGTCTTGATGACCTCTTGAATAAATGATCGGTTTTTTAGGACTGATTGATGCTTGCCAGTTTCGGGAGTAAGTCGGCCATTGCGTTTCATTCCCTAGGGATGTGCTAGATGGTTATTCCGTGAAATTCAACCGCTATTTCTTTCACCTTGGCTAGGTATTGTTGTATCAAAGAGTCTCATGTTTGGTAGCCTCTATTAATTTGAGAGCTGACTACCTGGGAGTCACTGCAGATCTTTAATACTTTGGCACCGACTTCTCTGGCTAGCGTTAGTCTGGCTAGGAGGGCTTCATATTCGGCTTGATTATTGGAGATAGAAAACTTGTATCGAATGGATTGTTTGATGACGATTCCGTTCTCATTTTCCAGTATTATTCCTACTCCTCCTGAGCTGGTGTTCAACGAGCCGTCAATGTGGAGCTTCCAGGTTTCTGCGTGCTCGTTTCTTGTGGTCATTTCGGCTATAAAGTCTGCCATGGCCCGGGCCTTAATAGCATTCCTGGCCTCGAATCCGATTTGGTATTGTGATAATTTGACGGATCATGCGAGCATCTGCCCTGCGAGGTCCAATTTCTGCAACACTTGCTTAATCACTTAGTCCATTCAGACCGTAATGGGTGGACCTGGAAGTATTGTCGGAGGCGTAGAGAGGCCATGAACAGTGCAAAGGCAAGTTTTTTGAGTCGGGAGTAACGTGTTTCTTCACTCTGGAAGACCTTGCTTATGAAGTACACGGGACTTTGTATTTTTTGTTTGTCTTCTCAGACGAGCGTCACAGCTAGTGCCTCCTCTGTTATAGATAATTAGAGGTAAAGTGTCTCCCCGGTTCTAGGTTTGGAGAGTATGTGGGGTTCTGCCAATACTTTTTTAAAGTGTTGGAAGGCTTCTTCGCACTCGAGTTTCCATTTGAAACTTATACCATTTTTCATGAGTTTGAGAAAAGGGATGGCTTTCTGGGCCGATGCTATGAGGAAGTGAGAAAGGGCGGCTAATCGTCCAGTCAGCCTTTAGACGTCCTTAAAACTTGCCAGACTGCTCATCTCAAGAATGGCCTTGCATTTTTTTGGATTTGCCTCTACCCCCATTAGGTGATCATGAAGCCTAGGAACTTCTCAGCTTCCATCCCAAAAATGTACTTCGTCGGGTTAAGGTGCACTTGGTGCTGCCTTAAGGTGTCCAATATCAGTTCGAGGTTGTTGATAAGCTCCTCGCCGATTTAGGTTTTGGCAAACATGTCATCGATGTAGACCTCCAGCTTGGTTCTGGAGAGGTCTCTAAAGATTTTGGTGACGAGCCTCTAGTAGGTGGCTCCGGCATTTTTTAACCCAAATGGCATGACCGTGTAGCAGTACGTGCCATCGGAGGGGGGGTTACAAATGAGGTTTTCTCCTCGTCAGGCCGGTGCATGGGTATTTGATTGTACTCAGAGTAGGCGTCCATGAAGTTGAGGTACTGATGTTCTGAGGTGGCGTTTACTAGTCTGTCGATGTTTGGTAGGGGAAAGGCATCTTTAGGATAGGCTTTGTTTAAGCCCGTGTAATCGACGTACATTTGCCACTTGCCGTTTGTCTTTCTAACTAGTACAACATTTACCAGCCAGGTCGTGTAAGGGAGTTCTCGGATGAAGCCTGCTTCGAGCAGGGCTTTGACTTGTTTTCTAACTTCGGATGCTTGGTCGGGGGACATTTTCTTTCTCTTCTGAGCCATTAGTTTGGCTATTGGATATACGACCAAACGGTGTGACATTAAATTAGGGTCTATGCCCGGCATGTTGGCCGGGGTGAATGCAAACAAGTCCTTGTTTTGCTTGAAGAGCTTAACTAGGTCATCCTTTAGGTCGTAGGGTAGGTTCATATTGATGAATGTGAATTCATCATTGGTCTGCCCTATTTGCAGTTGTTTCATGTTTCCTTCTAGTTCAGGTCGGGGTTGGCCATCTTGTCGTGCATCGAGGTCGGTGAGGAAGATCCCGGCTGCGTCTCAGGACCTCTTAAGGAGGGCCAAACTGGTGTTGTCGCACTCTACCACCACTTCTCAGTCCCCGTGTATCGTTCCAATGGTGCCATTATCGGCTTGGAACTTCATAATTAGGAACTTGGTGAAGATGACGGCAGATAGATCGTTGATTGTCTTTCTTTTGAGGATGATGTTGTAGGTGATGAAATCTTTGAGGATCACAAACTTGGATAGTATGGTTTTCCTCTGGCTTTAACCGCCCAGTTTGAGAAAGTTGTCTCCGACTCCGGTTACCCCCGTTGCAATGGATTTGCAGATTTTAGTTTTGGAGACCTAGCTTAATGAAGGCTCCTCAGAAGAGGATGTTGGAGTCAGCTCCAGTATCGATCAGTATTCTTTTCACCAGACCAGTCCCAAACCTTGCCGAGATGACGAAAGGGGTGTTTTTCACCGAGGTGTCGTGTTGGTAGTCATCGGGGGAGAACGTGATCGCCGCTGGAACAAAAGAGGTTGGTACTTGATTTGTTATGGCTAGGACTTTGAGGTCATTTTTTAATGCTAATTTTGACTTTTTCGGTGCGTCCTTTCGTGTGATCACATTTACTATTATGGTGGGGTCGGTCTCCAGACTCTCTTGGGGTGCCTATTGTAACGTCTTAGGATTGCGTCCTTCACGTTCTGGTGATCTATCTCTTTCAGCTTTCCTGGGTTCTCGGATGATCTTGGCGAACTCAGGGAGTTTTCCATCTCGGATGGCTTGTTCGAGAGCGCCCTTTAGATCGAAGCAATATTGAGTTTTATGTCCGTATCCTCGGTGGTAATTGCAGTATAGACTCTTGTTGTTGCTTGTCCGTTCTATCAGTTGTCGCACCTTAGGGAGGATGTCTTGTTCCACTATTTGGTGGTAGATGATAGGGGCGGTAGGGAGTGTAATTTGTGAACTTCCCTACTATGCACGGTCGGTTTGGGGCAGCGGATTTGAAGTGTTCTTTTAGGGTATCTTTTGGTGGTGGGTTGCTACGAGGTACCCTGCCATTTATTGGCAGTCACGACTTGGCTTACCTCTTCGTCATTTATATATTCTCTCATGATGTTTTGGATTTCGTGCATGGTCCAGACTGGTTTGGTGGTGAGGTGCTTCTAGAAATCTTCGTTCATGAGGCCATTTGTAAACCCCCGGATAATTAATAAATAATTAGTCAATAAATTAATTATTATTTAAAGAAATTAGAAAATTAAATTCTATAGTTTTGAAAGGTAAAAATATTAAAAATACGAATTTTGACACTAATTTGAAAGGTTTTGGCCAAAAGTTAGGCCAACGGGCCGAACCAATTGAACTGGGCCCAAGTCAGCCCAAGCCCACCCACCTAACCCCATGTATATCGGCTTGATATCAAACTTTCTTCTTCATTCATGCTTCTGTCCACGGAGAAGAGAGGGAATGGAAACAAACACAAAACCCTTGCCACTCAAAAATTCAATCTTCCATAACTTTCAATCCACAGCTCCAATTAACAAGCCATTAGCGGCCACACGTTTATCTTGGAATTCTCTATCACTGAACAATTTAGTAAAAAAATCTCAATTTCACACCCAGTTCTTCCTTCTCCAATTTCGAAAACTTTGGGTAAATGTGTTGAGATTTTGTTAAATTTTGGTGTTTAGAATCAAATTAGCTTTATAAACTTGCTGGGTCTTGTCCCAAACATCTGTTGGTAAGGTGAGGATCCTCTAACCCTTATAAAATTATTGGTATAGCAAACTCTATGTTGATTTAATAATATTTGTATGGTATTAGATTAAATTATGTGTTGTGGAGGCAAATCCATGGAAATGAAGGCTTGGGAGTGAATATTGGAAGCTTGAGTTTGATTCTTTGTGGCTAGATTTTTTATTTGGTGTACATTTAGAGCTTTGGACATTTGTGTAATGGTGTATTTTGTGGTGTTCCGAGCTTAGGGAGGAATTGCCCAATGTATGGTTTTGGTTTCTCATAGCTAATGTTTAACGTCACGTGAAAACTTAGGCTAATTGACCATAGGATAAGTTTGGTTTGAGTTTGATTGTTAATATGATTAGCGAATAAATGTGTGTATGTGTACAATTGATTTGAGATTGGATGGTATGTGAACTTGATGAAATTATGAGTTGAGATGATTGAGGAGGGTTTGAAATACATGTGAATATGGTTAGTGTTGAATTGAGTGAGTGGTGTTGATTTGAATGTGAATTAATTGGTTGGAATTGATGAAATTTTATGTTGATATGTTTGAGAGTGATTAAAAGGAGTGTGAATATGTTTAGGAATAGTTGGTGCTGTTTAGGTAGTGAAACATTTGGTTTTTGGATTCATAATTTTGAAAAACTAGAGGTTTTGTAAACTTTGGTAAAAATCTTATTTTTGACCAACTTTGGCGGGTCATAACTTGACTTCTAGACCTCAAAATTTTATGAAAATTATCTTGATTAAAAATTGGGTCTGTAAAATTTATGTCGTTCGAAGAACGGATGAAGAATCATTTAAAATAAAAAGTTATGCACGTTCAAAGTTGGGCGTGTAAAACTAGTTTTCTGGAAACTTAGCAGCTTTTTACCAATTCTGCAATGGGTGTGTATGCGGAAACACTCCTGCGTACGCGAGGATTCTTCTCTGTCCACTAAACTCGCATATGCAGACAAAGCTCACGTACGCGACTTTGGCATTTTACACCCATGCGTACGCGAGTATGAGCATGCGTACGCAGAATCCTGTTTTGGCTGAAAATTATTTTTTTGAATTTTAAACCTTACCTCTACCTTTTCAAACCTCTTTTACACTTGTTTAAGGTCTGTTAGTGAATTTTTAAGCCTTAGAATGAGGATGAGTCTGTTAAATAAGTTGAGGAGATATTTGGGAAGGTTTTACGAAGTGTTATCTGAATTAATGAGGTGTTAGAAATGTTGAATAAGAAGTAAATAATGAAGATAATGATCATAGTAATGAAACATGGCTGAGTTGAGAGGTGTTTGATGATGAGGTTGGCTATGAGAAAGAAGAATAAGGAGAACTGAGTTAATTATGAACTTTGAATGAGATATGATGAGATTGATTGAGATATATGAGACCGGATAAGATACAGTGGCATTGTCCACTAGCTCCGGGTAAGAGCTGAGGAAGAAGAATAAGAAGAATGATTGAAAGTGATTATGAGTATTATGATTATGATTGTGAATTATGACTGTATGTTCTGTTCCGTTCTTGTTGCATCACTTTCTCTCTGTTTGTAAAGTGTGTTGGGCACTATATCCCATGAATGTGTCGGACACTATATCCCAAGAGCGTGTCAGATACTATATCCCAAGAGCGTGGCGAGCGATATATCCCAAGAGTGTGGGAGCACTTTATCCTGGGAAGTGTGTCGGGCACTATATTCCAAGAGCGTGGCGGGCGCTATATCCCAAGAGTGTGGAAGCACTTTATCTCAGAAAATGTGGCGGACACTATATCCCATGAGTGTGGCGGGCACTATATCCCAAGAGTGTGGCGGGTACTATATCCCAAGAGTGTGATTGGCACTATATCCCAAGAGTGTGGAGCATGTCAGAGAGACGATATCCGGGTTTGCTGCCGGATGTGTCGGGTTCTGGCAAAATAACCGACAGGTGAGCTCACGGCCAGTAGAACAGACATACATCATGTGTATTTATATATTTTGCTTGAGTGTGTATTGTTTTGGTTTGCTTAACTGCGTATCCCTGCTTATCTGCTAATTGTTCTACTTGTTGTAACTGCTATATATATATATATATATATACTTGTGCTTTCCTTGTCTGTTTTGTATGTGTTTGCAATTGAGAGATCCCTCGTTTGGTAGAAGAGTGACGAGGGTTGTTCCATTGGTGTTTCATAGGGTTGGAAGAGAGAGAAAGTGAATTGTAGGGTTAGAGTTTAATGAGACAGAAAATGAATTGTAGAGTTAGAGTTAGATTGGGACTTGGATACCCTAAAGAGTTTACGTAATTTATGGTTTAGTTGAACTTTAAGTTTAAATTTGAGTGTCGGAGTTCTAAGAATGCCTTTGGCTTTTCTATGACCTTTTATATTAACTATGCGGGCACCTTTACCATGCTGAGAACCCCGGTCTCATTCCATATATTGTTTTCAGATGCAGGATGTGAGATGCCACGTTGAGCTTGCTGAAGACTCTTTGGGAGCGAAGAACTTACTTTTGGAACTTGGCATTTGTGTTTCTAGTTTGTATATAGATGTATATTCTCCATTATTATATTTGTATTTGTATTTTGTTCCTCTTAGAGGTTGACTATGGATATATATATATATATATATATATATATATATATATATATATATATATATATATATATATATATATATTAGCCGTCCTTTGCTTCATATGTCGAGTTTAGAGCTTACTTATGTATCTATATTTTGAAACTCCGTTTATATACTTGTCTCTTTGGTTCTCTGTTTAAGCCTTCTATCCTATCACCTTTCAAGTGTGACGCGTTTTCAGTCTTGTTTTGATAATCTTTTCTTACAAGGCACATAGTTAAACTATTTTTTCATATAAATCTATTTACGTATTTTTGTTTTAGAGGTCGTAGCGCCCCATCACCTTTGATTTACGTCCTAGGCGTAAAGCTCTGTGTAGTAGCATGTTACACCATTGGTCAGACAAGGATTGGCTACTGGGTATGTGAGTCAGTCAACTATTAGGCATTCATCATTGAACCTGTCGAGGTATTTTCTCATGGATTCGTCTTGTCTTTGAGTGATCCCGAGTAGGTTGATCGGATGTTTTACTTTGGTGATCCTGGTGGTGAATTGTGCCATAAACTTTTTGGAGACATCGTCAAAACTGTCCCATCATATTTCATATCAGTGGGTTTGTCGAAACCCTTTGGGAGTTTGGCTTTCAGGATTTTCTCCGTGAATGGGGTGGCTCCCACTATCACTTGCTCGTTTCGTGTTCGCTTGGCATCCTGACGATGTCGTTGATCGTCCTCGTCACGTTGGCATTCTGGATCCTTGGAAACGCTGCGGTTGCATTATTTTTCGTATCATTGTTCGGGTGATATGTCGTTCCTGGTCTCACGATGGGATCGGGTCTTAGAGGTTGCTTCGCTTGCGTGTTTCGGTTGGCATCGCTCCTTGGACGTGACTCAGCCTTCGAGTTTTTGCACTATGAGAAAAAGTTATTGGATTATCTGGATGGCTTTATCTCCTAGACCGTCGGATGCTCGAGCTTTATCGGGCTGCCGATCGTTCTCCTTTGGTTGTGGCCGATCAGGGGTTGGCTGGCGGTGCATGGCACTGGTTATCTTTCCGTGGGTGGGGGTGGTTGCTATCTCAAAGTTTGGGTGTTGGGCTTCGCAGGTTTGAGTCGTGGTGATGGCTTGAGGATTGGTCCTGAGATTCTTCGTCATGCCGCCACGACTTGGTAGGTCCTTACAGATAACGCCAATGTACTAGAAGTCTCTGGTACGGGTAGTGGGATGGATCAGAGACTTGCGAGTCGAGGTGGTTGTGGATCATCTGATTGGAGCGGCGGGGGTAGTACCTTCAAAGACACTCCCACGTCCAAATTAGAATGGATTTAAGAAATATAAAATGTGTAGAATGGGTAACATTCGTGAGGGGCCTCTGACTCCCTTTTATATTGTTTGGGGTAGTTATCTTATCTTATCTTATTTATTAAGATAAGAGAAATATTTAATTTTAAATGTTTGTTAGCAATTGTAAGGCCGATTCGAGCTGCGATAGGGGTCAAGGTCCAGTTGTCCAAGTTGGAGGATGGTCCGAAGTAGGGACCTAGCAGGAACCAGGTCCATAATAGTAACCAATATAAATGAAATATTGTATTTTGTAAATAATTTTTTGTTGTTGATTAAATTCTAAAACAAAAATATTTTATTAAACATGTTATGATAATTATGGTGACTATGTCATTATTATTAAAATTAAAGTTATATTTTATAAATATTTTAATTATTTTTTTAGTTATATTTTTAAAAAAATATTGTTTAATATTTTTTTAGTTATATTTCTAATAGATTTAAATTAGATCTCGAAATTTGTAATCGTAACTCGCATTAGTCCTTGAGCTGATTTTTGTGAACGGCGTGTTTATTTAATACATTAACTTGCGGTAATTTGAATTCCTCGCTTAGATTCTATGTGATCAAGATTTATTAGAGTAGAGCTTTCAAAAATTGACTACTACTTTCAGATCTCAAAAATTTTCAAATTGAACTTATTATTATCATTTTCATAAGGATATAGAAAACCCCTTAAATTTATAAGAAGTGTAATAAATCTTAGTTACATACATGACATTTAAGTAGAATAGACCAAATTTTTATAAATTAATATAAATTAATGTGCAAAATCAATACGTTATTTATAAAAATTAATTTAGAAATTAACGTAAATCTATTCTATTATATAAAAATCGGATTTCTGCACTTAATGATGGAGTTGACGTGGCATGTTTCTGAGAGTGTTTTCCGATTTATTTCTTTTAACTCATTAAATACAAATTATTACGATAAACTAACTATATCAACTAATTGATTTGATTAGATATTTAAATATCATATAATTTATTATAATTTATATCAATTTGATTTGGTAATATTTCCTAATTTATTTATTTTAATATTCTGTTAGTATTTTAGAATTTAATTCTTTTAATTTATTAAACCAAATTTATTGTGTGTACTAATTAATTAATTTGATTAATTTATTAGTCATTAAATAATAAATTTATGAATAAAATAGACAACTGAGATATTTTCAACTAATAATCAAATCAAATCAAATAATATATATTAAGCTAAATTCAAATAATGTGAATTAAAGACTAAATTAAAATAAGATAATTTCTTACTTATTCAAGTTGATTGGAATAAATACAAATTAATTTTATTATATAATCAAAGTTGTCTGGTCTACTATATATAGATGGCCACACAAAATTATAAGAATCATAATTTTTATTACTCTTACTATTTCAACTCTTCCTTTCTTCTTCTTTTTTTTTTCTTTATGTATAATTCTTTTTATGTATAAATGTACCCAAAATGAGAAAGTACGGATGAGTGTTTTATTGATTGTTTGTTTGATGAATATATCTTAATTTAGGCATTCTACTAATGTGGATGGAAGTTGACCTGTAGCAATTCAAAGTGGCCAATATATTTTTTATAGTATTAGATAGAAGAATATTTGTTAAAATGAATATACCCATTATAATTAATTTTTTTTCAATTGTTATATTTTTATGTTAGTAGTGTAAATTCTTTGAAGGCACAAGATAATAAAATAGGTTGACTTTAATAATTAATATCATTAAAAGCTAAATTTAATGATTCAAATGAGCATCACTAATTATGTTAAAAAAGTAATTTGTAATATTAATGTGATTTACATATTAATTTTTTTGAGTAAATTTATTTTAAAATGTAGAAATTAGACTCAATTATGCTAAAATTTTAAAAGTAATATAGAATTTTGGCAACAAATTTAACACTCATTAAGGAAATAAATTTATTTATGGTTATTTTCTAATTATAAATAATAACAAGATTTATGAAAAAATATTAATGTCATCATTCTTATTAATTAAATCATAATATTAGGTAGTTGATAGTTTTATAGGCGAAAATTATTAAGTAATTATGTAAAAATTAGCAACGAACAAGTAATAAGAATTTAGAAAAAATATATTATATAATACCAATTTCATATAATTAAAATATGTCTCATATCATATTCTCATATATTTTATTTATTGTCTATTTTATTATATAAAAATCAGGTTTCTTCACTTAATGATGGAGGGTTGGACTGACCCGCATAACCTGACAAAAAAGGAGGGTTGGACTGAAAATTTGAGACGGTCAAACTTAAAAGGCCCGCCTAATCCGTGAGCTTTGGCGTGCTTCGGTGGGACGGTGCATGTTTTTCCGCTGGGCCAATTTTTTATTTTGTCAAGACCATTTTTTTACAAATTTTTATTATGTTATTAATCTACAAGAGGATGAAGATGATAATTGAAGATGTTCTAAATTATATTTTGGATTATGTTTTTATATTTGATTGATTATAAACTTGAAGATGTTTAATTATATATTTTGGACAATATTTGTTTTGCTTTGGATAATATTAATTTTATTATTTTGTTTCAAAAAATTTTAGTTTATAATTATGTTTATTACATATTTATAATTATAATTTTTTATATTTTTAAAAATTATAAATTTATTGAAATTATTGTGAAATTATATATATTGTTTAATATTTAATAATTTATAAAAAAAGAGAGCCCACCAACCTACCATTAGGGGAGACGGGGGAGAAATTTAAGACTGCCTTACTAGGCGGGGCGGGACAGACTAGCCCACTAGATCGCGGGCTTTTGGCGAGACAAGGCGGGCTTTTTTGTTTGCCACCCCTAATGAGGACATAGACATAAGTACTCGCCCCATGGAATAAAATTATTAATTTATCATAATTTATATATACATAAATTCATGTCTTGAATTTAGTAACCCTAATTTCTGCCTCCAATTCGAATTCTTTCTTTTTCTTTCAGACTCATTCTCAGCCTCGATCATCTCTCTCTCTAACTCACTTTGTCTACCTCTCAAGTCCGTCACTACGTCGTTCAGTATCGTCCCAAAAAATTATGTTATGTTATTATGTTGGAATATGTTTTTATGTTTTCTCCTTTTGAAATGTTATTTTTCATAACGAATATGTTATAAATTGTGTTGAATTATATTGAACTAATTATTTTATGATTATTATATTATGTCTTTTTGTGTTAATTTTTTTCAAAAGTTTATCGAGGAGATCTGCATTCCCTAAGGGGTAATTAAACAAGAACTTGCAATGACAGAGAAGGAACGGGAGCATTTTTTTAAAAATAGGAGTGAGGGATGGGAGGAGAGTTTCTCACGCTCCTCTGAGTACTCATTACCATATTTAACTAGCAACGGAGATCCAATCTGAGTCGATTTAAGAGAAGACACGTGGACTTCATCTGCATTGGGCCTTTAAGGTAATGAACCTAAGTCAGATTTGAGACCCTAACAATGGATTTTAGCTGATCTACCTTGCATTGAGGTCTTACTAGGCCCAAATATATCTTGGATTAATATTTTGAGTCTTTGTTATAGCAAATACTATACTATTTAATATTATAACACTTAGTATATGTAAAAATTGAATATATTTATAAGATATTTTTTTAATTCAAATTAAAAAAATTAATTATCTCTTTTTTAGTTTTAAATATTATTTTTTAATGTAACAAAAAAGTAAAAATAACAATAATAACTCACATAATTAAAATAGATAATTTTAATATATACATGACACTATATATATCAAGGATTATTATATATTATATATAATTTTTTCTGTAATGACTATTTATATAATTTATTGAACAATTTTTTTTATCTTAATATTTAATAAATTAGCATACAAAATATTATTTAACATACAAAATAAGTAACTTAAGTCATCATCTAGAATAATAAATATAATAGTATAAATATTTATTTATTTATTAGTAGTGAAAACTATGTAAATAATATAAACTGATATTATTTTAGTATAAAAACAATAATAAAAGTTATTAATTCAGTTAATTACCTAATTAAAAAAATATGAAAGATTTTTTAAATAATAATAACAAATAAGATCACTATTTTAACATATTACAAAGTTTATGAAAAAAATTTTAGATAATAAATCAATCCTAAATAAATTATACATTAATTTTGTCAAAAAATAAATAATTAATACATTGAATATCATTATTTACGTACTAATATAATATATATTTTTTATTATTAAGTTTATAATTAATTTTTAATCCAATTTTTGGTAATTAAAATTTAAATAATTAAAATTATTAAATGTTAAATATTTTACATCTAACCAATTTATTTTTTATTAAAATTAAAAAAATGAGTCATTAATCAATTCTAAATTTAAATTTAAATTTGAGGAAGAAAATAAAAAATATTTTAAATTTTATCTCACTAACCAGAATTAATTTCAAGACAAGAAATTATTTTTCACATCATATATATTGTGGGATAGTATGGTCATTTGTTATTTCTTAATGGTAAATATTGTCAAATAAAATAGTGTAAGAAATTAGAAGAAAATGTATTTATAAATTATATATTGAATAACAAAAGTTATTATTGGTTTCGTTTCATATTAACTAATACTCAATAATGGTATTTCAGTACACCATGTTATCAAGAAATATTAATCGATTTAATAACTTTTGTAATAACATAAGTTTATAAATTTGAAAATTTAAAAATCATTTCATAAAATGTGAAGTTTTAACAAGTAACAATGTTGATCATAATGTTTTGACTTCAAGAATGAATACGATACCAACAAATAAAATTGTCCTAACTAAATTTCAACAAAGACAAAAGTCCATAAATATTGCTATTAGTGAAAAGTTAATCTATTTTAAAGATAAATATAATTTTTTTCTACGAATTTTCTAACTCCGCAAGTCGAGGATTAATCCACCACATATTGATACTCTATTTATTAAGGGTGAGATTCGAACTCCAAATACTTGCTTAAGCATACAAATAAAATAACCATTCAACCAATCCAAATTGATTAAAATAAATATTAATTATTTTTAAATTGTAAAATATTTTAAATAATAATTACTATATATATTTTTTATTTAAATTTTAATAAATTTTTTTTATATAATTTTATGTATTATCCCGTGCGGTACACGGTGTCACGGCCTTGGACACACTCCAACGCTACCGTACCGGCACTCGGACTTACTCAACCTCTTGAGCTAAGACCAAGTCAGCTTAACCCTTAATATTTAGCAAGAAAACTAAGAATACAAGAGAACACAAGAGAAAGGAAGCTTTGGTGGAAGAATACTTTATTGCTCAAGTGTGGTTACAAATGATTCACACACACCCAAACTCTAACTCTCACCCCTATTTATAGCCATCCACCTCCTCAATGGATGGTTAGAACTAAATCTAATCAACGGTCCAGATTAATCATCCAGAACCTTCTTTACAAATATCTATCCTACCACAACTCTTTAAATGTTTCTAGATTATTCCATATCACTCTTTATACTTCTATATACATCTACACTCTTCTAGAATACTCTATGACCTTCCAGAGTCTTCTAGAACCTTCTAGGGTATTCCGGGACCTTCTAGAACATTCTAGAACGTTCCGGAACCATCTAGAGTATTCTCAAACACTCCAGAAAATTATACAAACACTGTTAAATCTAACCTTTTAAAATTTACCGTGACATTCTCCCCCACCTAATGTGTAGACGTCCTCGTCGCGTTCTGTTCATGATAGCGCTCTAGGTGTTCTTGGAATTTCCACAGATCTTCGCGAGTTTCCCAGCTAGCTTCGGTTATCGGGAGCCCTTTTCACTTGATCAAGTATTGGATACTTGGTGGCACCCCTCTTCGTCGCACAATGTGATTAGCTAAGATCTCTTCGATTTCTTTATCAAAGGATCTAATTACCATGGGCGGAGCGCGACTTGAGTCACCTCTACTCGGTTTGTCTTGGTCTCCATGATATGGTTTAATCATACTCACATGGAAGACCGGGTGGATCTTCATAGAGGGGGGAGAGTTGTACTTTGTAAGCAACCTCCCCAACACGTCCAATGATCTCAAATGGCCCTTCGTATTTGCGGATTAAGCCCTTATGAACCTTGCGAAAGGCTTTGAATTGTTGTGGAAGAAGTTTGATCATTACCTTGTCTCCCACTTGATAGCTTGCATGCCTCCTCTTCTTATCTGCCCATTTCTTCATCCTCTTGGCAGCTTTGTCGAGGTAAGAACGAGTGACATCTGCTTGTTCTTCCCATGACTTAATCATATGATAAGCTCCAGGGCTCTTCCCTGAGTAAGAGGAAGAAAGAGAGTGAGCAATGTTTAGGAGTTTTGTCCAATCCTTCTGATTAGCGCTTACAAAATGCCTCAAGTAACACTCAAGTAAGGCATTCACTCTCTCAGTCTGCCCATCGGTTTGAGGATGGAAGCTTGTTGAGAAATGAAGCTCCAACCCAAGGAGTTTGAACAGCTCTGTCCATAGTCGTCCTGTGAAACGTGGATCTCGATCACTAATGATGCTCTTAAGCAATCCCCAGTACTTCACCACATTCTTGAAGAATAGTCGTGCTGCTTCCTCTGCAGTGCAGTCAGTAGGGACAGGTATAAAGGTAGCATACTTCGAAAATCGATCCACTACCACGAGAATAGATCCAAACCCCTCGGACTTCGGTAAGGCAGAGATGAAATCTAGAGAGACACTTTTCCATGGTCGCTCTGATGGAGGCAGAGGTTCCAACAACCCGCTTGGTGTCTTGTTTTCAATTTTATCTTGTTGGCACACAAGACAAGTCTTCACATAGCTCTCCACTTCATCTCACATTTGAGGCCAATAATAAGAAGATTCAATGAGTGCCAAGGTCCTTCGCTGACCTTGGTGACCAGCCCACTTGGTGTCGTGGCATTTTCTCACTAATTTTCTTCTTAGATTTTCCCATTTAGGGACGTATAGTCTTCTCCCTTTAGTGTAGAGAAGGTCGTTTTCTAACCAAAATCTTTTGGTCTTACCTTCTCTAGCCAACTCCACCAACTTCTTGGCTAATGGATCGTGATGCAACCCTTCCTTGATGATATGCATAATATCTCCTTCAATCATAGAAATGGCTGCTAACTCAGCCTTGCGACTCAGCGCATCTGCTACCACATTAGTCTTTCCTGACTTGTATTCGAATTCAAAGTCAAACTCAACCAAGAAGTCTTGCCACCTAGCTTGTTTGGGGCTTAACTTCTTTTGAGTTTGGAAGTAGCTTGTAGCCACATTGTCTGTCTTGACGATGAAGTGTGAAACAAGCAAGTAGTGACGCCAAGTTCTCAGACAATGCACCACCGCGGTCATCTCCTTCTCTTGGACAGTGTATCGCCTCTTTGTATCATTCAACTTGTGATTCTCAAAGGCAATAGGATGTCCTTCTTGCATCAAAACTCCTCCAATAGCGTAGTCAGAAACATTAGTGTGGACTTCAAACACCTTTGAGTAGTCGGGTAGCGCTAGTACTGGTCCTTCTGTGATAGCAGCCTTCAACTCATCAAAAGCCTTTTAACACTCCTTTGACCATTCCCAAGAGTGGTTCTTCTTGAGAAGATCAGTTAATGGTGCAGCCTTGGCGGAGTATCCCTTGATAAACCTCCGATAGTAATTAGCCAACCCAAGAAATGACCTCAATTCAGATACCTTGTTTGGAGGTTCCCACTCTTTGATAGCCTTCACTTTTCCTTGATCCATGCAGAGAGTTCTATCTTTAATGATGTGTCCCAAGAAGTGGACTTCGTCCCTTGCAAAGGAACACTTTTCCTTCTTCACATATAGGTTATTCTCTCGCAAGATCTTGAACATGGTTCGTAAGTGTTCTACATGTTCCTCTAAAGTATTGCTATAGACAACAATGTCATCCAAGTAGACCACTACAAACTGATCAAGGTAAGGTCGAAAAATCTCATTCATCAAGGTACAGAAGGTCGCAGGAGCATTGGTCAAGCCAAAAGGCATCACCAACCACTCATACGATCCATACCTCGTGACACACGTGGTCTTAGGTTCATCACCATCGACAATTCTCACTTGGTGATATCCTGACCTCAAATCTAGCTTTGAGAACCACTTAGCTATACCAAGTTGATCAAACAAATCGGCTATCAAAGGAATGGGGTATTTGTTCTTGATGGTTACCTTGTTAAGTGCTCGATAGTCGATGCATAGTCTCAATGAACCATCATGCTTCTTTTGGAACAAGACTGGTGCGCCATAAGGTGCCTTCGATGGATGGATGAACCCAGCATCTAGCAAATCCTTGAGTTGCTTCTTCAACTCATCGAGTTCTGGCGGTGCCATCCTATAAGGTGTTGAGGCGGGCGGCTTTGCTCCTAACTTCAATTCAATCTTGTGGTCTACCTTCCTCCTAGGTGGTAGTTGTTTTGGCAACTCGGGAGGCATCACATCCTTATTTTCTTCAAGGATTTCCTTGATTTTGGGAGGAACGTCTTCTCTTTCGAATGTTGACTCCTCTTGTAATAGAGCCAAATATGTAGCCTCTCCCTTCTTGAACCCTTTCTTGAGTTGCATGGCAGACAGTATCGGTGGTCCGCCAACTTTAGAGACTGTAGGGACCATGCATGGAGACCCTTTCTACATGACGCATACTACGTCGTAGTATGGCATAGGTATTATATTTGCTTTCCTTTACAAATCGAGTCCGATGACTATTTTAAAATCGTCCATGGGTGCTACTAAGAAATCCACAAGGCCCTTCCAAGAACCAAGAGTCATCTCAACCCTTTTTGCTACTCCTTTAAGGGGTTCACCCTTGGTATTTACGGGTTTGAACCAGCCATTCTTTTCGGTGATCTTCAACCCAAGCCTCTTTGCTTCATCAGGCGTGATGAAGTTGTGTGTAGCACCAGTGTCGATCATAGCCATGACGGGTTTTTCATTGATAAAGGCTTTGACATACATCAAGCTTTTCTTTTCTGTAGTGCTTGCCTCTTTGCCCTTCACAGCATTCATGTGTTGGATAGATCCAACACACTCAGTTACTTAAGTTTGAGCTTCTCATTCCTCGGCGATAGATGCCAAAGTCCCTAACTTGGGACAATCCTTCATTTGGTGTGGTCCCTTGCACACGAAGCATCCTCCTTTGGACACGAAAGCCTTTTTCTTTTCTTCGTACTCTTTCTTTGAAGAGTATTTTCCTTCCTTCTTGGTTGAGAAACTCTTTCCCTTGTCTCTCCCACCTTTAGTAGAACTAGGTTTGGAGGATGACTTAGGTTTAAAGTCTCCCCTGTGATACTCAATGAGTGATTCGGCCACCACGATGGCCTCATCGACATCTTTAACATTCATTCTTTATAGTTCTTGCTGTGCTCAAGGTTGGAGTCCATCAATGAAGAAGAACAATGCATCCTCTGATGCTAAGTTGGGGATTTGAAGCGTGAGAGTAGTGAACTCCTTTACGTAGTCGCTAATCGTACTCTTGTGCTTCAACTCCCTCAACTTCTTCCTTGCTTCATAAACCACATTCTCAGGGAAGAATTGTCTTTTCAACTCCCTTTTGAAATCTTCCCATGTGGCTATGTTGCAAGTACCCTTTTCCATATCTACGCACTTTTTCCTTCACTACAAAGTAGCATTATTAGAAAGGTAGAGAGCTGCAGTGCGTACCTTTATTGCTTCTTCGACCACCCTTTGGCCTTCGAAGTACCTCTCCATTTGCCATAGGAAGTTCTCCACCTCGCGAGCATCCCTTACGCCCTTGAACTCCTTTGGCTTGGGGAGATCAATCTTTGTCGTCTCCCTTATAATGGTTGGTCGAGATTTTGCCTCTTCGAACCAAACTCGAACTTCCTCAAATAACTTTAAGGAATTCTCAAGCTTCTCTTCGATTTGGAGCATGCTTTCTTTGAAAGCATCTAGTTCTCCTAACACGTGAGCCTCGAGGGTCTCCTTATCATGTTCTATCCTTTGGAAACGCTCATCCATAGAGGATAGAACATTCTCCAACACAGAAACTCTCTCTTCTAGGAAGTTAGAGTCCTTACCTCTAGGCTCACTTGAAGAACGGACCTTCTTGCCTCCCCATTAAGAAGGAATAGCATTACTTCCCCTTTGAGACTCAATATGCTCCATGGTGATACTAGAAGCCATACCCACAAATCACTTGTGCTCCCTCTCGAACCAGGCTCTGATACCAAAATTGTCACGGTCTTGGACACACTCCAACGCTACCGTGCCGACACTCGGACTTACTCAACCTCTTGAGTTAAGACCAAGTCAGCCTAACCCTCAATACTTAGCAAGAAAGCTAAGAATACAAGAGAACACAAGAGAAAAGAAGTTTTGGTGGAAGAACACTATTGCTCAAGTGTGGTTACAAATGATTCATACACACCCAAACTCTAACTCTCACCCCTATTTATAGCCATCCACCTCCTCAATGGATGGTTATGATTAAATCTAATCAACGGTCCAGATTAATCATCCAGAACCTTATTTACAAGAGTGAATACCCCATCCGGCCCCTGACAATTATCTCGAAAGGACAACGAGGCCCCCAAGAAAAAAAAACACCCAATCCGGCCCCTGATAATTTTTTTTGGGACAGATTAGCCCCTGTGCCAAAAAAAATAACATTAATTTTTTTTTTGGCACAGGGGCCTCGTTGTCCTTTCGAAGTAATTATCAGGGGCCGGGTTGAGTTTTTTTTTTGTTAGGGGCCGGATTGAGGTTTTTTTTGTCAGGGGCCTCGTTGTCTTTCGAGGTAATTGTCAGGGCTGATTTGGGTTTTATTCTATTTAGGAATATCTATCCTACCACAACTCTTTACATGTTTCTAGATTATTCCATACCACTCTTTATACTTCTATATACATCTACACTCTTCTAGAATACTCTATGACCTTTCAGAGTCTTCTAGAACCTTCTAGGGTATTCTAGGACCTTCTAGGACATTCTAAAATGTTCCGGAACCACCTAGAGTATTCTCAAACACTCCAAAAAATTATACAAACACAGTTAAATTTAACCTTCTAAAATTTACCGTGACAATGAAAACATACACTAGTTAATATAATAAATTTTGAAATATAAATTAAGTCAATTATAATTTTAAGATTTTAGTTTCACTTCAAATTTTAAAAATTAAATTGAATATTAACTATATATATATATATATGAAACCCCAGGAAGTCTCAAGTCTCTCTCCTAAGGCCCGACCAAAAATTTTCCTGTGTAGTGGTGCGACCAAGGTAGACAGAATCGCCGGAATCGAGAGTCTGCCGGCGAGCCACGTCTGCGGAAGAAGGCTTGCTCAAAAGATTGTTTACCGTGGACCAGTGCAAACCCGATCCGAATTCAGACCCAATCGGTGGAGAAGAATTAACCCTAGCCTCCCTAGGTTACTTGCTCCATTTTCGTCTCTCTCGGTCTCTACCCTCTCTTCTCCTTTCGCCGTCGCCGGAGATCGTCGCTTCGGTGCTCTGGCTGAGGCACCAGTGCAGCCGGTGCTCCCTCTTCCTCTGGTACTTTGCTCTGCAGTGGCACCGTGCCTCTTTCTCTCCAAATCGTCGCCGACTCGCTCCTTCTCTCTCCACCCTGTTGCTTCCGCCACGTCGGTTAAGGTAGGTTTTTTTCTGCTATGCTTCTTCCTATTTCTACTGATTCTGCTCTGTTATTCTTGGGGTGGATACAATAGTGATGGTGTTATAGTGCAATCAGTTCTTGCTTCTTGTGATGTTTATAGTGATTTGGTGTTTAAGGTTAGGTTTGTGCTTTCTGATTCTTCTTGTCACTGCTCTGCCTGTTCCCTTTCTGATTTCGTGTACAAGAGTCTTTGAGTAATCTTTCATTTTTCTGTAAATTTTGTTTTCATTTTCTTCTTGTTTCCCAATTTGTCTGTTCATTGTTAATAGATTGTAATAATGTTGAGCTCCATTCAGCTCTTGATGCTGCATTGCTTCAAAAATCAATCAATATATATAGACTCCATTTTTTTCTTCTCTTCGTATTATTATTTTTTGGTCCAAAGACTCAAAATATTTATTGAATATACTTGAATAATCACGGTGAAACTTATACTATTGTTGTCTTAGAGGAGTAGAAAATGATCATCATCTTTCATCATCTTTTAATTTATTATCAACACTTGTAAATTGTAATTGAAATTAATTTCATGTTGTCAAATTTATATATATATTTGAAGAGTAATGTTTACGTTCCCTATTAAAAACTACGAGTTCACTACCTTGAATGCGACTTTATCTCTCCCCGCCTTGAGACATTGGTGAAGCTGCGGGTTAGGCAGTTCAAGATACCTGCAGCCTTGGCTCTCTTTGGCTCTTACTCTAACTGGCAGCACTCCCTCACTCTCTCTTATTGTCATTGGCAACCTTATGTTCCGGTTATTTTTAGGGCTTTGTCGTTGATGAGTATAGAGTATTAAATCTAGGGATTTCTTGTTACTTGTGTTTTTCCTCATCTTTTTTATTTTTTTATTTTTTTTTATGAGGATGATAATTTCACCTTGGTGAACCCACAACATGTATATCATCAGCAGAAGTTTAAGAATACATCTACTAGTAAGCTAAAATATCCTTAATTGATGTTTGTTAGCATCTTTTTACATCATTATGTCCATTAGGTTCTCTGTGATCTAAACTTCTATTTTTGTTCATCCCTTGATTCAAATTCAGGATCCAACACCTTACACTTTTACAGTTTTACTTACCATTAACTTTTGTTGGCAAAGTTTTGCTTCCTCTCTTCGTTTGAAATTTCATTTCTTTTAAGGAAAATTGTGGTGTACACATCAGTGCCTGTGCAATGCATAGTTTGTTATCATAAAATACCTCTGTGCATCACCGTGATCCACAAAATTTTCTTCAATTCTCAATTAGAGTTTCGTTTCTGTTCATTCTTGCAGCTAGTTGTTCGGGTAAAAAGGGATGATCTACACTGCAATTGACACATTCTATCTGACAGATGAGCAGCTACAGAATTCACCATCCAGAAAAGATGGCATAGATGAAGCCACTGAGACCACCCTTAGAATCTATGGCTGTGATCTCATTCAAGAAAGTGGCATCTTGCTTCGGTTGTATCCTTTTAGTTATTGTTCTCATGAATATTCCTATTTACTATTTTAATTTTCTGCATATTAGTATTGATTGATTTCTTGTGTTCTGCCTAATCTTAAATTATGTATTTGATTTGGATGGATTTTCCCTTAATTGTTTGGTAGACCACAAGCAGTCATGGCCACTGGGCAGGTTTTGTTTCATCGCTTCTATTGCAAGAAGTCATTTGCAAGGTTCAATGTGAAGGTCAATATTTTCTTACTGACTTACTGTATATGTTATCTGCTGTTTTTGCTCTCTCTATGTGCTTCCTGATTTGAATTGATAATGATAATGATGTCTATTTTCTGCAGAAAGTGGCTGCAAGCTGTGTGTGGCTTGCTTCAAAACTGGAGGAAAGCCCTAGAAAAGCAAGACAAGTAATCATAGTTTTTCACAGAATGGAATGCAGGAGGGAGAACTTGCCAATTGAGCATTTAGACTTGTATTCCAAGGTCAGAAGCCTTCTGTACCTCCAGTAAACTGATTCAATCATATGATGTGTGTATAATATCTCAGTAATTTCTTGTTATTTGAATACATTGTTTTCCATGTTTATGAACAGAAATATGTTGATTTAAAGATGGAGTTGAGTAGAACGGAGAGACATATTTTGAAAGAAATGGGGTTCATTTGTCATGTTGAGCATCCTCATAAATTCATATCAAATTACCTTGCTACTCTTGAAACACCGCCAGAATTGAGGCAAGAAGCTTGGAATCTAGCTAATGATAGGTAAATAATTGCTGATTGTGTACTTGTCTATGTGAACATACATATGTATGTCTCACTTCCATGCTATTAACCACGCTTTCTTAGTAACACGAGTTTCAATTTTGAAATGTCTGCATCTAGTTCTAGTATAGCTCCACTTTAAATATTTTTTTATGATGATTTGTACCATTGTACTGGACTACTGGTATGCCCTTTACGACTTATAATAGAGATATGGATCTTAGACAGATTTGCTTGACGGTTTTTGGTGAAAACAAGTTATTTTGAAAATGTAAATATGTTTTGACGAATATTTTGTCTAGGCAGGGGAATAGATTTGGCTAAACTTTATTAGGATTTAGCATATGAAGTTCCAAGGTTCTTTTTAAGCTGTTGAACCTGTTCAGCAAGTGCCGTACTTTCTAGGCTGAAGATATGGGTAAGTATGATTGTAAGACATGTGAAAGCGTCACTGGATATTCATGGTTTTCATTTTGCCGTTAGACCTGTTGAACATGATGCTTCTGAACTCGCAAAATTTTGTGTCATAAACATTAGAAACATTTGATTCAAGCATCTGGATTAGAGTAGAAGTATTGCTCACTCATCAGTTGTTTATCTTTGCTAGTATCTTCTATTATGGTTTGTATTAAACATCTTTTATTAGAACTATATGGTGATTATTTCTTTTAATTAATTTTAGCGTTCAATTGCTTTCTGTTTTCTTGTGCAGTTTGCGCACTACATTGTGTGTTCGATTTAAGAGTGAGGTCGTCGCTTGTGGTGTTGTGTATGCTGCTGCTCGTAGGTTCCAAGTACCCCTTCCGGAGAATCCACCATGGTGGAAAGCATTTGATGCAGAGAAGTCTGGGATAGACGAAGTGTGCAGGGTTCTGGCTCACCTTTATAGCCTACCTAAGGCACAATACACACCAGTCTCCAAAGATGGGGACTCATTTACATTCTCCAACAAATCCATAGAATCAAAGTCTCAGTCAACCCCTAAGGTGATGCCTGCTATTTTGGTTTTTGGTTTTTCCACATTTAGTATTTGCCTTTGTAGAGTGCAGTATCAGCGTCAGTTCAGTTCTCACTTCTCAGTTATAAGATCGATAATTTGCCGTGTGGATTTCGTAAAGCCAGTATCATTTGCAATACGACTAAAGTTTTGATCCAACAATTTTTTTAATTACTGCCAACTTGCAGGATGTTCCGCAAAGTAGCCCGTTAGGTGATGCTGACACTGCAGTTCCAAAGGGAGCTACTGGGGAAGCCGATATTGAATCGGTTGGAGTTGCATTGGTTAAGCAAATTGATAAGCCGAGGGAATCCAAGAAATCCGATGATGAATCCAAGAGTGCAGCAACAGATGGAGGAGCAAGAGATGAACTCACGGTGAAGTCCAAGTCTGACCGTAAAATGGAGGCCAGTGGGGATATTCGCCGGGACAGAGACAGAGACAGGGAGAGGGACAGGGACAGGGACAGGGACAGGGATAGGGACAGAGACAGGGACAGGGACAGGGAAAGAGATAGGGAGAGGGAGAGGGAGAGGGAGAGGGACAGAACAAAATCCCGGGATCGTGATAGAGGGAGGGATTCTGACAGAGAACGCGAACGAGAGGAGATTGAGAGGGACAAACACAAAGATCGTCGTCGATCCAGGGAGAGATCAAAGGAAACGGGTATTTTTATAGTTTTTACTTTTGTCTTGAATCTTATTTTATTTTATTTTGGGCACTTAGAATAGATAATTTCTTGTATTAAATGCAGGACATTCAGAGAAGTCAAAACACCATTCATCACGTGGTATGATTATGAATCTGCATGAGTTTATTTATTTATTTTTATTTTATTTTTTGGGCTTAGCGATAAATCCCGCCTTTGATGCGGCGGTGGCGTCGTCGTCATCATCATTATGATTATTATTATTATTATTATTATTATTTTCAGATCGCGACTATCATGGTTCCTCCTACTCTTCAAGGGAGAAAGATCGTCATAGACATCACTGACACTACTTGGAAAAATTTTCAAGATGTACCTGCCTTTGTTGTCTATCCATCCTTGCTAATTTGCTTGTAACAAATTTTATTACCAGTACATATTTTAATATCCAAAACTGCTTATTTTGTTATTTTCATTGACTTTGATTAATTAGTAATTATACTCAAAATAAAAAACACACCACTAAATAGAAAGTAGGGAGTGGATGCTGTTATTCCAATTTTGATAATATTACTCACATACTTGTTTAATACTATGGTGGTTAATTGTTCTGCCGAAAATGTGATTAATATACGGGTAAGATTGATGATATTGTGTCTGATTTTTTAACCATCTATCTGGGTAAGATTTTGAAATAGTGGATATTTAGGCTCATAAATTGAGATTAGTTATAATTCCTTTCTTAAATGACACCTATTAGGCTATTACCATGCTACCAAGTCCTTGTAGGAAGGTTTATAAGCATGGATAGCATCAGGGCAAGACAATATGAAGTGCTTTTCATTATTGTTGGTACACGCATCATCGTGACAATATACAGCAACCTTAGGGTATTCATTATCATTAACTAATTTGCCAGGGAATTCAGATAACACTAAATGGTCATGCCAAAAACATGACCTCTATTTGTGCTCCAATGTCATATCCAAAGAGGCATGCTAAGAGGAGGTCTGATAATGATTATCAACGAGTTACTTCTTATAAAATAAAAATATGTATAAGGTGATTTTTTTGTTTGGTTTGCTTCTAGATAAATATGTATTATGTATTCCACTTAACAAACTCCATATCTACGACCCCAAAAACAAAAAAAAAAAAAAAACTCGATATATATCTCTCTTGTTCGTGTTGTTATCACATAGAACTAGTTATTTACACGAATTTGTATAATCCTTTAGTTGTATCATAGATTTTTTATTTTTTTTTTTGAAAAGCAGCAGATCATATTTTATTAATTATAAAATATAAAATATAAAGATGTCTAAAAGTAGGATAGTATAATAAAAGGTGAGAATTTTTCGAACCAATACACCGAAGGTATTTGTCCAAATGGTGCATGATCGAAAAACTAAAAAGAATCTAAAAGAAAAAAGAATAATAAGACGAATTGAAAGAAACTAAGAATTTGCTTTATGGAGACAACGATCTAAAATAAGAATTTTTTGGATTTCACACAGTAATTTACAAAATTTGCAAGAATGGTAAATAACATTAAAGTAGAACGTTTAAAAACTAAATGATTACGAGTTTTTCAGCAATTCTAATAAATAATGGTAAACAATTGAAGATTTCAATCAGTATTTTTTTAACGGATTAAATATCTCTGTTGATGCAGGATTGTGATACTGTATTTTTCACAAATAATATGGTAATATAATAATATTCCCAGGCTTACCGAAAGAATATTCTTAAGATATTTTGTTTTCACCAAAATTTTTTAAACAACCAATGCAAGTTGAGTTGTGACTAGGACTAGATATTTTTTTCCCCTTCAAATAGTGTAGCCATTTTAATAGCAATTTTCTTTTTATATAATAAATACAGAAAAGAATATCAAAGGAGCTTATTCTTTGTTAATTAAATATTGATGATTGATCTTTCATTCAGCATTGAAAATAAAATTTTGAATCAGTTGTCTATTATCTTATTTGTTGATATCCAATTCTTAAAAAAAATCATAAAAAATTAATTAAAATTGGATGAAAATTGTCAATTAGACTATCGAATTTTATAACTTTGAATCACGTCAGTCTTAAACTTTTTGCTTCATATGAATGTGAGTTAGAATACATAATCACATTTACATTTACAAGAAAAAAATAATTAAACAAAAAATTAAAACAGTCAAGAAACGTATTTTTCATGTTTCAAATACTAAATCAAATTGACGTCATTAACAAAATGCTAATAGTGACGTGCGTTGTTCTTAGAATGGTAATGACAGATCTTTTTTAAAGCGGAAAAAGTAACTGAAATAGGTTGGAGTTGAGTATCAGAGCAACTCCAACGACCAAAAATTGAGGCCTTATTTCTTACAAAAGCAGGACCAATCATGGGAGAAGGAGAAAAGAGTCTCTTGGTGCTTTTTAAGAGGAGAGTAGGACGGTACATAGTTTGATTAATTCAAAAATTAAATTTGTTTTTGGGTTAGTCAAAAATATAATTTGGTTAATCAATCAAATTGATTTTATATAATAAAATTAGTTATTAACCGATTCGAAAATTTAAAAATTAGTTTTTAACTGGTTATAAAAATAAAAATCACTTTTAAAAAATAATCGATTTTTTAAAAAATCGGTTTTTACATAGAAAAATTAGATTTTTCAAAAAAAAAAAAAACTGGTTTGTACAAAAAAATTGAATAACCAATTTAAACACAAAAGTTGCATAAAATGATAAAATTTAGTTTTAGTTTTAATTAACCGATTAAAACTGGTTTTTAAAATTATTTCATTAAATTGGTTAACTAAAATGTGGTTATAATTTTTTAACCGATTAATCATAATTTGATGAGAAAAGCTCTACATCCATGTAAAAAATACATGGATGTTATCCAAGTCTTTTTGGTTATACGCGCCTCCTCCAATCTCCAAATCGTTTGCGATTCACGCTGCGTTACATATAACGTAAACTTTCTATGACCTTTGCTGCAACCTATCTTCTTCTTCTTCTTGTGTTATAGGCTTCGCTGTTCTCCTCTGCTCGCGTTTTCTTTCTTGTTGTTGTTTTTCTTCTTCTTCTCTACTCGCGTTCTTCGGTTATGGATCTGGATTGACTTCAACCTAATTAGCTTCGTCGTTCTTCTTATTCTTTGTTTTCTTCTTCGATCTGGACTTCTGAATTGAAACAATGAATGAATCAACTTCAAATCAGTTGAATGAGGTTATTACGTTGAGACGGCTAGGAAATGATTGCTGCATGCTATCACAATAATCTTAAACACTGAACAAAGTAAAAAGAGGCCACCGAACCGAACAACATTCATCTGGTGAATCAAAATTACAAAGGCCACCGAACCGAACAATGTTCATGTGGTGAATAAATGGTGATCAACTTTCAATCAACAAGGATAGTATTTCTCCTCCTCTTCCTCTTCCTCCTTCTTCTTTCAAATTCGCGCACGTAGGTTCTTCTTCTGCTTCTTTTTCTTCGCGCACGCATATTTTTCTTCTTCTCCTTCTTCTTCTTTCGTTATAATCATCACCAACAACACCAACATTTTGCTCGGTTAAGTGGAGTTACTCATTTTAATTCACTTGATTGTTAATGTGTTCAGTTGAGTTCTTGTGCATGCAGAAATATTTTTCTTACTGATTGAATGCTTATCACGTTTATTCAGCACATGATTGGTGTTCGGTTAAGTGGTGTTGACCATTTCAGTTTACCTGATTGTACTTAGTGAACGAAACATAATCCATTATATGAAATGAAATTCGAACACCTCTGTCTACAATTTAGATATTATCAATTCAATTCAGATTCAGAACACCTGCGTCCATTCAATTCAATTTAATTTAACAATTGTATTCCATTCAATTCGATTGAAAAATAATCCATTAGCATAATGTTGGAGTTGTTGGTGATGACGATAACGAAAGAGGAGAAGAAGAAGAAGAAGAGAAGGAGGATGAGGAGAAGCAGAAGAAGAATTTGTGTGCGCAAAGAAGAAGAAGGAGGAGGAGGTATACGTGAATTTGAAAGAAGAAGAAGAATATGATGTATGCATATATTTGAAAGAAGAAGATAAAGCGCGTATTTTCACTCGTCATTAATGCACAGACTCTATTTGGATTTAGGCCAACTTAATTACATAATTATATGGATTAGTAGTGGGCCTCTAATTTGATTATTTTATATATACTTTTGGAAGAGAGAATGCTTTTGAACAGAGATTTTTATTAAATAATTATGTCTCTATTTAATTAATAATTTATATTAATTATTTAAATCATAATTAATATAAATAATTATATTAAAATGATATTAAATATTATTTATATTATTATATTAAATTATAATTAATTAAATTTATTTATATAAACAAACAAATTTAATTTTTACACGTTATAAAATAATTTTTGGTTGAATTGTTTACTTTTATTTATAAAATTTAAAATGTTAACCAAATTTAAATTATCTATTTTGACGATTGCATATTATATATTACATGTATAGATGATTTAAGTTGTCTATTTTAACTGTTGCACATTATATGACCGTCGTATATTTATTTATATTATATATAACATATATATTAATATAAATATATTATCGCTATTATTAATAAATTAATATTTTATTATTTTACATTAATTTTATTTATTTTAATTAATTAATTAATTAAGTAGAATCACAATAAAAATTAAAATTAGTTTCTCTTAATAAAAAAAGAGATATTTTATATTTTTTTTTTGTTTCCTATGGTATCTCCCAACCCGACAGGTCAAAGACTAATCCGTCACGGATCTGTCGCTGGCCAATGGGTTACTGCATGCACAAGACGGGATTTGAACCTCCGACACTTGCTTAAACAGACGAGTGAGCTGACCACTCGACCAACCCAAGTTGGTTATTTCTATTTTTTATTTATGACACAAAAAATAACATGGAGTTAATTTTTATAATAAATGTGTCATAAATAAAAATTTGAATGAGTTCTCTACTAAAGTTTGTCTTCCGATCTTCTTCTCACTAACCCAGTTAACATAGTTATCTGCGATGTGTGTTGTTAATAAAATACTTACGAAAGGTAAGTGACTTTGTTCAAGTGAAATATCATGAACCTCCTAAATAGTCACATCTGAGTTTGAATATGGCTTCTAGCTAGAAAAGAATAAATAAAATGTTGGAATTTAGATTTACTTGAATAAGATTGTAAAAAAATGGATAGAAAATACAAAGATGTTACTGATCTTTTTACTCTAGACTCGTCGTTCTAAAAGTCGAATGAGGTGGTACATGTAAAAAAATCCTTGCATTCAAATCAAAAGAGTCTTTGAAGTAAAAATAAGATAATATAAATGTGTAAGAGAGTAAAATCCAGATGCGGAGCCTCATAGTAAAGAAGGGGGCATAATTTTTATATATAAATTTTAATTTAATTCTTTTTAAAATTTTTATTTTAATCTTATTTTATGATAAAATTAAATTTTGACTCTTCTTTAATATTTCACCTAACTCTCCCTGATAAAATCATATCTAACAACGGCAAGTCATGACTTTTTTATTTATATTGTTTGTCTCTTAGAGAAGGCGACAAATTTAATTAATCGTTTTTAAATTATTAAAAAGGTTTAGATAAAATATATTTTCAAATATGAATATGTGATTTGAGTATGAAGATATAATTTCATATGATTTGGTTTATAAAAAGTAATTTGTGCTTGTTATTCAAGATTCCCAAAACCCTGTTTAGTTTGAGCCGTGAGTTAAGTGGCTTTATTGAGTTCAAAGAAAAAATTTGGAACAAAGTCCTCAAAGACCGGAGGTCGGATGCCAAGTTCCTATGTTTCCTAAATTCTGACTTTTTCTTTTAAACTATTTTTCTGGGGTTACATTGTTTGATGATTTTGGCTTTATGCAATAAAGATGTATATTATATATTTTGGCACTCCAAGATAGAGCTATATGTTGTAAATCTAGCTCTCCGAAATAGAACGGTGTATTATTGTTGGCTCTCCATGGTAGAGGTGTATAATATAAATGCTGGCTCTCCAAAGTAGAGTGGTATATTGTAATTTGTAAATGCTAACTCCATAGAGCCGTATATTATAAATATTGGTTCTTTAAGGTAGAACTGTGTCAATATTAGTTTCTGTCTTTCTGAGGTAGAGTCAGGTATTTGAAGTTAGTTTTCAGAATGTTGGGCACTGATTTTCTACGGTGGAAGTTGGCTTTGTATGTGTTTGAAGCCAATTTTTTATGTGTTGAAAGCTAGTTTTTTGTGTGTAGGAAGCCATATTTTTGAGGTGGAAGTTGGGTTTTTGTTTTGGATTTGGGTCTTTCATCAGAACGGTCACCAAATCAGACAATTTTAAGATTGGGCCATCCTCACGGTCCAATGACGGATTAATAACTTTCAATATCCTGACCCAACCTTAGCTCGATAAGATAAGATAAGATAATTACCACCGACTATATAAAGGGAGCCAGAGGCCCCCTCAGTTACTCAACTCTCCATTGCTCCAGCCAGATAATTCGACGACCGTCTCGATTCATAAATTCCTGATCCATCTCACAATCCATACTAGAGACTTCTAGTACAGTTTTCACAGTGCAAGCTCCCAACTTGGAGCTCGTAAGTCACAACTCACAAGCTTGAGCATCCGGATTTTCTGATACTTATGTTTTAAGTGAGATTTTTGCATTGCGATTTGGACTTTAAAAGGTTTTTTTATTCTCTTTTTATTTTTCTATTTGTTACTATTATTCTATTTTATGTTTTGTGAAACTGGCCTTTTTTTTGGGTCTTACACAACACACACGTACTCACTCACATAGAGTCATACACTATCTCTAGTTCTACTTTAATCAAGACTCAAACCCGCCTCTCAATGGGGCAGGTAATTCTGCCATTCGTCCAAGGAAACTGGCCTAGTTGAGTTATACGCACATTCTTCTTCTTTTCACTTTTAGGCCAAATTGGGCCTTTCACTAGGCCCTTTTTTAATTAAACTTTTCTTTTTACCACTCGAATTGGGCTCTCTCTCTCTCTCTCTATTGGCCATGAAATGCGTAAAATAGAAAGGGCCTTTCACTAGGCCCTTTTTCATACATGAAATGCGTAAAATTTTTTTCCTTGATTTGTTTTCTCATTTATCTAGAGAATCATTAACTGAAATAATTACCTAATTTGTTTCATTCGTTTCTTAACTCAATGACATTTCATAAATATGATGAAGTCTGTTATTCCTTGATTTTAGTTTTATTTCTTTTGATATTTAAAACTGATTTTATTTTGTCAAAATTAAGCGAATCAATTAAGTTTAAATTATAAATTTTGGATTGAATTTAAAATAAAATCAAATCGATTCAAATTAAAACAACTTACTTATATTTAGTCACCAAAAAAAAACTTACTTATATTTTAAATCAAATCGATTTGATTCCAAAATCGATTTCATTAAAGGTTTAAAGAGGAAGTATAGAGAGTTAATGGAGTATTGTATAATGAGATTAGGAATGTTTGATTTAGTAGGATATCAGATGTTTATTATTTCTAATATTCGGATAGTTATTTTGGATAGTATAGATGTATTGTATTTAAAAAATTAATAGTATTTTATTTTAGATGTTTATTTTTTAACTTATATTTAATAAAATAAATAGTCCATTATACACATTATACCCATTAGCTCCCAACCGGATTTAAATTTAAAACCCACCAGACACCAACACCCACTTGACGCGCTTAAGGGTAAAATGGTCTCTGCGTACGCCAGTGGGGGTGAAATTGTCTTTTAGTTGTTGATGTTCGGATAAAATCGTCAACTCGCTACACAATTCTGTTAATACAGAAAAACTTAGATGGCAAAAAGGTAATTCAACAAAAACACTTTTATATCCAAAGTGGGGACCACCGTCCGTCCCCACCCCACCCACAGCCACATTTTCAATTGGAGAAAAAGAATAAAATAATAAAATAATTAAATAAAGAAACTTACAATATTTAATCCTCTTTAATATTTTAATTACCCCTATGAATATCTACCTCTATTTCTTTAAATATTTTAATATAAGAAAAATTTAATTTAATACATCTCTTTGGTTTCTTCTTCCTTTGTTTTCTTTCTTTTTTTCTTCTTCTATGGAATTCACCTCCGTCTCTTTATCTCATGGCTTCTTCGCTAATCCAAATTTCCTCTCTCTTCACCCTTCTCTCTCTCTAGAAATCCGTTTTCTCGTTTTCTTTTCCGTTAAGGTTCCCTCGCATTGCTGATTTGTAATTGTGTCTCCGTTGATTCGCTTCGTTATTCTATCCAATTATTCTACGCGGTGAGTTAATTTTTCAGTGTCTCTCATTATTTTTTTCAATTTCCAATTTGTTGTGTTGCTCTCTTTTGCTTTTGTTCTTGGCTGGTAATCAAATTGGAATGCAGCTTGAATTAAGCTTTTTGTTTTTGTTTTTGTTTTTTTGTCCCCCCCGCTTCTTTGTTAATCGGTTTGTTTTCTGAGAGAATGAGATTCTCTTAATTTTTTTTCATACATGATTTTAATTCTTCGGTTTTTGAAAGGATATATTTTTTATGGATAGATTATTATCAAGGTAAATTTTTTCTTTCTTATATTTACTTTTGCTTTCAACCTTGTAATTTTTTCTTAAAAAGTTTCAGTATTCTTTGGAATCAATTCTTTGGTTTCATTCGCTTAATATTTTTATTTATTAAATAATTAAAATATTTTAATTTATTAATTTATTTATTTTTTGGGATCACATGATAAGTTGGCCAATGAATTTTGATTTTGTTGGTTTGAATTGAATAAATTGCATAATAGAATAGCAAAGTGTATGTAGATATTGTTAAGATCAGTGTCTTCAAGGGAAGATCTGCATTTTTTCCTGATGAAGGTTCTCTTTTTATTATTGTGGGTTGATTGATTCTATGAGCAATAGTTGACTATGAGGTGATATATTTATTATTGAGATTTTGTAAAGTGACATAACATGATACTATATTATATGGTGATACTGTATTTTCCTGTCAATATATTGTTTCCTTGACGTTCAAGGGAGCTAATTTCTGGAGTTTCAGAGAAGAACTAACCTTTTTTCCCTCTTGACTGCAGCTTATTGCCCGCTTCCGATAACACGGGCTCGATTTGAAGTCAACATGATCACAATGGATTTGCCTATGATATGTCACAGTCAACTGGGGTTCTGAGGTTCGCAACATGTTGATAGACTGCTTGCTGTTTGTGAATGAATTATTCGACGAAGAATGGATTGTTGATGATATTAGATGCTTTATTGTCTACAAATCAAGTGCCAACACTGTGTTGACAGTTAAACATCTCTTCATGGAGTCTTTTCCTATCTCTTTGAAGTGTTATTGGTTATAGTGTTGTAATTCTAATAATGGAAAGGTTGGTTTTCTTCAAATATTTTTTTCCCCTTTTATTTTCTGGCTTACGTACTGTAGCTGGAGTCTCAATTCTATTTGCAGTTCGGCACATTAAATTTTTTTCTGTCTTTTTCTTTGTAGATACAAAATTTTGAAAGAGCTTGGAGATGGTTCTTGCGGTCATGTATATAAAGCCCATGATACCAGAACTAATGAGATTGTAAGCATCTCGATCTACACATAGTTCTTTCAACTTTAGTATGTTCATGTAAATATCCTTCAATGATTGCATTTAATTTGCAAAGTTTCATATGTCGAGAAAAAATGTTTCTCTTATTTCAGTGTGTCTACTTTATAAGATGATGATGCTTGACTATTCAACTTCTTCCATTGAATAGCTTAAGCTTTTAGGAGAGTTGTTTTTGGCACAAAGACACACACAAGTCCTTCCTCTAACTACTAATTTTACACTGGAGTGAGGATTTGAGTCTTTAGTGAGCACTCTAAGTAATTCCTATTGATCATAATGAATTTTCTTTCTATAGTTCTCTTATTTTTGTAGGTTGAACCATGTTAAATACTGTGTTCATTTCTTTTCTCTGCTTTTCCCGTTTGTACGCACTATTAGTATTAGCAACTGAACCACTTTGGAAGATAATTTTTGTGCTGACATATCTGTGAACATGCCCAGAAAAAATTGGAGTAGACTCTTTGAAACTGTAAATTTGTGCTGGCAAGTTTGACTTTTTTTTGAATTGAATAGTTCATATCCATACACTGAACATGCATGATTGCATACATTCACACACATATGCATTAGGTGTGTTTGGGAAAGCTGACATGTTAAACTTATTTTAATAATCACTTATTTGTACACTTTCTTTTTAAAGAATTTTTTAGTACCCGATTTCATGAGAATTAAGTTACATTTGGATAGTGCAAATCAAAAATAGTTTTAAGAAAATCAGTTTTTATTGTATTGTATGTAAAAAGCTGGTTTTATATGGTAAAATTGCTAAAAAATATTTAAAATGATTGCTTATCATATTATTTATATTTGATACTTTGGGCTGATTAAGTAGAATAATGATTATTCTGAACTAACATGGTTTTAATCATAAGTTTCAAAAAGTTGCTTAGCATGAATAATTACTAAACAAATGTGTATAAAATGTCTAAAAGCCAATAGAAAGAAAGCTTTGGCAGAGATCCCGGTGGGTAGGTATTAAAAGTGAAGAAGTGGCTTTTTTCATTGTCCTTGTGTAAATGGCAATAGATTACATTTGTTATTTTTGAATAACTTTTGATTCTATGCTTTTGGTTTTGTCTATTAGGTTGCTGTCAAAAGGTTGAAAAGAAAGTTTTGTTTCTGGGAAGAATACACAAATGTAAGAGAAGTTAAGGTATGTGCAACATTAAACTTTTTTTGTTATAAAGGTGGCTTTAATTCGTTTTTAAAACTGTAATAACAATTTTGCATTTAAATGTTAACATTTCTCCACTGAAGCACATTGCATTCCTTTTGCAGGCCCTCCGTAAGATGAATCACCCAAATATCATAAAATTGAGAGAGGTTATAAGCGAGAATAATGAATTGTTTTTCATTTTTGACTACATGGTAAGTAAATAAATAGTTATTCTTCATTGTGTGTGTGTGTGTGTATGTGTATATATATGATCTATTTGCCATATTATATTCTTTTAATTTTGAATTATTTATTACTTATTATGTAAGACCAGAAGATGATATGCAAAACGGATATATTTTTATTATGAAAAAGTTAAAAGGATAAAAATTGATGGAGGAGAGAATGGGAGGATTACAAATTGAAGGAAATGGTATTGTCTGAGAAATATTCTTCTATAAAAGATTGTTGCCCATGAATTGAGGACGTCAAATTAGTGAATGAATGAATTACCTAAAATCAATAATGATACACTTTGCTTGTAAGATGCAATAGTGTTAGTGTGTTAATGGGCTCCTTTTGCAAGAAAAATATTTTCTGGAAAATTGACCCTATATTATTTAATGAAGGTTAGATGGAGGACTGTATTACCATTTTTCTTTACCAGCTAGTTCTTGACATTAGATTTCATCTTTTCAGGACTGTAATCTTTATCAATTAATAAAAGACAGAGAAAAGCCCTTTTCAGAGGAAGGGATAAGGCGCTTCATGAAGCAAGTGCTACAAGGACTTAGCCACATGCACAAGAGAGGATTCTTTCATCGGGATTTAAAACCTGGTAAATCATGTAATTCCATTTTTGTAAATCTTGTGGTATACTGTTGAGCACTTGAGTTTAAAAAATAATAAGGGTTTTGATTTAGTATTGATGTTTTCTTCTAAACAGAGAATTTGCTCGTGACAAATGATGTTATTAAAATTGCTGATTTTGGCTTGGCTAGAGAAGTATCGTCGATGCCTCCTTACACTCAATATGTTTCTACCCGGTGGTGAGTCTCTTTTGTTTCATCATTTTTTCTGCCTTTTTTCTGTAAATCAAATTATCTATGCACATATTGGGATTTGGGATTAACATCAATAATTTTGGGTCTGGCTGAAGTACCTAACTTTTTAGAAGATATTTTTTATTTACTTTTTTATTAAGATCATTTTCTTGGGATTTCAGGTACCGAGCTCCTGAAGTTTTGTTACAATCCCCATGTTATACTCCTGCTGTTGGTAGGCATTTGTCTGCTTTTGAATTTAGGATTTAATCCATTTTACGTTTGTTGCAATCCATAGATAGATTTTTTATTTTATTTTATATTTTCATTTTGTATGTGGAAGGTTTCAGAGTGTCTTGGGGTTAGATTTTGGGAGCCATCAATAGTGACTCAAAATGGTTTTGGCAGGAAGAACTACTCTTGGGGTCTCCCAAAAAACTAACACAAACACTCCATTTTCTGGGCACAATTTGTTGAGCCCATTACTTATGGCTAAATTGTTAAGGATGACTTATTTGTAGATTCCCTGTCAATTGTATTTGCTGTTTATCCAGCTAAGGTTTTATGTGATATCCACCTCAGTTTTTGTCTCCTGCAATTAAGGTGGTATTTTTATATTTATGAACAACACAGATGGTTCTTACATTCCCATATTTGAGAGGAAGTTATCACAATTAATTTTTGCGAATTATTGTTGCTCGATATCCATTCATTGCTGGACAACATTATAATTATTAAGATTCTTGGAAATCAATCTCTATAACTTTGAAAATACATATTTGGAAATTCAAATCTTCCTCTGAAGTCAAAGCTTTTGTTTTCACAAATGCATATTCAGACCTTCACTTTCACCTTTGAAATTACACATACCCCTGTATCTACGAATTGACTTCTGTGTATTCAAATGGACATATTACATTGATGTTCATAATTTGCATAGTTAAACTTATTTGGCATTTATGCTATCAAACCATAGATGATATTATTGTTGTTTTTCTTCTTGAGGTAGTGACTAATGAATAGAAATCATTTTGCAGACATGTGGGCAGTTGGTGCAATATTAGCTGAGCTTTTCACTTTGACCCCCATATTTCCGGGTGAAAGGTATATTATTTTACCTTGGACCCATGCTGTTTCACTATGTTTGTCGTGCTTTTATTTCTGCCTCGGTTTCACTTTCAATAATTTGAAATATTTGGTTGTCGCTGTGGAGCATAATAATGAAATATTCAATATTCCTGATTGTGATAGCTATTTATTTATGGCAATGATTTTTATAGTTAAGGTGTTTTTAGATGCATTTTTTTATATCAAATGTTCTTTGGTGTGTATGTATTTCTCTCTTTATAAAGTCGTATCTTGGCATATATGTGAAACTTTCTTCCATTGTAAGTTATAGTTGATATGGTAACTAAAATCTTTTTCAAAAGAATGAATTGTTTTGTTTTGTCATGTTGTGCATTTCTATAAACAATCTGTTAGGCTTCTATTGGTTCTTACAGAGCTCTTTTTACGTCATTGATAGTGAGATAGATCAAATGTACAAAATATACCATGTTCTTGGTACCCCAGATTTAGCTGCTTTCCCCATGGGCACAAACAATTCTCTGCTGTTGGAACTTGTAGGTCATGAATTTGTAAGTATTCATGTAAAATGAATCTGGTTGTGTAATATTACTCAAGTTTGTCATATTTTTTTATTTCATCACTATTTCATGATTTCTTAATTTCCCTAATGGTTTGGGCAGGTTCCACCTATGAAGCTTTCTGATATCATTCCAAATGCTAGCTTGGAAGCTATAGATTTTATCTCAGTAATTTCTTGTCACTTTGTGAACTTTACAATACTGAAGTTTATGACTTACTGTTGACACTGTTAATAGTGCTATCTGTTAATATTTGCTGCATTGCAAATTCTGTAGCAACTCTTATCATGGGACCCATCAAGAAGACCAGATGCAAATCAGTCATTGCAACATCCTTTTTTCCATGTAACCCCCCCCCCCCCCCCCTTCTCTTCTTCCTCCTTTTGGAAGTCTATTGTTTTTTTACTTTGTGATTCATTTTGCTAATATTTACTGCACAGGTTGATACATGGGTTCCTTCTTCACTTCATGCCCGCGATCCACTTGAGCTGAAGCTGAGTAGCAAGAGTGAGGCACTCCTGTTCTCTTTCTGTCTTAAATCCTTCCTTTGAACCATTTTTGTTTGTTAGATAGATGCCATGTATATTTGAACATATTGTTTATTGTTCTCCTTCTGCTCAATTTACAGGGGCAAAGCCAAATCTTGAGCTGAAACTGCAGGATTTTGGCCCTGATCCCGATGATTGTTTTCTTGGCCTGACATTAGCAGTAAAGCCTAGTGTTCCAAACTTGGGTAAATACTATTCTAATAATTCATATAACAACATTGAATATAATCAGTTGGGCTAAGTCTTTCTTTTGGGTCACCCATTTTTTGGTATAGCAGTAGCATGTTTGGTGTCGTTTATTTAATAGATGTTTGCACAGCAGAAATATCCCTTGTTTCTAAATATTTTTGCTGGTTTTTTCGGTCAGTGTGCTAAGTTTGCTTTCAGGTCTACGTTGTGCTTTGTTGGTAGGGAAAACAACCATGCATAAATTCTGATGGATTTTTATAACCTCGACCTTCCTTAGTTTTTGTGTTGTTCTTCCGAAGTTTGTATCAATTGTTACCAAAGCCTTCTACCCTTGGTTGTAAATTAGAGTTCCGTTGGTGTATGCCTGAAAGCTGTTGATGGATTCGTGAACATTATGCAGTTCCTGATTCTGCAGTTATCATGGAATGTTAAGATCCTATAGCATATGGAACTTGAGTCCCTCATGGTTTCCAATGTGGTTACCTGGACTTGGAGTCTATTACTTTAGACAAGTGATTGCATTGCCTTTCTTTGAGCATTCTAAATGAAATTTTACATTTTCTTAGATGAGTGATTGAATAAGACTGTGAGAGTATATCAAGTAAAGACTAAAGGGATGCCTTTTTGTTGTATGTGCATTTATCTAAATGAATGCCAGTTAAAGGTGATATACTTAGCAATCTAATTACTGATTGTCACTTTTATCTACTCATGATAAATATTAACCAATGAGATTGCTGTTTTTTGTTTTGTTTTGATTGCTCAAGTTTCTGTATTCTATCGTGAGAAAATATTATAAGTTTCTATGTTTACTTACTCTCCTGATAATTATTCAGTTTACAATATTGAATCTATGTTGTTTTCTATATCATGACCTCTTCCTTTGATTTGAACTTTTGGTCCTTATTGCCCTCTCAATTTTCTTCATCCTCTCCTTCATTTTATCAATAGTAGACATGCCAAACCATTAATATTGCCACTTCTTGCAGACTTGGTTCACAATGTTTCTGAGGGCATGGGAGAGGTTGGTGCACAATGCTGTAAATTCAGGAGCATTGCATATTCTAGTTTTATGTTATAAGTTATGATCCTAATACCTGAGATAATTATCTATATTTTGACTTTTATGTGATATAACAAAATGCAGAATATGCTCTTTTGCTCGGATTTTAAAGATCACTCAGACCAGTCAGGTAATTCTTAGTTTCTGACCTATATTAAAACTCATAATTTCATCTTTTTATAGAGAAGATACCAGTTTTAACATTTGAAAAGCTAGATTTGCTTATTTCAATTTTTTGGAAAGCTTAGTTGGTTCTGTTAGTTTCCTAGTAATTGAACCCCCATAACTGTATTTTTAAAGGGTGTATTTTTTTTTTAATTCTCTTGATAAAGACAAAGTAGAAACTAGAAAGTACCAGCATGGACAAAATTTCTTCTCTGAAAACAAGTGAATCCTGTTATAATCAGAAAATAGAAAAAGAAAACAATTGAACCCCTTAACCTTATTAATAATGGTGGCCAAACTGAGGGAAACTAAAGTAGTTGCTCATAAACTCATAATGATACCCAAGACAATCATATACAGCAAATAATTGCTTAGTTTCTGTATATACCATCTTAGGTTTCCCGTGAACTAAACATGCCAAACCTAGGTTTGGTTGTTGGAAATAGGCCACACAATTGAAAGATTAAACGGCTCTACTTAGTACCAGTAAGTAGTAATTAGATGTTACTAATTGAAGTATTAGATGCCGATGGATGAGACATGAAATTTCTACTTTAATCTCGATTTTTTTTTTAAATATAAAAAAGAAACATTTACCAACTCTTCTCTTGTTAATAACGAGTTATGGTTATTGTGTGATGTAGTATTTTGGACATTGTTATCTCCTGATCAAAATGGAGTTCAGAATTCAGCAGAGACATCATTGTCATTATCATTGTCATACAGGTAAGTTCTTTTATATTCATTCTCTTTCCTCGTCGGTCATAGGCAGTAATATTGATTCTTTGTGGAGTTCTTCATTCGTCATGTTTGGAAAATCCTAGGTGTGCCAACTAGATCAGTTTCCTTTGATGAGGTTTTACAGGTTTCGGTAGAAAGAAAGAGGCTACATTTTGTGGCAATGTGCTATATATTCCACTATGGCTAGAAAGCAATCTATGAACTTTTAATGATAGACCTGGAAAAGCTGTTGTTTGGGATAGAATTAGGCATTTTCCATCTATATGGTGTAAAGCATATGGGTTTTTTTGGTTTAGAGGAACTCTTTTCCTCTACCCCTTTGTATTGCTCCACCCTCGATACATTAAGGAAATTCTTTCTATGTGTAAACAATCTCACTGTAGACATGATACATAATAGGGTACAATGATTGTTTGATTCATGTAGGTGATTCTACCTAGTAGGATAAGGCTTTGTTGTTATTTTGAAAAAAAAAAACCCGCTCATATAAACTTGGTATAGATTAATGATCTGTAATTTTGTCTGTTGTCTTTTCCGGCGACAGCTCCGTGCAGCATTCGCCAATTGGAGTTCCACAATCAACAGGATTTTCCTTCCAGCCTATGCAGCCTAACATCTTAACCACACCATTTTTGGCTTTGTCTTCCCCATTCCAGCGTGGGCACTGCCTTTGAATGATTGATTGAACTTTGATCGTCGCCGTTTCATCTTCTTGAATCCTGATATTGCACATATTGGTTTTCGTTTAGCTAATATATTGTACAGCTCTGTGTAGAACTAAAGATAGTTTACCCTTGTCATGAAATTGAGTGTAAGTACTGAACTATATTCTACAAAGATATCTGACTCCATTCCTTAATTGTAATACTGAAATTCGAACTTGATGTTATAGAACTTGAAATAGAGAATATGAGGAGGACATGAAGCATAACTTCTTTCCTCCTTCTGTCATTTTTTTTTTGAAACATTGTGTTCATGACAAATATTTACATCTGAAAGTGTTTGCATTAGAATCAGAAGAAAAATTTTACCGGGTGCCACTAATTTTACTTGGTGAAAAAACTTATTTACCCCATTTTCAATCGGACCAGTTGGCAGTTGGTGCATCTGTGGAGGTCAATGGAAGCGGTTTGCGTCAAATCAACTGGTTTTTAATGGGTTTGACTATGTTGATTGGTTCAGTCTGACCTAATTCTGGTTTTAATAGATTTGACTGCTGTTGATTGATTTGGTCTAATCTGATTCCGATAACTACGACCACTGGTTCTCATGGTTAACTAAGAAGACCATTTTTTTTGTTTGATGCTTAGTACAACCCGATTTAGATGTGAATCAGTCGGTCTAGATCCAGTTTTGATGAGTTGTAAAATGATGTAAAATATGATGACTTGGTATTAGTATTGCCTTCATGAATGGGTGAAGCATTATTTCCAAACATATTTGACAGATTTATGACTAATCTGTCCAACTCCTAACAGTCCGAATTTGCTTAGCGGACTAGTCAGCTATCCACTAGACCAACTAAAATTGGTAAGGCGTCAATTTGTTTAACTGATGTTTTTTTCTATTGTTAAAATAAGCTTAACAGCCGTTTTACTGCGGTTGATATGTTCAAGACGTATATTCAGTTATAATATATTTAAGGCTTTAAGCTGATCACACTATATATATTTATCGATATCCAAACGTACACGAGAATGGTGGAAGGAAAAGTTAAAGATTCTTGAAGGCTTGAAGCCATATATACAAAAAGGCAGGGAAAGTGGGCGAGGGAATTGGAACTTGATTGCATGTATACCTAACATATATATAAAGCGTTATTCTTCTCTAGCATGTACATAGACATATTTATCAATTCAACCATCATATGTATACGGCAAAACTGAGTCACTAAATATATATTTGTGTGTGTATATATATAAAATTAAAAATATTATTTACATATTAAAATTAATTAGTAAAATTAATTATTATATATTTGTGTATAAATATATATATATATTGTTTAATTTATTTTTAATATATATTTTATTTTTTAATATTTATTTTATATTAATAATTGATTTTAATATACATATAATACGGTTGATTTTTAATATATATTTTTTATGTATAATTGATTTTAAAATTAATCTTTTGTGTATATAATATTTTGTTATCAAACTATTTATAAATATTAATACAAAAAGTTGAATAATCACATGTTATTTAAGCCAATGAACTATAATTAAAATGATATAATCTTTTTATTTTAAAAGTTTTGGATTCGAACTTCCCTCCTAACTTTATAAAAAAAAAAAAAACAGGTGTGACTGAAAAAGTCCAATATATATATATATAAAGAGTTTCACCAAGAATGTCATTAGTTACGCGATAAAGGAATTTTGATTTTGTCTCATATGAGAAAGTCTAATCGTCCAGCATTAATTTAAATAATCTTATATGTAAATAATAACTTATATATATTATTGTCAGTGGAATTTTGAATCAAGAATCTTTAGAATGGGTAATAATTAAATTATTTACACTAGTTACAAATTGAGATTTTAAAAATTTCGAATTTCGTCAATCTAACAACTAAACTAATTAATGTTATCTTGAGAATCAAATTTAATTATCAAAGTTTAGAAAATTTAAATATCAATATATATAATCTAATATTCAACATTTAATTATATTTTTTATATTATACGTCGCAATAAATGATGTGATAAAAAATAAATAAATGATGTGATAAAGTATCAGATTACTTCTAAGTCTTTTGAATTTATATGTTAAAATGTCTCAATTTAAAGGTTAAATTGATAAAATTCAATATATATATATGACAAAGAGACAATAATTTTAATGTAAAAAAAAAATCTTGACAAAAAAAAATGTTGCTAACATGTTATTCCATATACTAGACGATATTCAAATTTTTGACATTATTTTTTCTAAAGTTAGGAGTGAGATTCGAACCCGAAACCTCTAATATATTATTCCATATACAATATGAGATTCAAATTCTCAGAATAAGGAGTGAGACTCGAATCTGAAACCTCTATATAAAGATAGAAAGATTATGTCATTTGAGTTATAGTTAGTTGAAAAATTCTCGACATTATTTATTTAGATGGACTAATAAAATTACATATTTGCATTTTAAATATATTAGATAATTAGGTTTTCTATTTAAGGACCTACGAGGCTACATAAACTTAACTAAGCATTTCTCTCAAGTCCTTTGTATTATAGCATTTATTTCCTTCTTTTCTTTCTTGTTTTGGTTCTCAAGAAATGACTCTAACTGGTAAAGAGAGTGTTGAACTTGGGATCCAGACACCTGCTGATAAGTTCTTCAGTTCTTTGGTGAAGCAACTTCTCGATTTTGAAAGCGTTTCTGATCATGTTCATGAGGCCAAGCTTCACAAAGGTGATGGCCATAGCATTGGTTCCGTCAAGCAATGGACTTACACCATGGGTATATATGCTAATTACTAATTATAATTAAATAGTAAAATGTTTTGTCTTCACACTCATCACTTTTAAGGGGCTCCTTTTATCGTTTAAATTTTTGTTTCTGGATTAGGTTCTTTTCAAAATGATCGTGAGAGATTTTAATTTGTGCCACCTTTCATTTGTTATTAGTTTAGTAATAATTTATTAATTTTTATTCATCTAGATCTAAGATAAATTTAATGAAGGATGAAAATTATTAGATATAAACTAATCATATATCTCAATTTAATAACCAAAACTTTTAGGATAAATAATTTGTGATATGATATTAAGGCTTTTATAATAAATTTGTAGTTTGATCCTCACGTTCATTTTCTCAATAAAATAGAATTTCAATACCAGATTTATGAGTATTTACGCTTTATTTTTAATAAAAAAACTCTTGTATAAAATATCTTTTTTCTCCCATGTTTAAATAATATAACTTAATTTACTGTGCAAAGTAAGTCAAATAGAATAAATTACCAATGTTTTGCATGTAATTGTTATTAGTTACTACGTAACTTTTCATTTATAGCTTATATGTGAAATTTCCTTAGAAATAAAGGTTACTAAATCAAGGAGTTTATTTTCATATATTGTTGGTGTATTCAGTTATTTAATTATATTCAATTTTTTTATATGATCATCCACATCACAGGTATAAAAAGTAATTATTTTTAGGATAAAGTATTATTGTGTTGTCTCTCAAATTAAATGACAAAGGGTCCCCAATTGTTTTTTCATACTATTTGTACCCTACTTGTTAATTGTTATTGATGTGGATATCACTAATTGCTTATGATCAAAGCACAGATGGAAAGGTAGCAACATGCCAAGAAAACTTTGAAGCCATTGATGAACAAAACAAAACTCTCACATTCAATCTCTTTGGTGGAGATGTTAGTCCACAGTACAAGACCTTAAAAGCCCATTTAAAAGTGATGGATAAGGGTAACAGAAGAGGTGCCATTGCTAAATGGACTTATGAATATGAGAAGCTTAGGGAAGATATTGCACCACCATGTGCCTACTTGGATTTGACAACAAAGTTTACTAAAGATCTTGATGCTTATCTTATCAAGGCATAATACCAAATTAAAGAAACATTAATGTGAGAGTATTATATTATATAAATAAATCAGTTTGTGATGTGAAAAAAAAAAATAACAAAGAAAAAATGTGTTTAATTTTTCCTCCCTATATTGTGATCTTTCCCATCAAATAATATGTTCAAATATGTGAGAAGCTTGTAATAGACGTATAAATAAGTGATTGTTGTATGGCTGTAATAACTTATAGAGTATCAACCACCACTTAAAAAAAAGAAAAACACTCCTCTGGTAATAATAGACAACTATAAGTAACCACCAGCCCGATCAACCAATGTCTTTGATATCATTTGTTGGGTTATACGGTTGGAAACTCTCGATTACAAAGAGACTTGTAAAAAAAATTAAGTGAGAAAATACAAGATGAGAAAACGTTATATCTAACACAATCTTAAAACATCAAGTTAATGTGTTTCACATCTTATAAACTCTTTACTTATTTTCTCTTATGTGGGACTAATTCTTCCACTACAAAAAAAAGTTGAGAACCGTTGGATTTACCCGCGAATTTAGCATCGATAATTAGCGGCAGATTTAGCGATAAGTTTTGCGTCGGATATAAGATAACTTAGATTTCCCAAAAATATTTACCGTAGGATTTTACATTCCGACACTAAATCCAATGGTAATTAGTGGTGCGAAATATAATTTTGTTGGTGCCACAGTTACTAACAAATTTATCGTCGGATTTTGCCGATGGTAAATCGATTTAATGAAATGATGCGTTTCACCAATTTATCGTCGGAAAAGCCGATGATCAACTGGTTTAAAATTTAAACGCGAACCTCTCTCTCTCTCTCTCTCTCTCTCTCTCTCTCTCTCTCTCTCTCTCTCTCTCTCTCTCTCTCTCTCTCTCTCTCTCTCTCTCTCTGCTGTTGGAAGAGGTGCTGTCGGCGTTGCCATCACCTGTCGGCATCGCTGTCACCTGCCAGAGTCTCTAGTATTACCGTTGCTGGATGTTGTCATCGTTGGAGCTGTCGGTCACTGCTAGGGAGGTTAAAAATGCTACTGTTGTTCTTGGTGGCTACTGTCGTTCGTGTCGCCGTCACTACTGGTACCACCACTGCTCCAGCATTCTACAATCATTATCAAAGATAAATTTGTCATAGTTTTTTAATTTTATTAAGATTTTTATGTGATTTTAGAATTTTTTGTTAAATAGTTTATAAAATTATTGATTATACCAGTGTAACGAAGTTTGTGATTAGAATTTGGTATTAGTTTTTTTTATTATTTTTCATATTTTTTGTGATTTTAGGATTTTATTATGTATTTTTTCAAATTGTTGATTAAATTATAGTAATAGAATTTGTGGTTAGGATTTAGTTTGTGGTTTTTAGTTTTCTCAAATTTTTTTGTGAGTATAAGATTTTGTTATGTACTTTATTATTAAATTATTGATTAAAATAGAATAATGTAGTTTGTGATTAGGATTTCTTATGTTAATTTAATATAAATATAAATTATAATTAAGTTCATGTAAATTAAGTAGAGTGAGATTAAGAGTGTTTGACTTTGTGTAGTTTTTTGAATTAATTAATTTCACCCAAACGTTATTGTCAGATTATTCCAATGATAACGTTCACCAAGATTCATTTTCATATTTACCATATTCCGTCATTAAATCTAACGATAATTATTGTCGAACGAAAAAACTTTGACAGTAATCATTTACTGACGAAGTTTATATTGGCTAATGATTTTTTATGATAAATCTGACAATAATTAGCGTTTTTTTTATAGTGTTTATACTTGTCACACTTACTAATCAACAAATATAGCGAATAAAGAGTTAAAATTTATTTAATCAACAACTAAGAGCCCATAACAAGTTCAAAATATACATCCCCCCTTTTTTTGGTGGAGTTGTCATGAATAACATAGTAATTCTCTTTTGCGAAATTATCTGTGTGTTCCGAATATCAATGTCTTGGTGAAATTAGATAAATTCCATAGATGAAATATGTGAAGTTTACCCAACTGATTTTGAGTTGTTGTTATGGACGATTAGGAGGCAGAGGGCAAGATTCTAGAGGTGCAGTGGGTATGTGGGATTCCGAAATTTGAGAATTTTCAAATTTAGTGAATGGACAAAGCGGAATAATGCACAAAGTGAAAATATTATATATTGTATTTTTGTATGTGGTCCTTATTGCGTAGCGGAAAAATATGCTTTTTGGGTGTGTAGAGTTGTCTCATCTGTAAGATTCTATTCAAGTTCCATTACTTATAATGGAAGCTTCTGCAGTAATGTTGTGAGCATTGAATATGGAAAAGGAGCCAATGGATTATTGGACTAAATTTTCCCAGCATTAGATTGTGCGTAAGTTGGAAACATACAAATATACAATTGAAGAAAAGAATGTATACTTTTTGGTGTATGCCGTTTGTTAAGTTTAGTTTTTGGAGAGTCGAGTCTAAACTATAAAAATATGTTCGATTGGTAATGATTCAAGCACCAAGTCAAATTTGAGTTTTTTTTTTTGGTGACTAAGTTAAATTTGAGTTTGACATAGCTTGATTCAACTCCTTTATTTTTAACCTTAATTTATTTATAATATATTAAGATAGAGTTGAATGTAATTTTTTATTATATTTTTTTTTATTTTTTAATATTATGTCATGTCAATATAAATAATTAATTGTCACCATTTATTTATTTATTATTTAATTTTTATTTTTTTATTTTTTTGTTTTTAATTAAATTATTTTTAAATTTTTTATTTTTATTTCTCATGTGCTTCATTATTATAGTTTTCAATTTTTTTTATTTTCTTTCTCACTCTTCTCATGATATTTATTTTTTTAGGTTATTTTATAATTTTCATATTCTCTTCTTCTTCTTTTTTTTTATATAGAATATTATATATTTTCAATGTTAATATTATTTTTTTTATTAAGTATAAATATAATTTATTTTCTTTTATACTAGTTCTTTCTTATTATTGTTATATAAAATTACAATTTAGAATTTTTTTTTATTTTCTTTTTCACTCTCATATATGTTATTTATTTTTTTTGAGGTTACTCTATGTTTTTTATATTCTCTTATTCTTTATTTTATATAGAATACTATATGATTTCAATGTTAATATTATTTTACTTTAGTAGGTATAAATTGAGTAATAAAACATAATTCATCATTTTTTTTATGTTTACTCTTCCTTATATTTTCTATATAAATAAGCATTCATTTCATACTTTTTCTTTATCTCCTCCTTTCAAGTAATAGCATGTTTCTTATTCTTTTTTCTTCATTCTTACTAATATTTTGCACAAATATTTAAAAAAATTGGTTGATAACCACAACTCTTTTTTTTTTTTTTTTTTTTAGTTTGTTAAACATATGTATTAGATAATAAATTTCTAAAACACTAGACCTTTACAATTTTTTATTTTTTTTATTTTTGGTCTAATTATATTCATTAGTTATATCATTCATATATAACTTGTTTTCTTTCAACAATTTATATTTTTTTTAACATCATTTAGTTATAAACTTATAATATGTTGAAAATATATGGTACTATCGTGAGTCATGAAAAATAAGATTAAAAAATTGAATATTAATTTCAATTATATATTATGTCTTTTATAATTTTTATAATTTTTCTATTTTTAGTCTAATTGTATTCATTAATTATATCATTTATATATCACTTATTTTTCCTTTCAACTATTTATATTTTTTAATATTATTTAGTTGTAATATTATTAAAAATATATAGTATTATCATGAATTATAAAAAATAAAATTAGAAAATATGTTAATTTTGATTATTGAAACATTATATTATCATTTAGTTATAAACTTATAATATGTTTAAAATTGTATTTAACTTAAATATAATCTAAGAAAATAAAAAATAAAAATGACTACATAAAAGAACAAAAATAAAGACAATAATATGAAATCAAATAAATAAAATTAAATTGAATATTTTTATAATTTAATTTAAAGTTCAACTTATGTATAAATTTTTAATTATATAATATTAAATTTTAACTTAATTTATACATTTTATACATTATATATCTCTTTTATTTCCACACAATAATGCACGAATTTAAATCTAGTTGTAATAATTTGAAATTCATGATTTCAATTCTGGTGGTTTTATTGTAGGTATCTTCTCTTTTTTATTTTTCCTTCCATAATAGGCATTACCATTTGCACTCTCGTTGGTATATCACCTTAATCCTTCTACCATTACATATGGAGAAACTCAAGTCTCTACCACTGTGGATACCATAACTTGTTGTACAATCATTGAAATCATCTCTGCATACAACAAAGTGTGTAACGATTCGATTTTTAGTACGTGATGACTAATATTAGTTGTCAAGCGCTATTTTACTCAAACTTACTTTAAGGGTTCTTGACCTATATATATATATATAATTTTTAAGTGTATTAATATATCGATGTTTTATTCATTTTTAATTGTTAAAAGTCACTGAAACATTGATATAACGATATATTATTTAAAAACTTTCTTATATATATATATATATTACTTATTAAGATAGTGTGTTAGTCAACTATAACAAAATAGATATAAGATAGTTAAATAATACATGAAACATATAAATATAAAAAAAGCATCGTAATATTATCTATTTGCCCGAAAACTCAACTTAATACATCATCATAATTCATATCGAAAATATTACTACTTATTTATACTACACAAAATTATTTACAAATTCCGATACCTATATTACTGGGAACTTAACGAAAATCACGCCAGTTTTCATCTGCAAGAGGTGAAAATCTAATATTCCCAACAGAATACTCAATAACGTATATATCACCTCGAGAATTGAGATGCTTCAATGTATATGCATGCACCAGCACCATTGCTTTCTAATTTCTGTACTTTATATCCTTCACACTATACGAAAAGCTAATGACGATTTTGAAGAGAAATTTAAAAAGTATTTGTTAGAGAAAAAATTTAAAATAGTCCTTGATAATTATCTCAAAAAACCAACTAAACTTTTAACAAAAAAAAAATACTCAATTCGATTCCTGAACTTTATTTTTATGGGACTGATTAATTTTTGTGTCAAAAAAAATAACATTTATTTTTTTTGACACAGAGATTAATCAATAAAAAAAAAATCAGAAACTGAGTTGAGTGTTTTTTTTAAAATCTCGTTGTCTTTTGAGATAATTGTCAGGAGTCGAGTGAAATATTCACTCTATTTGTTATCGTGTTTAAAAATTTAGTGCCTAATTGTAAAAAATGTTAAATAATTAATATTTAATTTAAAAATATAAAAGTAATAAATTTTAAATATTTAAAATTTGTTATTAAAAATAAATTTTTAACCAAAATTCAGCACCTAAACAATAAATACTATAGAATTGGCCAATTTAAAGTTATTATTACTCAAAACTTGGTAGGACTTTGAGCGTGTATTTGATTGAATTTTTTTTTTACCCAAGTTACATTAATTTTTGTGCATTATAATATGATATTATTATATTAAGTTAATCAGTTTTTTTCCATCTTTAGAAAGGAGTCAAAAGGATCATCATATTAAAAGAGAAAAGAATGTAACACGATTTACTTCGATTTTATTGTTTATTGATAGAAAATGGTAAATTTAGTTTGATGATATTTCTTATAAAATTTGATTATAAATATAAACATGAGACTACTTTATACTATATTCTTATATAAGTGATTGATTGATATCTGATTTTTTTTATTTATATAAATATAATTATTTAAATCTAATCATCCTCAGTAATTATTTTGGCTTTATAAGCACGTACCTAATTAGCTTTAATCTTATTATCGTTTTACAATAATATTTAAAAGACAATAAAAAATAGTTAAAACAGTTTAAATTTATTTTATTTAATACTTATTAATTATCGGTATAATTAATAGATGATAAATAAAATAAATTTAAACTTTTTTATCTCTATCATTTAACAATACATTATCAAAAAATACAAAAATTCACTTTGAGTTTTTATTGCCAGCGAATTATGTTAGGTAATCAATGATTTTTTTTAATAATATGAACAACGGACTTTAAAATTGGCCCAATTCAAGTAAAACACACTACACTCCAAATTACTCACCTAAATCTTAATATTAGAATAATCATCCGCACACTTAGTGAATTGAACATTCGATATATCCATTGTTCACATTGTTCAATATTTTCATTGTCTACTTATACTTTTCCATTGCGAAAACAATTGGTAGAAGTAAAATCTTTGATATTAAATACTAATCTCCTTAAATTGATTTAAACAGGTAAATAATATAATTTTTTTGAATAATATTAAGGTAAAAAGTGAAGTTTTGATGGATAGTAAAAATTATTTTTATTTGTGAAAATAATTTGTCATTTTTTTTTGTCAAAGTATTGCTTTTTGTCCTTAATATTTGGGATAAATTCTAAAGTTATCCTTAATATTTTAAAATCATCTGAATATTATCTTACGATTAATGATTTGTTAGCAAAATTGATGATAGGACAATATTGAGAGTTTGAGACAATTTTAAAAAGTTATTAATTTAAATAATTTTTTAGAAGAATTACCAAAATCAAATAAAACGATGGTTAATTTTAACGGAATGAATTATATTATGAATTCAAGTTTTTTATTCGTACTTGTAAAATAATTGGTAGAAAAACTTTGGAGAAAGAAAAAAAGAACATGGTATATATACAATAAAATGTAACTTATACATTTTTATCTCTAATATATCAAAATTTTTTAATGTTTAATTTAATTAAACTGCGTTTTTAACTTTGAAATAAATATTAGTTTTATCCTTCAATAATATTAGTTTTTTATAATAAATAATTATTCAATTTTTTAAATTTTATTTTTAATAAAAAATAAATTTATTTAGAATGAAAATAATGTGATTAAGAGTAAAATTAAAAAAATATATATATATATATATATTTAGAATAAAAGTAATGTGATTAAAAATAATTTATTTAGATGTGATTAAAAAAATTGAACAATTATTTACTGCAAAAATTGATATTATTGAAGGATAAAATTAAAATTAATTTTAAAGATAAAAATAAAGTTTAATTAAATTAAACATTAATAAAATTTGGTACATTAGAGATAAAAATATATCATTTATATTTTATTATATATATCATACTCTTTTTTTTCTAGAAGTTTATACACTAGTCATTTTACAAATATTTTATGATGAGTGAAAATTTTTAAGATTAAAATTTTAAAAAATAAATTTATTATAATAATAGTAATGTGATTAAGAATAATTTATTTAGACGTGATTAAAAATAATTAAATAATTATTTAGGTAAAAAAATGATATTATTGTAAGACACAATTAAAATTAATTTTAAATTTAAAAATAAATATTTAAATTAAACACTAAAATATTAGAAACAAAAATATATCATTTATACTTTATTATATATATATATATATATATATATATATATATATCATTTTTTTAATTTATCTACTAATTATTTTACAAGTATTTTATCATGAGTAAAAGTTTTGAATTTATAATGTAATTCATTTCATTAAAATTCACTTTCATTTTACTTGATTTGATAATTACTCTAAACATAATGTATCATTTTTGTTCTTAATACTTTTGTTCTGTTTAAATTTCTAATATTTTAAAATTGCTTAAACGTTGATCTACTATCAATTCTGTTAACATATCACAGCAAGATAATTTTAAAATTATTTTAAAATATTAAACACTTAAATAAGACAATTTAAACGTTAGAAATAATTTTAGAACTTATACTAATAATTGAAGATAAAAATAATATTTTATTTTTTAAAAATTTAATAAAAAAATCTTACTCTTTACAAAAAAAAAATCTCCAATGTTTATATAGATTCATTACTCCCACATTTACAAATATTTATAAATTGAACCCTAATTTTTTATTTTTAAAAAAACTAATAATTAAAATTTTGTCTCTCTGATTTTGCTTTTTACACTTTTTTTTCAATTTCAGAGATGAATCACAGTTGTCTCTGTTGGAATTTTTTCCATTAATCTTCATGTTCTCGTCCCATCCTTGCAGCTACTATCGTCGTTGTGGCTGCCTGCACTCAGCACCGCCACCACTCCTTCTACCGTTGCTGCACCACACTTTTCGGTCTATTTGCGTTGTTATGCTTCGTCTATGCTCTGCGAACTACTCAGGTTCCTTTTCACTTTATTTTGTTTTATTGCTTTTTCTATGGCAATTTTTGTAAAATTGGATGAAATTTAATTTCAATTTGTCCTTTTTCAATTCTCACTCAGTCTCACATTCTCCTCCGCTTCTCCAGCACTCCTCAACCCTCAGTTAGATTCAGGCCCAATTTGGATAAACAACTTAATTAAGCTACTTTTGAAAAAATAACTTAAACAATAAATGGTTATATTAAAAGTAGCTTATAAATAAGTTATTTTATGTTTAAAATTTTAGTTCTAAAAGTGCTTATTTTATAAAAATATAATAAAAAGTAGTAGAATTATGAGAGAAGTAATTTCTTTTTAAATTATCTATAAGCTTCTAAATAATTTTTTAGAAAACTGCAATTTGGTTTTAAAAAATACACTAGACATTAATTCTACTACTTTTCATAAGTCAAAAACTCACAAAAAGGGCTCTCCGAAAGGATGCAGCAAGAAGCTATGTAGCAAGTGTTGGTTTCTTGACAGAGAAAATTGAGAGTAGAAATAAAGGGTAATGAAAATATATTTGTTATTACTTTTTCACATATACACTAGAATCAAATACACGCATCACATATGTATACATACTAACTCAACACTAGAAATGCTAACCAACTAAATTATGTTATCCCTTGAATATTTACATATTTACCCTGACTCCAACTCACTCTTCTCACTCTTATCCCTTATACCCTCCCTCAAACTGAGGTATGGACATGAGAATACCCTCAGTTTGTGTCTGAATCTGTCAAATAAGTGCTGGGATAATGGCTTAGTCAGGCAATCGGCAACTTGATCAGGGGATGGAATATGTGCCACAAAGAGAGATTTCTGATTGACTAGATCTCTAAGAAAATGAAGATCCAACTCTAGGTGCTTGCATCTACTATGCAGTATGGAATTAGCAGCTAGAAGACAAGCACTCTGATTATCACAGTAGATGGTAGGTGGTGTAGGCTGTGGTATATGTAATTCACTCAAGAGTTGCTGGACTGAGATGATTTCAATTTGGGCTGCACATATAGCTCGGTATTCGGCTTTTGTACTGCTTCTACTGACCTTTGTCTGCTTGCTACTCTTCCATGATATCAGGTTATTACCCAAGTAAACACAAAATCCAGTGATGGACTTTCGATCCTCCAAGTCACCTCCCCAATCAGAATCTGCAAATGCAAGAATCCTGAAATTAGTGGATTTGGTAAAAACAATTCCATGTTCTACTGTACCTTGCACATAACGAAGTATCCTCTTCACACTTTTTCAATGTTTAAGGGTTGGTTCATGAGCAAACTGAGACACCCGGTTCACTACAAAAGTAATATCTGGTCTGGTCATTGTTAAGTACTGTAAGGCTCCAACTATAGATCTGTACTTTGTTGGATTTTTAAATGGTTCTGAATCAGAGGAGTAGAGTTTCAAATTTGTCGACATTGGCGTTGGCAAAGGCTTTGAATTATTCATTCCAGCCTTGAGTAATAATTCCTTGGCATACTTCATTTGAGATATCAAAAGATCTCCATGGGGAAGATAGGTAGCTTCAAGACCTAAAAAATTGTTGAATCTGCCAAGATCTTTTAAAGAAAATTTTTCATGTAATTGAGATATTAAAGTTTTAATTTCTTGTGAATTGTTCCCTGTGACTATAATGTCATCCACATACACTAACAAATAAGTCACATTAGAAGAATTGTGTCTAACAAATAATGACACATCTGATTTAATACTTTTAAACCCAAACTTGTAGAGAGTATCTGCTAAGATCTTGAACCAAGCTCTAGGTGCTTGTTTCAAGCCATATATAGCTTTATTTAGCTTACAAACTAATGAACTATTATGATGAACATACCCTTGAGGCTGAACCATGTAGACATTCTCTTCCAGTGTGCCATTTAAGAAGGCATTGTCAAAATCAAATTGCCTTAATGGCCACCCCAGAGAAACTGCAATGGTTAACACAACTCTTACTGTGGTTGGTCGAATTACTGGTGAGTAGATCTGTTCATAGTCCACACCTTCCTTTTGATGAAAACCCTTGCCCACCAGCCTAGCTTTATACCTAAGAATCTCTCCATTTTGATTTTTCTTGATTGCAAAAATCCATTTGCTTCCTATTACTGTTGCATTAGCTAGTGGTTCTGTAAGAATCCAGGTATTACACCTCTCTAAAGCCTGAATTTCTGCGTCCATTGCTCTCTTCTAATGAGGGCAGTTAAGGGCCTGCTTAACTGTAAGTGGTATACTGTAAACAAGATCAACCACTTGTGTGTTGAAGGTTTTTGGCTTGTGTATTCCAGATTTGGCCCTTGTCATCATGGAATGGGTGTTTGTAGGTGTAATGGAGGGTAAACCTCTCTTTAAGCCACTAACAGGGATAGGTGAATGGTGTTGAGGCAGAGGTAGGGGGTCTGATATTTGTGAAATTGAAGGTCTGATGTGAATAGGGGAATCATTAGAAGTGGTGTTTGGTGGTTCTGGCAGAACAGAGGATGCTGGGAGAGAGGGATTTTCTGTAGAAGAGGGTGAGGATGAGGGTATGTGTATTTCAAACTTAGTGGATTCAGGAATATAATCTTGTGTATCTACAGTAGACTTGATTGCAGAATTAGAAAACATAGAATGATAGGGGAATAAAGTTTCAATAAAGCTAACATGCCTTGCAAGGTAAACCTTACCATTCTTTGTCATGCACTTATAACCTTTATGATTAGGATCATAGCCAAGAAAAAGACAAATCTCAGATTTATAGTCAAATTTAACATTCTTATATGGTCTTAAGAAAGGAAAGCATGCACATCCAAATACTTTAAAGAAAGTGAAATCTGGTGTATGGTAAAATAGAGTTTCATAAGGACTTTTATTTTGCAACACACTAGTGGGCAATCGATTAATGATGTAAATAGATGTAATAAACGCATCTTCCCAAAATTTCATAGGAAGAGATGCTGTAGCTAATAGGGAAAGCCCCATTTCTGTAATATGTCTATGCTTCCTTTCGACACTACCTTGTTGGTGATGTGTGTAAGGGCATGACATTCTATGTTGGATACCCTCAGTAACAAGAAAGCTAGTAAAGGGTTTAGAAAAAAACTCACCTCCCTTGTCGGTTTGTAGGGATTTAATGTTGTGACCAGTTTGTTTTTCCATCAGTTTCTTGTAATTTTGAAAGGCTAATAAAGTTTGAGATTTATTCTGTAAAAGAAAAATAACAATAAATTTTGAAAAACTATCTACAAAGCAAGCATAATATTTATAACCATTTCGGGAAGTCACAGGGGATGGTCCCCATAGATCAGCAAAAACACACTGCAATGGTGCACTATACACAATTTCAGTTTGATCAAAATGCAATCTATGCATCTTTGCCAGAGGACAAATTTCACACTTATATTGTAAAGAAGATGCAGAATTTGTAATAGGAATGGAGCATTTATTCATGATGGTAAGCACAGTTTTCATGGCACAATGGCCAAGTCTTTTGTGCCATAGAACAATATTACTATTCACATTACATTGAGTATTGAAAGCAGTGAAATTAGAATTGTTGATGACATTAGAATTACAAAGAGCTGAATTGAAGTTGTCTAAACCAGGAACAACATCATGATGGAAATTAGAGTTACAGCTTAAAGCAGTGGCTTGAGTATTAGGCTTAGGAACTCTGAGAGTGTCAAAGGACTAAACTCCATTTCTAACTATGCCCTGTAGGAGAAAGTCCCTGGTAGCCTGATCACGGATAACACAAAAATCAGGCCAAAATTCAAAGAAAATCCCATTTTCAGCTGCAAACCTGGACACACTTAGCAAATTCTGGGTAATTTGAGGGACATGAAGCAAATTCTTTAAACAGAAAGAGATATTAGCATATTTATCATAAAGGATAGAGGAGCCAGAATTCTTGATGGTAATACCTGTACCATTACCTACAAAGACTTGATTTGCGTCTGTGTTGCTCGCAGAAGAAGAAAGAAGATTTGAAGGGTCTGGTGTGAGATGGTGGCTGGCACCAGAATCTGCAAGCCAGGATGCATCACTCAATGATGAGGATGGGGCAGTAAGAAAGGCTGTTGGTTGGTGACAATTCACGGGGGGAGGTGGTGGGTGTGCATTGATGTATGGAATTTGAGGTGTCGTAGAGGAATTTCCAGAATTAGGATTGAACGAATGGTCGAATCTGTGGTAGCAGTTCCACACCACATGCCCTAATCTTCCACATAGTTGACACTGCACTCTTGAATTGTTGTTATTGAAGCCAAAACGTCCACCACCACGGCCATTTCTGCCTCCACGGCCGCGTCGATTGGCGGTGGCACGGTTGTAATCAAAGCCTGATGGAGAATTTTGAACATAATGAGCAATTGGCATACCAATGTCAGGTTTTTTGAAGCGCTCGAGCATCTCTTCATGCGAAAGGAGAAATGCTTCAGCCTCAACAACTCGGAAAGATCCTCTCTTTGCTGTGACGGAAGAGATATATACGGCATAATCTTCAGAAAGCCCATCAATGATAGCTTGAAGGTGATCATCCTCTGGTACTTCATATCCCACAGCAAACAAGGAATCCGCAATTTTGTGAATTTTGGCAAGGTACTTAGTTGCTGGACCAGTCTTCTTGCAGGATCGTAGTTGACTCTTGAGGCTTTGTACACGCACAGAGGAGGCAGCTTGGAAGTATTCATCTATTTGATTCCAAACATCAGAAAATTTGGATAGATGAATGATTTTATTCTTGAAGGGGTTTGTCATCGAAGCTACTAGCCAAGTTGTGAGGGTTCTATCACGCTTTCGCCAATTCTTGAACTCTTCTGATTCAGTGAGTGTTTTCTTGGTGGCATCTGATGTGAATTGTTCTGGAGCCTTTGATGGATCAAGGTGAGTTTCGAGATCCAAACTTTCAATGGTAAGAAGTGCAAGATATCTCCAAGTTGAGTAATTGTCTTCATTGAGTTTTTCAGTAATGGGTAAGAAGGTCTTTTTTGTTGAATCTGATAGCATGATTTCCATTATGGATCTAATGATGAAATGATGGCTCTTGATACCATAAAGGATGCAGCAAGAAGCTATGTAGCAAGTGTTAGTTTCTTAACCAAAAAAATTGAGAGTAGAAATAAAGGGTAATGAAAAGATATTTGTTATTACTTTTTCATATATACACTAGAATCAAATACACGCATCACATATGTATACATACTAACTCTACACTAGAAATACTAACTAACTAAATTATGTTATCCCTTGAATATTTACATATTTACCGTGACTCCAACTCACTCTTCTCACTCTTATCCCTTATACTCGGCACCTCTCCACTCTCCTCCGAGATTTGAGAAGATGAAACACGAGGCTGAGGCTGAAGCTAAGGTTCTCCCTCTTGATTTGGTGGAGAAAATCCTACTATGGTTGCCGATAAAATCCCTGATTCGGTTCAGGTGCGTCTCTAAAAATTGGCTTTCTCTGATTTCCGATTCACGTTTTGCAAAATTGCATTACGACACTACTGATGCCGCACCCACCAATAAGAACACTAGGCTTTTGTATTTGTCGAGTGAGGTTCCTGAGGCTTGTTGTGTAGATCTGGAAGCTCCGATTCGCCGCGATTACGCGCTTTAGCTTCCTCTAAATTGTCGTCATTTCAGTCTTAGTATTCTAGGTTCAAGCAGGGGCTTCATACTGCTGCGCATTCATGTTTATGGCGCACCGCTCCTTCTGTGGAACCCTGTCACTGGTTCTCACAGATCAGTGCCGTACCCTGTTGCTGACCCTGATGCTTGTGGCTCGTCAAATAATTTATGGAGTGGTCTTGGCTATGATGAATCTAGTGATGATTATTTAGTAGTAGTAGGATGGCATCAACTGAGACCTCAGTGGCAGTATTTCTCTGTTAGAACCAATTCCTGGAAAGAAATTGAGTGTGGCCATCTTCCTCTTTATTTGGTTGACGATGATAGTGCACGGTTTTGTAACGGGGTTCTTTATTGGTTGGCTTTTAAAGATATAGCATTGAATTTTTTGATTGTTGCCTTCGACATAGCCGGAAAGCATCTATCAATAGTGTCATTTCCAACATCAGGCAGTTTCGGTCGTGGTCTGTTTGCTGGATGCCTTGGGCTATCTTATTTGAACTTCACGGAAGACCAGAAGTTTGAGATCTGGGTAATGAAAGAATCATCTTGGACTAAGCTCAATGTTGTGCTTCCTTTAGATCATGGAATCCACCCTTTGTATTTCACTAAAGGTGAACTTGTTGGCACCAAAAACAATGATTTGGTCAAAGTCAGTGATAAAGGTGTATTGGTGGAGTCTCTAAGAATTAGTTGTCGTGACAATGACTTGAAGATGGTTATGTTTACTCAGAGTTTGCTGTCACTTCCGGATGAGTTTGGCTGCACAGGGGAAGAACAAGGAAAGTAGGGTATGTCATGTTCTGAAAACCTTCTAAAGCAAGTTAATTCTATTCTTATTTGGTCATACTTAAACATTTCTCTTGGAATTCTCTTCTGAACTCATTATGGGGTTTAGTCTTTTTGTTCGCATTTATAATGGGTAATGGCTAAACACATTATACAATTACTGCTGTTTGATCATAGTTTCTCATGGCATTTTTCTCGTGATATTTTGCAATTGATTTCTGATGTTTTGATTCAAATATTCATCAATGCCCTTGATTGAGTAGTTTTTCTGTTAAATGTTTTCTCTTGTTGCATCTATAGGTGTTCACACGAGATATCAAAAGTTGTTTGTCAGGCTCTGGTGTGCATGTTTCAGCAAGTTAGGAGCATCTTTGATAAGGTGTTTTATATATATCTTCTATCCAGACTCAACATATGTCTTCTAAATTTTGTATTAAATGTATTGTTTTAGGATTAATGGACTTGTGCTCTTCCTTTGTTCATGTTCTTAGAAAAGGCTGGACTACAAATTGCAGTTATTAAGACCTTTTTTCGAACTTACTCTCTCAAGTCCAAATCCCACTCTAACACGGACACAATATCAAAATGCCAATCCGCACAGTAGAAAATCAAAAGATAGGAAACATTTCACGTGTGCCCCCTTTACGCAGCTGGAACTACAGTGTTTTACTGTTTTATGTAGGAGTGTACATGTGGTACGATAAAGTTGGGTTTCTCTTGGTCTGGATTCGGTCTTAAATATTCATTGGATCTATTTTTGAAACTTTTGTTTTTAAATCTAATAAAACCCACTATTTTCGGCTACAATAAAACTGAGTTTATACTGGATAAAAATCGAATCTAGATGAAAATTATACCAAAAAATTAGGATGACATTTATTTATAAATAAAAAATCAAGATTATTTAGAGTTAAAAAGGTTCTTTTATAGTAAATATTTAGAATTTAGATATGCAATGTGCTAAGTAGATGCTTACTGATTAGTTTTTACTTTATATATAATTTTATAATTTTATTACTCGTTGTCTTTTCATTAGATAATATAATTCTTTTTCTTTTTGACTGATCACACAGTTTATATGACATTAAGTAATATTAATAATTTTTTCGTTTAATCAAATAAGATAAAAGGGAAAAAGCAAAAAAGAGAAAATAATTATAAGAAAAGAAGAATTAAGAAAAACTGATGTGAATAACCTAGAAGTTAAGCATGTTAATTGGTAATTAGGGGTATTCACCGGTATAGGTAATTTGATTATCCGATCCTAATAGATTATATTGGTTATAAATCTGATGGGTAATTGAATAAAATTAGATTGTACCTAATTAAATTCAATTTTAATTGGTTCTGGTATTAGTTCTAGGGTTGCCGAATTTCAACCAATCCAATTAGATTTATATCAATTTTTACTATTACATACTATTTAGATAAAATTTTTTCTATTTTTTAATTTTTCCTAAATTTTATTTCAGTCAAGTACTCCATTACCTAAATTTATTTAATTCAGGTTTAATTGGTTGAATCTGTTTTGGTCCACTCACAAAAAGTCTTAAATCCAAATCAACTCAAATTGATTAATTTTTAATCGGTTCAGTTCTCATTCTTCTCTAAATTCAAACCAACTCGACCCTCAAATACCCATCATGGTAACATGATCATATCAAAGTCATCATAGAAAATATAATTCAAAAGCACAGTGAAGCAAAAGAGAAGGGCTGGCGGGCGAGTGAGTGGAGGCAATGGACAACACCTTTGGGACTTAGGAGTAGGGGTGTTTATAGATCTGGTGAAAATCGGGTTTGATATGATCCAGATTCGGTATGAAATATATACCGAGCCTATTTGTTAGATTCGAGTTCGGCTCTAAACTCGATGAAACCTATACATTTTCGGGTCACGATTATATCGGGTAAAAACCGGGTGAAAATCAGGCCGTTAACATTACATTGCCTTGATACCTACCTTCTTGTAAGCTAGCATGTGAAAATATCCAAATTTCCAAGACTCCAACTATTATTTGACATGATAAAATTAACTTAGAAAAATATAACAAAAACCAACCTTTCTCTAAAATTAAAGCATAACCATAATCAATACTAATATTGTCTAATAACACCAAATATTTAAATCAATACAAATAACACAATATTATGCATTAGTCTAAAGTCTTATGCATTTTAAACATAAAATATTAACTTATAGTCTTATAATGACTAATAACACAAAATATTAAGGTTTACAATACTTAAATTTCACATAAAAATAACCATCATCCATCACTAATAACACAAAATATTAATTGTGTATGATGACTGGGCCACTGAGACAAGTTCGGATAATCCGAACTATGGTCCAGACCCGACCAAAATAATGACCGAGTCTATTTTTGAAATCCTTATCCAGCTTTAAACACAGTAAAATTATACCAAATTAGCCCCTAAAATATTTTGAGTGGAGCCCGATTTTCAAACCACGCCGAGTCATGCACACCCTACTTGGGAGGAGGGGGAGACTCATAGTGCAGTGTGTGTCCTAATGTGTACAATATATTTTTTAGTGTTTTGATTCCATCAGGTCGAGCCAGGTGACCTTATGACCTAAGCCTTGGTCCAATTGAATAATTCAACTTGGCCAATTTTTTAAACCTTGGGTCTGATCTAAGTTACAATAAATATGGCTAAATTGGGCCGAAAACCACTGGACTTGGATCGGGTCTTTAAACCGGACTGGGTCATTTGTACCCTAGTTTTATGTAATGTATAAGTTTCTAAAAGTTCTCATTTGTTGTGAAGTGAGGCTTTAAATGACTAAAGTAACTCTTGATATAGATATCAAATTACAGGTACAACTGAAAACCGTGAGACAAAAAATGGTGTGAAATAAGGTTTTAAAAATTGAATTACTCTAGTAATTAATTTATTGGTTTAATAATTTAATCGAAATAATCAAATTATAGTAAAATAATATATCAAATTATAAATAAACGCACAAAAGTATAAATATATTATAATATTTAAAAATATACATATTAAAAGTGTAACACCAATTAAGCTCATAAGCCCTCAAAAGTACAACATAAGAGTCAAAGATTAAAATCAACATTTATATTTGTATAAAATTCATGATATTATAAAATATAAAGAATAAGCACAAAAAAAATATTATGTTTGTCAGTGTAATTGTATTTTAATTCCTAAGTTTTATTTGAAAAAAGTGTATTCTATATTCTTTAATTTTTAATATATATTTAGTTTAAATTAGATATTTAGATATCTTATATGGGTATCTTAAAGATAAATATAATTATAATAAAAATGAATAAATAAATAATCAAATATTAACAAAAACAAAAGAAGTCTTCTTTTTCTTAAAGAAGTATAAATAAAATTTTTAATATATCTTTAGTTTTTTTTGTTAAACAATATATATTTAGTTTAAAAAAAAATGTCTCCGTTTGATAGAGAGGTGGAGAAAAAATGTCATTCAATAACTTTAACAAAAATTAGTCAATTTTCAATTTAATTCGGTTCAATTGATCAATTTTTAGTTATTTATCGACTTTGAATTTCAGCAGGTTTACTTGTAATCTGAATCGAATTCTTGATGATTTTCGGTCCGACTGATCTAATCGATCGATTTTAAATGGTTTTCAAAACATGGTGAGAAGAGGCTGTCTAGTGCGGAGTTATAGTGCAACTAAACAATTAGGCTAGATATTGGGCCTAAAATGTTTAAAGTGTTTTTGTTTAGTATCAATTGTAGGAAGAGATAGAAATAGACTAAACTTTATTCTTAACAGAAAAGTCTTATAATGTAGTAAATTGGTCTAAGTTTAACCTACAATAGTTATATATTTGTTTTCAAGTATTAAACTTGACCTATTATTAATTATCCAAAAAAAAAAAATACTTGACTTATTATTGAGTTTGACATGACTTGAAATCTATTAAAAGGTTTCGTAATTTTTTTTACAAAATTATTTTTTTATAAAAATATTATCATTTTACTTATAAGTGTTCTAAATTTTTCGTTTGATCTTATTTAGAGTCAAAATTTTATCGAATTAACCCTAATATTTTTTTATGGCCAAATTATCCCTAGTAATTTTAATTAATACTAATTTTACCCTTAAGAACATAAAAGACTATTTTACCTTTTTATAATTTATTTACTTATTTTAGTTACTATTTTTATTTTTACTCCTAATTTTTACTAAAATTTTTATTTAGAACCAAAACTTTATTTTAATTATAATTTTGACCCAACTAATCATATTTACCCTTAACAATACTAAGTTCAGAATTTTACTTAATTTTCAATGAAATTACATGTTTAACTCTCGTTATATCCGAAAATAATCATAAAAAAGTTTTCGGGCAATTAGTCTTAAGAACCAAGACAAAAAAAGGTTTCTCCAATGCTGTTTGGTAAATTTTCATCATGAAAAAAGCTCTTAACAACTTCACAAACCTCTTTCTCAACAACTGTCCAGTGATTTTGAAAGAACAGACCATTTAATCCGTCTAGTCCTGGTGCGTTGAGACTTCCAAGACTGAAGGTAGCTTTTTTGATCTCCTGATTAGTAACCTCCTTCATGAGCTCCTCATTCATATATTTAGTAACTCTAACAGGAATATTACTTATGCATTCAGTCATATTTAAATTCTTTGAAGTCTTAAAAGAATTTTGAAAATGATCTACTGCTAACTTAAGAATATCATTTTTTTCACATACCCATTCACCTCTTGAATCCTTTAATTTGTCTATCCTATTTTTATCCCTTTTTTGGATGGTAGAGGCATGAAAAAAAGATGTATTCTTGTTTTCAAATTTCAACTATTTTACTCTCGATCTTTGACCCCAATATTTTTTCTTTTGTCTCCATAATCTAGTAATCTCTATTTTTAGTCTGTTGATCTCTTTTTGCTGTGTCTCAGTACAATCTCCTTGCGCTTGCTTGAGGCTGTATTTCAGTTTTTCTATTTCAATATCTGTCCTCTTAAATTTTTTTTACTCCAATTGATCAATTTCTTCTTACAATTTTGTATCCTTTGATCCAAATTCGTCCAATAATCAACCCCACTATTACAAGTACTACTCCATCCTCTTTTTATAACAGTGTCACAATTGGCATGTTCAGCCCAATAGGCCTCAAATTTAAAATCCTCTTCCCTCGCAGTTCAACATTGAGAACTAGAGGAGTATGATCCGAACTTATAGCTGGTAAGGCTGAAAGGATGGCATGTTAAAAATCTCTTCTCCATTTCCAATTGACGAGTACTCTATCTATCCTCTCTTTAGTAACAAAACCATTCCTTGGGTTACTAAATCACGTGAATTTCATCCCTTGTAGTTTCAAGTCCATGAGTGCATTCTCATCTACAAAAGTCCTAAAAATTTCAATCTGACTGGTTGGTTTTAGGTGCAATCCTACTTTCTCTTCTTGTAAAATTACATCATTAAAGTCCCCAATAAACATTTTTTGCTCTTCCAAATTTTGATTAGCATAAGTTAACTCTTTCCATAACTCCTTCCGTCTCTTGTGATCTGGATGGCCATAAACAAAAGTTGCTTCCCAATCCTTATCATTGCCGTTGATGATTTTAGTTTTTATAAAGTTGTGACACCAAGCATAAACATGAACATTTATATTATTCTTTCAAAATAAACATAGTTCCCCGGACAATCACCGGGATTCCACACAAAACATGTTGTCAAAACTTAATTTTCTCCTAATTCTATCAAAACTTAGTTTGCTAGCATTGGTCTCTATAAGGAACAAAAGGGACGGCCTGAAAGATTTACAGACACTTTTTAATTTATACACTGTCGAGGGGGCTACCATCCCTCGACATTTTTAGCTGACGACAATCATGGTTGTTGGTGGGGCATGTCAAGGCCCGCCTCCTCGGCCGTGATTGTTTCAACTTCGTTTTTGAACTTCTTACCTGGTTCTTGCATACAAAGTTCTTCTGCTTCCTTCATATTTGCTTCATAATCTACCTTGTTGCTTGTATCTCTTTTTCTTTTGAGGTTCAGAGTCATTCTTATGTTATAAGCCAGCTCCAAAGGCCACTGATGATCATTCCTCTGTTGTGGTGTTGCAATGTTATCTTCTTCCATTTCTTGCTAATCCTCAGCTAGTTCGACGTAATACTCATCCCCATTCTCCATTCTCTGAATCATGGTTCTGCCACCTGTAATAACAATTATTTTTATTTTTGGTTTTTTCCTGTAACTCCACGGCTATCCTGCATTATGCCTTATGATTTCTGTGTCCCTCTCTGCTTGTTTTAGCATTTTCTTGTTGTCATGTTGAATTTGTTGGGTCTCATTCTTGCCAAAAAGTTTTTCTAGCTCTTTCCTGATTGTTAGACAACTGTCATTCTCCCTGTCACCTTCCTTTATTTGCTGGTTTTTTGTTTGACCTTCAGTTTCCTTCAGCCTAACTAGCTGTAACTCATTCAGCGTTGATTTCATAGCAAAAGGTTGGACATCATTATTATCCATGACTTGTATATGGTCCTCTTGCCCCTCCTTGTCATCCTGAATATTGCATGGTTCAGATACTTCTTGATTCAAAGAGAAAATCACGTTGGGCCTGGAAGCCCAATTCTCCTCTTCTAATTCTTGAAGCTTATCATTTTTTTCTCATCCTATTTATAAAGTCTACTATCTTCTCACCAATTCTTAATTCTTTCCCTTCTGAAATAATAGGCCTGTTTAATAGACTTTCTGAAATCTCCTCGATTTGCTCTCTTGATCCCTTACTCTCCCTACCTTGAACCTTTTGTTGCTCTCAGTTAGCTTCGAAAGTTCTCTGAATCCCTCCTCCTACTCTCTTGCCCGTGCTACTCTCTTCTGCCCATTACTCTTTCATAGTATTCATTGTTGCATGCTCTCCCTCGCACGCTTGTTTATCGTCTATCCACTCCCTATTTTCGTCTTCCTCTTGCTGCTCTGTTTCCCTGGCTAAAATGGCCTTAGCTTTATTAACCCCCAATCCCAGTCCATACCTTAGTTTCATCGAGTCCCAACTTCCCAGTCCATACCTTAGTTTCATCGAGTCCCAGCTTGCTGTAGTCATTGAATTTTTGCATTCCTTCTTACTATGACCAAGGATTCCACAGTTTAGACAATAGCTATCCTGAATTCTTTCATATTTGAAATAAATCTAAAGAGTTTAATAATTTTTTGTTGCTATCCATAAGCCAATAGGTAAAGGTTTAGTGATGTTCAACGTTACCTTCACCTTCAAAAAAATTTTCTGTAGTATGTTATTCAATTGTGAATTCTCCATTTTTATCACGACTCCTATTTTCTTATCGTTTCAGCTATTTTTCTTGTTATATAATTAAGTGGAAGTCCATGTATTTATACCCATAATTTCATATATTTGTGGTCTACATCGTATACTAACTGTCTTCCATTCTATATCTACAGGTTAACAAGATTTCTTTTAATATTCTAAGATTTTCCTTTACGTATCTGGATACCCTTCTTAATATTCCTGAAGCTGATAAGCACTTTATTTCTATCGATGTTCGAAATCGTTACTTCTTTCATATTCTCTCAGATTCTCAAAAGTGCTACTTGCAAGTATTAAAGCTAACTTCTTTGTTCAAGAGAATTTTTTCATCATATTCAAATTTTCTTCAATAAAAATTCTCGTCATCCTCTGAATTGATACAGACAGCTTGGCCTGTAGTTCTGAAGACACTCCTTATAAAAGAAGAGTTCTCCTTAGAGAGATAAGGCGGTTCCTCTCCATCTTACACCTTTTTTTTTTTTGGGTCATGCAACACGCTCACACACACTAACCTAGTGTACCTTAAAAATGTTGGGCCTCTTAAAGCCTTTTCAATTCCTCAATGGTACAAGACACTCTAATTCTATAGGTACCAGTCTTAGAAACAACAACCAGCTCCACGTAATCTTCCTTCATTCTAACTACAAACGTTGTAAACGGCTATGTAAGATACTTTGTTAAGTATTTATTGTCAAAGTTAACGGTGAGAGTGGGACTATATTAATGTCATTTTAAATTATTTAAAATTAAAATAAAATAATTAAAACGCTAAGAATTAATTAAGATTTTGGTCAAATGTTAGAGGCCAACTTAATATTTGACCAAATATTAGAAACTCATATGGTGTTTTATCTTAATAATAATAATAATAAATAAATAAAATAACAATAAAGCTGTGTACTTTATGTTAAAATCCTCTAATAAGTTAGGTTTAATTTCCACATTTGAAATCATTTAGTTTCAATTTTTTTTTAATTTTAATTCTCTTGTCAAAATAACAATATTTTTTTGTCAAAATATTTTGATTAGAAGATAAAAATAGATTAAAATAAAATATTTGTAACAAAAATAAAACGTTTCTAATTGTTTCTGTTATATATATATAGTTTTGGGTCTAATTTCAGAAATGAAATTTTTTTAAGTTCTTATGGATATTTGTATACGAAGAAGAATATTACAAAATAACAAATTATGCACCAAAATCCTTCTAATCTTATTGATATTATATGATACGCAGACTTCTTTAAAACTAAGTTCAAAGAAAATCTACAAGTTGCCTCAATGCATGAGATATAATCTGTAGTATGGTAATTAAGTAATTCAATAAATGTAAACCTTAGTACATATTAAAATATATTTACGATAGTATATTTTAATATAATATTTAAGTATATCTTTAATTGATTTTATGTTTGTTTAATTTGATATTATCTTAATTTTATCATTATAATTAAATTATATTTTTCATCTATAAATACTTAAATATACATTTTTTTTTTATTTTACATTCTTACTACAAGAATAACATTTGAATATTAATTATATTCTTGAATAGTCACCCAAAAAAATTATATTCTTGAATTATTATCATAAATTTTAAGATTAAAATGAAAAAAAAAAATTGTTTTTATTGATTTTTATAGAAATTTTTTAATAAAATATGTTCTTATTTATATATAATTAAAGAGAAAAAAATCTGAACATTTATTCTAATTACTATTTTTTGAAAACTGCCATTTTGTTTAAAGAAATAAAATCTGAACATTTATTTTAATTACTATTTTTTGAAAACTATCATTTTTTTAAAAGAAAATAAATAAAATTTGTGCAGTGCATGAGATAAAACTTAAAAGTGTCATTAATTATATATATATATATATATATATATATATATATATATATATATATATATATAAATAAATGCTATTTAAACATTAAAATTAGCTATTAATATTATTTATCAATATATTTATGGATAAATTATATATGTAATTTAATTAATTTTTAATATGTATTTATATTACAACATATATTTATACTGATAATTAATTTTAATTACTGATTTTAATATACACTAACATATATAATAGATATATATCTTAAAATATTTTATAATTGTATTTAATATCCACACAATTAATGAATTAGAAGCACATAGAAAATTATTTTATAGGAAGAGTGTGTCAAAATTGTATATATAAAAGCTAAGTAGACACACATTCTTGTCAACATTTCAAACAATGGTGAAGCTCAATTTTGTTGTGCGTAGTGTGGTGATCACTCTAGCATTCACGCTTTCTCTTTGTAATGCTAACGACGATGATGGTTATCCAAAATTTCATATTGTTTATTTGGGCTCATTACCTGAAACAAAAACTTCTTATTCTCCCACCTCTCACCATCTTAATATGCTGCAACAAGTTCTTGATGGCAGCAACCCAACAAAATCCTTAGTCCGTAGCTACAAGAGGAGCTTTAACGGTTTTGCCGCCATGCTCACGAATCAGCAAGCGGCAAAGTTAACCGAAATGGAAGGTGTTGTTTCAGTTTTCCCAAGCAAGACTCTCCAAACCCAAACAACAAGATCTTGGGATTTCTTGGGACTTCCAAAGGCACCAAAAGGGCATCAAACAGTAGAAACTAATCTCGTTGTTGGATTATTCGACACCGGGGTTTGGCCGGAATCGGAAAGCTTCAGCGACAAAGGTATCAGAAAGCCTGTTCCGAAACATTGGAAGGGTAAATGTGCAGGTGGCTTGAACTTCACATGCAACAAGAAGTTAATCGGAGCAAGATTCTACGTAGAGAACTCTGCCAGAGACAATAATGGCCATGGAAGCCACACAGCATCAACGGCAGCCGGAAACAACGTTCACAATGGCGGCTTTTATGGAATTGCAGGAGGCACAGCGAGAGGAGCAGTTCCTTCTTCAAGAATCGCTGCTTACAAAGTATGCAGCGATGCAGGGTGTGAAGACCACGACATCTTAGCTGCCTTTGATGACGCAATTGCTGACGGAGTTGACGTCATCTCCATTTCACTTTCTGGGACCATTGCCCTACGCCTTGACACAGATTCAGTTGCCATCGGTTCATTTCATGCAGTGGCCAAAGGAGTAGTTGTAGTCCAATCCGCTGGAAATTCTGGTCCTTTACCTGGCACCGTAGCAAGCGTTGCGCCATGGTTGATAACCGTCGCAGCAAACACTATGGATCGGAAAATCGTTGATAAGGTCGTTCTTGGAAATGGAAAAGTGTTGACCGGGATCCCGGTTATTAATCCTTTCGAGCCAAAGAGAAGAAAAATTCCTATAGCCTTGAGCAACGGCAAAAGGGGCTGTTTTGACAAATCCGATGATCAATGTGCATGCTTGGATGAAAAAACGGTGAAAGGAAAGATAATTTTGTGTGACTATTATCTAGAAAAAGATGTACTCCTTTCTGGTGCAGCTGGTGCAATTGGAAAAGCATCTGATCTTGATAACGTGGCTTCTAACTCTCTAATGCCTTCAGTCACATTGCTGCCAAAAGATTATGCCATTGTTAAATCCTATAAAAACTCAACAAAAAATCCAAGAGCTAAGATACTCAAGAGTAAGAGCGCTCAAGATCGTAATGCTCCTAAAGTGGTAGCATTTTCTGGCCGTGGACCAAACCCTACAATTTCAGAGATCTTGAAACCTGATATAAGTGCCCCAGGGGTTAATATCTTGGCTGCTTATTCGCCAATTGGTTCACCAACAGGAGATCCTAGTACGGATAATAGATCTGTACATTACAATATTCTAAGCGGAACTTCAATGTCTTGTCCTCATGTTTCTGGAATAGCCGCATATGTGAAAAGTTTTCACCCTCATTGGTCACCTGCGGCAATTAAATCTGCTATTATGACGTCAGCAAAACCCATGGTTAGGAGTTCGGTGGAAGATGTGGGAGAATATGCATATGGATCTGGACAAGCCAATCCAATGCTCGCAATCAACCCTGGACTAGTTTATGACATTAACAAGGAAGATTATGTGCAAATGCTGTGTAACTTAGGGTATCATAATCGCACAATTAAAGTGATATCTGGAGAGCTGAATCCGTGCAAGGGAGCTGCACATCGATCATTGGTAAGAAATTTAAATTATCCAACTTTTGCAGCTCATGTTCGGCCCATGGTGCCTTTTAATGTCAGGTTTGGTAGAATTGTTACAAATGTTGGTTTAGCCAACTCAAGTTATAGCGTAACAATCACACCGAATCCACAAGTTAACGTCACGGTGAAACCAAGGGTTTTATCCTTCAAAGCATTAAACAAGAAAAAATCATTTGTAGTGAAGGTTGTTGGTAAGATACCACATGAAACTGTGGTTATCTCATCCATAGTATGGTCAGATGGGACCCATCATGTTCGAAGCCCAATTGTTATAGATGTCTCGGTACCATTACTATAATAAATGTGACATGGAATAAAATATGATAATTTAGTTTTCGTGTAATGTTATGATTACAATGGATCGTATATTCTAAAATCAGTAAAGTGATTAATTTTTAAATTTATTATTTAAAAGATAAAAATTTAACTGTTTGATTTTATTCACAATATTAAAAACTCATCAAAATGCATGAATCTAACTGAATGATTGTATAAAATCCTATGCATTAAAATAAAATTTATGACTTCTTAAATTCTATTAGATTGAGATAACACAATTTAAGATTCTATGGACCTGCATTTTTTATTATTTTCCTTTTTAAAAATATTTGACAGCAAAACACACTCATAATTTATCTTATTTAGTATTTATTAATTATTATAATAATTAATAAATATTAAATAAAATAAATTTTAATTGTTATTTTTTGTCTTCTTAACAATTCTTAACAATACTGTGAACTAACTTTGATTCGGATCTAATTTTAAGAATTTCATATTTATCGAAAATCGAACTGAACAAGTCACCAAAAAAAAAAAAAAATCGAACTGAACTTGATGGATGATTTGATCGAAAAGTTAGTTATGGTGAAAATCGGTTCATTTACATTGACCGTAACTTCAGTTGATTTAAAAACTCATCCAAATGCATGAATCTAATTGAATAATCGTATAAAATTCTACGCATTAAAGTAAAATTCATAAAATTTATGACTTTTTAGATTCTATTAGACTGAGACAACACAATTTAAGATTCTATAAACCTGTATTTTTTATTATTTTTTTTCAAAAATATTTGACAGCAGAAGACTTTTTTTTAAGATATTTATGTGTCATGTTATTATTGAATTATTGGACATCTTTATTAAATTGATTAATAATTTATTTTTTAATAAATCAGAATAAAATTAGTTTATTATAGCAACAATAATAAATCCAATTATCTGCATTATAATTATTAGATCTGATTTGATCCGATCGAATTACACAATCTAAATAGAATATCCTTAAATTTTTTGATAAAAAAATAAATTTATCTCTGACTTTTTGTTTTGCAGATATTTAAATTCCTAAAAATTTAAAAATACAAATAGATTCCTGAAAAAAATTGAATTTATTGTTATTGTTATAAAATGAATCGGTTTTATTCTAATTTGTTAAGAAATTTAAAAATAATCTATTCATTAATACATCCAATAAACGTCTTTACAAAATATGCATTTTTATGAAAACATCTTTATTAATAAATATTAAATAAAATAAATTTTTATTGATATTTTTGTTTTCTTAAGAGTACTGTGAACTAACTGCAATTCGGATCTAATTTTAAGGATTTCATATTTATCGAAAATCGAACTGAATTGGATGGATAATTTGATCGAAAGTTAGTTATGCCAGATCTGGTGAAAATCGGTTCATTTACATAGACCGTAACTTCAATTGAATTTAATCCAGTCAAATTGGTCAAACCTAAAGAAAACTAGTTGGTTTGCATGAACGGTAACTTTTCTTCAGATGAAGCGGTTCACTCCATGTAACTTGAGGCCATTGCCTTACCTCCCTCAGCGATGGAACTTAGTTTAGACAAGAGAATTATAATTCTCTCAAATTTTTTATAAAAAATTTAGTAATATTTTTTTAAAGATAAAAAATAATTTAATTGATTTAAATATTTTATTATGACTTAAAGTATCTAATAAGTTTAATAAATAATAATTTTTTATCTTTAACTTCAAATATAAAAAATTAGATATTTTTATTTATTTAATTTAATATTATTTTATATTTTACTATTTATTTAATTTAATTTTTTATATAATAAAAAATAATAGAATATTCAATAAGTATTAATATTATTGTATTTGTATAAATTGATAAAAAAATCAATAAATATTATAAATTTTAATATTTGTTCTTCTAACTTCTTCTTTACATATTTTACAGGATATATATATTCAAATTTTTATATAAAATAATAATAAAAAATAAAAAAATTGATACATTTTTTAAGAAGAAGGCTAATATTTAAAAAGGAGAACATATAACTTTTACAATATCAACACCTATAGATAATTCTTCTACTTTAATGAATCACGAAAAAAGTGAGGTATAACCTTCAAAAGTTCAAAAAGTTACATCTGATTACTTTAACCTTAACTTTTTGAAACAAGATTTTGAAAAACGACTTTAAATTTGGCAATATCACCCATACTAAAGAAATAAGATTAGACGAGCTTATCTTAAATGAAATTCATATCAAAAATATTTTGACAATTATTTTCTATCTAGTCCCCCAAAATTTTATTTCAAATTCTGCCACTGCCTCCAATCCTCCATATCTGACATCACATATCACCTAGCTAAGTCGGTCATTATGCTTCTAAGTCTTAATTAATAATTAGAATAATGTTATATATGTCATTTTTACAAAAATATTTGATAATTAAAAAAATTAACTAAAAATAATTATAATTTATTTTATTTAATATATTGTGACAATTAATAAATATTAAATAAGATAAATTTTGACCTTTTTTTTACATTATCATCACTTTTATATGAAAATTTATTTGGTAAAAAAAAAAGATAAAACATGTACATTGACATGGCAATTCTTTTTTTGGATTTTTTTAACAAAAAAATAATTTTTACTATCTACTGCAATATTATTCTTTTTATATATTTCATAAAAAATGTGTAAAAGAAGTATATAAAAAGATATTTACATATCATTTTTCTAATAATTATATAAGCTCGATAAAATATTTAATTAAACTATAATTTAAATATAATTGCTTAATATATTATATTTATATTTATTTACTTAAATTTAAGTAATTGGTTAAACTAATAATTTAGTATTCAGTGATTTTATCGGAGCAATTACTGATTAATTTTGACTAATGATTATTAAGAAAATTTTTTTGAAATAAATTAAAAAAATTTATTTATTTTCCAAAACAAATAATTTTATCATTATTTTTGAAATACATTTTTTTAGAGCTTGAAGCAAATTTGTCCACGGTAATGACGAGTTTGTCTATTTTTATGAAATTTGCTCACTGCATCATGAACTTTGCTTGGCGCAACAAACTTTCTCCAACCTATAATATAAATCCACATACACCGAGTTTCCTTCATTCACATCTACATTCACCTTATATGGAATACTATTATTATCAATTTATTATGATGGTGAAATTGTATTTGATAAAGATAGATCTAGTATATTTAGTTCTGCACAACCAACCTTTTTATACTTGCCAAATGAAGTGAGAGAGGTGGTGACATTGAAAATTGTATAGTACATGTGATTGGTCAACACATGAACATGGTGAGAAAAATCTATTACAGATATCCGATGGAAGTGGATAACACTTTAATTTACAAAAGGTATTTTATTTTTTTTATTTTCTTATTTTTTGTCAAAATTTTTGTTATAATATTTTTATATGTAAACATGACTTTTAACAATTTTTTATTTGACCAAGGTATCAAATACGTAATGACGAAGACATACAATTAAATAGGGGTTTACACAATTATTTTTCAAATATTCATCTGCTGGAATTATTTGTGTTTTTGGTTGATATATGTCCAACGACTTCGTTGAAAGTGGGTGATGAAAATGAATCATCTGTAGCAGTCAGAACAAACATTAGAAGTCTGATGGTTGATTTGAACATGCCTTTCGAGGAGAGTCAAGAGAAGTCAAATCCTGGGAATTATAATGATGGTGTGTTGGAAGCAGATCATTAAAGTCATGATGATTCTACGGTTAGTTAAAGACCCAACGATGGATCATTAACAAGCTCACCCTGTGTCTGACGATGAAGATGTAGATGTCGAACCAATGGACATACTTGATGAGGAAGATAAAGAGTTAAACAACTTCACAGTGTCACAAGTTGTGCTAACTCAGCCTGCTATTTCTAGACCATATGATCATTTTGTGCACTATTCCATGTTGAACCTTGACACAATGAATGTAGATGGTCCTTTGGTCAGGGAGGGCCCGAGGATGATCCAACACAAGAGTTTGAGATTTAGCAACAGTTCGACAACAAAGAAGAAGCTATGATGGTGGTAAAGATGTATAACATCAAGAGGACTGTGGAGTATAAGATATTGGAGAATGACCAGTTGAAGTATGATGTACACTGCACTCAGGTTGGGTTAGGATGTCAATGGAACATACGCATTGCATATCGTCGAAAGCAGGAGAAATGGGAGGTTAGGAGATACAATAATACCCATTAATTTTTGCATGCAAACAACATTAGGCTAGGACTATAGAGGGTTGGATTGGAAGGTGATAGTTGAACACATATTCTTTATGGTGAAGGCAAATCCTACTATCAGCATAAGAGTTTTCCAAGGAGCTATTGAGAATCACTTTAGTTACAAGACATCTTATAGAAAAGTTTGACTTGCAAAGCAGAGAGTGATTGCAAAGATCTGTGGTGATTGGGAAGCATCGTATAACGAGCTTCCTAGGTGGTATTTGCAACGCAGATGTACCTATCCGATAAGATTGATTGTATTGCATTTAGCACATCACTTGTCGTTCATTATATTTTAACATGTCCTAACGAAGTTATTGATTCAGGTACATGGGTGGAACTTGTAACACAACGTTGGCCTGGTGATGATGATAGTGCCATGTTTCATCGTGTGTCTTAGATGTTCTCCCCTTTGTGTAGAAGTTTTCAAGCATTGCAAGCAACTTATCTCGATTAATGGCACTCATTTGTATAGCAAATACGAAAGGATTCTATTGATGGCTATTGCCCAAGACGGTAATTCAAGCATATTGCCCATTGTATTTGCCATGGTCGAGGAAAAGACAAAGGAGGTCTGGTCATTCTTTTTGTCCAACCTCCTCAGGGAACAAGTGACGACTTAGCCAGGCCTTTTGGTCATCTCACACAGATACAAATCCATTGATGTTGCTTTAAATGCCGATGGTAGTGGGTGAAAATCTCCGAATGCTTATCAAGCATTTTGTACAAGATATATTATGGCTAACTTTATGATACATTTTAAGAACAAAGATTTGAAGAAGGTCTTGGTTAACACAACATATTTGAAGTCACGTCGAGAATTCACTCATTACTTCGATAGATTGAGGGAGGAGAATGTGACAATCACGAACTGGCTCGAAAAAATACCACATGAACAACGGGCACAGTATGGTGATGAAGGCCGCATGTTCGGGTACATGACTACGAATATTTCTGAGTGCATGAATGCTATCATGAAGGCCACACGCAACCTGTCAATAACTGCTCTTGTGAAGTCAACTTATTTTCGATTGGTTGAGCTTTTCGCAAGGAAGGGCACGGAAGCTCAATCACAAGTTCAAGTGGGGGATGAATTCTCACAAACACTTGTGAAAACTATTGAGTTCAACTCCAAGCACGTGAACACGATGAATGTTTACCAATTTGATCATTCAAGAACAACATTTACAGTGGAGGAGTTAACAGCAATACAAGGATCTAGGCAGCATACGATGGCTCACCATGTATGACTCACGCTAGGATCAACTCCTCAATATAAGGGTCATCATATGGAGTTCAGTCGACCTAAAAAATATTACAAACATGAGTCAAAATCCGTTCGACATAACTACGTATTTAACTTTATTGTTAACACTTATCACATGCCTGGTAGATGCTGATGTCTTTTAGAACCTGCCTCCAAGATCGAAGTCTAGTCTCCGCAGTGCCATTGCAGAACATGTGACCTATTCACCTGTCATACATTGCAACATTAAAGTTCACACAATAATAAATAGTATTTTACACTAACTTGCATGAAAACGAAAAAAACACTTTCTAAATGCACATCGTACCTCTCCATCAACGAAAATCATCACTGATCAAAACCAGAGGGCCGACAACTTGGGATGCGATGATATGCCAATAATAGAAGCAACCCTTCGTATCCACCCAAAGTTTATTGCCTATAGTTCGTAGCATGACACATTTGGCGGTACAATCATGTAAGAACAACTGAATCCCAAGACAATCGACCACAGCAATCCAGGTCCTCCAACAGAGATAACCACCTCATATGCACATGAGAGTAAGATGCATCTGGAAATAACATACCCCTAATAAGATCTGCATAATGAACCCACACCATGGGAGTACTTCGGTAGTCGCTCATCTGTCGTATCCTCAGCCAACTCCCCACAAACAGTGTCTCTGCACCACGATAAGTTGACGGTCCACCTATTCTGACCATGTCTGTAGTTCGGACCTAGTACATGTCCTAGTAGCTGCTGACACAGGTCCTACATAGAACGCCTGTTATAGTACTACTTCCAACCACCAACGCAACCACTAGCTGAGTCTCCATCAACATTCAGACCCATATGATATTCTACGTCCTATAGGGTAATTATTATCTAACCACATGGTATATGAAATGTATGAGACTCTGGCCACCATCTCTCTACCAACATAGATACCAAAGGCCAGTCATGGTCCCATTTAACCATGTATGCCACATGATCGAAACTAGCCCATCGGAGGTATTTCCTAATACACTCGTTGGGTCTCGCTAGTAAATTCCGATGCGTCGACAACACCTTATTAAACACTCAAAAATTAAACATTATACCAGTTGACCAAGTTTACCATCAATGTGCTCTGTCTGATTTAATCTATACAACGTATCCTCGTAACATATTAACTCTTGGTTCATCAAAATATCTAAAATCAAATAATTATAAAATTAATATCAATAATTTCTACACCTATAAAATTAAAAAAATATTAATTTAATGCACTATTCTAAATAGTTAACAAAATATCTCTAAGTAATTGATTCTAAATAATTTTTCTAATAATTTCTAAATCAGTAACTTAAAATAATTATTCCTATATTTTTTGAATAATTAGTTCTAAATGATTATTTTTATATTTTTCAATAAATTATTTTAAATAATAAACTATGAATTTTTAATTAATTAAGTCTATATAATTATAAATTTAATACCATCTAATGTTAACTAATCTATCAAAAACTTTATTCTAAATAATTATATAAAAAAATAAATTAAAAACAAAGAAGTAGTTTAAATAATTTACTTAAAATTTAATTTAAAGAGAGGAGATGAAAGGAGAGAATTTTGAGAGAATATGTTGAAAGTGAAAAGGAGATAAAAGAGTGAAAGGAGGGAGGGGTTCGACGCGGGTAAAAAGTGAAAAATGAGGGGACCATTTCGCATTTTTAGAGCTAACATGAATTTCGTCGTGCCAGTGGGTGAACTCTATAAAAACCATGAAGTTCGCCGATGCAGTCGGCAAACTTTATAAAAATAGGCAAATTTGCTATTGCAGTGGACAAACTTGCTTGAAGTTCTAAAAAAATGTATTTCAAAAAATAAAGCTAAAATTATTTGTTTAGAAAAATAAATAATTTTTTTAATTTATTTCAAAAAAAATTTTTGATTATCTAAAGCTAAAATATATGTTTTCAACTATCTTGAGTAATTAATATGATTAAGATATAATATTTTAGTTAAAAAGAATAATGATATCACACGTGTGTAGAAGTATTTAAAGATGCATTCAAACATATTTTGAATATTGACTATGAATAATTTAAATGTTGACAAAAAATAAAAAAAAAATAATGTAACCCAAATAAATTATAAAAGTTTTAATAATTGTTGTGATAAGAATGGGACGTGGATGTCCATTTTCTATGTGAAACTCACATTCTCAAGAAAGAATGTATTTAATAAAGGTTGAAAAATGGTGATAAGTTATGTGTATAAATAGGGGATGCATCCATATGAATACATACACAATCAATCAATAACAACAATCTCTTCTTTCTCTCTTATACTATTCTCTCTTTCTTATACTACAATATTAATATATTAATTATATTGTAATAGTAATTGTAGTGAATAGTAATACTAGAGTTTCTTATTTACACTTTCTTATTTTATATTTATTATATCTTCCTTAATTATTTATATTACAACACGTTATCAGCACGAAGCTCTAACGAAATTTTAGGAAGACTCCAGGTAACAAATTTTTATTATGTTGAAGCTCTCTCATCTTGAATTTAATGCTCTTGATATATCTGAAAATAATTATTTATCATGGATACTAGATGTTAAAATCTATCTTGATTTAATGGATCTTGAAGATACCATTAAGGCTAAAAATAATGCATCCCAGAAGGATAAAGTCAAAGCCATGATTTTTCTTCATCGTCATGTTGACGTATGATTGAAAAATGAATATCCCATATTAAAAGATCCTGCAGATCTGTGGAAAGGCCTTGAAGAAAGGTACAATCATCAAAAGACGGTGATACTTCCTCAAGCCCGATATGTTAGAGAAGATTTTCTCAACCTTTCATACCTCAATTGTGCTCCTGCAGCAGCAGCAGTATCGAGAAAAAGAATTTAAAAATATTCTGAGTTAATTTCTTGCTTTCTTGTTGCTGAACGCAACAATGAGTTGCTCTTAAGAAATCATGAAGTGCGCCCAGCTGGCGCCGCCCCATTTTCTGAAGCAAATGCGGCAAATTATAACCCCAGAAGAGGTAAATGACAAGGTTTTAATAACAAGAAAAATTATGGAAAGAAAATGAATTATGTTCAAAACAGAGGATCTCACCAGAAGTGGGATAAAGAAAGAAACAATGGGCAAAGTAAATCAATTGAGGATAAATGCTTCCGTTGTGGTGGAAAGGGCCATTGGTCACGTACCTGTCGTACCCCAAGATACCTAGTTGATCTTTATCAAGCATCCTTGAAAAAGGATGACAAAGGAAAGGAAACAAATTTTGTTTCAAATGATGAAAATTCCACCACTCATTAATTATGATGTATCTAATTTCTTTAAAGATTCTGAAGGAAATATTGGCTATTTGATCAATGATGAAATAATTTAATATGTGTGTTTGTTAAGTATTCATGTGAATAATTTTACTGTGCATGTACTTTTACTCATTTTATTATTATTATTATTATTATTATTATTATTATTATTATTATTATTATTATTTTTGAAGAAAAATGGTAAGGACATATTCTGAAGATATTTGCCTTGCGAATAGTACAAGTTCGCATACTATTCTTAAAAGTACTATATATTTTACCCATCTTGTGCCAAAAGAAGAATATGTTAATACTATTATTAGCTCAGGCAATGTGATAGAAAGCTCCGGAAGAGCTATAATTTTGTTTCCCGAAGGAACAAAATTTATAATAAATAATGCACTATTATCTACCAAGTCTCTGAGAAACTTATTGAGTTTCAAAGATATTTGCCGAAATGGAGATCATATTGAAACGATGAATGAGGAAAATCATGAGTATTTATGTATCACAACTCATGATTTAAATAAAAAGGTTATATTAGAAAAGTTGCCCTCACTTTCATCTGGGTTATATTATACCAAGATTAGTGCAATTGAATCACATGCTACTATAAACCAGAAGTTTACTAGCCCAAATGAATTCATAACTTGGCACGACCGATTGGGTCATCCGGGAACAACCATGATGCAGAGAATTATTGAAAACTCCCGTGGACATTCACTAAACAACCAGAGATTCTTAAAACTAGTGAATTTTGTTGTGCTGCATGTTCTCAGGGAAAGTTAATTTTAAGGCCATCACCAGTAAAGATTGGATTTGAGTCTCCTAAATTCCTAGAAAGGATTCAAGGTGATATATGTGGATCTATTCATCCACCATGTGGATCTTTTAGATATTTTATGGTCCTGATAGACGCATCTTCGAGATGGTCACATGTGTGCTTATTATCTTCTCACAACCTGGCGTTTGCGAGATTACTGGCTCAAATTATTCGATTAAAAGCACAATTTTCAGAAAATCCAATCAAAGCAATTCGTCTTGATAATGCTGGTGAATTTACTTCCCAAGCATTTGATGCTTATTGTATGGCTAATGGAATAAGTGTTGAACATCCAGTAGCTTATGTTCACACACAAAATGGGTTAGCAGAATCACTTATTAAACGCCTCCAATTAATTGCTAGACCATTACTTATGAGAAAAAATCTCCCAACTTCAGTTTGGGGGCATGCTATTTTACATGCCGCAGCATTTATTCGTTTGAGGCCAACGAGTTACCATCAGTTCTCTCCTATGCAATTAGCTTTTGGCCAGCAGCCAAATGTTTCCCATTTAAGAATATTTGGGTGTGCAATATATGTTCCCATTGCACCACCTAACCGCACTAAAATGGGACTCCAAAGAAAATTGGAGATATATGTTGGATTCTCCCTCTATAGTGAGGTATCTTGAGATACAAATTGAAGATGTATTTAAAGCCCGGTTTGCGGATTGTCATTTTGATGAATCAAAATTTCTAATATTAGAGGGAGAGAATAAGTTTCCTGAAAAGGAACTTAATTAGAATGCACCATCGTTGATGCATTTAGATCATCGATCAGGGCAATGTGAACTAGAAGTTCAAAAGATTATACATTTGCAAAGAATAGCAAATGAATTGCCTGATGCATTTTCCGATACAAAGAGGATAACCAAATCTTATATACCAGCAGAAAATGCCCCAATTCGAATTGATGTCTGGTGCGCAGAAATTGTGATTACACTTTGATTATGTAAAATTCATCGCTCTTTCTTTCCTTGATAATGGCGCCAAAAACATGATGCCAATACCATGGTTCACAACTTCGCACAACTAACCAGCAAGTGCACTGGGTCGTCCAAGTAATACCTTACGTGAGTAAGGGTCGAATCCCACGGAGATTGTTGGTATGAAGCAAGCTATGGTCACCTTGTAAATCTCAGTCAGGCGGATATAAAATAGTAATGGGGTTTTCGAAAATAATTAATAAAATAGTGATAGAAATACTTATGTAAATCATTGGTGAGAATTTCAGATAAGCGAATAGAGATGCTTTCGTTCCTCTGAACCTCTGCTTTCCTGCTATCTTCATCCAATCAGTCTTACTCCTTTCCATGGCTGGCTTTATGTAATGCATCACCATTGTCAATGGCTACTTTCGGTCTTCTCTCGGGAAAATGATCCAAATGCCCTGTCACGGCACGGCTAATCGTCTGGAGGCATCACCCTTGTCAATGGTTACATCCTATCCTCTCAGTGAACATGGTCAACGCACCCTGTCACGGCACGGCTATTCATCTGTCGGTTCTCGATCATACTAGAATAGGATTTACTATCCTTTTGCGTCTGTCACTACGCCCAGCAATCGCGAGTTTGAAGCTCGTCACAGTCATTCAATCATTGAATCCTACTCGGAATACCACAGACAAGGTTTAGACTTTCCGGATTCTCTTGAATGCCGCCATCATTCTAGCTTACACCACGAAGATTTTGATTAAGAGATCTAAGAGATACTCATTCAGTCGAAGGTAGAACGGAAGTGGTTGTCAGGCACGCGTTCATAGGGAATGATGATGATTGTCACGTTCATCACATTCAGGTTGAAGAGCGAATGAATATCTTAGAAGCGAAATAAGATGAATTGAATAGAAAACAGTAGTACTTTGCATTAATCTTTGAGGAACAGCAGAGCTCCACACCTTAATCTATGGAGTGTAGAAACTCTACCGTTAAAAATACATAAGTGAAAGGTCCAGGCATGGCCGAATGGCCAGCCCCTCTGATCTAAGAACCAGGCGTCAAAGATGATCAAAAGATGTTCAAAGATGTCTAATACAATAGTAAAAGGTCCTATTTATAATAAACTAGTTACTAGGGTTTACAGAAGTAAGTAATTAATGCATAAGTCCACTTCTGGGGCCCACTTGGTGTGTTCTTGGGCTGAGCTTGAATGTTGCACGTGTAGAGGTCCTTCTTGGAGTTGAACGCCAGCTTTTGTGCCAGTTTGGGCGTTGAACTCCACTTTGCAGCTTGTTTCTGGCGCTGGACGCCAGAATTGGGCAGAGAGTTGGCGTTGAACGCCAGTTTGTGTCGTCTAAACTTGGGCAAAGTATGGACTATTATATATTGCTTGAAAGCCTTGGATGTCTACTTTCCAACGCAATTGGAAGTGCGCCATTTCGAGTTCTGTAGCTCCAGAAAATCCACTTTGAGTGCAGGGAGGTCAGAATCCAACAGCATCAGCAGTCCTTCTTCAACCTCTGAATCTGATTTTTGCTCAAGTCCCTCGATTTCAGCCAGAAAATACCTGAAATCACAGAAAAACACACAAACTCATAGTAAAGTCCAGAAATGTGAATTTAACATAAAAACTAAGGAAAACATCCCTAAAAGTAACTAGATTCTACTGAAAACATACTAAAAACAATGCCAAAAAGCGTATAAATTATCCGCTCATCACAACACCAAACTTAAATTGTTGCTTGTCCCCAAGCAACTGAAAATCAAATAGGATAAAAAGAATAGAATATACTATAAATTTCAAACTATCAATGAAACATAGCTCCAATTAAATGAGCGGGACTTGTAGCTTTTTGCCTCTTGAATAGTTTTGGCATCTCACTTTATCCATTAAAGTTCAGAATGATTGGCATCTATAGGAACTCAGAGTTCAGATAGTGTTATTGACTCTCCTAGTTCAGTATGATGATTCTTGAACACAGCTTCTTTATGAGTCTTGGCCGTGGCCCTAAGTATTTTGTTTTCCAGTATTACCACCAGATACATAAATGCCACAGACACATAATTGGGTGAACCTTTTCAGATTGTGACTCAGCTTTGCTAAAGTCCCCAATTAGAGGTGTCCAGGGTTCTTAAGCACACTCTTTTTTTGCTATGGACCTTGACTTTAACCGCTCAGTCTCAAGTTTTCACTTGACACCTGCATGCCATAAGCACATGGTTAGGGACAGCTTGGTTTAGCCGCTTAGGCCAGGATTTTATTCCTTTAGGCCCTCCTATCCACTGATGCTCAAAGCCTTGGGATCCTTTTTATTACCCTTGCCTTTTGGTTTTAAGGGCTATTGGCTTTTTGCTCTTGCCTCTTGGTTTTAAGAGCTTTTGGCTTTTTCTGCTTGCTTTTTCTTTTTCTATTTTTTTTTGCCTATTTTTTTTTTCTGCAAGCTTTGTTCTTTGCTGCTTTTTCTTGCTTCAAGAATCATTTTTATGATTTTTCAGATTATCAAATAACATGTTTCCTAGTCATCATTCTTTCAAGAGCCAACATATTTAACATTCTTAAACAACAACTTCAAAAGACATATGCACTGTTCAAGTATTTATTCAGAAAACAAGAAGCATTGTCACCACATCAATATAATTAAACTAAGTTCAAGGATAAATTCAAAACTCATGTACTTCTTGTTCTTTTGAATTAAAATATTTTTCATTTAAGAGAGGTGATAGATTCATAGGACATTCATAACTTTAAGACATAGTTACTAACTACTAATGATCATGTAATGAAGACACAAACATAGATAAACACATAACATAGAAAATGAAAAACAAAAGAAATAAGAACAAGGAATGAATCCACCTTAGTGATGGTGGTGTTTCCTTCTTGAGGATCCAATGATGTCCTTGAGCTCTTCTATGTCTCTTCCTTGTTTTTGTTGCTCCTCCCTCATTGCTTTTTTATCTTCTCTTATTTCATGAAGGATGATGGAGTGCTCTTGATGTTCCACCCTTAGTTGTCCCATATTGGAACTCAATTCTCCTAAGGAGGTGTTGATTTGCTCCCAATAGTTTTGTGGAGGAAAGTGCATTTGAGGCATCTCCGGGATCTCATGGTGATGAGCTTCATACGCCTCTTGAGCTCTATGAATGGGCTCTCTTGCTTGCTCCATATTTTTCTTAATGATGGGCTTGTCCTCTTTAATGAGGATATCTCCCTCTATGTCAATCCCAGCCGAATTGCATAGGTGGCAAATGAGGTGAGGAAAGGCTAACCTTGCCATAGTGGAGGACTTGTCAGCCACCTTGTAGAGTTCTTGAGGTATAATCTCATGAACTTTCACCTCTTCTCCAATCATGATACTATGGATCATGATGGCCCGGTCTATAGTAACTTCAGACCGGTTGCTAGTGGGAATGATTGAGCATTGAATGAACTCCAACCATCCTCTAGCTACAGGCTTGAGGTCCAATCTTCTTAGTTGAACCGGCTTGCCTTTGGAGTCAATCTTCCATTGAGCTCCTTCTACACATATGTCCATAAGGACTTGGTCCAACCTTTGATCAAAGTTGACTCTCCTTGTGTAGGGGCGTGCGTTCTCTTCCATGTTTGGCAAGTTGAACGCCAACCTCACATTTTCCGGACTAAAATCTAAGTATTTCCCCCGAACCATTGTAACATAGTTCTTTGGATCCGGGTTCTTACTTTGATCATGGTTCTTGGTGATCCATGCATTGGCATAGAACTCTTGAACCATTAGGATGCCGACTTGTTGGATGGGATTTGTTAGAACTTCCCAACCTCTTCTTTGAATTTCATGTCGGATCTCCGGATACTCATTTCTTTTGAGTTTGAAAGGGACCTCAGGGATCACCTTCTTCTTGGCCACAACATCATAGAAGTGGTATTGATGAGCTTTGGAGATGAATCTTTCCATCTCCCATGACTCGGATGTGGAAGCTTTTGTCTTCCCTTTCCCCTTTCTAGAGGATTCTCCGGTCTTAGGTGCCATCAATGGTAATGGAAAAACAAAAAGCTTATGCTTTTACCACACCAAACTTAGAATTTTGCTCGCCCTCGAGCAAGAGAAGAAAGAATAGATGAAGAAGAAAAAATGGAGGAGAGGGAGAATGGGTTGTGTTTCGGCCAAAAAGAGAAGAGAGGGTTGTGTTTGTGTGAAAATGAGGAAGAATGGAAGGCTTTATATAGGGGAGGGAGGGGGGTTAAGTTTCGGTCATGTAGGGTGGGTTTGGGTGGGAAATTGATTTTGAATTTTGAAGGTAGGTGGAGTTTATGAGGTAGGTTTATGGGGAAGAGTGGATGGATGTGAGTGGTGAAGAGGTGATGGGGAAGAGAGATTGAGGTGATTGGTGAAGGGTTTTGGGGAAGAGTGTTTATGGGATTGTGTGAAAGAGGGGTGAGAAGAAGTGAGTGGAGGTAGGTGGGGATCCTGTGGGGTCCACAGATCCTGAGATGATCCTGTGGGGTCCACAGATCCTGAGGTGTTCAAGGATTTACAACCTTGCACCAAATTAGGCATGTAAAATGCCCTTGCACACAACTCTGGGTGTTCAGTGCCAGGTTGGTGCCCATTTTGGGCGTTCAACGCCCATTTACTGGCCATTTCTGGCGTTGAACGCCAGAACCATACTTGTTCTGGGCGTTCAGCGCCAGCTCCTCTCCAGGGTGCATTTCTGGTGTTCAGCGCCCAGATGATGCCCATTTTGGGCGTTCAGTGCCCAGATACTGCCCATTTTGGGCGTTCAGCGCCAGAACCATGCTCTGTTCTGGCGTTGAACGCCAGGCAGATGCTTCCTCCAGGGTGTGATTTTTCTTCTACTGTTTTTGATTCCGTTTTCAATTTCTATATTTATTTTGTGACTCCACATGATCATGAACCTATAAAGACATATAACTAAGAAAAATATTGTTAGATAAATAAAAATTGGGTTGCCTCCCAACAAGCGCTTCTTTAATGTCAATAGCTTGACAGTGGGCTCTCATGGAGCCTCACAGATGTTCAGAGCATTGTTGAGGCTCTCCAACACCAAATTTAGAGTTTGGATATGGGAGTTCAACACCAAACTTAGAGTTTGGTTGTGGCCTCCCAACACCAAACTTAGAGTTTGACTGTGGGGGCTTTGTTTGACTCTGCTTTGAGAGAAGCTTTTTCTGCTTCCTCTCCATGGATGTAGAGAGAGATCCTTGAGTTGTAAACACAAGGTTGTCCTCATTCAATTGAAGGATTAATTCTCCTCTGTCCACATCAATCACAGCTCTTGCTGTGGCTAGGAAAGGTCTTCCTACGATGATGGATTCATCCTCTTCCTTTCCAGTATCCAGGACTATGAAATCAGCAGGGATGTAAAGGCCTTCAACCTTTACTAAAATGTCCTCTACTTGTCCATAAGCCTGTTTTCTTGAATTGTCTACCGTCTCTAATGAGATTTTAGCAGCTTGCACCCCATAGATTCCCAGTTTCTCTATTACAGAGAGTGGCATGAGGTTTATTCCTGAACCAAGGTTACACAGAGCCTTAAAGATCATGGTGCCTATGGTACAAGGTATTATGAACTTTCCAGGATCTTGTCTCTTCTGAGGCAATGTCAGTTGATCCAGATCACTTAGTTCATTGATGAACAAGGGAGGTTCATCTTCCCAAGTTTCAATACCAAATAATTTGGCATTCAGCTTCATGATTGCACCAAGAAACTTGGCAGTTTGCTCTTCAATAACATCCTCATTCTCTTCAGAAGAGGAATACTCATCAGAGCTCATGAATGGCATAAGGAGGTTCAATGGAATCTCTATGGTCTCTAGATGAGCCTCAGAGTCCTTTGGTTCCTCAGAGGGAAGCTCCTTATTGACCACTGGACGTCCCAGGAGGTCTTCCTCCTTGGGATTCACGTCCTCTCCTTCCCTTACAAGTTCGGCCATGGTGCTTATGTCAATGGCCTTGCACTCTCCTTTTGGATTCTCTTCTATATTGCTTGGGAGAGTACTAGGAGGGATTTCAGTGATCCTTTTACTCAGCTGGCCCACTTGTGCTTCCATATTTCTAATGAAAGACCTTGTTTCATTCATGAAACTTACAGTGGCCTTAGATAGATCAGAGACTAAGTTTGCTAAATTATAAGTATTTTGTTCAGAGTTCTCTGTCTGTTGCTGAGTGGATGATGGAAAAGGTTTATTATTGTTAAACCTGTTTCTTCCACCATTATTAAAGCCTTGTTGAGGCCTTTGATCCTTCCATGAGAGATTTGGATGATTTCTCCATGATGGATTATAGGTGTTTCCATAAGGTTCACCTAAGTAATTCACCTCTGCTATTGCAGGGTTCTCAGGATCATAAGCTTCTTCTGCATAAGAAGCTTCTTGAGTACTGTTGGATGCAGCTTGCATTCCATTCAGACTCTGAGAAATCATATTGACTTGCTGAGTCAATATTTTATTCTGAGCCAATATGGCATTCAGAGTATCAACTTCAAGAACTCCCTTCTTCATAGGTGTCCCATTACTCACAGGATTCCTCTCAGAAGTGTACATGAACTGGTTATTAGCAACCATGTCAATAAGTTCTTGAGCTTCTACAGGCGTTTTCTTTAGGTGAATAGATCCACCTGCAGAGGTATCCAATGACATCTTTGATAGCTCAGATAAACCATCATAGAATATATCCAGGATGGTCCATTCTGAAAGCATGTCAGAAGGACACTTTTTGGTCAGCTGCTTGTATCTTTCCCAAGCTTCATAGAGGGATTCACCATCTTTTTGTTTGAAGGTTTGAACATCCACTCTAAGTTTGCTCAGCTTTTGAGGAGGAAAGAACTTGGCTAAGAAAGCCGTGACCAGCTTATCCCAAGAGTTCAGGCTATCTTTAGGTTGAGAGTCCAACCATATTCTAGCTCTGTCTCTTACAGCAAATGGAAAAAACATGAGCCTGTGGACTTTAGGATCTACTCCATAGTCTTAACAGTATCACAGATCTGCAAGAATTCAGTTAAGAACTGAAAAGGATCTTCAGATGGAAGTCCATGAAACTTGCAGTTCTGCTGCATCAGAGAAACTAATTGAGGTTTCAGCTCAAAATTGTTTGTTCCAATGGTAGGAATGGAGATGCTTCTTCCATGTAAATTGGAATTTGGTGCAGTAAAGTCAACAAGCATTCTCCTTGCATTGTTGTTGGGTTCGGCTGCCATCTCCTTTACTTGTTCGAAATTTTCAATCAAGTTGTCTCTGGATTGTTGTAATTTAGCTTCTCTTAGTTTCCTCTTCAGAGTCCTTTCAGGTTCTGGATCAGCTTCAACAAGAATTCCTTTTTCTCTGTCCCTGCTCATAAGAAAGAGAAGAGAAAAAGAAAAGACGAGGAATCCTCTATGTCACAGTAAAGAGGTTCCTTATTGTTAGTAGAAGAAAAGAAGAAGAGAAAAATCTGAACTCAGAAAGAGAGAGAGAGGGTTCGGATTTTTGGTGGGTGAGGGAGAGATGTTAGTAGATGAATAAATAAATAGAATAAGATGAGAGAGGGAAAATTTCGAAAATAATTTTTGAAAAAGAGTTAGTGATTTTTGAAAATAGTTTTTGAAAAAGGTTAGTAATTTTCGAAAACTAAGATTTAAAAATTGAAATAATTAGTTAATTAAAAAGAAATTTTGAAAAAGGGGGGAGATATTTTCGAAAATTAGAGAGAGAGAGAGAGTTAGGTAGGTAGTTTTGAAAAAGATAAGAAACAAACAAAAAGTTAGTTAGTTGGTTGAAACAAATTTTGAAAAGATAAGGAGTTGGGAAGTTAGAGAAGATATTTTGAAATCAAGTTTTTTTTTTTTTTTTTGAAAAAGATATGATAAGAAGATATTTTGAAAAGATATGATTGAAATTAGTTTTTGAAAAAGATTTGATTTTTAAATCACAATTAATGACTTGATTCACAAGAAATCACAAGATATGATTCTAGGACTCAAAGTTTGAATCTTTCTTAACAAGTAAGTAACAAACTTGAAATTTTTGAATCAAAACATTAATTGATTATGTTATTTTTGAAAATTATTTGATAAAGATAAGAAAAAGATTTTTGAAAAAAATATTTTTGGAATTTTTGAAAATAACTAAGAAATTTGAAAAAGATTTGATTTTTGAAAAAGATTTTGAAAAAGGTGAGATTTTTAAATTGAAAATTTGATTTGACTCATAAAAACAACTAGATTTTAAAAATTTTTGAAAAAGTCAAATCTAATTTTCGAATTTTTGAGAGAGAAAAAGGGAAAGATATTTTTTTTTATTTTTGAATTTTGAATGATGAGAGAGAAAAATTAAAACATCATTTTCATGTTTTTCTCTTTTATTTTTGAATCAAAACAAGGAATGCATGCAAGAACACTATGAATGTCAAGATGAACACCAAGAACACTATGAAGATCATGATGAACATCAAGAACACATTTTTGAAAAATTTTTTAATGCAAAGAAAATATGCAAGACACCAAACTTAGAAATCTTTAATGCTTAGGCACTAAGAATTCAAGAATGCATATGAAAAACAAGATACAACACAAAACAAAAAATCATCAAGATCAAACAAGAAGACTTACCAAGAACAACTTGAGGATCATGAAGAACACTATGAATGCATGAAATTTCGAAAAATGCAAGATGAGTATGCAATTGACACCAAACTTATAACATGACACATGACTCAAACAAGAAACACAAAAATATTTTTGATTTTTATGATTTTATGATTTTTTTGTATTTTCTTTTAATTTTTTTCAAAAATAATTTTTGAAAAAGAAAAATAAGGATTCCAAAATTTTTAATATGAATTCCATGAATCTTATGCTCTTTAGTCTAAAGCTCTAATCAAAGGGTCAGGCATGGCTTAATAGCCAGCCAAGCTTTAGCATGTAACAGGTAGATCATGAACAGTAGTAGGTGGATTAGCATCAACTAGCTTGCTCTTGATAACAAATTGGAAGCCTCAGTCCAAATGAATTTAGACATGACTTTACAGCCAGCCAGGTTTCACATGCTTCATGAAACACTAGAATTCATTCTTAAAAATTTTGAATAAAATTATAAAATTTTTGAAAACATTTTTATTTTAAAAATTTTTTTTTTGAAGAGAAAACAAAAAGAAAATTACCTAATCTGGGCAACAAGATGAACCGTCAGTTGTCCAAACTCGAACAATCCCCGGCAACGGCGCCAAAAACTTGGTGCACAGAAATTGTGATTACACTTTGATTATGTAAAATTCATCGCTCTTTCTTTCCTTGATAATGGCGCCAAAAACATGATGCCAATACCATGGTTCACAACTTCGCACAACTAACCAGCAAGTGCACTGGGTCGTCCAAGTAATACCTTACGTGAGTAAGGGTCGAATCCCACGGAGATTGTTAGTATGAAGCAAGCTATGGTCACCTTGTAAATCTCAGTCAGGCGGATATAAAATAGTAATGGGGTTTTCGAAAATAATTAATAAAATAGTGATAGAAATACTTATGTAAATCATTGGTGAGAATTTCAAATAAGCGAATAGAGATGCTTTCGTTCCTCTGAACCTCTGCTTTCCTGCTATCTTCATCCAATCAGTCTTACTCCTTTCCATGGCTGGCTTTATGTAATGCATCACCATTGTCAATGGCTACTTTCGGTCTTCTCTCGGGAAAATGATCCAAATGCCCTGTCACGGCACGGCTAATCGTCTGGAGGCATCACCCTTGTCAATGGTTACATCCTATCCTCTCAGTGAACATGGTCAACGCACCCTGTCACGGCACGGCTATTCATCTGTCGGTTCTCGATCATACTGGAATAGGATTTACTATCCTTTTGCGTCTGTCACTACGCCCAGCAATCGCGAGTTTGAAGCTCGTCACAGTCATTCAATCATTGAATCCTACTCGGAATACCACAGACAAGGTTTAGACTTTCCGGATTCTCTTGAATGCCGCCATCATTCTAGCTTACACCACGAAGATTTTGATTAAGAGATCTAAGAGATACTCATTCAGTCGAAGGTAGAACGGAAGTGGTTGTCAGGCACGCGTTCATAGGGAATGATGATGATTGTCACGTTCATCACATTCAGGTTGAAGAGCGAATGAATATCTTAGAAGTGAAATAAGATGAATTGAATAGAAAATAGTAGTACTTTGCATTAATCTTTGAGGAACAGCAGAGCTCCACACCTTAATCTATGGAGTGTAGAAACTCTACCGTTAAAAATACATAAGTGAAAGGTCCAGGCATGGCCGAATGGCCAGCCCCTCTGATCTAAGAACCAGGCGTCAAAGATGATCAAAAGATGTTCAAAGATGTCTAATACAATAGTAAAAGGTCCTATTTATAATAAACTAGCTACTAGGGTTTACAGAAGTAAGTAATTAATGCATAAGTCCACTTCCGGGGCCCACTTGGTGTGTGCTTGGGCTGAGCTTGAATATTGCACGTGTAGAGGTCATTCTTGGAGTTGAACGCCGGCTTTTGTGCCAATTTGGGTGTTGAACTCCACTTTGCAGCTTGTTTCTGGCGCTGGACGCCAGAATTGGGCAGAGAGTTGGCGTTGAACGCCAGGTTGCGTCATCTAAACTTGGGCAAAGTATGGACTATTATATATTTCTAGAAAGCCCTGGATGTCTACTTTCCAAAGCAATTGGAAGCACGCCATTTCGAGTTCTGTAGCTCCAGAAAATCCACTTTGAGTGCAGGGAGGTCAGAATCCAACAGCATCAGCAGTCCTTCTTCAACCTCTGAATCTGATTTTTGCTCAAGTCCCTCAATTTCAGCCAGAAAATACCTGAAATCACAGAAAAATACACAAACTCATAGTAAAGTCTAGAAATGTGAATTTAACATAAAAACTAAGGAAAACATCCCTAAAAGTAACTAGGTTCTACTGAAAACATACTAAAAACAATGTCAAAAAGCGTATAAATTATCCGCTCATCAATGTCCCAGTAGGACAAGTAGCTACTGAAGCAAATTCACGCCAGAAGCATGGTAGGGCGGAAAATGCCCCAATTCGAATTGATGTCCCAGTAGGACAAATAGCCACTGAAGCAAATACACGCCAGAAGCGTGGTAGGCCTGTCGGTTCCAAAGATAAAAATCCTCGAAAGAGAAAAGAGGTAAATACTATTCCTGTTGAAAAAGACATAGTAAAGAAAGACACCTGCAGTTGTCCAAAATTCTGATATAATTTTAACGCCAGAAGACGTTCAGGTACCTGAAAATTGTGAAAATGATGAGATCTCGATAAATTATGTCTTTACAGGAGAGAAATGGGACCGAAATAAGATAATTGTCAATGAAATATTTGCATATAATGTGGCATTAAATATCATGCATGAAAGTAAGGATCTTGAGTCAAGATCAGTCGAAGAATGTCGACAAAGGAATGATTGGCCAAAATGAAAAGAAGCCATGAAGGCTGAGTTAGACTCACTTACAAAACATGAAGTCTTTGGAACTGTAGTCCATACACCTGAAGATGTAAAACCTGTTGGATACCGATGGGTATTTGTGAGAAAACGAAATGAGAAAAATGAAGTTGTGCTCTATAAAGCCCGACTTGTGGATCAAGATTTTTCACAAAGGCCCGATATAGATTATGAAGAAACGTATTTCCCTGTAGTGGATGCGATAACATTGCGTTATTTGGTCAGTTTATCTGCATATCATAAACTGCATATGCATTTAATGGATGTGGTAACAGCCTATTTATACGGCTCATTAGATTGGGATATCTATATGAAAGTCCCTGAAGTACTAAAGATATCTAAACCATCCAATGAATATGCGCAAGGGTTATACTCAGTCAAATTGCAAAGATCTTTATATGGTCTGAAACAATCTGGACGAATGTGGTATAATCGTCTTACTGAGTATCTGACAAAAATCGGATTCAAGAATGATGATATCTGCCCATGTGTTTTCTTAAAGAAAACTGTATCTGGATTCATTATAATTGCTGTGTACATTGATGATTTAAATATCATTGGAACTCCTGAAGAGATTCCAACAATTATAAAAACTCTAAAAGAAGAGTTTGAAATGAAAGATCTTTGAAAGACTAAATTTTGTCTCGGCCTGCAGATCGAGCATATAAAAAATAGGATCTTTATTCATCAAACAACATACACAGAGAAGATCTTGAAAAGATTTTATATGGATAAGTCACATTCCTTGAGTACCCCAATAATCGTAAGATCTTTGGATGTGGAAAAGGATCAATTCCGTCCTAAGGAAGAGAATGAAGATATCCTTGGTCCTGAAGTACCATATCTTAGTGCCATTAGAGCACTAATGTATCTTGCTAATAATACACGACCCGATATATCATTTGCTGTAAATTTACTAGCAAGATATAGTTCCTCTCCAACCAGAAGACATTGGAGTGGAATCAAACAAATCTTTCGATATCTTCATGGAACGGTTGATGTGGGATTATTTTATCCCTATGGATCCAAGTCACTATTAGTTGGTTATGCAGATGCTAGGTACTTGTCTGATCCACATAAAGGGAGATCTCAAACGGGATAACTATTCACATATGGTGGTACAGCTATATCATGGAGGTCCACGAAACAGACGATTGCAGCAACATCCTCTAATCATGCTGAAATACTAGCGATACATGAAGCTAGTCGCGAGTGTTTTTGGCTGAGGAGTGTGATCCAATATATTCTGTCATCATGTGGACTGATTGATCAGAAGATAGCTCCAACTGTCCTGTTTGAAGATAATACAGCATGTATTGCTCAACTTAAAGGCGGATATATCAAAGGTGATAGAACAAAGCATATTTCTCCCAAATTCTTCTTCACTCATGATCTTCAAAATCAAGGGACAATTGATGTCCAACAGATCCGCTCAAGTGATAATCTGGCAGATTTATTCACAAAGTCACTCCCAAAATCTTCTTTTGAAAGATTGGTACATCAGATTGGAATGCACCGATTTCGAGACATTAAATGATGTCGACAAGAGGGGGAGATTGTACTCTTTTTTTCTTGGTCAGGTTTTTTTCCCATTGGGTTTTTCTTGACAAGATTTTTAATGAGGCAGATCACTAAAGGATATTGTACTATTTTTTCTTCACTAAGATTTTTTCCCACTGGGTTTTTGTTTAGTAAGGTTTTAACAAGGCAATAATCCTAAATGGTCATCCAAGGGGAGTGTTGTGATAAGAATGGGATGTGGATGCCCATTTTCTATGTGAAGCTCACATTCTCAAGAGAGAATGTATTTAATGAAGGTTGAAAAATGGTGATAAGTTATGTGTATAAATAGGGGATGCATCCATATGAATACATACACAATCAATCAATAACAACAATCTCTTCTTTCTCTCTTATACTATTCTCTCTTTCTTATACTACAATATTAATATATTAATTATATTGTGATAGTAATTGTAGTGAATAATAATACTAAAATTTCTTATTTACACTTTCTTATTTTATATTTATTATATCTTCCTTAATTATTTATATTACAACAATAATGCATCCATAATTCATCAATAAAGATAGTCATAGGTATAAATATATGTATGAGAAAAGACATAAAAATAAATATAAAAAAAATTAGCGTATCAGACGAAATGTATCGGTTTGACATGTAATAATTAAGTTGAAAAAAAGATGACATGGCACGTGTTCATAAAAACATTTAGGCTACGTTTAGTTTCGAAAATAGAACAAGATAGGACACTAAGAACAAAACATAAATAATAAAAATATAAAAATTAATATTTTTATATTTTATTTAGTGATAAAATAGAATAAATCATGAAAGTCCAATTTATTCTCTTTTTTTTATTCAAAAAATTTGATAAAAAAGGATAAAAAATATAATTATGAAAAATTAACAAAAATAATTAAAAAATAAATAAAAAATAAGTTGTGTCTTTTATTAGTGTTTCTGTATCTTTCTTGTCAGAATGAACACAAAATACACTAATTCAGTGTCTCTGGACACAACTCTATTCATCTTTCATCTGCCAAACACAATTTTGTGCCTCAGTGTCCCATACATGTAAACAAATGTAACCTTAAAGATGCTTTTAAACATAGTTTAAATAGGACCATGAGCAGTTTGAATCAAGATTTTAAAAATCGGACTGGTCATCAAATCGTTCTAACTACTGGTTTACTAGTCCAATTAAAAAAATTATTTTTTAATAAAATAATAAATAAGTTATAAACAAACACTTTACATCATAATTATAGACAGTATAATTGAATCACAAAACATAAAACAACATCACATCACTATAAAAATCACAAAATACAATAGCACAATTAATCAATAATCATACAATCTAAACACAACTAAGTCATCAAGACAGTCATAATAAACACCTTACATCATAATATAGACAGTACAATTGAATCACAAAATATAAAAAACATCACATCACTATAAAAATCACAAAACACAACATCACAATTAATCAATAATCATACAATCTAAACACAACTAAGTCATCAAGACAGTCACAATACAACACATTACAGTAAAAAAAATCATGAAACACAACAGCATCACAACAGAGCAGTCATAGGTTAAAATTATTGGTCATTGTCTAAATTTTAAAATTATCTATGAATTTTGTAAGCTTTTATTACAAAGATTAAAAAAGAACAATATGTTACTGAACAAACTTTTTGCCACGCTTTAAAAGTGTAGCCATATTATACCGTAGTCATCAACAGTCACGCTTTAAAAGTATAGCCATATCTCTCGCTATTGGCACGCTTTAAAAGCGTAGCTGTATCTCGCTATTGGCACGCTCTAAAAGTGTAGCCATATGTCTCACTATTGGCATGCTTTAAAAGCGTAGCCATATGTCCCTCTATTGGCATGCTTTTAAATCGTAGTCATACCTTGCTATTGGCACGCTTTAAAAGCGTAGCCATATATGGCACATATGGATACGCTTTTGAAGTGTGGCGATCTTTAAAAGCGTGGCAAAAAATAAAGCGTGGCAATAAGTCACCAAAAGCGTGGCGATAGAGCAACCGGCACTCTAGCAGATGTGACCCTTTCAAAAGTGTGTCAGTAGCTCAAGAAGCGTGGCGAAAAGCTATCGCTACGCTTTTTTTGACTTTTCGCCAAGCTTTAAAAGCGTAGCAAAAAGCTTGTTTTCTTGTAGTGAGCTAATCAATAATCAATTAATCATTCAATAATTTCAATCTGAAGCACAATTAAGTCATCAAGTCAATCACAATCTAAGTACAATTGAGTCACAAAATACAAAATAGCAACACATCACTATATATAAAAATCACAAAATACAAAACAGTAGCACAATTTTAATAAAGACTAACAAGGTTAACTAGTGAACTAAATCAATTAATTGTTCAATGATTTAATCCAAAACAGAAAAAATGAGTAACAAATATACAATACAGCACAGGATCAGAGTTAACTATTCAATTATTCAAATTTCAATCTGAGTACCACTAGCAGAATTCCAAACAAAAATCAATGTTTTGAGCAAAGAATGAAGAAGAACAAAAAACGAAAATTAAAATCAATTGAAGCCATTGCCTTCGTTCTGAGCAGTTTGAGCAAAGTGGGAGCGAGGAGCACGACAAAGACGGAGACTAGGCGACGAGCAGGAAGACAATCACTGGCCCTCGATCAACAAGCATGAGGGGTTTGATTTCTAAACAGAGCAACAAAAAAAAAACGAAGAACAAGCATTGATCTTCCATGGACAAGTAGGACGGCGACTAGGCGATTGGTTAGAGCAAACAAGGAGTTGGATACTTCGAGTCTTGAAGAACGCCGACATCACGAAGAGGGAGCTCCTAAGTGCGACGGATGGCGGCAGCGACAATCTCTCATTCCGACAGACGGACGACGGACAGCAACAGCGATTGGTGGAAGTTAGGGTTTTTCTTTAATTTGGTTGAGGTTGAGGCATTGAGGCCGGGGAGTTTGCTTTCTAAAGGAAGGAGAGTGGAAAATGTTGGGTTGAGGGAGTTTTTCCTAGGATTTTTTTTTGTTAAACGAACGAAACGGCAGTGTTTATTATAAATTGGCCAGGTTTCGGTCTAGTCCAACTAGCCGGCTCAGCAGTTTGTGTTTGGTTTTTTAAGTGGCGATTTTTGCTAATAAACTAAGTTGCAGGAGCTGTCGGTTCGTGGTCGGACCGGCCGATTCGGTCCGATTTTTAAAACTATGGTTTAAATTTTGACCAAGAAAAAAATAAACATAATTCATCACAAATAACTCAAAATTTTTTAAAAGAACACATAATGCATCCCAACTTATCAATAAAGATAGATACTGGTATAGTCATACGTATGAGAAAATGCGTAATAAATAAATAAATGAACTATCACACAAAATGTATTAATATTTTTTTGGTAAAATTTTAAAGTGGGTATGTTGACTAATGATCTCTTATGCTAAAATATCTGTTTTCAACTATCTTAAATAATTAACATGATTGATATGTAATTATTAAGTTAAAAAAAAAAACAATGGCATGACACGTGTGCAAAACCATTTAAAGATGCATTTAAACATATTTTGAAGGTGAATTATATGGTAAAGATATAAGTTTACAGATTTTTTTCTTTAATAAAATGAAAGAGAGATTAATAAAGGTAGGACTCATATTTTAAATAATAATAAAATAATAAAAAATAATTATAAAAAGAATTATATTCTCTCTTTATACCACTCCAATCTGTATAGTAGAATGCCTCTACTTTGAATATTGATCAGAAACAGTTTGAATGCTGATTAAGAAAAACAAAAAATAAAAAAAAATAAACATAGTGCAAAACTCAAATAAATTATAAATTTTTTTAATAAAACATATAATGCATCCTAATTCAGTAATAAAGATAATTATAGATATAGACATATGTAAAAAAAAAAAACAACTAAATTAGCATATTACATACAAAATGTATTAATATTTTCTTTGGTCAAATTTTAAAGTGGGTAATGTTGACTAATGATCATTTAAGGCTAAAATCTATGTGTCAAACTATTTTGAGTAACTAATAATCTAATATGAGTAAATTTAACAATTAAATTTAAAAAATGATGGTATGAACGTGTGCATAAATATTTAAAGATGGATTTAAATATAGTTTAAATATTGACCAGGAGCAGTTTAAATGTTGACTAAAAAAGGTAAGAAATCAAAATAATAAACATAATGCCTCCCAAACAAATTATAAACTTTTTTTAATATAACACATAATGCATCCTAACTCATCCAAAAAGATAAATATAGGTATAGGCAAATGTTTTTAAAAAGAAGCAAAAGAGTAAAAAAAAAAAAAAATGCATTAATATTTTCTTTGGTCAAATTTTAAAGTGGGTTATGTTAACTAAGGATCATGTGAGACTAAAATCTAACTATTTTGAATAATTAATAAGATTGACATGTAATAATTAAGTTGAAAAAATCATAGCATTACGCGTGTACAAAAGCATTTAAAGATATATTTAAACATAATCTAAATATTAACCAGGAGTATTTTAAATGTTTACTAAAAAAATAAATATAATACATTCCAAATAAATTATAAAATTTTTTAATAAAACACATAATGTATTCTAATTCATTAATAAAGATAACTATATATAGATATAGGCATATGTTTAAAAAAATGTAAAAACATAAAAAATAAATAAAATAATATTTTTTACACGGAATATATTAATGTTTTTTTTCAGTTCAAATTCAAAGTGGGTTATCTTGACTAATGATCATCTAAAGCTAAAATTTATGTGTCTAACTATGAGTGAGATGTAATAATTAAGTTTAAAAAACGATGGCACCATAAGTGTGTGCAAAAGCATTTAAACATAGTTTGAATAATATTGACCGGAACAATTTGAATATTGACCAGAAATAAATCAAAATAATAAACATAATGCATCCCAAATAAATTATAAATTTTTTTAATAAAACATATAATGCATCCTAAATCATCAATAATAAAGAGAGATACAGGTATAGACATATGTGATATGAAAAAAAACGTTAAACGAAAAAAACATGAATTAAAATTAAATAAACAAGATATATTAAAATTGAAATAAAAAAATAGATTAAAATTGAATACAAAGATAATCTTATTTTTTGATACAATAAAAAAGGATTCTCAACCTAACTTGTTCATACTATAGTTTAGGAATTGTATTGAAGGGATTTACTTGATTTTTTACATAATTTTTTGATATAACAAGAGAGTGACTCACTCAAACTCACTTGTCAACACTGATTTTATCACAAAATTAAAAAGTACTTTAGCATTTTCCTAATCACTCTATATAATAACTACAAATCTACAATAATTTAAAAAGTGTTTATATATAACCTCTTATTAGGTTAAAAATAAAGAAAATCTTAAACCCATAAACATAAAGCCTAATTTATTAATTAAATAAATAAAATTAAAATATATTAAATTAAATTAAACATTTTAAAAATATAAAGTAATAACTAAATAATATTCGAAGGGTTAAGAACATTTGAAACATGTATCAATATGTCTTATAGAGTTAACAATGAGTAAGGTAGGTCAGGATTTGGATTGGACTCTACCCTAATTTTTCACCAGCGAATTAAAAATTTTCTTAAAACTCAATCATACTCTACCCACAAATTAAGAATCTCTCATTCCTAACACTATCCACACTATAAAATTCTCAACTCTATCCTATCCGTAAGAAAATTAAATTTTTTTAAGCAAATTAAAATTCAATCATTCTATATTTTATACATATTAATAAAATAAAAAATAAAAAATTATATTCAAATTAAAATTAAAAATAACCAAATTTTAAAAAATTCAACATAAAATTATAATAGCATAATCATCAAGTTTTTAATAAAATTAAAATAACATAAATAAAAATAAATATCTTGTCATTTTTTTAATTTTAAAATTTTGCAAACATTACTCTTTAAATAATAGACATATTAAATTAGTAATTTAAATTATTAATTTAACAATTACTCTAAATTTTTACAAGAACAAAAGTGGTCGTAAATTTATAAATACTCATTTTCTTCACTATACTTACCATTTTTAAATATATATTATATAATATATTAAAAATACAAGTAGATCCAATGCATAATAATATATTAAAATTTTCTTTGGTCGAATTTTAAAATAGGTTATGTTGACTAATAATGATCTAAAATTAAAATATCTGTGTCCAACTATCTGGAGTAATTAATATGATTGACATATAATAATTAAGTTAAAAAAACCGATAGCATGACTCGTGTACAAAAGTATTTAAAGATATAGTTTGAATATTGACCCGGAGTAGTTTAAATGTTGGCTAAGAAAAAACTAATATATATATATATATATATATATATATATAGTGCATTCCAAATAAATTAGAATTTGTTTTGATAAAATACATAATGTATCCCAAGATAGTTTAGTATTTGTATTATTTAAATTAGCGGCTCAATTAGCATGATCAACCGTTTTTTTATTGAGTTTAAAAAACTTTTTTTTATATTTTTTTTAAATTATAAATTTAATATACATAATTAAAAAATAAATTATAAAAAATAAAATATCTTAAATGATTTAACATGTAAAATTTATAAAATATATGATTTTAAATTAAAAAATAAGATTAAAAAGAATTATATTATTATGTTTAATAATATTAAGATAAAAATTTACTAATATTATTTATAAATTTTTTATTTATAAATATTATTAAATATATTTAATTTTTTAATTCAAAACAAATTTAAAAATTTATATTCCAAATATTTTTATCTCTTTGCATAATTCTAATAGATAAAAAAGATAATTTCTTGAATTTTGTATTGAATGTCTTTAATTATCTTTAATTTTATTATTTTTTTAAAATTATGTATTTTTAGTTTAATTATTGTCTCATTGTTATTATTATTGTCTAATTGTTACTATTTTAAGAATTTAAATTTTATACATTTATTTTTAAAATTTTGAGTTTGATATCAATAATTTAAAATAAAAATAAAAATGTTTACAAATTGTTTAACATTTAGAATATATAAAATAAATTAAACTAAATAAGATATGATCAAAAAAATTATTATATTGTTATTATGTATAACAAAAATAAAAGATTAATATAAACATTTATAAATATTATTCACAAAATAGTTAATTTATAAATATTATTAAATTTATTTATTTTTTAATTCTATTTAATTTGAAAAAATATAAAATTCTAAAATTAAAGAACTTTTCATATCCATACATAATTTTAATTAATAAAATAACACTTGTATGTTTCATTTTAAATATATGTTCAACATCTTAAATTATTTTTAATGTTATTATTCTTTTAAAATTATTAAGTTTTATTTTCATTATTTTCTCTTTGTGTATTACACACTATCTTTTTCTCTAGTCATTCTCTAAACTTAAATCTAAGATTACTTTATTACCACTGTTGTATTATATTGCATTGTTTTCTCTCGCATAATGTTTTTTTTTTTTTTTTCTACTTTCTTCTTCTCTTTATCCAATTATAATCGATTACCACCATATACATTTATTACAATATAATTTTTTAAATACTACATAATTTTGTTATAAGATATTATTTTAAATTTTAGTTTTAGATAACATATTAACAAATCTGTCCAATGAGATATCTCTATTTACAGGGAATAAATATTTCAATTAGTATAAAATCACACTTTAAATGGAAAACAAATATCTTTATTGCTTGAATTTTTTAGAGGAATAGTTTTACAAAAGTACGCTCTTAAACTATTTACAGTAGAGAACTCATCTTAATCCTTATTTATGACCCACATATTATAGAAAGTAATTCTACATCAGTTTTTGCATCATAGACAATAAATAAGAACTCAAAGTATTTCTTTCTTCTTTATTAGGAGAAACTAACTTTAGTCTCTATTGTGGTCATACTTAATTAATTAATTAAAGTAATTAAAATTAATATAGTCATTAATTTTTTATAATAATATTTATTAAATTTATAAATTAAAAAATAATTTACTATTAAAAAATATTAATATTAAAAAAAATTCATATATAACAATAATACACAATATATAATTCGAGATTAAACTAATTTGTAAAATTACTTAATATAAAAACAAATTTAGTTAAATTTTATAGTTGATGATAAATATTGTGAAATTGCTATATGTGTTCAATTAAATCTTTTTTTCAATTGTTGAAATTATTTTATAAGGTGTTAAAATTAAATTTATTTTTTATGTAAATAAATTTAATTAATTATAATTTAATATAACGTATAAATGATATTTAATATTAATTTAATATAATTATTTAATATAATTAATTATTATAATTATTAATAAATTAATTATGATTTAAATTATTTAATATAATTATTTAATTAATTATAATTTAATTATTTAATAAATTGCTATATGTAAAATTAAAAAATTACTTAATATAAATTAAATATATATGTAATGTTATATATATAATATTTTTTATTTTTTTAATAACTTACCACATGTCAAAAAATTATTGGTTGTTGAAAGTTTTCCTCTAAAGAGACTCTCATCGTATGACCTTGTGAAAGGACTCTTTTCGCTCTTTATTCTAGTAACTTTTCTGTCTCCATGTGTGAGAATAGAGCCTCCATTTAGGCCTAGTTTGGATAAAGAGTTTAATTAAACTCCTTTTAGAAAAATAGCTTAAATAATAAATAGCTATATTAAAAGTAATTTATAAATAAGTTATTTTATATTTGAATTTTTAATTCTAAAAATATTTATTTTATAAAAATGTAATAAAAAATAATAATATTATAAGAGAAGTCATTTTTTTAACTTTTTATAAGCTCTTAAATAGTTTTTTAAAAAACTGCAATTTAATTTTTAATTATTTTATATATTTTCTTTTTCTACTTTCTTCTCCTCTTTATCCAATCCTAATCAATTACCACCATATACATTTATTACAATATAAATTTTTCAAATACTACATAATTTTGTTATAAGATATTACTTTAAATTTTAGTTTTAGATAAGATATTAACAAGTCTGTCCAATGAGATATCTCTATTTACGAGGAATAAATATTCCAATTAGTATAAAATCACACTTTAAATGAAAAAAATATCTTTATTTCTTGAATTTTTTAGAGGAATAGTTTTATAAAGGGATAAGTATTGTTTTGGTCCCTCACGTTGAGGGTCGGAATCGAACCCGTCCCTGATGTATATTTTGATTTAAAATTATCCTTAAAGTCGCATTTAAATTTAAAATCGTCCTTGACGAAGTAAACTTTTTGTAAATGACGATGATACCCTTATGAAGTTTTTGTGTTTCGTGCGAAACACTTCACCCCTTCATATGCTTCCAAACCCTCAACGTAAACCCAACATTAATCATAACGTTTCACTTCACTAATGTTGTTCCACCGTGCCCTAGGGAAGAATCAGAAACGCTAGAAGGTGTTCTTGGAGTGAAGATCGCAGCCGAGTCTGGTTTACTGGAAGGCAGGGTCGTGCACATTCTATCAAGTATGTTTCGCTGTTTACTGTTTACTGAGATTAGGGATAAACATCACTGTGTGGTTTAGGTTTTAATTTTTTTCTTCTATTTGTGTGATATGGCACTGTGTATAGGTTGTTGGAGAAGACAATGGTGTACTTTAAACTGAAAGTCTAACATGGGGGTGGTTTACCTATCGGAATGGGCCGTTAGAGTATGCGGGGAAAGAAACAACAGTGATAGAAGAGATTGATGGTGATCGGTGGTCCGTATTTGAAACCTATGCAGAGTTAAAGCAGTTTGGATATGTGGAGGAGAATATCCCTTCATTGTGGTTCAAGGATCCTACACATGAAGATTTGGAAAAAAATTTGAAGTTGTTTAAGTCTGATGCAGATTCCATTGCTATGTGCAAAATAGCTGAGGTAAGAGATTATGTTGAGTTGTATGTAGTGCACAAGGTTCAGGAAGAAGAGGTGTTTCCTGCTTCTGGATACATTGATGTTGGGGGGATCATAGGATGGATGATGTGGGACAACAGCTGGTTGTGTATGGAGGAGAAGATGCTGGTTTAAACAAATCTGAAGCAGCTGCTGATATCTCTGGGGCCGAGAATACAGAGGGTGGTGATGATGTTAATCTGAAAGCTGATATGGGTAACTATAGTGATAGTGACAGCGTTGATTTAGAGTATGAACCATCTGAGGAAGAGGAAGAGACTGAAGATGATTTACACTTTACCAGCAGTGAAGATGAGCTTGATCCTGTTGTTAGTGGATTTTAAGATGTTAATGTGGTGAATGAAAAAAGTAGGGCAGTAAAAAATAAGAGGGTTGCAACTGAAAACTTTGAGGATGAGGATGGAGTAGGGAGTGATGAAATAGAGAATGACCATGAGGTTGGAGGTGCTGTGTCAGATTCAGACCACCAGGGACAAAGTTATCCAGTTCACAAGCATAAAAAAGACATGAGGAAATACAAGTGGGAAGTGGGCACAGTGTATGCTACCAGGGAGGAGTTCAAGAACACTGTGACTGCATATGCCGTGCAGACCGCTCGGGCAATCACATTTAGGAAGTGTGATCTGCAAAGGGTTAGGGCAGTTTGCACTAGCGAGTGTCCGTTTTGGCTGTATGCTGCGAAGATGAAAGAAGATGATACTTGGCAGCTTCGCAGCATGAATTTGACTCACACATGTACACAAGCATACAAGGTAGGGATTTTGCACTCTAGATGGCTAGGCAAGGCATTCAAGAAGAAAGTCGAATCAAATCCGAAGGTGAAGATTAGGGAGTTAGTGTCAAAGGCTAAAAAAAAGTGGAACTTGACTGTCACCAAGTCAATGGCAACGAGGACCAAGCAGATTGCACTTGATGAAATCCAGGGAACCTTCCGAGAGCAGTATAAGAGGATATATGATTATGCACATGAGTTGATGCGGGCAAATCCAGGTTCATCCGTTCGCATACAAGTGCAAAGGTTCCCTGAACTTGATAATGAGGTAGCCTCATCATAGACTAGTTACTGTATCTTTCAAAGGATCTATATTTGCTTGGAAGCATGCAAGAGGAGCTTCAACCATTGTAGGAGCTTCATTGGTCTAGACGGCTATTTTCTGAAGACACCACAGGGGGGACAACTGCTCACTGCCATTGGTTGGGATCCAAACGACCAAATGATGCCCATTGCATATGCAGTTGTAGAGGCCAAGACCAAGGACTCATGGACTTGGTTCTTAAGTCATCTTGCATCTGACATTGGTGTTGAGAAGATGGGAAGAACTACTTTCATGTCTGACTAGCAGAAAGTAAGCAAGTGTAACCAATTATGTTTTTTGACTTATGTACATTGACACAATGAATTACTGTATCTCAAGTATCACTCACTGTATGGTCTTCCATTTTCTGATTGCAGGGTTTGTTGCCAGCATACGATGATGTTATACCAGGTGTGGAGAATCGATTCTGTGTGAGGCACCTATACAGCAATTTCAGGAAAAGGTTTCCGGGGTTACAATTGAAGCAACTAATGTGGAGGTGTGCTAAGGCGACTCACTGGAGGGACTGGGAGAGGAACATGGCCGAACTGAAAGCTGTGAATCAGGAAGCCTATAGATACCTAAATGCTATCCCTCCTAGGTATTGGTCTAGATCTAGATTTACCTATAATTCTAAAGTAGATACACTGGTTAACAATATGTCTGAGAGCTTTAATGCTGCCATAGTTGATACTAGAGAAAAACCTATACTTACAATATTAGAGGAGATCAGGGTTAAACTGATGACTAGGTGGGCAGAGAATAGGGATTTAGCTCAGAAGTATGCAGGGACAATCTTACCTAGGATTAGAATAAAGTTGGAGAGGAGGTCTAGATCTGCTGGAGAATGGCGGCCATATTGGTCTGCAGCTCAAAAATATGAGGTTATGAATGGGTTAGATATGTTTACTGTTGACTTAGGATCCTCTGAGTGCTCTTGTAGAAGGTGGCAGTTGAGTAGAATACCTTGTGTCCATGCAATTAGTTGCATCAAGTTCAAAGGGCTTGTGTTGGAACCTTATGTGGCTGACTGCTACAAGAGAGAAGCATACTTGAGGTGCTACGAGGCAGTAATTCACCCATTGAACGGACCTTACCTATGGAAGATTACACCACATCCTAATGTAATGCCTCCCCCATACAGAAGGCCTAGTTACAGGCCAGTCAAAAAAAGGAAACCAGCTGCTGGAGATGAAGAACAGAGCAGCCGCACTCACATGTCCAGGAAGGGGGAGAAACAAAGGTGCTCTATATGTGGTGTTGTTGGACATAATAAAAGCAGATACCCTAAACCTATTGACAATGAGGTATATTGATTAAATTTTTTTACATTGCTTGTCTGAGAGTTTTTCACTCAGCCTTATGTTCATCTCTATTGACTGCAACTGTTTCATAGGCCCAAAATTTCAAGAAACAAAGCAAGGGCAAGCAATCCAGGGGAAGCAACAACTCTATCCCTCCAGCTGCTAAGGGAGGAAAGAAAAGTGCATCTACACAGCCCACTCCCAAGCTCACTGTCAAGAGAAAAGTTGCTTCAGCAACACAGCCAACAAGTTCAGCCCAATCCAACACTGTAGCACAACCAAAAAGGCCTAGAGGCAGGCTCAAGGGGACCACGAAGCCCACACCTTCAGCCCAGTCTGATCCACCACCCAGGAAGATTGCAGGCCCAAAAAGCTCAGCACCTTTAACTTCATCATCACAACCAACCACCACAACTCTTCCAGCATCTCAGCCATCCCTTGCCACAGCTTCAAGCCAACTCACTGGGCACTACTCTGTTAGCTTTACTGGAGGACCTCATGTTTCTCCTAGAAAACTGAAGTTAATTGCAAAGTTGCCTCCAAGAAAATGGGGATTGCTTTAGGGAAATGACAACACTTAGCATGTTGGTTTATTTTGTTTTAAGTTTGTGTTAAGGTTCTGGTTAATCCAGTGTGGACTTGTTGGTTGTACTGAAATATTGGCTTATATTTTGTTACTTTTTGTTGCTTATATTTTGTCTTTGTGCTACTGTTGGTTGTAGTGAAATATTGGCTTGTTCCCAGCCAATCCTTTTGATGGTTAGGTTGTTTTGAGTTAAGTTTCTTTTAAGGTTCTGGTAATGTCAAATACTATGCTTATTATGTATTTAGACATTTACCATTTTAATGACACTGTTATCTTATTGTTCAGTCATGGAAATCATGTTTTGCCAAGAAAAAGTTTCACTCTCATTTCAATATCCAACCATGCTTACAAGACAGTCATATATACATGTTGAAATACATTCAACATACCACAATCAAGAACCCCCCCTAATACATAAACCCCAGCCCAATTCACCAACAAAAACAACAGCAAAATACACCTACACATGTTTCATACCAAGTTCAATGGAATGAGACACTGTTGCGTTGCTTTAGACCAACTCTGCAACAGCAAACATACAAACCCAACCCACCCAAAAAATCCTAACACTGCAACGAACTTCAGCTTCCACTCTGCCGCTTTGGTTCTTGATTTCATCATCGAAAGCTTCTTCCTTAACCTAGCAATTTCTGAATATTCCACCTCTGTCTCTGGATCTGCCCAACGAAAGAAATTGCAGCCTTCTTGTACCTGCACATACCCACAGAGATCACCATCCCTTCCATCACCCAGAAGACCCAATTCAGAGAAAAAGTAAATAAACAAACCTCAAAGTAGACACAACCCCAAAATCTGCGACCTGGGTTCTCCTTGGTCCCCGAGATTCGCAACACCGGCTTCTCACCATGGGAACAAAGTAGCAGCCTACCTTATGACAAAGCCCTGCTTCGCGATGAGGTTGAGCTTCATGCAGCCATGGCGTTTTCCCTCCAGCAGGTCCTCACGGTGAATTCTGCAACAATGGCTTCCACGCTGCTTTACCCTTTCCTCCTTTCAATTCAATGTATAATTATTAAACTTTCCCATTCATTTTAATTTCCTATATATATATATATATATATATATATATATATATATATATATATATATATATATATATATATATATATATATATATATATGGTGAAGTCTCTGGTGGCTAGAATATTAATGGCTAAAAATGGCTAAGAGTTGACCTTCAAATAAAATAATGACACCTGGTAGATTTGGTTTCACAACTTTTCAATAGTATGAAGGGTGGTTAAGAGTGTGCAATAATTACTAGGAAGTTATCATGTGGATAGAATTGTCATTTGAGGTTACTTTATGTGTTGTTGGATCTTGGACAAAAATATTATTGGGCCATTATACAAAATAAAATCAAAACTGCACAAGCATGAGGTCTAATAATTTTTTTGGCACAATTATAAAATAAAGTTTATTTCTTCAATAATTTATTCCTTAGTTTGTTTGTATTTCTCTAAAAAATAACCGTAAAAAATATTATAATGTCCTAAAAATTTTATTAAGGGAACAAAATTAATATTTTTTTACGAGATATATTTGTAAGATTTATTTTTTATATTTGTTTAAAAAATTGTTGGATTGTAGAGTGTTCGGTTTTTTTTAATAATTATAGAAAAAAATAATAATGAATTAATATAAATATATTAATATTTGTAAAATACATATTATAAACATTAAAGTCAGTCACCAGTATAAAATATATGTTAGAATATAAATACATATTTATTATCTATTATATACTACTGATTTTACAACTAAATATGCCACATGTTACTTTTTCATTGCAATTAAAATCAATTTTTTCTCTCGAAAATTAAAGAGTTCTCTCTTCCTCTCTCTCTCTCTCCCTTTCTTTATCTCTCTCATTCCTTCACTCACTCTATTTCTCTTATATATCATTATCAATTACTAATTATAAATTTGACAATCAAAATATACAACATGACATTCTCTAATTACATTCAAACAAAATTAAAATTTTGAAATTGAATATAGCTATATTATATATTATATTTATATATTACTAACTAATTTAATAACTAAAAAGTGTCACATGACACTCTCTTATTAAAATTTAAAGAAAATATTTTCTTCCAAAATTACTAAATCTCCTTCTTACATTCTCTTATCTACCTCTTTTTTTTTTCTATTTTTCTCTATCTATTTCTCTCTATCATTCGCACTCTATATATAATTTATATTTTATATTAGAAATTTGACAAATAAAAAATGTGTCACCAAATATTCTTTTATTGTAATTAAAATAAAAAAATTTTAACTTCCAAAATTAACAAATTTCTACTCCCATTCTTCTTTTTTATCTTTCTCTCTCTTTTCTCTCATTATCTATCTTTCTCTACCATTTTGTTCTACAAAAAATAAAATTAACAACATAATATAATTTAAATAAAAATTTTTATTATATACATATTTTTATTTAGCTTTAAATTTTTTCTACTTATTATCTTTCTAATTTATGTTTTCACTTTTTTTTCAAATATTTATTGTATATAATTTAAAAAAATACTAATACTATGATTAAAAGTTAGAATTGATATAAATTTTTTTATGCTAATATCTAATTATATTTTTATATATATAGAGTAACAAATATTATTTTTAAATAACAAGTATAAAATTAATTATTTTTATTTGTACAACAAATTTAACACCTAATTAAATTTAAGAGTATACAAGTTATAAATTCTTTCAAATTTTAGATAAAGAATGTTAAAATTAATTATTATTAAAAAGTTAAACTCTTTCATATGAAATACTAAAAAACTTATTGTTAATTTTGTAAGCTAAAGAAAAATTTTATTTGATTACAATAAAAGAATATTGGGTGGCATATTTTGATTTGTCAAATTACTAATATAAAATAGAAATTATATATAGAATGCGAATGATAGAGAGAAACAGAAAACAAGAGAGATAGATAAGAGAATGTAAGAAGAAGGTTTAGTAATTTTGGAAGAAAATATTTTTGTCTAAATTTTAATAAGAGAGTGTCATATGACACATTTTAGTTATTAAATTGGTTAGTAATATATAAATACAATATATAATATAACTATATTCAATTTTAAAATTTTTAATTTTATTTGAATGTAATTAGAGAATGTCATGTTGTATATTTTGATTGTCAAATTTATAATTAATAATTAATAATGATATATAAGAGAGATAGAGTGAGTGAAAGAATGAGAGAGATAGAGAAAGGGTGAGAGATGAGGGAAGAATTCGTTAATTTTGGAAAGAAAAATTTTATTTTAATTGCAATAAGAAATTGACATGTGACACATTTTGGTTGTAAAATTAATAGTATATAATAGATATAATACATGTGTATTTATATTTTAATATATATTTTATATTGGTGGCTGACTTTAGTGACTAATTTTAATGTACATATAGCATAACCCTTTATTTAGTGAAGTTTTAGTCTTGTATGGAATGGTTAATTTCATTAAAAAAAATTTACTGTAAATTTTATACAGAATCAATTATGCAATCAAATCACAAAAATTTATTGAATAATTAATTTACAAAGAAAAAGAGATTTCATTATTTGAACCTAGATTTAAAAAAAAAATTTGTGATTGTTTAGCTTGAATTTTAGTCTTTTTTAAATTTATGTTTTTTTATCTCTCTTACACAATTATATATTAACATATACTTTTTTTTATATTATACAAAAGATAACCAATAAAATATAATGACACAAAATATTTACGAAGACACTATTATTAAACATATTATAAACAATATTGTCAACATATTAAAATAGCAAGAAGATACTTTTTAATTATTAAATTTTTTGATATGTTAATTAAGTTATTAAAATTTTATTAATATACTTAATTTTACAAATGTTTATATATTTATATTAATTCATTATTATTTTTTTGTATCATTATTAAAAAAAAACGAACACTCCCACAATCCAACAATTTTTTAAACAAATATAAAAAATAAAGCTTATAAATATATCTCGTAAAAAAAATACTAATTTTGTTCTCTTAATAAAATTTTTAGGGTATCATAATGTTTTTTACGGTTATTTTTTTTTTAGAGAAATACAAATAAATTAAGGAACAAATTATTAAAGAAATAAACTTTATTTTACAATCTAACCAAAAAAATTATTGGACCTTATATTTGAGGAGTTTTGATTTTATTTTGTATAATGACCCAATAATATTTTTGTCTAAGATCCAACAACACATGAGATAATCTCAAATGACAATTCTATCCACAAGGTAACTTTTTAGTAATTATTGCACACTCATTTAACCTTTTAGAATATTAAAAAGTTATAAAACCAAACCCACCAAGTGTCACTATTTTATTTGAAAGTCAACTCTTAGCCATCTTTAGCCATTAGTATTTTGGCCACCAGAGACTTCACCTATATATATATATATATTTATATTTATATTTATAATTATTTTCGATAGTCATAACTGCCTCGTAACGACGCAAGGGCATTTACGTCCGAAAATATTATAAAGGACGATTTTAAATTTAAATGCGACTTTAAGGATGATTTTAAATCAAAATATACATCGGGGACGGGTTCGATTCCAACCCTCAACTTGAGGGACCAAAATAATACTTATCCCTTTTATAAAAGTACACTCTTAAACTATTTTCAGTAGAGAACTCATCTCAATCTTTATTTATGACCCACATATTATAAAAAGTAACTCTACATCAGTTTTTGGCTTTTTGCATCATAGACAATAAATAAAAACTCAAAATATTTCTTTCTTCTCCATTAGGAGAAACTAACTATAGTCCTGCTGTGGTCCTACTTAATTAATTAATTAAAAAATAATTCACTATTAAAAATATTAATATTAAAAAAAATTCATATATAACAATAAATACACAATATATAATTTGAAATTAAACTAATTTATAAAATTACTTAATATAGTTAAGCTCTGTAATTGATGATAAATATTGTGAAATTGTCATATGTGTTCAATTAAGTCTTTTTTCAATTGTTAAAATTATTTTATAAGATGTTAAAATTAAATTTACTTTTTATGTAAATAAATTTAATTAATTATAATTTAATATAACATATAAATGATATTTAATATTAATTTAATATAATTATTTATATTAATTATGATTTAAATAATTAATATAAGCCATTAATTAAATAAAGATATAATTATTTAATTAATTATAATTTAATTATTTAATAAATTGCTATATGTAAAATTACAAAATTACTTAATATAAATTAAATATATATGTAATGTAATATATATAATATTTTTTATTTTTTTAATAATTTACCACGTGTCAAGAAATTATTAGTTGTTAAAAGTTTTTTCTCTAAAGAGACTCTCATCGTACGTCCTTGTGAAGAGACTCTTTTCCCTTTTCATTCTAGTGACTTTTTTGTTCCCATGTGTGAGAATAAAGCCCCATTTAGCCCCAATTTAGATAAAGATTTTAATTAAACTTTTTTTTTAAAAAAATAACTTAAATAATAAATATATATATTAAAAGTAGTTTATAAATAAGTTATTTTATATTTGAATTTTTAATTCTAAAAATATTTATTTTATAAAAATATGATAAAAAAATAATAATATTATAAAAGAAGTCATTTTTTTAATTTTTTTATAAGTTTCTAAATAGCTTCTTAAAAAGCCAATGAGTAATAGCTCAAATGACATAGTCTCTCCGTACTCAATTAAGAGGTTGCGGGTTCGAGTCTCCTATCTTTGGTAAAAAAAAAAAAAAACTTCTTAAAAAGTTACAATTTAATTTTAAAAATTACACCAACATTAATACTATTTCTTTTCATTAATTAAAAACTTAAAAAAGTTATTTTGATACCTCCAAAACGGCCCTTATTACCGTTGGAGTTGCTCTTATATATGTAGATAATTAGAGTCAAAGTATTTATTACAATATCTAATTCCTGTCAACATTTGAAAACAATGGAGAAGCTTAATTATGTTGGGTGCAGTGTACTGGTGATCACTCTAGCATTCACACTTTTTATTTGTGATGCTAATGATGGTAATAATCCGAAAATTCATATTGTTTATTTGGGCTCATTACCTGAAACAAAAACTTCTTATTCTCCCACCTTTCACCACCTTAATATGCTGCAACAAGTTCTTGATGGTAGCAACCCAACAAAATCCTTAGTCCATAGCTACAAGAGGAGCTTTAACGGTTTTGCTGCCATGCTCACGAATCAGCAAGCGGCAAAGTTAACCGAAATGGAAGGTGTTGTTTCAGTTTTCCCAAGCAAGACTCTCCAAACCCAAACAACAAGATCTTGGGATTTCTTGGGACTTCCAAAGGCTCCAAAAGGACATCAAACAGTAGAAACTAATCTCGTTGTCGGACTCTTCGACACCGGGGTTTGGCCCGAATCGGAAAGCTTCAGCGACAAATGTATCACAGACCCTGTTCCAAAAAAGTGGAAAGGTACATGTGCAGGTGGCAAGAACTTCACATGCAACAAGAAGTTGATCGGAGCAAGATTCTACACAGAGGACTCTGCAAGAGACAATGATGGCCATGGAAGCCACACAGCATCAATAGCAGCCGGAAACATCGTTGACAATGCCAGCTTTTACGGCATTGCAGAAGGCACAGCGAGAGGAGCAGTTCCTTCTTCAAGAATCGCTGCTTACAAAGTATGCAGCTCTGTAGGCTGTGCAGACCACGGCATCTTAGCTGCCTTTGATGACGCAATTGCTGACGGAGTTGACGTCATCTCTGTTTCATTTGGGGCTGCTGCCGCATTGAACCTTGAAACAGATTCAGTTGCCATCGGCTCATTTCATGCAATGGCCAAAGGAGTACCTGTAGTCCAATCCGCTGGAAATGCTGGTCCTTATCCTGGCACTGTAGCAAGCGTTGCGCCATGGTTGATAACCGTCGCAGCAAGCACCATAGATCGGCAAATCGTTGACAAGGTCATTCTTGGAAATGGAAAAGTGTTAACCGGGAGGTCGGTTAATTCTTTCGAGTCAAACGGAAGAAGAGTTCCTATTGCTTTGAGCAACGGCAATTCAAGTGAGTGTGAAAAAGAATACGCGGATATATGTGGATGCTTGGATAAAAAATTAGTGAAAGGAAAGATAGTTTTATGTGACAATCATGCGGAAGCTGAACCCAAATCTGCTGGCGCAGTTGGTACAATTGCAAAATTAGATCTTGATGATCTTAACCTAGGTTATGTCACTATAATGCCTTCGGTGTCATTGCTGCCAAAAGATTATGACATTGTTAAATTATACACAAACTCAACAAAAGATCCAAAAGCTGAGATTCTCAAGAGTGAGAGCGGTCAAGATCAGAGTGCTCCTAGACCCGCAGCATTTTCTGGCCGTGGACCAAACGCTATAATTTCAGAGATCTTGAAACCTGATATAAGTGCCCCAGGGGTTAATATTTTGGCTGCTTATTCGCCAATTGGTTCACCAACAGAAGATCCTAGTACGGATAATAGATCTGTGCATTACACTATTCTAAGTGGAACTTCAATGTCTTGTCCTCATGTTTCTGGAATAGCCGCGTATGTGAAAAGTTTTCACCCTGATTGGTCACCTGCGGCAATTAAATCTGCTATTATGACGTCAGCAAAACCGATGATTACGAATCTGACATATGATGTGGGAGAATATGCATATGGATCTGGACAAGCCAATCCAATTCTAGCAATCAATCCTGGACTAGTTTATGACATTAACAAGGGAGATTATGTGCAAATGCTGTGTAACTTAGGATATGATAATCGCAAAATCAAATTGATATCTGGAGAATTGAATCCGTGCAAGGGAGCTGCAGATAAATCTTTGGTAAGAAATTTAAATTATCCAGCTCTTACAGTTCTGGTTGAACCCAGGGTGCATATTAACATCAGTTTTAGTAGAATAGTTACAAATGTTGGTTTAGCCAACTCGAGTTACAGGGTAAGAATCACACCGAAACCAGAAGTTAACATCACGGTGACACCATGGGTTTTATCCTTCAAAGCATTAAACGAGAAAAAATCATTTGTAGTGAATGTCATTGGTATGATACCAAATGAAACTGCGGTAATCTCATCAATGGTATGGTCAGATGGGACCTATCATGTTCGAAGCCCAATTGTTATAAATGTCTCATTGCTGTAAATTATAATGTGACATGCAATAAAATATGATTATTTAATTTTCATGTGATGTTATAATTTTGGAAGCGGTTCTCGTATTCCGCTGCATTTAGTGGAACGTGATATTCCATATGTACTGCACCCTACAAAATCATAATACACACCCTATATTTCGGCCACGTCAGACCACTAGAAGCAGATAAGCAATGGCTCATCACGTCAACAATAACCTCCCAAGAATCTCGGCCTAAGTCGAGATTCACTCCAACAAACCACAAAACGGACTCAAGCCAAAAATCTATAAAATGGCAGCTGCTGAAATGAATCACCAAGGGGCAATATCTGAATCATACAATACCATAAGTATTTTTGTTCTCATATTCGCGTACTAAGAAGTATCCTTTATTGACTTGGGCGTCGGAGTCCTTTTTGCAGGTACCCCATTCGGTCCGTGTTCAAGCAAGGCACTCCCAGTCGCTGGCAAGGTCGCCTCCCCAGTGGCGCTCAGAGTCCGACGTATAGCATGGTGACGAGTATCCTTGCTCGAACATTTGGCGCCCACCGTTGGGCCAGCACCTCACCCTTTAGTTTTTCGAGCTAACGATATTACATTTGCATTGTATTCCATTTCCTTTCAGGAACTGAACCATGACGGACCACTCAGTAACCCCTTCCACCAATCCGACCAACATTGACCTATTAGCTGCGAATGCCGCCTTGCTCGCGGAGAACCAGCGAATGGCCGAACTGTTGGCGGGGATGCAGAACAATGACGAACAGAAAAACAACAAGAAAGCAAACACTGACCAGCACGAGGAGCGTCAGTCGGAATCAAACATAAAGACAGGCGAGACCAACCCCAAAACAGCAAGACGACAGACTAACCCCTTTTCGGAAGAAATAATGAGCTTTAAAATGCCTAAAAATTTTACACTTCCAATTACTCTAATGCCATACAAGGGGAGCGGAGATCCTAAAATTCATGTTACAAAATTCGAATCAATGATGTTTCTCAATAGCGACTCCGATCCCATCTTGTGCCGAACTTTTCCAATCTTTTTAGATGGAGCTGCTTTATTATGGTTTTCTAACATACCTGCAGGGTCGATATCGAGCTTTGACGAGTTCGCCAAATTATTCATAAATCACTTTGCAGCGTCTAAAATCTACGTTCGAGACTCAGACTACCTCAGCACGATCAAGCAAGGACGACATGAAAGCTTAAAGGAGTATATGACGCGGTTCACAGAAGCAGCTATGCAAATCCCCGACCTTAACCACGAAGTATAGCTGCACGCCATAAAAAGCGGACTCCGTTCCGGAAAATTCCAGGAAGCAATAGTGGTAGCCAAACCAAAAACGCTGGAGGAATTCCGAGAAAAAGCCCAGGGCCAGATTGAAGTCGAAGAGCTCAGGGAGGCCCAAAGAGGCGAACGGTCGACCAAGAAAGAAGAGGAAAGGCCCCACCGACCTATGAGTAGAGACCTCAGAAAGCCATTCAAACTGGCATCAAAGTTTGATTCGTACACAAAATTCAACACAAAGAGGGAGGACATAATCAAGGAAATCCTGCACAACAAACTAATCAAACCACCAGTCAGAGGGCTTTTTTACCTAAATGTGCATGGTTAATGCTTTAATTCCCAAAATGCGCATGGTTTAAAATTTTTCTGAAAATACGCACTTTCATTTCTTGGCCGGCGTCTACGAAATGAAATTCAACTCCATTTCATCCTAGGTGCCCACGAAATGGGCAAACCATATCAGGTTTAGCTCCTACGAAATGGGTTGCCCAATTCCTTGGTGGCAGCAGCGAATTAGGAGGAACAACTCAGGGGCGTCAAGCGAGAAATGGGGGCACTGCGGAGGTGAGTTGCCCAATTCCATTTAGCTCTCTCACTGCTCCCCTTCAGTACTAAAGTTACGACAGTTGTGGACTTGCCCCTCCTTTTATTTATTAGCAAAACTTTGACTAATCTAGCTTCCTCTTATTGTTATTGTTAGTGATGATGTTTAAGATCTTATTATTTGATCACTTGGTTACTTAAAAAACACATGCATGCTAGCCATTGAATCTCAAATGGATCTGTTTCTCTATTAATCCTATTTTGGCTATTCCTAGCTCCTTGAATTGCAATATTTTATTTTGGAAACTAATTAAAGGAGTTGGCCTAATGTCGTGACTGTATAAATCTAAGGATGTTTCAAACTGAACTTTATTGATGTGTATGTACTATAGGGGAAAGAAAAAGTTAGTGATGTGTGGGTTCAATCTAATCGTTCAAATTTTTTTAAAATATATATATGTCAAACAAAAAGGAAAAAAAAGGATTGAAATAGAGCATATAACAAGTAGAAAAAGAGAATAGATAAGCATTGAGAAAAATTGAAAATTGATGCACCGAAACAAATTTGAAAAGTAGAATAAGTTTGTTATCAATGGAGTGTCCAAGTCACTTCCGCAGTGCTCTCATTTCGCGCCTAGCGCTCCTGAGTTGTTCCTCCCAATTCGCTGCTACCACCAAGGAAATGGACAACCCATTTCGTGGGAGCTAAACCTGATATGATTTGTCCATTTCGTGGGTACCTAGGGTGAAATGGAGTTGAATTCCATTTCGCAGACGTCGGCTAAGAAATAGAAGTGCGTATTTTCAGAAAAATTTTAAACCATGCGCATTTTGGGAATTAAAGCATTTTACATGCGCATTTAGGTAAAAAAGCCCCAGTCAGAGCAGGATCATACCAAGATAAAAAATATGTGGACAGAAGCAAGCACTGTGCTTTCCACCAGAAGTTCGGCCATACAACAGATGAGTGTGTGGTGGCAAAAGATCTGCTGGAAAGGTTGGCAAGACAAGGACTTTTGGACAAATATATCTCATCCAGAAATCAACGAAACACAGCAAGAGAAACAGAAAGAGAAAGCTGGCAAAAACAAGTTGAAACACCCCCGACCAAAGGGATTATCAACTACATTTCAGGAGGCTTCGCTGGCGGCGGGACCACTACCTCGGCAAGGAAACGAAGCTACCGATCAATGATGACGATGGAAGGATCACGCCCAGAACGACAAACATCAGTTCCGAGCTCCCGCATCGACTTCAGCTCGGCCGACTTCAAGACATCCTGTCCGAACTTAGACGACCCAGTCGTCATCTCAGTTCACAGGGGAGAATTAACAATAAAAAAGGTCCTGCTTGATCCAGGAAGTAGTGCCGACGTCTTGTTATACTCTACCTTCAAAAAGATGCATTTCAGCGACAACACACTACAGCCGTCGCCTGGAGAATTGGTAGGGTTCTCCGGGAAAAAGGTATCAGTATATATTTGGTTAAGAACAACAATTGGAGAACCTCCAAACAATAAAACACTAGACATTCAATTTCTAGTGGTTGATTGTCATAGCCCTTATAATATCATCCTAGGGCGTCCATCATTGAACGTCTTTGGAGCCATTGTTTCCACGGTTCATCTTTGTGTGAAATTTCCTTTGCAAGATAACGTAGTAGGGATGTTGTACGCTGGCCACAAGGAGGCAAGACAATGCTACAATGCAAGCCTCAAAGCAGCGAAAAAAGAAGAAACACCTCAGATCCATACGGTGTACAACTCGAAAAACATACCTACCTTGGCCGAACTGGATCTCCGAAGTGACAACAGTCGTCCCACACCAACGGACGACCTAAAAAATGTACGATTAGGTCAGGAAGAACAATTCACTAGCATAGGATCCGCTTTCATTGCAGGGAAAAAAGACGACCTTATCTTCATATTAAAAACAAACGCCGACCTTTTTGCATGGACACCAGCAGATATACCTGGCATCGATCCTAACTTCATCTGCCATAGGTTGGCGGTCAACCCTAACGCCTGACCTATGCGACAGAAAAAAAGAAACTTGGGAGAAAAAAGGAGGAACGCAGCCGAGGTTGAAACAAAAAAGCTCCTGGAGGCAGGATTTGTCCGAGAAATACGATTTTCAGCATGGCTAGCAAACATTGTAATGGTACGAAAAAGCTCGGGAAAGTGGCGCATGTGCATGGACTTTACCGACTTAAACAAAGCATGTCCCAAGGATGGCTACCCACTCCCCAACATAGACAAACTGGTGGATGACACCTCAGGTTTCCAAGTCCTCAACTTCATGGACGCTTACTCAGGTTATAATCAAATTCTCATGCATTCAGGAGACGAAGAAAAAATAGCATTCGTCACCGATCAAGGAAACTTCTATTACAAGCTCATGCCCTTTGGGCTAAAAAATGCAGGAGCAACGTATCAACGACTAATGGACAAAGTTTTCAAAAAGCAGATAGGAAGAAATATTGAGATATACGTAGATGACATGGTGGTAAAATAAAGCTCGGAGGAACAGCACAAACACGACCTAAACAAAGTATTCGAACAACTCAGAAAACATAATATGAGGTTAAATCCAGAAAAATGCGCGTTCGGAGTACAAGGAGGAAAATTCCTCGGTTTCCTGTTAACCAACAGGGGAGTAGAAGCAAATCCTAATAAATGCCTTGCAGTAATCAACATGCAATCTCCTCGGAACAAGAAAGAGGTCCAGTAACTAACAGGTCGGTTAGCAGCTCTTTCTCGCTTCTTGCCAGCAGCAGCAGAGAAATCATATCATTTCTTCAACACATTAAAGAAGTCAGATCAATTCACCTGGATAAAGGAATGTGAAGAAGCCTTTGCAAAATTCAAAAACACCTTAGGATCGCCACCTATACTGAAAAATCCAGAACAAGGTAAGCCTCTACATCTATTCCTTTCAATTTCAACTAACGCAATCAGTTCGGTGCTTGTAACAGATAATGAAAAAGAACAACACCCAGTGTACTTCGTAAGCAAAGTCTTACAGGGTGCCGAAACAAGATACCTGATGATAGAGAAATTAGCATTTGCACTAATCACTACAGCGCGAAGGCTACGACATTATTTCCAAGGCCGAATTATAGTTCAGACCAATCAACCGCTCCGACAAATCCTAACAAAACCTGACCTAGCGGGGACTCACAAAATGGTCGGTCGAGCTATCAGAATTCGACATTGCTTACCAATCTAGGGGATCCCCAAGGGCCCAAGCTCTGGCCGATTTTATTTCCGAATTCACCAATGAAGTAGAAGCAGCTGAGCCATGGGAACTATATGTGGACGGAGCATCCAATGACAATGGATGTGGAGCAGGAATGCTGCTAAAAAACAAAAAAGGGGTATATGCAGAACAATCAATCAAATTTCTCTTCCAGGCAACAAACAACCAAGCCGAGTACGAATCGTTATTAGCAGGACTAAGACTCGCAAAGGAAGTCCAGGTGCCGACCTTACAAGTATACTGTGATTCCTTACTCGTAGTTCAACAGGTAACCGGTAACTTTCAAACTAAAGATCCCCTCTTAGAAAAATACTTAAATATTGTTAAAAATATGATAACATATTTTCAACCATTTGAAATAACACATATACCCCGAGAACAAAACTGTAGAGCAGATATACTATCAAAGCTAGCAACATACAGAGATGACCAACATTCAAAGAATCTGGCACATCTCACACTAACAAAATTCAGCCTAGATACGCATTATATTTTAAATGTCTCATAGGAAGAAGATTGGCAAACTCCCATAATACACTACCTGAAGACAGGGATAGCACCAGAGGGCGATCTGAGGCCCTTCAAAAGGAAAGCAACCAATTACACCCTAATAGGGGACGACCTATACAGGTGAGGCTTCTCCCGCCATTACTTAAATGCCTTGCAGGAGAAGACGCCAAGGCAGCAATTGATGAGGTCCACGAAGGAATCTGTGGACACCATATTGGAGGCAGAAGTTTGACAGCAAAAATCCTGCGCGCGGGTTATTATTGGCCGACCTTAAGGTCGGACTGCATGAATAAGGTGCGAACATGCGAATCGTGTCAAAAATGCTCGCCACTAATACACAACCCAGCCGAGACATTACATGTGTCATACGTCAGCTGGTCATTCCACAAGTGGGGCATGGACATCCTCGGACCATTTCCAATATCGTCGGGCCAGGTAAAGTTCCTTTTTGGTAGCCATTGATTACTTCACAAAGTGGATAGAAGCACAACCACTTGCAAAAATAACTTCAGACATGGTACAAAAGTTTATTTGAAAATTTATTATTTGTAGATATGGTTTACCAAGAGAAATTATTTCTGATAACGGTAGGCGATTTACTGATAAAAAAATCACTTTGTTCCTAACTAACATGAATATCAGACACCATTTTTCCTCTGTTGAGCACCTACAAACCAATGGGCTCGCAGAAGCGGCTAATAAAGTGATTTTGCAGGCGCTTAAGAAAAAATTGACCGACGCTAAAGGCCGCTTGGCCGAGCTTATACCAGAAGTATTGTGGAGTTATAACACCACTCCCTAGTCCACAACAAAGGAAAGCCCTTTTCGCCTAGTGTACGGATCCGAGTGCATAATCCCTCTGGAACTTAGCCAAGGCTCAGCAAGAACTGAACACTTCAACGAAAGTGCCAATGGACAATCTCGACATGCCGAACTTGACATCGTCGATGAAGAACACCATTACACAGAGCTAAGACAAAAAACAATGCAGCTAGCTATGAAGCGTCAGTACGACAAGAAAGTCAAACCAAGAATCCTTAAAGAAGGAGACCTGATGCTCAGATAGTTAGAAGACATTCGGAAACCACCAGGTCATGGAAAATTAGCAGCAACATGGGAAGGACCTTTTCAAATTGCCAAAGTCATTGGAAGAGGAGCCTATCGCTTAGAAACATTGAACGGAATAGCCTTACCAAGCACATGGAACATCTCGTCGCTTAGATATTATTACAGCTGATCATACTGTTGTAAGAGGCAGGATGGCCAGGTACTCTTTTTCCTAGCCACGAGGTTTTTCCCAAAGGAGGGTTTACTCGGGTAGGTTTTAACGAGGCCGACCATCCTGCAAACCTCATACATGAGGAAAAATTCCATTTGAATAAAATCATACATTCACCATGCTACACAATTATATTATACACACCAACAAGTATAAACATTGGAATCATAAAGCATATCATAGCAAACTAAATCCGAAACTATAGTTCGGAAAATAAGTCAATAAGTTCGGAACAAAAAATGACTTAAGTCTTTCAAAAAATACAAATCCCCAAATTACTTTCTAAACAAGACATAAATATTCAAACAGGCGGCGGGATATTCTCGTCATGATCCTTGCCAGCCTCGTCTTGAACCAGCTCTCCGTTGATAACAATCTTCGTCACATCAAGTTGACGAACGTCAAACTCAGGGACGAACAATAACACCTGAGAAACAGCTCGGTCGAACCCCGAAGTGAACATCTCTATACCTTGATCCTCCAGCTCATGAATTCGAGCGGTCATCTCACCCTTTGTCTTGTCATTGTTTCTAATCTCAGCCTAAAAAGAGTGAATCTGATCCTGAAGACGGCCAACTTCCTTCTCTTTCTCCTTTAACTTCGCAGCAATCTCGGTAACAACTTCTTCTTTCTCCTTCATTTTAGCCAAAATATCAATAATAACCTCCTCTTTCTCTTTTACTAACCGCTCTAAAGCAACAAACTTGTCAACTTCTACCTGCTGATCAGCCCCAAGCAATCCGGTGGTACGACCAACACACAGCAGGTGAGCAGCAGCAACCTAACAAGGAAACATTACAAAAAAAAAAGAAAGAGAAGAAAGGGAAATATAAAAAGCAGACGCAAACTACCTGAATATATTTGCCTAAAGCTTCTAGCACAGCTCGGCGCGTAAGCACCATGTCGCCAGAAAATTGGGAAGCCCTATCAGAAAGCTCGGCCAGAGGATATTGATCCCGACACAAAGAATGAGCATTCACTCCAAGAATAAAACCATGAAGCTTACGCTGGCGTTCAAAGACTGAAGTTGACGCATCGGCAGTAGCCTTACCCCCCTTAGACAACACTTCCAACGAATCATCAGACACGTCCCTTTTTCTTTTTGAAGGAGCCGGCTGCGCAGCGGAGAAAGCAACGCCCTCCTCACCAATTTTCGAAGTGCTCACACCTTTCTCCCTTTTTCTGTCAAGAAAAGATTGAAGCTTAGACGACGTCAGATGTGGAACCCGTCCTCCTACATCCAAAACAACACAAAAAACAACATCAGTTTCCAGAAAATGAACTACCACTAAAGATACACATGCGCATTACCTATATAAGTCCGCAACCCCTCCCTATCATTTTCTTTTTCAAAACTTAACATCTCTGAGATTGAAAGACATTCGCCAGCAGCAAAGTTTTTCACCAAAAAGTCAATAACCAAATCCTCCTCATCAGTCCTATAAGCCTCAAGAACTTGCATGGGCTCGGAACACCAATAAAGCGGATACCTCTCTATCAGCTCATCATCAAGATAAAAAGGGTATTCAATTTCTACATATCGGACTTTGACGAATAGAGATTTGAAATTTTTAAAGGAAGACTTATAAAGAAGGAATAAAGAACGACCAGGAAAACTACTCAAACAAATCCATAAACCCTTGCGAACTCCTTTAGACTAAAACAGGGAAAAGAAAACCCCAAGAGAGGGAGGGTATTCAAGAAAAGTCATCAAACACTGATACGATTTCAGAAACGCCCAAGAATTTGGGTGCAATTGGGAAGGGACGCAATTCAGTTGGGTCAACACGTCGCATTCAAAAGAAGAAAAAGGTAACCTAATATACAACACAGAAAAACAAGGGGTGTACATATAGAAGTACCCCCAATCTCCCCTGCGTTCATAAACCCTATCATCACTCAAACAGGGGAGAAGTTCGATAGCAACATTAGAACCATCCTTAACCAATTTCATAGCACGAAACTCCTGAAGAGAATCAGAGCTACAGTACAAAGAAGCACGGGTCTTAACATCGTCATGCACCCAGTGATAAAAATCATCCTTTTTTATCTCGACAAATTTCTGTTTTTCTTTCGACTTATCTTTTTCCATTACAGACTAAAGCTACAGAGAAGGAAGTTGAAGACGAAGAAAAATAAAATCTAACCTTTAGAAGTCATTTTTTGTCAAAAGCAGAGTAAAAAGGAAGTGACTTTTTGAGAGATTTCCAAGAGAAGGAGTAAAAGCCTATTACAACCCACTAATTGAGTGGGAAGACAAAAAGAACAACCGCAAAGAAACCAAAGGTCAAAAACGCTTCAATTACAGTCATCAAGTGAAATAACTACAGCACGTTTCCCTAAAAATAGGGAAAATCAAATTTTTTACAAACAAAAATTAATCAATAAACCGCCTCTTCAAAAAACAAAACACAGCGTTGAGCTTGGGGGCTGCCAAGTCCGACAAAAGCCGAGATATAGGTCGACTTAAGCTCAACTTGCTAACAAATAAACGCATAAGCAAGTCAAGCTTGGGGGCTGTGTACTGCACCCTACAAAATCGTAACACACACCCTATATCTCGGCCATGTCAGACCACTAGAAGCAGATAAGCAACGGCTCATCACGTCAACAATAACCTCCCAAGAATCTCGGCCTAAACTGAGATTCACTCCAACAAACCACAAAACGGACTCAAGCCAAAAATCTATAAAACGGCAGCTGCTGAAATGAATCACCAAGGGGCAATATCTGAATCATACACTAGCATAAGTATTTTTGTTCTCATATTCGTGTACTAAGAAGTATCCTTTACTGACTTGGGTGTCAGAGTCCTTTTTGCAGGTACCCCGCTCAGTCCGTGTTCAAGCAAGGCACTCCCAGTCGCTGGCAAGGTCGCCTCCCCAGTGGCGCTCAGAGTCCGACGTATAGCACGGTGATGAGTATCCTTGCCCGAACACCATCTATGTTGACCATTTAGATATAATATAAATTATGTGAACGTTCAAGATTTTGGAAACTTTTTTTGAGTGAACATGAAGAGGAGGAGTTTATGGTGGACTTCAAACCGGCTATGTAGTTGAAAAGTATTGAAGCCCATTATTATCTTGTCTGACCATGTGCAATGAAACTTGGTGTCATGGTGTGCTTTCGGCTTTTCGCGTGATCTTGAACATACAGCTGAGTTGGCAATTTGTTGGAAATAGGTCTAATAGGCATATTTGTGTAATCATGGAAGAAAACAATTTTTGGTAATCATAGAATGAATAAGAAATGATCCTAATTGAATGGAAAGAATACTATACATATAATTGGATAATTTGTTTTTTAAAAAATACAGCAATATTCCGAAGAAATAAGAGAGGAATTGAATTATGCAAAATACAGTAACAGATAAAATAATATTTTTTATGAGAGAAAAAATGGAGTGAGATTATCATAAAATCGAACTATTTAAATATATATGAAATTTGTCTTAATTTGTTTATTGTATATTATATGGATGAATTATTTGTGGGAATAAAGTTAACATTTTTTTAATGTATTATAAAATGAATAATTGAAAATAATATAGAGTTCTTTAATATTATGCAATATTTTCGGCAAATTTAATCGATCATCAATAAGTGAAAAAAAATCACTCTGAATAATTTGAATGAAAAGTATATCCCTTTAAACTTTAAATTAAAGTACTATGATTTTCTGTTGGTTATATTAATAAAGAAATTATTAAATTGGCAAGTTCATATGAAATAATTAGTGTTGATTTATACGGTTTTGAAAATTGTATAATTAAAATTGGTTTAATTATTCTATTAGTTTTTATAATTTTATCAAATTTATAATTAAATATTTATATTTTTTAATTTAGTTTTTATACTGCTCTTAATTTTGTAATTGGATTATTTTTATGTTAAAAATATTAAAATTAATAGAATATTTTTCTTAAAAAATATGTAATTAAAGATCTAATTAAGTTCTTAACTATGAATACCTTTAATTTACGGATACGTTTATAACAATCTAATTATAAATACTGAATAATTAAATTATTAAAATTTTAAAAAAATAGACAATAGAATAAAAGATTTGAAATAACACATAATCTCAATTTATATAGAATTTATGTTTAAAATGAAATTAAAATTTAAAATTTAAATATTTTTAGTCTAATTCAAGGGTCGTAATTCAAACCATAAATTTTGAGACTTATAATTTAAAATTAAAAACGTAGTTAGTTTTAAATTAAAATAGGAGATATTATTAAAGTTTTTTTTGTCAGTATTTTTAATTATATTTTGTAATGAAGATATAATAATAAAGAAATGTAAATATTTTAAACACAAATTATATTTGTAACAAAACCAAATTTTATCCAATCCAATACTAAATAAACGAGGCGGAGAGAGAGATATGAACGAGGAAAATACAGAGAGGTTTATGGTCTGGCCGGAGAGAGCAACAAGGGGGGAGAGTCTTTGGGCGGGATCTTCTGGTGTCAAAGAGGGTGTTGGGGCGGGACCAACTAGTGTCAAGGAGGGTGAAAACAAGGGCTTGAAAGTTTCTTTCCAAGATAAAGTTGTAAGAGCTTCTAAACCTAAACCTTTATGCATGGATGGTGCACTTGTAGGAGATCGTTTGGCTACTGTGCAAGGCAAACAAGGTGATTCCAAACCTCCAAGTGTTACTTTCTTTGAGGAAAGACTCAAAGCGTTAGCAGAACCCTACTTGGGTTCTATTGTGATAAAATTTCTTGGCAAGCATTTTAACTACTCAGCGATGGTTTTCAAACTCAAGCATGTGTGGAGGCTGCATGGAGGGTACGAAGTTATGGACATGGGTTTTGGTTATTTCATGATCAAATGTGATTTGATTAAAGATAGAGAGAAAATTCTTTTGGGAGGACCGTGGATGATCCAAGGATATAACTTAGCAGTTAAACCATGGTCTCCATCTCTTTGTCCGAATAAAGTTTTCTTTGGAACTACTTTAGTATGGATTCGCATTTTAGGCTTAAACATTATTTTCTATCAAGAAGAAGCAATGCATCGTATAGCAGTAGCAATTGGTAACCCTATCAAAATCGATCTCGCCATTAAGGAAGCAAAGAGAGGAAGATTTGCAAGGGCTTGCGTGGAGATAGACCTGGGGTTGCCTGTTGTCACAGAGGTGTTGGTAAATGGTAGCACATATTGCGTTGAATATGAGAGTTTAGATTTAATCTGTGGTACTTGTAGGTATTACGGGCATGTACTAGCAGATTGCAAAACCGATAACAAAGCTCCAGCCTTCGTATTAGCGACGAGCTCACTGAAAGAGACTCCTTCTCACCTAGCTCCCTTGGGTGCGGCATCCACCACGTCTTTGAAAAAGATCAGTAGTGGTACGACGGTGGTTGATGCTCACAATCAATTGAAGATCCTATCACCGGCGGTGCACCAAGTCAAGCAAGTTTTTTAATTTGGAGCAATTAACGGGAATGACCGTTTGGTTAAGGATAGTGCGGATCTTGTGGAGAAAAATGTGCATGCAAATCATGTTCTTGATGAAGGAGTTAATATAAATAATGGGTGGACTAAAAGTGGGTAGAAAAGGCAAGGCTATTCACGTTGTGGATGGGGGTATTAATGAAGGGAGTGAATGGAATAAAGTAGTTAGGAAAAGTAAGGCTACGGTGGGTCCACATAATTCTAATGGTTCAATTGGGCCTATGAACAATAAAACCCAAACAATAAATAAAGGAGGATATGCAAACATAAAGAGAAGAGGCTTTTCTTTGGGCCATAAGGAGACTAAGCTTGGTTCTAATAAGGTGAGGAAAGGAGTCAAGGCCAATAAGGCTGAGGTATTTGGCATCTCTAAAGCGTTATTAGAAAAAGCTAAACAGAGCATTGTTTCTCATTCTCATCTTATTGGAACGGCAAGAAAGAGACACAGACCAACATCTTTGCAATCTTCCCCAGTGAACCAGAATAAAACAGATGCAATGGCGCGTGAAGAAGGGGTTAGTGTGGAAGGCGGACCTACGACAATGGCAGAAGCTGCAGTATGAAGTCGTAAGCTTGGGTACAATTTTTCCTTTTGTTGATTATGGATAGACTGAATATTTTGATGTAGAATATTAGGGGTGCCTCAAACAAATTGGCACGGGTTCACTGCAAGGAACTAGTTAATACATTTCATCCATCTTTTTTTTTATTATTGTTGAAACTCACTCTTCTTTCAATAATTTGAAATTCTTTTGGGAGGGTCTTGGTTATAATGCTGTAGAAATTGTTGAAGCTGCTGGGCATAAAGGGGAAATTTGGTTCCTCTCTTCAATTCCCAACTTAACTTGCCACCTAGTAAATAGTTTTGATCAATGCATTACCTTTGATTTTTATTTGGATTCTTATAATTGGAGGTGTAGTGCAATTTATGCTAGCCCTCAGTTTGAGCATAGAATTCTTCTTTGGGAGTATCTTTCTAGTTTGGCAACTTCTTTTGAAGGCCCTTGGCTAGCATTGGGAGATTTTAATGAAATTTTCAAAGAAGATGAAGTTAATGGAGGTCATTTCTCCAATCACAAAGCTGCTTGATTCTCTTCAATTTTGGATGATTGTGGGTTGTTTGATCTCCGAATGATAGGCAAGAATTTTACATGGTATAGAAGAGTTCAGAATAATATAGAGTGATTATCAATAGCTCTTGGCTTTCTTTATTTCCTGAGGCTTATGCTGAAATCTTATGTCGTCTTCACTCTGATCATTGTCCTATTTTATTAAGGTGCCATGGTATTTCTCAGCCAAAGGGAGATAGGCGATTCCATTTCCAAGCTGCCTAGAGTACTCACCCTTCCTTCAAGCAAGTTGTACAAAATGCATGGAGTGGTAATAATCATAGTATCCCTAAAAATTTAAATGTTGTTAAGCAAGGGTCCTTGGACTTTAATGCTAAGGTTTTTGGTAATATTTTTGCTAAGAAGAGGAATTTAGAGAATCGGACCAGCGCCATTCAAAAGAAGTTGGAGGTGACTGATGTTCTTTTATTAAGGATTAAAGAAAAGGAACTTAATGAAGATTATAACCGCATCTTACTTCAGGAGGAGTTGTTTTAGTTTCAAAAGTCAAGGAAACAATGGGTGCAGTTTGGTGACAGAAACACCAAGTTCTTCTACCTTCAAACGTTGGTTCGCAGGAGATTTAATAAGATTAACGGGCTATTTATTTCTGATGATTCCTGGTCTACAGATTCAAAAATTCTTCAAGAGGCCACCTCTTTCTTTAAGAATCTCTTTTGTTCTACGGAGGAGGTAGAAGTGGATTGCTTGGAAGACGTTACTTTGCCTAGCCTTAGTGCTGAAGCTTGTGAGACACTTACTGCTCCAGTAACTCTTGCTGAGGTTAAAGCAGCAGTGTTTAGCATGAACTCCTTTAGGGCTCCAGGTCCGGATGGCTTTCAGACTTAATTTCTTTAAGGAGTATTGGAAAATTGTAGGAGTGGATATTTGGCAGCTTGTGAAGAGTGCTTTCAGGGGTAATCTTATTGATACAAGAATCATGGAGACTCTTATTGTGCTTATCCCGAAGGTAGATGTTCCTTCTTATTTCAAGGATTTTTGCCATATTAGTCTGTGTAATGTGGTCTATAAGGTCATCACAAAAGTTTTTGTTAATCGCCTTCGACCTTTCTTGACAGAGATTATCGGTCCTCTTCAAGGTGGGTTTATCTCAGGGAGGGGCGCCCCCGACAATATAATCATTGCTCAAGAGATTCTACACTTCATGAAACAGACCAAGTCCCGTAAAGGAACTCTTGCTTTCAAAATAGACTTGGAAAAAGCTTATGACAGGATTGATTGGCAGTTTCTAGAGCATACTTTGGGCAAGTTTGGTTTTCCTTCAGCTACTATCAGATTAATTATGACTTGTGTTCGAGCTTTCTCGTTGACTTTATTATGGAATGGAAATCGATTAGACAGTTTTGCTCCTAGAAGATGTCTTCGGCAGGGAGACCCCATGTCTTCCTACCTTTTCGTTTTATGTATGGAGCGCCTAGCTGGGTACATTGCTAATCAGGTTGATTCGGGCCTTTGGGATCCAGTGGCAGTGACTAGGGGTGGTCCTAGAATTTCTCATCTCATGTTTATAGACGATCTTCTTCTTTTTCGTAAAGCACAAAAATCTCAGGTAGAATGTGTTATGCATGCCCTCCAAAGCTTCTGTAGAGCATCGGGGATGAAGATCAATTTGGACAAATCAAAGGCCCTGTGCTCTAAGAATGTCAATAATAGAAGGAAGGAACTTTTCACTGGTGTCTCTTCTATCCACTTTACCTAAGACTTGGGTAAATATCTTGGAGTTAATCTTCACCATGCTAGAGTTACTAGAGCCTCTTTTAATGGTATTGTGGATAAGATTAAAGGTAGGCTTGCTAACTGGAAGGGCAGACTTCTCAATAGAGCCGGCAGGCTTTGTCTCATTAATTCAGTAGCGGCTTCCATTCCAACTTATCAAATGCAGGTATCTTTGTTCCCTTCTTTTGTATCTGATAAGATTACTTCTATGATGCGGTTTTTTATGTGGAAAGGAAAGGTTGATGGAAGGGGTTTAAGTTTGACTAATTGGAATACAGTTGTCACCCTGATGACAAGTCATCTTAGCCTAGTTTCACTAGCCTTTTTCTTTTGTTTTCAATTGAATTATGCACTTTCTTAAGCCATAAGCAAGCCAATTGGGTAGATTTCCATGTTTCCTTTTATTCAATCAACCATGGATGAATTAATGCACTTTCATGAGATTTTGTGCTATAATTGTCATATATTATGAAAGAAACACAATCTTATGATTTGGGGCATAGCTTTGATTGTTTTGATTGATTGATGATAGGTGAAAAGAGCTTTGAAGAAGGTTGAAGGAAGAAGGAAGGGCTAGGAGCTTTCCTTTTAGTTTTTGCTGAGTAGTTTTTGGAGAGCTTTTGGATTTTGAACTGTTCTGAGTTTCTGAGTTTGGGGAAGGAGAATTGAATTCTCTTCCTCTTAGTTTTCTTGTTTTCAATTTCAATTACACTTGTCTTGAGTCTTGGGTGTTGAGAATTGGGGAAATTCTGTCTCAATCTCACCTTGAGATCTCTTTCTGTTTCTTTTACTGCATCATTGGAGAATTGAGATTTACATTCAAGCTTTCTTCTGTTTTGATCTTTAATTTCTTGCAATTGAATTCTACATTTGGATCTAGGAAGCATTGAGATCTAGACTCGGTTATCTAGTCTCTTGGGTCCTGAGATCTGGAGTTTTCATTTTAAATTCTCTGTTTAAAGTTTTTCAAGTTCATTTACATTTCCGTTTGAGATCCGATTCAATTCAAGTCACTTTCTACTTGTCTGATTAATGCAATTTACTTTTCCTTGTTTAATTTCCGCAAATCCACTTCCCAATTCCCTTTATAATTCAAGTCATTTACATTTCTTGCACTTTAAGATTCTGCAATTTATATTTCTTGCAATCTAAGTTTCTGCAATTTACATTACTTGTTCTTTAAGATTCAGCTTATTTACTTTCTTTGCTCTTTAATTTTCTGCAATCTACCCTTCTCCCTTTACATTTCAAGCAATTTAGTTTCTGCAATCACAAATCACCCAACCAATACTTGATTCACTTGACTAAATCAACCACTAACTAAAATTGCTCAATCCTTCAATCCCTGTGGGATCGACCTCACTCCCGTGAGTTTTATTACTTGATGCGACCCGGTGCACTTGCCGGTTAGATTTGTGTGTTTGGAATTCGTTTTCCGAAAATACACATCACACCCCAAAAAAATTTGGTGGGCTTGGCATTAGAGATCCGGCTTGCGCTAATGTTACTCTGATAGGGAAGTTAATTTGGCAGCTCTTTAACTGTTCGGAGAAGCTTTGGGTCCAACTGATTTTTCATAAATACCTCAAAAAGTTTGATACTAGTCTCTTTATGCCTCCCAAAAATGCATCTCATATATGGAGGAGTATTTGCAAGGCCTTTAATCTTTTAAGAGATGGTTTCACATGGAATATTGGTCCTCTTAACCAATCTTTTTGGTTTGGAAAATGGAGGATGGAAGGTCTCTTGGCCAAGGAAGTGCCGTATATTCATATTTCTGATTTTGAGAGTAATATCCGTGATTTTTGGGAGGATGGATAGTGGAAGCTTGAGAGGTGCCACACTCCCTTACCTGACCTTGTTAAACAGAGTATTCTTTCGTATAATCCAGATTGTCAAATGGGTGAGGGGGCTGGTTGGAGGTGGTCAGCAACTCCTTCCAATATTTATTCTTCTAGAAATGGCTACTTGTGGCTTTGTAAGCGTGTTTTCGGTTGGGAGGAGCAGACCAGTTGGATTTGGTTATGGCAGACCCGAGTTCCCGAAAAGTACAAAATTTTCATTTGGCTATGTATTCATAATGCAATTCTCACAACTAATTTTCGATTTTATAGAGGTTTTGGCAGCTCTGATTTGTGCCCTCAGTGTAATACTGAACCTAAAACGATTTCTCACTGTCTTCGTGAGTGCCCCAAGGCCAAAGCTATCTGGCATAATTTGAATTTGGAAGTTCACGGTCAATAGTTAGATTGCTAGTTGCGCAGTGGCATGAATTCCAATGCCTTCCTCTTCTCGGCGACTATTTGGTGGATTTGGAAGGATCGTAACAATGATGTTTTTAATCTAGCTAATCCATGGAGAATGGGTAAGGTTATAGCTCTTATTCATGCTTCTCAATTTGAACTTCATAAGTTCTTATCTATACATCATGTGTCTACTCCTTCTTATTTGCTGCTTTCTTGGTCTCCTCCTACCCAATTTTCGATTAAAGTAAACTGTGATGCTAGTATATTTGGTGAATCTGTTGGTTTTAGGTGTGTATTACGTGATTATAATGGCTCTTGGTTGTGTGGTTGTTCTGGTTCTTTACCACGTGCTACTATTCTTCGAAGCGAGCTTTTTGCAATTTGGAGAGGGCTAATTCTAGCATGGGAAGCTGGGTTTATAGAGGTCACTTGCGAGACGGATTGTTTGGATGCTTTTATCTTTGTTAATGATAGAAACAACCAAGTGTAAAGTTCTGATAATGATTTGGTGACTAAAATCAAAGAGGTCTTAAGATGGAATTGGAGAGCAAAAGTCAATCTAATTCAAAGAGATGCCAACCAAGTTGCTGATGCTTTGGCTAAATATGAAGCATCTAATTGCATACAACAATTGGAATGAAATGAGCCTTGGGAAGATTTAACAGTGTTGTTGCAACAGGACTACATCCCTAGTGTTTTGTGTTTTTCTTTGTTTCTTCTTATCCTTTAACACAAAAAAAAACCATATTTTCAAAGTGAAAATAAGTAAATAACGTATTTCCTAGAAAGTCTCAGGGGTCAGCAATTTTTTAAAAAGTTGGTCAGCATTTAACTATCAAAAGCAAATTGAATGATCTCACACCGTTGAATTTAATCTCACACCATTAAAAATACTATTGATGACCAATTGGTTACAAAACACAAAAATTGCTGGCTCCTAGCACTCCTCTATTTTTTTGAAATAATATATGTATCTATGGTAGATCACTTAGCCACAAGCCACACACTAACACCCTTTTTAAGCCACTAGGAATTAGAGCTGCCCTTTGTTGACATTTTGCCTCTGCAACCAAGGTTATTTTTGTCCTCTCAACAACTATGCAAGTGGGCTAACTTTTCGTACCATGAATATCATGTTCCGTTTTTTTCCTCGGGTATATGTGATTATTTTCTTATAGGTTTTATAAAGACTAGCGGCCTGTTAGCCATTTTTTTTTAGAGAAAATTACACTCCATTCCCCTGCGAGATGTTAAAATGACACTCTCCTCCCATCTGTTTATAAAATATACATTTCTCTCCCTTATAACTTTTAAAAAACCTCCTCTTTAATCCATTTTAATTTTTTTGTGTTAACTAATGTTAACTTTATCTATTTTAAAAAAAAAATTATCTTTTTATCATTAAAATTTACTTATCAAAATATCATTTAATAAATTATTTTTTATTGATTAAATTCTATTTTTATCAAAATAATTTTAAAAAAATTTAATAATTAAATTATTTTTTTAAAAATATCTTTCAATCATTTTTTAATTATTAAATTATGATTTTAGCAAAAATTTTTTAATAATTTTTTTATATTTTACTATTAGTTTTTCGATCTTAATATATATTATTTTAAAATTAAATAAAAAATATTACTATTATTAATATGAATAACAATTAATATATATTGATATTGAAAAATAATCTTACTAAGAGTATTTTTAATATTAAAATAATATATATTGATATCAAAAAATTAATAATAAAATATAAAAAAATTGTTAACAAAAATTTTGATAAAATTATAATTTAATAATTAAAAAATTATTGAAGAAAATATTAAAAAAATAATTTTATTATTAAATTTTTTTAAAAATATTTTGATAAAAATACAATTTAATCATTAAAAAAATAATTTATTAAAATATATTTTGGTAAGCAAAATTTAATAACAAAAAATAAAATTTTTACTAAAGGATATTTTTATAAAAAATAATTTATTTTTTTAAAAAATGGATAAAATTAACATTAGTTAACACAAAAAATTTAAAATAGATTAAAGAGAAAATTTTTTAAAAGTTATAAGAGAGGGGAATGTACATTTTATAAATAGAGGGGAAGGGAGTGTCATTTTGGTATCTCGAAGGGGAGAGTGAAATTTTTTTTTTTTATTATTTTTATAAAAAAAAGTAATATATTATTCACTTTTTAATTTGTTAATTAAATATTTTTTATTATTTTAATATTTTCGTGACTTTATTGATATTAACTTTTTGTTTTGAAAATAAAATCACTAAAATATTAAAGACTTTTAAAATGCTAAATTATAAAAATACACAATAAACATATATCCATCTTTTGAAAAATAAATAATTCAAAAATTAATGGTTATAATATTATTTTAATAAAAAAATAAATATAAAACAAAATACATGTTAGTTATTTATAAAAATAAATTATATTTAAATATCATAAATATTTATCTTTGTCTTTATCTTTTAAAAGTGTTAGCTTAAAATATAGATTTAAATATAAAAAAGCTTTTATTTTTCACAAATAATAAAAAAGTAAGAAGATACATCAGTTTTTTTTTATGAATATTCATGTAGTAAATATAAATAAATAATAATTATTTTTATTGTTTTAAAAATATATAATTTGATATATATATATATATATATATATAATTATTTTTATATTTAGGATTCATCAATAATTAAATTTTAAAAATAATAAAAAGATGAAATTTTGATATTTATAAATATTTTAAAAATAAAAAATTTTAAATTATTTAATAAGTATTTTTAAGACACTTTAAGTTTTAAGTAATATTTATAGAATAATATTACTAATAACCATTTTTTTAATGCCCCAAATTATTTTTTATTTTTTTTAAATTTTATTCTCTTTATTATTAGATTTGAGTTAGAATTTTTAAAAATACATATATTTTAGTGTTTATTAATTATTATTGATATTTTATGTTAGATTTTATTTTCTTTCATTCTAGTCCCAATCTGATCCGGTAAGTTGATATATTATTTCACATGCAAATCTGAATAGGTATGCTATAAGTGGATTAAATTTTATCACAAAAAATAATACTTTTTATTCTATGTTGTTGACTATTTAAAAAAACTCTTTATTTATTTTTGCTAATGGCGTATGTAATATGAGTGTCCAATTTTATTTAAATGACTATGCTATTATTATTTATATTTAAGTGTGCTATTATCGCATAAATTAAATAAAAATATAAATAAAAAAAATCCAACACTTCATTGAGAGGACATTTACACAAGTTTATTCGTTACACACCTTTATACAAATCCTAATTTTTTTTGAGCAATGAAGAAGAGGCAAATTGTTGTCAATGAGTAATAGCTCAAATAGCATAGACTCTTCATACTCAATTAAGAGGTTGTGGGTTTGAGTCTTCTATTTTTCTAAATTTTTGGCCAATGAATTATAGCTCAAATAGCATAATCTCCCCATACTCAATTAAGAGGCAAATTGTTGAGAGGAGAAGGGCTGCACCCCAGAGATGGATGAATGTTTTAAGGACGCTTCTAGTATTTCAGCACTTTTAAGGTCCAGAAAACATTTATAATTAATGAATATTTTAGTTCTTGGTTCATAAATATTTTAAAATGAAAAGAAGCAAATTATTAACAACTAAGTGTCTTGGTTTATGCCAAGAAAAAATAGCTCAAATGGCATAATTTTTTTATACTCAACTAAGAAGTTGCGGGTTCGAGTCTCCATATTTTCGGTAAAAAAAAAAAGTGTCTTGGTTTATGATTTCTTACTTTTCATCGTTTCTTTTCTTTTAATAATAAAAATTTTCATCCTTAAAATTGACTTTCTATAATATTATTTTATGAATATTTTTAAACATTTACATATTTTGTACCATAGACCTTGATTCACCTATTTTTTTCCTTCCTAAAAAATTTTATTTTACAACAAAATTCATTTACTTCAACTTTTATTTACAACAAAATTCATTTCTAAAAAATTTTATTTTACAACAAAATTCATTTACTTCAACTTTTTTTTTTCCTTTCAAAATAATATTTGTTCAAGCGGAGAAAAAAATTCGGTTAGCTTTACTCTTCATTTTTTAAGCAATGATCGATTCAAATTAGAAAAATATTATTTGGCTCACTTTAACTTTTTTTTTTACTTCAAATTAAAAAAATAATTGCTACTAATTTGATATTTTTTCTCTGACAATTTGATTTTCTTTTAAATTGTTTAAAGTGGTTGAAGCTAAATTGACAAGTCATCATAATTATTTTCCAAAAAAAACAAATTTGAAGCAGAAAAAATATTGATTCACCTCAAATTTTTTATTCTTTAAAAATAACATTTTTATTAAAAAATATCATTATTTCACTTCGATTTTTCCTTCACACAATTATTTTTTATTAATTTTTTTATTTAAATGATTTTATAAAATAATTATTAATTATATACTAATTTTTTTCACTAAATAAATGTAGTCGTTATTTTAAAATTTTAATCTTTTAGACTTTTTTTTTTTGAATTATAAAAATATTCTTATCCTAAGGAGTAGTATTCTTCAACTATTTATATTTATATTAGTGTAATTACTATTATTAGTATTATAATTAGAAATTATTACTATTATTATGTTAATATTCACTACGATTATTCTTATTCACATTTTTCTGATAATTATGATCATTTTCATTTTTTTTATTATGATTGTAATAATAATACTAACTATTATCATTATCATTCATATTGTTAGTATCCTCAGAATAACAATTGTTATTAATTATTATTAAGTAAAAAAATAATTAAATTAAGACAAATAAATATATCAATCTTACCTATTTTTTTTACGGTAAATCGGATCGACTTAATTAATCGAATGTGTCTACTTAAATAATCTACAAATAATCCAGTTACATATAAAAAGCATTGCCTCTTGTATCATGCTTAGGTCACCAAGGTCTAATAAGATCCAATAACTCTCTCACTAACTTCTTTTGCAACCAAACCGTTCTCATTTTTCTCATTCTCTTTGATCCGATTTGCAATTACATAAATTTTGGGACCAAACATAACAGAATTATTTTTAACGGTACGGCGCCATTTTTAGCCACATATTTAGAATATTTTAATCAGGTGTTTTAAGGATTAGAACCAAAATTTTTCCACTGTAGACAATTCCTGCAAACAAATACCTTGGTTACTTTGTACTCTTCTTGTATATCCCTATTTTGAGTTGTACATGTGTTTTTAGAATTTAAAATAATTTAATAATTAATATCAATAAAAATAATAATTTATTTTTATTTTATAAATAGTCATTTAAAATAATAGTAATTTGATGATTTTATATTCAAATTAAAAAATACAAATGTCATAAAAGACTGTAGGATTATAGTTACAGTTATAAGTTTTTTTTTGTAAAAAATATTATTTGTTATATTAATTTCAACTCTGGTATAAAATAATATTTTTATTAGTCATAGAAATAATACACATAATACTCTAAATATACTTAGGTGTACTCATAAAAAAGATTATCAATATTTTGAGAAAAAATTATAAAATGAAAAATTATCATGTTTAGATTATTAATTTGCTATTATTTATAAATTTAAGATATTCAGGTGTATTTATAAAATTTATTATATATTATAAATATTTATATTTAGAGAAATAAAGCTGATTAAAATTTTATTAAAAATTTTTAATGTAAAAATATAAAAAAATAGATGTTTAAGAGTTTAAATACGTAGCATAAAAAAATTGTAGTTTTTTTTAAATAATATTTTACAGCCTTTTAAGAGTTATAGTTGCATCATTTTAAAATTTATTTAATTTATTTACGTAGCTTACCCCAAAAAATGAAATAAGGCATGAAGCTTCTGCAGTAGCCGTTGCCCATAGAAGAGAGATACAAGTGTTGCCATTGTGATACAGCTATTTTTTATCACAAGATAAAGATGGAAAATGATTTAAGAAAGCACGCTTTGTATAAGATAATTTGCAATCCCTGTGGTAATGCATTTACGAAGAGTCTAAGATATGAAAGACCTCAATGACAATGTTCATCAATTGGAGGTAATTAGGCTCAATTTGAATAAATAATTTAAATAACTTTTTAAAAAGAAAATTAAAATATAAATTTTTTATTAATAATAATTTATAAATAAATTATATAAATTAAAATTTTTAATTATAAAAATATTTATTTTAAAACTATATACCAAAAAATTTATAATTAAAATAATATTAATTTAATTTTAAATTTTAAATTAATCTAATTTTAAAAATTAAATATTTTTGTAAATTGTCTCTCTAATATAATATAATTTTATATAATAATATCAATTTTAATTTTTTAATCTAAAATTAATGATTTAAAATTGTTTATTTAAAATGAGTATATTATTTTTTAGAAAACAAACTCATTTAAATTAGTACTAAAAAAGAGTACATAGAAAATATATTAAATGGGATTGATGTAAATTAAAAATAAATAAATAAAAATAAATTATAAACCAAAAGTAAAATACAGTATATTTATAAATTTTGTGGTAAAAAATTTATAGTCCAAACGTCATAGAATATAGAATTTTTGCCCAAACGAAGGAAAAAGACCTGAATATTCATGAATTGGAGGTCATTGATACTTTCTTATTTTTTTTATTTCTTTTCTTTCTTTCAATTGAAAAGTTTTTTCAATTTTTTTCCTTTTTTTTTTTTTTCTTTATTTGTTTCCACTGCAAAGTTGTAGAAAAAGGACACCAACCTTAAAGGAAGGCGAAAAAGCAGCCTCATTGATTGTCGAAGATGTTGAGCGCAATTGTTAAACACCAATGCATTCACAAAACTGCATGTACTGTGGTTTGGTATGTAGAAAGTCTTTGTTGTAGCATTTAAATGTTGGATCGTTGTTGTATGTTAGGGTTGTTTTGATTTGGTTTGAAAACAAGAAAGGTATTTTTATTGCACATTATTAGAGATTTATGAATTGATCTTTACGTGCTTTTAACTTTTAACTTTTAGAATTTATTTTTATTTTTAAATAATGTGTAAAATTAAAATTAAAAATTCTTTGAATGATATTCTTTGAATTTCTCTTATTCTGACTATTTGTGAAATTATAATTGACTGTTTATTGACAACAAATTATGAATAATCATAATATTTGTCTCACTTATTCGATGTATGTTTAGTAGTACTCTTGTTCCTTAAATTTTTTTAAATGTAATATTAAGAACATATGAAAAATGTATTTTGTTGTAATATTTAAGAAAAAGATATTTCATTTCCTTATTATCTGTGATTGTATATAAGTTCACATTTTTTAAGAAATTCAAAATTAAAAAAAAAATAATTTTATTGTTCATAAGGACATTGTATGGCATATCTTAGGCACATAGGATAGAAAATTGAGTGAGAAGTATTATGAAACAAAATTATTTCTTATTTTCTTAGCAATTTTCTTTTCGGTTCCATTAGGTACGTAAATAACTGAAAATTTAGTTTAATGAAGATAAAAAAAAACATTTCACCCAAATTACTTAACTAAAAAGTTTCATTCAATAATTCAAAAATTTTAACTATCTATTATACTTTAATTTACAAAAACACCAACTTTTTCTCAAACCTTCTGTCATTGCTTGGTCACCAACGACTATTCAAACCTGTTCAAGCAGAGTTTATAAATAATGGAAAAATTTCTCTCATGTTTGCTACTGGAAGGAACTTTCATATTCTCCTTTTTCGTAAACACGGCATTCGGACACCTTATGCAATGGTAGGCCAACAATTCTAAAGCCATCACTACAACTTAATCTGGTGAAACCCAGCACCCGACAATCAGTATCGTGCACCACCTGCCAATTCTAGACGGCGGCAACCAAAGGATAATGATCGTCTGCCCAACAAAACTCTTGACATTTTGGATCTAGAGTTTTGATACCATGTCATGATACCACTCATCCCAAAAGTTTCAGCAGATGGGAAAAAATAACACTAATGGTTATATCTTTAATATTGAATCGGACATCCCTAAACCTCCATTGTACATATTGTACAAATATTTCATTTGCTCCCTATACTTTCTCATTAAGTTAACTCTAAATCAAATTCTCAGCCACACTCCCTCACCCAACTCTTCAGTGCCTCACCTCATTCTTCCTCTCACAAACCTGTCATCATCGCCGGTGAGCCTCCACTCGAGTTGCAGTTCTCATCGGGTCCTCTGCCTCTACCTGCGTCACTGCTCTAATTCTTCACGTGACAATCTGTTCTGCTTCCAGCACTCCAATCGCTACTACTCATCTCCAGAAATAGCGTCGCTGTCCCGCGCCTCCGCCTCCACCCGTGTCATTTCTGCTCTGCACAACTCCAGCGAAAGCGTCGTTGACTCCCAGCCGCCTTCACCAGCAACGACTCTGCGATTTGAACCGCTTACTATGGTGTTGCAACTTGAGCACAAAATCTTTACTTATTTATTTATTTTTAAAATTCTGATTATTTTTTCTTTGGATTTGATTTGAACTTTCTTTTATATGTTTGGCATGTGATGTTAAAAATGTTTAATCAACTACAGATTTAGTGTTTAATTTCTTTTAGAGATTTGGCATGTGATGTTAAAAATATTTCATCTTCTTATATCAATCCGTTTATTTTTTATCACCAGAAAACCCTTGATCTCCTAATTTTCTTTTTTCTTTTTGTTTGTCATCTTTGTTCAATTATTAACTTTCAAAATCCGCAGATATCCGCGGATATCCATGTCTTCGGCGGATACGGGGCCCCCGTTACATATGGCGGAGATAGGGCAGGGGCGGGAACGGATTATGGTGGCGGAGGCGGGGGGTGGGAACATGTCCTCGTCCCATGGGGATCCGTTGCCATTCCTACACCCGATGGCCTAGGAGAAAAAGTAATCTATCTATTATCTATTACTAATTTTAAGGCCAAAATGTGCCACATGCTACTCCTTCATTACAATTGAAATCAAATCTTTCCCTCCAAAATTAAAAAACTCTCCCCTCTTCTCTCTTCCTTTCTCTATCTCTCTCATTCCTCCATTCACTCTATCTCTCTTATATATAATTATCAATGACTAATTACGAATTTGACAATCAAAATATATAACATAACATTCTCTAATTGTATTTAAATTAAATTAAAATTAAAATTAAAATACTAAAATTGAAATATAGCTATATTATATATTATATTTATATATTACTAACTAATTTAATAACTAAAATGTGTCACATGATACTCTCTTATTAAAATTTAGAGAAAATATTTTCCTCTAAAATTAGTAAACATCCTTCTTATATTTTGTTATCAACCTCTCTCTCTTTCTCTATTTTTCTCTAACATTCCCACTCTATATATAATTTATAATATAATTTAACAAATCAAAATGTGTAACCAGATATTTTTATTATAATTAAAATAAAATTTTTTCTTAGCTTCCAAAATTAACAAACTCTCTCATTCTTCTTCTTTATCTTTCTCTCTCTTTTCTCTCATTCTGATCTCTATTTTTCTCTACCTTTATGTTCTACAAAAAATAAAATTAACAACGTAATATAATTATAATATAAAATTTTATTATATACATATTTTTTTATTTAATTTTAAATTTTTACTACTTATCTTTTTAATATATATTTTTACTTCTTTTCTTTTAAATATTTATTGCATATAATTTAAAAAAAATACTAATATTGTAATTGAAAGTTAGAATCAAGATTCAATTATTTTTAAAAAATGAGTTAATTTTATAACTATCAATATAAATTTTTTTATGTTAATATCTAATTATATTTTATATATATAGAAAAAATATTATTATTAAATAGCAAGTATAAAAATTAATTATTTCTATTTGTGCAACAAATTTAATACCTAATCAAATATAAAAATATATACATTAAATTCTTTTAAATTTTAGATAACAAATGTTAAAATTAAGTAAAAAAATTAAACTCTTTCATTTAAAAATAATAACTAAAAACTTATTATTTATTTTTGTTTAAGACTCTGGTCTTCTTAGTCAACAGAAACTTTTGTCCCTTACGACCATTTTAAAAAAGTAGTTTAATGCTATAAATTTTTTGTGTCATAATCTATAATACCAAGACCAATATAATTTTAAAAGATTTATATTCCCGTAATAGTATTACGGGTAAAATACTAATTCTGTCTCTAAAGTAGCGTTTGGTGGAGAGACAGAGACAGAAAGACTGAGACAGAGAGACAGAGACTAAGAGACAGAGATTGAAATAAATCGCAGTATTCTGTTTGGTGCAAAGTGGGAGACAAAAATTGAAACAAGAATGAAACTCTAATTTAATTTGTACAAAAGGTAAAATTAGAATAATTAATTAAAATAAAAATATTTTATGTATAAAATGTTATTAAAATTTCAGTCTCTATCTCTAAAAATTTTAGTCCCTTGTGTCCCTACTTTTTAGAGGTACTGAAATTTTAGGGACAAAAACGAAAATTTTAATACTAATCTCTAAACCAACAAATATGATATTGAGTCTCAGTTTCTCGGTCTATGTCTCAGTACTTTAAAAAGGTTATAAGGTTGAAATATTCTTGAAAAACTCACATTGCAAGACCTTCGGACGGTGTCTCTTTCCTCACAACCATCATATTCGAATCAGCCGGCTCACTGGCTGACTCTTCAACCAGACTCAACCTAAAATACACCCAAAGAAAGTCAAAAATACACCCGAACAATTCATAAAAAAGACAGGCTTTGTTTTTTGAGAACTTACATACTTGCAGTTTTTGCTTTTTTTCCTGCCTTTTTTTTCTCGAATAAAACAATAAAGGACTTTTTTTATAAAAAAAATATATACAGAATTAGAAGTAGAAGGTAATAAAAGAACAAAAATAACGGTTATTTGAAAGAGAAATTACATGCTCTCCGCCGGTCTGTTTACGCTACTTTGTTCTGTGTGTCCTTGAGAGGAAGGATCATCACTTCTCAAGTTTACGTCCGGTATTCTAAACAGAGTTCATGTTATTCAGACAAAATATCATACAGTTAAATCATGATAACAAGATTTTATCAAATAAAGCTTCTTACGTTTCAGAGGAGACATAGTGACTTTCTGTCGATCGCAGGTCAGCTTCCTTCTCCCTGCGAAACAAGAAACAATTATTAGCAAAGAAAACACCCTAAAATCTGAAATATACACCCCAACAAGATATACCCCTATGCAGCAGAATTTTCATTGTTTTCCCTTAACAATTCATCTAGATCTTCACTTCCTATTTCAGATCTGTCAGTACATTCATAAAAGAACATGTTAACAAATATAATCATGATGATAGACAGTAATATAGCTTAAAAAGTACTGTACCCATGATAGGATTGATCTTGTTCAGGAGATGAATGCTCAACAACAACCTTTTTTCTTTTTGGATTGTGTCCTGGGTGGAAAAAATAAGTATGAATCAGAAATAAAAAATTAATTTTATCACAAAATATTATCCAAAGAAGTGCTTACTTTTTTGGTGTTCTCTGTGTCTTTTTTTTTTCTTTGCTTCTTCACCAGTGATGATTCTTCGCTTCTATAAGTTAATAAGAGACACTCTGTTAATACATGAAATCTTGATAATAAAGCCAAAAGAAAGGAGTAATAATTTCAGAACATTACTCATCAGTTGATTCAGATTCGGAATCAGAATCCTCTTGACTCTTCTTTCTTTTTTTGGAGTCCATTCTAGAAGGCAAACAATCATTATTTAAAATATACTAAAGATATAAAATACACCCAAATGAATGCACAAGATACACCCAAATGAATGAACAATATACACCCAACATAATAAACAAAATACACCCAACTTAATAAACAACATACACCCAACTTGATAAATAAAATACACCCAAATGGGTCAACAAAATACACCCAACTTGATAAAGAAAATACACCCAATTATGGTACTTACTTTTTTCCTTTTTTGCTGGGTTCTTTTCTTGGTGAATCCTCTGAGTCTTCTTGAGTCTCAGACTTAGAGGTAGAACTGTCACTATCAGTTGTTTCTGTCTCCGAAGACGATGTTGAACTTGCCTTCCATTTTTTTGTTTTTTTTATTTCTTGTTTTTTTTCTTTTTTCTCTATTTTTTTCATTTTCTCTCTTGTTTCCGCCATCTTTACAATCCCCTGAAACATTAGAAATTTTAGTTAGCAGCATTCAGGTAAATAAAATATACCCAACATATTATGTTCACTTACCATATTTTTCTCTATTTCCGCCCTCATTCTTTCGACCAACTGCTCCTTACTCCAGTTGGCAATCCAGAGTTTTGGAGGTCTTTCTGCCCTCTTCTTGTCTTTATTTTTAGAAAGATGAAAGTAAATTATCATCAGGACAAAGAGGCAACCATCAATTGCCTTTTTCTTTTTCTCCTTATAATCGGTTATGCCCTTGATGATAAAACTCAAAACATGTCCTCCCCAGTTTCGCTCTGTTATGGTGTCCATCTCAAAAATTGGGGCCAGGTGCACAGGTGAGATTTTGTTTATTGTCGTTGGTAAAAGGAATGCCATCTGTATATAGAGGATGAAAATCCTCTTGAACATTAGGCGATCCTGTTCATTACCAACGCCAATATCCATCATCTCATCTGTAAGATTTTTGAGGGTCTTACCCTAGAATCTTCTAAAAATTTCTTTATCATCCTCAGAAAGTTTCTTATAATTGACTTTCTGAGGAAATAGATCTTCTACAAAAAGGAAAACAACATAGTATGAAAATCAGTTCAAATACACCCAAGCATCAATTTAAATACACCCAAGCATCAGTTAATATACACCTATAATTTTTAGTGAGTTACCTGATGCGTTGATGCCAAGCGCATCACCTAGTGTTTTTGGTCTTATTTTAAAAGAACCGTATCCGGTTTTCAGTCTGTTCTCCCCTAATTTGAAGTTGTTAGTCAACTCCCTTAATACTTGGTGATGCACCCTTAGTGGCGGGATGTGCATCAAGCCACCGAATCCCAAATTCCTCACAATCGTTTTCTTCTCCTCACTCATGTTTCTGAATTTCTCACTTAACAAATGTGTTGCACACTTAAGGTCTTTGGTTTGCTGTAAACAAAAACAAAATTATAGTCAGATATATTTCTATTATATAAAACTGATTTCATCTAAGACATATATTCGTTCTTACATTTTTTCCAGCTTGGTTTCTCGTTGCCATTTTTTCTGAAATAAAAAATACACCCATAGATATCAGTAAGATATACCCATAGATATGAGTCAGATACACCCATAGATATCAGTAAGATACACCCATAGATATGATTCAAATACACCCATATATATCAGTCAGATATCACTCAAACATGCATTAATATACAAGGTCAAGCAACATTACAAGGTCAAGCAATATACACCCATGGACAAGCAAATATAAGAACAGTTGCAACTGCTGACTATTACAGTATATTAGTTCAGAAATATACACCCAACAATTTATGCCATATAAACCCAACAAATTACTCCATATACACCTACCAAACTACAGAATATACCCCCAAAAATCAGTTACCAGAAGAACTAGAACAAAAAGAACAGTAACACCTAGAAGAACTAAGAAGAACAGTGTAACATAGAACCAAGAATAACAGTAAAACCTAGAACAAGTAGAACATTATAAACTGTAAAATGAGACGTAGAACAAGAAGAACAGTAAAACGTACAACAAACGTAGAAGAACAGTAAAATCTAGTTCTTCGATTTCGAAATGTGAAAAATATACAGGATGACTAAAATAGTAACGTAACGTATATAACTTTGTTTTTTCTGGAGATTCTTGATCGAGAGTTCTATGTTGTGTTGATGGAATTTTTGAATCTTAGCGACGAGTTGTATATCTTCAGTTTCGAATGTTGCTCGAAAATGGAACGGTTGTGTTTTCTTTGAATGGCTTTGAGAAGTGGAAGAGTGCACCATTAAGGAGCGGTTTACGCGAAGTGCAACCGTTTGAGTGGAGCGCGTGTAAATGACGCTCCATTCAATGTAATTCACTACGCGTGTGGAAGGATTGTGGGCTGGGAGCTTATATGACTTGTAGGGTCTTTTTGCTTGTATGTGTAGCAGGCCCGTAATCTATAATACCAAGACCGATATAATTTTAAAAGATTTATATTCTCGTAATAGTATTACGGGTAAAATATTAGTTCTGTCTCTAATTTACGTCCATAATCTCGATCAAATTTTTTCTTAGGTGAGGAAAGAATATTTGGGTTTTTAGTGGTCCAAGATTCTTTATAAATCTTATCTATTAAAAATTTAAATCAACGGATGAAATTAAAACATTTTTATTATATAAAAGATAATTTTATAAATCATACTTATATTAAAATATTTAAAAAAAATTACTTAAAAATGTCTATTTCATCCTTCTTTTATGTTACCATCTAATTTTTTTTTAAAATTTATATGTGGCTAATTTTTTTTGTTATGGAAACAAAAATAGTGATAAAATAAAAAAAATGGGAGATAATTGTTTGCCAATTATTAGAAAAAGTTGATGGAGATAAATAAAATAGTGGAAGAGTGGAAGATAAATCATTTTAAATAATTCAACGTGTTAACATGTTTATTTTAAATGAACCGTATATCTTTATAATTATTTAAAATGGATTGTTTATCTTTTTTATTATTTAAAGGAAAAGTCTAGGGCCAGCAACTTTTTCAAATTCTGGTCAGCATGTAACCAGCAAGAAAAAGTGAGCCATTAGATAAAATTTCACACCAATAAAATCATTATTAATAGCTATTTAATGGCTACAAATACCAAAAGTTGCTAGCCCCATCGTCTATTTTCCTTATTATTTGAAACTTTCCATTTTTAAGAATTGGTCCAATTTAAATTATTAATATTTTTTATTATTTTTAAAAATTATATTTAATTATTTATAAATACATATATCTCGTTTATATTGTAAACGAGTTATATGCAAAATTATCTTCGTTTAGAGTGTAAATAAGATAAGAGAAGGATATTTATTTTGGTAAATATTTTTAAATTATTTATTTCAGTAATTATTATAATTATTTTATTTATTAAAATAAAAAATCTGCTGAAAAAAATAAAAAAAAAATAAAAAAATAAGTACAAAATAGTCATTTTAATTTTTACATTATATTTTATATATTTTTTTTAAAGACCACCAAAATCCTTATTTTAGGTTTCCCACCTAAGTCAATTCCTAATTCAACAAGGAGGCATTGTGTAATTTCTTTATTCTGTTGGCTAGGATATAGAATCTAAAATAGGGTGGCCAAAATATTTCAACACCATATACAAGTTTAATTGGCTAGCGGATTACCCTGAGCACTCTTCCTTCAAAAATCGCTATACCTGTAGCATATTATCCCGAGTACTCTTTCTTCGTAAATCGCTCTGTATCCTATTGCGATTTTATACAAGTTTAAAAGCATTACAGCACGTGAATTTCGTATAGGGTATTAAAATGGAAAGAAATAATTAGGCACCAAATTCTTATTTCCAGTTTAATTTATTAGGTATTAAACAAAATAAAATATTATTATCAGTTCAAATTAAATAAAAAATGTCTAATACTTAGTACTATAGCAAAAGAAAATAATTATTACATATCACGAAACCATAACATGAAACCACTCATCCCAAAGGCGTAACCTGACAGGACAATGTAACACTAATGGTCATATCTCTAATATTTTCTAAACTTCTATTGTATACATTGTACGCTTAGGTCATTGGCTCCCTATACTTATTCTTTTAAAAATCTTCACTAAAAAGAAAAACTATTCAATGAGCATCCTAAATTCTTTCATCTAACTTATCACTAATGCAAAGAGGATTCTGCTTTGCTAAAATATTGCGACCAATATCCTTAAAATTGAATTTACATTCATGAACTTCTGGATACCTATGCTTTCCACAAAATAAATCTCCACATCGACACTCAAACCCTGTTAATCCAACTTTTTTATTGCACCTCTTGCACCTTTTCTTTATCTCATTCTTCTTGTTGTTGTTAGAAATATCATCAACCGTTGCACCAAGGTCTTTGGTAAATCTTTCAAACACATCAGCTAATGGTGGTTCATCATGAGATTTGGTATCATCTAATAATAATGTTCCATTATTATTATTATTGCTTTCTGATTCAATGATGATGAAGGTTTCTTTGATGTGATCTTTGTAACACTTTGAGCAAAGATTGTTGTTGGCAGCAGAACCATAGAAACCGCAACCATTGACACAAAGCGGTGGATCCATGTCCTTTGAGAAGAAAAAATATAGCACTTTGCAAATTTTGAGAATAATAGAGAGTTATTTTTAATGTTGAAACTTGAAACTATTGGGTGACTAAGGAGGCTATTAAGATTAATTTATAGAGGAATGGGGGAATCGTAGATTTATAATTAGATAAGTTGGACATAAAATTTGAATTTGATTAATTTAATCTAATCTAATCAAATATCTTAGGGCTTGTTTGGGTGGACTTTTAAAAAAATATCTTTTTTCGAGTTATCTTTTTGTAAAAAATCTTATAAAAAAGTAAAAGTAATTTAATGTTTGGATATCTAATGTAAAAATATCTTTTTATTTATCAATTATGTTTGGATATAACAATATAAAAATATTTTTTTTGTTTATTTATTACATAAAAAATATCTTTTTTTAAAGAAAAAAGATATTTTAAAAAAAGAAGTAAATTGTAACTTTTTAAAAAAGATGTTTTTTTTTTTAATTTTTCTAGTGTTTTTATTTTTACTATTAGAAATTTACTTAATACATTAAAAATTAAAAAAATATTTTTTATTTTTTTATCAAAATAATGACATCCAAACAAATTCTTAATCTTTGACTCATGAATTGATGATTCGTATTTAGATTTGATTAACTACGTAAAAAATTATTTACACAGATTTAAAACATGCGCACTAAAATAAATATTTAATGTGTAAATAATAAAAAAATAATCTTCAATAAAAAAAAACTAAAGGAAAACTTTGATTATAAAATTATGTAATTGGTAAAATATTTTTTTAAGTATCATTATAAATTTAAGTATAAAATAATTTATTATTCAATTTTTGACAGGTTTAGTTATTCAACTATGATCACTTTTTGATTTTTTTTTTTTTTTGCCGATCACTTTGTTAGAAGAATGTATGAAGCATTATGAATAAATAGAAATGTTTGGTAAAAAAAAATTAACCAAAAAATAGTTAAAATTTATTTTATTTAATATATATTGAGTTTAAAATACTTTTTTATATTTTAATTTTTAAAATTATAAATTTTAATATCGATAATTAAAAATAAATTATAAAAAAATAAAATATCTTAAATTATTTATCATGTAGAATATATAAAATAAAAAATATAAATTTAAAAACTAAAACTAGGAAACCACCGCTTCAAAATTATAATTATGACGGTTTTCAAAAGCCTGCGTTTTTAAAGAAGGGCGTGCAAAAAATAAATAAGGAACACTACTTGCCCCTTTAAATAAGGTTTGAAGAAGGATATTAAAAATCAAGTAAATAAATTACCAAAAAAAAAAATCAAGTAAATAAATAAATAAATAATAACACTATGTTAACAGAAATCATATCATAGTGACGTGGAAGAATTTTCCATTAACAAACAAAATCAATTGACGGTTGATAGTTTTTCTCAAACTTAGTAAATTTTTGAGAGTTAATTTATTATTTATATCTTTCGAGATTATTTTTATCAATAGCCAAAATCTTTTGAGTAGCATTTTAGTAACTTACTCCAACACTATGCTAAAACCTACATATAGCTAAAGCTAAGGAGAACACTATGGTATTCAATTGCTTGTTACAAGTCAACTTGCTTCCTTCTTAGAGGAAGGTTTGAAAGATCTTACTCGGAGTAATAACACGTTACAGATTGTATTAAATCATTCTTCGAATTATTAAGGAAGGGCGCATTACAAGGAGGATCCTTTTAAATAGATTGATAAAGAAGCAGATGGATCAATAAGAAAAGGATTGAAATTGATAAAAATGATAAATTAAAAAAGATTAAATTAAAATTGAACTCAACCTTATTTGTTTACATCGTTCTTTGGGATAAATTGAAATTGAACAAATGTGTGAGATTGAAATTGAACTCACTCAATCTTTTTCAACAACATTAAGGAGGGACACATTGCAAGGAGGATCCTTTTAAATAAATTCATAAAGAAGCAGATGGATAAATAAGAAAAAAAAAAGATTGAAATTAGACAAAAATGATAAATTAAAAAGAATAGATTGAAATTAAAATTGAACTTGAACTCACTCAACCTCCCTTGTTTCCAACGTCTTTTGGATAAATTGAAAATTGTACAAGATGTCTCTGGTACGGGATGAAGGGTGGATCGGGAACCTGCGGGTCGAGCCGAAGACCGGATCGCTTGACTGGAGTGATGGGGGAGGTACCTGCAAAGACACTCCGACACTCAAGTCAGAATGGATCTGAGAGGTGTAAGGTGTGAGGAATGAGTGAATACCTGGAGGGACTTGGGTTCTCTATTTATAGGTGATGACAAGTATCTTATCTTATCTTGTTTGGCTAAGATAAGGTAGACGTTTGAATTCGAAAGTTGGTTAGGAGCTCTGGAGGGCCGGTTTCGGACCTTCTAGGAGAGAGGTGCGGGTTGGACCCGGGAAGCCGGGTTTGGGTACAGTCCCGGGTCCAGGATCCGTGGCTCGGATCCGTAACAGTTGCCCCCGCAGCGGGAAAGCGAGCAAGGTCGGTCTGTCGCTGGGAGATGTGGTTTTTACCGTGGGCTAGGTCTTTAGTTTTTCTCGGGTGGTCGTTTGGTTCTTCGAAAGGAGGTCGGTATCTCGGTTTTGTCTTGTGAAAGATTCGCCTGGCCGTTTTGGTCTGACGTGACTCTTCCGTGTCTGTTGCGCTCGTTGCGTTCTTCGAGGCGTGATTTATTAGTTTCTTTTTCCAAGGGGGCATTTAATGTGAGGGGACGTTTTTCTCTATTGCCCTTATGTTTGCTTTGCTTTCCAGGGGTATTTGCGTTATTTTATTTTTTTCAAAACCGTTTTGGTTTTCTCTCTTCAGTTCCCTCGTTTGCTTCATTTCTCTATTGCTTTGTTCCCTGAAAAACAACTTTTTCCTTGCTTTCGCATTCTGTGGCTTTGGTCGAGCTTCTGCCGTGGCATTTTTTCTTTGGGTTTATTCTCTGCATCATCAGGTTGGTATTTTTCTGTTTCTTTTTGTTTCTTCTGTGATTTGTGCTTTGTCTTCCTTTGCATTTTTGTTTTGTATCTGCTTAGTGTAGATTAGAATTGCTTTTCGGTGTATGATGGTATTGCATGGTGGTAGGTAGTTCTGTTGGGGTAGTGGGTTTTGCAAGGGGGTGAGCGCCACCGTGTAATTGGTAGTGTATAGTGGTGTCTGTTTGGTTTTCTCCACCGTTTTCTGCCGCGAGGTTTGGCTGACGGTGGTGCTCGTCGCTGCTTTAGGTATGGCTCGTCGAAGGACTGAGGGTATGAGGGCTCCGGTGGCCCCAGCGGGGGGTGTCCCTGACCTTTTTTCTTGGGTTACTAGTGATGTGTGGGGGACGCCGTCGCGGATGACGGAGGCGGATCTCCAGCGGCTCCATGATCAAGGAGCTGTTTGTGGGGGTGGCGACGCCGAACGCCACTACGAGCTTTCTCTCCCTGGGGTTGATGAGAGGGTTTGCTATACCAACCTTGACTCCCCGACTGTACCGGATTGGATGTGGGTGTACGAGGCGATGTTTACTCGGCTCAGTGTTCGGCTCCCCTTTTCCCCGTTTGTTCAACAGTTATTGAGCCGGTGTTCCATGGCGCCGTCCCAACTATATCCGAATAGTTGGGCGGCGATACGGTCTTTCGAGCTCGTTTGTGAGTTTCTGGAGCTTCCTGTCTCGGTAAACGTTTTCCTTTTCCTCTACTTGTGTACCCTTCCGACCAAGGAGGGGAAGCACAAGAAGGGGTATATGTCTTTTAAAGCTCAGCCTCATCGTCGGATCTTCGGGTTGTATGAAGATTCTTTTCACAGTTTTAAGAGTGGATATTTTAAGGTCCGTCCCGCAAGGGGGCATCATCCTTTCTGGTTGACGTTGGAGGGTGAGCGGCGGTTCCCCACCTATTGGAACTTTAGGGCGGGGCCGTCGGTTCTTACTCGGGTCACGCAAGAGTTCTTGACTTCGGAGGAGCGGGATGTCGCTCTTGTTCTGTGGCAGTTGTTTAGGGAGCGTCCTCTTAATCCTCGGGATGTGATGGGTGACCCGGTTGCTTGTCGGTCTTATGTCGGTGTGTGAGCCATTTTTCTCCTCTTTTTTTTTTTTTGAGGTTCCGAGTTTGGTACTTATGTTTATTGTTATTTTGCAGTTGAGATGGCTGGAGGTTTGACGACTCTTGCTCAGTTGAAGGCTCAACTGTCTCAGGGGACTTCTTCTGGTGGCACCCCTTCTACTCCGAACTCACGACCCACTGATGGTACGAGAACTGTTTCTGAGGATCTCGTGTTGACTGAAGGTGGTACCGAGGGGTCGGGTCGGGGTGTGGAGGCTGAGGATGAGGTGGTTGTGGTGTCGCCAGAGGGTGCTTCCCGGAAGTGGAAGCGTTCGGAGGATGTTGAAAGCGAGAATGTGGGGGAGGGAGAGGGCGCGATTCCGTCGGTGATGGATCGTCGCTTTGATGCTCCTGCCTTTATTGATGAGTACCTCATACCGGGTACCGAAGATTTCTTTTGTGAGTGCAATGTGACTTTTCAGGCTAAGTCCCTTTATCGATCTCCTCTTCGTTCTGCTGTGATTGTCCAGAAGGCCGAGCCTGTGATGGCTCAGGTGGGTCTTTTGGATAAGAAGTATCGTCAATCTTAGGCCGAGGTGGCGAGGTTGAAGGGGTTACTTGCTGATGCCGAGTCAGCGAGGGAGCGAGCCGTGAAGTCATTCAAGGAGTCTGGCGCCGAGATCCTTCGTCTTTCCGAGGTTGAGACTTCACTTTTGTCTCAACTTGGGGAAGAACGGAGGAAGGCTTCGAATGCTGAGTCCCGTGCAGCCGTTCTTTTGGCAGATGTCGGTACGTTGAAGGATGAGGTGGCCGGCTTGAAAGCGGAGGCTGTGGTTTTGAAAGAGGAGAAAGCTGTGTTGCTTGCTGATGTGAAGGAAGCTGTTGCTGCTACCGAGGAGACGATGAGGGCTCAAGCTTTGGTGCTGGCGCCTGGCGCAGACGTATCTGTGATGGGAGCTTTCAGGACTATTCGTGATGGTGAGATTGTCAACCTCGAGTAGTTGTAACTGAACTTTTTGTATGTTTTTATGGGTTTTGGCCGTGTGGCCGTGTAATCGTGACTTTTGAAGTTTTGTTTTATGTTTTTGTGGATTTTGGCCGTGCGGCCGTGTGATCGAAACTTTTGAAGTTTGCTTTGGGCCGTTTGGGCCTTTTTGTATATTCCGTTTTAAGCCGTTGTTTCTTTGTCCCTTTGTTTGGGTTAGCGGACCGTTGTGAGGTCAAATTTTTGTGGATATCCGTATCTAGGGCCAGGGGGTGATCGGTCCCCTTGCTTTGCCCGTGTGTTTATTCTGTGTTTAGAAAAATGGCTTTGATGGAATTTTATTGGTGATCGGGCCTCATTAAAACCCTCCGTTTATGGCGGGAAAGAGTACCCGGGATTGACACTTAAAAGAAAAACATAGGAAAATTTGCTGTACAGAAGACTAAGGTAAAAAATAAAGCGGGAAATAAATAGGGGAAAAGCAACGTTAGGGGATGACCTAGGGGGGTCAGCCTAAGTGTGGTATCGTCGCAGGTTGGCGGCATTCCATGTTCTCGGGACTTCGTCGCCGTTTAGCCGATCGAGCTTGTATGCTCCCTTTTCGACTACCGTCTTGATTCTGTATGGTCCTTCCCAGTTGGGGGTGAGCTTTCCTTCACCCGGCGTTGGAACTCCGATGTCATTTCGCCGTAGGACGAGGTCTTCGGGTACGAATTCTCTTCGGATGACGCCGTTATTATACCTTAGGCTGATTCTTTGCTTTAGGGCTAGTTCCCTGATATGGGCTATGCTTCTTATCTCGTTGGTGAGGTCTCGCTCTGCTTCTTCGTCGTGACCCCCGACTGTTCTCCTTGGGCTAGGGTCTCCTATCTCTACCGGAATGACGGCTTCCACGCCGTATGTTAGTCGAAAAGGGGTTTCCCTTGTGGCCGTTTGAGGGGGTTGTTCGATATGACCATAAAACTGAACCGAGTTCGTCGGCCCACAGCCCCTTGGCGTTGTCGAGTCGCTTCTTTAGTCCTTTGACAATTATTTTATTAGCGGATTCCACTTGCCCGTTTGTTTGGGGGTGCTCTACCGAGCTGAAACGGTGGGATACGTGCAAACCTTCTAGGAATTCTCTAAATTTCTTATCGGTGAATTGGGTTCCGTTATCCAAGATGATGATCTCGGGGATCCCGAATCGGGTTATGATTTGTTGCCAGAGGAATTTTTGGCATTGGGTCGCCGTGATGGAGGCCAGAGGTTCGGCCTCAATCCATTTAGTGTAATAGTCTATGGCAACGATGAGATATCGGAGTTGACCGGGTGCCATAGGGAATGGTCCGACAAGGTCGATCCCCCAGGTGCCGAAAGGCCGCTCTGCCGATATGATGCTGAGCTGGTGGGGGGTGGCCTGGTGGATATTGGCGTGTCTTTGGCATTTATCGCAGTTTTTTACCAGCTGCATGGAATCTTGGATAACCGTGGGCCAGAAGTAACCTGCCCTGATGATTTTTTGGGCTAAGGTTTTGCCCCCTATGTGGTGGCCGCAACAGCCTTCATGGATTTCGCGGAGTATGTACTCCGTGTCCCCGGGTTCGACACATTTGAGTAGGGGTTGCGAGAATCCGCGCTTATATAGGTGTCCTGTGACAACTGTGTAGTTGGCGACTTCCCTTTTTATTCGTTTTCCCTCTTTGGGGTCTTCTGGTAGTGTTCCGTTGTGGAGGTACTGCCGGATGGGGGTAGGTCCATGATCCCTGGTTTGAGAGTGTCAGATAAGTGTTGGTCGTTGTCGATATTGATGGTGATTTAACGACTTCCTGGATTAGCGACTTGTTACCATGTCCTGGTTTGGTATTGGCTAGTTTGGAAAGTAGGTCTGCCCTAGCGTTTCGTTCCCTGGGAGCGTGTTGTATGGTAACATGTTCAAATCCTTCTTTTAGTTCGTTTACCTTGGTGAGGTATTGTTGGAGTAGGGGATCTCGTGTTTGGTAGTCTCCGTTAATTTGGGAACTGACTACCTGTGAATCGGTGTTGACTTCCAGGACCTTTGCCCCGACTTTCCGGGCTAGGGCTAGGTCTGCTAGGAGGGCCTCATATTCTGCTTGGTTGTTCGATATTGGGAACTCGTATCGTACCGATTGTTCGATCGTGATCCCGTTTTGACTCTCGAGTATGACTCCGGCGCCTCCATAGGTGACGTTTGACGAGCCGTCGACGTGTAGTCTCCATGATTCGGGGGTGAGATTTCCCGGGGTCATCTCGGCGATGAAATCGGCCATGGCTTGTGCTTTGATTGCGTTTCGGGGTTCGAACTTGATCTGGAATTGGGACAGCTCGATGGACCACACTAGCATTCTTCCCGCTAGGTCCGGTTTTTGTAGTACTTGTTTGACCGCCTGGTCGGTTCGGACTGTCACGGGGTGGGCCTGGAAGTATTGTCGCAGGTGCCGGGAAGCCGTGAGGAGTGTGAAAGATAACTTTTCTAGACGTGAGTAGCGAGTTTCCACGTCTTGCAGGACTTTGCTTATGAAGTAGATAGGTTCTTGTTCCTTTCTCTCGTTTTCGCGGATGAGCGCCGCTGCGAGCGCTTCTTCCGTTATGGAGAGGTATAGGTACAGGTTTCTCCTGTCTGGGGTTTAGCGAGAACCGGTGGTTCTGCTAGGACTCTTTTGAAGTGTTGGAATGCTTCTTCGTATTTTGATTCCCAGTTGAAAGGGCCCCCTTCTTCATTAACTTAAAGAAGGGGATTGCTTTTTGTGCCGATGCTCCGAGGAAGCGGGATAGCGCAGTGAGCCATCCAGTGAGCTTTTGGATGTCGTTAAGGTTTTTAGGGTTTGTCATTTCAAGGATGGCACGACATTTTTCCGGGTTGGCTTCGACTCCGCGTTGCGTGATCATAAAGCCGAGGAACTTTCCCGCCTCCATTCCGAAGGCACATTTTGTTGGGTTGAGTCGCATCTGGTGTTTCCGTAGGGTGTTCATTATGAGGTTAAAGTCGCTGACGAGTTGTTCGCCTGATTCAGTCTTGGCGAGCATGTCATCTATGTAGACTTCTAGTTTGCTTCCGGACAGATTTTGGAATATCTTGTTGACGAGTCTTTGGTAAGTGGCTTCGGCGTTTTTTAGGCCGAAGGGCATTACCGTGTAACAATATGTCCCTTCTGGGGTGATGAATGCTGTTTTTTCTTCGTCAGGTCGGTGCATCGAAATCTGGTTGTAGCCGGAGTATGCGTCCATGAAGCTGAGGTATCGATGGCCGGATGCGGCATCTACTAATCCGTCGATGTTTGGTAGGGGAAAGGCGTCTTTTGGACAGGCTTTATTGAGGTCCGTTAGATTTTTTCACCAGTACGACGTTGGATAGCCAGGTCGTGTAGGGGAGTTTCCTGATGAAGTTGGCTTCGAGTAGGGATTTGACTTGCTTCTTGACCTCAGCGGCTCGGTCTGGTGACATTTTTTGCCTCCTTTGTGCTATGGGTTTAGCTTTGGGGTCCACGGCTAGCCGGTAGGACATTAGGTCGGGGTTTATTCCCGGCATGTCAGCTAGTGTGAATGCGAACATGTCTCTATTTTGCTTCAGGAGTTGGGAAAGGTCCTCTTTAAGATCGTATGGTAGGTTCCTGTGATGAAGGTGTATTCCTCTTTGGTTGGCCCTATTTGTAGTTTTTCCATGTCGCCTTCTGGCTCTGGCCTGGGTTGGCCGTCTTGTCGGGCGTTCAGGTCGGCTAGGAATATTCCGGCCGCATCTCGGGATTTCTTCCGTAGGGCTAGGCTGGTGTTGTCGCACTCTGCTGCGACCTCTCTGTCTCCGTGGATAGTGCCGATGGAGCCGTCGTCGGTTGTGAACTTCATGAGGAGGTATTTGGTAAAGATGACGGCGGAAAAGTCATTGATTGTTTTTCTTCCGAGAATGACGTTGTAGGCTGTGGAGTCTTTGAGGACCACGAATTCGGATAGGATTGTCTTCCTTTGATTACCTGTCCTTATGGTGATGGGGAGGGTGATCGAGCCGTCTGGTTTAAGGAAGTTATCTCCGAGTCCCGTGACACCGTTGCGGTGTGTTTGGAGGTTGTTGTTGTGGAGTCCGAGCTTGTCGAAAGCTCGTCGAAAAAGAATGTTCGAGTCTGCACCGGTGTCCACCAGTATCCTTCGTACTAGTCCTGTTTCGATCCTTGCTGAGATGACGAAAGGGGCGTCTTCAGCCGAAGTGTCGTGCTGGCAATCCTCGGGTAGGATGGTTATCGTATTGTCGGCCAAAGTGGTAGGGGTTTGGTTTCTGACAGCCATGACTTTGAGATCTTTTTTCAGTGTTGATTTTGAACTTGCCCGATATGTCTTTGCCTGTGATGACGTTTACTATGATGGTTGGGTCTTCTTCTGGGCTTTCCCTAGGGGGTTGTTTTTGCGCTCTTGGGTTGCGCCCTTCTCTTTTCGGCAACCTGTCTCTTTCTACGCGTTTTGGTTCTCTGATGATTTTGGCGAACTCTGGGAGCTTGCCGTCTCTTATGGCTTGTTCGAGGGCGTCTTTAAGGTCGAAGCAGTCTTGTGTTCTGTGCCCGTAACCTCGGTGGTAGTCACAGTAAAGGGTTTTGTTGCCGCCCGTTCTTTCTTTGAGTTGTCGGGCTTTCGGGATGATGCCTCGATCCGCAATCTGGTGGTATATCTCGGTAATTGGTGCTGTCAGGGGCGTGTAATTAGAGAATTTGCCGATTCTTGGTGGTCGGTTTGTGTTTGCCAGTTTGGGGTGGTCCCTTTGATTTTCTTTAGGTGGTGGGTTATGTCGGGGCGCCGAGTTGCCGTGTTGCCGTTTATTGGCGGCGACGACTTGGCTGACTTCCTCGTCATTGATGTAATCTTTGGCGACGTTCTGGATCTCGTGCATGGTCCATACTAGTTTGGTGGTGAGGTGTTTGCGAAAATCTTCGTTCATGAGCCCGTTGGTTAGACATAGGCTTGCGACGGAATCCGTGAGTCCGTCGACCGTTAAGCATTCATCGTTGAAGCGGTCGAGGTATTTCCTTGTGGATTATTCTTGTTTTTGCGTGACCCCTAGTAAGCTGATGGGGTGTTTGGCTTTAGTGATTCTAGTCGTGAACTGGGCCATGAACTTTCGCGTTATGTCGTGGAAACTGGATATGGATTCGTTTGGGAGGGCGTTGAACCATTTGATTGCTGGTCCAGCTAGGGTTACCGGGAAGGCCCTGCATCGGACCGCGTCGGCTGCTCCTTCTAAGTTCATCCTGGCCTCGAAGGCCATTAGATGTTCCTGGGGATCTTTGGTTCCGTCGTACTTCATGTCGGTGGGTTTGTCGAAACCTTTAGGGAGTTTTGCTCTTAAAATCCTTTCTGTAAAAGGTGTGGCTCCCATTATTGTGTGGTCGTTTCTTGTGCGCTTGGTATCTCGGTGTCGCCGATCTTCGTCCGAGTCATGCTGACGACTCAGATCTCGGGAAGCGCTGCGGTTGTGCCTTTTGCTGTATCGCCGTTCTGGCGATTTCTCTCGTCCGTGGTTGCGTGAGGTGCTGCGATCGTTTCTCCTGTCATGTCGCCGAGTTGGCGATCTTTCGTGGCGAGATTTTGACCTGGAAGTTGCATGGCTTCCGTGTTCGTTGTTGTGTCTTTCCTTGGTGGCCAATTTGCCTTCGAGTTCCTGGACCCAGAGGCAGAGATCTTGGATGATTTGTGCCGCTTTGTCCCCTTTTTTCTCAGGGTGTCGCGGTTCCGTGATATGATCGTTCGCGTGGTGGATAGTACTCGCTATCCTGCCTTTGTTTATGACCTCCTGGTGTTCTGGGGTCGGATGAAGTGGTTGAGAGCCATCCCGACTTGAGGAGGTTTCTTCGAGTACGTCCCCCATTCCGGTCTTGGACGACGCAGATCCCCACAGACGGCGCCAATGTACAAGATGTCTCTGGTACGGGATGAAGGGTGGATCGGGAACCTGCGGGTCGAGCCGAAGACCGGATCGCTTGACTGGAGTGATGGGAGAAGTACCTGCAAAGACACTCCGACGCTCAAGTCAGAATGGATCTGAGAGGTGTAAGGTGTGAGGAATGAGTGAATACCTGGAGGGACTTGGGTCCTCTATTTGTAGGTGATGACGAGTATCTTATCTTATCTTGTTTGGCTAAGATAAGGTAGACGTTTGAATTCGAAAGTTGGTTAGGAGCTCTGGAGGGCCGGTTTCGGGCCTTCTAGGAGAGAGGCGCGGGTTGAATCCGGGAAGCCGGGTTTGGGTACAGTCCCAGGTCCAAGATCCGTGACTCGGATCCGTAACAAAAATAAACGAAAGAAAATCACTCTACCTTCATATACCATTTTATTAGTTTACTCAACTTTATAATTCTGAACGAGCAAATCTTCAAAATTTTAGACCAATAGCACCATCAGTTGCTTTTACAAATTATCATGTTTAGATTATTAATTTGCTATTATATATGAATTTAAGATATTCAGGTGTACTCATAAAATTTATTATATATTATAAACATTTATATTTAGAGAAATAAAGCTGATTAAAATTTTATTAAAATTTTTCAATGTAAAAATATAAAAAAATAGATGTTTAAGATTTTAAATACATAGCATAAAAAATTTGTAGTTTTTTTTTAAATAATATTTTATAGTCTTTTAAGAGTTATAGTTGCATCATTTTAAAGTTTATTTAATTTATTTACGTAGCTTGTCCAAAAAAATGAAATAAGGCATGAAGCTTCTGCTACCAGCAGTAGCAGTTAACCATGGAAGAGTGTTGCCACTGTGATACAGCTATTTTTTATCACAAGATAAAGATGGAAAATGATTTAAGAAAGCACGCTTTGTATAAAATAATTTGCAATCTCTGTGGTAATGCATTTATGAAGAATCAAAGATATGAAAGACCTCAATGACAATGTTCATCAATTGGAGGTAATTAGGCTCAATTTGAATAAATAATTTAAATAATTTTTAAAAAAAAAATTAAAATATAAATTTTTTATTAATAATAATTTATAAATAAATTATATAAATTTAAATTTTTAATTATAAAATTATTTATTTTAAAATTATATACCAAAAAATTTACAATTAAAATAATATTAATTTAATTTTAAATTTTAAATCAATCTAATTTTAAAAATTAAATATTTTTGTAAATTATCTTTTTAATATAATTTAATTTTATATAATAATATTAATTTTAATTTTTTAATCTAAAATTAATGATTTAAAATTGTTTATTTAAAATGAGTATATTATTTTTTAGAAAACAAGCTCATTTAAATTAGTACTAAAAAAGGTACATAAAAAATATATTAAATGAGATTGATTTAAATTAAAAATAAATTATAAACCAAAAGTAAAATACAGTTTATTTATAAATTTTGTGGTAAAAAATTTATAGTCCAAACGTCATAGAATATAGAATTTTTTTGCCCAAACGAAGAAAAAAATCTGAATATTCATGAATTGGACGTCATTGATACTTTCTTATTTTTTTTTATTTCTTTTCTGAAAAAAATCTGAATATTCATGAATTGGACGTCATTGATACTTTCTTATTTTTTTTTATTTCTTTTCTTTCTTTCAATTGGAAAGTTTTTTCAATTTTTTTTTTCTTTTTTCTGTTTCCACTGCAAAGTTGTAGAAAAAAGGACACAATTGATTCATTATCGAAGATGTTGAATGCAGTTGTTAAACACCAATACATTCACAAAATTGCATATATTATGGTTTGGTATGTAGAAAGTCTTTGTTGTAGCATTTAAATGTTGGATCATTGTTGTATCTTGGATGTTAGGGTTGTTTTGATTTGGTTTGAAAATAAGAAAGGTATTTTTTTGGCACATTATTAGAGATTTATGAATTGATCTTTACGTGCTTTTAACTTTTAGAATTTATATTTACTTTTAAATAATGTGTAAAATTAAAATTAAAAATTCTTTGAATGATATTCTTTAAATTTCTCTTATTCTGACTATTTGTGAAATTATAATTGACTGTTTATTGACAACAAATTATGAATAATCATAATATTTGTCTCACTTATTCGATATATGGTTAGTAGTACTCTTGTTCCTTAAATTTTTTTAAATGTAATATTAAGAACATATGAAAAATGTATTTTGTTGTAATATTTAAGAAGAAGATATTTCATTCTCTTATTATTGTGATTGTATATAAGTTCACATTTTTTAAGAAATTCAAAATTAAGAAAATAATAAATAATTTTATTGTTCATAAGGACACTGTATGGGATATCTTAGGCACATAGACATAGGATAGAAAATTGAGTGAGAAGCATTATGAAACAAAATTATTTCTTATTTTCTTAGCAATTTTCTTTTCGGTTCCATTAGGTACGTAAATAACTAAAAATTTAGTTTAATGAAGTTTAAAAAAAAACATTCCATCCAAATTACTTAACTAAAAAGTTCCATTTAATAATTTAAAAATTTTAACTATCTATTATACTTTAATTTACAAAAATGCCAACTTTTTCTCAAACCTTCTGTTGTTGTTTGGTAGGGGTGCACATGGGGTCGGGTGAAGCCGGATTCGTCGTGACTCGAACCCGACCCTAAATAATGACCGGGTCTATTTATGAGACCCTTACCCGACCCTAGACTCGATGAAATCGTGTTACTTTTGGGCCACACTTAAGCCGGGTCTAAACCGGGTGAAGTCCGAGTCTTGATCAACTTTATCACGACATCACCAAAAATTAGATTCTACATCTTTTGAACCTCTAAATTTTGAAAAATAATTATTCCATAACATTGCAACATTCACATAATAATAATTTAAAGTTTCATAATAATAATTATATCAATTACACATTAAACATTCAAAGTTCAAAAGACAATTAAAAAAAAGTTAACAACTAACACAAGATTAACATAATAATAATAATTTATAGTGTCATACCAACCAATAACAACAAAATATAAAGTAGTAAACAACTACACGGGTCCAACGGGTCATAACGAAACCGGGCCAAATTAGCCCCGAAGTCATCGAGTCCGGTCCGGGTCTTCGGGTCGGACCGGATCTTGTGCACCCCTATTGCTTGGTCACCAACGACTACTCAAACCTGTTCAAGAAGGGTTTACAAACAATAGGAAAATTTTTCTCATGTTTGCCACTGAAAGGAACTTTCATATTCTCCTTTTTCATAAATACCACATTTAGACACCTCATGCAATGGTAGGCCAACAATTCTGAAGCCATCACTAAAACTCAATCTGGTGAAACCCAACACCCGACAATCACTATCGTGCACCACCTGCCAATTCTAGACGGTGGCAACCAAAGGATAACAATCGTCTACCCAACAAAACTCTTGACATTTTGGATCTAGAGCTTTGATACCATGTCATGATACCACTCATCCCAAAAGTTTCAGCTGATGAGAAAAGATAACACTAATGGTTATATCTTTAATACTGAATCGGACATCCCTAAACCTCCATTGTACACATTATACAAATATTCCATTAGCTCCCTATACTTTCTCATTAAGTTAACTCTAAATCAAATTCTCAGTCACACTCCCTCACCCAACTCTTCAGTGCCTCACCTCATTCTTCCTCTCACAAACCTGTCATCATCACCAGCGAGCCTCCACTCGAGTTGCAGTCCTCACCGGGTCCTCTGCCTCTACCTGCATCGCTACTCTAGTTCTTCACGTGACGATCTGTTCTGCCTCCAGCACTCCAATCGCTACTACTCATCTCCAGAAATAGCGTCGCTGTCCCGCACCTCCACCTCCACCCGTGTCATTTCTGCTCTGCACAACTCTAGCAAAAGTGTCGCTGACTCCCAGCCGCCTTCACCAGCAACAACTCTGCGATTTGAACCGCTTGCTATGGTGTTGCAACTTGAGCACAAAATCTTTATTTATTTATTTATTTATTTATTTATTTTTAAAGTTCTGATTATTTTTTCTTTGGATCTGATTTAAACTTTCTTTTATATATTTAGCATGTGATGTTAAAAATGTTTAATCAACTACATATTTAGTGTTTAATTTCTTTTAGAGATTTGGCATGTGATGTTAAAAATATTTCATCCTCTTGTATCAATCTGCTTATTTTTTATCACCAGAAAATCCTTGATCTCCTAATTTTTTTTTTTTTGTCATCTTTGTTCAATTATTAACTTTCAAAATCCGCGGATATCCATGTCTTCGGCGGATACGGGGCCCCCGTTACATATGGCGGAGATAGGGCAGGGGCGGGAACGGATTATGGTGGCGGAGGCGGGGGGTGGGAACATGTCCTCGTCCCATGGGGATCCGTTGCCATTCCTACACCCGATGGCCTAGGAGAAAAAGTAATCTATCTATTATCTATTACTAATTTTAAGGCCAAAATGTGCCACATGTCACTCCCTCATTGCAATTGAAATCAAATCTTTCCCTCCAAAATTAAAAAACTCTCCCCTATTCTCTCTTCATTTCTCTATCTCTCTCATTCCTTCATTCACTCTATCTCTCTTATATATCATTATCAATGACTAATTACGAATTTGACAATCAAAATATATAACATAACATTCTCTAATTGTATTTAAATTAAATTAAAATTAAAATTAAAATACTAAAATTGAAATATAGCTATATTATATATTATATTTATATATTACTAACTAATTTAATAACTAAAATGTATCACATGATATTCTCTTATTAAAATTTAGAGAAAATATTTTCCTCTAAAATTAGTAAACATCCTTTTTATATTTTGTTATCAACCTCTCTCTTTTTCTATTTTTCTCTATCATTCCCACTCTATATATAATTTATAATATAAATTAACAAATCAAAATGTGTCACCAGATATTTTTATTATAATTAAAATAAAATTTTTTCTTAGCTTCGAAAATTAACAAACTCTCTCATTCTTCTTCTTTATCTTTCTCTCTCTTTTCTCTCATTCTCTATTTTTCTCTACCTTTATGTTCTACAAAAAATAAAATTAACAACGTAATATAATTATACTAAAAAATATTATTATATACATATTTTTTTTTAATTTTAATTTTTTACTACTTATCTTTTTAATATATATTTTTACTTCTTTTTTTTAAATATTTATTGCATATAATTTTTAAAAAAATATTAATATTGTGATTGAAAGTTAGAATTAAGATTTAATTATTTTTAAAAAATGAGTTAATTTTATAACTATCAATATAAATTTTTTTATGTTAATATCTAATTATATTTTTATATATATAGAAAAAATATTATTACTAAATAGCAAGTATAAAAATTAATTATTTCTATTTGTGCAACAAATTTAATACCTAATCAAATATAAAAATATATACATTAAATTCTTTTAAATTTTAGATAACAAATGTTAAAATTAAGTAAAAAATTAAACTCTTTCATTCGAAAATAATAACTAAAAAACTTATTATTTATTTTTGTTTAAGACTTTGGTCTTCCTAGCCAACAAGAACTTTTGTCCCTTACGACCATTTTAAAAAAGTAGTTTAATGCTATAAATTTTTCGTGTCATAATCTATACGAAAAAGCTCTGCATACAAGCCATTAGGGCTTGTATGCTTTACAAGTTCATTAACGAATAAACCTCAAAAACGTGCTGCAAGGTCTACGTCCAATACACGCGCTATATAAAGATCCCGCGTATATATAATTACCAAATTTAAAAGATTTGTTTCCTTCTTCGTTCTCCTTATTTCTAGATTTGCTCGTTCTCCTTATTTCGTTCTTCGTTCTTCTTCTCGTTCTTCTCTCTTTGTAACTCCAGCTTCGTTTTCTATTCGATTTTTTGTTTTCTAAAATCAAAGTTTGAACTCGTTTTGAAGATAATGGATGATTCAACCTCAGATTGTCAGCTGAATCAGGGCGAAGTGGATTATGAATTTGAATCTAACGAAGTTCCTGAGGTTTGATTTACATACGATTACTTTGAATTTTGTTGCAGTAATTTGTATAGCATTGTGTAGCTGAATAATTCGTGAACATTGCCTGTGAGACTAACGCTTCAACATAAATATGTGGATTGAATGTAATGTATTAGTTTTGATTAATTATCTGGAATTTATAGCAGACGCTCGGGTGTAGATCAGAACTTTTTTGGGTGTATTTTTTTGGGAAGTGTGGGTGTATTTACAGTTTATGGCTTTTTTTGTTATTTTAGCTGAGTTGTTGTCGTTCGGATGTATTATATCAGACATGATTGGGTGTATTTTTAGTTTTTGACATGGTGTATTCTGCAGCCTGTTTATTTACAGTTTATTGTTTTTTTTTTTGTTATTTTAGGTGAGTTGTTGTTGTTCGGGTGTATTATATCAGACATGATAAGGTGTATTTTTTTTGTCATGGTGTATTCTGCATCCTGTGTATTTACAGCTTATGGCTTTTATTGTCATTTTAGTTGAGTTGTTGCCGTTCGGGTGTATTATATTAGCAATGATTGGGTGTATTTATAGTTTTTGACATGGTGTATTCTGCAGCCTCTTTCTGTTGTTGATGACCAGTTTGTTCCGACGGTTGGAATGACCTTTACCACCCTTGAAGATGCTGGAAAATTTTACAGGAACTACGCCAAGGCTGCAGGTTTTTCTACAAGAGTTCGGAGCACAAATAAGAAGGGAAACAATATTAAGAATCAATTGATTACATGTAGCAGAGAAGGAAAATAGAAATCTAAAATATCTCTGACCGAGAAGACGAATCTGACAGCCGGTTTAAACTGTCCTGCAAGAATTTATATATACACATTGAAGGATATTGGTGCTTGGATCATTTCAAAGGTTGTGCTGGATCATTCACGCCCTTGCTGTCCAAGTAAAGCAGGGATGCTCAACTAGCACAAGGAACTAAGCATGTCCATTCGTCGTACAATAGAGAATAACGAGGAGGCCGGTATCAGACCAAGCAAAACTTACCAATCATTTGTTGCGGCTACCGGGGGTCACCGCGAGTTAAATTTTATTGAAAAGGATGTGAGAAATTACATTACCAGGGAAGTGCGGAATGTTTCCGAACAAGAAGATGCAAAGGAATTCGGGAAATATTTGTTAAGAATGAAAGAGAAGAATCAGAATTTCTTTTTTGAGCTTGAACTTGAGGAGGATCAATCGATTAAGCTGGCTTTTTGGGCCGATGCAAGAAGTAGAGCTGTCTTTGAGTATTTCGGAGATGTTATTTCATTTGACACCACCTACAATACAAACAGGTAACAAACTATCCCTGTTTATGATGCTAAATTAATGTATTTTTATGAATCTGCAGTAGAGGTGTATATTGGCTGTTTTTGGGTGTATACAAAGCATTTTTTGGGTGTACATAATGATTTTCTATTTTGCACTATGGTAATTTGTTTCAGGTATAATTTGGTTTGTGGTTCTTTTGTCGGGGTGAATCACCACGGTCAGTCAACACTTCTTGGATGCTCTTTGATGAAAAAAGAAGAAATTGAATCATTCAAATGGTTATTTCAATGTTGGCTTCGTTGCATGGGAGGAAATGCTCCGAAAGAGTTTCTCACCGATCAATGCGCATCAATGAAAAGGGCTTTAGAGGCCTGTATGCCAACAACAATTCACCGTTGGTGTATTTGGCACATCATGAAGAAGATTCCAAGCAAATTAAACGGGTACAAGAGACATGCAGATATTGAGCAAGAAATGAGCCAAGTTGTTTGGAACTCTCATAGCAAAGACTCATTTGATAGGAATTGGAATGATTTTCTGCTAAATTTTGGTCTTGTAGACAACAAGTGGCTTTCAGGTAGTGTTGGGTTAAAATCTGCAGCAGAGGTATAAATTTAATTTTTATCGGGTGTATTTATAGTCTGTGTTTGGGTGTATTATGCAGATCTCTATGAAGACCGTCATATATGGGTTCCAATCTATCTGGATCACCACTTCTGGGCAAGGATGAGAAGCACACAAAGAAGCGAGAGCATGCATTCATTTTTTAACAAGTTTATTACCCGGAACAGCTCGCTTATTCAATTCGTCAAACAATACGATAATTGCCTCGGAAGCAGGGAGCAAGCAGAGAAAGAATCAGATGCTGCAGATTTTCATACGGTCATACCGTGTGCAACCAAATCCTCCATTGAAGCTCAGTTTCAAGATGTGTATACTCATCAAAAGTTTAGAGAAGTCCAAGCGCAATTCAGAGGAAAGGCGAATTGCATCACTAGATTAACAAATTCTGCTCTAGGCTATTCAGTATACGAAGTTGGAGAACAAGTTTCCAGCTCAATATTCAACAAGTTTGTGGTTACTTACGACTTAGTTGCAGCCGAGGTAAAATGGCAATTCTTATTATTCGAGTCGAGATGGATACTGTGTCGTCACGCACTAAACGTGTTAAGCTTTGAACAAGTAAGCCAAGTGTCACCTAGATATATACTGGAACGATGGAGCAAGAAGGTAAAGAGGCGATACACACACATCAAGAGCAGCCATGACGAGCCACTGTTGGAGCCAAGAAGCAAGAGGTTTGACCAACTAGTTTTTCATTCGCAAAATATTTGCGAATTTGCATCAGAATCGGAGGAGCTGACTGCAATTCTGCACCGTGCGTACGATAACGTCATGGCTGAGATGGAATCATTAAAAGCCAAAAGGAAGGGGACATCTTCTTTATCTCACGAAGACACCAACTTGGAATCCGTTAACGAGCTTCAAAGCCCCCCAAGGATTCGAACAAGAGGACGTCCAAAAAATAGGCTAGGTTTAAAGTTGGACAAACAGATTGCAAATGCCACAAAGAAGAAGAAAACAAAAGTTTTAAGCGAGGTAAAAGTAATGTTCTTTAAATTTGTGGTGATTGAGTTTATTTTTCTCGTTAATAGTTTAGCTAATATGTGAGTTTGTTATATTCAGATAAACATGTTTGATGCTGCATCAGTGGTGCATTCAAATTCCAGCCAATATCAAGGACATGTTATGAATTATCAGTTCAGGGTACCAGCAGCAGGGGATAACTCTTTGAGTGTATAGTTACAGAATATGGGTGTAAAAGCACTGTTCTTTTGGGTGTATTTTTGTGAATTTTCTTGTGATTCACATTTTACATATAGATACATATATATACTTCAGAATGTTGTTTTTATGTTATAAAATACTGTTTATTTTTTTTTACAACGGTTTAAGGGTTTTAGGTATTAGGGTTTAGGGTTTAGGTTTTAATTGTTTAGGGTTCAGGGTTTTAGGCACAAAGCATCAGGGGGATAGATTTCAGGGTGTATATTCAACTTTCTTTGGGTGTAAAAAATCGCAGGTTATGGATGTATATTTGATTTGATATTTTTCTTCATATTATAGTACCTGTAATTCATACATTTTGAATGCAGAAGACAGAGTTTAATTATTGAAAGAAATTTCACAATAAACTGCATTATAATTGTCAAATATTTACAACATGTCTTCCATTTGTTACAAGACTATATAACATTTACATTAAGCAGTGTCAACATCCTGAGAATCTATCTGAAAATATGGACTCAATAACAACGAGGATGGCTTGGACAGTCTGATTGCATTACTTTCCCTAATGGCTTCATCTTTGTCTAGGTTCATGTCATGAAATAGAATCCGGGAAGCATATTCTACTCTAAAGTGGTCCACCTCGTCCTACAGTAAAAAAGAATATTTTGTTTAATCAACCATATTAATTGAGTAATGTAATACAGAGTTATTTAGTTTTAAACATATTTACCTGGGTCCAATTGTTCCACTCATACTTCCGCCTCTTAATGTTTGCGGGCTCAAATATCTCAAGCCACTTCATTACGTAGATAGCACAGTCATAGCTAAAAACAGAAAAATAAATTATAAATTACATATAGGAAAGTTTAAATTTCAGAGTGAAAGATTTATGACTTGTCTTTTGGCCCGAGATGTGAAGGTATGGTGCTACAATTTCCCTGTCTTTGTCCTTTAATTTCAGAGGTGCCCCAGCATATACTTTAATTCGTGAAATTACGTATCCCTTAAAACACAAAACAAATCAGTAATACATGAATAATTTCAATAAAAGGATACACCCAAAGGAGTTAATAGTTACCCTTTATATTAAACAGAAATACACCCAACTATATATATATATATATATATATATATATACAGAACACAGAACCAACTTATAACAAATGTATTCAGCACAGTTCTCGCATCGGAAGGAGATTTGTTGTGTAATGGGTCGACTATATAAAATTTTCTCTTTCTTGTATCAGCGATCCATAACCACCAATGATGTGAATGGCAAACAGGTGTAAATATCTGAAATATGTTCAGATTGAACACTATTTTAGTTTATTTGTCACATAAGTAAAAAATGGTAATAAGTAGTTTTAGAAATGAAAACTCACATAACGATGTGATTTTAATTTTTGAAGGTTCAAGAAGGGTATGAACATTGGGTAGTCTTCCACCCTACATGGCTTATTGTTTTTAGGCTGTAAGAATACCCCCCTCTGGATGATTTGCAAAGGCCATGTTCTGCAAAAATTGAGAACAACCAAATGAATCCAAAAAATACACCCAAACGAATAAACAACTGACACCCAATTGAACACAGAAAATACACCCAAATGAATAAATAGATTACACCCAATGTAAGAAAAAAATACATCCTAAGGAATGCAAAAAATACACCCAAAATTCGTTGAAGCAACCCTTACCACAATATCAGGGGGGAGACAGTATACTTCTTCTTGAAACCTTTGAATATTTTGTTGGTTTACGATGAAGCACATGGCAGAGACAATCTAGAAAAAGATGCCGAAATCAATTTTACATCAATCAGGATTGTAGTTAATTTTGGTGATAAAAAAATTAATGTTGTTGTAATATTACCTCAGCTTCTATATGCATTTTAGGCGCGAGTGATGCAAGGTGGAATTTTGACAGAGTGTATATATCTTGGGCTTGGAGTCTGCAGATGTTGTCAAACTCATCAGTTAGCCCATCTGCGTAGGTCTTCACTCGTATAGCCCAGTGGTAGCATTTCTGTTTCATGTCAGTATTATTTAAATTCGGCCTGACAGGAGTTTCAAACTTCTCAAAACTCTCTGCCCCACTCTCCTTTGGAATCTGCGAACTTTTTTCTTTTTTGTCACCCCACCACTTGCAATTTTATGTACCAGATCCTCTAATTGTTCTAGCAGTTTTGGGGTTTCTGGAGTTTTTGCCATGTGTTCATCTTGCGTTGATGCCCCCTCCTGCATTGTTGTTTCTTCTTGGCTGGAATCAGTGAAGCCAAGGCTGAATGATGGCATCAGATCTTTTTTAGGAATGTACGATGCTGTCTGTGCCATCATCATCAATGCAGTAGCGTCTTCTGGTGCTGGATTACTGCGTGATCATGTATTATAACAATAAGAATATACGGATGATAACCAAAACATTGATTTTACGCTAATGAACTTACATTTTAGATGGAGCTGGGAGAAGTGTGGGTGTGCTTTCTTCAAGTTGTTGGGGGGGGGGTTCAGGAGTGCTGCACGGCACATAAAATTAATCATGACGTAAAAAAAACTATTCAGGGGCAATATATACCCAAACTGTAACCCAATATATACCCAAACTGTAACCCAATATACACCCAAACATTGATTTTACTCTAATGAACTTACATTTTAGATGGAGCTGGGGGAAGTGTGGGTGTGCTTTCTTCCAGTTGTTGGGGGGTTCAGGAGTGCTGCTTGGCACATAAAATTAATCATGACATAAAAAAACTATTCAGGGGCAATATACACCCAAACTGTAACCCAATATACACCCAAACTGTAAACAAAAATATACACCCAATACTATTTCTTACATTTTTGTAGTTCCTTCAACTTGTAGCAGAGGGGTTGGTTCATATTCTGTCTCAGGTGTTTCTTCAAATTCCGGCACAGTGGTTGTTTGGGACACTGGTAGACAAACTTGAATCGGAACTCTAAACAAGAAGAAAAATGAAAGGTTAACAATGCCTTTGAAAATAAAAAGGTTATAAGGTTGAAATATTCTTGAAAAACTCACATTGCAAGACCTTCGGACGGTGTCTCTTTCCTCACAACCATCATATTCGAATCAGCCGGCTCACTGGCTGACTCTTCAACCAGACTCAACCTAAAATACACCCAAAGAAAGTCAAAAATACACCCGAACAATTCATAAAAAAGACAGGCTTTGTTTTTTGAGAACTTACATACTTGCAGTTTTTGCTTTTTTTCCTGCCTTTTTTTTCTCGAATAAAACAATAAAGGACTTTTTTTATAAAAAAAATATATACAGAATTAGAAGTAGAAGGTAATAAAAGAACAAAAATAACGGTTATTTGAAAGAGAAATTACATGCTCTCCGCCGGTCTGTTTACGCTACTTTGTTCTGTGTGTCCTTGAGAGGAAGGATCATCACTTCTCAAGTTTACGTCCGGTATTCTAAACAGAGTTCATGTTATTCAGACAAAATATCATACAGTTAAATCATGATAACAAGATTTTATCAAATAAAGCTTCTTACGTTTCAGAGGAGACATAGTGACTTTCTGTCGATCGCAGGTCAGCTTCCTTCTCCCTGCGAAACAAGAAACAATTATTAGCAAAGAAAACACCCTAAAATCTGAAATATACACCCCAACAAGATATACCCCTATGCAGCAGAATTTTCATTGTTTTCCCTTAACAATTCATCTAGATCTTCACTTCCTATTTCAGATCTGTCAGTACATTCATAAAAGAACATGTTAACAAATATAATCATGATGATAGACAGTAATATAGCTTAAAAAGTACTGTACCCATGATAGGATTGATCTTGTTCAGGAGATGAATGCTCAACAACAACCTTTTTTCTTTTTGGATTGTGTCCTGGGTGGAAAAAATAAGTATGAATCAGAAATAAAAAATTAATTTTATCACAAAATATTATCCAAAGAAGTGCTTACTTTTTTGGTGTTCTCTGTGTCTTTTTTTTTTCTTTGCTTCTTCACCAGTGATGATTCTTCGCTTCTATAAGTTAATAAGAGACACTCTGTTAATACATGAAATCTTGATAATAAAGCCAAAAGAAAGGAGTAATAATTTCAGAACATTACTCATCAGTTGATTCAGATTCGGAATCAGAATCCTCTTGACTCTTCTTTCTTTTTTTGGAGTCCATTCTAGAAGGCAAACAATCATTATTTAAAATATACTAAAGATATAAAATACACCCAAATGAATGCACAAGATACACCCAAATGAATGAACAATATACACCCAACATAATAAACAAAATACACCCAACTTAATAAACAACATACACCCAACTTGATAAATAAAATACACCCAAATGGGTCAACAAAATACACCCAACTTGATAAAGAAAATACACCCAATTATGGTACTTACTTTTTTCCTTTTTTGCTGGGTTCTTTTCTTGGTGAATCCTCTGAGTCTTCTTGAGTCTCAGACTTAGAGGTAGAACTGTCACTATCAGTTGTTTCTGTCTCCGAAGACGATGTTGAACTTGCCTTCCATTTTTTTGTTTTTTTTATTTCTTGTTTTTTTTCTTTTTTCTCTATTTTTTTCATTTTCTCTCTTGTTTCCGCCATCTTTACAATCCCCTGAAACATTAGAAATTTTAGTTAGCAGCATTCAGGTAAATAAAATATACCCAACATATTATGTTCACTTACCATATTTTTCTCTATTTCCGCCCTCATTCTTTCGACCAACTGCTCCTTACTCCAGTTGGCAATCCAGAGTTTTGGAGGTCTTTCTGCCCTCTTCTTGTCTTTATTTTTAGAAAGATGAAAGTAAATTATCATCAGGACAAAGAGGCAACCATCAATTGCCTTTTTCTTTTTCTCCTTGTAATCGGTTATGCCCTTGATGATAAAACTCAAAACATGTCCTCCCCAGTTTCGCTCTGTTATGGTGTCCATCTCAAAAATTGGGGCCAGGTGCACAGGTGAGATTTTGTTTATTGTCGTTGGTAAAAGGAATGCCATCTGTATATAGAGGATGAAAATCCTCTTGAACATTAGGCGATCCTGTTCATTACCAACGCCAATATCCATCATCTCATCTGTAAGATTTTTGAGGGTCTTACCCTAGAATCTTCTAAAAATTTCTTTATCATCCTCAGAAAGTTTCTTATAATTGACTTTCTGAGGAAATAGATCTTCTACAAAAAGGAAAACAACATAGTATGAAAATCAGTTCAAATACACCCAAGCATCAATTTAAATACACCCAAGCATCAGTTAATATACACCTATAATTTTTAGTGAGTTACCTGATGCGTTGATGCCAAGCGCATCACCTAGTGTTTTTGGTCTTATTTTAAAAGAACCGTATCCGGTTTTCAGTCTGTTCTCCCCTAATTTGAAGTTGTTAGTCAACTCCCTTAATACTTGGTGATGCACCCTTAGTGGCGGGATGTGCATCAAGCCACCGAATCCCAAATTCCTCACAATCGTTTTCTTCTCCTCACTCATGTTTCTGAATTTCTCACTTAACAAATGTGTTGCACACTTAAGGTCTTTGGTTTGCTGTAAACAAAAACAAAATTATAGTCAGATATATTTCTATTATATAAAACTGATTTCATCTAAGACATATATTCGTTCTTACATTTTTTCCAGCTTGGTTTCTCGTTGCCATTTTTTCTGAAATAAAAAATACACCCATAGATATCAGTAAGATATACCCATAGATATGAGTCAGATACACCCATAGATATCAGTAAGATACACCCATAGATATGATTCAAATACACCCATATATATCAGTCAGATATCACTCAAACATGCATTAATATACAAGGTCAAGCAACATTACAAGGTCAAGCAATATACACCCATGGACAAGCAAATATAAGAACAGTTGCAACTGCTGACTATTACAGTATATTAGTTCAGAAATATACACCCAACAATTTATGCCATATAAACCCAACAAATTACTCCATATACACCTACCAAACTACAGAATATACCCCCAAAAATCAGTTACCAGAAGAACTAGAACAAAAAGAACAGTAACACCTAGAAGAACTAAGAAGAACAGTGTAACATAGAACCAAGAATAACAGTAAAACCTAGAACAAGTAGAACATTATAAACTGTAAAATGAGACGTAGAACAAGAAGAACAGTAAAACGTACAACAAACGTAGAAGAACAGTAAAATCTAGTTCTTCGATTTCGAAATGTGAAAAATATACAGGATGACTAAAATAGTAACGTAACGTATATAACTTTGTTTTTTCTGGAGATTCTTGATCGAGAGTTCTATGTTGTGTTGATGGAATTTTTGAATCTTAGCGACGAGTTGTATATCTTCAGTTTCGAATGTTGCTCGAAAATGGAACGGTTGTGTTTTCTTTGAATGGCTTTGAGAAGTGGAAGAGTGCACCATTAAGGAGCGGTTTACGCGAAGTGCAACCGTTTGAGTGGAGCGCGTGTAAATGACGCTCCATTCAATGTAATTCACTACGCGTGTGGAAGGATTGTGGGCTGGGAGCTTATATGACTTGTAGGGTCTTTTTGCTTGTATGTGTAGCAGGCCCGTAATCTATAATACCAAGACCGATATAATTTTAAAAGATTTATATTCTCGTAATAGTATTACGGGTAAAATATTAGTTCTGTCTCTAATTTACGTCCATAATCTCGATCAAATTTTTTCTTAGGTGAGGAAAGAATATTTGGGTTTTTAGTGGTCCAAGATTCTTTATAAATCTTATCTATTAAAAATTTAAATCAACGGATGAAATTAAAACATTTTTATTATATAAAAGATAATTTTATAAATCATACTTATATTAAAATATTTAAAAAAAATTACTTAAAAATGTCTATTTCATCCTTCTTTTATGTTACCATCTAATTTTTTTTTAAAATTTATATGTGGCTAATTTTTTTTGTTATGGAAACAAAAATAGTGATAAAATAAAAAAAGTGGGAGATAATTGTTTGCCAATTATTAGAAAAAGTTGATGGAGATAAATAAAATAGTGGAAGAGTGGAAGATAAATCATTTTAAATAATTCAACGTGTTAACATGTTTATTTTAAATGAACCGTATATCTTTATAATTATTTAAAATGGATTGTTTATCTTTTTTATTATTTAAAGGAAAAGTCTAGGGCCAGCAACTTTTTCAAATTCTGGTCAGCATGTAACCAGCAAGAAAAAGTGAGCCATTAGATAAAATTTCACACCAATAAAATCATTATTAATAGCTATTTAATGGCTACAAATACCAAAAGTTGCTAGCCCCATCGTCTATTTTCCTTATTATTTGAAACTTTCCATTTTTAAGAATTGGTCCAATTTAAATTATTAATATTTTTTATTATTTTTAAAAATTATATTTAATTATTTATAAATACATATATCTCGTTTATATTGTAAACGAGTTATATGCAAAATTATCTTCGTTTAGAGTGTAAATAAGATAAGAGAAGGATATTTATTTTGGTAAATATTTTTAAATTATTTATTTCAGTAATTATTATAATTATTTTATTTATTAAAATAAAAAATCTGCTGAAAAAAATAAAAAAAAAAATAAAAAAATAAGTACAAAATAGTCATTTTAATTTTTACATTATATTTTATATATTTTTTTTAAAGACCACCAAAATCCTTATTTTAGGTTTCCCACCTAAGTCAATTCCTAATTCAACAAGGAGGCATTGTGTAATTTCTTTATTCTGTTGGCTAGGATATAGAATCTAAAATAGGGTGGCCAAAATATTTCAACACCATATACAAGTTTAATTGGCTAGCGGATTACCCTGAGCACTCTTCCTTCAAAAATCGCTATACCTGTAGCATATTATCCCGAGTACTCTTTCTTCGTAAATCGCTCTGTATCCTATTGCGATTTTATACAAGTTTAAAAGCATTACAGCACGTGAATTTCGTATAGGGTATTAAAATGGAAAGAAATAATTAGGCACCAAATTCTTATTTCCAGTTTAATTTATTAGGTATTAAACAAAATAAAATATTATTATCAGTTCAAATTAAATAAAAAATGTCTAATACTTAGTACTATAGCAAAAGAAAATAATTATTACATATCACGAAACCATAACATGAAACCACTCATCCCAAAGGCGTAACCTGACAGGACAATGTAACACTAATGGTCATATCTCTAATATTTTCTAAACTTCTATTGTATACATTGTACGCTTAGGTCATTGGCTCCCTATACTTATTCTTTTAAAAATCTTCACTAAAAAGAAAAACTATTCAATGAGCATCCTAAATTCTTTCATCTAACTTATCACTAATGCAAAGAGGATTCTGCTTTGCTAAAATATTGCGACCAATATCCTTAAAATTGAATTTACATTCATGAACTTCTGGATACCTATGCTTTCCACAAAATAAATCTCCACATCGACACTCAAACCCTGTTAATCCAACTTTTTTATTGCACCTCTTGCACCTTTTCTTTATCTCATTCTTCTTGTTGTTGTTAGAAATATCATCAACCGTTGCACCAAGGTCTTTGGTAAATCTTTCAAACACATCAGCTAATGGTGGTTCATCATGAGATTTGGTATCATCTAATAATAATGTTCCATTATTATTATTATTGCTTTCTGATTCAATGATGATGAAGGTTTCTTTGATGTGATCTTTGTAACACTTTGAGCAAAGATTGTTGTTGGCAGCAGAACCATAGAAACCGCAACCATTGACACAAAGCGGTGGATCCATGTCCTTTGAGAAGAAAAAATATAGCACTTTGCAAATTTTGAGAATAATAGAGAGTTATTTTTAATGTTGAAACTTGAAACTATTGGGTGACTAAGGAGGCTATTAAGATTAATTTATAGAGGAATGGGGGAATCGTAGATTTATAATTAGATAAGTTGGACATAAAATTTGAATTTGATTAATTTAATCTAATCTAATCAAATATCTTAGGGCTTGTTTGGGTGGACTTTTAAAAAAATATCTTTTTTCGAGTTATCTTTTTGTAAAAAATCTTATAAAAAAGTAAAAGTAATTTAATGTTTGGATATCTAATGTAAAAATATCTTTTTATTTATCAATTATGTTTGGATATAACAATATAAAAATATTTTTTTTGTTTATTTATTACATAAAAAATATCTTTTTTTAAAGAAAAAAGATCTTTTAAAAAAAAGAAGTAAATTGTAACTTTTTAAAAAAGATGTTTTTTTTTTTAATTTTTCTAGTGTTTTTATTTTTACTATTAGAAATTTGCTAAATATATTAAAAATTAAAAAAAATATTTTTTATTTTTTTATCAAAATAATGACATTCAAACAAACTCTTAATCTTTGACTCATGAATTGATGATTCGTATTTAGATTTGATTAACTACGTAAAAGATTATTTACACAGATTTAAAACACGCGCGCTAAAATAAATATTTAATGTGTAAATAATAAAAAAATAATCTTCAATAAAAAAAACTAAAGGAAAACTTTGATTATAAAATTATGTAATTGGTAAAATATTTTTTTAAGTATCATTATAAATTTAAGTATAAAATAATTTATTATTCTATTTTTGACAGGTTTAGTTATTCAACTATGATCACTTTTTGATTTTTTTTTTTTTTTGCCGATCACTTTGTTAGAAGAATGTATGAAGCATTATGAATAAATAGAAATGTTTGGTAAAAAAAATTAACCAAAAATAGTTAAAATTTATTTTATTTAATATATATTGAGTTTAAAATACTTTTTTATATTTTAATTTTTAAAATTATAAATTTTAATATCGATAATTAAAAATAAATTATAAAAAAATAAAATATCTTAAATTATTTATCATGTAGAATATATAAAATAAAAAAATATAAATTAAAAAACTAAAACTAGGAAACCACCGCTTCAAAATTATAATTATGACGGTTTTCAAAAGCCTGCGTTTTTAAAGAAGGGCGTGCAAAAAATAAATAAGGAACACTACTTGCCCCTTTAAATAAGGTTTGAAGAAGGATTTTAAAAATCAAATAAATAAATTACCCAAAAAAAATCAAGTAAATAAATAAATAAATAAATAATACACTATGTTAACAGAAACCATATCATAGTGACGTGGAAGAATTTTCCATTAACAGAAACAAAATCAATTGACGGTTGATAGTTTTTCTCAAACTTAGTAAATTTTTGAGAGTTAATTTATTATTTATATCTTTGGAGATTATTTTTATCAATAGCCAAAATCTTTTGAGTAGCATTTTAGTAACTTACTCTAACACTATGCTAAAACCTACATATAGCTAAAGCTAAGGAGGACACTATGGTATTCAATTGCTTGTTACAAGTCAACTTGCTTCCTTCTTAGAGGAAGGTTTGAAAGATCTTACTCGGAGTAATAACACATTACAGATTGTATAAAATCATTCTTCGAATTATTAAGGAAGGGCGCATTACAAGGAGGAACCTTTTACATAGATTGATAAAGAAGCAGATGGATCAATAAGAAAAGGATTGAAATTGATAAAAATGATAAATTAAAAAAGATTAAATTAAAATTGAACTCAACCTTATTTGTTTACATCATTCTTTTGGATAAATTGAAATTGAACAAATGTGTGTGAGATTGAAATTAAACTCACTCAATCTTTTTCAACAACATTAAGGAGGGACACATTGCAAGGAGGATCCTTTTAAATAAATTCATAAAGAAGCAGATGGATAAATAAGAAAAAAAAAGATTGAAATTAGATAAAAATGATAAATTAAAAAAGATAGATTGAAATTGAACTTGAACTCACTCAACCTCCCTTGTTTCCATCGTCTTTTGGATAAATTGAATTTTGGATAAATTGAAAATATACGGAAGAAAATCACTCTACCTTCATATACCATTTTATTAGTTTACTCAACTTTATAATTCAAAAAACGAGCAAATCTTCAAAATTTTATACCAATAGCAGCATCAGTTGCTTTTACAAATTTAATATGAACCAAACATATGAGAACTTCCATGAACTAAACACCAACAGCATGTTCAAAATTTTGAATGTCAAAATTGCTCAAATGCACAATCTGCTAGAATCCCCAAAGTAATGCACCTTACACCGAATAGCTTAAAACTAAAAGCAGGTTATAACAATCAAAACACTTTCCACTTTTACTGTTCAGCAGGGAGTGTCTTAATGATATCAGAATCACCTGAAAATAAAGGCAACAATTAACATCATCATAAATGTAAACCTAGTTTATCATGTAGAATGATAAGTGTTCATGGAAAGAAAAGATACCAGGATCAATAATGCTAAGGCAGCAAACTCTATAATATTTTCCACATGCAGTGCCCAAGTCAACGTTGTCTGCAACCAACAAGAAATAATTCGATTACTTGTTTATGACGACCGAAATAAACAGGGACCAAATTAATGTAAACTAATCGACAAAATCAGCTGGACATCTGCGTACAATACTGTTATAAAAGCGAAATAGCAAGTTCACATCATGTCCAGCAGAAACACCATGTTTATAACAATCAAAATGCAAATTCCCGAATACAAGACATCATTTTCAAAAAATGATTGATACAATGCCAACTAAAAACAATATCGAAATAGACATGGTTCAACACAAAATCTCCATCACCTAATATTGATAACCAGAGACTCAGAAACTGACTTCTTATCATTCACATAATAAAGCAGAGGATGCACTCCAATTGGGAGTGCAAATTTTGAAATCTAATTATCACATAACTTGACGAGGAGCCTTGGAGCAGCGGTTGAGTTGTTTCCAAGTAACCTCAAGGTCACGGGTTCAAGCCGTAAAATCAGCTACATGTAATTATCAGAGTACACAGCCTACGTTAAGGGTGCGGCCGATGCATGGAGCCTGCCTTAAACAGGGATGCTTGTGCACTGGCCGCCCCTAATTATCACATAACTTTTTTAATGGGGAATTACATATTGTTCCTAGGTTTACAGCAACCAAAGTGGTTCTAGGAAACTAACTACAATAACAGAATATGTGCAAGCACACAGAGAGATTAAGAACTTACTCCCATTGTAATGGTGCACTCCCACCTTTGCCAACATGGCATAGTACTCAATTTCTGACTTCCTCAAAGGTGGACAGTTGTTAGCAATGATAATCAACTTACCTGAAAACAGAGCAAGATTCAAAACAATTATCTAATCATTTCGATTTCAATTAATCAAAAAAATTAGGGGAACCACAAATCTCCAGATTCTGAAAAGGCCACAAATCACAAATACCTTTGGAGGTTCTGAGGGATTTGAGAACGGTCTTATAACCGAGGGTGTACTTGCCACTCTTCATGACAAGGGCGAGCCTGTTGTTGATGCTCTCATGGGTCTTCTTCTGCATAACATCGAATTCAAACCACTCCAACACTTAATACCATTTTCGAAATCGAAAAGGCGAAATCAGATAGAGACATAAAGAGAGAAAGAGATTACCGTCTTCTTGGCGGCCACCATTGTTGCTGGACTCTGGAAGAGATGGCAAGTGCAGAGAGGAACAAAACCCTAGATGCTTGAAAATATATAGTTTGATTAGGGTTCTTCATTTGTAATGGGCTTTTTTATTTGTGATTTCACATTTTTTGACACGTGGATGTTGTTATTGGATCAGATTTCGTTCATTCATAGGCCTTATTATTGAGCCACATTTTTTTTCTTATTAATTGTAATCTCTTATTAATATCTTTTTGTTGGATTTAGTTTTAATTTTTCTTTCAAAAATATTATTTTGATATATTCATAAAAATAATTTATTATTTCTAAAACTTAATTTAAGATCTCTCAATAAGAGAATAAAGTATTAACTATAATAGCTATTACATACTTGCTATTATATTGAATTTTATAATAATGTAGATTAACAAGTTTATAATACGTTATTTTCTTGATAAATATTTATGGATTTAAATCCTATGAACAGAAAAATTATGAATATTATTATTATTAGATATATGTTATAATAATTTTAGACTTATCATATTATCCGCACACTATTAAAATGTTCCAAATACTCCAATAATACCAAATTTTGAAAGAAAATACATAAATTTGTGAAAGAAAATATGGAAAGTTTTTTTTTTTCACCTCTTTATCAATAAGTACAACTTTTTTGTAGAAAAATACAAAAAAAAAATTTTTTTTTCCATCCTCATCTTTTCTTTTGGTTCTTTTCAATTTATTTTTCTTTTCTTCGTCGCTTATTTATTTATTATCATGATTATTTGATAGTTGTAAATAATCTATTTTTATTCATCTGTAAACATCTATTTTTAGGAGGAAAGATAAATATTATTTATATATTACTTTGCTTGCATAGTATACTTTGTAACCGTTTTATAATAGTAGGATAAGTTTCTACCATTTTCTACACATGATTAGACTCACGAGTCGTGAGATAAGTTTTATAAATTTTAAATTTTTTAAAACAAAAATTATGCCTTTATTTCTATAAAGTTTACATAAATAAATGTGAATACATTTGAACCTTAAGAAAAGGTTTCATACAAGTTGTCTTACTTTAGTAACGAATAATTTTATTTTAAGCATTCGTACTAATGATAGAAATATCGACAGAAAGAAGGCTTATTAATGATAAATCCTTAATTAGAAAAGTTATAAGCTAAAAAATATTTAAATTGAAATGAAACAAGACTTAAACATTTATTCTACAACATATAGAAGACAAACTTTGGTGTGGAGCAGTTTTGCTAGCCCCATTAGCCCTGACTTTGTCCGCCATAATTAAATAAAAGTGTGGAATTAAAAAATCCATTAGTCTTAATTAAGTATGTGCAATTTACAGTCCATCCCTTTCTTAGAACAAGAACAAAGGAAGAGCATAAGTCCATTAATCCTAAAACAATACATTTAATACAAAATTTAGAAGAGATACGTTGTAATGTTGAGTCTGAAACTGTGAAACATGCACACCAGAGCCTGACAAACTTCTTGTAATATGTCATGTGTGAACACCTATAGATGCAACAAGACAAAACATTTAACAGAAAAACTACTGAATCAGTGGCATTGATGGATATTTGAATCAAAACATGAGAAATCAATTGCAAAATGTCAAAAGAAAAATGCCATGAGAGATGTTTAAGTATGATCAAACAGCAGTAGAATTAAATCAATTGTATAATGTGTTTAGCCATTACCCATTATAAATGCCGAAACACAATAAGGACTAAACCCGATAATGAGTCCCAAGAGAATTCCAAAGGAAATGTTCAAGTATAACCAAACAACAATAGAATTAACTTGCCTTAGAAGGCTTTCATAACTGTTGGAAGTTTATTGTAATTTATACTTCTGTTCTGGCCTAATTGTAATTATCTATAAATTATTAATGATTTAATTTTATCCGTTAATTCTAATGTTTGATGGACGTATTAGATTCAAAGATAATAACACATAAAAGGTGGTCTTCTCTCTGCCTCAATACACACGACGTCTTTACAGTTTTCACTCACAAAAAATATTGAGAAACTGCCATCTTGATGAACGTCTGTAAGAAAGGAAAGAGAGAGAACCCAGTGTTAAAGTTCAACTATACTGTAACCAAAACTCTGCAAATCAGTTTTAAAATTTAACTCTCAGGACTTGTTATGGCAACCAATCCAGGTATGAAAATCACAACTTTTAAGATCCTAATTAATGCTTCCGCTAAAATAGGTTTACATGTGATATCAGAGCATGTGTTTTGAAAGTATGTGATTTTCTCTGATCTAATTATGATATCCACGGTGTTTCATGTTTCTGATTAATTATTTATAATTGGATTTTAATTAAGTGGGTTTAAAATTTTATGCCATCAAAACTGCATATTTGTGGTTGTATATGTTCTATATGTTTTCTTTTGAATATTATAATTTGATCATAAATTATACTCATGTATAAATTTAATCTTGAGTTTATGTTTAGTATTGATGACAATTATGAAATTATTTTGAGTACGTAATGTACTCTAATTTTATGAAAAGTTTATAAATATTTTATTTATAATATTAAATATATTTAGATTATTTACTGCTTGTGTACACCAAAGTGACCAAGTTATAACGTAAAATGTCAGTATATTTAATAATGTGTTAATTAATTTTAGAATTAGATTTACCCAAAGGAAATCTCTTCTATTATTAATAGACTTGAACGAGAAAAATTATTATTCTTGGGTCAGATATATGTATTGTCCAAAGATGGTATATGTATTTGGTAGAGAATTTTAATCTTCAAGTATGATAAATATGGCATTTATTTGTATGTTAATATGTTAGTATATTATAGAATTTTATCCAAAGGTGAACTGTAATATGCTTGTTATGTTCTGTAATCTGAGTAGATAATAAAATTAAACTTAATATGAGCATTGTATGATTAAATGACAGGTATTTCAATTCATTCGCAAGCTTCATCTGTTACCATGTTTAATGGTTTAAACTTCTCTGAATGGAGTGAACAAGTGAAGTTCCATTTAGGTCTTTTGGATATTGACTTGTCACTTTTAGAAGAGAAACCCATTGTCACTAATGACAATGATGAGGATGAAAAGTATGCACTTAAGACATGGGAACGTTCTAACAGATTAAGCCTTATGTTTATGTGAATGACTACTGCAAGCAATATTAAGACTACCCTTCCACAAACAGAAAGTGCTAAAGAATATCTTGCGTTTGTGGAAGACCGCTTCCGTTCTGCTGATAAGTCACTCGCTAGTACATTAATGTCACAGCTCACGACCATGAAGTTTGATGGGTCTAAGAGCATGTAAGAGCATACTATTGAGATGACTAATATTGCTGCAAAATTAAAGTCACTGGGTATGACAGTTGATGACTCCTTTATGATGCAATTCATTCTGAACTCATTACCTTCTGAGTATGGAGCTTTTCAAATTAATTATAATGTCATGAAGAAAAAATGGGACGTTAATGAATTGATTGGAAAGCTCATACAGGAAGAAAATAGACTTAAGGATTGTGGTGGTCATTCTGTCAACTTGGTTCAAGAAGCTGGCAACTCAGAAAAGAAATTAAAGACAAAGCCCAAGAATTTTAAGAAGAAAGGACATGCCAATACAAAACAGTGTCATTTCTGTAAGAAGGAAGGACATTTCCAAAAGGATTGTCCTAAACGTAAGGCATGGTTCGAAAAGAAAGGTATATTTGAAACATATGTATGTACTATGAATCAAATTTAATTGATATTCCTCATAATTCTTGGTGGCTTGATTCTGGTGCTACAACTCATGTTTCTAATGTAATGCAGGGATTCCTTACGATCCAAACCACAAGCCAAAGTAAGATGTTCCTCTACATGGGAAACCGTGTGAAAGCGCCAATTGAAGGAATAGGAACTTATCGTTTGGTGTTGGATACAAGCTTTCATTTAGATTTACCTAAGACTCTTTATGTACCTTCAATGTCTAGGAATTTAATTTCTGTTTTAAAGTTGGACAATTGTGGTTTTTCTTTTAATGGTGGACATGGTTGTTTTAATTTATTTAAAAATTCTAATATTGTTGGTTATTGTGTTTTAATTGATGGTGGTTGTATAGATTAAAACTTCTTGATCAATTTTCTGAATCCTTGCTTATTGAGTACCAGAATGATGTAGCTAGGCCAAATACGCCTAAAGAAAGTTCTGCATTCTTGTGGCATAAACGCTTGGGTCACATATCCGAGGAAAGAATAGAAAGATTAGTAAAGAATGAGATTTTACAAAATCTAAATTTTACTGATCTTGGTTTATGTGTGGATTGTATTAAGGGAAAACAAACCAAACAAAATAAGAAAGGTGCCACAAGAAGTAGTCAGCTTCTTGAAATTATACACACTGATGTATGCGGACCTTTTGATGCTCCATCTATTGGTGGAGAAAAATATTTCATCACTTTTATTGATGACTTTTCACGTTATGTATATGTCTATTTGCTTAAAGAAAAGTCTCAAGCAGTTGATGCTATTGAGATTTATATTAAAGAAGTTGAAAGGCAATTAGACAAAAAGGTGAAAGTTGTTAGGTCAGATAGAGGTGGTGAATATTATGGAAAACATAATGAAACAGGACAATGTCCTGGTCCATTTGCAAAACTTTTAGAAAGACATGGCATATGTGCACAATATACAATGCCATACACACCACAACAAAATGGTGTAGCAGAAAGGTGTAATCGAACGTTAATGGATATGGTTAGAAGTATGATGAGCAATTCTTCTTTACCCAAATTCTTGTGGATGTATGCATTAAAGACTGCCATGTATTTGCTAAATAGAATTCCTAGTAAAGCTGTTCCAAAAACTCCTTTTGAGTTATGGACTAATAGGAAACCTAGTTTACGGCATTTACATGTTTGGGGTTGCCCAGCAGAAGCAAGAATATTTAATCCACAAGAAAAGAAATTAGATTTTCGAAGAGTGAGTGGCTATTTTATTGGCTATCCAGAGAAGTCTAAAGGGTATATTTTTTATTGTCCAAACCATAGTCCAAGAATTGTAGAAACTGGTAATGCAAAATTCTTTGAAAATGGTGAAGTTAGTGGGAGTGAAAATCATCAAAATGTAGAAATAAAGGAAATTAAAGTTAATGTTCCTATACATGTTAGTGTTCCTTTATCCACACCTACTCAAAGAGTTGTTCCAACTATTGTTGAACACATTAATAGTGATGAACAAGATTTGAATGATAATGCTCCCAATGAAGAAACTAACTCACAAATATCAGAAAGAAATGAGTCTCAAAAAATACCATTGAGGAGATCTCAAAGGGAAAGAAAGTCAGCTATTCCAAGCTATTATGAGACTTATTTACAAGAAGAAGATATTGGAATATCTAAAGAACCTGTTTCATTTACACAAGCCATAAATAGTGATGATTCAGAAAAATGGATTAATGCCATGAAAGAAGAGTTAAAATCCATGGAAGATAACAAAGTTTGGGATATTGTTGCATTGCCAGAAGGTGCTAAATGTATTGGTTGTAAATGGGTTTTCAAAGTTAAGTGAGACTCCAAAGGCAATGTTGAACGATATAAAGCTAGACTTGTTGCTAAGAGATTTACTCAAAAGAATGGTGTTGATTATAAAAAAATATTTTCACCTGTTTCTAAGAAAGATTCATTGCGTATCATTATGGCACTTGTGGCTCATTATGACTTAGAGTTACATCAAATGGATGTAAAAACTGCCTTTCTGAATGGTAATCTTGATGAAGAAGTTTATATGGATCAACCTGAAGGTTTTCCAACTGAAGGAAAAGGTCGTATGGTGTGTAAACTTAAGAAATCAATATATGGACTAAAACAATCCTCACGACAATGGTATATTAAGTTTAATAATACCATTCTTTCTTTCGGTTTTGAAGAAAATGTTGTTGATGTATGCATATACCGAAAGGTCAGTGGGAGTAAGTTTATCTTTCTAGTCTTATATGTTGATGATATTTTGCTTGCAACAAATAACTTGGGAATGTTGCGTGAGACTAAAGAATATCTTTCTAGAAACTTTGAAATGAAAGATATGGGAGAGGCATCCTATGTGATAGGAATTAAAATTTTTCGTGATAAATCACAAGGATTGTTAGGATTGTCTCAAAAGGCCTATATAAATAAAGTTCTAGAGAGGTTCAACATGGAAAAGTGTTCCGCAAGAATTGCACCAATTCAAAAAGGGGACAAATTTAGTCTTATGCAATGCCCAAAAAATGACATAGAACAGAAGCGAATGGAAGGAATTTCATATAGTTCTGTAGTGGGAAGTCTTATGTATGTGCAAACTTGCACAAGACCAGACATTAGCTTTGCAGTAGGAATGCTTGGAAGGTATCAAAGTAATCCTGGAATGGATCATTGGAAAGCTGCAAAGAAGGTTTTAAGATATCTTCAAGGTACAAAGAATTATATGCTCATGTACAAAAGGTCTAGCCAATTAGAAGTAATTGGTTACTCAGATTCAGATTTTGGTGGATGTGTTGACACAAGAAAGTCTATATTTGGCTACTTATTCTTATTTGGAGAAGCTGCCATATCATGGAAAAGTTCCAAGCAAAGCGTTGTAGCAACATCTACTATGGAAGCAGAATTCGTAGCATGTTTTGAAGCTACAAATCAAGCTTTATGGCTGCGAAATTTCATTTCAGGACTAGGCATTGTTGACTCAATTGCTAGGCCATTGAAAATTTATTGTTATAATTCTGCAGCAGTATTTTTCTCAAAAAATGATAGATATTCTAAAGGTGCCAAGCATATGGAAATAAAGTACTTTGGCGTTAAGGAGGAAGTTCGGAAACAAAGAGTGTCCATAGAACATGTTAGAACAGAACTTATGATTGCTGATCCATTGACTAAAGGATTGCAACGAAAGACATTTAAGGAACATGTACATAGAATGGGTCTTGGTTCTTCTGAATGATGCTAACACTCTGAGCTCACTATGTTTATTTATGTATTTTCTGAACATTGATAGTTTGTTGTTTCTAGTTAAAGTAATATTATTTTATGAGTTATAACATAATGATCTAGAAACTTTATGGGACCGATATAAAATTGTGTTATTTCTGTAACTTGTGTAGTAAGATGCTAGTGGTTGTAGTATATGGAAAGAAATGTGTTTCATATTAAATGCATGACTACCATAACTCACACAAAGTATTTTACCATATTAAAGCAATTATGTAATGTGTAAGAATATGATTACACTTAGGCCAAGTGGGAGAATGTTGGAAGTTTATTGTAATTTATACTTCTGTTGTGGCCTAATTGTAATTATCTATAAACTATTAATGATTTAATCTCATCCGTTAATTCTAATGTTTGATGGACGCATTAGATTCAAAGATAATAACACATAAAAGGTGGTCCTCTCTCTGCCTCAATACACACGACGTCTTTACAGTTTCCACTCACTGAAAAATATTGAGAAACTGCCATCTTGATGAACGTCTGGAAGAAAGGAAAGAGAGAGAAACCAGTGTTGAAGTTCAACTCTACTGTAACCAAAACTCTGCAAAATCAATCTTAAAGTTCAACTCTACCGTAATCAGGACTTGTTATGGCAACCAATCCAGGTATGAAAATCACAACTTTTAAGATCCTAATTAACACTTCCGCTAAAATAGGCTTACAAGAACATGACATACCCTACTGTCTTGTTCTTCCCCTGTGCCGCCAAACTCGTCGGGAAGTGACAGTAAACTCTTAGTAAACATAACCGACTTCAAGTTAGGGTCATGATGACTAATTCTTAGAGACTCCACCGATACACCTTTATTGCTGACTTTGACCAACTCATTGTTTTTTGTGGCAACAAGTTCACCTTTAGTGAAACACAAATGCTGGATTCCATAGATTCCATTAGCACAAGTAAACACAACATTGAACTTCGTCCAAGATAACTCTTTCATTACCCAGATCTCAATCTTCTGGTCTGTGAATTTCAAGATAGATATCCCAAGATATTCAGCAAACAGCTTAAACGGTGGGCAATGGACTGACGTTGGCAATGACACCATTGATAGATGATTTTCGGCTAAGTCGAAGGCAACAATCGTCAAATCCAAGTGCTTATCTTTAAAGGCTAACCAATAAAGAACCCTGTTCCAAAACAGTGCACAATCAACGGTAGGTAATCAAATGGGGAGGAAGATGGCCACACTCAATTTCTTTCCAAGAATTGGTTCTAACAGAGAAACACTCCCACTGAGGTCTCCATTTACGTGCATCATCCCATCCTACTACTACTAAATAATCATCACTAGATTCATCATAGCCAAGACCACCCCATGAATAAGTTGCCGAGCCAAACCCATCGAAAAAAGAGCATCAGGGTCAGGGATTGATTTGTGAGAACCAGTTACAGGGTTCCACAGAAGGAGTGCAGCGCCATCAACATGAATGCGTAACAGTATGAAGCCCTTGCATGAACCTAGAATACTAAGGTTGAAATGACGACAACTTAGAGGAAGCTGAAGCGCGTAATCGCAGAGAATCGAAGCTTCCACATCTACACAATGAGCCTCGGGAACCTCACTCGACAAGTACAGAAGCCTAGTGTTCTTATTGGGGGGTGCGACATCAGCAGCATCATAATTCAAATTTGCAAAGCGTGAATTGGAGATCAGAGAAAGCCATTGTTTAGAGACGCACCTGAACCGAATTAGGGATTTTACCGGCAACCATATTAGGATTTTCTCCACCAATTCGGGAAGGAGAACCTCAGCCTCAGCCTCGCGCTTCATCTTCTAAAATCTCGGAGGAGAGTGGAGAGAGACTGAGTCTGACTAAGGGTTTAGGACTCTGGACGGGATTGGAGAGGGCTGTCCGGCGGTCGACAAGGGGAGGAGAGTGCGGTATATTTGTGTCATTAAGTTCGATATCATTGGTTTTTTTTTAAATAAATAAAATAAATGTTTCAATCAAGGTTCTGAGAACTGAACCGGTCATCGAACCGCTCTAGCTACTGGTTTATAGGTTCAATCGATTTGATCGTGGTTGAACCGAAAAAACCGTTTTATAATAAAATAATAAATAAAATATAAATAAACACATTAAAATATAATTATAGTCTAACATAAATTTTAATGTCTTCTAAATATAAAGTACTACTTCAACCAAAATCTAATTTAACATTTGATTTCATAATTATTAACAATATTATTCAATATATCACTATTGAACTCGTTAAGATAGTCACAAAAAACCAAAAAAAAAATCATTGAATTAACCAAATCAATAACAAATATTCAATCATCTATTCAAAGCTAAGCTCAGCATCATAGCATGATAAATCAGCAACAGCCAATAATGTAACCAGAAATTTCCAGTCTCAAGGACAAGATACCAAATTATCATTGAATCAGAAGGCAAAGAACTCTTGTTAATGTTGTTGTTATTAATTTCATCCCATCTTGATCTCATTCATGAAAAGGGCCAATGAAGGGTGGCAAGCCTCATCAAGCTCCTAAGGCTTGCCATTCTTGGGGCTGCCAACATTCCTCTTTGAGCTAACATGCCATTTTCACTCCCTATAAGCAACTGGACATAAGAAACATTCTCCACCTTCAAGTTTCAGTTTAGCATATCCCATCTATCTATCTAACTATCTAACTTATAACAAAATTTTCAGCCAAATTTTAACAAAGTTTCAGCACATTTTTAATAAAGAGTAACAAACTCTTCCAAATCTTTTTGATGTTAAGAATATTAGAAAATAAATCCAATTTTTAGGAGCCAGTAACAAAATCTTGAAATTTGAACATCATCAAATACACACCAAAACCATAATAAAAAAAATCAATGCCTAATCTTATTATTTATAAACATATTCAAAAAGGACGGACACCCACAAATTTAGCATGATTTTGAAGTAGAACAAGAATGAGGGCAGATGAAATCAGTGGTAACAAGATGGTAAGGCACGACAGAAACAGCAACAGAGGTAGCAGCACTGGCAGTTCAACAAGAGACTAAACAGAGACTACAGCACCAGACCACACACTAAAAGTAAATCACATAGTTAATAAAAAAATTACCTAGAACTAGAAGCTAGAAGAAACAAACAATTATTTAATCATAGTTAATAAAAAATTATTCACAGAGCTTCACACTTCACTGACTTCACAGTTCACAGAGCTTCACAGAATCAAACAATCGTTCAATCATAGATTCATAGTTAATAAAAAAATTGACCTAGAAGAAGCCTTCAACAGAGCATGCAAGAGGGAGACAGAGATACCGAGTGACCAAGACAAGGAGCAGTGGTGGAGAACCTTCGAACGGGCTTCGAACGGGACAATTGTTGCGGAGGAGCACCTTCGGCGGCGGCGTGGCTGCGCGACGGAGGAAGGTTGCGATGGCTGCGCGATGTAAGGGAAGGTTGATATCGATGGCTACTGCGCGATGGAGGGAAAGTGAGCGAGCAGACGGTGGCTGCTCAAAGGAACGACGGCGGCGGCACGAGGCAGTGGCTGGACGGAGGTGAGGGACGGCCAGGAGATCGATTGAGAGGAGCCCTGCCCTGGACTGAGTGTGAGAGAGGCAGAGCGTTCTGGAATGAGTGGAATCTGGATCTGGGCATCTAGCAAGGGAAGATGGAGTTAGGGCTAAGTGCATATCCGCAGCTGAAACGGCGGCGTTTTGTTCTCCCCTCAAAAAACCGGCCGGGTCACGGTTCGGTTCGACCGACCGGTTCCCGACCGGTTCACCGGTCTAATTACGGTTTTTAAATTTTTCGGTTTTGCTTATTGTCCGAGTCGCCTTTCTATTTGGTTCATGGTTCAACCGGTTCGATCGGCCGGTCCGAACCGGTTTTCAGAACCTTGGTTTCAATTACGAAAATAGGTAATTTGAAGAGTATTTACAATTTCCATAACATCATTTATCTCCTTTCCAATATAAATGAGATAACAGATAAGTATAACCATATAAATGAGATAAGGCACAAACACATGTCTACGTATTACGTTGGTATCGTGTAAATGAAATACGGCTAAATTTATGTCATTTATTGTGTAAACGAGTTATGTTATAACTTAAAACATTTACATAGTAAACGAGATACAGTATGACAAAAATCAACCAACTATAAAGGATCTTCAAACCATTAGTATTCACCACAAAACTCTCAATCCTTATTCTCTTCTGTTTTTCTTCCAAAAACTTAGTAAAAAATGGCTAGTGTCAGTGGTTTCTTCATTGTAATGGTGTATTCCAACAGTTAGATGAGAAACAATGACAATAGAGTTATATTTGTGTGTGAGAATTCTGCATTGCTGCGAACTTAAAGAGTAAATTTGTTGTCCGAGTTAAAGAGTCTGATATTGACACATGTCGGCGGTGGAGAGAGAAAAGAGGTTGTAGAGTTGGGTATAGGATGCTAACACCGATGAGGAATGGTGTATTTCGGTTTCATCTGTTCTGTCTCGATGGCGATGAGCATGTACGCCCAATGTTTGACGTGCACAGAAGAATCATGGTGGAACAAGTGATGGAGCTTTCTGCGGAGGTTCGTGATGTTGGTTGTGGTGGTTCTGGCAGCTCAAACTTTGTATAGGATGACCTTCCTCTTGCACCACAACCCTTGCATTGTGCTAGTCCAATGGTAGACATGGACATTGACGATGAGGAGTCCAACGAAGAGTACATTGCCGATAGCCACGAAAGTGATTCCTCTAAGGGTGATGACGAGGATGAGTTCATACCAGAAGCTCCCCTTGGTGGATCAGTTTGATACCTTTTGCTTGCTCCGTATCCAACTCCGGAGTTATTATCTGTATCCAGCCACTACCATATATTAGATTTGGATGCGATGCATGACGTAACTCCGTTTTCAAATATGGGGCGGACGATTACAATACCAATGACGGTGTGGAGTGTAGGGTTGGTCACAGATTCAGAAGCAGAGAGGTAGTGCTGCTAGACGTGAAGAATGACAACATTCAGAGAAGTATTGAGTATTAAGTTGTCGAGTCGGATCGATTACAGTACTACGTGCGTTGCCGGCAATTCACCGATGGTTGTCCTTGGAGTCTTCGTGTCGCTCTCAGACAGAATCTCAGATATTGGTTAGTGTTATAGTATTTTAGTTCGTTATCTTATTCGTTGTTGTTATTTTGGTTATATTTTAATTTGATTATATTTAAAATCGTTAGGGAGGTGCGTAAATTCGGTGGACCACACACGTGTTTATCTCCCACCTTGTCTTAGGATCATCAATAGTTGGACATCAACCTCATATGTAGAATCATCTTGCTCCTAATGCAGTTCAGTTCATCAGTTACCATCCCTATTCTATAGAGTACAATGAGACAAAGCTATCACTACAAGCCGTCATACAGAAAGGTTTGGATGGCAAAACAAAAGAATTGCACAGATATATGGTGATTGGGAAGAGTCATACAACAAGGTGTCGTGATTGCTCCAAGTACCGCAGAGTTGTTGTCCTGGCACAGTATGTGATCTCAGTGTGGTTCCGTACTATGATGGTCACTTGATGGTGCGTGATTGCGGTCAGTTCGACAAGATGTTATGGGCATACCCTCCCTGTGGTGAAGCTTTCAAGCATTGTAAGCTTTTCGTCTCCATCAATGGCATGCACTTATATGACAAATATGGTGGTGTGTTGCTAATTACAGTTGCACAAGACAGTAATAGTAACATCCTCCCTGTGGCATTCGCAATTGTTGAGTTTGAGAGTACGAAGTCATGGTCGTTCTTTCTTACCAATTTGAGACGTCATGTGACACCACAAGAAGGGCTTTTGATTATATCAGATAGGTCCCAAGCAATCAAGGCCACACTTAGAGTCGATGACAGCCTCTGGAAGCCTCCTAGGGCGTACCATGGGTATTGCGTCAAACACATAGCAGTGAACTTCATGTCTCGGTTCAAATCATTCGAGGGCAAGCGATATCTCATTAATACTGCTTACAGTCCTAGTAATGTTGGGTAAGAGTGGTACATGGATGTTTTGAGGACGCTGTCACGTGAGATGGCATATTAGGCCGGTAGATTTAACAAGGAAATATGGTTGCAACATTGCGATGGTGGACGTTGATTTAGGCACATGACTAGGGGTGGTAAGAGTACCCAAACCCGTGGATACCCACCCCACCCCTACCCGATCAGGACGGGTTTAAACCCGACCCGGAGCGAGGTCGGGGTCAGGTGAACTCGCCCCGAAGTATATATATTAGGGTTTTCTCACAACCTCATGCCCTCATACTCATACCTTCAGACCCCATCACCCCAACCCTAGCAGAGACCTCATAGTCACTTCTTCTCCACAGTCAAGCTCAGTTTTGGTCGCCCTATTGCGCCACCCAGCCTGCTGCTGTCGCTGCGTTGCCGTCCTGCCGAGCTCCTCGCTGAGTCGTCGTCGTTGTGTTGCTGAATTTCTCGCCGAGTCTCCGCCGCTGCGCTGCCGAACCCTTCGCCGAGCGTTATCGCTGTCGAGCCCCTTTCCTCTAACTGTTGCAGCTTTCTGTGTCACCGTCTTCCTCCTCTGTCTCTTTGCCTATGGTAACTGATAAGTATTTTTTATTTCTCTCTCACATTATGAATATGTGAAAAAATCTGCATGTTTGAATCTGAATGTTTGAATTTGAATCTTTTTGGGGGTGAGTTACTTTTCATTCAATTATGTTCTCTGTGTTTTTTTTTTTTTTTGAAGTTTTTGATTGATTATTTGATTTGTTCTTCAATTCACTTCTATACCAATATTTAATATTCTTATTGGATTGGGTCTTGTGACTTGCACTTGGTCACAGTACCCACAAAATGTTATGATCACTAAAGATCTATATCTATGAGAGACAATGGAATTTTTTGTCATTGGATTGATTTGGGCATTTGTAGTTTTGATTAGAAAAGATATGAAATTTAATGAACTTTTAGGGGTGGAACTTTTGGTAATTTACTTTGTTTCTCTGTTTTTTAGGCTGATTCAAACTAAAGGGTCTCTAGGCCAGTTTTAGTAGAACTTTATAATTGATAATTCATAATTATTAAGCCTGCCATTATTGTAAAATTGGTGTACTGATACAAATTTAATAACTTAGAGTTAGAAACACTCATGAATGAGTTTTTATTATGAGAGTTTCTAAGTTTATGATGCTATTAAAATTGTGTTCATGATGTAAGAATTATTTATTTAGTATCAATTTGCTATAAGTGTTGTGTAGCTATTATTATTAGTATTGCCAAAATGGCTTTACATTCTTCAACGGAAACTACAATTTCAACCATGATAGGAAGGTCTGAAGTGTAATTTTCATTGTTGCATAGTTATTAATTTAGAAGTTTTGTTTATAGTATTTATAGAGTGTTTGTTAAAAGCTTTTTATCAAGAAAAAGAAATATGGCTTTGATTTATCTGAAATCAAATTTTTTGTGTTGCTTTCGTTTTGTTTGTTTTTTTTTTTTTTTTTTTTTTGCTCTAATAAATACATATAGGTAGAAGAATCTTTGTTGTGTTGTATTGTGTTAATTTTTTATATAATACTAATTAATTTGATTAATTATTATTTCTTTTAATTTTCAGATTTGAATATTGACTTTCAAATCTTTAATGATGTTGAAGATCTGAAAAATGATTAAGAATAAGGATTAAAAATTTGAAAACTCTTATATTTAAGGATGTAATTTTTTTATTATGGTGTTAAATTTGTAGTCATTAAATATTAATTTTTTTTATTTTAAGTTATTTGATATTGTATGAATCTTATGTTTGCATTTTAATTTAAGTATGAATTTTAAGTTTTTATTTTAATTTTAAATATGTAAAAATTAAAATGTTATTTAATTTTTATAGGGATGGGACGGATATTCGCGAGGACGGGTTAGGATAAAACACCCTACTACTTGCGGGTAAGGGTGAGGCGGATAGTACTGGAGTAAAAGGAGGACGCGGCAGGGTCAGATAGGGCAAAACCCTGCCCCTATCGCCCCACTACCATCCTTACACATAACAACTAAAATAAAAAATAATTAATTAATTTATAAAAATTACTAAAATTTTAAGGGAAACAAAAATTATTAATATAAAGATTATGAAAAATAAATAAAAAATAATTAAAAATATGTTATCTCTTTATAAAAAATTTTGGTCATTCTTCTTAAATATTATTCTAATTAAATCTTCCTAACATCTTTTAGAATAATTTTTCTTTATTTTTTCTTTTCTTCTTCTTCACTTATTTATTTATTTATTTATTTATTTATTTATTTATTATGATTATTTGATAGTTGTAAATAATCTATTTTAATTCATTTATAAATATCTTTTTTAGGACGAAAAATAAATATTATTTATTATATTACTTTGCATAGTATACTTTGTAACCGTTTTATAATAATAAGCATATTATCTTTTATCTTGAATTTTAAATTTTGAAATGGAGAGGGGAGAGAGCGGGGGAGAGTCTTCGAGGGTGGCACATAGCGAGGCAGCCAACCATGCCGGCGAGAGCAATAAGGGGGAGAGTGGAGGTGGGCATGCATCAGGTGAAAAGGAGGGAATTAAAGGGGACAATAACAAGATTCAAGGTCAGCGGATATCGTTCAGAGATAAAGTTGTGGGTGCCTCAACAAGGAGAGCTTTGGAGGTTGCTGATTCTCTTGATGGGGATAAGATGGCTACAGTAGTTGGTAAGCAAGGCGATTCGGAGATACCAACTGTGACGTTCACTGAAGAAGCAAAGGAGATATTGGTAGAGCCCTACAAAGATGCCATCGTGGTCAAAGTTCTTGGAAAAAACTTTAGCTATACGGCGATCACGCACAGGCTTAAAGGAGTCTGGAGAACCAAAGGAGGATATGAGGTACTAGATGTCGGTTTTGACTATTTCTTAGTCAAATTTGATCTCTTGGAGGATAGAGAAAAAGTTCTCCTTGGAGGACCGTGGATGATTACTGGTAGTTATGTTATGGTTAAACCTTGGAGTTCTTCATTCAGACCTTGTGAAAACACTTTTGGGTCTACCATGGTTTGGATAAGAATCACAGGTTTAAACATTAACTATTATCAAGAGAGAGCCGTGAAAATGATTGTGTCAGCTGTTGGCAAACCGATCCGCATCGACTTAGCCACCAAGTCTGCGGAGAGGGAAAAGTATGCAAGAGCATGTGTACAAATTAACTTGGGACTTCCAGTCATAAAAAAGATTCAAGTTGATGGTCATATGTATGACATAGAATATGAGCACTTGAATTTAATTTGTGAAAAATGTAGCTGCTTTGGGCATGTAACAAGAGAATGTGCGAAAGAGAACAATGGCATTGGGAAGGAAACCATGGTGAAGGAGAAAAATTTGCTATCATTGTTTCCGGTGGATAACAACGAGAAAACGGCAGAAGGTAGTCAAATCCCAGTAAAAAATCAAAATTCAACTTTTGAATTTGGAATTAATGCCAAATCAATTCCAATTATGGAGAAGCATGGAGAAGCGGGTCTTGTGTGTGATAATTTACAAGAATCACGTATGGATAGGGATACTCAAGCAAAAGAGGGTGAATGGGTTACAGTTAGTAGAAAAGGCAAGGAAAAAGTGGGTAAAGGCCCCAATGTGGTGCCAAAAAGAGTCAATGTAGCAATATGCTCCAATTTGGTGAGTAAGAAATTTTCTTTTGGGTCTAATAACATGCATGCTGGATCCTCATCAAATGCAAAGGTGAAGTCTTTATCAAATGTAAAGGTGGAGCCTAAGGAAAAGAAAGATCCTCCATCCACGCTTGGCTCTTTGGGAACAATTCAGGTGGCTTTCAAGGATCAGAGTACTCCTTTTTTTAAAGCAGGGCACAAAAGGCAGCGTTCTATTTCGCTTCAAAACTCACCTACTGAAGTATTGTCAACGGATTCTCGAGTACAAAAAGAGCTTGATAAAGCTAGTGCAACAATAAACTTGGAGAACCAACCTCAACAGAAGAATGATGGTTCTGCGGTGCAAGTCCACCAAAAGACAATTGGAGACAGGAGTCCATCAACGTGAGGTAGAATGATTATAAATTCCAATTATTTAATTTATTTTTATGGATTGTGACCATTTAAATATTATTAGTTGGAATGTAAGGGGGCGTCAAATAAGATGTCTCGGGTGCACTGTAAGGAGTTAGTACGAAAATTTCAACCAACTTTTTTTATTTTGGTGAAAACTCATATTGGGTTTGAAACTATGAAAGAATTTTGGGAGAGATTAGGCTATTATCCTGTAAGGATTGTAGATGCTGTTGGACATAAGGGAGGAATTTGGTTCCTCTCTACTAATTTAAAATTTTCTTGTAAAAGTCTTTGGGCTATGAATCAATGTGTAACTTTGGAAATTGATGGTGGTGGGCGAAGATGGATTTGCAGTGCAGTTTATGGCAGCCCTCAAGCCACTAATAGAGTAGAATTATGGAGTCATCTGCTTGATATTGGTTTGTGCATTCAGGACCCATGGGTGGTGGTTGGAGATTTTAATGATATTTTGAGTATTCATGAGGTGAAGGGGGGTAATTACTATTCGACTCGCAGTAGTGTCTTTGCAAGTACTCTAGATTCTTGTGGTCTTTTTTATCTGACAACCTCTGGAAGACGGTTTACTTGGTTCCGTAAAATTCAAGGAAACAGAAAAATTGCAAAGAGATTGGATAGAGCTTGCTGTACTACAAAATGGCGCCTTCTTTTTCCAGAAGTTTTTGTTGAAGTTCTCAGCCGTTCCCACTCTGATCATTGTCCCCTACTTATCCGATGTCAAGGAGTTCCTATCAAGAAAGGAAACCGGCCTTTTAGATTCCAAGCGGCATGGGCAACGCATCCTGATTACAAGGCCATTGTTCAGAAATCTTGGAATAGTACAGACTTTGGCATCCATAGGAAGTTGTTGGGGGTTCAAGAAGCTTCGTTGGAATTCAACTCTACGGTCTTCTGTAATATTTTTATTAAAAAGAGGGAATTGGAGTCTTATTTGAATTGTATTCAACGGAAAATGGAAGCTGACGACGATCCAATTTTGAAGCACAAAGAGGAAGAATTGAGAGCTGAGTATAATCTAGTTTTGGCCCAGGAAGAATTGTTTTGGTACCAGAAGTCAAGGGATCAATGGGCTCGGTATGGTGATAGAAATACTAGCCTTTTCCATATGCAAACCATCATTAGAAGAAAATCTAACAAGGTTCTTGGGTTGCTGGTCAGTGATGGGTCTTGGTCTGATGATCCGAAAGTTTTGCAAAGAGAGGTTGTTCATTTTTTCAAACATATTTTTTGTTTTACTGAGCCTGTTGAGGTTAATTGCATGGGAGAAATTCCTATGCCATCTCTTAGCCAGGATGCTTGTGATAATTTGTCTAAACCAGTAACAATGTTGGAGGTTAAAGAAGCTCTGGATAATATGAGCTCGTTCAAAGCTCCTAGGCCGAATGGTTTTCAAGTTTTTTTCTTCAAGGAATATCGGATGTGGTGGGTCATGAGGTGTAGCGTACTGTTCAGAAAGCATTCTTAGGGGAGACTATAAGCCATTCTTTGTTGGAAACTTTGATTGTTCTTATCCCTAAATGCGACCCTCCAACTAGATTGAAGGATTTTTGGCCAATAAGCCTTTGTAATGTAATTTATAAGCTAGTGACTAAAGTGCTGGTTAATAGATTACGACCTTTTTTGGATGAGATTGTTAGCCCAACTCAGGGAGGGTTTATACATGGTAGAGGAGCGCCTGATAATATTATTGTGGCCCAAGAAGTTCTTCACTTTCTTAGGCGGACAAAGTCTAGAAAAGGAGCTATGGCTTTTAAGATTGATTTAGAAAAGGCTTATGATAGAGTTGATTGGAATTTTCTTGAGCACACTCTTGAATCTTTTGGCTTTCCTTCTCTAATTATTCGGCTTGTAATGAATTGTGTTCAGGCTTCAAATCTTTCCATCCTTTGGAATGGGAATAGATTGGACAACTTCCAACCTCGCAGAGGGCTCAGGCAAGGAGATCCAATTTCTCCTTATTTATTTGTTTTGTGCATAGAGAGATTGGCGTGCTTCATTTCCAAACAAGTTGACGAGGATATTTGGGATGGTGTGGCTGTTTCTAGAGGAGGACCTAGAGTTTCTCACTTGATGTTTGCAGATGACCTCCTCCTTTTTTGTAAAGCGAAGAAAAATCAAGTTCAGAATATTGTGCACACCTTGGAGTTGTTCTACAAAGCTTCAGGTATGAAGGTTAACATTGAAAAATCTAAAGCTATTTGTTCTAGAAATATCTCTAATAGAAGGAAGGAAATGTTGTCTGGTGTTTCTCATATTCCTTTTACTAGTGACCTAGGTAAATACTTGGGGGTGAACCTTAATCATCCTCGAGCTACTAGGTCTATTTTTTTGGACTCTTTAGAGAAGATTAAGAATAAGCTGGCTAGTTGGAAAGGTCGGCTCCTTAACAGAGCAGGCAAGCTTTGCTTAATTAAATCTGTTGCTTCTTCTCTTCTTATTTATCAGATGCAAGTGACTCTTTTTCCTACTTCGGTTTGTCAAAAGATTGATTCTGTGCTTAGACAATTCTTGTGGAAGGGAAAGGTGGGGGAGCGTTGCTTAAATTATGTCAAGTGGAGCAAAGTTGTCACTCCAAGAAAATATGGAGGCTTGGAAATTAGAGATACCCAGTGTGTAAATTTTGCTTTATTAGGAAAGCTTGTTTGGCAATTATTGCATAATAATGGTAAGCTTTGGGTAAGAATTATGTTGGCAAAATATTTATCTGGGAGGTATTACTTTTCACCCAATTTTTCTAATAATGTTTCAAGCACTTGGCGAGCGATTTATAAGACAATAGAAAAGCTTCGTGATGGTTTTGATTGGTGTACAGGTAGGATGTCTCAATCCTTTTGGTATCATGCTTGGCGACCATGTGGAACGCTAGCTCCTTTGGTTCCTTTTGTGCACATCTCTAATTCTCACTTGAAGCTAGAAGATGTCTGGTACCATGGACATTGGCGGTGGGATATTCTTTGCACAATGATTCCGGATGAAGTTAAACTTGATTTAATGCTCTTTGATCCTATCAAGCAAGCAGGAGATAAAACAGGTTGGTTTTGGACAAACTCAAATACTCTCACCTACTCGACTAAAAGCGGGTATGAATGGCTATTGAAGAAGAAATTTGGCTGGAACGATAATGAAAATTGGCTTTGGCTTTGGCGCTTGAGAATACCGGAGAAGATAAAGTGTCTGCTCTGACTTTGTCTCAACAACGGAGTTCCCACAGCTAGTTACCGGTTTCAAAGAGGTCTTGCTACTTCTGATTTTTGTCAGCGATGTTATCTTGCTCTAGAGGATATTAACCACTGCTTTAGGACTTGACAAAAAGCTCGTCAGATTTGGATTAGCTTAAATTTGGGAATGACCGCTGAGGACTCTAGTTTGGATTTTGTGTCTTGGATTCGTTCTAACCTCAACAAAAATGAGTTTCTCTTTGCAGCGGCCTTTTGGTGGATTTGGAGGGATAGGAACAATGACATCTTCCATCAAGATGATCCATGGAGAAAATTGTTCACTTAGTTCAACATGCTGCTCGCGATTTCTCTAAGGTTGTTACCAACCAAAAACATATTATTCCTTCCTCTTTACAATATAACTGGGAACCACCTCCAATGAATGTATGTAAAGTGAACTGCGATACAAGCGTTTTTGAAAATGGGCAATTAGCTGGCTTTGGATGTATTATTAGAGACAGCATGGGAATTTGGATGAAAGGTTGTTCTGCCAGTATACCTCTTTCTAGTGTTCTCTCTTGTGAGCTTCATGCTATTTGGAGAGGGCTTGTTATGGCTTGGGATTGCGAGTGTAAAGAGGTCATATGTGAAACTGATAATCTTGATGCGTTTCTTCTTGTTTCGCGAGGCACAACCAGCATGATTACGAATGACTCTGACCTGCTGCTTGACAAAACTTGACAAAATCAAAGAGATGTTTTAGCGCAATTGGACAGCTACTTTAGTGCTCATCCAGCGTACAGCAAACAGAGCGGCTGATTTAATGGCTAAGACTGCTATTTTAAACAAGCAGGTGTACCTAGAGTGATTACAGCCTTAGACATTATTATTAGAGATGAGTGCTACTCTTTCTCTTAGGTGTTTTTTCTTTGTGTTATGTTTAGTCACAAAAAATAACCGTTTTATAATAGCGGAAAAAATTTCTACCATTTTCTACACATAATTAGACTCACGAGTCACGACTCCAAACTTTAGTTTAAAAAGATAAGTTTTATAAATTTTAATTTTTTTTTCTATCTTTTCCATGATAAACAAAAATTAAGCCTTTATTTCTATACTTAAGTTTGCATAATTAAATGTGAATACATTTGATCGTTAAGAAAAGATTTCATACAAGTTGTCTTACTTTAGTAACGAATAATTTTATTATAAGCATTCATAATAATATAGAAATATCGACAGAAAAATTCCATTAGTCTTAATCAAGTATTGTGCAATTTACAATCCATCCCTTTCTAAGAACAAGAACAAAACAAGAGCATAAGTCCATTAATCCTAAAACAATACATTTAATACAAAATTTAGAAGGCATATGTTGTAATGTTGAGTCTGGATAGAAGATATATATAAAACACCTTATCAAAGATGCTCTAACTTGCTGAAACATGCACACCAGAGCCTGACAAACAAGAGAAAATATTTAAATATTTAACCGAAAAACTACTGAATCAGTGGCATTGATGAATATTTGAATCAAAACATGAGAAATCAATTGCAAAATGACACGAGAAAAATGCCATGAGAAATGTTTAAGTAGGATCAAACAGCAGTAGAATTAAATCAATTGTATAATGTGTTTAGCCATTAACCATTGTAAATGCCAACAAAAAGACTAAACCCCATAATGAGTTCAGAAGAGAATTCCAAGAGAAATGTTTAAGTATGACCAAATAAGAATAGAATTAACTTGCTTTAGAAGGTTTTCAGAACATGACATACCCTACTTTCCTTGTTCTTCCCCTGTGCAGCCAAACTCGTCCGGAAGTGACAGCAAACTCTGAGTAAACATAACCATCTTCAAGTCATTGTCACGACAACTAATTCTTAGAGACTCCACCGATACACCTTTATCACTGACTTTGACTAACTCATTGTTTTTTATGCCAACAAGTTCACCTTTAGTTAAACACAAAGGGTGGATTCCATGAGCATAAGGAAGCACAACATTGAGCTTAGTCCAAGATAATTCTTTCATTACCCAGATCTCAAACTTCTGGTGGTCTTCCGTGAAGTTCAAGTAATATAGCCCAAGGCATCCAGCAAACAGATTTAACAGCCGGCCTCCTGACGTTGGAAATGACACCAATGATAGATGCTTTCCGGCTAAGTCGAAGGCAACAATCACAAACTTCACTTCCATATCTTTAACGGCCAACCAATAAAGAACCCCATTGCAAAACAGTGCACTTTCAATGGTAACCAAATGGGGCGGAAGATGGCCACACTCAATTTTTTTCCAGGAATTGGTTCTAACAGAAAAATACTCCCACTGAGGTCTCCATTCATGTCCGTTACCCCATCCTACTACTACTAAATAATCATCACTGGATTCATCATAACCAAGACCACCCCATAAATTATCTGATCCCGTCCAACAAGAAGCATCAGGGTCAACAACAGGGTACGGCACTGACCTGTAAGAACCAGTGACAGGGTTCCACAAAAGGAGCGGTGCGCCATAAACATGAATGCGCAGCAGTATGAAGCCCCTGGATGAACCTAGAATACTCAGGCTGAAATGACGACAGCATCGAGGAAGCTGAAGCGCATAATCGCCGCGAATCGGAGCTTCCAGATCTACACAACGAGCCTCGGGAACCTCACTCGACAAGTACAAAAGCCTAGTGTTCTTATTGGTGGGTGCGGCATCAGCAGTGTCGTAATGTACTTTAACAAAACGTGAATCCGAAATCAGAGAAAGCCATTTTTTAGAGACGCACCTGAACCGAATCAAGGATTTTACCGGCAACCATAATAGGATTTTCTCCACCAATTCAAGAGGGAGAACCTTAGCTTCAGCCTCAGCCTCGTGCTTCATCTTCTCAAATCTCAGAGGAGAGTGGGGAGGGACTGAATCTGACTGAGGGCTGAGGAGTGCTGGAGAAGCGGAGGAGAGTGTGAGACTGTGAGTGAGAATTGAAAAAGGACAAATTGAAATTAAAGTTCATCCAAATTCACAAAAATTGCCATAGAAAAAGCAATAAAACAAACTAAAATGGAACCTGAGTAGTTCGCAGGGGCAGAGACGAAGCACAACAATGTAGAGGAACCGGAAAGTGTGGTGCGGCGGCGGTAGTAGGAGTGGTGGCGGTGCTGAGTACAGGCAGCAACAACGACGGTAGTAGCTGCAGGGATTGGACGAGAACATGAACATTAGTGAAAAAAACCAAGGTTCTAAAAACCGAACCGATCATCAAACCGCTTTAGCTATTGGTTCACTGATTTATTGGTTCAACCGGTTTGATCGTGGTTCAACCAAAAAAATCGCTTTATAATAAAATAATAAATAAAATATAAATAAACACACTAAAACATAATTATATTCTAATATAAACTTTAAAATATCATCCAAATTAAAAGTACTACATAAACCACAATGTTATAATCTCATTCAAATACAAACTCAAAAGTCAAATAACAAAAAAATTGTTGACAATATGTCACACCTGTGTTTAATATCTTATTTCTTGAGTGGATCATGGTAGTAGTGTAATTCAAACAGAAGCATTCTGAAGACAAGAATTAAACGCACTAAAATGAGCAGTATTTAAGGTTCCCATTACCATTGCATACAATTATTCTTCAATTTGAACAATAAACACACCTACTTTTCAACAAGCTAAGAATTTACATAATGACACATCCTATATAATATATTTTCATATGGCAGTAGTAAGAAGATTACCATCAAATTCAAATCTCATCTACTACTACTATAATATAGTGCGTGAAAGTACTACTACTACAATTACTATAATATATAGTGTGAAAGCCTTGAAAACAATGTAGGTACTAAGTTTAATAACAAGAGTATGTTCATAGGAAAATTGATCAACAATCAAATGAGCAAATCAGCAGTCCCGTGTTCTCACAAAAATTGCGCTATAACAAAAGACGGATCATAATGAACAAATAGAAACCCTAAAAAACTTTTAACAAAATCTACAGCATAATTTTAATAAAGATTAACAAGATTTTCAGCTGATCACAATTTTAGCAAAATTTCAGCACAATTTTAACAAAGATTAACAGCAATCTTTTTCCAAAAATTAACCAAAAAAAACCCAACAGTGAATTAATCATTCATTGATTCAATCAACACAAGAATACAGAATATAGAGTATAGAACAGTACTGGAGCATAGCTAATCATTCAATGATTCAAGTTATGGGAGGAAAAGCTCTAAGATGGTTCAATCATAGCTAACAACCAGATATGCGTTCAATCTTGCCAAAATCAAGCAACAATTCAACAATTATCAAACACAATTTCAGACCTAAAATCAGTAACAAAAATTATATGATAGCAAATTAGTAATTACAATGAAGCGGCAACACAAATTCGGAAACAACAGAACCAACTGCAACAAATAAAAACTTCATGCCAAAATTCAAAAATCAGAGATGCAGTAGAAGAAGCACAAGAACTGCACATTGAGAGTTTAGATCTAAGAAATTCAGTTGAGCAAAATGCACCTCACTCACTGTGGATCTGTTTTCGCACGGCGGAGCAAAGCAATGAACGAGGAAGGAGAAGAAACCGCGATTGAAGGCAGCGACAGGGTGCTAAATGGCAACGAGGATGGAGGTGCGATGAACGGTGGTGGCGCTAGTGGTTCTGCGGGTGTGCTTCACCGCGACCTCACGAACAAGCACGGCGGAGCTATCGCGACGCAAAAAAGAGACAATGGGAGCACTGAGCACTGACCTTCGACGAGCAGACGAAGACGACGGCGACCAGAGGGCAGACGAGGACGACGGCGATCAGAGGGCAGACGAGGACGAAAGCGACCAGAGGGCAGACGAAGACGACGGCTACCACGACGAAGCTGCTCGACAAAGACGACGACGGTGGTGAAGGCTAGGGTTGCCGTTTGAGCCTTTGGAGTTTAGAGGCTAGGGTTAGCTGGGTTGCTTTCTGATTCAGGAAGGGGGCTGGAAGGAGGAGTGAGTCAGTGAGGTGGTGGGGTGCTTGAGTTTGGTTAGGGTTTCTTTGGTTTGTAACAAAACAGCGCCGTTTGGAAAAATTTTTGAAAACCGCCGGAATCCGGTACGGTTCGACTGACCGATTCTCGACTGATTTGACGGTTCAATAATAATTTTTAAATCTAAACGGTTATAGTTTCTAATTGAACCGTAAATTTTGTCGGTTCACGGCTCGACCAATTTAACCGAACAGTTATAAATCGGTTTTTAGAACCTTAAAAGAAAACCCTTGCAGAATTAAATCAATTAATAGAAAAAGAAGAAAAATGTAAAAACAAAATCAGAGAGGCAAAAATTTTAATTATTATATTTTGAAAAATAAAAAAATGGGTTCAATCTATAAATATTTGTAAATGTGGGAGTAAAGAATCCGTAACTTTATACGATCTAATGTATATAACCATTAGACATTACTTTTTTTTTTGGCGAAGAGTAAAATTTTTATTAAATTTAAAAAATATTATTTTTATTCTCAAATTAATGTAAGTCTTAAAATTATCTTTTAACGTTTAAATTATTCTATTTAAACTTTTAATATTTTAAAACGGTTTTAAAGTTATCTTCTTGTTAGTGATATATTCACAAAACTGATAGTAAAACAACCTCAAGTGATTTTGAAATACTAGAGACTTAAACAAGAGAAAAACATTAAAAACAAAAACGAGACATTATTTTTAAAAAAATTATCAAATTAAGTAAAATAAAAATGAATTTTAACAAAATAAATTACATTACAAATTCAACATTTTTATTCATCATAAAATATTTGTAAAATAACTAATAAATAAACTTCTAAAAAACTTATATATATACATATATATACCATAAAGTATAAAATATACATTTTTGTCTTTAATATATTAAACTTCTTAAGTGTTTAATTTAAATAAACTATATTTTTAGTTTTAAAATAAATTTTAATTTTATCTTTCAATAATATCAAATTTTTACATACATAATTATTCAATTATTTTTTAATCACATCTAAGTAAATTATTCTTAATCACATTACTTTCATTATAAATAAATTTACTTTTTTAATTTTATTCTTAAAAATTTTTACTCATCATGAAATATTTATAGAATAGCTAGTAGATAAATTTTTAGAAAAGTAGAAAAAAAATACAGTAAATATATAATAAAGTATAAATTATACTTTTTTTTCTTTAATGTACCGAACTTTTTTTATGTTTAATTTAATTAAACTTTATTTTTAACTTTAAAATAAATTTTAATTTTATTCTTCAATAATATCAATTTTTACTGTAAATAATTATTCAATTTTTTAACTATATCTAAATAAATTATTTTTAATCACATTACTTTTATTCTAAATAAATTTATTTTTTTTAATTTTACTCTTAATCACATTATTTTCATTCCAAGTGAATTTATTTTTTATTAAGAATAAAATTAAAAAATAAATTAAATAATTATTTATCATAAAATTAATATTATTAAAGAATAAAACTAAAATTTATTTCAAAGTTAAAAATATAATTTAATTAAATTAAACATTAAAAAATTTCGGTATATTAGAGATAAAAATGTGTAATTTATATTTTATTATATATGTACCATGTTATTTTTTTTTCAGAAGTTTATACTAACCATTCTATAAGTATGAATAAAAATCTTGAATTTGTAATATAATTCATTCCATTAAAATTGAGTGTCATTTGATTTGATTCGATAATTCTTCTAAAAATAATGTATTATTTTTGTTTCCAATATTTTCGTCCTATTTAAATCATTAACGTTTCAAAATCATTTTAGTATTGTCTTATCGTCAATTTTATTAACAGATCATTAATAATAGAATAATATTAAAATAATTTTAAAAGGTTAGGAACAATTTTAAGACTTATCTCAAATATTAAGAATAAAAATAATATTTTTAAAGAAAATTGGTAAATTATTTTCACTAATAAAAATAATGTTCACTATCCACCAAAACTTCACTTTATTTTTACCTCAATATTATTCTAAAAAGTTATATTATTTACCTGTTTAAATCAATTTAAGGAGATTTGGATTTAGTGCCAAAGATTTTACCTCTACTAATTGTTTTGGCAGTAAAGACTGAAAGTGAGTTTTTGCATTTTCAGAGAGTGCATTATAAAATTAGAAAAAGTCTAGGGGCCAGCAACTTTTGTATTTTCTGACCAGCACTTAACCATCAAAACAAAAGTGATAGATCTCCCACTATTAGATATCATTAGATGTAATCTCACACCATTAAAAACACTATTAATGGCCAATTGATGGTTACAAAACACCAAAATTGCTGGCCTCCTAGCATTCCTCATAAAATTATCGGTAATGCTAGGAGATAAAAGAAAAAAATTTAAATTTTTTTATTTAATATTTATCAATTGTAACGATAATTAATAAATATTAAATAAGGTAAATTTTGATTATTTTAATTATTTTTTATTGTCTTCCAAAACATTATTATACAACGATAATAAAAATAAGAGTAAATAGTTGACAAAACTGATCATAAAAAATTAAAATTAAAATTATATTCCATAAATAATAACTTGGTGCTGGTGCATGCATATATATTGAAGCATCTCAATTCTCAAGGTGATATATAAGTTATTGGAGCAGAAGAATGGGAATGTCTATGGTGGGGAAACTTGCATCTGGTCCTTGACCGCGTAGGAATATTCTAATTGTGGCTGAAGGTTGGTTCTGTACATAAAGTATTGTTTAATTTGTATTACATAATTACATGTGATCCATATATATATGAAACGGAGATTATACGGGTATTTACGGGGCGGGACTTTTATCCCGATGAGTAAATTGACCCCAAATCTATTTTTCGATGAGTAAATACCCACCCCATCAGAAAAATTGCCATGCCTAGTGAATGAAATTAAAGGTTTATTAAGTTTCAATAGGTATTTTTTTTAACAGATTTTTTTTTGATAGAAAATATCCAATTATATTTTTATTGGCTTGGACTATTATAAAGAGATTTATTTCATCTATTTTTTAAATTTTTTATTTTTAATGGATGATTAAATGGTAGTTATTTTTTTTTTTTTGTGACTATTAAATGGTAGTTATTTGAAGTATATATTTATTCGTTGACAAAATAAAAAATATATCTTTATTCACGTAAAAAAAGAAATATATATTTACAATTAAGAGTTAAAAAAATTTCATGTCCAAAAAAAAGTAGGAAAATGTTTTTTTTTTTAATTCATTTGTAATTTTGATAATAACCGTGAAGTTACAAATGTAATATCCTCTCTTCAATAAAAAATGAGGTTACTATATAAAAAAAATTGAATTGTTAGAATAAATTAATAAAACTAATTTTCATCACCGTAAATGGTATATTTTGTAGTGTCACTAGTTTTTGGATTTGGATCCTCTAAAGTTTAAATTCTACTTTAGAGAGTAAAGTATGATCTCTTACCATTGATTTCATAGGTGGGACCAAGAATAAATATGAAAGAAAAATTGTTTAAGGGTAGAAAATTACACTTTACTCTCTAAAGTCAAATTCAAATTTTAGAGGATCTAAATCCCTAGTTTTTTGTGTTTTAATTCTCAAGTAAATAAAGAATGAAGTAATAGTAAATAATAAGTTATTAATTAATTTTATTTCGGAATAAAATACTAATTGTAAGAAGAAAACTAATTCTTTAAGAATCTAAATTAAAAACCACTCTAAATATATTAGTTAAATAGATAGATATACAAAATAAAAAAATAATAACTATATTCTAAAAAAATAACAATTCTTTATAAAAAAATTAAATATACGTCTTTGAATTAGGACTTAGAATTACGGGTTTTGATTTTAATTTTTTAGAGTAATTCTTATTAGGCCTACAACCTATTATTATTATTGTTCATATCCTGATCCAACGCAATGGTCAGACCCAACTAAGTTAAAAAGGCCCAACCCAAAGGGATGGCCTTCACCGCTCATTCGATCTCCCCAAAGAAGTCGGACTCGGCATGAGCTGGCAAATGACACTTATTCAAATAAAAAACTGCCTCTTAAAATCTCTCACCCACTTCGGCAGTAGAGGTCAGAGCAGCCCCAGGTTGAGCAGACAAACTTGGAAGGAACCCCTCGGATAAATCAGCTTCACGAGGAGGGGACTCCACTAAACGCTGCCCAACCATTTTCAACTCAGAATCGGTAGGAGGACGAAGGGGAGACACAATTTTTCCATCAACAACAACTTTGTCAGGGTGAAGAGGTGACAAGTCCAAGTCAGGAGACAAAACTCGAACCTACTCTTTTAACACCTCAAACACCACCTCGGTGCCTTCAGCCACAGACTCTTCCAAGTCTTGATACCCCTCCCTAAGCCAATCCAGCTCCTCTCTAAGATCTATTTTTTCAGTAAACAAACGCACGTAATTCTGCTCAGCCATCTCTTTCAAACCCTCAGCCATAGCCAGAGAGCCCATCAACTGCTTCTCCCTCTCGCGAGACTTGGAAAGCGCCTCCTTCAGCTGATCCCTCTCCTCCGTCAGCCTCTTCTCATCCTCACGGAACATGGCTAGTTGACCGTCAAAAGCTTCTAGAGAACGTTGGGTAGCGTTCAGAGGAGTCTTTTCCAGTTCCTTGAGCAAAGAAGTACAAACCCCAGCAGTACGAATCCCTCCCTGGATTAAAATTTGGCGATGGTTTCTAAAAGAGCCATCATCCATAGCAATAGTGCAATGCAGCAGGATATGCCTCTCATAGAACTTCACCCTGTTAAAAATAGAATCACCAATATTGGAGACACTGGACTCCGAGGTTTTCCTCTTCTTTAAAACGGGCTCCGAGGAGGGAAGAACTGGAGGGGTAGGTACAAAGGGAGGAGGAGGGGGAGGAGGGGTAGGAAGATCTGCCGACTTGGCCAGGCCGGAGGAGGTCGCCCCCGAATCTGGCTTCAAAGGAGAAGAAGTAGATGATGTTCCGCCTTCTTGTAATTGAGCAGTTCGGGCCTGGGCGTTTTTCTTCGCCTCCTGAACTTTTTGGTATGCTTTAGATCTACTTTTCACTTTTTTTACAAAAAGAAAAGAGGCAATGTCAGTGAATAAGTCGGAAAAGGCAAAGAGTCATCCACGAAACAAAAAAGTAAATAGCTAACTAATTCAGTACGATTTCATAACTCGGAGTTCCGAGGAGGAACATTTTTGTATCGAGATTTGGATCCCGCTCCCAAGCTTCTCGGAAGAACTCAACTATAGCCTCTTCAACCTCATCCAAATCTACCAGATGGTACTTTTCGGCAGAGGCTGCCTCTACCCAGTATAAGGGAAAATGAGGCTCATCATTTTCAGTAAGAAAGAAAGGATGGTGACCCTCTACAGCTCGGACTTTGAAAAAGAAAATTTTGAAATCATGGAATGATTCATCGAAAATCGAAAATACTTTCTGGCCCTGGATGACACGGAAAGAGACCCACTGTTGCTTGTTTTTAGACGAAGCACTAAAAGGCTTGGTAAGATGAAAAAGAAAGAAGAATATCTTTAGAGAAATCGGGAAATCAAGCTCGCGACTGACAAGCTGATAGATCTTCATAAAACCCCAAGAGTTAGGGTGAAGTTGAGAAGGAGCAACTTGGCAGTAAGAAAGAACTTCAGTTTCAAAATCAGAGAAAGGAAACGTCACCCCCAGCCTAGTAAAAAGGCAGTCATACATAAAAATAAAAGGGGGATCTGAATCAACCACTTTGCCAAAATAGACTATGTCCTCTAAATCAGGGGTAAATAATTCATATTTGACCTCATCCTCCCCAGCGTCATAGAGTCTGTGGTGTTTTCGAAATTCATAAACAAAAACATTATCTACCAAAGGAACCTCACAAAGGATAGAGGCATCTACCCATCTTAATAGATCCTCGGAAACCCTTGAGGACATTTTTTGAACAGAAGGGCGAGACATAAGGGATGATATACCTACATTACGCAAAGAAAAAGAAAAAATTATCAAAAACAGAGTCACATGAGAAAAATTTTTCTTTAGCAAAACAGGAACTGTCAACAAAATCATAAAAGAAACAGCCTTTCGAAAAAATACGCAAAGTCTCTAAAGTTTCCTACCTAGAACGATGGCAGAAACTACAATAAAATGGCACAATAAAGCCTACCCAGAATCTCCTTCCCAACTTCTCAGTTCACTTAACAGAAATGAAAGAAGCGCTGTAAAAACAAGAAAGGAAGAAGCCAGTGAGAAACCAACCTTTTTTGAGAAGAAGAAAGCCGTCGGCGGAAAATAGGGCAAGCAAGGCACCAAAAACTAAGAATACGGAAAGCAGAACGTTGAGACGAAAGAGAGAAGGGAAGTATACCCAAAGGGAAGACGAAAAAGGAGAGAAGGAAAGAGAGGAAAAGTACTTATAAGATCTTAGGGGCACACTCGTAAATTAGCCCACTCATTAAAAAGGCGCGCCGTTACCAACGTAACCGCCCCCATGTGTAAATGCAAAAACCGAACAGACGCAACCTTTGATCAGACGCGACGGTTGAAGAAATTCAAAATCACGTCGATTTGAAAACTAAAATCACATCGGTTCTCCGACTTGGGAAGAAATACTGACTTAAGCATCCCCGAGTTCAATTAATACTCGAATCCAACTCATAACTAAGAGATCGGACTTGAGTAGGAGAACTGTTCATACCCTGACCCAATGCAATGGTCAGGCCCAACTAAGTTAAAAAGGCCCAACCCAAAGGAATGGCCTTCACCGCTCACCCGACTTCTCCAAAGAAGTCGGACTCGGCATGAGCTAGCAGATGACACTTATTCAAATAAGAAACTGCCTCCTAAAATCTCTCACTCACTTCTGGAAGAGATATTCAACAATCCTAAGATAAAGGGACGGTTATCCACTATCAGAGGTGGAACTACTCCAATGGTGGTTATTGGTTCACCATCTATAAATACACTGAGACACTCAGGTAAAACTAGGTTCCAATACTCTAAACCTACTTACCCTCTTTACTAACTTAGGCATCGGAGTGTTTTTGCAGGTACCACTCCCCCCCCCCCCCCAATTCTTTCACATACACAACTCGGACGGCGGCTCCCAGACGTAAACCAAGTCGGAGACCACCTTCCTCTAGCGTTTGGGCCTCTCATTCAAGCCCAACCATCCAGTTCTAGGTAAGCCCCGAAATAATTATTATCATAATATTGGCAATTAAAAACAATGATAATAACATTAATAATTATAATAATCAAAATAATACTAATACTAATTATAACAATAATAATGATAATAGAGATATTATAATAATAGCAGTAACCATAATAATCAGTGGCGGTGAGCTTTGTCTGGGCAATGGGTGGCTCCCCCAAAATTTTTGTAAAAATATTAGTGTTCTATTTTAAAGAAAATAAAATTAGCTCGTTTGATTAAATTGATATACTTTCAACCTATGTATCTGAGTTCGATGCCAATCTTCACCATTCTTTCAAATTTTTTATCCTATTCTATTTGACAATAATAAATAATATTATTTTATTTTTAAATCAACTTTACAAATTTAATGCCATTATAGTATCAACACTGTTTACATTAATAAGTTTTGATGTGTTTATTTTATTAGAAATTTAAGATTTTGTTTTGTTATATTAAATTATTTGATTTGTAATAAAAATAATAACAAAAATAATTAATCTTGAGATTTTTGAAAGATAAATATTATTAAAGATAAAATTGATCTTTTAAAATATTAAAAAATAATTTATAAATTATAATTGATTTTATATAATTTAAATAAAAAATCAATTTTTTGAAAAGAAAAATCAGTTTTTAGATAAAAAAAATTGGTTTTCTAAATAAAAATAGGTTTTTATGTACAAAAACTAATTTTTTCATGTAAAAATCATTCTTTTTTAAAATTGATTTTTTATTTAAAATTATTTTAGCTTATTAATTTAAACAAAAATTTTTACTAATCAAAATCAGAATTATTTTTTTGTTAATCTTAACTATATAATCCTATATATTAATAATAAATTTAAAAATAAAATAATTATATTTATAAATTTTATTTTAATATAAATACTATTATATAATTTTTTATTAAGATTTCAAAAAAAATTTTCAAACTCCGCCATTGATAATAATGACACTAATGAAAACAATAATAGCAATAATAAGTGAAATAATAATTACAACAATAATAAGAAAAAACAGTATAATAGCAAAAAAAAAAAAAAAACAGTATAAAAGTGAAAGTCATTGTAAGAAGGATAATATTAGTCATGACTATAAGCTTAATTTATATTTAAATTTGTCCTAATTACTACAATTTAATATTTACGAACCGGCTCCTATATTTTTGGACATCTTTATTTATTGTCTGGTCCTTTAAGGTTTGGATTATACATTTTTCAGAAAAAAAAGCTCCTTGGAGAATATGTGCCTATAATAATCAATTTGGCATCTCATAAAGTAAAGCCCATAACAGGGAAATATATCTCTATGTATACTTTTTAGGAAAAGTTTAGTAGCCAGCAACTTTTATGTTTTGTGGTTAGTACTTAATTATTAAAAGAAAAGTAAGTAATCTTTCATTATTAGAAGTAATCTCACACTATTAAAAATACCATTGATGGCCAATTGATGATTATAAAACAAAAAAATTATTGGCCCCTAACACTCCTCAATAAATATTATTGTATAGAGACTATTTGTAAAACTAACTAACTATGATTAGTTCTAAACTATTTTCTAACTATAGTTTCAACATATTTCTAACCATTATATAACAACTAACTAACTAAGATTAAAGGCTAATGGCTATTATAAAAAAAATTTATATCAACTAACATTCTCTCTCAAATTAGAGGTATAGATGTCTAACAATGCAATCCTAGTTTGGAATAGCAGAAAAAGAAGGGCACTGAAATCAGTATCTTGGTAAGCAAATATGTTGTTCAGTTAGCAGAAGTAACAGGTAACAATTTGAGAATCCCTTTATTAGCCTTATCCTATACAATGTGGCAGTCACTTAAGGGGTGTTTATGTTTTGGTTAATCCAAAAATTAAACCAATTTTTTGGTTAATTAAAAATATAGTCTTGATTAATTAACCAAATTGGTTGTACATGATAAAACCGGTTAGTAAACTTTGAAATCAGTTTTTAATTGGTTATTAAAATAAAAACCGATTTTTAAAAAATTACTAGTTTTTATACTAAAAATTTATTTTTATACCAAAAAATTGGTTTACACCTAAAAATCGATTTTTACACAAAAATTAATTTTTTTACATACAAAAACCCAAACTTTTAACCTTTTTTTTTAAATTAAATTTTTTAATCTAAAAATTAATTTTTTTTCTTTCTAAATGATACGGGTAACATTTGTAAATAATGAAATCCCTTCCATTGCTTCATTCTTTTTTCTAATGTAAATAATTTTCTTTCTAAATGATACGAGTAACTTTTTCTTATCTCCTTCTCTCCATCTCTCTCCTTTTCTCTCCCCCTCCTATCCTTTCTTCCTTCTCTCTCTCTCTCCCCTTCCCCTCTTTCTCCCCTCCCCTCTCTTTGTTTTCCTCTCTCTTTCCCATTTCGCTCTCTCCCCATCCTCTCTCTCTTCTTCTCTTCCTTCTCTCTCTCTCTCTCCTTCTCCTCTTTCTCCCCTTTCCCTTTCTTTCTCTTTATCCTTCTCTCCCTCTCCTTTCTCTCTCTCTCTCTCTCCCCTTCCCTCTTTCTCTCTTCCCTCCTCTCCCTCTCTCCTTTTCTCTTCCCTCCTCTTTCTCTCTATCTCTCTCTCTTTCTGTCTTTCTCTCTCTCCTCTCTCTTTTTCTCTCTCTCCCTCTCTCTCTCTTTGTTCTCTTTTTTTTCCTCTTTCTCTCTCTTTTTCTCTCTCCTCCCTTTCTTCTCTCTTCTCAGCTCTCTTTGTTTTCTCTCTCTCCTTCTCTATCTCTCTTCTCCCTCTCTATTGCTTTGGAGAGAAGAGAAAAAAAGAGAGAAGAGAGGGATAGAGAATGAGAGAAGGCTGTGAGAGAAAGAGAAAAGAGAGAGTAGGAAAAGAAAGAGGAGAAGGAGAGAGAAGGAAGAGAGAAAGAGGAGGAGAGAGAGAGAGAGAGAAAGAAGGAAAGAAAAGAGAGAGAGAGAAAGAGAGGTGAGGGAGAGAGAGAAAGGAGAAAAAGGGAAGAAAGAGAGAGGAAGAAGAGGGGAGAGAGAGAGAGATGAGGAGGAGATAGAGGAGAGGAGAGAGGGGAATGGGAGAGATGAGTAGAGAGAGGAAGGGAAGAGAGAGGAAGAGAGAGAAGGGAGGGGGAGAAAGAGGACAAGGAGAGAGAGACAGAAAGAGAGAGAATGAGAGAGGGGGGAGAGAAGGAGAGAAAGACAGAGAGAGAGAAAAAGAGAAAGAGAGAGAGGGGGAGAGCAAAGGAGAGAGAGGGAGAGAAAGAGAGAGAGGGGAAGAGAAGGAGAGAGAGACAGAGAGAGAGAAGGAGAGAAAGAGAGAGAGAGGGAGAGAAGGAAAGAGAGACAAGAGAGAGAGAGAAAGAAAGGGAAGGTGGAGAAAAAGGGAAAGAGGAGAGAGAAAGAGAGAGAGAAAAAAAAGGGAGGGGAGAGAGAGGAGGGAGAGGGGGAGAGAGAGAGAGAGAAAGAGAAGGAGAAGGAGAAGGGGAAAGAGATGAGGATAGAAAGAGGGGAAGGAGAGAGAGGGAGAGGAAGAGAGTGAGATAGAGAGAGAGAGAAGAAGAAGAAGAAGAAAGAGGGGGAAGGAATGGAGAGAGAGGGGGGAAAAGAAGAGAAAGAAGGGGAGAGAGAGAAATAGAGAGAGAGAGGAGGGAGAGAAAGAGGGGAAGGAGAGAGAGAGGAGGGGGAGAGAGAGAAGGAGAGAGACAAAGAGGAAGAGGAGGAGAAAGAAGAAAATGTGAGAGAGAGAGAGAGAGAGGAAGGAGAGAAAGAGAGAGAGAAGGGAAAGAGAGAGAGAGAAGAAGAAGAGAAAGAAGGGAGGGAGAGAGAAAGAGAGAGGAAGGGAGAGAGAGAGAGAATATGTAAAAACTAATTTTGGAGTTTGAATAAAACCAGTTTTAATTAGGTTTTGATTTTAATTTGGTTTTGGTTAACCGGTTAAAAACCGATTTTTTTAATTTGATTTTGGTTAACCAATTCTAAAAAATATGGATATGGTTTTTAAAATTATTTTATTAAACTGGTTAACCAAAATGTGGTTATGGTTTTTTAACCGGTTAACCACATTTTGATTTTTTTTAAGAACACCCCTAGTCAGCCTCTATATGTTTGGTGCCTTTGTGCAAAACTGGATTGATTGCCATATGAAATGCAGATTGACTATCACTATACAAAATGAAAGGCTTTGAATGTTCAAGACCAAGAACCTTCAACAATTGAATGAACTAAATTCCTTCACAATAAGGCACGATATTCAACTTCAAATTATGAATACAACACTGTCTACTTGCTATTCTTCCATAAAATGAGAATTGTCCCTAGAAAAAAACAATACCCTAAAACTGATTTTTCTGTGAACAGGTTGTCCAGTTAACATTAGCAAACTCGGTGAGAGTGTAGTCATTGTGCAGAAGAAATAAAAAAGAGGCTAGTGCTAGGAGCTTTTTTTAAATATTTCAAGATTTTCAAGGCTACTTTGAGATGGTTAGTGGTTGGGGACTCTAAATATTGGCTTAAAATTTTCACTTCAAAGGAAATAGTGCTTGTGAGATATTATAGTTTTCCAATTAATTTTCTATAATGTAGAATCAGCAATGGGGTCTTCTGAGGTCTTAAACAAATGGATTAAATAATCCATTGGTGTTGACACTGGCTTTGCATCAATTTGCCCAAAATTCTCAATCATGTTAGTAGTATATTTCTTTTGGAAGGCTAACCCTTTTGTGCTGTAAGCCACCTTCATACCTAAGAAATGTTTAAGTTTGTCCAAATTCTTGATGCTAAATCTATCATCTAATATCTTCTTGATGCGGATGATTTTATTTGCATCATTTCCTACCAAGACAAAGGAATAATCTGATTTAGACTGCACATAATCAGATTTAGATAGGACAAAGACAAGTTTGGTGTTTTGTCGTCGACTCGCCTGCTTGAGTCTATAAAGAGACTTGTTGAGCTTGCAAATCGAACCAGCGGGAGCTTACAATCCTTGAGGCACCTTCATGTAAACCTTTTCAAGCAAGTCACTATGTAAAAATGCAATGTTGACATCTAATTGTTTCAAGAACCACCTCTAAGACACAGCAATGAAGAGAAGAACTTTCAAAGTGGTCATGCAAATCACGGGGCTAAACGTGTCAAAATAGTCAAAGCCGATAGTCTAATTGTACCACTTTGCCACTAATTTAGCCTTGTGCCTTTTCACAGAACCATTCACATGGAATTTGACATTGAACACCCATTTCGAACCAATGGCATTCTTTCTTAGAGGCATCTTAGTAATAGTTTAAGTTTTGTTATTTTCAAGCACTACAAAAAAAAGGTCTATGGTCACGATTAGCTAGTGAAAAGGGTGACCATAGGTTTATGGTCACGGTTTTTGATCTATGGTCACGGTTTTTCCGCCGTGGCCTATTCTCTCGTGGCCATAGGTCTATGGTCACGGTTTTTTTATCTATGGTCACGGTTTCTATGGTCACGGTTGTAATGTTCAAATTCTGGCACTTTAGGCCACGTTTTTTTACCGTGACCATAGGTTAATCTATGGTCACGCAATAAAACCGTGACCATAGCCTATCTATGGTCACGGTTTTGGCCGTGACCATAGCCTCTATAGTCACCCCTTCCCAAAACCGTGACCATAGATAAGGCTATGGTCACGGTTTTGGCCGTGACCATAGCCTCTATTGTCACTCCACCCAAAACCGTGACCATAGCCATATCTATGGTCACGGTTTTGACCGTGACAATAGCCTCTATGGTCACTCCACCAAAAACCGTGACCATAGCTATATCTATGGTCACGGTTTTGACCGTGACAATAGCCTCTATGGTCACTCCACCAAAAACCATGACCATAGCTATATCTATGGTCACGGTTTTGACCGTGACAATAGCCTCTATAGTCACCCCTTCCCAAAACCGTGACCATAGCCTTATCTATGGTCACGGTTTTGGCCGTGACCATAGCCTCTATGGTCACGGTTTAGCCTCTATGGTCACCCCTTCCCAAAACCGTGACCATAGCCTCTATGGTCACCCCACCTAAAACCCGTGACCATAGCCTTATCTATGGTCACAGTTTTAGCCGTGACCATAGCCCCTATGGTCACCCCTCCTTAAACCGTGACCATAGCCCCTATGGTCACCCCTCCTTAAACCGTGACCATAGCCTTATCTATGGTCACGGTTTTTTGCCGTGACCATAGCGTCTATGGTCACCCCACCTTAAAACCGTGACCATAACCTTATCTATAGTCACTGTTTTCACCGTGGCCATAGCTTATCTATGGTCACCCCTCCTTAAAACTGTGGCCATAACTTATCTATGGTAACCTGTTTTATTTTATAAATTTTTTTAAAGCATAATCACATTCCAAAATGATGATAGTCAAATAAATCTAAGAATGAGAATTCAATAAATGTAAATCATAAAAGTTTCATTAAAAAGTAGATATCCATTACAACACTAATCAAAATAGGGTGTAATTTATCCATTACATGTATTATCAGATAAAGTCTCTTATCAAATGTAAAGAACACATCAAAATAATACATTTAGATAATCAAAATCATTATAAGACCCATCCTATCTTATATTTGTATAGAACATATTTTCTTCACATCATGTCCTCCTGCTAGCAAAAGAAATAAAGAAGTTAGAACAGAACAAAAATATTTTTGATGATGCATGCAGTGCAGTTGAGTAATGAATATGGAGCACAAGTTAAGTAAGTCAATTAATATAAAAATTTCAACTACTAAATAACAAGGAGCATTTGCATGTGGTTTTGAGCCATTTGGTAATGTTTATATGTTTTTAATCTATCTTTGAGTGGAACTTCAACTCCCCCGTTGAAGTCGCTTAAAACTGAAAAAAATCCAGCATCCAGCACAAAGAAACAACCATAGACCCCTTTAGGTCACCCCCTAAAACCGTGACCATAGACCCTTTTAGGTCACCCTTTTTTGAAAAACCGTGACCATAGACCCTTTTTGGTCACTATAAAAAACCGTGACCATAGACTCCTTTAGGTCACCCCTCAAAACCGTGACCATAGACCCTTTTAGGCCACCCTTTTTTTAAAAATTGTGACCATAGGTACTCTATAGTCACCCTTTCCAAAAAAAACCGTGACCATAGCTTTTTTTTTTGTCACCCTAAAAAACCGTGACCATAGAAAAAAACCGTGACAAAAAAAACTGTGACCATAAACCCAAAATATTGTAGTGAAGAATCAAGAATATTGACCTTAGCATTAGTGGCATCCTTCCAACAAGCTTACCAGACAGCATCATCATATGTCTTTATTTTTGTTCATGTTGTCCTTGTGATCAAGTTGTTATTGTTCTGTCTTTAGGTTTTGTGTTTTTCTATGTAGTTGTGATTTTCTTGAGTAAAAGTTAATGTCATTATATTTGTTATTTTTGTTAGTAAAGTTAATTTCATTATATTTGTGATTTTCTTGAGTATCCAATTTTAACTAATTTTATTATATTTGTCATTCAATGTATGATGTGCCATCCAAACATGAAATAGTGAAAATTTGAAGAAGCAAACCGACAAAGTCATACATATAATAAAATCAGCATACATGAAACTAAACATAAAGAATATACTCGTAAGTACAACAGTATAATTTCACAACCCTAAACATAAATAACATACTCATAAGTACATGAATCTAAACATAAATAAACTTAAATAACATACTCATAAGTACCTGAAAATAATTCGGGAACCACCTATCTCCACCCCTACCATCCTTGCCATGAAACCAGTCTATGTTCAAGGTTGGTTCAGGCATATACTGAATGCCACCGAGCTATGGAAATACCCTGTCTACTTGGTGGTTGGTGCCATTCAAACACCTCAAAATATATCAGGCTAGTCACTGGTGCGAAATTTTTAACCACAAACTAACCGGCAAGTGCACTGATGAGCGGATAATTTATACGCTTTTTGACATTGTTTTTAGTATGTTTTTAGTAGGATCTAGTCACTTTTAGGGATGTTTTCATTAGTTTTTATGTTAAATTCACATTTCTGGACTTTACTATGAGTTTGTGTGTTTTTCTGTGATTTTAGGTATTTTCTGGCTGAAATTGAGGGACTTGAGCAGAAATCAGATTCAGAGGTTGAAAAAGGACTGCTGATGCTGTTGGATTCTGACCTCCCTGCACTCAAAGTGAATTTTCTGGAGCTACAGAACTCGAAATGGCGCGCTTCTAATTGCGTTGGAAAGTAGACATCCAGGGCTTTCCAGCAATATATAATAGTCCATACTTTGGCCAAGAATTGACGATGTAAACTGGCATTCAACGCCAGCCTTCTGCCCAAATCTGGCGTCCAGCGCCAGAAAAGGATCCAAAACCAGAGTTGAATGCCCAAACTGGCACAGAACTTGGCGTTCAACTCCACAAATGGCCTCTGCACGTGCTACACTCAAGCTCAGCCCAAACACACACCAAGTGGGCCCCGGAAGTGGATTTATGCATCAATTACTTACTCATGTAAACCCTAGTGACTAGTTTATTATAAATAGGACCTCTTACTATTGTATTAGGCATCTTTGGATTACCTTATGATCCTTTGATCACGTTTTAGGGGGCTGGCCATCTCGGCCATGCCTGGACCTTCACTTATGTATTTTTAACGGTAGAGTTTCTACACTCCATAGATTAAGGTGTGGAGCTCTGCTGTCCCTCAAAGATTAATGCAAAGTACTACTGTTTTCTATTCAATCCTTCTTATTTCGCTTCTAAGATATCCATTCGCACCCAAGAACGTGATGAAGGTGATGATTATGTGTGACGCTCATCTTCCTTCTCCCTTATGAACGCGTGTCTGACAAACACTTCTGTTCTACATGAAATAAGCTAGAATGAGTATCTCTTAGATCTCCTAACCAGAATCTTCGTGGCGTAAGCTAGAATGATGGCGGCATTCAAGAGAATCCGGAAGGTCTAAACCTTGTCTGTGGTATTCCGAGTAGGATTCAATGATTGAATGACTGTGACGAGCTCCTAACTCGCGATTGCAGGGCGTTAGTGACAGACGCAAAAGGATAGTAAATCCTATTCCAGCATGATCGAGAACCGACAGATGAATAGCCGTGCCGTGACAGGGTGCGTGAGCATATTATTCACTGAGAGGATAAGATGAAGCCATTGACAAGGGTGATGCCTCCAGACGATTAGCCGTGCCGTGACAGGGCATTGGATCATTTTCCCGTGAGATGACCGAAAGTAGCCGTTGACAGTGGTGATGTATCACATAAAGCCAGCCATGGAAAGGAGTAAGACTGATTGGGTGAAGATAGCAGGAAAGCAGAGGTTCAGAGGGACGAAAAGCATCTCCATTCGCTTATCTGAAATTCCTACCAATGAATTACATAAGTATCTCTATCCCTATTTTATTATATAATATTCGAAAACACCATTATCACTTTATATCTGCCTGACTGAGATTTGCAAGGTGACCATAGCTTGCTTCATACCAACAATCTCCGTGGGATTCGACCCTTACTCACGTAAGGTATTACTTGGACGACCCAGTGCACTTGCTGGTTAGTTGTATCGAAGTTGTGACAATCATGAATTAAGATCAAAGAACCAAGCTTTGGAGCCATTACCAGGATTTGTTCGAGCCTGGAGATCACAATTTCGTGCACCAAGTTTTTGGCGCCGTTGCCGGGGATTGTTTGAGTTTGGACAACTGACGGTTCATCTTGTTGCTCAGATTGGGTAACTTTCTTTTCGTTTTATTTTCAAAAAGTTTTCAAAAATTTTTCAAAAACTCTTCTTTTGTTTTCGAAAAAAAAAATGTTTTCAAAAATTCTATTCAAAATTTTTAAGAATGAATTTTAGTGTTTCATGAAGCATGTGAAGCCTGGCCGGCTGTAAAGCCATGTCTAAATTTATTTGGACTGAGGCTTGCAATTTGTTATCAAGAGCAAGCTAGTTGTTGCTAATCAACCTGCTGCTGATCCTCAATCACCTGCTGAAGCTTGGCTGGCCATTAGCCATGTCTAGTGTTTTGGACCGGAGCTTTCATTGAAAGCTTGGCTGGCTAGTGAGCCATGTCTAATTCCTGGACTGAAGCTTTAGACTAAGAATGCAAGATTCCTGGAATTCATATTAAAAATTTTGGAATCCTTATTTACTCTTTTTCATATAGTTTTCGAAAAAAAAAAAATCCAAAAAAAATTAGAAAATCATAAAAATCAAAAATATTTTTCTGTTTCTTGTTTGAGTCTTGAGTCATATCATAAGTTTGGTGTCACTTGCATATGCATCTAGCATTTTTCGAAAATATCATGCATTCATAGTGTTCTTCATGATCTTCAAGTTGTTCTTGGTAAGTCTTCTTGTATGATCTTGATGATTTTTTGTTTTGTGTCTTTTCATGTTTATCATATGCATTCTTGAATTCTTAGTGCCTAAGCATTAAAGAATTCTAAGTTTGGTGTCTTGCATGTTTTCTTTGCATTAAAAATTTTTCAAAAATATGTTCTTGATGTTCATCATGACATTCATAGTGTTCTTGGTGTTCATCTTGACATTCATAGCATTCTTGCATGCATTCATTGTTTTGATCTAAAAATTTCATGCATTGCATCCTTTTAGTGTTTTCCTCTTGCATCATAAAAATTCAAAAATAAAAAAAATATCTTTCCCTTTTTCTCTCATCAAATTCGAAAATTTGAGTTGACTTTTTCAAAAATTTTTAAAATCAAGTTGTTTCTTATGAGTCAAATCAAATTTTCAATTTGAAAATCTTATCTTTTTCAAAATCTTTTTCAAAAATCAAATCTTTTTCAAAATTCTTAGTTATTTTCGAAAATTCCAAAAATATTTTTCAAAAATCTTTTTCTTATTTTTATACCAAATTTTCGAAAATAACATAATCAATTAATGTTTTGATTCAAAAATTTGAAGTTTGTTACTTGCTTGTTAAGAAAGATTCAAACTTTAAGTTCTAGAATCATATCTTGTGATTTCTTATGAATCAAGTCATTAATTGAGATTTTAAAAATCAAATCTTTTTCAAAATTAATTTCCAAAATATCTTCTTATCTTATCTTTTTCAAAAATTTGATTTCAAAATATCTTCTCTAACTTCCTAACTTCCTATCTTTTCAAAATTTGTTTCAACTAACTAACTAACTTTTTGTTTGTTTCTTAACTTTTTCAAAACCACCTAACTAACTCTCTCTCTCTCTCTCTCTCTCATTTTCGAAAATATCTTCCCCCTTTTTCAAAATTTCTTTTTTAATTTATTAATTATTTTATTTTTTAAATCTTAATTTTCGAAAATCACTAACATTTTTCAAAAACTGTTTTCAAAAAAAAATTCACTAACTCCTTTTCAAAATTAATTTTCGAAAATTCCCTCCTTCTCTCTCATCCTATTCTATTTATTCATTCATTAACTAACATCTCTTCCTCACATCATCACCAAATTCGAACCCCCTCTTCTATCTATGTTCGAATTTCTTCTTCTTTTCTTCTACTAACAATAAGGATCCTCTTTACTGTGACATAGAGGATTCCTCTTCTTTTCTTTTTCTCTCCTCTTTCTTATGAGCAGGGACAGAGAAAAAGGCATTCTTGTTGAAGCTGATCCAGAACCTGAAAGGACTCTGAAGAGAAAATTAAGAGAAGCTAAATTACAACAATCCAGAGACAACTTGATTGAAAATTTCGAACAAGTAAAGGAGATGGCAGCCGAACCCAACAACAATGCAAGGAGAATGCTTGGTGACTTCACTGCACCTAATTCCAATTTACATGGAAGAAGCATCTCCATTCCTTCCATTGGAGCAAACAACTTTGAGTTGAAACCTCAGTTAGTTTCTCTGATGCAGCAGAACTGCAAGTTTCATGGACTTCCATCTGAAGATCCTTTTCAGTTCTTAACTGAATTCTTGCAGATATGTGATACTGTTAAGACTAATGGAGTAGATCCTGAAGTCTACAGGCTCATGCTTTTCCCTTTTGCTGTAAGAGACAGAGCTAGATTATGGTTGGATTCTCAACCCAAAGACAGCCTGAACTCTTAGGATAAGCTGGTCACGGCTTTCTTAGCCAAGTACTTTCCTCCTCAAAAGCTGAGCAAGCTTAGAGCTGATGTTCAAACCTTCAGACAGAAAGAAGGTGAATCCCTCTATGAAGCTTGGGAAAGATACAAACAGTTGACCAAAAAGTGTCCTTCTGACATGCTTTCAGAATGGACCATCCTGGATATATTCTATGATGGTTTATCTGAGCTATCAAAGATGTCACTGGACACTTCTACAGGTGGATCCATTCACCTAAAGAAAACGCCTACAGAAGCCCAAGAACTCATTGACATGGTTGCTAATAACCAGTTCATGTACACTTCTGAAAGGAATCCTGTGAGTAATGGGACGCCTATGAAGAAGGGAGTTCTTGAGGTTGATACTCTGAATGCCATATTGGCTCAGAATAAAATATTGACTCAGCAAGTCAATATGATTTCTCAGAGTCTGCATGGAATGCAAGCTGCATCCAACAATACTCAAGAGGCATCTTCTGAAGAAGAAGCTTATGATCCTGAGAACCCTGCAATAGCAGAGGTAAATTACTTAGGTGAACCTTATGGAAACACCTATAACTCAACATGGAGAAATCATCCAAATTTCTCATGGAAGGATCAAAAGCCCCAACAAGGCTTTAATAATGGTGGAAGAAACAGGTTTAGCAATAGCAAGCCTTTTCCATCATCAACTCAGCAACAGACAGAGAACTCTGAACAAAATGCTTCTAATTTAGCAAATCTAGTCTCTGATCTATCTAAGGCCACTGTAAGTTTCATGAATGAAACAAGATCTTCCATTAGAAATCTGGAAGCACAAGTGGGCCAGCTGAGTAAAAGGATCACTGAAATCCCTCATAGTACTCTCCCAAGCAATACAGAAGAGAATCCAAAAGGAGAGTGCAAGGCCATTGACATAAGCGCCATGGCCGAACCTGTGAGGAAAGGAGAGGACGTGAATCCCAAGGAGGAATACCTCCAGGGACGTCCAGTGATCAATAACGAGCTTCCCTCTGGGGAACCAAAGGACTCTGAGGCTCATCTAGAGACCATAGAGATTCCATTGAACCTCCTTATACCCTTCATGAGCTCTGATGAGTATTCCTCTTCAGAAGAGAATGAGGATGTTACTGAAGAGCAAACTGCCAAGTTTCTTGGTGCAATCATGAAGCTGAATGCCAAATTATTTGGCATTGATACTTGGGAAGTTGAACCTCCCTTGTTCATCAATGAACAAAGTGATCTGGATCAACTGACATTGCCTCAGAAGAGACAGGATCCTGGAAAGTTCATAATACCCTGCACCATAGGCACCATGATCTTTAAGGCTCTGTGTGACCTTGGTTTAGGAATAAACCTCATGCCCCTCTCTGTAATAGAGAAATTGGGAATCTATGGGGTGCAAGCTGCTAAAATCTCATTAGAGATGGCAGACAGCTCAAGAAAACAGGCATATGGACAAGTAGAGGACGTGTTAGTAAAGGTTGAAGGCCTTTACATCCCTGCTGATTTCATAGTCCTGGATACTGGAAAGGAAGAGGATGAATCCATCATCCTAGGAAGACCTTTCCTGGCCACAGCAAGAGCTGTGATTGATGTTGATAGAGGTGAAATAGTCCTTCAATGGAATGAGAACTCCCTTGTATTCAAAACTCAAGGATCTCCCTCTGCAACCATGGAGAGGAAGCTTGAAAATCTTCTCTCAAAGCAGAGTCAACCAGAGCCCCCACAGTCAAACTCTAAGTTTGGTGTTGAACTCCCATATCCAAACTCTAAGTTTGGTGTTGGAGAGTCTCAACAAAGCTCTGCACATCTGTGAGGCTCCATGAGAGCCCACTGTCAAGCTATTGACATTAAAGAAGCGCTTGTTGGGAGGCAACCCAATGTTTATTTATCTAACTATATTTTTCTTAGTTATGTGTCTTTACAGGTTCATGATCATGAGGAGTCACAAAATAAATATAAAAATTGAAAACGGAATCAAAAACAGCAGAAGAAAAATCACACCCTGGAGGAGCATCTGTCTGGCGTTCAGCGCCAGAACAGAGCATGGTTCTGGCGCTGAACGCCCAAAATGGGCAGCTTCTGGGCGCTGAACGCCAGAACAGGCATGGTTCTGGCGTTCAACGCCAGAAATGGCACACAAATGGGCGTTGAACGCCCAAAATGGCCACCAACCTGGCGCTGAACGCCCAGAGTTGGGTACAAAGGCATTTTTATATGCCTAATGGGTGCAGGGATGTAATTCCTTGAACACCTCAGGATCGGTGGACCCCACAGGATCCACTCAGGATCTGTGGACCCCACAGGATCCCCACTTACCTCCACTCACTTTTTCTCACCACTCTCTTTCACACAACCCCATAAACATGTGATGAGCGGATAATTTATACGCTTTTTGACATTGTTTTTAGTATGTTTTTAGTAGGATCTAGTCACTTTTAGGGATGTTTTCATTAGTTTTTATGTTAAATTCACATTTCTGGACTTTACTATGAGTTTGTGTGTTTTTCTGTGATTTCAGGTATTTTCTGGCTGAAATTGAGGGACTTGAGCAGAAATCAGATTCAGAGGTTGAAAAAGGACTGCTGATGCTGTTGGATTCTGACCTCCCTACACTCAAAGTGGATTTTCTGGAGCTACAGAACTCGAAATGGCGCGCTTCTAATTGCGTTGGAAAGTAGACATCCAGGGCTTTCCAGAAAGATATAATAGTCCATACTTTGGCTAAGAATTGATGACGTAAACTGGCGTTCAACGCCAGCCTTCTGCCCAAATCTAGCGTCCAGCGCCAGAAAAGGATCCAAAACCAGAGTTGAACGCCCAAACTGGCACAGAACTTGGCGTTCAACTCCACAAATGGCCTCTGCACGTGCTACACTCAAGATCAGCCCAAACACACACCAAGTGGGCCCCGGAAGTGGATTTATGCATCAATTACTTACTCATGTAAACCCTAGTGACTAGTTTATTATAAATAGGACCTCTTACTTTTGTATTAGGCATCCTGGATTGTATTTTGATCCTGTGATCACGTTTTAGGGGGCTGGCCATCTCGGCCATGCCTGGACCTTCACTTATATATTTTCATACGGTAGAGTTTCTACACTCCATAGATTAAGGTGTGGAGCTCTGCTGTTCCTCAAAGATTAATGCAAAGTACTACTGTTTTCTATTCAATTCTTCTTATTTCGCTTCTAAGATATCCATTCGCACCCAAGAACGTGATGAAGGTGATGATTATGTGTGACGCTCATCATCCTTCTCCCTTATGAACGCGTGCCTGACAAACACTTCTATTCTACATGAATTAAGCTAGAACGAATATCTCTTAGATCTCCTAACCAGAATCTTCGTGGCGTAAGCTGGAATGATGGCGGCATTCAAGAGAATCCGGAAAGTCTAAACCTTGTCTGTGGTATTCCGAGTAGGATTCAATGATTGAATGACTGTGACGAGCTCCTAACTCGCGATTGCAGGGCGTTAGTGACAGACGCAAAAGGATAGTAAATCCTATTCCAGCATGATCGAGAACCGACAGATGAATAGCCGTGCCGTGACAAGGTGCGTGAGCATATTATTCACTGAGAGGATAAGATGAAGCCATTGACAAGGGTGATGCCTCCAGACGATTAGCCGTGCCGTGACAGGGCATTGGATCATTTTCCCGTGAGATGACCGAAAGTAGCCGTTGACAGTGGTGATGTATCACATAAAGCCAGCCATGGAAAGGAGTAAGACTGATTGGATGAAGATAGCAGGAAAGCAGAGGTTCAGAGGAACGAAAAGCATCTCCATTCGCTTATCTGAAATTCCTACCAATGATTTACATAAGTATCTCTATCCCTATTTTATTATATAATATTTGAAAACACCATTATCACTTTATATCTGCCTGACTGAGATTTACAAGGTGACCATAGCTTGCTTCATACCAACAATCTCCGTGGGATTCGACCCTTACTCACGTAAGGTATTACTTGGACGACCCAGTGCACTTGCTGGTTAGTTGTATCGAAGTTGTGACAAATTATGAATTAAGATTAGAGCACCAAGCTTTGGAGCCATTACCAGGATTTGTTCGAGCCTGGAGATCACAATTTCGTGCACCAAGTTTTTACCCAAAAACCCTTCACCAATCACCTCAAACTCTCTTCCCCATCACCTCTTCACCACTCACATCCACCCACTCCTCCCAATAAACCTACCTCATAAACTCCACCTACCTTCAAAATTCAAAACCAATTTCCCACCCAAACCCACCCATATGGCCGAACCTTAACCCCCCCTCCATTCCCTATATAAAGACCTCCATTCTTCACCAAATTCACACAACACACCCCTCTACACTCTCCTTAGCCGAAACCACATCTCCCTCTCCCTCTCCATATTTCTTCTTCTTCTATTCGTCTGTTTATTGCTCGAGGGCGAGCAATATTCTAAGTTTGGTGTGGTAAAAGCATAGCTTTTTTGTTTTTCCATTACCATTGATGGCACCCAAGACCAGAGAATCCTCTAGAAGAGGGAAAGGGAAGACAAAAGCTTCCACATCCGAGTCATGGGAGATGGAAAGATTCATCTCTAAAGCCCATCAAAACCACCTCTATGATGTTGTGGCCAAGAAGAAGGTGATCCCTGAGGTCCCTTTTAAACTCAAAAGAAATGAGTATCCGGAGATCCGACATGAAATTCAAAGAAGAGGTTGGGAAGTTCTAACAAATCCCATCCAACAAGTCGGCATCCTAATGGTTCAAGAGTTCTATGCCAATGCATGGATCACCAAGAACCATGATCAAAGTAAGAACCCGGATCCAAAGAACTATGTTACAATGGTTTGGGGGAAATACTTAGATTTTAGTCCGGAGAATGTGAGGTTGACGTTCAACTTGCCATACATGGAAGAGAACGCACGCCCCTACACAAGGAGAGTCAACTTTGATCAAAGGTTGGACCAAGTCCTTATGGACATATGTGTAGAAGGAGCTCAATGGAAGATTGACTCCAAAGGCAAGCCGGTTCAACTAAGAAGATTGGACCTCAAGCCTATAGCTAGAGGATGGTTGGAGTTTATTCAATGCTCAATCATTCCCACTAGCAACCGGTCTGAAGTTACTATAGACCGGGCCATCATGATCCATAGCATCATGATTGGAGAAGAGGTGGAAGTTCATGAGATTATACCTCAAGAACTCTACAAGGTGGCTGACAAGTCCTCCACCATGGCAAGGTTAGCCTTTCCTCACCTCATTTGCCACCTATGCAATTCAGCTGGAATTGACATAGAGGGAGATATCCTCATTAAAGAGGACAAGCCCATCACTAAGAAAAAGATGGAGCAAGCAAGAGAGCCCAATCATGGAGCTCAAGAGGCGCAAGAAGCTCATTTCCATGAGATCCCGGAGATGCCTCAAATGCACTTTCCTCCACAAAATTATTGGGAGCAAATCAACACCTCCCTAGGAGAATTGAGTTCCAATATGGGACAACTAAGGGTGGAACATCAAGAGCACTCCATCATGCTTCATGAAATAAGAGAAGATCAAAAAGCAATGAGGGAGGAGCAACAAAGACAAGGAAGAGACATAGAAGAGCTCAAGGACATCATTGGTTCCTCAAGAAGGAAACGCCACCATCACTAAGGTGGATTCATTCCTTGTTCTTGCTTTCTCTGTTTTTCGTTTTCTGTATTATGTGCTTATCTATGTTTGTGCCTTCATTACATGATCATTAGTAGTTAGTAACTTTGTCTTAAAGATATGAATGTCCTATGAATCCATCACCTCTCTTAAATGAAAAATGTTTTAATTCAAAAGAACAAGAAGTACATGAGTTTCGAATTTATCCTTGAACTTAGTTTAATTATATTGATGTGGTGACAATACTTCTTATTTTCTGAATGTATGCTTGAACAGTGCATATGTCTTTTGAAGTTGTTGTTTAAGAATGTTAAATATGTTGGCTCTTGAAAGAATGATGACTAGGAGACATGTTATTTGATAATCTGAAAAATCATAAAAATGATTCTTGAAGCAAGAAAAAGCAGCAAAGAACAAAGCTTGCAGAAAAAAAAAAAGAAAAAAAAGAAAAAAATAGGCGAAAAAAAAAAAGAAAAGAAAAAGCAAGCAGAAAAAGCCAATAACCCTTAAAACCAAAAGGCAAAGGCAAATAAAAAGGATCCCAAGGCTTTGAGCATCAGTGGATAGGAGGGCCTAAAGGAATAAAATCCTGGTCTAAGCGGCTAAACCAAGCTGTCCCTAACCATGTGCTTGTGGCGTGTAAGTGTCAAGTGAAAACTTGAGACTGAGCGGTTAAAGTCAAGGTCCAAAGAAAAAACAAAGAGTGTGCTTAAGAACCCTGGACACCTCTAATTGGGGACTCTAGCAAAGCTGAGTCACAATCTGAAAAGGTTCACCCAATTATGTGTCTGTGGCATTTATGTATCCGGTGGTAATACTGGAAAACAAAGTGCTTAGGGCCACGGCCAAGACTCATAAAGAAGCTGTGTTCAAGAATCATCATACTGAACTAGGAGAGTCAATAACACTATTCGAAATCTGAAGTTCCTATAGATGCCAATCATTCTGAACCTCAATGGATAAAGTGAGATGCCAAAACTATTCAAGAGGCAAAAAGCTATAAGTCCCGCTCATATGATTGGAGCTATGTTTCATTGATATTTTGGAATTTATAGTATATTCTCTTCTTTTTATCCTATTTGATTTTCAGTTGCTTGGGGACAAGCAACAATTTAAGTTTGGTGTTGTGATGAGCGGATAATTTATACGCTTTTTGACATTGTTTTTAGTATGTTTTTAGTAGGATCTAGTCACTTTTAGGGATGTTTTCATTAGTTTTTATGTTAAATTCACATTTCTGGACTTTACTATGAGTTTATGTGTTTTTCTGTGATTTCAGGTATTTTCTGGCTGAAATTGAGGGACTTGAGCAGAAATCAGATTCAGAGGTTGAAAAAGGACTGCTGATGCTGTTGGATTCTGACCTCCCTGCACTCAAAGTGGATTTTCTGGAGCTACAGAACTCGAAATGGCACGCTTCTAATTGCGTTGGAAAGTAGACATTCAGGGCTTTCCAGCAATATATAATAGTCTATACTTTGGCCAAGAATTGACGACGTAAACTGGCGTTTAACGCCAGCCTTCTGCCTAAATCTGGCGTCCAGCGCCAGAAAAGGATCCAAAACCAGAGTTGAACGCCCAAACTGGCACAGAACTTGGCGTTCAACTCCACAAATGGCCTCTGCACGTGCTACACTCAAGCTCAGCCCAAACACACACCAAGTGGGCCCCAGAAGTGGATTTATGCATCAATTACTTACTCATGTAAACCCTAGTGACTAGTTTATTATAAATAGGACCTCTTACTATTGTATTAGGCATCTTTGGATTACCTTATGATCCTTTGATCACGTTTTAGGGGGCTGGCCATCTCGGCCATGCCTGGACCTTCACTTATGTATTTTTAACGGTAGAGTTTCTACACTCCATAGATTAAGGTGTGGAGCTCTGCTGTCCCTCAAAGATTAATGCAAAGTACTACTGTTTTCTATTCAATCCTTCTTATTTTGCTTCTAAGATATCCATTCGCACCCAAGAACGTGATGAAGGTGATAATTATGTGTGACGCTCATCTTCCTTCTCCCTTATGAACGCATGTCTGACAAACACTTCTGTTCTACATGAAATAAGCTAGAATGAGTATCTCTTAGATCTCCTAACCAGAATCTTTGTGGCGTAAGCAAGAATGATGGCGGCATTCAAGAGAATCCGGAAGGTCTAAACCTTGTCTGTGGTATTCCGAGTAGGATTCAATGATTGAATGACTGTGACGAGCTCCTAACTCGCGATTGCAGGGCGTTAGTGACAGACGCAAAAGGATAGTAAATCCTATTCCAGCATGATCGAGAACCGACAGATGAATAGCCGTGCCGTGACAGGGTGCGTGAGCATATTATTCACTGAGAGGATAAGATGAAGCCATTGACAAGGGTGATGCCTCCAGACGATTAGCCGTGCCGTGACAGGGCATTGGATCATTTTCCCGAGAGATGACCAAAAGTAGCCATTGACAGTGGTGATGTATCACATAAAGCCAGCCATGGAAAGGAGTAAGACTGACTGGGTGAAGATAGCAGGAAAGCAGAGGTTCAGAGGGATGAAAAGCATCTCCATTCGCTTATCTGAAATTCCTACCAATGAATTACATAAGTATCTCTATCCCTATTTTATTATATAATATTCGAAAACACCATTATCACTTTATATCTGCCTGACTGAGATTTGCAAGGTGACCATAGCTTGCTTCATACCAACAATCTCCGTGGGATTCGACCCTTACTCACGTAAGGTATTACTTGGACGACCCAGTGCACTTGCTGGTTAGTTGTATCGAAGTTGTGACAATCATGAATTAAGATCAGAGCACCAAGCTTTGGAGCCATTACCAGGATTTGGTCGAGCCTGGAGATCACAATTTCGTGAACCATGCACCGAGTCGTACCAAGTAATATCTTAGGTGAGTGAGGGTCGATCCCATGAGGATTGATGGACTAAGCAACAATGATTGAGTGATTTACTTAGTTAGACAAATAGAAAAGAGTGTTTAAAGGTTCAAAAATATTAACAGTAAATTCAGAATATTAGAAAGCAAGCAATAAACAAGTGGTGAATAATATATGGAGAAACAGTTAAGGCTTCAGAGTTATCTATTTTTCAGATTGACTTTTCTTACTAACTATTTTAATCATGCAAGATTTAATTCATAGCAACTATATGTGACTAAACCCTAATTCCTTAGACCTTTTTAGTCTCCTCTAAAATTCATCAACCACCAATTCCTTGGTCAATTAATTCCAATTAGAGGGTAAAGCTCAATTCTAGTTTATGTGCCATAAAAACCCTAATTACCCAAATATAAGAAGATTATATGTCACGTATCCTGTTAAGTCCAGATAATTAGAAGTTTAGGAGAATATGTTTTCAAGCTGTTGTTCAAGTAAAGAGCTTTTCCAAGTTATACAAGAACTCAATTTGAAAAGGGGTCATACTTCTGTTCCACCCAAATTCATAAAATAAAGAACGAAAACAATTCTTGAAATATAAATCAGTACATGAATCAAAATAGAAAAATAATAGTATCAATCCATACAATAGACAGAGCTCCTAACCTTAACAGTGGAGGTTTAGTTGCTCATGGTTTAAAGAGAAAATAAGGATTCTGAAAAATTGTAAATTGTGGAATGAGGTAGAAGAGAAGAGAGAAGCCCGAAGGGCTGATTCTTTTCCCTTTTATATCTAATCCTAATTAATGTAAAATATATTTCCTAAAACTAAAATAATATCTTTTCCTATTTTAAAATAAAATACAAATTTAATCAAAATTAATTAATCATTCGTGCAAGCTCTTGGGCGTATATGGGGACCACTTGAGATGTTGAGGTCCACGCTGAACTTAGCTTTTCCCAAGTTCAGCGTGGAGAAGGCAGTGTGGTTTTATGCGCGTCCCTCTGAGTCCACGCTGAACTTGGCTTTTCCCAAGTTGAGCGTGGGATGTGGCGTGTGCTTCCCTGGGAATTTTCAAGTCCACGCTGAATTTGGCAGGGGCCAAGTTCAACGTGGAGTGGGCAGAGTTTGCTGGAGAAGAAGTGTGTACTATTATACATTGTTGGAAAGCTCTAGAAGTTAGCTTTCCAATGCCGTTGAAACCACACCAATTGGACCTTTGTAGCTCAAGTTATTTCTGGTTAAGTGCAAGGAGGTCGGGGTTGACAGCATCATTCACTTTCTTCTTTTTTTGCTACAAAACTCTGTCAAATCCATCCGAATGCTATCTGAGATAAATAGAATTGTACACAACTCAAAGTAGCATCCATAGTGGCTAAAAGGTATTTAAATTTTGATTAAACTCAATAATTTGAATGCAAATTCACTAGGAAAAGATAGAGAAGATGCTCACGCATCACAACACCAAACTTGAATTGTTGCTTGTCCTCAAGCAACCAAAACTAATATAGGCCTAAGATGTGAATTTGCATGAAAGTGAGAGTTCAATTAAGCTTATGTCTCTTCTTAAAGTGGGGTTTACAACTGCAATTCTGAATAGGTTTGGCATCTCACTATCCTTTGAATCAGAAGAATGTTACTGTCATTCGGAATTAGAATCCGGATAATATTATGGATTCTCTAATATTTTATGCTTCAATTTAATCCTTGAAAACATCAAATTTCTTTTAATTCTATTTTCTTGGGTGCTTTGCACCCTGAGCCTAGACATGACTTTAAATGTTTTGCCTCAAGCTTTACTTAACACAAAACACCACAAGCACTTAATTGGGGAACTCTCTTTAAGTTCTGATTTTTCTTTCAATTATTCCCAGACAGTGGTGCTCAAAGCCTTGGGCATACTCTGCTAAATGCATTTAGTCTCGACTCTAAATATTCTGTCTCAAGGATTACTTGACACAAGAACACCACAAGCATATGACTAAGGAAACAACTCTTTGAACTTTTAATCATGTCTGACCTCCTTAGTTATTGATGCTTAGAGCCTTGGACCTTGCTTTTATTTTTCTTTTGCTGTTTCTTTTGCTTCAAGGATTAAGCTTTCACTAATTTCAGAGAAGTCATAATAGTTCTCTAAATTATTGTTCCTCATACATCAACATCCTTTGATTCAAATTCAGATATGCACTGTTCATGTCATGCATTCAGGATTACAGAAAATACCACCACATTTAAGTAAATAAGACTATTTTTCACTATAAACTCAATTTCTCATGCAATACATCTTTTTTTTTTCTTTTTGAATTCAAGCTCAGTGAAGAATACATGAGACATCCCTTCAGACTAAAAATCAAATAACAAAATAAATAGTAAATTAAACTAGAACCTAGGAATTAAAATAACAAATGATCATGCAATAACTAAAACAAAACAGCAGAAAACCAGTACATAACATAGTAAAAACGGGAAGGAAACAGGTTATATACGTAGATAGATATATAATAATAAATATATAGTATGGGAGGGGTTATATATATATATATATATATATATATATATATATATATATATATATATATATATATATATATATATATATATATATAAAAGGTGTAATAATATATGGGGAAAGGAAAGAAATAGAAACAAAAATTGGGATGGAATTTGATATGAGGCATGGGTGTGGGGACCGAGTTATTGATATGATCTCTTGTGATTTTAATTGATATGGTTCTGAATTATGGAAGCTGGCGCCTAACTTTGACAATGGAGCGCCCAACTTGGAGTAAAAGAAAAGGCTCCCACGCGGAACTTGCAACGGATCAAGTTCGGCGTCAACTTTTGCTTGGTTTTGATGCGTCCCCTTTGTACGTCCTTCACCACGCTGAACTTGGGATTTTTCAAGTTCAGCGTGGGTCTTGACTCAATTACACTCTTGTGACGTCATTTACCAGGCTGAACTTGGAAAATCTCAAGTTCAGCATGGACCTAGCAGTGCCTCTCGCGTAGTTTGTACGCATACTTCACGTTGAACTTGGAAAATCCCAAGTTTAGCGTGGAGCTGACAGAATCAACCTTCTCTAGAGTGAGTAAAAATTTTTTTAAATGTCCGGTTCCTGTTCTAAAAATTTCTGCATGATCAAAACACACGTAAAACAAGGAAAAAATAGTAAAAACTCAATAAAAATTAAACAAATAATATAATCAACGCAACGGAAAAATAACAAAGGATACGAAATTATCGGGTTGCCTCCCGACAAGCGCTTCTTTACCGTCACTAGCTTGACGGTCATTTCCTCTAAGGAGGAGGATCATAGGGGCTCAGCTCTTCACCTCTCACTGTGATTCTTCTCCCTGTGTCCCCATAAAGTAGCTTAATATGCTCCAGAGAGAGGATTCTATTTACTGTATAAGTGAACACTGGATTGTTAGTCAACACCACCTTCATTCCTGGGGAGAAGTCTTCAGTAGAAATCTTTTTGTTTCTCCATCCCCTAGGTACTTTCTCCTTTTTGGGAACCTCCGCCTTGGTGGATGATGCATTTCCAACACCAAACTTAGGTTTGATATCAGGAGGAATTTTATTGGTTGTCACCACAGGAGGTTTGAGCTGTAAATTCTGCTATGCATCATCAGGGGGTTCTTGAAGGTTTGGATCAATAAGCTCAGTCTGCATGCACCTCTCTTCTTCACTTGCTGAATGTATATCTTTGAAGACATAAAAGACTAGTTGCTCATTATGCACTCTAAGCACTAATTCACCTTCTTCCACATCAATCAGAGCTCTTCCAGTGGCTAGGAATGGTCTTCCTAGAATTATAGAGGCATTCTCATCCTCCCCTGTGTCAAGAATCACAAAATCTGCTGGGAGAAATAACTTACCCACTTTGACCAAGATATTCTCCACTAATCCGTATGCAGGCTTTATAGATTTATCTGCCATCTGTAATGCTATCCTTGTGGGTTGTGCCTCTTGGATTTGTAGCTTCTTCATCACAGACAAGGGCATTAAATTGATGCTTGCTCCCAGATCACATAACGCTTTTTCAAAGGTTGTGCTCCCAATGGTGCATGGAATTTGAAAGCTTCCTGGATCTGACATCTTCCTTGGCAAGTTATTCTGAATGATGGCACTACATTCCTTAGTCAGGACCACTGTCTCATCTCTCTTTAAGGGCTTCTTCTTTGACAACAACTCCTTTATGAATTTGACATAGAGAGGCATTTGCTCCAAAATCTCAGCAAAAGGAATATTGATTTGCAACTTTCTAAAGACTTCCAAGAACTTTGAAAACTGCTTGTCCTTGATCTCCTTTTGAAGTCTCTGAGGATATGGCATTTTAGGCTTGTACTCAGGAGCCTTTGGCAATGTAGGATAAGTGTCAAGAGAGTCTGGGAATGGGTTGTCCGCACGCTTTGGAGGGACGTGCTCTACTTCTTCCTTCTTCTCCTCTAGAGCTTCTTTCTCAACTGGCTCCTCATTGACTTGTGTTTCTGTACTTGCCACTTGTCCACTTATCAAGGTAATAGTCTTGCATTCCTCTCTTGGATTTGGAATTGTGCTACCAGGAAGGCTATTAGTGGTCCTCTGATCAATTTCATTAACTTTTGTGACTAATTGACCCATCTGAATCTCCAAGTTCTTGATTGATGCTCTGGTTTTCTGTCTAAAACTTGCCAATATTGCTTCCAAATCATTGTTCTGCTGGGGCTGATAAGTTGCTTGCTGAGATGACTGAAACTGGTGGTTATTAAAATTATTCTGTTGAAAACCACACTGAGAATTATTATTAAAATTTTGTGCCTCTGATGTTGCTCTCTCCACCCAAAATTTGGGTGATTTCTCCACCTCTGATTGTAGGTCTTAGAATATGGATCATTATTGAGATTTCTAGGAGCACTCCCCATGTAATTGACCTATTCAGAAGAAGATTGAGCATAATCATAATTTTCATTTTGCATAAAGTTACCTGTCATGTCATAAGGGACCTCTTGAGGTGGATTTTAGGTGTTGACAACTGAAACTTGCATTCCACTCAACTGTTGAATAAGTAGATTTATTTATTGAGACATAAGCTTGTTCTGAGCAAGAAGATCATTAACAGCTTCCACTTCCAACATGCCTCTCTTCTGAGAGGTTTCAGAGTACAAGGGATTCCTGTTGGAAGAATATAAGTATTGGCTGTTAGCAACCAACTCAATAAGCTCAATAGTTTCCTTTGGTGTCTTCTTCATGTGCAAAGAACCACCTACAGAATTATCTAAGTGCATCTTGGACATTTCACATAAGCCCTCATAAAAGATATCCAGCTTAGTCCATCTAGAGAACATGTCTGAAGGGCACTGCCTAGTAAGTAGCTTGAATCTCTCCCAAGCTTCATAAAGGGTCTCACCATCTTTCTGTTTGAAAGTCTGAACCTCCACCCTTAGCTTAGTCAACTTTTGAGGTGGGAAAAATTTAGTCAGAAAGCCAGTGACAACCTTGTCCCAAGTATCCAGACTCTGCTTGGGTTGAGAATCTAACCATAGCTTTGCTCTATCCCTCACAGCAAATGGGAAGAGCATGAGTTTATACACCTCAGGATTCACTCCATTGGTCTTCACAGTATCACAAATCTGCAGAAAATTAGAGATAAATTGATTTGAGTCTTCATGAGGAAGTCCATGATGCTGACAATTTTGTTGCAAAAGAGTGACAAACTGAGGCTTCAATTCAAAATTGTTTGCAGCTATAGGAGGCACCACAATGCTTTTTCCATAAAGATATCTGCATTAGGAGCAGTATAAGAGCCAAGCACTCTTCTAGGTTGCTCATTCCCAGCTGGATTTGCCACATTGGCATTAACAGCATTATTATGATCCATAGTAGATTCTGCAGCCTTGTACAGTCTTGCTTGTTGCAAACGCCGCCTGAAAGTCCTTTCAGGTTCAGGATCAAGGTCTAAAAGAGGTTCCTTATCTCTGTTCCTGCTCATAAACAGACAGAAAACAAAAGAAAGTGAAAATCTTTACGTCAGAGTGCAGAGAATTCCCAATGAGATAACCTGTGTAAAAGAAATAAAATAAAGCAACTAAATAAAAACAAATTAAAACCTTCAAAATAGTTTTTTTTATAAAAAAATATAAATAGGTAAATTAAAATAAAATTACTAGTAGACACCAAACTTAATTTCAGAAAAGAAAAAAAATAATTGAGCAAAAATTCAAGAGTTAAAGCTAAAATTTAAATAAGACTAAGAAAATAGAAAAATAAAAATAATAAAAAAATGAATATAAAGAAAGAAAACAAAAATGAAATAAATAAAGTAAATAAATAAAAAAAAAAGAACGAAAGAAAGTTTGAAAAGAAATAAAAAATGGATTAAATAAAACTAATAAAATAAAAAAATAATGAAAGAAACAATACGAAAGTGAAATAAAAAATAAAAAAAGGAAGCGAAATTAAAAAATAAATAAAAAGAAAACGGGGTGGGGGAGGAGGTGAACGAGATTAAAGAAAAAAGAACAATTAAAAATTGAAAATGAATAATGCTAAAAAAAATTTTAACTAAAGTAAAAATTATCTAATTTAAGAAATTAAATAACTAATAGTTGTTAATCACAGTCAATTTCCGGCAACAGTGTCAAAAACTTGGTGCGGAATTTTTAACCACAAACTAATCGGCAAGTGCACCGGGTCGTACCAAGTAATATCTCAGGTGAGTGAGGGTCGATCCCACGAGGATTGATGAACTAAGCAATAATGATTGAGTGATTTACTTAGTTAGACAAACAGAAAAGAGTGTTTAAAGGTTCAAAATTAAAACATTAACAGTAAATTCAGAATATTAGAAAGCAAGCAATAAACAAGTAGTGAATAATATATGGAGAAAAAGTTAAGACTTCAGAGTTATCTATTTTCTGGATCCACTTTTCTTACTAACTATTTTAATCATGCAAGATTTAATTCATGGCAACTATATGTGACTAAACCCTAATTCCTTAGACTTTTTTAGTCTCCTCTAAAATTCATCAACCGCCAATTCCTTGGTCAATTAATTCCAATTAGAGGGTGAAGTTCAATTCTAGTTTATGTGCCACAAAAACCCTAATTACCCAAATATAAGAGGATTATATGTCACGTATCCCGTTAAGTCTAGATAATTAGAAGTTTAGGAGAATATGTTTTCAAACTGTTGTTCAAGTAAAGAGTTTTTCCAAGTTATACAAGAACTCAATTAGAAAAATGGTCATACTTCCGTTCCACCCAAATTCATAAAATAAAGAACGAAAATAATTCTTGAAATATAAATCAGTACATGAATTAAAATAGAAAAATAATAGTATCAATCCATATAATAGACAGAGCTCCTAACCTTAACAGTGGAGGTTTAGTTGCTCATGGTTCAAAGAGAAAATAAGGATTCTAAAAAATTGTAAATTGTGGAATGAGGTAGAAGAGAAGAGAGAAGCCCGAAGGACTGATTCTTTTCCCTTTTATATCTAATCCTAATTAATGTAAAATATATTTCCTAAAACAAAAATAATATCTTTTTCTATTTTAAAATAAAATATAAATTTAATCAAAATTACTTAATCATTCGTGCAAGCTCTTGGGCGTATATAGGGACCACTTGAGATGTTGAGGTCCACACTGAACTTGGCTTTTCCCAAGTTCAGCGTGAAGAAGGCAGTGTGGTTTTATGCGCGTCCCTTTGAGTCCATGCTGAACTTGGCTTTTCCCAAGTTCAGCGTGGGATGTGGCGTATGCTTCCCTGGGAGTTTTCAAGTCCACGCTGAACTTGGTAGGGGCCATGTTCAACGTGGAGTGGACAGAGTTTGCTGGAGAAGAATTGTGTACTATTATACATCGTTGGAAAGTCCTGGAAGTTAGCTTTCCAATGCCGCTTAAACAACGACAATTGGACCTTTGTAGCTCAAGTTATTTCTGGTTAAGTGCAAGGAGGTCGGGGTTGACAGCATCATTCGCTTTCTTCCTTTTCTGCTACAAAATTCTGTCAAATCCATCCGAATGCTACCTGAAATAAATAGAATTGTACATAACTCAAAGTAGCATCCATAGTGGCTAAAAGGTATTTAAATTTTGATTAAACTCAACAATTTGAATGCAAATTCACTGGGAAAAGATAGAGAAGATGCTCACGCATCAGTCACCGCCCGCCATAACTGACTGTGCTCCTCAGCTGAATCTCTGGATTAACAACGGCAAGCACGTCTAGTATAACATAAGGCTCCCACACAATCTGTAAATGATTATAGAATCTTCTATTAGTACAGTATATACCAAACATGTCGGCGAACGAGTAATGAAACTTGGAAACAGACACAAACAACTTACATCTTGACCACCAAGCGGTCTAATGCAAAGCGACACTGAATAATTCTTTTCTCCTTGTGGTCGGATGTCGATAAATAAGTGGCCCACCTGGACAATGACAACGTTATATGAATATATAATCTGGCAGCTCAATAGTTAATAACTAGAAACTAATAATGAAAGTCTAAGTGCATCTATGGATACCTAGAAGCCAACAGAAAAGAAAAGTCGTCGAATCCATGCGGCCTAAGAGTAGGAAACTGCCTAAAAAATCTAAAACTGTAGTAGATGGAGGGGGCCTGCCAAGTTCGTCACATTTTTGTTGACCACCAGACACATGCATCGATATAGCCATGCCAACGCAGCCGAACCCCAACTATAAGTGCCCATCTCGTCAAGCCTTGGCACAAAGGGTAACCACCGTATATGAACCCAATTTCCACTCTTGTCACCAAATAATTGAGTAGATAGCAGCATCATAATGTGCGCACGTACATATATGCGTACAGTATCCTCAGTCACATTGGCCGGCAGCACCCTGAATCTCTCATGGAACCATGTGAAGTGGACTGTAAACTGCTTTACTTTATCCGGTGGTGGAAGCTCGCCAAATAACTGCTGAAACCACTCCCAAGCCGGTCTTCCATCATCCATCAGCTTATCAAAATCTGTGAGGCACCCAGATACATCCTTACCATCGATGGGCAACCCCAGCTGGTATGCCACATCTTGCAACGTGATGGTGCACTCCCCGAATTTGGCATATAAAAGGGATGTCAAAATGTATATAAAAGGAATTACAATGGTGTTATGTTATTGGTTATTGTATATATGTGAATAGTGTGAATATGTTTGCTTTTGTTAGCTCTTGCTAGTTTTAGGATTTAATTTTCTTGCTTCTTATTTGATTTTGTTTTCATTTTCTTCTTGCTATCATGAATTCTCACCTTGGCTATGAGTTTGGTTATCAACATGTTGTAGGAAATGAGGACTATAATGAAGATGTGTATCAAGAATGGGATGACCAAAGGTGGGAGGAGCCATATGCATATGATCAATCCTCATGGAAACAACCTCCACCAATGCACTATGAAGAAGAGCCATTCTATGATGCATACCAATCCAATGGCTATGGTGACTCACCTTGTGATTTTCAAGAACCACCACCATATGCCTATGATCCATACCCTCAACATAACTCCCAACCATACTCACAAGCCCCTTCTTACCAACCATCTTCATATGACCCTAATCTATATCCATCCTACCAACAACCATATGAGCAATATGAACCACATATAGAGCCACCACCATTCCAACATCAATATTTTCAAGAGCCACCTCCTCCACATTATTACCAAGATGAAACACCTCCAATATATGAAAATTTCCAACCATAAGATGAATACTACTTTCCACCACAACCTCCCATGGAAGAATACTCATATCCATTGATCCAAGAGCCACATGATCCTAATCATATTATCCAAGAGGAACAAGAGTCAAGGGATCGTCTCAAGGAAGCATTGGATCAATTTCAAGCAACCATGGAGTGTGTTGTGCAACAAGTGAAAAGAGTGGAAAACATAGAACCACCACAACTCTACCAAGAAGAACCACCTTCCTACTATGAACCCTCCCCCCAATTTAATGAAACCTTCCACCCACCTCAATCTCTAAGGGATGAAACCCTTGGTGTTCTTGTTCAAGGGCAAGAAGAGATGAAAAGGGATGTGCAAAATTTCATGGCCGCCTTGGATGCGGTAACAAATCAATTAGCCTCCCAATGCTTGGACACTCAAGGAACTCTCATGGCTACATGTGGAGAATCAAATGAAGAACATAGCATGAAGGAGAGATTGGAAACTCCGGTGGGAAATGAGGGAAGTTGCTTTGTATTGGAACAATTGGAGGAAGCTTTAATTGTTGAAGACAAGGAAGAAGTGGTAGAAGACTTAGGAGATGCGGAGCTTCCATGGGAACATAGAGTTGAAGAAAACCCCTCCAAGATGATTGAAATTGATGCTAGGGAGAAAAGTGCACACCTTCCAAGGCATATTCCATATGAAGACTTGGATGGGATAGAGCAAGAACTGAGTTCCCATGGCAATAAAGAGCAAGCATCAAGTCCTAGTAGTGGAGAATCCTTTGAACTTGAAGAACCTTCTCCCGGTGCATTTGAAAAGGTTGTGGAGGTAAACTCCTTTCACCCTCCCAATTATAGTTTGATTAAGGGAAAAGGCTTAGATAGTTTGATTATTAATGAACAAAGGATTGAATTAGAGAAATCTTGGGAAGAGGTGGCAGTCCCTAGAAATAGAAGAACGGGGGTTGGTTATGCTTTGTCAAGATCTTTGGAAGCATCTTTGCCTAGGTGGCCATCTACTCCTTCACTTGAGTGGGTAAAATTCATCTCTATTAGCTTTATTGTCCCACTTGAGTATGGCTTGCTTGAAACGGATGGTCAACTTAGGATCCTTTGTGGGATGAAGCGTAAGCGAAAGATGTTTCGTGGATGGGAAGTTAAAATCATAGAAAATCCATCCAAGAAGATTGAATTTGATGTCGAGGAGGAAAGTGCACAACCTCCAAAACAATTTTTGAATGAAGACTTGGAAGGAATGAAGCAAGAATTGAGTTCCCTTGGTGATGAAGATCATGCATCCAACCATCTTGGTGGTGAATCCTTTGAATTTGAAGAACCTTCTCCCAATGAGATAGAAAGCAATGTGGAGGTAGATTTCTCTCAACCTCCCATTTATGATTTGAGTGATGGGGAAGAGTTAGATGAAATTGATGAACAAAGGATTGGAAGTGAAGAAGCTTATGAAGAGGTGGAGATTAACAAGGAAGAACACAAGGGAGTAAAGCTTGCTAGCACATTGAAGATACCTCTCCCCCAGCCACCACCATCCATTCTTTCATTCAAGTGGGTAAATTCCTTATACTCAAGCTTTATTATTCCCCTTGAATATGGTTTGCTTGAGACGGATGGTCAACTTAGACATATTTGTGGCTTTAAAAGCAAAAAGAAAATGGCTAGTGGTTGGAAACATTATTCTAGGCTCATTATGGTTGCATGTTCAAAGCTTAATTGCAAGGTTTGGTGTAGAGCTAGATTGTTTGGGTCTAGGAGAATGTTTGGTCACTTTATTGAGAATCCTAAGGTCATGCCACCCAAATGGAATAATGATAATCAACTTGAAGATGGGTGTGGAAATAAGATATGGGATCCGGGAATACATGAGGATCAATTTTGGGAGCCCATGGTTTGTGAAGAACTCCATCAAGGCTTGAAGATATTAAAATTGACGAATGGAGCTTATTGGAGATTCAAGCATTGGTGGATGTTCAAGGATAACTTCAAGCACAAGTCACCTTGAGAGGAGCTCCCCATAAGTCCAACTTAAGGACAATAAACAAAAGTGCTAGGTGGGAGACACCCCACCATGGTAATATCTTTCCTTTTTCTCTTTTGTATATATTGGTAAAATTAGTTTAAATTCATGTTTTGATTGATTTTGTTGAGTATATTTGGTAGTCTAGTAGGTTAAATAAGGTTTTATGGTATTTTGGTAGCTGTTTGGAGGTTTAGAATGCTTGGATTGGTGCAAAAACATAGAAAAAAAATTTTTTTTTTTTTGAAAAACAGAGCACCATTCACGCGTATGCGCACCGTGCGCGTACGCGTGCATCAAGTGTTTTCGACCATCCACGCGCGTGCGCCATGTACGCGTACGCGTGGATTGCAAAATTTCATTCCTCCATACATTGACCCGAGAGTTGTGCCTCAGCTGCGCTAGCACTGTGCCTTTCGCACAAACCAACTCGCGCGTACGCGCACATGACGCGTACGCGTCACTCTCGAAATAAGCCATCGATGCCGACGCACCATGTACGCGTACGCGTCGCATCCATTGCACCACCATCCGTGCGCGTGCGCCATGCGTGCGTACGCGCCGATGACCTTCCTTCAACACATTTCTTTTCTTCTCCTCTTTCTATTTCTTTCCTTCCCCTTTCTTCTTCCCTTCTTCTACCCCTCATCCAACACTTCCAAACACCATTGATAACCATTTATTTTAGTTGGTTGTTAGTTAGTTAGTTAGTTAATTAGTTAGTTAGTTAGTTGATTAGTTAGTTTTAGTTTAGTTTTCATTTTATTTTCTCTCTTTTCATCATAAGTGTTGGAGTCTTGACTTTGTTTACTATACATTGCTATATCCCTTATTGCCTATATGCTATTTTAGCATGAATGTTTTTAGATAATCTTTGTTGGATTCTATGATTGAGGTTATATTTTGTTACTTGGTTTTGAGTTCTTCATGCTTACCTTTTGAAAAATACCAAGTGATGAGAATTGTCTTCGAGCTTATAACTCTTTTGAATTGCATGTTGTAGCTAGCCCCCATGTGATTTGAACCGTATTTTTTGATTAGGCAATCTCTTGATGGATAATGTTGAGCATTTACCTTAATGCATTGTATTTCATGATTATATCCATCCATATGTTTGACTTGAATGCTTTCATGCTTCTCTAATGCTTGTCTTACCTTACAAGCTTACTTAAAGCATCTCAAGCACACTAGGATAAGTGAAGTGCATGCTTCTTTTGTGACATAGCTTTTATGCTAATGTGTATTCTAAACCGCGCAATTTAGAATTCACACACCTAATATTTTTTAATGTCACACTAATTCACTCACCTCATTCTAGTGATTTACCTCATTCCAACAATGTATGCTTCCTTGCTTTTATATCTTCTCATCTTATGGTGTTATATTTTTGTTTTTCATAACGAATGCACCACAAGCAACCATGGAAGCGGAAGAAAGAACACATAGCAATCCGGAGAGTCGCCGTACCCCCTTGCTCATCTTTGAGTGCACTGAGGACGGTGCAAACTTTTAAGTGTGGGGAGGTCGTCCGACCGGTCGGCGATTTTGGGTGACAAATTTCTAATCCCAACACTTTTGCATTTCATTTTAGGATTTTAGGATTTTTACTTGCATTTTCTTATTTTTGCATATGTATACACAATAAGCTTAGTCAAGATAATGAGAATTTTTCAAGATTTCTATCTATAGGGCATGTCAATTGATTTGAGTGAAAACTTTTCATAGAACTTGCTTGAATTATATATATTGTGGAACATGTTTTGAGCTAAGAACACAAGCTTGTGAGATTTGAGCCTAACGGTGTGGTTACATCTTACAACCACTTATTTTTCCTTCTTGTGTGCATTATTCTCTTTCTGTGATTGTAATCTTTGATTTGTTTGATTCTTTATGTCCATTATTTTGTGTATTCATGCATTTATATGATTGAGGCCATCATTTTATTAGCTCACTTACCCAAATAGCCTTACCTTTTATCTTCCTTTGTTAGCCAAATTTGAGCCTACGCTTAACCCACTTATTCTTATTTTAGCACATTACAAGCCTTAAAGCGAAAAATAATAATTGTCCCTTAATTTGGATCTTTGATTAGCTTAGGCTAGTGTGTGTGAGTATCATTCAAGTGTGGGAACCTTGGGACATTGGGTGAATAAAAGGGTATTTTGTATTGTTATTGAAAATATTGGGAATTGGGTACATACTCATGTATTGATCAAATGTAAAACCTTATGCATTGATGCTATTGTATATAGAAAGAAAAAAAAAATGAGAAAAACAAAAGAAAAAGAAAAGAAAAATAATATGGAAAAGAAAAAAAATAGAAAAAAAAGAAGAAAAAAAATAATAAAAAGGGGACAAAATGCCCCAAGGCAAGGTCCAATAAAATCAATGCATATGAGTTGTGAAATGAAAAGAAAATGCATGAGTATGTGAAAAGGTGAAAAATGGGTAGCTAGATTAGAACTTAATTGTATAGGATGTCATAGGTTAGGTGGGAAGTTTAAACTTATCAAAGATTCAAATTTCAAGCTCACTTGACCAAATATGCATCCTACCTTGACCCTAGCCCCATTACAACCAATGAAAAGACCTCATGATACTTGTATGCATGCATGAAATAAATGTTGATTGTTAGAAGAAAACAAATCTTGAAAAGCATGAAATAGAGGAGAATTGAGTGAATCAACCCTAAACACTTGAGTGAATAGAGTGCAAACACTACCGGTGAGGGTTTGATGCTCAATTACATGTTTTCACCTATGATCATAATTTTCATGCAAGTTTGTAAAAATATTTAATAACTCAATTCAATTGTGGATTAGACTTGCTAGTCCTTAGCCCTTGTGCATATATGTTTCTTGGGAATTGATTTATTTTGACCAAGCACTTGCATTCATTTAGATAGTTGCATATAGGTAGATTGCATTTAGTTAGTTTTCATTGAATAAATGCCATACCCTTACTTCATTCTTGGTTTAAGCATGAGGACATGCTTGGTTTAAGTGTGGGGAGATTTACAAACCCCATTTGTAGGGTTTATCTTGTGCTTGATTTAGGGGATTTTATCACCTTTTATCCACATTTATTCAATAAATTAGCATGGTTTTACATATTCTCCTTTAATTGTGCTTAAGAGTGAAAACATGCTTTTTAGGTCCTTAATTGTTTAATCTTGATTTACCTTTGATTCCATTAGATGCCTTGATGTGTTTGCCAAGTGATTTCAGATTTAGGAGGCAAGGATTGGATCAAGGGAATGAAGGAAAAGCATGTAAAAATGGAGAACTCATGAAGAAATGAGGGAATCGCAAAAGCTGTCAAGCCGACCTCTTCGCACTTAAACGACCATAACTTGAGCTACAGAGGTCCAAATGATGCGGTTCTAGTTGCGTTGGAAAGCTAACATCCGGGACTTCGAAACGATATAAGATTTGCTATGGTTGAACCGTGCATGGTGACGCGTACGCGCATAGTACGCGCACGCGCCGTTGCTGCCACCTGGTTCACTTAAAGCAAAACGTGGCCAGCGAATTCTAAAGCCTTGTGGGCCCAATCCAACTCATTTCTGATGCTATTTAAGCCAAGGATTGAAGGGGGAATGAAGATACTTTTCATACTTTAGATGTTAGTTATCATTAGTTTAGTTTTAGCTTAGTTTAGTAGTGAGAGTTAGTTTCTAGAGAGAGAAGCTCTCTCTTCTCTCTAGAATTAGGATTAGAATTAGGTTTAGTTTTTAGATCTAGGTTTTAATCTTTGCTTTCTTCCACTTCTATCTCTCAATTCTTTGTTGCTACATTCAATCTTCTTCTATTCTTTTGTTGTAATTTCCTTTATGTTGTTCTTATACTTTGTTGTAGATCTAGTATTGTTCCTTCTACATTCTTCCAATTCAATAAGAGGTAATTCATAATAAATGTGTCTTCTTTGCTTTTCTATTATTGATCTCTTGTTTTTGTAGTTGTAGATTCCTTTAATTCTTGCATTTAATAATGTTTACTCCTCTTGCACTTTATGTGTTTGTTGAAATGTCTCTTTTAGTTTTAGTGTAGATTTTGTTCCTCTTGGCCTAGGTAGAGTAATTAGTGACACTTGAGTTATCTAATCCCTTTGTTGATTGATAATTGGAGAGATTGCTAATTGGTTTGGAGTGCACTAAAGCTAGTCTTTCCTTGGGAGTTGGCTAGGACTTGTGGCTCAAGTCAATTCATCCACTTGACTTTCCTTTAATTAGTAAGGGTTAACTAAGTGGTAGCAATGAACAATTCTCATCACAATTGAGAAGGATAACTAGGATAGGACTTCTAGTTCTCACACCTTTCCAAGAGCCTTTTATAGTTTTTAGTTTATTTTCATTGCCATTTACTTTTCATGCTTCTTATCCAAAACCCCAAAATAACTCATAACCAATAACAAGACACTTTATTGTAATTCCTAGGGAGAACGACCCGAGGTTTGAATACTTCGGTTATTAATTTTAGGGGTTTGTTTTAGTGACAAACAACTTTTTGTATGAAAGGATTAGTGATTGGTTTAGAAACTATACTTTACAACGAAATTTTATTAGTGAATTTCTAAACCATCAAAAATCCATTCGTCAACGCCACCTCTCAATGAACATACTGACCAAGGGCTCATCCATCCAGAACCACCGCGTGTTGAGCATAGTCAGGTGGTACAATCCGACCCTCTCCAAATAGAGTATGATCTTATCATGCAAAAGCATATTCTGTTGCCTCCAAATACTGTAAATACACCTACTTGACAGTAGCATGTGAGAAAAATAACCACACCAAATGAAATTCCAACATTACAAATTTAAACCATAAATTATAATCGGAAACAAAAATTACAAGTGTCCTATCTATCCAATCTTAACTAACATTTTAGATATAGTTCAGTTAACATTATTTTTCAACCTAATTTTATTAAAATAGAAAAACAAAAATGTTGAACTTTTACATAAAATTTTGAAACATATCTAAATGTATTTTAGAATAAGCGAAAATGGTTCAACTTTTAAATTCATAAGTCCTGCATTATAAAATTTAAAATAATAAAATACAACCGTTAGGTTTCATTTCTAAAATTTAAGTCTTAAATTTTAAATATTAAACTACAAAACTTATAATTTTAAAATTTAAAACAATAAAATACTACCGTTAGATTTTATTTCTAAAATTTGAGTCTTAAATTTTAAATCTTAGTTTTCAAATATGATATTTAAAAAATAACCTTACAAGCCTTAAATACTGTATTTAAAATTTGAACCCTAAATCTCAATTACAAACGAATAATCATTCTACTTAAATATTTGATCTTACCTTTAAATTTTAAGTCTTAACTTTGAAATTCTAAACTACAAATCTTAAATTATGTATTCTAACTATTGCACCCTAATACTACATTTTATGTTATATAAAATTCAATACATAAAACAAAACAAACTTATCTCTTCGTTGATACTTCCGGCAACGTGTGCAACGCCGTTGAATTAGTACATGCTGCGTTCGTTCGCCATGATCCCGTGTCTAAGTACTTCCAAATGTCCAATAGCCTTAAGAACCTTTCCCTCTCAATTCATAATTTTCTCTCTCTCTCTCTCACTCTCTAAAACAAAGTTTAACTTCTCTCTAAACTTTTGTCAAATGATACAAACGGATGAATAATCCACGACTCCCTCCTAGCGTATACTCAAGCATAAACCACTATATTTCTATCGCGATTTATGCATAATTGAATTTCGTAAAAAAACCGCTGGAGGGGTGTCACAGTTTTTTCCTTAACGTATTTGAACATAAACTGTTATACTCTTCCAGCGGTTTATGTGTATACCTAATTCGTAGTTACGGTCGGTTTCCATAATAATGTTAAAATTGCATTTGTGTATACAATCTTTAAAAATTGTAATCCGATAAAATTAAAATGCAAAAAATTTATTTTGATAACTTATAAGTTATTTTTAAATAAATATTCTAATAATTTTTTATAGAAAATAAATGGTGTCAAATAATAAGATTTTTTTCTTTAATTTTTTAATTATATTTGAATGTGAGTTTAAAAAAAGAGACTTGAGGAATGGAAAACAACTTAACTATTACTAGATTAGACTGTTTCTTGTTATATATTATGTTTTTTAAATTATTTTACATAACCATCTATATTATACTCCTAATTAATATATATAATCTAAAATATTTAATTAAATATAATTTTATATTTAATTTAATTTTATTATTATTTTATGTTCACTTTTTTAAATTTAATTGTCTTTCTAATTGAATAAAATTATTAAAATAAACATTAAATTTTATTAAACCTCTATAAAAAGTAAACAACAATACTTGTATTAATTATAAAGTATTTACTTTTTTAATTTATAGATGTTCAATAAAATTTAATGTTTATTTTATTAATTTTATAAATTAAAAAATAAATAATTTTTAAAAAAGTGAATATAAACTAAAAATAAAAATAAAAATTAAATAAATATAAAAATGATATATAATCGAATGTTTTAAATGATATATTTTAATTAAAAATATAATATATGGTTATATAATATAATTTAAAAAAACGTAATATATAACAAGAAAATACTATAATGTTGAAGGTAATTGTATTTTTTAAAGTGTAAAAAATGAGATTAAGTAAGTGTTGGGGATTCGAATTTCGCCTTGTGTATGCAGTAATCCATTGGCCAATGATAAATTTTTAAATGGAGCTCAGATTTGTGACAGATTAGTCCTTAATCTGTCGGATTAGGAGATATCATGGACAACTAAAAATAAATTAGTAAAATTAAAAAGTATAAAAATTTTAAGATTATAAAATAAAAACAAGAAAGCTTTATATAATTCTTCTTCAAACAAGAAAGCCTATACATATTTTCTTCGAGTTATATTTGAAAAAATAAATAATTCTTCTTCAAACTAGTAAAAAAATATAAAATAATGTTTAATTTTAACTTATTTTTACTCGTTTCTTCTGATGTATTTCATTATTACTTGTAAATAAATATAACAAAGCAAAAGAAATTAAGAAAATATTTATCGGCGTTGTACTAAAAAAACATTAAACAAAAAAGATATTAATTCACAAAACCTTTCTTTCATATTTTGAATAACAATACACATGGCTATCAATAAAAAATATAGGCCAACAAATTAATAAAAAATCTAGGGGCTAACAACTTTTTCAAATTCTAGCCAGCATGTAACCAACAAGGAAAACTAAGCCATTGGATGAAATCTCACACCAATCTCACACAAATTTCACACCATTAAAATCATCATTGATGGCTATTTGATGGATACAAATCACAAAAGTTGCTGACCCTAACACTCCTCTTACTTTAATTATAGGGGACTCGTTTGCTATTAGAAAATATTTTAAACCACACTACAAACATATATAAATACTGTATGGCTGTAACATTGGCCACAAATTAAGAATCTTATCAATAAGTCCTTAAAACCATAAAATTCTTTCTCTACCATAGATATAATTCTTAAATAGTTTATATGAGAAGTTGGGAAATTAATGTGTGTGTATATAAATAGGCATGCATGTTACGATGAGAAGTGTGAAATTGAGTTAATTGCTTAACATGACAACATCTCAAGTCCAGAAGATAGAAACAGAATTTCCTATTAAGGCAGATGCTAAGGAATTCTATGATGTTTTCTGCAACAAGACACACCAAGTTGCCAAGGTTTGGCCTGATATTGTCCAGAGTGTTGTAATTCATGAAGGTGGATGGGGCACCGAGAGATCCATCATTTCATGGAACTATGTTTATGGTAATGTCAAGTGGACTTTAATTCATAAGGGGATTTATTTCTCAAAATTAAGCTTGGAATTATGTTAATAAGATGAATAGCATGTGTAATGGCATATGTCTAAAAACAGTATGAAATTGATGAGTGAAAAAGTATAGCTCGTCCATTTCTAGCAGATGTTAGTATTTTTTTTCAACATCACTATTTTGCTGAGGTGTTTCTACTTAAGAAGTTTAATATTCAATTACTTTTGAGGTGAAAAAATGAGAGAGATTGATGAATTCAAGCCCATTATCAGAATTGAAACATTTTATGGTCTTTCAAAACTGATTTTCTATGTAAGTAACAAAATTCTTTATTAAACTTTGAACTTTAGATTTCACTTTCATAAAAAATAGGCAAAATAAATATGGTTTTGTCACCAATAACAATAAAAAATATCTATGTCGAGTATGAGATGTTGTGGCCAAAGGCCTCCAAATGTCTAGATGTACAATATCAAAAGCTTCAAATGATTTGCTAGAACTCTTATTAAAAAGATAATTTCTTTTGTTTTTGTAAAATGACAAAAATCACAAGGTTCTTTATCTGAATATTCAATGAGAGGATAATCCCTCTTTATTACAACTAATCTATCACAACTTAGCATTGGGTTTTATTCTATTTGGAGGAGGGGTGGGGTTCCTAATTTAGAGGAGCTGTAGCTGCTGCTCCATGAATTTGTGATGCAGGCACTGATAGTGATTTAATGTCACTTGTGCTTTTATTTTTAGATGTGGATGTTGATGCTAATGTAGTGGTGTTTGCTATATGTATGTGAGCTTACTGTTGGGATTGTTAATGTGTAAAGAACATCCTTCTCATTAGCACACCCAATCATTTTTCATATATAAGGGTAGTTTTCATTAATGAACATAATTGAATTAACAGAAGGTATATATAAGGGTAATTTTTATGTTTTATATCTCTATTAAGTTATGATAAATGCCTTAACGGACAAGAATTAATTACAATTATTGAATATAAGTATAATGAGACCCGCGCAATGCGCGGACGGTAAATTAATGATAGTATATAATAAATATAAAAAATGGCTATGTTTTGTAGAATTAAATTAAATATTGTAAATTAAAGTTAAATTTGAAATGTGTTTTGTTTAAAATAATTTGTAGTACAAAAGATTTGGATGTTGGAGTTGTACAAAGTGACATTTTTATTTAGTAATTTGATTTTTGCATTTGTTTTAGTTAGTGGATTTAGTCTTCTTATGTGGCGCTTGTCCTCCTTTTTTCTTTATTGGTTATTGTTAGAATTGTTGCTTTCTTCTTTGTGTCGAGGTTCTTATGAATGCATGTTCTTTATGAATTGTTGAGTTGTATGCACTTTCTATTATATTGTTTGTTCCATCTTTGCATGTATATTTTTCTTTCGAAGATGTGTCTTGAATTTGTATGGTTTTCTTTCTTTTTAATCTCTTGATGTAGTTTTCCAATGACATCTACAATAAAAAGAACAAAAATGTGTAGATTTGTTTTTGAATAAGTTATTTTTAATAAGAATAATTGAAATAGTATAAAATGAAATTACCTGTTAGTATTTTTCTTTGACCCACTCTGTCAGACAATGTCTCAAGTGATGCAAATTTAATAGTCTTGAAAAATGTTCAAAATTGGATCTTTAATTTCTTTCACAACAATTGTGAGTAAAAAGTTTACTTTCATTATATCTTTAATTGGCCTATACAAATCATTTGTATCTTCTATTTTTAAATTTTTTATAGTATAGACTTTTCATTCCTTGCAGTGTAAGTAAATCATAGTTCATAATTAGTTAAAAAAATAATGAATAGCATATTAAAAGAAGTATAATTTTAACGATATTAAAATACAATTATATATAAAGTATTATAAAATAATATAAAAAGTATAATTAAAGTATTTTTTCGTAAATTCAATTTAAAAATATAATAAATATATTTCTTTTGTACCTTTTCATCTAATATAATCATTTCTAAGCAAAGAGACTCTTCTTCATTTGTGGGTGTTAATGTTTTCCATAGATGAACCACGTAAACTTTGATAAACTAATTGTCTTTTTGTTTGGTGATATTTTATCCAAAGAAAGATGCTCCATTGAGTAAGTTTGAGATATTGTGTGGTTTGGAAATAAATTTTTTGTGCTAAATTTAATGTCATTTGAAGGAATAGTGATAAAAGACTTATATAATAGTATGTAATTTGAATATTTGTAACGTAAAATTTATTATGATTAATAATATTATTATTAAATTTGTAATACGAATGTTTATTATATTTAATGAGTTATTTATAGAAATTAATAAATTAATTATTGAAGTTATAAATTTATTGTATTGTTTATAACGGTGAGATATAATAAATATATGGATATGGGATTCAATGTCTACTTACAAATTTGATTACAAATTTTTGTATATTTTTTTTTTGCTGATTTGGAATTAATAGTTGATTTGGCAAAAATTGAGTGGTTGATTCTAATATTTTGCCAAGTAAGCGATGTTGGTGACATGGTATTAGTAGAAAGAAAAAGATGTTTTAAAAGTAATGTGGGTAAACTTATGTATCTACTTTTATATATTAAGAATAGATTGATATTATCATTACCTTTATTTATTTATTATTTTTATTATTATTATTATTATTATTATTATTATTATTATTATTATTATTATTATTATTATTATTATTATTATTATTATTATTGTATTCTTAAATATAAAAATCAAAATATAAAAGAAAATATTAAGTATTGATTATAAGAATACCTAATAGTAAGAGATATGATATTATAATTAATATCATTAATGTAAACCCTGTTAAAATTAGTGAATAATTAGTCAATAAATCAATTTTTAACAAAAAAAATTAGAAATGTGAATATTATATTAAATTAGGATAGAGTTAATTAAAACGAGAATTTTGACACTAATTTTAAAGAATTTGGTCCAAAATTAAGTCGAACAGGCCGAACCGATTGAACCGGACCCATGGGCCTAACTCAGCCCACATATCATTAATGAAGCCAGCTTCCCCTCTCTTCTTCCTCTTCATTCACGCTGCACAACTGAGGAAGAAGAGGGAAAGCTTTTCAACCTAACGCCACAAATCAATCCACCATAACTTCTTGCTCCGAGTTCCGATCGCTGCACCGTTTGCGGTCACGCGTTCATCATGTCGAGCTCTACGAATCTACCGGAACAATTTTATTGGTAACCCACTCTATCATTCCAGTTCTTCTACCCCCTTAATTTCGAAAGTTATAAATACCTATGTTGAGATTTTATTTATTTTGGTATTCTAGGTTCGATTTAGCTTGCGGAGCTTATCAGACTTGGATGGTTTTGTCCGTAGGTATGGTAAGGATTATTAACCCTAAGTTAATTTATTGAATTGGTGTATGAGTATTGAATTTTATATATGGATATGTGAATTTGGGTGTATATGTGTTGTGTACATGTGTTAGGTTGTGTAAAAGTAGTTAGAGCTTGAAATTGTGGACGTTGGAATTTTAGTGTTTTGGTGAATTTTGGACCTTGGGGCTGTGTTGGTTTGGTGATTTTGCCTTGGACAATACACGAAAATCGGCCAAGATATGGTTTAGGTTTTTTGCATTTAATATATAATGTCCTGTGAAAACTTAGGTTAGATGACCATAGAGTAGGTTAGAACGTTTGAATGACATGAAATGCTTAGTATTCTTGATAATATTGTTATTATTGATTGAGTATTATTTGCTGGATGATTGTTAGTTATGATGATATTATATTGTTAGGTGATGGGTTGATGCATGGAGGTAATGTGAATAGGTAAAAAAAATGGTGGTGCTATATTGATGATTCTTGTTGATATTGTTGAGAGATTATGTATATGGTTGTTAACTTGAGGAATGGTTGTATTTGGTAACTCGTGGTGGTTATGGTGTTATGATTAGTAGGTTGGGAGGCGAATGTTATATATGTAATGCTGGGATTGAGATTGGCCTAATGAAATTGAGGTTTAAAAGTTTTTATAAAATATTGATTTTGGCCCAACTTCGGCGAGCCATAACTCAGCTTCCAGACCCCTAAATGGTTTCATACTTATTTTAAATGAAAATTGGGTTTATGAAGTTTAAGCTGTTCGAAGAACGGATGAAAAATGATTTAAAACAAATAAGTTATGTGCGTCGGAAGTTTGGGTCGGAAATATGGAACTCTATAGCTTTTTAACTTCACTAAATTTTTTGGAGAAACGTACGCCCATGCGTACGCGTGGCTTGGAATTTTCGCGTACGCATGCACTTTATTCGCGGACTGTCATCACTACCCTTTTTATACGCGTACGCGAAATGGGCCAGGATGCACGTCCACGCATACGCGAGCTGGTCTTTTCGTACGCCCACGCGTACGCGTGACCCACGCATATGCGTGGCCCCTATTTCAGCAAATATGGATTTTTGGGTTTTAAACCTAATTTTCAAATTTTTAAACCTCTATTTTCATTCTTTCAATCTTAAATCATAAGTAGTGAGCCTAGTGATTAAACGGAGTTAGGAAATAGAGATAACTTGGGGATGAAGAAAACGTTAAAAGTGATAAATTATATGAGAAGAATGTGTATGCATGAGAGCGATAAGATGCCATGGCTATGACGAATGATTATGAAATAAATATGGATGGTTATGAACAACATATGGATTATGAATTTTTATGTTATCTGAGATACGAGTTTCCCTGGATACATAACCATGACTTGCCACCACGTATTTCAGGTTGAAACTCGATATTCTGTTGACCTTATGTCGTAAGGGTGACCGGGCACGTATAAATTTCCGGGAATGGTAACCCCCATTGAGTAAAAATGAATGTATGATTTATGAATAAAAGAGAAAAAGCTATGCATAGACTCATGGGGATACGTGACGAGGGACAGTCCAAGGGTTTAGCAAACCGGACTTGTCGGGTTGGCTTGATAACCGACAGATGAGACTTATCAGCCATAGGACAGGCATGCATCATGTGCATATTGTCTGATTTGCTTGTTTATGAACTATGTGGGATTGCCTATGTGACTATAACCTGCTATTTGTTATAACTGTTATCTGTACTACTTGTGAACTACTTACGTTTGCCTTGTTTTGCTTGTTTGTCTGTGCAAATCATGGGAGACAGAAGTACGGAGGAAAGGTGGGGAAAGTTCAGTATATAGGTTAAGTTTGGTTAGGTTAAGAACCTTTAGATGACCACCTATTTATGACTTCTGTTTTTTGTTCCTTAAGCTTTACATATGAGTGTTGGCATTCTAGGATTGCCTCTGGAATTCCCAGGACCTTATATCTTATATGCGTGGCACCTTTACCATGCTGAGAACCTCTGGTTCTCATCGCATACTATGTTGTTGTTTTTCAGATGCAGGTTGAGAGGCACCTCGCTAGGCGTCTGGACTTCTGAAGCAAAGTGGTTACTGGGTTTCCTTTTTATGTATATTTATGTATATATGTACTTAGTTTCCTCTCCAGACAACATGTTCTTTTGATCCTCTTAGAGGCTTATGGAGAAATAGGGTTTTGTTTATGTAAATTTGGATTTTGGACATGTATATATATATGTAAATATTCTCCGGCCAGCCTTGACTTCGCATGCTGCGTCAGGAGCTAGTTGTTCTGTATCCTTGATACTCTAATCTCACTTTCTGTTTACTTATACCTACGATTTTTAGGTTTCTTAGTACGCAAATAATCCCGTTTCTTGAGCATTGCGTTTTTATTTTCACGATTTTGTTTCACCTGTTTTCCTTAAGGCTCCTAGTTTATTATATCCTTTCTGTTATTATATGTATATATTATCTTTTAGAGGTCGTAAACCACACCACTTCTGTTTTACGGCTTAAGCGTAAAGCTCTATGTGGTAGGATGTTACAATTAATAAGTGAAGTTGATAAGAATATGATGAGTAGAATGATAAGAGAGTGGGATAAAAAATAAAACTATTATTAAGTGATATAAATGAAGTAAATTAAAGAAAATTTTGACTAATTATGGCTGAAATTTTTTTGTTACCAAACTTTTTTCACCGAATAATTAATCATGCTTTCATGTTATTCTTCAGTTTAAATTGAAAATTGTTTGGATTGATTAATTGATTTATCAACCCAGTGTTTAGTACTAGTTTCTACTGTATTGTTCTGATATTGCTGCTAAGATTGTTTGAAGATTATTTGAATATGTGGAGATTTATTGTTTTACTATCTGTTTTACAGTCTATTTTACAGGCAGCACTTGAGTTGTAGAGGTGACGAGAATGGTGTTGGAGCTAGTGATGGTCGAAGGAAAATGGAGGGTGAGGGGGTTGGAGGGGATGGTGGTGGTGGAAGGGAGTTGTGGTGGTAAAGAAGGGTGGAGAATAGAGGCCGAGGAGGAGGGACCGACAATTATATTGTTAGAATTAGGAATTGAGTTTGGAGATGATGAAAGATGAAAGATGAGGATATTTACGAAATTATTAACAAAAATTTAAAGATGAATCATTTTTGTCTAACAAAATATATCTTATATGCATCTAAATCTTTTCTCTTTTAATGAGATAGTCCTTTGACTCCTTTCTAAAGATGGAAAAAAAACTGATTAACTTAATATAATAATATCATATTATAATGTACAAAAATGAATGTAACTTGGGTAAAAAAAATTCACTCAAATGCACACTCAAAGTCCTACCAAATTTTGAGCAATAATAATTTTAAATTGGTCAATTATATGTAGTATCTATCGCCTAGGTGCTGAATTTTTGTTGAAAATTTATTTCTAATAACAAATTTTAAATATTTAAAATTTATTACTTTTTATATTTTTAAATTAAATATTATTTATTTAACATTTTTTACAATTAGACACTAAAATTTTAAACATGATAAACAAATACCTTTTAAATTTCTCTTCAAAATCGTCATCAGCTTTTCGTATAGTGTGAAGAAAAATGGCATCTTATAAAGTACCGAAATTAGAAAGCAATGGTGCTGGTGCATGCATACATATTGAAGCATCTCAATTCTCAAGGTGATATATAAGTTATTGGAGGATATGTGCCTATAATAATCAATTTGGCATCTCATAACAGTGAAATATATCTCAATGTATATAGTTCTTAAATAGTTTATATGAGAAGTTGGAAAATTGATGTGTGTGTATATAAATAGGCATGCATGTTACGGTGAGAAGTGTGAAATTGAGTTAATTGCTTAACATGGCAACATCTCAAGTCCAAAAGATAGAAACAGAGTTTCATATTAAGGCAGATGCTAAGGAATTCTATGATGTTTTCTGCAACAAGACACACCATGTTGCTAAGGTTTGCCCTGATAAAGTACAGAGTGTTGTAATTCATGAAGGTGGATGGGGTACTGAGAGATCCATCATTTCGTGGAGCTATGTTCATGGTAATGTCAAGTGGACCTTAACTTGTTACAAAGTCAATTCCTCTTGGTTTATATTTTAATTATCTTTTACCCCAAACCCCTTCCCCTCACAAAGTAACGGTCAAGATTCACTATGCATACAAATAACTTTTTGTTTAATCTTAGATATTGATACAAGATTTGAAAGTTTAAATTTTTATATAAAAAATTTTTATAGCCAGTAATTTTTAGTATTTTTAGTTATCATTTAACTAATATAAATATTAAATTATTTTTAATAAATAAATTATACTAATTTATGTGTGTAAATTCTAAAAAATATAAATACAAACTGTATTAATTCATATTTGCAAATTTTGATAAATATAGATGTATATTATATGTTTTTTGTGTGCAAAATTCCTATAAAATATAAGTACAAATTATTACTAAAAAATAATAATATTTACTGTCATATAACATTGCTCATCTCCCAATTCTATGATGTCCATCACTTGACAGCTAATTTTTTATCAAATTTATTTTTTATATCAAATTTCAAATATTTAAAATTTATTAATTCTATACTTTTAAATTAAATATTAATTATTTAACTTTTTTTTTAATTAGACACTAAACTTTTAGCCAATAAACACCTACAAAAAATCACATAAGTCCAAATTTTAAGTTTTGAAGAAGTGATTTCGTGAAAATTAATTGAAATTCTTTGACCTTTAAAAACAGGGATAGATTCTGGTATAATTGATTGGTTCATCAATTAGTGCTGGAAGTAACATGCATCAAAGAGATAGAGAGAAAGAGAGAACATCATATCTCTAACTGAAGTGTGGTTGCAACGATTTAGCATTGCGACTTTCACAATGTTGTGATGACACTTTTTATTTCCTTTGATCCGTAAAATCTAAACAGTTTTTGGTTTTGACAAGATTAGATGGCAAGGCTTGTGTTTCTAAGGAGATTATTGAAGACATTGACAAAGAAGACAATAAAATGAGCTTTAGAGAGTTGGAAGGAGACCTGCTGAACCACTACAAGAGCTTCAAGTTCTTGCTTCATGCTGTTCCCAACAAAAAGGGAGGATGCATGGTGCGTTGGACCATGGAATATGAGAAGATCAATGAAAACACTTCTGATCCTCACACTATGATGCAGTTGGTAGTTGATGTGAGCAAACAGGTTGAAGTTCACCTTATTTCCAAAGGCTGCTGAAAAAGTGATGAATAATTCACATCAAATTAATGGTGAATTTAAAGCTGGGTAATTGGAGCTATATAATAATATTATTATGATGTGCCCTTATGTATCTTTGCTAAAATAATGGGCAAGGTATAAGCTACTATATATACTAAGCTTATTGAGCCGAGATACATGTTTCATGTCCTACGTTCAATAATAAATAATAGATGATTAAGTTGTCGTGTGAAAATGAGATATTATTGTCGAGAAATACTTGAATATTTTCAGAGAAAAAGTTTATTCACTTGTTTTAAGACATACATTTAGGTAACATTTGTTTTAACTTTTAAGACAGTACATTCAGTATTGTGTTTATTAGTAGTTATAGACTAAAATTAAAATTTTGGTAATTGTGTTGGTAATTTATGTCTTGATCTTTGTCCTTCTATATCAAGAGTCTTTTCCTTTATTTTATGTGTTTCTATAAATTTTTTTTTTTTTGATGTTGTGAAAAAATTTTAGTTTATTTTAAGTTTATTTGATTAGTTAGATCCGATTTTACAGTCTTATTTAGTAATTTAGAATCTTAATTTTAGGAGCTAAGTTTAAATTTACTGCAATTGTTGTGTGTACATGATTGATTGTGCGTGAGCTTATATTTTATTATACCTCAAAAATTTCAATCTTTATATCAATGATTTTAGTTTTTTTATCAATGGTTTAAATGTTTTATTATGCCTTTATTTTTATTTTTTTTAATTAATAGGGGTATTTTAATAATTTTTTTATTTCAATCTCTATTTATTGTAAAAGGTTGTGAATTGTGGAAGGTTGGAAAATATGATGAACAGTGAAAAAAAAGAAAAAGAAAAAAAGTGAGATAAAATGACTTGTTTGTTAAAATTAGAATGAATGATTACAAAAATGAGTATTATTGTATAAAGACTATTTGTAAAACTAATTAACTATGATTAGTTATAAACTATTTTCTAATGTATAATTTCAACATATTTTTAACCATGATATAACAACTAACTAACTAAAATTAAAGGCTAATGACCAAGATAGTAAAATCGTAGTTTTTATTTATTATATAATTCGAAAAGCTAATGCAAAATCGTAATTCGTAAAATTGTTAGACGATAGGTAAATCTAACCCATAAATCATAAAATCTGAAAAATATAAGAAATATAACAAAATTACACATAATTGAATATAACATTAATTAAAAAAGTTTCATTAAATAATTCAAAAAAGATATTTATTTAACAATTTAAAAATATAATCATATTCAGAATATTTACTTATATATTTATAAAAAGAAACAAGTTGCATATTCAAACCACACATTAGCAAATTCACTAATTTAAATGTTTTAGAACAAGCAAATTTATTAGTGTTCTTTTTTCTTTCTTTTTTACTTTATTGACATAGGTCCAGGTCTACAATTGGACCCGACCCAACATAAGCTACCCATCCTCATCCCCATCACCATCAGACACCTTTTTCCAACCCATTTCCCCCCAACCTAGATCCCCAACATTCCCTGCAACCCAAATACCCCATGACTAAGCTTACGAAACTCCTTCCAATGGCAAATCCATCTCCTTTGGCGTGTTGAGCATATTGTCCATAAAATTTCTCTGAAATATCTTCTCCGCACTCCCCTCCTAGATTTTGGGTTACTCAGTTTTCATGAAGAGACACTGCGAAACCGCCGCATGAAGGAGATGTTGGTGTTGCATTTTCTTTCGCCTTTCTTGCTTTTTTGTTCAAGCTCCCAATTAGCCCTCCTCCGCAGAGGAGGAAGACAGCGCCAGTCGCACTGTATCTGATACCTCTACTTTTCTCTGTCTTTGGTTTGAAGAATGCCCCTGTAACCATGTTGCAAGAACTTTACTCCATTCTAGGGTTCCTTTTCAGCTTTCTTCTATACGTGCTGGGCTAGATTTGGGCGAATTGCAAACTAGGTTAGGGAACAATGGAACACCGCTTGCGGATGAGTCTTCTTCCTCTCACACGGAATTGTCAACAAAATTATGATTCCAACAATTTTGCGACTTTACTCGGCGATTCCAGTACACAAACAACACTACTGTCACTCGAACAATAAAATCGGAACGAAAAGGAGCGACAAAATCGCAAAAACGTGCGATTTTACGAGTTAAGTCGCGATTTTGACTACCTTGCTAATGACTATTATAAATAAATTCTATATCAACTAACATCCTCCCCAAACTAAAAATGTGAATGTCTAGCAATCCTAAATTGTATTAATAAACAATAAAATCGAGGTAAATTGTTTTACATTATTTTCTATTTTAATATGATAGTCCTTTGACTCCTTTCTAAAGATGGAAAAAAACTGATTAACTTAATGTAATAATATCATATTATAATGTACAAAAATTAATGTAACTTGGGTAAAAAAGATTCAATCAAATGCACGCTCAAAGTCCTACCAACTACCAAGTTTTGAGCAATAATAATTTTAAATGGGCCAATTCTATAATATATCTATCGCTTAAGTGCTGAATTTTTGTTGAAAATTTATTTTTAATAACAAATTTTAAATATTTAAATTTTTTTATATTTTTAAATTAAATATTAATTATTTAATATTTTTTTCAATCAGACACTAAATTTTTAAACACGATAACAAATACCTTTTAAATTTCTCTTCAAAATCGTTATCAACTTTTCGTATAGTGTGAAGAAAAATGGCATCTTATAAAGTATAGAAATTGGAAAGCAAGGGTGCTGGTGCATGCATATATATTGAAGCATCTCAATTCTCAAGGTGATGTGTAAGTTATTGGAGCAGAAGAATGGGAATGTCTATGCTGGGGAAACTTGCATCTGGTCCTTGAGTCCTTGACCGTGTAGGAATATTCTAATTGTGGCTGAAGGTTGGTTCTGTACATAAAGTATTGTTTAATTTGTATTACATAATTACATGTGATCCATAAATGAATGTAATTGTAAATTGGTATAGGACGGTCGATTAAATTAGTAAATTCAATATTGATTAGACATGCATATTAGACCAGAATGTTGATGAATTTAGGGATGGCAACGGATTTTCATGGGATGGGGATATGCCCCCGTCTCCCGCCTCCATTATTTGTTTCCGTCCCCACGATGGTAACGGGGACCCCATATTCATTGGGACTCGAGTATTTGTGGATTTTTTTTAAAACAAAAAAATTAAAAAAAAATTTAAAAAATTAGAGATAATTATCAACAGTCATGGAACCTCCGAAAGCAAATACTCAAATGATAATAATAAATCCACAAATGAATAAGACAAATTCACAGAAATTTTAATAATAGAATTAACACACATAGAACATAGACAGTGATAACAGCAAATGCACATATACAGTGATAACAACAAACCACATATGAAAAACGATGAAGACGGAGACCCTCACTGCTGCGACAAAAACAGTGACGACGACCCTCCCTACAGCGACGAAGACGGCATTGAGAGAACCCTTCCTACTGCAACGAAGACGGCGTTGAGAGAATCCTCACTGCTGCGAGGAAGACGACGACGACAACCCTCACTACTTTGACGAAAACGACAACGGCGACACTCACGGACGCGTGAAGAGAGAAGACGCCGACAATGGATGATGAACGATGAAGATGGCGACGCGATTTAAGTAAGAAAAATAAAGAGTGCAAGTGCGTGATGGTGAAGGATTTAGGGTGGCAACAGTGAGGGGTTTAGGGTGGCGGCGGATGGCAGATGACGGAACGACATTAGAAGAAGAGGTGGATTAGAGAGGACAAGAAGTTAGGTTTCGTGAATGATTTTATCATATTTGGACGAAGAGAGGAAGTGTGAAATGTGAATGACGGCTTGGGGTTCCAGGAGGGTTTGAAACTAATATATATATATATATATATATTGGTCATTTCTTATAACGGGAATTATACGGGTATTCACGGGGTGGGGACTTTTATCCCGATCCCCATCCCATTTATTATCCGGGTTCCCGACCCCGTCTTCCACGGAGAGAAATTGACCCCCAAATATGTTTCCTGACGAGTAAATTTTCATGGATACCCACTCCGTCAGAAAAAATTGTCATGCCTAATGAATGAGGTTAAAGGTTTATTGAGTTTTAGTAGGTATTTTTTTAACAGATTTTTTTTATATAGAGATTTATTTCATCTATTTTTTAAATTTTTTATTTTTATTGGATGATTAAATGGTAGTTATTTAAAGTATATATTTATTCGTTGAAAAAATATATATCTTTATTCACGTAAAAAAAAGAAATATATATATTTTTAATTAAGAGTTAAAAAAATTTCAGTTAAAAAAATTTCATGTCCAAAAAAAAGGTAGGAAAATGTTTTTTTTTAATTCATTTGTAATTTTGATAATAACCGTGAAGTTACAAATGTAATATCCTCTCTTCAATAAAAAATGAGGTTACTATATAAAAAAAATTGAATTATTAGAATAAATTAATAAAACTAATTTTCATCACCGTAAATGGTATGATATTTTGTAGTGTCATTAGTTTTTTGTGTTTTAATTCTCAAGTAAATAAAGAATGAAGTAATAGTGAATAATAAGTTATTAATTAATTTTATTTCGGAATAAAATACTAATTGTAAGAAGAAAATTAATTCTTTAAGAATCTAAATTAAAAACCACTCTAAATATATTAGTTAAATAGATAGATATACAAAATAAAAAAAAAACAATAACCATATTCTAATAAAATAACAATTCTTTATAAAAAAAATTAAATATACGTCTTTGAATTAGGACTTAGAATTACGGGTTTTGATTTTAATTTTTTAGAGTAATTTTTATTAGGCCTACAACCTATTATTATTATTGTTCATATCTTGACCCAATGTAATGGTCTAACCCAACTAAGCTAAAAAGGCCCAACCCAAAGGGATGGCCTTCACCGCTCATCCGACCTCCCCAAAGAAGTCGGACTTGGCATGAACTGGCAAATGACACTTATCCAAATAAGAATCTGTCTCCTAAAATCTCTCACCTACTTCGGCAGTAGAGGTCGGAGCAGCCCCAGGTTGAGCAGACGAACTTGGCAGGAACCCTTCGGATAAATCAGCTTCACGAGGAGGGGACTCCACTAAATGCTGCCCAACCATTTTCAACTCAGAATCGGTAGGAGGACTAAGGGGAGACACAATTTTTCCATCAGCAACAACTTTGTTAAGGTGAAGAGGTGACAAGTCCAAGTCGGGAGCCAAAATTCGAACCTGCTCTTTAATTTTAACACCTCAAACACCACCTCGGTGCCTTCAGCCACAAACTCTTCCAAGTCTTGATACCCCTCCCTAAGCCAATCCAGCTCATCCCTAAGCTCTATTTTTTCAGTAAACAAACGCAAGTAATTCTGCTCAGCCTTCTCTTTCAAACCCTCAGCCATAGCCAGAGAGCCCATCAACTGCTTCTCCCTCTCGCGAGACTTGGAAAGTGCCTCCTTCAGCTGATCCCACTCATTCGTCAGCCTCTTCTCATCCTCACGGAACATGGCTAGTTGACCCTCAAAAGCTTCTAGAGAACGCTGGGTAGCGTTCAGAGGAGTCTTTTCCAGTTCCTTGAGCAGAGAAGTACAAACCCCAGCAGTACGAATCCCTCCCCAGATTGAAATTTGGAGATGGTTTCTAAGAGAGGCATCATCCATAGCAATAGTGCAATGCAGCAGGATATGCCTCTCACAGAACTTCACCCCGTTAAAAACAGAATCACCAATATTGGAGACACCGGACTCCGAGGTTTTTCTCTTCTTTGAAACAGGCTCCGAGGAGGGAAGAACTGGAGGGGTAGGTACAAAGGGGGGAGGAGGGGTAGGAAGATCTGCCGACTTGGCCAGGCCGGAGGAGGTCGCCCCCGAATCTAGCTTCAGAGGAGAAGAAGTAGATGATGCTCCGCCTTCTTGTAATTGAGCAGCTCAGGCCCGGACGTTTCTCTTTGCCTCTTGAACTTTTTGGTATGCTTTAGATCCACTTTCATTTTTTTTACAAAAAGAAAAGAGGCAACGTTAGTGAATAAGTCGAAAAAGGCAAAGAGTCATCCATGAAACAAAAAAGTAAATAGCTAACTAATTCAGTACGATTTCATAACTCGGAGTTTCGAGGAGGAACATTTTTGTATCGAGATTGGGAGCCCGCTCCCAAGCTTCTCGCAAGAACTCAACTACAGCCTCTTCGACCTCATCCAAATCTACCAGATGGTACTTTTCGACAGAGGCTGCCTCTACCCAGTATAAGGGAAAACGAGGCTCATCATTTTCAGTAAGAAAGAAAGGATGGTGACCCTCTACAGCTCGGACTTTGAAAAAGAAAATTTTGAAATTATGGAATGATTCATCGAAAATCGAAAATACTTTCTGGCCCTGGATGGCACGGAAAGAGACCCACTGTAGCTTGTTTTTAGACGAAGCATTAAAAAGCTTGGTAAGATGAAAAAGAAAGAAGAATATCTTTAGAGAAATCGGGAAATCAAGCTCGCGACTGACAAGCTAATAGATCTTCATAAAACCCAAGAGTTAAGGTGAAGTTGAAAAGGAGCAACTTGGCAGTAAGAAAGAACCTCAGTTTCAAAATCAGAGAAAGGAAACGTCACCCCCAGCCTAGTAAAAAGGCAGTCATACATAAAAATAAAAGGGGGATCTGAATTAACCACTTTGCCAACACAGACTCTGTCCTCTAAATCAGGGACAACTAATTCATATTTGACCTCATCCTCCCTAGCATCACAGAGCCTGTGGTGTTTTCAAAATTCATAAACAAAAACATTATCTACCAAAGGAACCTCACAAAGGACAGAGGCATCTACCCATCTTAATAGATCTTCGGAAACCCTTGAGGACATTTTTTGAACAGAAGGGCGAGACATAAGGGATGATATACCTACATTACGCAAAGAAAAAGAAAAAAAAATCATCAAAACAGAGTCACATGAGAAAACTTTTTCTTTAGCAAAACAGGAACTGTCAACAAAATCATAAAAGAAACAGCCTTTCGAAAAAATACGCGAAGTCTCTAACATTTCCTACCTAGAACGATGGCAGAAACTACAATAAAACGGCACAATAAAGCATACCCAGAATCTCCTTTCCAACTTCTCAGTTCACTTAACAAAAATGAAAGAAGTGCTATAAAAACAAGAAAGGAAGAAGGCAGTGAGAAACCAACTTTTTTGAGAAGAAGAAAGCTGTCGGCGGAAAATAGGGCGAGCAAGGCACCAAAAACTAAGAATACGAAAAGCAGAACGCTGAGAGAAAGGAGAGAAGGGAAGTATACCCAAAGGGAAGACGAAAAAGGAGAAAAGGAAAGAGAGGGAAAGTACTTATAAGATCTTAGGGGCACACTCGTAAATTAGCCTACTCATTAAAAAGGCGCGCCATTACCAACATAACCACCCCCATGTGTAAATGCAAAAACCGAACGGACGCGACGTTTGATCAGACGCGACGGTTGAAGAAATTCAAAATCACGTCGATTTCAAAACTAAAATCACATCGGTTCTCCGACTTGGGAAGAAATACCGACTTAAGCATCCTTGAGTTCAATTAATACTCGAATCCAACTCATAACTAAGAGATCGAACTCGAGTAGGGGCACTGTTCATACCCTGACCCAATGCAATAGCCAGGCCCAACTAAGTTAAAAAGGCCCAACCCAAAGGGATGGCCTTCACCGCTCACCCGACCTCCCCAAAGAAGTCGGACTCGGCATGAGCTAGCAGATGACACTTATTCAAATAAGAAACTACCTCCTAAAATCTCTCACCCACTTCTGGAAGAAATATCTCAACAACCCTAAGATAAAGGGACGGTTATCTACCATCAGAGGAGGAACTACTCCAATGGTGGTTATTGGTTCACCATCTATAAATACATTGAGACACTTAGGTAAAACTAAGTTCCAATACTCTAAACCTGCTTACCCCCTTTGCTAACTTAGACATTGGAGTGTCTTTGCAGGTACCACTCCCCATTCTTTCACATACACAACTCGGACGGCGGCTCCCAGACGTAAACCAAGTCGGAGACCACCTTCCTCTAGCGTTTGGGCCTCTCATTCAAGCCCAACCATCCGGTTCTAGGTAAGTCCCGGAACAATTATTATCATAATATTGGCAATTAAAAACAATGATAATAACATTAATAATTATAATAATCAAAATAATACTAATACTAATTATAACAATAATAATGATAATAGAGATATTATAATAATAGCAGTAACCATAATAATCAGTGGCGGCGGAGCTTTGTGTGGGCAATGGGGAGCCATGGCTCCCCAAAATTTTTGTAAAATATTAGTGTTTTATTTAAAGAAAATAAAATTAGCTTGTTTGGTTAAATTGATATACTTTCAACCTATCTATCTGAGTTCGATGCCCTTCAAACTTTTTATCCTATCTTATTTGACAATAACAAATAATGTTATTTTATTTTTAAATCAACTTTACAAATTTAATGCCATTATAGTATCAACACTGTTTACATTAATAAATTTTGATGTTTTTATTTTATTAAAAATTTAAGATTTTGTTTTGTTGTATTAAATTATTTGATTTGTAATGAAATAATAACAAAAATAATTAATCTTGAGACTTTTGAAAGATAAATATTATTAAAGGTAAAATTGATCTTTTAAAAGGTTAAAAAATAATTTATAAATTATAATTGATCTTATATAACTTAAATAAAAAATCAATTTTTGAAAAGAAAAATCAATTTTTAGATAAAAAAAAATTGATTTTCTAAATAAAAATAGGTTTTTATGTACAAAAACTAATTTTTTTTATGTAAAAACTAATTCTTTTTTAAAATTGATTTTTTATTTAAAATCAATTTGGCTTATTAACCTAAACAAAAATTTTTACTAATCAAAATCAGAATTATTTTTTTGTTAATCTTAACCATATGTAATTTTATATATTAATAATAAATTTATAAATAAAATAATTATATTTATAAATTTTATTTTAATATAAATACTATTATATAATTTTTTATTAAGATTTTTAGCTCTTCAAAAAAAATTTTTAAACTCCGCCACTGATAATAATGACACTAATAAAAATAATAATAGCAATAATAAGTGAAATAATAATTACAACAATAATAAAAAAGAACAGTATAATAGACAAAAAAAAAAAAGACCAGTATAAAAGTGAAAGTCATTGTAAAAAAGATAATATTAGTCATGACTATAAACTTAATTTATATTTAAATTTGTCCTAATTATTACAATTTAATATTTACGAACCGACTCCTATATTTTTGGATATCTTTATTTATTGTCTGGTCCTTCAAGGTTTGGATTATACATTTTTCACTGAAAAAAAGCTCCTTGGAGAATATGTGCCTATAATAATCAATTTGGCATCTCATAAAGTAAAGCCCATAACACTGAAATATATCTCTATGTATACTTTTTAGAAAAAGTTTAAGAACCAGTAACTTTTGTGTTTTGTGGTTAGCATTTAATTATCAAAAGAAAAGTAAGTGATCTTCTATTATTAGATATAATCTTACACTATTAAAAATATTATTGATGGCCAATTGATAATTATAAAACACAAAAATTGTTGGCCCCTTAGCACTCTTTAATAAATATTATTGTATAGAGACTATTTGTAAAACTAACTAACTATGATTAGTTCTAAACTATTTTCTAACTATAGTTTCAACAGATTTATTTCTAACCATTATATAACAACTAACTAACTAAAATTAAAGGCTAATGATTATTATAAAAAAATTCTATATCAACTAACATTCTCCCTCAAATTAGAGGTATAGATGTCTAACAACCCTAGTTTGGAATAGCAGAAAAAGAAGGGCCTGAAACCAGTGTCTTGTTAAGCAAATATGTTGTTCAGTTAGCAGAAGTAACAGGTAACAATTTGAGAATCCCTTTATTAGCCTTATCCCATACAATGTGGCAGTCGGCCTAGAAGTGTTCATGGTTTGGTTAATCCAAAAACTAAACCAGTTTTTTGGTTAATCAAAAATATAGTCTTAGTTAATTAACTAAATTGGTTGTACATGATAAAATCGATTATTAACTGGTTAGTAAACTTTAAAATTGGTTTTTAACCGGTTATTAAAATAAAAACCAATTTTTAAAAAATAACCGATTTTTACACTAAAAATTGATTTTTATATCAAAAAATTGGTTTACACCTAAAAATTGATTTTTACACAAAAATTCATTTTTGTACATACAAAAACCCAAATTTTTAACCTTTTTTTTCAAATTGAATTTTTTAATCTAAAAATTATTTTTTTCTTTCTAAATGATACGAGTAACATTTGTAAATAATGAAATCCCTTCCATTGCTTCATTCTTTTTTCTAATGTAAATAATTTTCTTTCTAAATGATACGAGTAACTTTTTCTTATCTCCTTCTCTCCATCTCTCTCATTTTCTCTCCCTATCCTATCCTTTCTTCCTTATCTCTCTCTCTCTCCCCTTCCCCTCTTTCTCTCCCTCCTCTCTCTTTGTTTTCCTCTCTCTTTCCCATTTCTCTTTCTTCCCCCTCTTCTCCCTCTCTCCCTCTCTCCCATTTTTCTCTCTCTCCCCATCTTCTCTCTCTCTCTCTCTCTCTCTCTCTCTTCTTCTCTTCCTTCTCTCTCTTTCTCTCTCCTTTCTTCTTTTTCTCTCTCTCTCCCTCTCTCTCTCTCTCTCTCTCTCTCTCTCTCTCCTTCTCCTCTTTCTCCCCTTCCCCTTTCTTTCTCTTTATCCTTTTCTCCTTCTCTCTCTCCTTGCTCTCTCTCTCCCCTTCCCTCTTTCTCTCTTCCCTCCTCTCCCTCTCTCCTTCCCTCTTCCATCCCCTCTCTCTCTCTTTCTGTCTCTCTCTCTCCCTCCTCTCTCTTTCTCTCTCCCATCTCTCTTTCTCTCTCTCTCTCCTTATCCTCTTTCTTTCCCTCTTTCTCTCTCTTCTTCTCTCTCTCTCTCTTCCCCTTCTTCTCTCTTCTCATCTCTCTCTTTTTTCTTTCTCTCCTCCTCTATCTCTCTTCTCCCTCTCTCTTGCTTTGGAGAGAAGAGAAAAGAAGAGAGAAGAGAGGGATAGAGAATGAGATAAGACTGTGAGAGAAAGAGAAAAGAAAGAGTAGAAAAAGAAAGAGGAGAAGGAGAGAGAAAGAAAAGAGGAAGAGGAGGAGAGAGAGAAAGAAAGAAAGAAAAGAGAGAGAAAAAGAGAGGTGGGGGAGAGAGAGAAAGGAGGAAAAGGGAAGAAAGGGAGAGGAGGAAGAGGGGAGAGAGAGGAGGAGGAGGAGATAGAGGAGAGGAGAGAGAGAAATGGGAGAGATGAGTAGAGAGAGGAAGGAAAGAGAGAGAATGGAGGGGGAGAAAGATGAAAAGGAGAGAGAGAATGAGAGAGGGGGAGAGAAGGAGAGAAAGATAGAGAGAGAGAAGGAGAGAAAGAGAGAGGGGGAGAGCAAAGGAGAGAGAGAGAGAGAGAGAGAGAGAGAGAGAGAACAAAAGAAGGAAAGAGAGACAAGAGAGAGAGAGAAAGAAAAGGAAGGTGGAGAAAAAGGGAAAGAGAAGAGAGAAAGAGAGAGAGGAAAAAAGGGAGGGGAGAGAGAGAGAGAGAGAGAGAGAGAGAGAGAGAGAGAGAAGGAGAAGGGGAAAGAGAGAGATAGGGGAGAGAGAGGAGGATAAAAAGAGGGAAGGGGAGAGTCGGAGAGATGGAGAGGAAGAGAGTGAGATAGAGAGAGAGGGAGAGAGAGAAGAAGAAGAGAGACGGGAAGGAATGGAGAGAGAGAGAGGGGGGGAAAGGGAGAGAGAGAAGAGGGGAGAGAGAAATAGATAGAGGAGGGAGAGAAAGAGGGGAAGAAGAGAGAGAGAGAGGAGGGGGGAGAGAGAAGGAGAAAGACAAAGAGGAAGAGGAGGAGGAGGAGAAAGAAGAAAATGAGAGAGAGAGAGAGGGAGGAAGGAGAGAGAGAGAGAGAGAGAGAGAGAGAGAGAGAGAGAAGGGAGAGAAAGAGGAGAGAGAGAGAAGAAGAAGAAGAAGAAGAAGAAGAAGAAGAAGAAGAGAAAGAAGGGAGGGAGAGAGAAAGAGAGAGGAAGGGAGAGAGAAAGAGAGAGAGAGATAGAGAGAGAGTATGTAAAAACTAATTTTGGAGTTTGAATAAAATCAGTTTTAATTAGATTTTAATTTTAATTTGGTTTTGGTTAACCAATTCTAAAAAATATGGATATGGTTTTTAAAATTGTTTTATTAAACTGGTTAACCAAAATGTGGTTATGATTTTTTAACCGGTTAACCACATTTTGATTTTTTTATGAACACCCCTAGTCAGCCTCTATATGTTTGGTGCCTTTGTGAAAAATTAGATTGATTGCCATATGAAATGCAGATTGACTATCACTATACAGAATGAAAGGCTTTGAATGTTCAAGACCAAGAACCTTCAACAATTGAATGAACTAAATTCCTTCACAATAAGGCACGATATTCAACTTCAAATTATGAATACAATACTGTCTATTACTTGCTACTCTTCCATGAAATAAAAGTTGTCCCTAGAAAAAAAAAATACCCTAAAATTAATTTTTCTGTATTTGAACAGGTTGTCTAGTTAACATTAGCAAACTCGGTGAGAGTGTAGTCATTGTGCAGAAGAAATAAAAAAGAGGCTAGTGCTAGGAGCTTTTTTTAAATATTTCAAGATTCTCAAGGCTACTTTGAGATGGTTAGTGGTTGGGGACTCTAATTATTGGCTTAAATTTTTCACTTCAAAGGATATAGTGCTTGTGAGATATTACAGTTTTCCAATCAATTTCCTATAATTGGTAGAATCAGCAATGGGGTCTTCTGAGGTCTTAAACAAATGGATTAAATAATCCATTGGTGTTGACACTGGCTTTGCATCAATTTGCCCAAATTTCTCAATCATGTTAGTAGTATATTTCTTTTGGAAGGCTAAACCTTTCGTGCTGTAAGCCACCTCCATACCTAAGAAATGTTTAAGTTTGTCCAAATTCTTGATGCTAAATCTATCATCTAATATCTTCTTGATTCGGATGATTTTATTTGCATCATTCCCTGCCAAGACAAAGGAATAATCTGATTTAGACTGCACATAATCAGATTTAGATAGGACAAAAACAAGTTTGGTGTTTTGTCGTCGACTCGCCTGCTTGAGTCTATAAAGAGACTTGTTGAGCTTGCAAATCGAACCAGCGGGAGCTTACAATCCTTGAGGCACCTTCATGTAAACCTTTTCAAGCAAATCACTACGTAAAAATGCAATGTTGACATCTAATTGTTTCAAGAACCACCTCTAAGACACAGCAATAAAGAGAAGAACTCTCAAGGTGGTCATGCAAATCACGGGGCTAAACGTGTCAAAATAGTCAAAACTGATAGTCTAATTGTACCACTTTGCCACTAATCTGGCCTTGTGCCTTTTCACAGAACCATCCACATGGAATTTGACATTGAACACCCATTTCGAACCAATGGCATTCTTTCTTGGAGGCATCTTGGTAATAGTTCAAGTTTTGTTATTTTCAAGAATCAAGAATATTGACCTTAGCATTAGTGGCATCCTTCCAACAAGCTTACCAGACAGCATCATCATATGTCTTTATTTTTGTTCATGTTGTCCTTGTGATCAAGTTGTTATTGTTCTGTCTTTATGTTTTGTGTTTTTTTATGTAGTTGTGATTTTCTTGAGTAAAGTTAATGTCATTATATTGTCATTTTTTTTAGTAAAGTTAATTATTTCATTATATTTGTGATTTTCTTGAGTATCCAATCTTAACTAATTTTATTATATTTGTCATTCAATGTATGATGTGCCATCCAAACATGAAATAGTGAAAATCTGAAGAAGCAAACCGACAAAGTCATACATATAATAAAATCAGCATACATGAAACTAAACATAAATAATATACTCGTAAGTACAACAGTATAATTTCACAACCTTAAACATAAATAACATACTCATAAGTACATGAATCTAAACATAAAATAAACTTAAATAACATACTCATAAGTACCTGAAAATAATTCGGGAACCACCTATCTCCACCCCTACCATCCTTGCCATGAAACCAGTCTATGTTCAAGGCTGGTTCAGGCATATGCTGAATGCCACCGAGCTGTGGAAATACCCTGTCCACTTGGTGGTTGGTGCCATTCAATCACGGCGAAATATATCAGGCTAGTCACCACCCGCTATAACCGACTGTGCTCCTCAGCTGAATCTCTGGATTAACAACGGCAAGCACGTCCAGCACAGCATAAGGCTCCCACACAATCTGCAAATGATTATAGAATCTTCTATTAGTACAATATATACCAAACATGTCGGCGAACGAGTAATGAAACTTGGAAACAGACACAAACAACTTACATCTTGACCACCAAGCGGTCTAATGCAAAGCGACACTGAATAATTCTTTCCTCCTTGTGGTTGGATGTCGATAAATAAGTGGCCCACCTGGACAATGACAACGTTATATGAATATATAATCTGGCAGCTCAATAGTTAATAACTAGAAACTAATAATGAAATTCTAAGTGCATCTATCGATACCTAGAAGCCAACAAAAAAGAAAAGTCGTCGAATCCATGCGGCCTAAGAGTAGGAAACTGCCTAAAAAATCCAAAACTGTAGTAGCTGGAGGGGGGCTGCCAAGTTTGTCACATTTCTGTTGACCACCTGACACATGCATCGATATAGCCATGCCAACGCAGCCGAACCCAACTATAAGTGCCCATCTCGTCAAGCCTCGCCACAAAGGGCAACCACCGTATATGAACCCAATTTTCACTCTTGTCACCAAACAATTGAGTGGATAGCAGCATCATAATGTGTGCACGTGCATATATGCGTACGGTATCCTCAGTTGCATTGGCCGGCAGCACCCTGAATCTCTCATGGAACCATGTGAAGTGGACTATAAACTGGTTTACCTTATCCGGTAGTGGAAGCTCGCCAAATAACTTCTAAAACCACTCCCAAGCCTGTCTGCTATCATTCATCAGCTTATCAAAATCTGTGAGGCACCCAGATACAGCCTTACCATCGATGGACAACCCCAGCTGGTATGCCACATCTTGCAGCGTGATGGTGCATTCTCCGAATGGCATATGAAAGGTGTGCGTCTCAGGACGCCACCTCTCAATGAATACACTGACCAAGGACTTATCCATCCAAAACCACCGCGTGTTGAGCCTAGTCAGGTGGTACAAACAAACCCTCTCCAAATAGGGTATGATCTTATCATGCAAAGGCATATTCTGTTGCCTCCAAATACTGTAAATACACCTACTTGGTAGTAGCATGTGAGAAAAATAACCACACCAAATGAAATTCCAACATTACAAATTTAAACTATAAATTATAACCAGAAACAAAAATTACAAGTGTGCTATCTATCCAATCTTAACTAACATTTTAGATATAGTTCAGTTAACATTATTTTTCAACCTAATTTTATTAAAATAGAAAAACAAAAATGTTGAACTTTTACATAAAATTTTGAAACAATGTATTTTAGAATAAGTGAAAAATGTTCAACTTTTAAATTCATAAGTCCTGCATTATAAAATTTAAAATTGTAAAACTTAAATTTAAGACTTAAATCTTAAATTTAAAATAATAAAATACAACCGTTAGGTTTCATTTCTAAAATTTAAGTCTTAAATTTTAAATATTAAACTACAAAACTTATAATTTTAAAATTTAAAATAATAAAATACTACCGTTAGGTTTTATTTCTAAAATTTAAATCTTAAATTTTAAATAATAAATTACAAAACTTATAATTTTAAAATTTAAAATTTAATATTTAAAAGCTAAAATTTTAAATCTTAGTTTTCAAATATGATATTTAAAAAATAACCCTACAAGCCTTAAATACTGTATTTAAAATTTGAACCCTAATTCTCAATTACAGATAACCATTCTACTTAAACATTTGATTCTACCTTTAAATTTTAGGTCTTAACTTTAAAATCCTAAACTACAAATCTTAAATTTTGTATTCCAACTATTGCACCCTAATACTACATTTTATGTTATATAAAATTCAATACATAAAAGAAAACCAACTTACTTCTTCATTGATACTTCCGGCAACGTGCGCAACGCCGTTGAATTAGTACAGGCTGCGTTCGTCCGCCATGATCCCGTGTCTAAGTACTTCCAAATGTCCAATAGCCTTAAGAACTTTTTCCCTCTCAATTCACAATTTTCTCTCTCTCTCTCTCACTATCTAAAACAAAGTTTAACTTCTCTCTAAACTTTTGCCAAATGATACAAACGGATGAATAATTCACGACTCCCTCCAGCATATTTATACTCAAGCACAAACCGCTGTATCCCTATCGCGGTTTATACATAATTGAATTTCGTGAAAAAATTATTGGAGGGGTGTTGCGGTTTTTTCCTTAACGTGTTTGAATATAAACCGTTATACTCCTCCAACGATTTATGTGTATACCTAATTCGTAGTTACGGTTGATTTCCATAATAATATTAAAGTTGCATTTGTGTATACAATCTTTAAAAGTTGTAATCCGATAAAATTAAAATGCAAAAGATTTATTTTGGCAACTTATAAATTATTAAATAAATATTCTAATAATTTTTGGTAAAAATAAACGGTGTCAAATAATAAGATTTTTTCTTTAATTTTTTAATTATATTTGAATGTGAGTTTAAAAAAAGAGACCTGAGGAATGGAAAACAACTTAGCCACTACTAGATTGGACTATTTCTTATTATATATTAGGTTTTTTAAATTATTTTACATAACCATCTATTATACTCCTAATTAATATATATAATCTAAAATTTTAATTAAATATAATTTTATATTTAATTTAATTTTATTATTATTTTATGTTCACTTTTTTAAATTTAATTGTCTTTCTATTTGAATAAAATTATTAAAATAAACATTAAATTTTATTAAACATCTATAAAAAGTAAACAAAATACTTGTATTAATCATAAAGTATTTACTTTTTTAATTTATAGATGTTCAGTAAAATTTAATGTTTATTTTATTAATTTTATAAATTAAAAAATAATTAATTTTTAAAAAAGTGAATATAAACTAAAAATAAAAATAAAAAATAAATAAATATAAAAATGATATATAATTGAATGTTTTAAATGATATATTTTAATTAAAAATATAATATATGGTTATATAATATAATTTAAAAAAACGTAATATATAACAAGAAAATACTATAATGTTGAAGATAATTGTATTTTTTAAGGTGTAAAAAATGAGTTTAAGTGAGTATCGTGGGTTTGAATTTCACCTTATATATGCAGTAATCCATTGGCCAGCGGCAAATTCTTAAATGGAGCTCAGATTTACGACGGATTAGTTCTTAACCTGTCGAGTTAAGAGATATCGTGGACAACTAAAAATAAATCAGTAAGATTAAAAAGTATAAAAATTTTAAGATTATAAAATAAAAACAAGAAAGCTTTATATAATGATTAATTTGATCAATTTTGTCCTATGATTCCTATACATATTTCTTCGAGTTATATTTGAAAAAATAAATAATTCTTCTTCAAACTAGTAAAAAAATATCCAAACCATCAATAAAAAATATAAGATAATGTCTAATTTTAACATATTTTTATTCGTTTCTTCTGAAGTATTTCATTATTACTTGCAAATAAATATAACAAAATAAAAGAAATTAAGAAAATATTTATCGGAATTGTACTAAAAAAAACATTAAACAAAAAAGATATTCATTCACAAAACCTTTCTTTCATATTTCGAATAACAATACACATGGCTATCAATAAAAAATATAGGCCAACAAATTAATAAATTACTTTAATTATAGAGGACTCGTTTGCTATTAAAAAATATTTTAAGCCACACTACAAACATACATAAATACTATATGGCTGTAACATTGGCCACAAATTAAGAATGTTATCAATAAGTCCTTAAAACCATAAAATTCTTTCTCTACCATAGACATAATTCTTAAATAGTTTATATGAGAAGTTGGGAAATTAATGTGTGTGTATATAAATAGGCATGCATGTTACAGTGAGAAGTGTGAAATTGAGTTAATTGCTTAACATGACAACATCTCAAGTCCAGAAGATAGAAACAGAGTTTTCTATTAAGGCAGATGCTAAGGAATTCTATGATGTTTTCTGCAACAAGACACACCAAGTTGCCAAGGCTTGGCCTGATATTGTTCAGAGTGTTGTAATTCATGAAGGTGGATGGGGCACCGAGAGATCCATCATTTCATGGAACTATGTTTATGGTAATGTCAAGTGGACTTTAACTTGTTACAAAGTTAATTCTTCTTGATTTATATTTTAATTATCTTTTACCTCAAACCCCGTCCCCTCACAAAGTAACGGTCAAAATTCAAAATGCATACAAATTATTTTTGTTTAGTATTAGATATTGATATAAGATCTGGAAGCTTAAATTTCCATATGAAAAATTTTTGGATCAATAATTTTTAATATTTTTTGTTATCATTTGATTAGTATAAATATTAAATTATCTTTAATAAATAAATTATATTAATTTATGTGTGTAAATTTTAAAAAATATGAATGTAAACTGTATTAATTTATATGTAGAAATTCTAGTAAATATAAATACAAACTATATATTTCTTGTGTGCAAAATCTCTATAAATATAGGTCCACATTATTACTGGCCAAATACTTATAAAACATGATAATATTTACTGGCCATTTAGCATTGTGACTTTCACAATTTTGTGATGACACTTTTTATTTCCTTTAATCCTTAAAATCTAAACGGTTTTTGGTTTTGATAAGATTAGATGGCAAGGCTTGTGTTGCTAAGGAGATTATTGAAGACATTGACAAAGAAAACAATAAAATGAGCTTTAGAGTGTTGGAAGGAGACTTGCTGAACCACTACAAGAGCTTCAAGTTCTTGCTTCATGCTGTTCCCAAGAAAGATGGAGGAAGCATGGTGCACTGGACCATGGAATATGAAAAGATCAATGACAACACTTCTGATCCTCACACTTTGATGGAGTTGGTAGTTGATGAGAGCAAACAGGTTGAAGCTCAACTTATTTCCCAAGACTGCTGAAAAAGTAGTGATGAATAATTCACATCAAAGTAATGGTGAATTTGAAGCTGGGTAATTGGAGCTATATAATAATATTATTATGATGTGCCATTATGTATCTTTGCTAAAATAATGGGCAATGGCATAAGCTACTATATATACTAAGCTTATTGAGCCGAGATGCATGTTTCGTGTCCTACGTTCAATAATAAATAATAGAAATGATTAAGTTGTCGTGTGAAAATGAGATATTATTGCCGAGAAATACTTCAACATTTTCAGAAAAAAAAAATTATATATTCACTTCTTCTAAGACATACATTTAGGTAACATTTGTTTTGAAATAATGAAATTTGAATTAATTAGGAGATTGAGATTTAGTACTGTATTTATTAGTACTGTGTTTATTAGTAATTATAAATTGAAACTAAAATTTTGGTAATTATTTTGGTAGTTCATATCTTGATCCTTGTCCTTCTATACCAACGACTCTCTTCCTTTATTTGGTGTCTCTATAGATTTTATCTCTTTTCTTTGATGTTGTGAAAAAAATTTTAGTTTCTTTTAAGTTTATTTGATTAGTTAAATCCGATTTTGCAATCTTATTTAATAATCTAGGATCTTAACTTTACGAGTTGAGTTTGAATTCATCGTGATTATTGTGTATACATGATTGATTGTGCGTGAGCTTATGTCTTATTATACCTAAAAAATTTCAATCTTTACATCAATGATTTTAGTTTTTTCATCGATGGTTTAAATGTTTTATTATGCCTCTATTTTTATTTTCTTTAATTAATAGGAGTATTTTAATAATTTTTTTATGAGAAAGTTTAGGGAGCTATTTTTATTAAAATCTGACCAACACTTAACCAATAAAAGAAAAGTAAATAATCTCACACCATTGGATGAAATCTCACACCATTAAAAACACCAACGATGACTAATTGATGGTTACAAATCACAAAACTTGCTGGCCCTAACACTCCTCTTTTTTTATTTCAATCTCTATATTTATTGTAAAAAGTTGTGAATTGTGGAAGGTTGGAGAATATGATGAACAATGAAAAAAAAGGAAGAAAAAGAAAAGTGAGATAAAAAGATTTGCTTGTTAAAATTAGAATGAATGATTATAAAAATGAGTATTACTGTATAAAGACTATTTGTAAAACTAATTAACTATGATTAGTTATAAACTATTTTCTAAATATAGTTTCAACAGATTTCTAACCATGATATAACAACTAACTAACTAAGATTAAAGACTAATGACTATTATAAATAAATTCTATATCAACTAACATTCTCTGTCAAACTAGAAATATGGATGTCTAGCAATCCTAATTTGGAATAGCAGGAAAAGAAGGGCCTTGGAGCCCATGTCTTGGTAAGCAAATATGTTGTTCAGTTAGCAGAAGTAACAAGTAACAATTTGAGAATGAGGAATGCTAGGGGCCAGCAAGTTCTGTGATTTGTAGCCATCAATTAGTCATCATTGGTGATTTTAATGGTGTGAGATTTCATCTAAGGGTGTGGGATTACTCACTTTGTTTTTGCTGGTTAAGTGCTGGCCAAATTTTAATAAAGCTGCTGGCCCCTAGACTTTTCCTTTGAGAATCCCTTAATTGGCCTTATCCCATACAATGTGGCAGTCAGCCTCTATATGTTTAGTGTGTTTGTGCAATGTTTGTGCAAAATCGGATTAATTGTCCTATGAAATGTAGATTGACTATCACTATATACAAGATGAAAGGCTTCAAGTGTTCAAGACCAAGAACTTTCAACAGTTGAATGAGCCAAATTCCTTCACAATAAGGCACGATATTTGGCTTTGAATAATGAATGCAACATTGTCTGTTACTTGCTACTCTTTTATGAAATGAGAGTTGTCCCTAGAAAGAAACAATACCCTGAAATTGATCTTCGTGTGCTTGAACAGGTTGCCCAGTCAATATTAGCAAACCTGGTGAGAGTGTAGTCGTTGTGCAGATAAAAAAAGAGGCTGGTGCTAAGAGCTTTCTTTAAATATTTCTCAATCATTTTAGTATAAGGCTAACCCTTTCGTGCTGTAACTCTGTAAGCCACCTTCATACCCAAGAAATATTTAAATGTGTCCAAATCCTTGATGCTGAATCTATCATCTAATATCTTCTTAACGCGGATGATTTCATTTGCATCATTTCCTGCCAAGACAAAGGAAAAATCTGATTTAGACTGCACATAACAGATTTAGATAGGACAAACACAAATTTGGTGTTTTGTTGTCGACTCACTTGCTTGAGTTCATAAAGAGACTTGTTGAGCTTGCAAATCGAACCAGTAGGAGCTTGCAATCCTTGAGGCACCTTCATAGTAAACTAACCTTTTCAAGCAAGTTACTATGCAATGTTGACATCTAATTGTTCCAAGAATCATCTCTAAGGCACAGCAACTAAGAGAAAAACTCTTAAGGTGGTCATGCAAACCACGGGGCTAAACGTGTCAAAATAGTCAAAGCCGATAGTATGATTGTACCACTTTTACCACTAATCTGGCCTTGTTCCTTTCCACAGAATCATCCGCATGGAATTTGACCTTGACCACCTATTCCGAGCCAATATCATTCTTTTCTGGAGGCATATTGGTAATAATCCAAGTTTTGTTATTTTCAAGAATCAAGAGTATTGACCTTAGCAGTAATGGCATCCTTCCAACAAGCTTACTAGACAACATCATCATATGTTTTTAGTTCTGAGATTGTAACCAATGCTAAAGAGAAGGCTTGGAATTTGTTGAGAGATTGTTGTATGTGACATACTTTGAAATCAGATATCTGCTGATGATGGAGTGAGTTGATATGAAGGAGACAAGACACATTAAAAAGTAATTCATAAGGGGATTTATTTCTCAAAATTAAGTTTGGAATTATGTTAATAAGATGAATAGCGTGTGTAATGGAATATGTCTAAAAATAGTATGAAATTGATGAGTGAAAAAGTATAGCTCGCCCATCTCTAGCAGATGTTAGTATTTTCTTTCAATATCACTATTTTGCTGAGGTGTTTCAACTTAAGAAGTTTAATAATCAATTACTTTTGAGGTGAAAAAATGAGAGAGATTGAGTCAAGCCCATTATCAGAATTGAAACATTTTATGGTCTTTTGAAATTGATTTTCTATGTAAGTAACAAAATTCTTTATTAAACTTTGAACTTTAGATTTGACTTTCATAAAAAATAGGCAAAATAAATATGGTTTTGTCACCAATAACAGTAAAAAATCTATGTCGAGTATGAGATGTTGTGGCCAAAGGCCTCCAAATGTCTAGATGTACAATGTCAAAAGCTTCAAATGATTTGCTAGAACTCTTATTAAAAGGTAATTTCTTTTGTTTTTTCAAAATGACAAAAATTACAAGGTTCCTTTTTATCTGAATATTTGTAACACCCTACCACACAAAGCTTTACGCTTAAGTCGTAAAATAGAGGTGGTGTGGTATTACAATCTCTAAAGTAAAATAAGTACATATAATAACAGAAGAATTATAATATGCTAGGAGCCTTGAAGAATAGAGGAAATAAAAATCACAAAATAAAAGCGCAACGCTCAAGGAACGAGTTAACTTGCGTGCTAAGAAAACCATAACTACTAAACAAAGATGACAGAAGTAGGAATAGAGTGCCAAAGATACAAAATAACAAGCTCCTAACTCAGCTCGCGAAGTTAAGACTGTCCGGAGAATATTTACATATATATACATACATATCCAAAACCCAAAGTACATATACATAATCCTGCCTCTCCAGAAACCTCTAAGAGGATAAAAAGAACAAGTTAAGTGGAGAGAAAGCTAAGTACATATTTATATATATCTGTACAACAAAACTACCCAGTAACCCCTCCGCTTTAAGAGTCCAGACGCCTAACGAGATGGCTCCCGACCTGCATTTGAAAAATAACAACATAGTATGGAATGAGAACCGGAGGTTCTCAGTATGGTAAATGTGCCACACACATAATATATAAGGTCCTGGGAATGCCAGAGGCAATCCTAGAACGCCGACACTCAGGTTATAGAGCTTAAAGTATTAAACAGAAGCCATAAAAGGTGATTTTCTAAGAACATTTAAACCTAACTTAATTTAACCTTAAATCTAAGTCCCATACTGCCATTCCTCCATACTTCCAACTTCATCACGCATTTTCACAGACAAACAAACAGATAAAGTCAAGCACAAGAAGGTTACAATTACTGCAGGTAAGGAATACACATTTAACATGGCAAGTACATATAGGCACACCCAATTAAAGCATAAGCAAGTAATTCAAGTATTATGCATATGATGCATGCCTGTCCTATGGCTGATGAGGTTCATCTGTCGGTTATCCAGCCAACCCGACAAGTCTGAATTGTCCTTAGACTGTCTCCCAACGTGCATCCCCAAGAGTCTATGCATAGTTTTATCTCAAATAATCAATATTGCTCAATGGGGGTAACATTCCCGGGAATTTATATAGTGCCCGGTCACACTTACGTCGTAGGGTCAACAGAGTATCGAGTTTCAACTTGGTACACATGGTGGCAAGCCACGACACTTAATCCAGGGAATCTCGTATCTCAGATCATTCAAATTCATAAGCCATATAAATAATTCAATTATAATTCATCAACATCCACATCATTCTCAATCGCATCTCATTCATCATCATATATAAATCATATTCAATCCTTATCCTTCATTATCACACCTCCCATTCCGTCCATCAATAGTTTCAATTCAAAACATAATTCATTCTTTTCTAAATGAATCAAACTTAAAACATACTCATTTTCTTAATAACTCAAAATCAAACCATATAACCTTTGAATCTAAATCTTTTTAAATAATCATATAAACAAAATCTCTAATTTTTATAAAATTTCGGCAGCATCTCCTCTAAAATTCGGACTTTGCCACCCTTTTCGAGTCCAAACCTGCATTCTTTTCAATTCAACATATCCTTCCTCATCATCATAACAATTACCACAATAAATCTATCTCAGATCAACAATTATACTCATACAATATTCAAATCCAACAACCAAAATTCAACTAAGAATCATAGTTCACAAATCCTAGGCTTTTAACACAAAATACCTCATTTTTCATTCGAAATTTCCATTCCAATTATTTTCAAATCTATTACCACCAATCCAAATTGCCAACAATCATCATTCAACCAAACCAAAATATAGCCATATAATCAACAATTCAATCATATATCCTTTCAAAGATCCAACTAGCAACCAATATCATCTTACAAACAAATCACCAAACCAAACCAAGCATATTCATCAACCCATTACTAAACATTAAATATACACCTGCATTCCAATTTATCCTATGGTCATCTAGCCTAAGTTTTCACAGAACATTATATATTAAATGCAAGAAACCTAAACCATACCTTAGTCGATTCCCAAGTATTATTCCAAGACAATTTTCCTAAAGAACATAGCCCTCAAAACCTCAACTAATCAGCTTCCTCTAAGTTCCAGTATTCACAATTTCAAGCTCCAATTATTTATTCACAACCTAATACACATTTATAACACATATATATCCAATTTAATACTCAAAGCTCAAATTTAATGAAATTAAAATAGAATTATCGTATCCTCACCTTACCCAAGCTTCACATAAGCAAGAGTGAACGTTTTTCTCAAGCTAATTGGATCCTAAAACATCATAAATCAAAGAAATTCAACCTTCCCATTAAAAATTTGAAAATTGGGGGAAAAGAGTGGCTGAGAATATTTAAGGGCTTACCTATGAAATTGTTCTGGTAGAAATGTAGAGCTCGACGTGATGAACGCGTAGCCGCAAACGGTACGACGATCGGAGCTCGGATCGGAAAGTTACGGCGCCTTGAACTTGGAACGAGGGTTCGGACCCTTTTCTTCTTCTCCCTGGATGCAAGCCTTCAGCGTTCTGCTGAAGATGAAGAAGAGAAGAACGTGAGGTTTATTTTAAATGGCTGGCCCGGTTGGGCCCACGGTCCGGTTTGGGTCCGGTTCAACCAGTTTGGCCCGTTCGATCTAATCTTAGACCGTTTTTTTCGAAATTAGTGTCAAAATTCTCGTTTCGATGAGCTCTATCCTAATTTGATATAATATTCGCATTTCTAATCTTTTTTATTAAAAATAATTTATTAACTAATTATCTACTAATTTAACCGGGATTTACAATATTCAATGAGAGGATAATTCCTCTTTATTACAACTAATCTATCAATAGCTAGGTATATGCTCTAATCTGAGATGCCACAACTTAGCATTGGGTTTTATTCTATTTTTTTTTGGGGGGGGGGTTCCTAATTTAGAGGAGCTTGTAGCTGCTGCTCCATGAATTTGTGATGCAAACACTGATAGTGATTTAATGTCACTTGTGCTTTTATTTTTAGATGTGAATGTTGATGCTAATGTAGTGGTGTTTGGTGTATGTATGTGAGCTTACTGTTGGGATTGTCAATGTGTAAAGACCATCCTTCTCATTAGCACACCCAATCATTTTTCATATATAAGGGTAGTTTTTATTAATGAACATAATTGAATTAACGGAAGGTATATATAAGGGTAGTTTTCATGTTTTATATCTCTATTAAGTTATGATAAATGCCTTAACGGACAAGAATCAATTACAATTATTGAATATAAGTATAATGAGACCCACGCAATGCGCGGACGGTAAATTAATGATAGTATATAATAAATATTAAAAATGACTATGTTTTGTAGAATTAAATTAAATATGTGTAAACTAAAGTTAAATTTGAAATGTGTTTTGTTTAAAATAATTTGTAGTACAAAAGATTTGGATGTTGGAGTTGTACAAAGTGACATTTTTATTTAGTAATTTCATTTTTGCATTTGTTTTAGTTGATGGATTTAGTCTTCTTATGTGGCGCTCGTCCTCTTTTTTTCTTTATTGGTTATTGTTAGAATTGTTGCTTTCTTCTTTGTGTCGAGGTTCTTATGAATGCATGTTCTTTATGAATTGTTGAGTTGTATGCACTTTCTATTATGTTGTTTGTTCCATCTTTGCATGTATCTTTTTCTTTCGAAAATGTGTCTTGAATTTGTATGGTTTTCTTTCTTCTTAATCTCTTGATGTAGTTTTCCAATGACATCTACAATAAAAAGAAAAAAAATGTGTAGATTTGTTTTTGAATAAGTTATTTTTAATAAGAATAATTGAAATAGTATAAAATGAAATTACCTGGTAGTATTTTTCTTTGACCCACTCTGTCAGACAATGTCTCAAGTGATGCAAATTTAAAATAGTCTTGAAAAATGTTCAAAATTAGATATTTAATTTCTTTCACAACAATTGTAAGTAAAAAGTTTGCTTTCATTATATCTTTAATTGGCCTATACAAATCATTTGTATCTTCTATTTTTAAATTTTTTATAGTATAGACTTTTCATTCCCTGCAATGTAAGTAAATCATAGTTCATAATTAGTTAAAAAAGAATGATGAATAGCATATTAAAAGAAGTATAATTTTAACGATATTAAAACACAATTATATATAAAGTATTATAAAATAATATAAAAAGTATAATTAAAGTATTTTTTTCGTAAATTCAATTTAAAAATATAATAAATATGTTTCTTTTGTACCTTTTCATCTAATATAATCATTTCTAAGTAAAGAGACTCTTCTTCATTTGTGGGTGTTAATGTTTTTCATAGATGAATCACGCGAACTTTGATAAACTAAGTGTCTTTTTGTTTGGTGATATTATCCAAAGAAATATGCTTCATTGAGTAAGTTTGAGATATTATGTGGTTTGGAAATAAATTTTTTGTGCTAAATTTAATGTCATTTGAAAGAATAGTGATAAGAGACTTATATAAGTAGTTCAAATAGTATGGAATTTGAATATTTGTAACGTAAAATTTATTATGATTAATAATATTATTATTAAATTTGTAATATGAATGTTTATTATATTTAATGAGTTATTTATAGAAATTAATAAATTAATCATTGAAGTTATAAATTTATTGTATTGTTTATAACAGTGAGATATAATAAATATATGGATATGGGATTCAATGTCTACTTACAAATTTGATTACAAATTTTTGTATATTTTTTTTGCTGATTTGGAATTAACAGTTGATTTGGCAAAAATTGAGTGGTTGATTCTAATATTTTGCCAAGTAAGCGATGTTGCTGACATGGCATTAGTAGAAAGAAAAAGATATTTTAAAAGTAATGTGGATAAACTTATGTATCTACTTTTATATATTAAGAATATATTGATATTATCATTACCGTTATTTGTAACACCCTACCATACAGAGACTTATGCTTAAGTCATAATTCAGAGATGGCAAGGTATTACGACCTCTAAAACAAAAATTTAGTACGTATAGTAGTATGAATGATTGATTATAACTAGGAGCCTTGTAGAAAAAAGGGATAAACAAAAACCGCAACTCGAAAGCGCAACACTCCGATCACTAACACAACGAGCAAAGGATAAGCTAACGCAAGATCATATATATAAAGAGTATCAAAAACAGGAATATCAAGACTCAAAATCCGGCTGCGAAGGTAACCGGTTCGAGCATAGCAATATATACATATAATAAAATAAGGAAAACCCCAAGGAAAACCCAAAGGGACATAAATACCGAAAACCTAATCTCCAAAATCCCCTCTAGAAGGAGTCATCACAGTTTGTATTATTTAATGGAGATAAAAGTATCTAAACAAGATATATAAATCAAGATAGAGTCCCGAGAACAAGAATCTTCGCTAATCCCGAAGTCCCCAGCATGCCTCAACGAGAAGCCTCGCGTCCTGCATCTGAAAACCACAAAATCCGCATGGGTGAGAACCAGAGGTTCCCAGTACGGTAACAGCTTCCACATATATAATACATAATAATAGAGGAAAGCCGAAGGCAATCCTAGAACTTCCTCCAGGAAATATCAAAGCTTATAAACAAGCTAAACCGTAAGCGGCAACTAACTAAAGATCCTTCAGTCTAACTAATACTTCCCTTTCTACTTCCTTCAGACCTCCCAACAACCAGCAGGAGTATAATATAGCAAACACAGTTATATCAGACAAGAGATTTACAAATAGGAACAAATAAGGCATTTAGGCAATTAGCAAGTAATATGCAGTCAAATAGGCAATCTCAAACAATTCATGTAGTATGCTTATGATGCATGCCTGTCCCTAGTGGCTGATGATATCATCTGTCGGTTATAGAGCCAACCCGACAAGTCCTGGTAGCTAGCCATTGGACTGTCCCTCTGTCGTGCATCCCCAACTCGAGTTATACTCATCATAAACTTGATCATAATCATGATCCATATCCATCACCCTCACTGGTGAATATTTATCCATCACCATCACTGGTGAATATTTATGGGGGCGAGCTCATCCGGGCCTTTCACAGTGCCCGGCCACACTTACGACATAGGGTCAAAAGAGCTTCGAGTCTCAACCTGGAGCACATGGTGGCTAGCCATTGCTACTACCCAGGGAAACCCTCATCTCCAATGGTGGAAGTGCAAACCTTCACAATTCAATCAACATCATATATGCATTTATACTTGGCCATAAACATGGCTCCGCCGTAACACGGCAATAATCTAGCCATCCGGCTCACGGTTAAATCCATAACCAGCCAATTCATTAACAATTACGGCCCTTCGGCCCATGGCACAACAAGCACTTCCACCGCCATTATCCGCATCTCACATAATCATCTTTGATCCTCAATGATCATTCATTTTTCCCTTGCTTCACTCGCAAGTTACCACATTCACTAGCCCTTTTTCTCATGCTAGGCATATCATAATGATTTAAGACATAAGTGGTGAGATCGGAGGCTTAGAAGTATGAAATTTGGCTTTTAAAACTCAAAAATCAACTTTGGGATGAAAACAGGTCCACGCGTACGCGCACTCCACGCGCACGCGTGGATGGCGCTTTCTCGAAGAACGGCGCGTACGCACCAAGTGCGCCTACGCGCGAGGGGTCATTCTGCTAAAAATTTTCTAAGTTAAAAGCTGCAGAATTTACAGATTCAAACCTCAATCTTCCGACGGACATAACTTCCTCATTTTAAATCGTTTTTCACTCGTTCTTCGAACGGCATGGACATCCCGGATCCAATTTCATTTCTAAACAGATTTGGCACAAATCAAAGATCCGTAGTCCAAGTTATGTCCCGTCAAAGTATGCCCAAAAACCATGTTTTTATACAAAACCACAAGGTGCCATTTTCAAAACAAGCCACTTTCAACTCTTTTCAAAATCAATCAAACATGCCAATTTCAATCCTTCTCTTTGAAATCATTCAAAATGTACCAAAATCAACAACAAACCATCCTCAACTCACACATTGACACTTTACCAAGGTTTCCAAAACCACATCCAACCATTTTAACACTTCTCAATCAAATGGCTAAAGGACAAACACAATATCATGTCATACATCCTTCCTCATCCCAATTTCCAATAATACCATTTCCAATTAACCATCATTATACATAATCAACATCATACTCACCATCAACATGGTACCACCCATCAATTCAACCTCACTCATCCATCAAGCATATATCACAACATGCATTTCTCATATTTCACACAATCAAGGCATCAATATTCATAATCACATATATGAACACATCATATATTTCAACCATTCAACAACACCAACAATTCAATGCCTATCTTAGGGCCTCTAGCCTAAGTATTTCCTACCACATTACATATTAGATACGGGAAACTAAAACCATACCTTAGCCGATTCCCCAAGCTCAACCGGAGCACTTCCAAACCACTTGTCCACAAGCTCTCAAGGTATCAACACCTCCAAGAACAGATTTTATCACACAAAACCCTCTTCCAAGCTTTCCAAAATCACCAATCAAGCTCCAATATTCACATATACACAACCTAAGCCACAATCATCATACCCATACACAACATCTCAATACCCAAACATCATAGAACAACAAATTATACTAGGGTTGAGAATCTTACCACACCCAAGGTCCAAGGAGACAAGATTAACCTTCTCCTTCAAGAGAGTTGGGTCCTATAACATCAAAGAACCCAAAATCTCAACATTTTTGCTCATGAAACTCGAAATCAAGGGCTGGAATTTCGAACAGTAAAACATGGCTTACCTCAAGATTGATTGTATGGGTTTTGTAGAGCTCTCCGCGGTGAACGCGTGGCCGCAAACGGAGCGGCAATCGGAGCTCTAGATCAAAAGTTATGGTGGTTTGAAGATCAAGTGAGAGAAGGAAGTTGAGAGAGTGTTCTTCCCCCTTCCATCTCAATTTTCAGCGTGTTTTGGTGTTGTGTGAGGAGAGAGAGTGCTGAAAACTAGGGTTTTGGTTTAGTTATTTTGGGCCAAGGGCCCACTTTGGGTCCGGTTGGTCCGGTTTGGCCCGTTCGGTCCAATCTTGGTCCGATTTCTATAAAATTGGTACCGAAATTCTCGTCTCAATTTCCTCTATCACATTTAGCCATAAAAATAATATTTTTGGCTTTCTAGAATAAATTCTCATTTATGGGTTAATTAGCCATTAATTAACCGGGTCTTACATTCTACCCACCTAATTGGGAATTTTGCCCACAAAATTCAAATTCAATTACCTGAGAATAAGTGCGGGTAATCCGTTCGTATCTCCGACTCAAGTTCCCAAGTGTGTTCTTCAACACCGCCTCGACTCCAAGCCACTTTGACTAATGAAACCTCTTTTCCACGCAATCGTTTGATACTAGTATCGTCAATTCTAAGTGGAGCCACTGGAAGCGTCAAATCTTCTCTTAACTGAACTGATTCAGTTTCTAACACATGGCTAGCATTAGGAGTGTACTTCCGAAGCTGTGACACGTGAAACACATCGTGCAGGTTCGAAAGATGAGGTGGTAGAGCCACCCGATACGCCACCGGCCCAATCCTCTCCAGGATCTGAAATGGACCAATGTATCGAGGATTCAACTTCTTTGCTTTAATCGCTCTACCTACTCCTGTGGTCGGAGTAACCTTCAGGAAAACATGATCTCCTTCCTCAAATTCCAAGGGCTTCCGCCTCTGATCGGCGTAACTCTTTTGGCGACTCTGCGCCGTAAGCATCCTGTCTCGGATTTTCTTGACTTGTTCAGTGGTTTCAGCTATCATTTCTGGCCCCAACAAGCCTTTCTCTCCAGCTTCATACCAACATAGTGGAGATTGACATTTCCTCCCATACAATGCCTCATACGGAGCCATTCCGATGCTCGCATGGTAACTATTATTGTATGCAAACTCCACTAACGGCATATACCGATCCCAACTCGTCGGTTGGTCCAAAACACAAGCTCTCAACATATCCTCTAGTGTTTGGATCGTCCTCTCAGATTGACCATCTGTTTGAGGATGGTAAGCTGTACTCAAGCTTAATCGGGTTCCAAAAGCTTTCTGAAATGCACCCCAGAACCTCGAAGTGAAACGAGGATCTCTATCAGAGATTATAGTAGCAGGTACACCATGGAGTCTCACAATCTCCTTTATGTATAACCGAGCTAGCTCCTCAAGGGTGTAAGTCATCCGAATGGGCAAAAAGTGAGCTGACTTCGTCAGTCGGTCCACAATCACCCAGATAGCATCAAAACCAGTCCTAGTCCTTGGCAATCCCGACACAAAGTCCATTGCAATACTTTCCCACTTCCATTGCGGAACCTCTAAAGGTTGCAACATCCCGGAAGGTCTTTGATGTTCAATCTTTACCTTTTGACAAGTTAAGCACTTTGAAACATATTCCGCCCCATCATTCTTCATACCCGGCCACCAAAACATCACCTTTAAATCATGGTACATCTTAGTACTTCCCGGGTGAATGGAGAATCCACTTTTGTGTGCCTCCCTTAAGATATATTGTCTCAAAGTACCAACATCCGGCACAATGATCCTACCCTTGAATCTCCATAACCCATCTTTTTCTTCCGACACTCTCCACTGTTTTCCTTGCTCGATAGCCGGTAACACCTTCCATAATGCTTCATCATTTTCATGAGCCTTTAGGAGTTCGGACTTAAAGTCACTTGAGATTTCTAATCGGCTCAAACACAAGTTTCCAGATACTTCTCGAGCACCAATTTTTAGACTCTCGAATCCCTTGAGCAACTTCTCCTCTTGAAGCATCATCCAAGACGCATATAACGACTTCCGACTTAACGCATCCGCCACTATATTCGCTTTTCCCGGATGGTAATTCAACTCAAAGTCGTAGTCCTTCAATAATTCCATCCACCTCCTTTGCCTCATATTAAGCTCTTTCTGATCAAAGAGGTATTTCAAACTCTTGTGATCGGAAAAGACTTGGAACTTAACCCCATAGAGATAATGCCTCCACACCTTCAAGGCAAATACGACCGCAGCGAGTTCCAGATCGTGCGTAGGGTAACTAACTTCATGAGGTCTCAACTGTCGTGAGGCATACGCCACCACATTATGATGCTGCATCAGCACGCACCCTAGACCCTTCAACGATGCATCACAGTACACCTCAAAAGACTCGTTCGGCTCAGGTAACACTAACACAGGTGCAGTGGTCAACTTTTTCTTCAATGCCTGAAAGCTCTCCTCACACTCAGGAGTCCAAACAAACAGAGTGTCTTTGCGAGTTAACTTTGTCAACGGCAAAGCTAATTGCGAAAAGCCTTTGATGAACCTTCGGTAATAGCCAGCTAAACCCAGAAAACTCCTTATCTCAGTTACTGTGGTTGGTTGCTTCCATTCCATCACAGCCTCCACCTTAGTTGGATCTACGGCTATTCCCCTCTTACTCACCACGTGACCCAAAAACTTTACCTCATCCTTCCAAAACTCACACTTAGACAATTTCGCATAGAGTTTCTTCTCCTTTAAAATTTGCAACACGGTCCGCAAGTGTTCCGCATGCTCTTCTTCGGTCTTGGAGTAAATTAGTATGTCGTCAATGAAGACAACAACGAATTTATCCAGAAACGGACGGAACACTCTATTCATGTAATCCATAAACACTGCAGGAGCGTTCGTCAACCCAAAAGACATTACAGTATACTCGAAATGACCATAACGAGTCCTGAAAGCAGTCTTAGGGATATCCTCACCCCTCACCCTTATCTGGTGATAACCGGATCGCAAATCGATCTTGGAGAAAACCCCAGCTCCTTGTAATTGATCCATGAGATCATCAATCCTCGGCAATGGGTATTTATTCTTTATGGTGACCTTGTTCAGCTGCCTGTAATCCACACAGAGCCGCATACTTCCATCTTTCTTCTTTACCAGTAATACTGGAGCACCCCACGGGGAAACACTTGGTCGGATAAAGTTCTTACCCAACAATTCCTCTAACTGAGACTTTAGCTCGGCCATCTCTAACGGTGACATCCTATAAGGAGCACTTGAGATTGGTCCCGCCCCAGGCACCAACTCAATAGCAAACTCGACCTCTCGGTTAGGTGGAAATTCCTCAATATCATCGGGAAACACTTCCGGAAACTCACACACTACCGGAATCTGATCCAACTTTTGATCATCACCCGAAACACCAGCGGTTAACAACAGGATACCCTGACATTCGATTCCAGAACAGTTCACCATCATCGAATTCAAGTAATAATTATTCACCACGACCGGCCCTTCTGTATCTTCCGGCATAAAGTACACCGACTTTGTAGAACAATCAAGCAGGACATGGTTCTCAGATAACCAGTCCAATCCCAAGATAAGATCAAGACCGATCATCGGCAAGCAGATTAAATTATGGACAAAATCACGCTGCTTGAACCTGAACAAAACTTTCGGGCATCCTAGCCTAGTTACCATGGCTTCATGGGTAGCATTATGTACCTTTAGGTCATAACCTAAGGTTACGATCTTCAATCCTAACTCATGGGCTTTCTCAAATGCAATAAATGAATGCGATGCTCCCGAATCAAATAAAGCATTTAAAGTTTGACCAGCCATTTCACAATTACCTCGAATGAGTGTCTCAGATCCTTCTGCACCCACAGCTGAGGTGGTGAACACCCGACCAGTCTGTTGTGCTTTCCCAGCACCTTGCTTTTGCTTCTCTGGACAACTTGCGGCTTTATGCCCCGCCTTTCCACAATTGTAGCACAAACCCCATCCGGCCTTGCATGGTACTCCCGGATGGTGACTCCCACACCTAGTACAAGCTTGATCATTCTGAGGCTGCTTCCCAAACCTTTTCCCTTGGGAGTAGTTGTTGTTGGGCCTCCTAAAAGAACCTCCCCTCTTGAAAGACAGACCTCTAGGTGCAAAGCTCTTCCCTCGGTTCTGTGGAAATGATCCTTTGTGACTTCCTTTCTCAGCGGCTGCCCTCTTCACACACTCTTCAGCAACCCTACACTTGTTCACCAATTCGGAGAAAGTCCTAATCTCCATTGGCCCCACCGAACCGAAAATATCACTCCGGAGTCCTCCCTTGTACTTAACACACTTCCATTCCTCATATTCCACCGGAGTCCCTTGACACATACGAGAGAATCTGAACAACTCCTCAAACTTGTCGGTATACTCAGATACGGACATAGTACCCTGCTTCAGCTGCAACAATTCAAGCTCCTTGGCCGTCCTAGCAGAAGTCGGAAAGTACTTCTTATAGAACTCCTCTTGGAAGACATCCCAGGTGATATAATCATCACCCTGCTGCAGAAGACGACGGATACCTTGCCACCAATGCGACGCTTCACCTGTGAGCATATAGGTAGCGAACTCGACACGCTGTCCTTCAGGTACCACTTGTGCTTGCAGTGCTCGCTCTATAGCCTGAAACCATGTATCGGCCTCAGTCGGGCTAGTAGTTCCCTTGAACTTAGGTGGATTAACCTTCAAAAAGTTCGCCAGTGTCATCGGGCCTTGAACTCCACCTCCGTCATTACCATGGTTGTTCATCTGTTGACCAAGAGCCTCAGCAGTGGCTTGCATAGCAGCAGCCATATTCTCCAACGCAGTCATAAAGTTCAACGGGTCATTAGGGTTAGTGTCCGGCGCACGAGCATTAGTACGACCCCTCCCACGGCCTCTACCGCGTCCACGAGGCGCCATCTGGTTCCTATACACACCAAACAATCGATATTAAGTTGATCAGTCTCAATATCGGAAGTTTAGTACTTTAAAGTCCCAAATGCATGATCATGAACGTTTATGCCAACTATATCAAGTAGATATACTAACAGCACATAACACACATACAGAGAATGCACAGAAGCATAGTCAGTCCATTCCTCAGGCTCTACAGGAGCGAACTGCTCTGATACCATAATGTAACACCCTACCATACAGAGACTTATGCTTAAGTCATAATTCAGAGATGGCAAGGTATTACGACCTCTAAAACAAAAATTTAGTACGTATAGTAGTATGAATGATTGATTATAACTAGGAGCCTTGTAGAAAAAAGGGATAAACAAAAACCGCAACTCGAAAGCGCAACACTCCGATCACTAACACAACGAGCAAAGGATAAGCTAACGCAAGATCATATATATAAAGAGTATCAAAAACAGGAATATCAAGACTCAAAATCCGGCTGCGAAGGTAACCGGTTCGAGCATAGCAATATATACATATAATAAAATAAGGAAAACCCCAAGGAAAACCCAAAGGGACATAAATACCGAAAACCTAATCTCCAAAATCCCCTCTAGAAGGAGTCATCACAGTTTGTATTATTTAATGGAGATAAAAGTATCTAAACAAGATATATAAATCAAGATAGAGTCCCGAGAACAAGAATCTTCGCTAATCCCGAAGTCCCCAGCATGCCTCAACGAGAAGCCTCGCGTCCTGCATCTGAAAACCACAAAATCCGCATGGGTGAGAACCAGAGGTCCCCAGTACGGTAACAGCTTCCACATATATAATACATAATAATAGAGGAAAGCCGAAGGCAATCCTAGAACTTCCTCCAGGAAATATCAAAGCTTATAAACAAGCTAAACCGTAAGCGGCAACTAACTAAAGATCCTTCAGTCTAACTAATACTTCCCTTTCTACTTCCTTCAGACCTCCCAACAACCAGCAGGAGTATAATATAGCAAACACAGTTATATCAGACAAGAGATTTACAAATAGGAACAAATAAGGCATTTAGGCAATTAGCAAGTAATATGCAGTCAAATAGGCAATCTCAAACAATTCATGTAGTATGCTTATGATGCATGCCTGTCCCTAGTGGCTGATGATATCATCTGTCGGTTATAGAGCCAACCCGACAAGTCCTGGTAGCTAGCCATTGGACTGTCCCTCTGTCGTGCATCCCCAACTCGAGTTATACTCATCATAAACTTGATCATAATCATGATCCATATCCATCACCCTCACTGGTGAATATTTATCCATCACCATCACTGGTGAATATTTATGGGGGCGAGCTCATCCGGGCCTTTCACAGTGCCCGGCCACACTTACGACATAGGGTCAAAAGAGCTTCGAGTCTCAACCTGGAGCACATGGTGGCTAGCCATTGCTACTACCCAGGGAAACCCTCATCTCCAATGGTGGAAGTGCAAACCTTCACAATTCAATCAACATCATATATGCATTTATACTTGGCCATAAACATGGCTCCGCCGTAACACGGCAATAATCTAGCCATCCGGCTCACGGTTAAATCCATAACCAGCCAATTCATTAACAATTACGGCCCTTCGGCCCATGGCACAACAAGCACTTCCACCGCCATTATCCGCATCTCACATAATCATCTTTGATCCTCAATGATCATTCATTTTTCCCTTGCTTCACTCGCAAGTTACCACATTCACTAGCCCTTTTTCTCATGCTAGGCATATCATAATGATTTAAGACATAAGTGGTGAGATCGGAGGCTTAGAAGTATGAAATTTGGCTTTTAAAACTCAAAAATCAACTTTGGGATGAAAACAGGTCCACGCGTACGCGCACTCCACGCGCACGCGTGGATGGCGCTTTCTCGAAGAACGGCGCGTACGCACCAAGTGCGCCTACGCGCGAGGGGTCATTCTGCTAAAAATTTTCTAAGTTAAAAGCTGCAGAATTTACAGATTCAAACCCCAATCTTCCGACGGACATAACTTCCTCATTTTAAATCGTTTTTCACTCGTTCTTCGAACGGCATGGACATCCCGGATCCAATTTCATTTCTAAACAGATTTGGCACAAATCAAAGATCCGTAGTCCAAGTTATGTCCCGTCAAAGTATGCCCAAAAACCATGTTTTTATACAAAACCACAAGGTGCCATTTTCAAAACAAGCCACTTTCAACTCTTTTCAAAATCAATCAAACATGCCAATTTCAATCCTTCTCTTTGAAATCATTCAAAATGTACCAAAATCAACAACAAGCCATCCTCAACTCACACATTGACACTTTACCAAGGTTTCCAAAACCACATCCAACCATTTTAACACTTCTCAATCAAATGGCTAAAGGACAAACACAATATCATGTCATACATCCTTCCTCATCCCAATTTCCAATAATACCATTTCCAATTAACCATCATTATACATAATCAACATCATACTCACCATCAACATGGTACCACCCATCAATTCAACCTCACTCATCCATCAAGCATATATCACAACATGCATTTCTCATATTTCACACAATCAAGGCATCAATATTCATAATCACATATATGAACACATCATATATTTCAACCATTCAACAACACCAACAATTCAATGCCTATCTTAGGGCCTCTAGCCTAAGTATTTCCTACCACATTACATATTAGATACGGGAAACTAAAACCATACCTTAGCCGATTCCCCAAGCTCAACCGGAGCACTTCCAAACCACTTGTCCACAAGCTCTCAAGGTATCAACACCTCCAAGAACAGATTTTATCACACAAAACCCTCTTCCAAGCTTTCCAAAATCACCAATCAAGCTCCAATATTCACATATACACAACCTAAGCCACAATCATCATACCCATACACAACATCTCAATACCCAAACATCATAGAACAACAAATTATACTAGGGTTGAGAATCTTACCACACCCAAGGTCCAAGGAGACAAGATTAACCTTCTCCTTCAAGAGAGTTGGGTCCTATAACATCAAAGAACCCAAAATCTCAACATTTTTGCTCATGAAACTCGAAATCAAGGGCTGGAATTTCGAACAGTAAAACGTGGCTTACCTCAAGATTGATTGTATGGGTTTTGTAGAGCTCTCCGCGGTGAACGCGTGGCCGCAAACGGAGCGGCAATCGGAGCTCTAGATCAAAAGTTATGGTGGTTTGAAGATCAAGTGAGAGAAGGAAGTTGAGAGAGTGTTCTTCCCCCTTCCATCTCAATTTTCAGCGTGTTTTGGTGTTGTGTGAGGAGAGAGAGTGCTGAAAACTAGGGTTTTGGTTTAGTTATGTTGGGCCAAGGGCCCACTTTGGGTCCGGTTGGTCCGGTTTGGCCCGTTCGGTCCAATCTTGGTCCGATTTCTATAAAATTGGTACCGAAATTCTCGTCTCAATTTCCTCTATCACATTTAGCCATAAAAATAATATTTTTGGCTTTCTAGAATAAATTCTCATTTATGGGTTAATTAGCCATTAATTAACCGGGTCTTACATTATTTATTATTATTATTATTATTATTATTATTATTATTAATTTTTATTGTATTCTTAAATATAAAAATCAAATTATAAAAAAATATTAAGTATTGATTATAAGAATGCCTAATAGTAAAGGATATATCATTAATGTGAACCCTATTAAAATTAGTGAATAATTAGTTAATAAATTAATTTTTAACAAAAAAAATTAGAAATGTGAATATTATATTAAATTAGGATAGAGTTCATTAAAACGAGAATTTTGACCCTAATTTTAAAAAATTTGGTCCAAAATTGAGTCGAACAGGCCGAACCAATTGAACCAGACCCGTGGGCCCAACTCAGCCCACATATCATTAATGAAGCCAGCTTCCCCTCTCTTCTTCCTCTTCATTCACGCTGCACAACTGGGGAAGAAGAGGGAAAGCTTTTCAACCTAACGCCACAAATCAATCCACCGTAACTTCTTGCTCCGAGTTCCGATCGCCGCACCGTTTGCGGTCACGCATTCATCGCCTCGAGCTCTACGAATCTACTGGAACAATTTCATTGGTAACCCACTCTATCATTCCAGTTCTTCTACCCCTTTAATTTCGAAAGTTATAAATACCTATGTTGAGATTTTGTTTATTTTGGTATTCTAGGTTCGATTTAGCTTGCGGAGCTTATCAGACTTGGATGATTTTGTTCGTAGGTATGGTAAGGATTATTAACCCTAAGTTAATTTATTGAATTGGTGTATGAGTATTGAATTTTATATATGGATATGTGAATTTGGGTGTATATGTGTTGTGTACATGTGTTAGGTTGTGTAAAAGTAGTTGAAGCTTGAAATTGTGGACGTTGGAATTTTAGTGTTTTGGTGAATTTTGGACCTTGGAGCTGTGTTGGTTTGGTGATTTTGCCTTGGATAATACACGAAAATCAGCTAAGGTATGGTTTAGGTTTCTTGTATTGAATATACAATGTCCTGTGAAAACTTAGGTTAGATGACCATAGAGTAGGTTGGAACGTTTGAATGACATGAAATGCTTAATATTATTGTTATTATTGATTGAGTATGATTTGCTGGATGATTGTTGGTTATGATGATATTATATTGTTAGGTGATGGGTTGATGGAGGTAATGTGAATAGGTAAAAAAAATGGTGGTGCTATATTGATGATTCTTGTTGATATTGTTGAGAGATTATGTATATGGTTGTTAACTTGAGGAATGGTTGTATTTGGTAACTCGTGGTGGTTATGGTGTTATGATTAGTAGGTTGGGAGGTGAATGTTATATATGTAATGCTGGGATTGAGATTGGCCTAATGAAATTGAGGTTTAAAAGTTTTTATAAAATATTGATTTTGGCCTAACTTCGGTGAGCCATAACTCAGCTTGAAGACCCCCAAATGGTTTCATACTTATTTTAAATGAAAATTGGGTTTATGAAGTTTAAGCCGTTCGAAGAACGGATGAAAAATGATTTAAAACGAATAAGTTATGTGCGTCAGAAGTTTGGGTCGAAAATATGGAACTCTGTAGCTTTTTAACTTCACTAAATTTTTTGGAGAAACGTATGCCCACGCGTACGCATGGCTTGGAATTTTCGCGTATACATGCACTTCATTCGCGAACTGTCATCACTGCCCTTTTTATACGCATACGCGAGTAGACCTATGCGTACGCGAAATGGGCCAGGATGCACGTCCACACGTACGCGAGCTGGTCTTTTTGTACGCCCACGCATACATGACCTACGCGTACGCGTGGCCCCTATTTCAGCAAATATGGATTTTTGGGTTTTAAACCTAATTTTCAAACTTCTAAACCTCTATTTTCGTTCTTTCAATCTTAAATCATAAGTAGTGAGCCTAGTGATTAAACGGAGTTAGGAAATAGAGATAACTTGGGGATGAAGAAAAGGTTAAAAGTGATAAATTATATGAGAAGAATGTGTATGCATGAGAGCGATAAGATGCCATGGCTATGACGAATGATTATGAAATAAATATGGATGGTTATGAACAGCATATGGATTATGAATTTTTATGTTATCTGAGATACGAGTTTCCCTGGATACATAACCATGACTTGCCACCACGTGTTCCAGGTTAAAACTCGATATTCTGTTGACCTTACGTCGTAAGGGTGACCGGGCACATATAAATTTCCGGGAATGGTAACCCCCATTGAGTAAAAATGAAGTATGATTTATGAATAAAAGAGAAAAAGCTATGCATAGACGCATGGGGATACGTGACGAGGGACAGTCCAAGGGTTTAGCAAACCGGACTTGTCGGGTTGGCTTGATAACCGACAGATGAGACTCATCAGCCATAGGACAGGCATGCATCATGTGCATATTGTCTGATTTACTTGTTTATGAACTATTTGGGATTGCCTATGTGACTATAGCCTGCTATTTGTTATAACTGTTATCTGTACTACTTGTGAACTACTTGCGTTTGCCTTGTTTTGTTTGTTTGTCTGTGCAAATCATGGGAGACAGAGGTACGGAGGAAAGGTGGGGAAAGTTCAATATATAGGTTAAGTTTAGTTAGGTTAAGAACCTTTAGATGACCACCTATTTATGGCTTCTGTTTTTAGTTCCTTAAGCTTTACATCTGAGTGTTGGTATTCTAGGATTGCCTCTGCCCTCTGGCATTCCCAGGACCTTATATCTTATATGCGTGGCACCTTTACCATGCTGAGAACCTCTGGTTCTCATCCCATACTATGTTGTTATTTTTCAGATGCAGGTCGAGAGGCACCTCGCTAGGCATCTGGACTTCTGAAGCAGAGTGGTTACTGGGTTTTCTTTTGATGTATATTTATGCATATATGTACTTTGTTTCCTCTCCAGACAACCTGTTCTTTTGATCCTCTTAGAGGCTTATGGAGAAATAGGATTTTGTTTATGTAAATTTGGATTTTGGACATGTATATATATATATATATGTAAATATTCTCTGGCCAGCCTTGACTTCACATGCTGCATCAAGAGCTAGTTGTTCTGTATCCTTGACACTCTAATCTCACTTTCTGTTTACTTATACCAACGATTTTTAGGTTTCTTAGTACGCAAGTAATCCCGTTTCTTGAGCATTGCGTTTTTATTTTCGCGATTTTGTTTCACCTGTTTTCCTTAAGGCTCCTAGTTTATTATATCCTTTCTGTTATTATATGTATATATTATCTTTTAGAGGTCGTAAGCCACACCACTTCTGTTTTACGGCTTAAGCGTAAAGCTCTATGTGGTAGGATGTTACAATTAATAAGTGAAGTTGATAGGAATATGATGAGTAGAAATGATAAGAGAGTGGGATAAAAAATAAAACTATTATTAAGTGATATAAATAAAGTAAATTAAAGAAAATTTTGACTAATTATGGCTGAAAATTTTTTGTTACCAAATTTTTTTCACTAGATAATTAATCATGCTTTCATGTTATTCTTCAGTTTGTATTGAAAATTGTTTGGACTGATTAATTGATTTATCAACCCGATGTTTAGTACTAGTTTCTGCTGCATTGTTCTGATATTGCTGCTAAGATTGTTTGAAGATTATTTGAATATGTTGAGATTTATTGTTTTACTATCTGTTTTATAGTCTATTTTACAGGCAGCACTTGAGTTGTAGATGCGATGAAAATGGTGTTGGAGTTAGTGATGGTCGAAGGAAAATGGAGGATAAGGGGGTTAGAGGGGATGGTGGTGGTAGAAGGGAGTTGTGGTGGTGAAGAAGAGTGGAGAGTAGAGGCTGAGGAGGAGGGACTGGCAATTATATTGTTAGGATTAGGAATTGGGTTTGGAGATGATGAAAGATGAAAGGTGAGGATATTTACGAAATTATCAACAAAAATTTAAAAATAAATAATTTTTGTCGAACAAAATATATCTTATATGTATATGAATCTTTCATAATTAAAAATAACTATTTATTCTAAAAATAAAGTTAACTAGGTGCGCGCGTATAAAACGAAAATAATTACTAAGGATGATTGGATTTAAATAATTATACTTACATAAATACAAAAATTTAGCTATCAATCAATCACTTATATAAGAATATAGTATAAAGTAGTCTCATGTTTATATTTATAATCAAATTTTATAAGAAATATAATCAAACTAAATTTACCATTTTCTATTAATAAACAATAAAATCGAGGTAAATCGTTTTACATTATTTTCTCTTTTAATCAGATAGTCCTTTGACTCCTTTCTAAAGATGGAAAATAACTGATTAACTTAATATAATAATATCATATTATAATGTACAAAAATGAATGTAACTTGGGTAAAAAAAATTCAATCAAATGCACACTCAAAGTCCTACCAAATTTTGAGCAATAACTTAATATAATAATATCTATCGCCTAAGTGCTGAATTTTTGTTGAAAATTTATTTCTAATAAAAAATTTTAAATATTTAAAATTTATTACTTTTTATATTTTTAAATTAAATATTAATTATTTAACATTTTTTACAATTAGACACTAAAATTTTAAACATGATAAACAAATACCTTTTAAATTTCTCTTCAAAATCGTCATCAGCTTTTCGTATAGTGTGAAGAAAAATGGCATCTTATAAAGTACCGAAATTAGAAAGCAATGGTGCTGGTGCATGCATACATATTGAAGCATCTCAATTCTCAAGGTGATATATAAGTTATTGGAGGATATGTGCCTATAATAATCAATTTGGCATCTCATAACAGTGAAATATATCTCAATGTATATAGTTCTTAAATAGTTTATATGAGAAGTTGGAAAATTGATGTGTGTGTATATAAATAGGCATGCATGTTACGGTGAGAAGTGTGAAATTGAGTTAATTGCTTAACATGGCAACATCTCAAGTCCAAAAGATAGAAACAGAGTTTCATATTAAGGCAGATGCTAAGGAATTCTATGATGTTTTCTGCAACAAGACACACCATGTTGCTAAGGTTTGCCCTGATAAAGTACAGAGCGAGTGTTGTAATTCATGAAGGTGGATGGGGCACTGAGAGATCCATCATTTCATGGAGTTATGTTCATGGTAATGCACGTGATAAGATTGAAATTATAATTTTAAGTTGTTATATTAAATTTTATTTTAATTATAATAATTTAATTAATAAAAGAATAACTTGTATGCGTTGTTTTTCTTTTCTTAATATAGTGTTAATTGTATTAACTATAAAATAGTTATTTAATCTACTTTTTTCAATAAATCAGGCATATATATTCAATATGACCATAAATAATTTAGTAATACTTAAATCTACCAACAAAGTTTTATATGTTGGTTTACTGTGAAGTAAGAAAATATCAAAATCAGCTCAAAATGAAGAACAAATTAATAGAAAATCCTAATGCAGAAAGTTTTGTAATAAACAATAAATAATTTAAACCTACTGAATAACAATTCAATGCTATCCTTTTATACCTGCAAAATATATACATGAAACAACACTGTATCAATGTTTGTATATAAAATTATATGATTAACGTAATTATAAAATTGTTTGTCAAGAGAATAAAATTATACAAATTTTTATGATAATTTTAATATTCTCAAACTATTAATGTACAATAAGAATTCATCTATTAGTTCCTAGAATTTCTAAATTTTTTTAAGTGATAGTAATAAATTTTAATAAATAAATAGATTTAATAAGACATTTTGTTATTACCTTTTTATTATAGGCTCTCAAAAACTTCTCTATATACCACATTCATCGTGCAGTTATCTTCTAAGTGTCCATGATCTTGCAACAGTACTTGCAGACCATCTTTACTCGTTACCCTTGATAACGCAACATACAATTGACCATGGGTGAAAACTGGCCTTAGAAGATAAATTCCAACTTTCGATAGAGTTTGTCCCTGGGACTTATTTATTGTCATTGCAAATGACATGATAATTGGGAATTGTCTTCCTTGAAACCTAACGGGCAATGTTTCATTATTTGGAATTAGATTCAGTCTTGGGATAAGAACAATACTTCCAGCTTTGTTACCAGTTAAAGTCTTGCATTCTATCACATGATTTCCCATTCTTCTAATTTGCATCCTCGTTCCATTGCACAAACCATTAGTTTGGTCTATATTCCGCAGCAACATAACAGGAGCGCCAACCTTCAGAACCAACTTGTGTGGTGGTAGACCTGAACAATTTATTCTATTTAGAATCTCCGGTGAGAAAGCATCTAACTCAAATTTCATATTTCCCTCTTCAGCACACACAGAGTCTGAACTTAAGTAGACTCTTTCTTGTCCAGGTAACCCTGCAGTCATCTTGTTGTTGACATCAATGACACAATCCAAAGTTGGTACAAGAATTGCTCTATCCTTTAAATAATTTTCAATGAATAAATTGGATATCATATCTGGATACACGAAATCAATGAGGTCATCCAAAACTGTCTCAGAGTTCTTAATCAAAATGTCAGATGGTATATGAACGATCGATTTACCATCTGTTGTATCACCAGCCAAACCATCACTAATTTTGAGTAGCCATTCTGCAAAATTTCTGAGTTCTTGTATGTTGTTATTTTCACCTAGTGACAATCTCATGTTTTTTGTAAGCTTCAAAACCTTACAGTTATGCCACAAATATGAAGAATTAATAGAAGACTGAATTATATCTTGCCTTGAGCCTTTGGGAATCATAGGTAAAATTTGTCTAAAATCTCCTTCGAGAACAACAATTTTACCTCCAAATGGCAAATGAGCATTATACGAATCTGAGCACATTAAGATGTCTCTGAGGCATTTATCTAAAGCTTCGTAACAATACTTACTTATCATTGGAGCTTCATCCCATATGATTAATTTGGCCTTGGATATTAACCTTGCAAGAGGACTTCCATGTTTAATGCTACACAAAGAACCCTCATTTATGGCCAAAGGAATTTTAAACCTTGAATGTGCAGTTCTTCTATTAGGCAACAAAAGTGCAGCAATCCCACTCGAAGTAACATTTAAAACTATACCTCCTTTAGACCTAATTGAGCATGATATAGTTGACCATAAGAATGTTTTTCCACAACCACCTTGACCGTATAAGAAGAAAAGTCCACCCATATTACCGCTAATAGCACCAATTATTTGATCGTATGCAAATTTCTGCTCATTAGTTAGCCTTTCTAAATACCCACTTAGTTCATTCGCAAGAGCATTAACGTCAAAGTTCAACTCTTCCATGATAATTCTGTCTTCTAAGCTAGACACCAAATTTTCTGAAGGATATGACATTCTACAATATTCTTTCAATGACCTGCCATTTGACTGGAGGAAATCCTCAATTTTTGCAAGTGCAATATCTTTTATTTGGACTTCTAACATGATCAAATCTGTATTTTTTCAATTTAAAATAACACAATTACTTGAAAAATTATTAAATTAATCTCTGGTAAAAAATGTTTGAAATGCATTGTTGAATGATAAATAACACTCCTTTTTTGGTTTAAAAAATGCTTCATTAGTAACATGCCTTTTAAAAAATATTATTGTGATTAACATGAATATCAAAATCATTATAACATAAAAAAAAAAAAGGCACACAAACAATCGATGCAAATACAAGTATTGGAAGTATGTGGATTTAGTTACGGTTTCTTAGATTAAGTAGATATGGTTTACAGCAATGAATCAAAATTTGTATTAAGAGGAGGAAGTAAAGCAAGTACCAAATTAATATATATATATATATATATATCAATTTTTAAGTAATATTTTGTTATATTTCCTAAATATTATCAGAGAAAGAGAAAAAAAGTTAAAGTGAACACCAATAAATAATTTGCCATATGTATGATAATTTTACTCCCAAAAAAGGCATTATGTTAAAGAAAATAACTCTAAAAATTTCTTATCCAATATTTTTGTTATAATTATATGATAAATTGAATTCTAACAGGGTAAAAAAATTATAATAGACTATAGTTACCTTCCATTTGCAGTAATCTTCTTTGTTCATATAGTACGTCATCGGAGAGAAAGTTTCAAGTCTTTTGCCAAACAAAATTTGGCCTACTCACATTTGATGTTAATAAAACAACAAAAAGTCTCCTTAAAAAAATTACAGAGTGCCATGTTCCTGCTTCAGAGATTACATCAATGAATTTTCTGTCATCCTGCAACAGTCCTAGAGCATAGCATGCATCTTTGAAGGAGTCATAAACGACACCATCAACTGTTCTTAGATCACTGAAACTCGTGCATCCCTTTTGAATGTTCAAAAGTAGCCTTAGATAGTAATCTTCCTTATTCATTGGTGGTATATGAGATATCCTTCCTATGGCATAGCCTTGCTTTCTATGAGTCCACATATGATGCTCTCCATTCCAAACAAATTTTGTTGGAAACTCAGAATAAGTCAGATTTTTTGCATCATTATGGGCTTCATTTGCTTTGAACCATCCAATCAACATAGATTCCTTGAAAAAAGAAGTCTCAACAACTGACTGAATTATATCGGTATCTTTGTAGACAATTGGCATATCATCAGGAAGATGGAATGGCATTCTTATTACTGATGGTTCCTTCATTTGAATAGGATAACCAAACAATCTCCATGCAGCTTCACATGCTGATATTGATGGTTTCAGTGGCTAAGAGAAGGGGGGTTGAATCTTAGCCCCCTTTTTTGTTGCTAACACTTGCTGAACTCAGAGGAGACTTTTCTGTTTTTGCTCGTCACTGGACACGAGCAACTTTGTTTTGTCTCGTCCCTAGCTACGAGACTTTTCTGTTTGTCTCGTCACTTGGCACGAGATAATATTAGTTTTTGCTCCTGTGCAGTAGAAATAGAAATGTAGGAGAGAAGAGTTGAAGATTACACCCAGATATATCCTGGTTCAGCTGCTAAGTGCAGTGCAGCCTACATCCAGTCTCCATCACAAACATGATGGAATTTCACTATAATCAATCTGATTACAACTTTTAAAGTGCTAACCCAACTTACAAGGGGATTCCCACAGAATCATGAAACACAACATAGATGAACAAAGGAACTCTAAGACATCTATGGCTTTTTCTTTTAATTTTGCACTCTCTGCCTTTTTCCGCTCTATGGCTTTTTCATACAAACCTCACTGTTTGCCTTTTTCCATGAGACTCAAGACATGACAAAATTAAACAGAAAAATACAAAACAGAATACATTGAAGGAGAAGAGAAAACTGTTAGCTCAGGTAGCTCTGAGAACACTGTGCCTTGCACTCTCAAATTTTCTCCTTGCTTCAAACAGTGGTTGTTCCCCCTTTTTAAAGAAGAGGAAAGCCTCCACACTTGAAGCCAAAACCGAACCAACTTCTTCCTCCTTCAACAAATCCGGTTCGGCCACTAAGAGAGATAAGAGATAACCATGTAATAACCAACATGCAATTACCTCTAAACCTTTCTTGATCATCACCCTACATCAATCCGAGCTCTCCATCCTTGGCTTGCTCTCCAAGATGGAATTCTGGCCCTTGATGCTTCATGATGATGATGACTTCATCTGCTTCAATCTCTGCCTTCAACCATCACTTCGCCACTCTAGCTACTCCCTGTGGTGGTTGAGCAGAATCAAAGACAAGCCATGCTTCAAGAATCTCCCTTGCTGGCCGAGATCTTCTTCTTCCTATTTGAGCATGCAAAGCTCAAGATAACCTCACCAAATCTGACCATATTTGGTAAGTATCTTAGCCACAGCTCATTTTTATTTTAGTATGTTTTCTTGCCATCATTAGCTTGATGGTCTTGATGCATGCAACTTCATTTCGGTAGCTCCATGTAGCTTCCTTTATTTTCTGGATATTGACCGAAAAGAAGAGAGAGATGAGAGAAAATAAACAACTTGAAACAAAAGCAATTCAGATGTAATAAACCAATTAGTTGGTGAAAGTTGCTTTTACTTCCCTAGCTTAGAGTGGCGTGTAGTCATTACACCCATCAATCAATTCAGCTGAACTTTTCTCTCTCATGTTCCCCATGCATTAATTAACAATGTAATAGATTTTGGAATCCATCACATGGTTAAAGGCTTGGTTCCGTTGGAAGCATTTTGCTTTCATTTTTCTTTGGTTTCGGACCAAGTTTGGAACCATGCATCATAAATAGAATTTGGGCTTGTAGCATTGAATTTGAAACTGGCCCATTTGGTTAACATTTGCTTTCCTGATAGAATTGGAATCAAGCAATGATCAAGTAGGAAAGCATTCTTTGGGCTTTTGAAGTAATAAACTTTATTTTTGCCCAACTTCTATTGTAACCATTCAGCCAAAATGCAAGAAACATTAATCACAGCTGGTTGCAAATTTTAATTTTGGGCTTGTTGCATTTCATTAATTCTCGGCCCATCATAAAATCTGCACAACAAAATTATTAATTAAGCAAATATGAATTAAGATCAAATTAATAATTTTGTATTTAAATATTTTAATAATGTTTGTTCATCATCAAAATTAAATAAGAGTTTTCCAAACTCATCAATCTTCCCCTTGATGGCAAACATTATTAAAATTGAAATGGAAAGAAATTTAGAGATTGAGTAAAGGATACTCCTTTTGAATTTGAATTTCTCCCCTTTTCTAAATGTCACATTGCTCCCCCTTGATGCATGCTTATTTTACCAAGGGAAGCACTAACCTGTAACATTTAAATCAAGCTATAGGTAACAATGTTATTTAGCATATTTTATGATGCTAAATGCTTGATTTATGAGCAGTTTTAATTGATAATCAAAACTCAGTTGATATCATAACTGATTTACTGCTCAAACAATTTCATATCAAAATATTTTTCAAATCCTTTCCTGTTAAAAATATCAGAGCAAAACAGCATGATGGAAAAGTATTTGAGCAAACAAACAGGGCAGTTTTATTACATGGTTTAAAGGAACTGCCAAAAATAAGTTTTTAATCAAAAAAGTTTATCAATGATGAATCAGTAATCAGGCATTAAAATAATTCAACCATCATTATAAACCAAATGCCAAGTGATCATTAATTAATCCTGATAAACTAAGCAGCAACATTAGTGAATGCATCATGATAAACTAAGCAACAACCATGGTGAATGCAATGACAACATGCATTCTTTGAACAAGGGTGATCATGAATTTTCAATTTTGAAAATTTCATCCCCTGTTCCCCTGTTTTCATCCAGCCCCTGTTTCGTTCCAATTTCAATTTTGGAACCTAAATTTCCTCCCCCTTTTGTCATCATGGGGCACCTGCACAAAATATTGTTACTGAAAACAGAACATGCAATATAACAGTTCAAAACATAACCAAACAGTGTCATCAAAGTTTCACCTAGGTAGCTATTGTCAATTGCAACCTTAACAAAAAAACAAAAGAGCTAATTGAGCCAAATTGTGCCAATATCAAACAGTAACCAGAGAGTTAATCATCAAAGAGATTAAAGTAAGGCTCCTCCTCGGCGCCATCACTGCCAGCTTCTTTTTCAAGGCTTTCCAACATTAGACTGACCCTTTCTTGACATTTCTTCCATGCCAATTCATTCTCATAAGCAAGCTTGCGGGCAGACTTGTGAAATTGAACCATGAGATCGGACATATTGGTGAATTCTGTGAGAATCTCTCTGATGGAACTAGTCGTCTTTGAGGATTCTGGGCGGCCTTCAAAGTCATCATCAGATTTCTTTCCTCTTTTTGCAGCTCCGCCTGCTCTAATCATGGAAACACGGTTCTCTACATCCTCATTGGTTAAATCTACCTTAAAGTACTCAAAAATTCATGTAAGGAATATTCCATAAGGTAGATTGGCCTTTTTTGTACTTTTCACAGACTCCCACATGTGACGAATCATAATATAGCTAAATGAAATAGGAGTTGAAGTAACTAAAGCAAATATTATGAGACAATCAGATACAGTTACCCTGTTGTGAGAACCACTTTGAGGAGTGAGAATGTGAGTTATGATGCGGTGCAGCAGAGAGTTAGTTGGACCCAAAGCCTTATGAGTCGGAACAGTTCCATCTAGGCCAGACAGATTTTCACAGATTTGATGAATCACTTGCTTGTATGTAACTCCTACATGTGAGTCCCATTTATCACTCATATAAACCTTTGGCCCTTCATCGATGTATCCAAGGGCAGAAGAGATTGTTTCAGAATCCAATATGATTTGAACCCGTTTCACATAAGAGTGAAGGCTGCCATCAATAAACCTTAGATTTGCATAGAACTGCCTAACCAGCCCTGGGTACACCATTTTATGAATATGAAGCAGAGGTGACCATTTAAGACCTTCAAACATGGGCTGTAAATCGAGTCCTTTGGATGCCAAAGATTTTAGGTTCACTAGATAAGAGAGACACAAATGCCGTTTCTCTAGGACGTCATTGTGGAATTCGAAAGCAGCACACGTAGAGAACCTGGAAGGATCGAAATGTGAGTGTTGTTTGTGAAACTTGTTCTTGAACTCCATTGACCCAAGGTTCGCGGGTTCTCTGGTTTCATGAAACTCGAAACCCTTCGTCTTCTTGGAACTCTTTCCGGATGCATGTGGAGAGGTTCTTTTCGGCGATGATGGAGAAGGTGAGGTATGAGACTCCTCTACTTCCTCTTCAATGCTGGGCTCCTTCGCCTTCTCGCTCTTCCTTCTTCCAGAAGATTTTTGAGCAATAACTTTGCACCTCATAGTCTCGGTTCTCTTGGAGGGGGGTGAAAGAGAAGAGGAGGAGGTGGAATGGATGTGAATGTGAGTGTGTGATTGGGGTGTAGAAAGGTTTTTGAGATTGGCGAATTCTCTCACTCTTTCTTGGGGCTGTTTTCTTTTTCATAATGAAAGAGATCAATGGAGATGGAAGTTGGAGATGAAAGGGTGGCCGAATAGTGAGGTGAGTGATGGGAGGTTGGAGAAGCATTAAATGCTTAATTGGAGAGAGAATGAGAGAAGTTATTACCCATTAAGAGAGCGGTTATTATCCATGGGGGGTTTCAAAAACTGAAAAGAGGTTTCCCTAAATCAAGGGATTAGTTGGAGGGAAAGATTTGATTTGACAACATGCTTCTTTCAACAAGATTTGATGAGACAACCAAGGGATTTTGTTGATTTAATCTTTTCAAAAGAAATAAAACTAACAAAACTGTCATGGTGTGGTCAAAGAATTTTTGGTGGGGCCCATAAAATTCGAATTCTGCGTTGCCTCCCCCTTGACCACAGCTCTTCCATTCTGCCATTTATTGTTTCTCGTCCAAACCTACGAGCAAAAACTAATCAGAATCAAATATTCACAAATTTTCAATAAAACTTAAATCAATCATTCCCAAACTTTTTCTCAAGGTACAGAATCTGTCTTCACAGAGGGGTTTTGTGAAAATATCAGCAATTTGGTCTTCTGATTTTACAAATTGAATATCAATAGTACCCTTTTGTACATGTTCCCTAATAAAATGATACTTTATCTCAATGTGCTTGGTTCTTGAGTGCAAAACATGATTTTTTGAAATATTTATTGCACTCATATTATCACAAAATAGGGGTATACTATTGATTTTTAATTTGTAATCTTCCAATTGTGTTTTTAACCAAATTAATTGAGTGCAACATGCAGATGCGGAAATATATTCTGCTTCAGCGGTGGATAAAGCCACTGTGGCTTGTTTCTTGCTTGACCACATGTTGAGTGAGCTTCCAAGGAAACAACACATGCCGGACATGCTTCTTCTATCCACTCTATCTCCCGCATAATCTGCATCACAAAACCCTACTGCACAAAATTCATCAGATTTAGGATACCACAAGCCATAATCACAAGTTCCCTTAATGTATCTAATGATGCGTTTAACAGCCGTAAGATGGGATTCTTTTGGGTGAGATTGAAATCTTGAACATACACCCACACTTTGAACAATATCCGGTCTAGAGGAGGTAAGGTACATGAGTGAACCTATCATTCCTCTATACCTTGTTTCATCCACATCTTGGCCATCGTCATCTTTTTCAAGTTTTGTATTAGGATGCATTGGAGTGCCCATTGCTTTGGAATTTTCTAGGCCAAACTTTTTAATAAGTTCTTTTGCATATTTTCCTTGGTAAATAAAAGTACCACTAGGAGTTTGTTTAATTTGGAGGCCAAGAAAGAAAGTAAGCTCTCCCATTAAACTCATTTCAAACTCACTAGTCATGAGTTTTCCAAACTCTTCACACAAGGAAATGTTGGCCGAACCAAATACAATGTCATCAACATAAACTTGAACAAGAAGTATATCATCATTAGATGTTTTAATGAATAAAGTAGTGTCGGTGGTACCCCTTTGAAATTTATTTTCCAACAAGAAGGCACTAAGCCTTTCATACCAAGCTCTTGGAGCTTGTCTAAGCCCATAAAGAGCCTTAGATAATTTAAGAACATGATTTGGAAACTCTTTATGTTCAAAACCGGGGGGTTGTGCCACATACACTTCTCTATCAATAAAGCCATTAAGGAAAGCACACTTAACATCCATTTGAAACATTTTGAAACCTTTATGGGCGGCATAGGCAAGAAGCAACCGAATTGCTTCCATTCTAGCTACCGGAGCAAAAGACTCATCAAAATCTATACCCTCTTCTTGATCGTAACCTTGGGCCACTAATCTAGCCTTGTTACGAACAACTTGTCCATCCTCACCAAGTTTATTTTTAAAGACCCACTTAGTACCCGTTACCTTCATACCATCCGAATAAGGTACTAATGTCCAAACCTCATTCTTGTCAAATTGAGCTAGCTCCTCTTGCATGGCCTTGACCCATGATGGATCTTCAAGAGCTTGTTTGACATTGTTGGGCTCCATTTGTGACAAGAGAGCTAAGTTGCTAGGTTCGGTTTGCCTTTTGGTGGAGGATCTTGTTGTTACACCATGAGAGGGATCACCAATGATGAAGTCATGAGGATAACCCCTCATAGACTTCCATTCTCTAGGTTTTCGGCCAGGTGTTGAACTTTGATGAACTTCTGGTGGTCTCACTGTTTCAGTTTCTCGTGTCTGCTCAGGAGATAAAATGGAAGTTTCTCCTACAATCTGACGAGATAAAACCGGGTTGACAGATTCTTCATTTTGCACAGATTTGGGATTTTCTTTACTTGTTGCAGCCTCTTCACAATCTGAATCAATATCCTTCACAATACTGGGAATTAAGTTAGAATCACAAAAAGTAACATGTATGGATTCCTCTATTGTCCTATGCTCCTTGAGATAAACTCTATAGGCTTTGCTTGTGGTGGAATATCCAACAAACATTCCTTCATATGATTTTGGATCAAATTTTCCAAGGTTTTCTTTATTATTAAGCACAAAACATTTGCATCCAAAAATATGAAAGTACTTAAGATTTGGAGGAGTTCCTTTCCATAGCTCATAAGGTGTTTTCTTTAACCCTTTTCTAATGATTGTTCTATTCAAAATATAACATGCTGTGTTCACAGCCTCAGCCCATAAGAATTTAGGAATTTCACTCTCACATAACATAGCCCTAGTCATTTCTTGAAGGCTTCTATTCCTTCTTTCAACCACCCCATTTTGTTGGGGGGTTCTAGGACATGAAAAATTATGAGAAATTCCTAAGTCATCACAGAATTTTTCAAAATCTTGATTTTCAAATTCTCTTCCATGATCACTTCTTAAATGGGCAATTTTCAAATCCTTTTCATTTTGAATTTTCTTACAAAGGGTGGAAAAAGCATGAAAAGCATCATTCTTATGAGCAAGGAAAAGTACCCAACCAAATCTAGAGTAATCATCTACCACCACAAGACCATAATGTTTACCTCCTAAACTTTGAGTTCTAGTAGGACCAAAAAGATCAATATGTAACATTTCCAATGGCCTTTTGGTTGAGATTCCATCTTTTGATTTAAAAGAGAATTTTACCTGTTTGCCTAATTGACAAGCGTCACAAGTAAGATCCTTATCAAACTTGATGTTTGGGATTCCTCTAACCAAATTTCTTTTGACTAGCTTAGAAATTTGATACATGCTAGCATGTCCCAACTTTCTATGCCAAAGCCATTTTTCAGATTCAAAAGATGTGAAGCATGTTACATTTTGTTCCTTTAAATCCTCAAGAGTTAATCCATACACATTGTTGCATCTTTTAGCTTCAAGAAGAACATTCCCAGTTTTTTCACACACAACTAAACAAATAGATTTCTTAAAGATAACTTCAAAACCCAAATCACAAAGTTGACTAACACTAAGCAAATTATGTTTCAAGCCATGTACAAGGAGAACATCATTTATACAAAAAGAAAAGTTTTTACCAACTTTCCCAACAGCCACAATTTTTCCTTTTGCATCATCACCGAAAGTGACAAGTCCTCCATCATAGTCATCAAGCTTTATGAAGAAGGTTGCCTTTCCGGTCATATGCCTAGAGCATCCACTGTCCATATACCACACATTTTCCTTCCTTTTGGATGCTAGGCACACCTACAAAACAATGCTTAAGTAACCTTAGGTATCCAAATCTTTTTGGATCCTTTTACGTTAAACCATCTTCTATGTCCTAAGCCATTGTAATCAAAAACAATTTTATAAACCTTGTCACCAACCATTCTTTCACCGAAAAAGCATTGAATGGGAAAGTGTCCATTCCGATTGCATAGTCTATAAAATCTTGGAGTTACCTTTTTGTTAAAGTAGGTGGGATCTTGAAATCTTGTGTCATTAGAAGATGAAGCGATATTTTCAAAATGTGAATTTTCAGATTTATGAAACCCCAACCCAGCCTTATCATAAAGAGGTTTTTGACTAGCCAAGATGTGATTTAAACTTTCAGAACTTTGTGTAAATTTGGCCAAGTCTTCCTCAAGTCTTTTAACCTTTTTAAGCAACTCTTCATTTTGTTTAAAACAGTCCACATATGCAAGAACGCAATGGTTACTTTCACCGCTCCTAACTTGGGCTCTTAACTGCTTATTTTCTTCAACAAGATCACAAGCAGTTTCGGCCTCTCTCACTTTTTCTTTCAGAAAACTGTTTTCGGCCTTAAGAATGGTGATTTGCTGTTCAAGTTCTTGATTTTCCAGCAGAAAACATCTTATTTTTTCAGAAAGGTGGTCTATCATAAGATGGAGTTCTTCAGTGTTAGGGTTATGAAAGACTACCTGATCTATGTGGTCTGCCATGAGACATGTTTGTGACTTGGTCTCGGTTTCTTCATCATCATCATCAGAGTCATTCTCCAAGTCTTCCCATGTGGCCATTAGTCCTTTCTTCTTTCCTCTTTTCGGCTTTTCCTCCTTTTTCAGCTTGGGACAATCAGATTTGAAATGCCCCATTTCCTTGCAATTATAGCAAGTTACCTTGCTAAGGTCTTTCTTTATTCTCCTTGTGCTGCTGCCTTTGCCTCTCAGCTTAGCCATTTTCCTGAATTTTTTTGCAAATAAAACAAACTCATTTTCAGAAGAGTTATCACTGGATTCATCATCCAGAGGGTTAGTCACAGAAGAAAATGCAATTCCTTTCTTTTTTGTATCCTTTTTCAAATAGGTATTTTCAAAAGCAAGAAGATTTCCTCTCAAATCATCAAGTGTCATGGAGTCTAGACTACTGCTCTCAGAAATAATTAAAGCTTTAGTCTCCCACTCTTTTGTGAGACATCTCAACACTCTTCTTACTAGCACAGAATCAGAATGTGTAATTCCCAGAGCATCTAAGCCAACAATGATAGCATTGAACCGTTCGAACAGTTCATCAATGGACTCTCCTTCCTTCATTGCAAACATTTCATATTCTCTATTTAGCATATCTGTCCGAGTCTTCTTGACAATGGTGGTTCCTTCATGGGTGATTTGCAATTTGTCCCAGATTTCCTTTGCCGTTGTGCATCTTGATACCCGTCGGTACTCCTCGAAGCTGATAGCACAATTGAGCAGATTTATTGCCTTTGCATTTAACTCCACCTTCTTCCTATCTTCCTCGGTCCATCTTGCTTCTGGTTTGAGAGAAACAACTCCTTCTGCACTTGTGGTAGTTGGAAATTGAGGCCCTTCGAGAATAATTTTCCAAAGTCTGTAATCCACTGCCTGTACGAATATCTTCATCCTCTCCTTCCAATAGGTATAGTTTTTCCCATTGAAAAGAGGGGGTCTGTTGCTTGATTGTTCTTCAGTTAGATTATAAGACACCACATTTGCGCCACTGTTTTCTGCCATGAGGATCTTTACTCCAAGCTGCAAAGCTTGATCTCTTTGAGACCAAGCTCTGATACCAATTGATGGTTTCAGTGGCTAAGAGAAGGGGGGGTTGAATCTTAGCCCCCTTTTTTGTTGCTAACACTTGCTGAACTCAGAGGAGACTTTTCTGTTTTTGCTCGTCACTGGACACGAGCAACTTTGTTTTGTCTCGTCCCTAGCTACGAGACTTTTCTGTTTGTCTCGTCACTTGGCACGAGATAATATTAGTTTTTGCTCCTGTGCAGTAGAAATAGAAATGTAGGAGAGAAGAGTTGAAGATTACACCCAGATATATCCTGGTTCAGCTGCTAAGTGCAGTGCAGCCTACATCCAGTCTCCATCACAAACATGATGGAATTTCACTATAATCAATCTGATTACAACTTGTAAAGTGCTAACCCAACTTACAAGGGGATTCCCACAGAATCATAAAACACAACATAGATGAACAAAGGAACTCTAAGACATCTATGGCTTTTTCTTTTAATTTTGCACTCTCTGCCTTTTTCCGCTCTATGGCTTTTTCATACAAACCTCACTGTTTGCCTTTTTCCATGAGACTCAAGACATGACAAAATTAAACAGAAAAATACAAAACAGAATACATTGAAGGAGAAGAGAAAACTGTTAGCTCAGGTAGCTCTGAGAACACTGTGCCTTGCACTCTCAAATTTTCTCCTTGCTTCAAACAGTGGTTGTTCCCCCTTTTTAAAGAAGAGGAAAGCCTCCACACTTGAAGCCAAAACCGAACCAACTTCTTCCTCCTTCAACAAATCCGGTTCGGCCACTAAGAGAGATAAGAGATAACCATGTAATAACCAACATGCAATTACCTCTAAACCTTTCTTGATCATCACCCTACATCAATCCGAGCTCTCCATCCTTGGCTTGCTCTCCAAGATGGAATTCTGGCCCTTGATGCTTCATGATGATGATGACTTCATCTGCTTCAATCTCTGCCTTCAACCATCACTTCGCCACTCTAGCTACTCCCTGTGGTGGTTGAGCAGAATCAAAGACAAGCCATGCTTCAAGAATCTCCCTTGCTGGCCGAGATCTTCTTCTTCCTATTTGAGCATGCAAAGCTCAAGATAACCTCACCAAATCTGACCATATTTGGTAAGTATCTTAGCCACAGCTCATTTTTATTTTAGTATGTTTTCTTGCCATCATTAGCTTGATGGTCTTGATGCATGCAACTTCATTTCGGTAGCTCCATGTAGCTTCCTTTATTTTCTGGATATTGACCGAAAAGAAGAGAGAGATGAGAGAAAATAAACAACTTGAAACAAAAGCAATTCAGATGTAATAAACCAATTAGTTGGTGAAAGTTGCTTTTACTTCCCTAGCTTAGAGTGGCGTGTAGTCATTACACCCATCAATCAATTCAGCTGAACTTTTCTCTCTCATGTTCCCCATGCATTAATTAACAATGTAATAGATTTTGGAATCCATCACATGGTTAAAGGCTTGGTTCCGTTGGAAGCATTTTGCTTTCATTTTTCTTTGGTTTCGGACCAAGTTTGGAACCATGCATCATAAATAGAATTTGGGCTTGTAGCATTGAATTTGAAACTGGCCCATTTGGTTAACATTTGCTTTCCTGATAGAATTGGAATCAAGCAATGATCAAGTAGGAAAGCATTCTTTGGGCTTTTGAAGTAATAAACTTTATTTTTGCCCAACTTCTATTGTAACCATTCAGCCAAAATGCAAGAAACATTAATCACAGCTGGTTGCAAATTTTAATTTTGGGCTTGTTGCATTTCATTAATTCTCGGCCCATCATAAAATCTGCACAACAAAATTATTAATTAAGCAAATATGAATTAAGATCAAATTAATAATTTTGTATTTAAATATTTTAATAATGTTTGTTCATCATCAAAATTAAATAAGAGTTTTCCAAACTCATCAGATATATATCTACAATCATAATAATTACGTATTTCATCTACCTGAGATTCATTGCTTTGATAAAATGCAGCTGTCACCCTGTCATTACCCTTGTGAAGATACTTAAACAGGTATTTTGATTGCTGAAGTTTGGCAAGTATACTCAACATTGATGTGACATCCAAATTTTAGAAGAAGACCGGGATTGTATGGAACTATGAAGGAATTGTCAACCTCTATATTTTTCTTTGATACAGTTCCCCCATCATCTCTTCTTTGATATCTTGGAAAGCCTTCTTCGTCAATAATTGTCCTATCTCGAAATGCCTTGGGAAAAAACTTTGAGCATTTACCATTGATCATGCATTGGCTCTTTCTATTTAAATGACCGCATGGATCATGAACCATATATTTCTCAACAGCAGCATAAAATTTTGGATTTTCCCTCTTATCTGGAATCTCCGTCTTAATAACCTTGTCTATGTCATCAACAGTTCGTGGTTTTGATTCCGGATGCATGAATAAAAGAAGAGGGCATGAGGTAGACCTCTCTTCTAAAACTCTATGGTTAGACAATCTGCAAATTTAAAAATATTAACTATAGATAATATAGATAGAGTAAATAAAAACTCGTAGGAAGATTAGTTATACTTACATCCAATAATCTTTCGAAAGAATGTTCCTCTCTTCAATTTCTTAATTAATTTATCAACCTTCAACTTGAATATTCTGCATAAGATGTCTGGTCTATCCTCTGCATGGAGTCCTTGGGGTGTTACCTCTCTTTTTATCTCATTCCATTCTGGATTACATGTCATAGTGATAAAGTAACTTGGATATCCAGCATATTTACATATTACAAAAGCATCTTTGCAATTGTTGCACATGTACCTTGGACCACCGGTAAAGCTCTTTGAGAGAATAATTCTTTGTCCAGTGTTAATGGCATTAGTTTCACCACGAACCATACACTCATGCAATTGCTTGAACTTGCCTAGCCTCAAGTTTGGTTGTTTTAATCGTAAGTATAAAAGCCGTTCTGACTCAACCATAGTGTAGGCATCTACTATGAATTGTTGCAGTAATCTTCTTGACCGCAAAAGGACCTGAGACTCGTTAGTCCTTCTCTGAAGTCTGTATGCAAAGAAGTCTCTCATGCTTATTGTTGATCTTTTCTCAGTTCTCCTGACATTTGGTCGAGAAGAAGTAGCTATATGTAATCTGTAACCATCCTCACCGTATGGAAACAATAAAGGATATTGAAGAGCAAGGTACATTGGATGTGCTACTTCTATCCTCTGCAAGATTCTTGATTTTGTCTCAATTATTATATCCCTATTAACTCCGCTCTCGTCAATATCTCCAACTATCAGTGCAGCAACTTCAGATGCCGTTGGCAAATTATATGTCCTTGCATCAGTATTTCTTCTGGTTATCAACCGTAACTTAACATCAGCAGAGCCATCAATTTGGTATCTATCCCGTGCTGAACGAAATGCCTTTGCTAGGACATTATTTTCATCCATCATGACTTTCAAGGATGAAACAATTTCAGTTTCCATCAATTCTGCACTGATGTTTGACCTGTTAATGAATAAACAATATATGAGAACTTCAATTCATTTGTCAAGCTTCGAGAAGATCGCATGAGAATTTAACTCCTCATAATATATTACTATAATCAGCGTTTTAGATAAAGTTAGGAAATTTAAGAATTACACGCGTGAGTCGAATAATTACCTAAATGATTCCATGCGGTTTGTAATCTCATTCTCAGTATCATAAATGTATAGTTGGGCAAATTTTGGTTTCTCACTTTCCGGTGGTAGTAAACTGCCAATACGGTGATAATTTTGACCTCCAATGCGAAAGATAGGAGGTGTACCACTTTTGTTTATCGAATGGTCAACTCTTCCTGCCATAGAAGTGAATGCAAACATTCCGTTGAAAGCCCTTATGTTTTTAAGAAAGTATATGCTTTTTTCGTCCGTTTCACTATGTAACTCTTGCAACGTTTGAGGTGGATGCTTCAAGAAAGGCAATTCAACATTTCCTTCCATACAACATAAAGAAAATATAAGATTGGAGCTACGTCTTGACTTTTCCAAGCATTCATCTAGCCACATCAAGGCCTGACAGTGTAGACATTGGTATATGGAATTTCCAAGATCCAATGTATCTAAAGGATTTATAACATCGTTATTACCCAGTTTTTAATAATTACTTAATATACAAAATTTGAAATTGGAAATTGTTATTACTAATTCAATTAACTGGTTAATTGAGTAATAATTTTCAAATTATTAAGGTGCAAAATCATTGATTTACTCAATTGATTTCTATATATTATTTATATTTTAAGTAATAATTTGAAATTATATTATTTACCCAGTTAATAATACTATTATTAAAAATTATTTTTTGCATTGATTTTTAAATTAATTATTAAATAATTATTTTTGTTAAGATAATTGTTTATAAATTATTTCAAATTATATTTTGTTAAGATATAATTATTTAGATTATTACTCATGACACGGGTATAATTTCATTTTATACCAATTAATCAATTATAATTATATGACACGGGTGTAATTTTAATTTTATCTACGGATTATTTCTCGTAATAATATACAACATATTATTTCCTGTGATAATTTGATTTGATTGATTTCTAATTATTTACGTACATAAATGATTAAAATATATAATATAAATATCGTAATTATTATAATTCTATGATATAATTATAATTAACATATTAACATATTTTATCATAATTAAATATTGATTTGATATAATTATAATGAAAATACTTTTTCAAAATAATATAATCTACTATTATTCATCCACTAATTATTTGGCAATAAACCTTAATATGATTTTTTACATCTCCGCTATGAAAAATAACTATTTAAATATACCAAATAATATGTAACATATTACTACTTGTATAAGTTAAGGCACAAAGACAGAATTTAATTAAGGTGATTGAAACTTTCACCAAACAGAATATGACCTCAATCGAATAAAAAAGGGTACTCGATTTTGCATTAATTAGCTAGTCGAAGAAATAACATACTCATTCATTATTCATGTTTCATTATATTTTTTAAATAATATATAGAAAACATATATCCTTTGTATAAAAATGTGACTATTAGTAATTTATTAATAAACCTTTTTTTAAACTATTACTAATTTCAATTTTAATAGAAAATCTGAGGAAATAATTTCGCTTGCCATAAATAATATACTAAAACTGTTAGTATATTATCTTCTATATGGTTAATTGAATTTATCAATGATTTTTCTGTGTAAATCGTTATTACCCAGTTTTTAATAACTACTTAATATACAAAATTTGAAATTGAAAATTGTTATTACTAATTCAATTAACTGGTTAATTGAGTAATAATTGTCAAATTATTAAGGTGCAAAATCATTGATTTACTCAATAGATTTCCATATATTATTTACTCAGTTAATAATACTATTATTAATAATTATTTTTTGCATTGATTTTTAAATCAATTATTAAATAATTATTTTTGTTAAGATAATTGTTTATAAATTATTTCAAATTATATTTTGTTAAGATATAATTATTTAGATTATTACTCATGGCACGGGTATAATTTCATTTTATACCAATTAATCAATTATAATTATATGACACGGGTGTAATTTCAATTTTATCCACTGATTATTGGCAAATAAATTTTATTCCAATTATAAATAAAATCTGTTTTTATTAGCAAATAAATTGTCTTTAAGTCAACGATTTAATATATGTGTAGGTTCATTTTTTGTCAAATATAATAAAAATACAAATAAAAAAATAAAGGATAAAAATAAACTTAATAATATCTGACATTACTTCATTTTATTAAATTATTTAAAAATAGCACATCCACAAAAAATAATCGTAATATATAAATTGAGGCAATAATTTAAAATTCTATAATTATAATTTAATCAAATACTAATAGTAAAACCAAATTACCTAAACAATATTGAACCTATTCTAGTCCTTAGTCAGGTATGGTATAGAATCATTCTTGTAACGACAACCAACTGAAATAACATCGTAAGTTTTAATATTTAGAATTCATGCAAAATCAGACCATCCTCTTGTTAGATAAGCTTCATCATCCGCTATCCATGCAATGCGGCAAGGTATAGAATTAAGAATTGCTACACCGAGAAACCAAACTAACTCTTATTCCCCCTCAATGGCATTGCATGCATGCAAAAGAAAGCTGGTAATTTCTAAAAAAAATCAAAATATGTTAAAAAATTATTCTAATAATGAACAGTTTAAACTAAGAAAATTTAAATATATTACCAATCATTGAAATTGCATATCTGAATTTGTCACGAATTTAGCAAAACTAAACTGAAACTGAGGAAATTCAATTTCATTATGTGCTCCACTTCGAAGATTTTCGGGCAGACGTAAAAAGCATGGAGGAGATGGAACTTGAACTTGCCCTATAAAGTTCCATGGATGCAATTCCTCAATCAAAAATCAAGCTCCTCCTAAGAAATCTAACTTTAACCACATTCCATTGGGTTGGTCATAATAGGTGAGTAGATCCAACCATCCTTCGGTAAAGTAGAGACTATTGCCTCTTCTTTGAATGCTTACATCCATATAGTTGGAACCCGAATCAGAGGTATTTCATGGATGTGATGCATTGTAAATGATTGTGGCAAAAGACAATCGAACTGGAACATTAGACGATAAGAATAACTTAGAGTAACAACAAATAAAAAATTATCAAAAGAATAATATAATAGAATGAGTATATGAAAAATATTATAAAAAATTATAAATTGTACCTTAAAAGGATCAACTTCAATAAAAAATGAAGAATACATTCTTATTCTATGAAGTAGTAAAAAAAACACTAAATATAAAATTATGAATTGACTCTCAAATTTAGATTCATGTACCACAGGAAAACACTATATATAGATTTTAGTAAAACAAAAATAAATATGTAAATTACCTATTATTAAGGTAATTTTTTAATAATGCATTAAATTTTGATTTGATACAATTATAACGAAGATATGTTTTTAAATTATTATAATTATATATTATTTATTAAATATTAATTACAATATAATTATATTAAAGATATTTTTTATAAAATAATTTGAAAAAATTATTTGATATACGTGAATCGGGTAACAAAGATTTTTTATTATTATTATTACTATTATTGATAATTGATAAATAGTTTAATAGTGCATTAAATATTGATTTAATATAATTATAATGAAGATATGTTGCTAAATTAGTATAATTATATATTATTCATTTAGTATTAATTATAATATAATTACAATAAAATAATTTAGAATATAAAAAAAAAATTTATTCGTTTTGGAGGGAAAACGGAGGCATGAGAGATCGACACGTCACTTTTAGTAGTTGGGGGAAAACCCAATTTTAGTATATTAAGTAGATAATATCATATTATAATGTACAAAAATGAATGTGACTTGGGTAAAAAAAATTCAATCAAATGCACACTCAAAGTCCTACCAAATTTTGAGCAATAACTTAATATAATAATATCTATCGCCTAGGTGCTGAATTTTTGTTGAAAATTTATTTCTAATAACAAATTTTAAATATTTAAAATTTATTACTTTTTATATTTTTAAATTAAATATTAATTATTTAACATTTTTTACAATTAGACACTAAAATTTTAAACATGATAACAAATACCTTTTAAATTTCTCTTCAAAATCGTCATCAGCTTTTCGTATAGTGTGAAGAAAAATGGCATCTTATAAAGTACAGAAATTAGAAAGCAATGGCGCTGGTGCATGCATACATATTGAAGCATCTCAATTCTCAAGGTGATATATAAGTTATTGGAGGATATGTGCCTATAATAATCAATTTGGCATCTCATAACAGTGAAATATATCTCAATGTATAGTTCTTAAATAGTTTATATGAGAAGTTGGAAAATTGATGTGTGTGTATATAAATAGGCATGCGTGTTACGGTGAGAAGTGTGAAATTGAGTTAATTGTTTAACATGACAACATCTCAAGTCCACAAGATAGAAACAGAGTTTCCTATTAAGGCAGATGCTAAGGAATTCTATGATGTTTGCTGCAACAAGACACACCAAATTGCCAAGGCTTGCCCTGATATTATACAGAGTGTTGTAATTCATGAAGGTAGATGGGGCACTGAGAGATCCATCATTTCATGGAACTATGTTCATGGTAATGTCAAGTGGACTTTAACTTGTTACAAAGTCAATTCTTCTTGGTTTATATTTTAATTATCTTCTACTCCAAACCCCTTCCCCTCACAAAGTAACGGTCAAGATTCACTATGCATACAAATAACTTTTGTTTAATCTTAGATATCGATAGAGCATCATATCTCTAACTGAAGTGTGGTTGCATTGCAACTTTCACAATTTTGTGATGACAATTTTATTTTCTTTGATCCGTAAAATCTAAACGGTTTTTGGTTTTGACAAGATTAGATGGCAAGGCTTGTGTTTCTAAGGAGATTATTGAAGACATTGACAAAGAAGACAATAAAATGAGCTTTAGAGTGTTGGAAGGAGACCTGCTGAACCACTACAAGAGCTTCAAATTCTTGCTTCATGCTGTTCCCAAGAAAGATGGAGGAAGCATGGTGCACTGGACCATGGAATATGAAAAGATCAATGACAACACTTCTGATCCTCACACTTTGATGCAGTTGCTAGTTGATATGAGCAAACAGATTGAAGCTCACCTTATTTCCTAAGGCTGTTGAAAAAGTGATGAATAATTCACATCAAAGTAATGGTGAATTTGAAGCTGGATAATTGGAGCTATATAATAATATTATTATGATGTGCCCTCATGTATCTTTGCTAAAATAATGGGCAATGGCATAAGCTACTATATATACTATACTAAGCTTGTTGAGCCGAGATGCATGTTTCATCTCCTACGTTCAATAATAAATAATAAATGATTAAGTTGTCGTGTGAAAATGAGATACTATATTGCCGAAAAATACTTGAACGTTTCAGACAGAAAATTTATTCCCTTATTCTAAGACACTTAGGTAGCATTTATTTTGAGAAAATGGAATTTGAATTAGGATATTGAGATTTAATACTGTGTTTATTAGTAGTTATAAACTGAAACTAAAATTTTGGTGATTATATCTGTAATTTATGTTTTGATTCTTGTCCTTTTATACTGATGATTCTCTTCCTTTTTTCGTGTATCTCTATAGATTTTATCTCTTTTCTCTTTTTTTTCTTTGATGTTGCTGAAAAAAATTTAGTTTCTTTCAAGTTTATTTGATTAGTTAAATCCGATTTTGCAATTTTATTTAGTAATCTAGAATCTTAACTTTACGAACTGAGTTTGAATTTATTGTGATTGTTGTGTGTACATGATTGATTGTGCGTGAATTTATGTCTTATTATACCTCAAAAATTTCAATCTTTACATCAATGATTTTAGTTTTTTCATCAATGGTTTAAATGTCTTATTATGCTTATATTTTTATTTTCTTTAATTAATAAGAGTATTTTAATATTTTTTAAAATTTTAATCTCTATATTTATTGTAAAAAGTTTGTGAATTATGGAAGGTTGGAGAATATGATGAACAGTGAGAAAAAAGAGGCAGACAAAGAAAAATGACATAAAAAAACTTGCTTGCTAAATTAGAATGAATGATCACAAAAATGAGTATGACTATATAGAGACTATTTGTAAAACTAATTAACTATGATTAGTTCTAAACTATTTTTTAACTATAGTTTTAACAGATTTCTAACCATGATATAACAACTAACTAACTAGGATTAAAGACTAAAATAAATTCTATATCAACTAACATTCTCCCTCAAACTAGAGGTGTGGATGTCTAGCAACCCTAATTTGGAATAGCAGAAAAAGAAGGGTCCTGGAGCCAGTGTCTTGGTAAGCAAATGTGTTGTTCAGTTAGCAGAATAGGTAACAATTTGAGAATCCCTTCATTGGCCTTATCTCATACAATGTGGCAGTCAACCTGTATATGTTTGGTGCATTTGTGCAAAACCGGATTGATTGCCACATGAAATGCAAATTGACTATCACTATACAAGATGAAAGGCTTCAAGTGTTCAAGACCAAGAACCTTCAACAGTCGAATGAGCCAAATTCCTTCACAATAAGGCACCATATTTGGCCTCGAATGATGAATGCAACACTGTCTGTTACTTGCTACTCTTTCATGAAATGAGAGTTGTCCCTAAAAAGAAACAATACCCTGAAACTGATCTTTGTGTGTCTGAACAGGTTGTCCAGTCAACATTAGCAAACTTGGTGAGAGTGTAGTCGTTGTGCAGAGGAAAAAAGAGGCTGATGCTAGGAGCTTTCTTTAAATATTTTAAGATTCTTAAGGCTACTTTGAGATGGTTAGTGATTGAGGACTCTAAATATTGGCTTGAATTTTTCACTGCAAACGATATAGTCCTTGTGAGATATTATAGTTTTCCAATCAATTTCCTATAATTGGTAGAATTAGAAATCGGGTCTTCTGAGGTCTTAGACAAATGGATTAAATAATCCATTGGCCGGCTTTGCATCAATTAGACCAAATTTCTCAATCATGTTAGTAGTATATTCTTTTTGGTATAAGGCTAACTCTTTCGTGCTGTAACTCTGTAAGCCACCTCCATACCCAAGAAATGTTTAAATTTGTCCAAATCCTTGATGCTAAATCTATCATTTAATATCTTCTTAATGCGGATGATTTCATTTGCATCATTTCCTGCCAAGACAAAGGAATAATCTGATTTAGATAGGACAAAGACAAGTTTGGTGTTTTGTTGTCGACTCGCTTGCTTGAGTTTATAAAGAGACGTGTTGAGCTTGCAAATCAAAAGCTTGCAATCCTTGAGGCACTTTCATGTAAATCTTTTCAAGCAAGTTACTATGCAATGTTGGTATATTGGTAATAGTCCAAGTTTTGTTATTTTCAAGAATCAAGAGTATTGACCTTAGCAGTAATGGCATCCTTCCAACAAGCTTACTAGACAACATCATCATATGTTTTTAGTTCTGAGATGGCAACCAATGCTAAAGAGAGGGCTTGAAATTTGTTGAGAGATTGTTGTATGTGACATACTTTGAAATCGAATATCTGCTAATGATGGAGTGAGTTGATGTGAAGGAGACAAGACACATTAGTAGTCTTTGAGCTAAGTTGGAGGTTTTCTTAACCTCTGTGATTTTTGGGTGTTATCTAATAAAATTTGCTGTGGGAATGCATGTTGTGCATGAGAGTTTGGTGCATCATCATGAGTATGATGGTGTGGTTTTTTTTTTTTTTTTTGGTTGGTGAAGAGAATTTTTGCAGACTTGGCAGATTCTCGTCAACCGTGTCATGAATGTGTTGTGGTGTTTGATGAATGATGTATGGATGTAATAACAAGTCATGCTCATGAATGGAAAATGGATTGAGATTAAAAAAAAGGGCATTCAAATTCTTAGGTGCATTTACCTGTGTTTAAGAATCAGATGCATTTTATTGTGATAGGAAGAAACATCTTCATAAAATTGCACATGTCTAGAGATTAAAAAAAACTCTCGTGTTAGTGTCATAAAGCACATATCCTTTGACATTGCCTTTGAACCCCACAAAAACACACTTCCTGGCCCTTTTGTCAAGCTTTTTGCGATGAGAAACTAATGTGAAAGTACATGCTAAGCACCCAAAAATAAATTTTTAAATGCAACAAATCTGGTTTGAAAGCAAAAAATAATTCATATGGGGATTTATTTCTCAAAATTAAACTTGGAATATTGTTAATAAGATGAATAGCGTGTGTAATGGCACATGTATAAAAACACTATGAAATTGATGAGTGAAAAAATATAGCTCGTCCCATCTCTAGCAGATTTTAGTATTTTCTTTCAACATCACTATTTTGCTGAGTTGTTTCTACTTAAGAAGTTTAATATTCAATTTCTTTTGGGGTGAAAAAATGAGAGAGATTGATGAATTCAAGTCTATTATCATACTTGAAACATTTTATGGTCTTTCTAAACTGATTTTCTATGTAAGTAACAAAATTCTTTATTAAACTTTGAACTTTAGATATGATTTTCATAAAAAATAGCCAAATAAATCTGGTTTTGTCATCATTAACAGTAAAAAAATATCTATGTCGAGTATGAGATGTTGTGGCCAAATGCCTCAAAATTTCTAGGTGTACAATGTCAAAAGTTTCAAATGATTTGTTAGAACTCTTATCAAAAGGTAATTTCTTTTAGGGTTAAGTATGATTTTGGTCCCCAACGTAGAGGTTGAAAATTGGAATCGTCCCTAACTTTTTTTTTGCTACAAAATGGTCCCCAAAGTTTCAGTTTGTTTTAAAATCGTTCTTTTTACTAATTTATTTTTTTATTACTAAATTACCCCTCAGTAAAAAATTATAAAATAAAATAAATATAAAATAAATAAAAAAAAGAAAGAAAGGGATACATAAGCAGGGGGTGGAGAGAGAGAGAAGGGGGCGTGAGAAAGGGGGGAGAGGAGGGGGGAGAGAAGGGGGACCGCCGCACCACCGCACCGCCGCGTTGCCGCCTGCCACTTGCCGCATCGCACCGCACCACCACCAGCTTCTTCTTCTTCTTCCTCCGCCGCCCTGCCGCCCTACCGTCCTGCCGCACCGCACCGCACCACCATCAGCTTCTTCTTCTTCTGTGAATTGGATTTTTTGTGAAATTTTAAATTTTTTGTGAAATTTGTTGTGGAATATTGTTGTTGCTGAAATTTGAATTTGGAATATTGTTGTTGCTGAATTTGTTGATTATTGTGATGGTACAAATTTGTTGATTATTTTTTCTGATGATGATGATGATGAGGCCATGATGATAATGGTGGTGGTGGTGGTGGGTTCTTGATTATTTTGGGAAAAGTTATGATGAAGATGATGATGACCATGATGATACTGATGGTAGTGGTGGTTTTGGTTGGGCGTAGACTTCTGTTCTGGTAGTGGTGGGGTGGTGGTGGTGGTGGTGGTGGTTGATTTTGGGGTGAAGGGAGAAGGGTATTTTTGTCCGAGGGACGATTTTAAAACAAACTGAAACTTTGGGGACCATTTCGTAGCAAAAAAAAAAGTTGGAGACGATTCTGATTTTCGACCTCTATGTTGGGGACCAAAATCATACTTAACCCTTTCTTTTATTTTTGCAAAATAACAAAAATCACAAGGGTTCTTTTGATCTGAATATTCAATAAGAGGATAATCTCTCTTTATTACAACTAATCTATCAATAGTTGGGTATACACCCTAATCTGAGATGCCACAATTTAGCATTGTGTTTTATTCTATTTGGGGGGGGGGGGTTCTAATTCAGAGAGCTTGTAGCTGCTGCTCCATGAATTTGTGATGTAGGCACTGATAGTGATTTAGTGTCACTTGTGCTTTTATTTTTAGATGTGGATGCTAATGCTAATGTAGTGGTATTTGGTGTATATATGTGAGCTTACTATTGGGATTGTCAATGTGTAAAGACCATCCTTCTCATTAGCACACCCAATTATTTTTCAGGTACTCCTGTCCTGAATCTCACATTTTGTGTCAGTAATTGAAAAATGACAGTTTAAGATTTTAGTAGTTCTTGAATCAGACAAAAAATTGAAAGTAAAAGTTGGAATGTATAGTACTTCTGTGAGATATAAACTATTTAAAAAAAAATCACAATTCCAGCAATTTTGGTTAAAGTTTGGCTACCATTAGGGAGCTTGACAAGTCTTTTCATGGATGATGATACATACATGGTCAGTTGCTCCACTGTCATGACCCAAGAATTGGAGCAAAAAGATTTTGTAAGAAGTATGTGAGAAATATGTGAGCTCATTATGAGAGTGTAGTGTGTTATACTTGTTTTTATTTAGGAATTGATGCTGATTTGGTTAGCTAGAGGATGTTGTACAGTGTTGCTGTGTTGAAGAAGTGCAATTAATGTGCCTTTTTATTCTTGAGATAACAAAATGCGTGAGCTATATTACCATCTTCCTTTTGGTTTGAATGTGACAATTCATTGCTGATCTCTTTAATTTGCCTACCAGCAGCCGAATTCGCACAATTTATGGCTCTCTGCCCTTGCTTCATGTGTTGAGGCAATCCATGATTTTTGTAGCATGTATCAATTAAATGATCCGATTTGTGGCAATAAGAATATATCTTGGGAGCATCTCTACTATTACCATCTCTGTCTCCGCCAAAATGTCATCTTTTCTTACTATTACTTCCAATGTTGAATTGATACACATGTTTCTCTCCTTCAATTAGATCAGACGAACTCATCAGCTCGAGCCTCGCCGATTTTTGGATAATGCAACTGGCGCTTTTACTGTGTGAGCATTGAGAAGGTTACACTGACATCCGACATTGTCTTGAGCAACATTATTTGTGATCTAATGGTGTCATATTCATCATTAAGGCCTCTAAGCAATCTTACAACCTTCTTATTTCTTCTGTAGGTTCTCATAACACTTAGACTACGAACACATTCTATACCACAAGTACATGGGGAATCGATTCTAAATTGTCTAACTTTTCCTAAATAGTTCTTAACTTGGTAAAATAAGTAGTAATACTAAGATCACCTTATTTGGCACATTCATTTCCTCTTCCAATTCAGCCACTCATAAAACATCACTATGGTGATACCTGTAAGTAGTGACATTAACTCTAGAGTCTAGAGCAGAGAAAGAAAATAGAAAAAAGGGAAAAGGATTAACAATTGGAGGATTGGGATCAAAATCAATGTTATAGTGGGGGCAATACTAACCTTTTAAATTAAGAACTACTCAGTAATTTTTAAAATCTCACTGAACCCCACTAGCTAATGAATACATCTGTGCTTGCCCATCATTATTCATTAATATCAATTAGAGACTTTAGTTAAGGTGATTAATCTTGATACCTTTTATATATATATATATATATATATATATATATGTTGTATCCGAGTTTAAAATTAGATTTAGTCTAAAGAGTGTAGTGTGTGTAAGTGACTAAGTGTATCTTAGAGAAAAATTCTATAACTCTATATCTGTAGTTTAGAAGCCGTTGCTTGTTTGGGTCGAGCGTCTTCAAACCTCCTCTGATTCCGATAAATTGGTCAAGCAAAAGGATCAAATAAAACAACTACAGAATAGTTATGATCAATTAATGAACCTCCGGAGGGAACTCAAACCTTTCTTGCAAAGCAGCTTCATGAGAAAGAAGTGCAGCAAGCACTTTTTGAGCTGGATTGAGATGCCTGGGTAGGTATCTCAACTAGCGAACGATAAACATACAAGTAAAACAAATTCCTTATTTCTTTCCCAAGTCCCATCGAGTTAGCTGTTGATGGAATGGAATAAGCCTGTATTAGGTCTAAGTCCAATGATACTAACTAAATGGAAATTTCCTGGGAGAGATTTCAAGTCTATATACCATATCATATTAATCAAGTTGGGTTGTGTAACACCCTACCACACAGAGCTTTACGCTTAAGCCGTAAAGTAAAGGTGGTGTGGTATTACGACCTCTAAAATAAAAGTATATATAATAATATTGAAAAGGATATAGTATACGAGGAGCCTTGAAAAACGGATAAAGCAAAAATCGTAAAATAAAAAGCGCAACACTCAGAAAACAGGATTACTTGCGTGCGAAGAAATCTAAGGTTTAAAGGCATAACTAAATAGAAAGTAGAAGTAGAGAGACAAGGAAACGATATAACAATCTCCTAACTCAACCTACGAAGTTAAGGGTAGCCGAAAAATATTTACATACAATATATACATAATAAAAGCCCAAAAGAACATGTTTAAAGCCCTAACTCTCCATAAAACCTCTAAGAAGTACCAAAGATAAAGTGTTCATATACATATAAGGAGAGTCTAATATATATATATATATATATATATATATATATATATATATCAAAATAACAAAAGTAGGGCCTCAAAATGAACAACTTCGCAGCAGAACTCCAGACGCCTAGTGAGGTGCCGCTTGACCTGCATCTGAAAAACAACAACATAGTATGGGGTGAGAACCGGAGGTTCTCAGCATGGTAAAGGTGCCACGCACATAAGATATAAGGTCTTGAGAATGCCAGAGGCAATCCTAGAATGCCGACACTCAGATTACAAAGCTTAAATTACTAAACAGAAACCATAAAAAGGTGGTCTTCTAAGGATATCTAAGCTTAGTTTAAACTTAACCTTAACACTAAGTCTTTCCACCTTTCCTCCGTTCCTCCATCACCGGTGAGTTTGCAAAAATAGACAAACAGACAATTGCAAGCACAGGTAGGAGACAAGTAGTGCAAGTAGCAAATATAACAATTAACATAATATAATCAATTAGGCATTCCCAAATAATGCATAGAAAACAAAACAAACAATATGCACATGATGTATGCCTTTCCTACAGGCTGTGAGCTCACGCGTCGGTTAACTGCCAGAACCCGACACACCCGGTAGCTAACCCGGATACCGTCTCTCAACTACGCATATCCAGGAGGCACAAGATCGGGAGATTAATGCCCTACCACCTTCTCCTGGAGGCATACATTAGGGGAAAATAAATCGGGGGATTAGTACCCTAATACCTTCCCCTACTGAGGCCATGCCATACCAGTCGGGGGATTAATGCCCTATCACCTTGCAGACAGAGAGAAAAAAAATGTGAGGAAATACATCGGGGGATTAGTGCCCTACCACCTTTCTCACATCCCACAAAACAATATCATCATCATGCTCATTCATTCGCAAGTTCAATGCTATAACCTCTTTACATTATTCATAATCATCGCATAATCATATCATTAAAGTCATGGTACCTTATACACTTCAAGTATACACGTTTTCGTATATAATTCATCACTTTCTCAACTTACTTCGCCCCCAAGATACCTCCATTTCCTAGCTTCATCTAATTACTAGGCTTACTTTTATGATTTGTGACTGAACGTACGAAAATAGAGGTTTAGAAGTTTGAAATTAGGTTTAAAACTCAAAAACCCAGATTTGCTGAAACAGGGTCCATGTGTACGCGTGAGAGTACAACTTTCTATGCTCGCATACGCAAGCTCACGTACGTGAGATACCCAACCCGAAAAGGTTGGTCGCGTACACGAGTTATGCAGAACAGCAAAAATACTGAATGTTGCAGAATTTTCAGTTTTGTACTCCAAACTTCTGACACGCATAACTTTTTCGTTTTAAAATATTTTTTATCCGTTCTTTGAATGGTGTAAATTTCACAAACCTAATTTTTATATGAGATAAATTTGAAATAATTTGGGGGTCTGGAACCAAGTTATGGCCTGCCAAAATTCAGCCAAAAAGTCAATTTTTGCAAAAAACTTCCAACCTCTATTTCATTGATTCACCATTCAAATATCAACCATTCCATACTTAAAATTAGCCCTAAAATATGCAATATCACAACAACATAATTCTACACCCTTTTATCATCCATCACACATCAACATTACACAATTTCACACCTAAATTCTTACTTTAGATAATAAAACCATGAGCAATCTATCAATTATGCACAAACAACCTTATCAACAAACCAATCATCATCCAAACACCACTTTAGCATTCTAATTCCAGCATACCCATAATCATTAACACATACTCAATTCATGTCATCAACCATTATTATCACAAACACTAACATTCAACATGCTTAACCGTTCCAACCTATCCTATAGTCCTCTAGCCTAAGGTTTCACAGAACATTATATATTAAATACGAAAAACCTAAACCATACCTTGGCCGATTTTCACGTATTACCCAAGGTACCCACTTAGGCGAAAGGCAAGCCCTCAATACCAAAATTTAGCTCCAAACACCAACCAAGATCCCAATCAAGCTTCCAATGGCTCCAACGACTCCAAATCATGTATACATACACACCTAACACATATATACATACATATACCCAAAAACTCAAAACCCAACTTAATCAAAACAAGAAATAGCTAGGGTTAAGGATCTTTATCGTATCTACGGACCAAACGAACTAAGCCCAACAAGTTTCTCAAGCGAAATTGAACCTATAGCATCAAAGCCAACAAATTCTCAACATGTATGCCCAAGGTTTTCGAAAATCAAAGGGGTAGAAAAACTGAATTAAGAATGATGTTTACCTATGAAATTATTCGGATAGATTCGTAGAGCTGGACGCGATGGTCGCGTGGCCACAAACGGTGCCGCGATCGAAGTTCGGAGCGAGAAGTTGTGGAGGTTTGAAGTGGAGGTTAGGGTTTTGTCTTTCTTCTTCCCTTCTCCAACAATGGCAACGTGAATGAAGAGAGAAAAGGAAGAGAAACTGTATTCATTAAGGCTTGTTGGGTTGGATTGGGCCTTGGGTCCATTTTGGGCTCGGTTCGATCGGTTTGGTCCATTCGACTCAATCTTGGGTCAAATTCTTTGAAATTAATATCAAAATTCTTATTTTAATTTTTTCTATCATGTCAAACTACAAAATTTTATTTTCTAATTTTTTTGAGCAATAATTAATTTATTTGCTAATTATTTACTAATCTCTTGGATTTTACAGGTTGGTCTAATGGTAAGCTCATTAGTCTGCTTAAGCAAGTGTTGGGGGTTGGGGGTTCGAATCATGCCTTGTGCATGCAACAACCCATTAGCCAGCTGCAAACTCTTAAATGGAGCTCTGATTTGCAACGGATTAGTCTTTGACCTATCAAATTGAAAAATACCATGGAAAACCAAAAAAATAATAAAAAAAATAAAAAATATACCATATCATTTCCCCAATATTAAATGATGCTCCCTTAATTTTCCTTCTATGGTCATTGCTCAAATTTAGCTAACCGCATTATATCTAACTTAAGGTTAAGCCTAACTCACACTATATGCTAAATTTACCTTCCCCAATTTCTATTATTGATAGCTTTCTCGCGCATCCGATACTCCTTTGGCCATAGCTTCACACAACAACTTCAACAAACTTGAAGCAATTTCCCATCCACCGTAGCCTATATATATAATCAATTCTCAATTCTACTACGTACTACTCCAAAACCCTAGATAGCACATTATTCCCAAGAACATACATACACCATGGCTAGTATCCTTTGGCACTTTGTTTTGCCCATTTTTCTTGCCACCCTTTTCTCTCCAAGCCCTACTTATGGTGCCAAGCAATCCAAAATAATTGGCATGAAAATGAATGTGATTGATCGGTGCTGGAGACGGGATCCCCAATGGAGGAGCCACCGCGCGCAACTCGCGAACTGCTCCATTGGCTATGCTGGCAAGATGATGAACAACATTGGCAGTGACCTCATCCATTATGAAGTTATAGACCCTACTGATGACCCCATAAACCCTAAGCCTGGTACCTTGCGATATGGAGCTTCTGTGATTCAACAAAAAGTTTGGATCACATTTAAAAGAGACATGAAAATTACATTGGCAAAACCCCTTCTCATTAGTAGCTTTACCGCCATTGATGGCCGCGGCGCCAACGTCCACATTGCTCATAACGCATGCTTTATGATCTTTAAGGTAACCAAAATGAGTTAATTCACATATTTATATTAGTTAAATTGATATGCATGCATGAATACTGAATTGCTAACTACTCACATAACAAATTGTTTGTTATTTGTTTGAAGGCGACGAACGTAATAATCCACAACGTTCGGATCCATGATTGTAAAGCACAAGCTCCGGGATTGGTGATGGGTGCAAATGGGAAGGTGATTTCATTAGGTCAAGTTGATGGGGATGCCATTAGATTAGTCACTGCTTCAAAGATTTGGATTGATCATAATACACTTCAAGATTGCGAAGATGGTCTTCTTGATGTTACACGGGGTTCCACTGATGTCACTGTCTCCAATAACTGGTTCCGGAACCAAGATAAGGTTATGCTTCTTGGGCATGATGATGGATATATTAGAGACCAGAACATGAAAGTTACTGTTGTGTACAATCATTTTGGACCAAATTGTAACCAGCGTATGCCAAGGTAAGTACATAATAAATTATTGCAAAATTTAGGCAACTAATAATTTTTTTATTGAAGAATGTAATATGCTCAGTAAATATTATTATTTTAAGTCAATATTTAACAATAATAATTTAGACTCACATTTACAAAAAATTATACACAAAAAATACATAATTTTTGTGTTGATTAAAATTGCTAAAAACTATTAACCATCAAAAATTTCTATTTTTTATTTTGTTTCTTGTTTAAATTAATATTATCCAACTTTTTTTTATACTAAAAACATTGGCTTCTAGTAACATTGTCGCAAAATATATAATATATAATTTAATTTTCATATATTTTGGACGTAAAAGTATTTTACACAATTAACAATTGCATATTACTACAATATAAAAAATTATTTAAATACATAAATTTAATTAAACGATTATCTAAAACAATTTACCTATTAATACATCAAAATTAAACTCATAATATATTTGACAATATTAATAAATTTGTAAAATATAGGATCCGTCATGGATATGCACATGTAGCAAACAATCTATACCAGGGATGGATGCAATATGCTATTGGTGGAAGCATGGGACCTAGCCTCAAAAGCCAATCTAACCTCTTCATAGCCCCCGAATCTGGGAACAAGGAGGTAAATAAATTAAATAATCAGTAATGAAATTAATTAATTAACATGAATTTATTTTGATTATTGTTTTTAGTAATGATATTATGTATACTATATATATATATTATTTTAATTAATTATTATTATTATGTGTTGTGTAGGTGACATGGAGAAAAGGCAACAGCGAAAATGGGAACATGTGGGAATTCCATTCTATAGGGGATGCTTTTGAAAATGGAGCTTCTTTCACGGTAACAAAAGGAGGACGTGTGCCAAAGCCAAATTATAGTGAGGAACAATATTTTAAGGTTCTTGATGCTAAATCTGTCAGATTTTTGACAAGATCCTCTGGCGTACTATGATGCACAAAAAACACTTTATCTTGAATGATTACAACTACAATAATTACAAGGATCGATCAATATAATCTTGACGCCAATACTAGGTTTATTTTCTAGGTTTGGGTTCTCAATTTTCTTTATAAATCGAGAACTAATTTACAACCAAATAAGTACCTTATAATTTGAATGTATTATGGAAGAAATGTACATCATAGAAGAATGCACTCAATATTTATGTATATAAGAGAGGTCTGCGGACACTTGTCCCACTGCTAATATAATGAACTTTGTAATAATACTACTTAATTAGTTAAGTACTAAATTAAAGCTTAATTACTCTTCTAAATATAAATAAGAAATAAAGCACATATATTCTTTATTTGAAATGATGTCCAATTTGTTTTTTTTTTTTTTAATTTTATTCCTTACACGATCTTGCCTACAGTAATTATTTTGAATAATAAAAAATTACTCGATGAATATTGACATGCAAATTTTACAATTGATCAATAAGAGATAATAAAATACTTAGATAATTATTTAAAAATATATATATAAAAAATAATATTTAATTGTGTTGAAAATACAAAGAAGATAACTATTTTTTGTTATTTTAAATTAATATATTTTTTTTATAAGCTAATCAATTTATTAACAGCAATGACGGATATAGAAATTTTCGAATGTAAGAGCAAAATATAGAATATGATAATAAAATATGATTTTTGTAAATCTTAAAACTGCATTTAGAAAATAAATTAAGAGATAAAAATTAAATTAAATCTTTGTGTTTAGTTTAAGATAAATGTTAATTGTTATAGAATTATTTATAATACTCATTAGCTTTTAATCTTAGTTGGTTATTTAATTGTTATATTATCATGGTTATTAGAAATATACTATAACTATAGCTAGAAAATATATAGAAGTAAATTTTTGTAATGGTCTCTGAGATTCAGGTCGTTATCCAATGTAATCTCTGAGATCCCAATTGCACCATTGTAATCCTCCAGATACAGCTCCGGACACCATAATAGTCCCTGAACATATTTTCGGTGATGAGTCATTATCAAGACGCTGATGTGGCCTCATTTTGCTACGCTGGATGGTACCAACGACTAGTTGAGCTGGCACAATTATTTCAATTTATATTCAATGTGGTCCCTTTCTCTATATTATTTAACCCTAAAATCCTAAATACTCAGTAAGTTAATTTCTTCTTCTGACGTGGCCTCATTTTGCTACACTGGATGGTGCCAACGACTAGTTGAGCTGACACAATTTCAATTTATACTCAATGTGGTCCCTCCCTCTATATTATTTAACCCTAAATTCCCAAATGCTCAGTAAGTTAATTTCTTCTTCTTCTTCATCGTTCTCTTCTCATTCTTCTTCTTGTTGTTGTTCGTGGAGTTGGAAGTAAATATGCATGATGGGTGATGGGAGTACTGGAGCTGCACTACAATATTTTTGGCCTAAGGTAACCCTTAATCGAAGCAACATTTAGTAAAAATTGCTTTAAATAGGCAAAGACAATATTTTTAGGGAATTGCATTTGAATAAGGTAAAGATAACAAAATTTTTAGCCACCCAAAAAAAGAATTGTCTTTGATATCTAAAGCAACAATTATAAAATTTTACAAAATAAAAACTTTAAGACAACATTTTTAGATAAAAATACAATATTTTATAAGAGTTGCCAACAAAATTAAACAGATAACATTTATAAAAGGTTGCCTAAAATTATTTATTATTAAAAATTTTAGAGAGAAACTTTTAATTATATTACTACCAATTGTTTTTCAAATAAAAAAAAAACTTAAACACAAAAAAACCGAGTTGAAATCCATTTTGGCCCTTGAAATTTTCGACCGGCCTCAATTTCGACCCCCAAATTTATAGTTACCCAATTAACACCCTCAAATATTAGATTTTGACCCATGTTTGCCCCTGTAGCTATATCCATTAACGGAGATCTGATATGGCACGTTAAGTTGACAGAATGTGTATCCACGTGACACCCACCTTGCTAGAATGGATGTGTGATGAGTGAATGACGTGGCAAAAGTTGAATGAACTCAATTTCTCTGATAAAGTCTCGAACATATTCGGAAAAAAGGGCTGTAAATTGAGTTCATTCAACTTTTGCCATGTCATTCACTCATCACACATCCATTCTAACAAGTTGGGTGCCACGTGAATACACATTCTATCAACTTAGCGTGCCATATCAGATCTCCGTTAATGGAGATAGCTACAGGGACATACGTGGGTCACAATCTAATATTTAAGGGGTGTTAATTGGGTAACTATAAATTTAGGAGTCGAAATTGAGGCCAGTCGAAAATTTCAGGGACCAAAATGAGTTTCAACTCCAAAAAAACCAAATGTGCTTCAGTAGTTCCACTTCACGCACACAAGAGCCTCCCCTTTCTCCCCTGCAACAACGCACACACCGTACCCTTTCTCCCCTATCTAACCGCGATAGTAGGTCAGCAGCGTTCAATCGCGGTGCACTCTTCCATGTACGATGACGGCGCGGTGCTCTCCTCGACGGGCGACGGTGCGGTTCTCTCCACAATCCCTAACATAGCCACTACAACAATGCGCACACCCTTTCTTCCCTTCCTAACGGCGACAACAGCGTTCAATCGCGGTACACTCCTCCACGTACGGTGAAGGCGCGATCATAGTTGTCAGAACCGAACCGGTGATCGAACCGGTTAAGCTACTGGGTCACTGGATCACTGGTTCAACCGGTGGGTCACTGGTTGAACCGGTTAACCCGGTCCTATGTAAATAAAAAACAAAATATAGTACAAAAATTAGAATTAAAAATTTAAAATACATATTTTTACTAATATTTTTACTAATATTTTAAAAATATCTAGCTATTCTAAACAATATGAAACAGAAACAATAAGTATTTTGTTAATTTTACTCTATTATAAATATTTTTATTTTGTTTTTATATTAAAATAAGTATTATTTTCAAATTTTAATAATTTATTAATTAGTTTATATCTATTATACTATTATATACTACAAGTATTTATTGAAAAATAATTTTAATAGATATTGTATAATTATGAAAAAAATAATAAGTGAGTTTATAATTACTGTTAAATAAAAATATAATTAATTTAAAAATGAGTGAACTTATAATTAAAATTAAAATAAATTAAATAAAAGTAAATTATTTACCGAAAGATGTTAATATATATTTTAATTTGTATGTATATTAGTAATAGACAAGGTAGCCTGGTGGACATAGGTACCTTCTATTTCCTAGATGGATGGGGTTCGAACCCCAATTGCTTCATTTTGAGGAAATTTTAAACTGTTCCGGTTCGGTCGGACCAGTTGCTACCGAATTTGACCGGTTTCTACCGGTTCTTTGTGGGTTTGACCGGTTCTGCTAACAGTGGGTGCGGTGCTATCCTCGACGGACGACGGCGCGGTGCTCTCCACAAGCCCTAACATAGCCACTGCGACAACTCACAAACCCTTTCTCCCCTTCCTAATGGCGACATCAGCGCTCAATCGCGGTGCATTCCTCCACGTACGGCGGCGGCGCGGTGCTCTCCTCGACGGGCGTGGTGCTCAATCGCGAGAAGCCCCTTCTCCCTTCTCGTTCTTACTCTGTTCCTCTGTTTCCAAGTATTTGAGAAAACTGATTTTGATGTTCTCTGAATTAATCATTAAAGTTTAGTTAGATTTTAATTTTTAGTTAGTAAATTATTTTGCTGTTCTTTGATTTGTTGTTCTGTGATTTGCTGTTTTCTGACAAAACTTGAGTTGCTGTTCTCTAATTTGATGTTCTCTGAAAAAACTAAAATTCATTATTTTAGTGTATGGCTCCTTCCAAACTAATGATTGTGCTTTTATTTTTAAAGTCAATTGTGCTTTCTAATTAAGATGTCACATCATTTCAACCTCTTGTGTTGTGGTAATAGTACCTCTGTTCTTCATTAAGATTGGTGGTGGTTGATGGTGTGGACTTGTAACTAGGAAGAAAACATGGCCAAACTCAATGTATCTGAGATCTTCTAAGAGGATTTCATAATGTCTCTTAACTAACATAAGCTTGAGAAAGTACTAGGTAATTGTTTTTGTGATGGCCAGAAGTTACTGGTCACAGAGGGACAACCTTCTAATTTATTTATTTTTAATGCAATCATAGTAGTTACTAGTTAATTTTACTGGATGTAAAACGTTAGTACTCTACCTAAGGTCCTTGTTTGATTATCTTATTTCTTGATTGCTCTCATATAAATGCATTGAAGGTATGTTCTATAGTGAAGAGATGCAGAAGAATGCTTATGGTAAAATATGCATAGCACAATATTTGTTCCTTAATAGCATAGCACATTGCTGCAAAATAACAATTTCTTAGTGAAATCAGATTTTTCATATTTTCTGTTTGGAAACCTAGTTATTTAGAGTAGTTAGTTGATTGTAACAAGGTGGATTAGTTAGTTTTGGACACCTAAAAATATTCCCAGCAACCTTGAGCCCTTCATCTATTTTGAACCCTCTATCTCTCTTGAAAAGAACTATCTGGGACTACTTATTATAAACACTTAATTTTAAATTATAAACACTTAATTTTGTTTATAAAGGTAATTTATATATAATTGATTTATGGCAGTGAAGACCATGATATGTGTGTTCCATTTATCGAAAGTGAAGCATGGACTCGCTCACTTGCATATAAGATTATTGATGAATGGAGACCATGGAACTCCAATGGCCCAATTGCTGGGTACATTATATTATTAATAATTAAATTAATTAATCTAATTTTATTTCATTCATTATTGGAAGGACACATTAACACATCCTTATCCTCCTTCCTTTAGGAGAATACATGAAATATTGGCCTAATAAACTATCAAATTATCGGTAAAATTTAATAAACTTCCATATTTCACAACTTATCACAGTTACTATACTAACTACTATATGCACCTAAAATTTAATTGGGACCTTATAAATTTATATTTTTTTGTTTGTTTCTATCATTAGTTTGCTTTTATAAATATCTATTGGATAAATTCAAATACTAACTTGATAAGATGTGATATGTTAGATTATCAACATTTAACCGAATAAACTAATATATGTCTAATAGCAATAATCAAATCTTAAGTTTTATATTTTTTAGAATAAAAGTTACCTATATGTATGATAATCTATTTATAAGTTTAAATTTTTCAATTTTCGATTATTATATGATTTTATTCTTTTTAACAAACATACTTGATTATTGTAAGAATGTCCCAAAGATTTTCTCAAACAACACTTCTTTTATTGTGTCATATTTTATTTGGGTACTTTGGAATAAAAGTTTTAGTATCTTTCTGTCTTTGATGTGGTTAATTTAATTACTTTGAATCTGATGAAGGTGATTTTATAATAACGTTTGAAGTTTTAGTGTATTAAGTGTTTGTAGTTTCTGCTAAGTATATTATAGCTTTATCTGTTTTATTATCTTTGTCTTATTATTGGATTCTAGTTATATATTATTTTGGTACAGAATTTGCCAGAGGATCATTCAAAAGATAACCTTCAGCGAATATTCTGGGAAGCTGGAAAGTAAGATTTCTTCCCATCTTAGTATTGCCGTATTATTTCAATATTTGTTAAGTAAGACTGTAAATTTTGTGGTTCGAATTCTCTTATGTGGACATGTCTTCTTATATCTTATATACAATATAAGGCGGATTAGCATTTATGATCCATGTTCTACTGCAGAGTCGACAAAACATAAATAAGTAACATTTTTTAGTAGCAAGGTTTGGAAGTATCTTATATTTACATCTAGACTTAAGTATAAAGAGTTCTACCTTTTTTTAGTTGCTCGTACTAGAACTTTCATTTTGAATGTTTCAGTTATCTTAAAAATGAAATATAATGCTGCTAGTACTACTTCTATAGGCTCTGAATTTGGTAATCTTTACAGATTTGTGTCTATATTGATTGCTAGTTTGCTATTAATAAATGCATTTTAGCTGTCCTACTTCTGAGAGAATTATTAGGACATAGTGACTGCCCCTGTTTGTTGGATTCTATCCCTGCTGATTTGATTTGATTTCTACGTCACTGCATAATTTTTATCTGCTAATTGAGACAACTGGCAGTGATGAATCCTCAGGCAAGTGAATTTCTCACCCAATTATTTTGGATAAGCAATATAATTCTTCCTTAATTTTAATAATAATATTGTTGTGCCATTTGATGAATTTATATACTCAATATGTATGAATGTTGATGAAGCGCTTTCTTCCTTACGATCTAAGCAATTGTCTGCAAATAGTGCACAAGATCCAAATTTGATTCCTCGACATTCTCCTCCATCGACTCATATACCAAATCATGATTAAGTATATGTGTGCTAAATTATTGTAACACTTGAGTATATATGTTATTGTTAAGCTGATATTTTGACTATATTTTTTTTGTCCATTTAGATTTGACTGCAACTTGTTTATGGTTGGATGAAGTTTTTTGAAGAGAAAAAGGCGATTCTTGCACAATGGTGAAGCACAAAGTCTTTTTGGTTTCAAATGAAAAAATTAGTTTCTTTTTTGTTCAAGTTCATCATGAGAAAAACATGTATTTTGTTTATTATTTATTTGACTTGGTAACTTAGCCACTATGCTAATGGGCACTTGGAACACCTTTTTATATACCTGTAATATATATTATTAGCTTATTCTTCTTATATTGATTAAATTGAATTTAAATATTGTTAGTGTGTGCTATATATCTTTCAAATGTCATATAAATATAACAAAGATAAAAAATATATTGCTTTAGATATAAAAAAAAAAAGAGAACTTAAGAAAAACTCAATAAGGTGTTAATTTAGGTATTAGAAAAAAATACTGCAAATAAACTTAGATAAGAGTTGTTTTAGGTCTATAAAAATGGCAATTTTAAAAAATTTGAACAAGTGTTGCCTTAGGTATACAAAAAAATAACTAAAAAAAAAACATATACAAGTGTTGCTTTAGGTATATAAAAAGGCAACTTAAAAAATTATGGATAAGTGTTGCTTTAGGTATTAGCAAATACAACTCGTAAAATGTGTTGCCATAAAGTCTTATCTAAAGTGTTGTGTTTGGGTTCTCTAAGGCAACCCTTATTTGGAGTTGCTTTTTTTGTAGAAAAGGCAATGTTTTTTGAAGGTTGCCATAAAAAAGGTTCCCTTTGATACACAAAAACGTTACCTTAGACCAAAGGTAACGGCCGTATAGCCAAACCCCAAAAAGTGTTTCATTTTGTCAGAAAGTGTTGTCTTTGATCAAAGGCAACACATTTCCTTATTATAGGTAACGTTTTTAAAGAGTTGCCTCATCCTGAATTTGTTGTAGTGCTGGAAGCTCTATTAGTTCACCGTCTAATGGCCATCGGATGAGAACGCAAAGTAGGATCAAAAGATCTGGGGTGCCGGAATGGTGCGGTTGCTGCTGCCGGCTAGTTCTCAGGTGGTCTAGGACAGATTCAAACCCAGATAAACCAAATTTTGGTTGTCTCAATTATAATGTGAGTTATCAGTATTACTTGTGTTGTTATGATTGCTCCTATCTCACTGTTCTTCTCTTGTTATTTTTTCTTGAAGCTTGAGCATGTTATATGTTTGCTTGATTACAGACAAGTGGGAAGAGATGGTGTGGACTTTTTGTCTGGGCAGATACTAAGAAAGATGAACCAATGGAGAAACCAGAATCTTATGGAGACAATCATGAAGTGAAGATGAACTTTGATTGGAGGCTTGGGAGGTTAGAAGAAGATGTTCGGAATAAAAAATTAGTTAACCAATTGTTGGAATTAGCTATGTCTATATTGGTAGTGGTAATGGCTATCTTGTATTGTAAAGCATGAGTTAAAAGAGTTGGTGGTGTGTACCCTGTATTCATTGAATAAACAATATGTAAAAAAATGATAACATGATTATGGTATTAGAAACTGATGAATGGTGTTTGTTGATGGAATGTAAACTTGGGTAACTCAATTAATGAAAATAGTAATATGCTAAAGAAAGCAGCATAAGTGATTGAAAACCAGCAAGCACTGTATTCAAACTTAAAAGATAAGTGTATTAAGATAATAATTCAACTTAACACAGTTAGTCACAAAACACAAAGGGTAGCCAACTAACATGAGCATGTTAAACATAGTTGCATCAAAAGAGAGGGCTTTATAGCAAAACATAAAGAATTTTTTTTCCTTGTGTAGTCTTTGTCTAGTGAAAAGTTTTAAACTCAAAACAGAAAGTCTATACATATTAAGCTAAAGTCTTCAATTCTTCTTTCTTGGAGCCTTAAATCCTGCAGTTGGGATAAACTTCATGTAATTGGTAAGTCTTGTTGTAGTTCCTGAACTAGAACCCTGCATGGAATTCATTGGGCCAGAGGTTGCTAGTGGAGAAGATCTTCTCCTTGGTGATAATTTTGAAGGTCTTTTCATTCCATGATCCTAGATGAAAAAAATTTGCATTACACATAAATGATGATTCACTTGAATCACAAAAAATTTAAGAAATGTAAATATTAAGCTACCTTTTGAGAATCTTCTACATCAGAAGCAGTTGGGTGAGATATATCTATCTCTACAGGTTGTGCATTAGAAATGGTTGGTGTAATCTCAATAGACTGCACAAGAGGATTGTTTTCTCCATCACGTTGGTCACCATCATCTTGAGGCTGCTGAAGTTGCTGCTCAGATGCAGGAGTACCTCCTTCATTTTTCTTCTTCTTATCAGCCTCAGCAACAACTACAGCAGTCGCAGCAGCATCACAAGCTCTCTTCTTCTTATAATCTCTCTTTGTATGTCCTTTATCACCATAGAAAATGTAAGTAAAGGGGCCCAACTGCCTCTTTAGATGAACATTATCTCCATTGGGATCAGCTTTAGACTTTTTAAATCCTCCACCACCCTTCTCATCAGCATCCATCCTTCTCTTCATCTGTAGTTTTTTAGGTTTCTTCTTTATTTTTGGTGCATGTGGCCTGTTACATTATTTTGCATGCTCCCATAATGATTGTCCAGGAATTGGAGTAATATGATGATTATATATTTCCCTGTATGACTTATCCTTAGAAAGCGATGACAAAAGTCTTCTGGTGGCTTGTTAACCCAAGATAGTGCAGCACATGCATGCACATAAGGAATACCTACATATGAACAATGTTTACATAGTTCTGTAATATGTATTAGGATTAATGTAAACATAGTTTTATAATATGTATTTCTTTAAAAAACTTTGCATTACAGAACTATGTTTACATTAACCCTAATCAGATTCATCATCTTCTTCCTCTAGTTCACCATCCTCCTTTTCTAATGTAGTTTTCTGATTATCATCAAACTCGTCTTCCTCTTCTTCATCGCCATCGACCCTATCTTTTTCTTGAAGATCGTCATCCTCTGGTGGAAATACGTTAGCATCTAGTCCAAGATCAATAATGTTGGAGTTTGATTAAGTTGGGGTTTGATTAAATTGGGGTTTCATGAGATGCTCTGTTTGATTATGGTGTTGTGTTATTGTTTCTTCTTTGGGCGGACAGCATTCGTTGTTAACAAAGATTTAGCAAGTTTACATTTGATTGATTTGGGTTTAGGGTAACAATGAGTGTTAACTAGTGGAAGGTTTACTTATTGAAAAAAAGTTGAAAATCATGCTCTGTTTCATGGTCATGAGTGTTTTGTTTGATAAAATTCTTATCTGTTGATGTCTGTTATATGAGTGAGTACTGGAATGACTTGTAATGTAGGCAATACTATAAATACTTCTGCTGCAATTGTACTGTATAATCTATAATTTCTCTAATTTATTTCTTATGTATAATAATGAGAATATTTAGAAGATCTATTTACTTAAGCCACTCTAATTTTATTAGAAGATTGGAAATAAACAGCAACATATTATCACAAAAGTATACTTTTTATTAATTTTGTAGAAGATGTTATGTTATGGAACTTAAAACATACATATCTTATTGTTCAATTAAAAATTCCCTGTCTAGGAGCCAATATTCTTTTGGGATCAAATTTATTCTTTGTGTCTTTGAAATTTTGCCACTTGAAACCAAAATGCTCAATCCATTCTTTATGAGTTTTGTTTCGTGGAAGATATTACTTGATTCCAATGCATGAATCTTTACAGAACTCTAATATTTGATTCTATTTGTCCTATACTAAATAAAGTGACTATATCATACAAATAGTTATGTAAATTGGATAGAAAAATTTGTTAATGTATTATTCTTTTAATCTTTTTTTATTGAATAGTTAGTGTAAATAGGACAGAAAAATCTATTTGTGTTTATGGTGATTATCAAGTAATGGCTTTTGAATTTTTTTCAGATGAAAGATATGTTGGATATTATGTTTCATAGCGGAGGTGATTTCAAAGAAATCAAGAAGGAACAATGGTATATTATCCGGATAATAAGGCTTGTTTAGGTGATCTAGATGTCGATACGTTAGATGTCTTCTACTTGAGAAACTACCATAAAAAGCTTGGTTATGATGAGATAAAGTAATGCTGGTGGCATGTTCCTAGAAAAGCTTGGAGAACGGGTTAAGAAGCTTGAATAATGACAAGGAGATAAGAGAGATGGTGAATTGTGCTAAGAAAAATAACGGAGTTATTGATGTATATTTGGAGCATGGAGCATCACTGCCAAAAGTTTTGGAGGGCAATACACAACAGAAAAAGAATTCTCCAAGATTAACATAACCATTACCCTCAAACACCAAAGGTACACAACCACCATCAACAGTTTCAAAAACTCAAAATCAGACAAAAAAACCCACTAACAAAGTCAGTGAAGCCAAGCCAAACAAACCCACTAGTAGCATCCAGCCCACCAAGCCTATCAAGACCACCCAAAACACCAAAACAAATAAAACCAACAAGTCTAAACGGCCCAACAAAAGTAGTATTTCTAGGAGACCTTGTACAAGGTCTGCTACCAGAGGATTCCAAAGCAAATTTTTTAACAATGAGATTCCATTTGGAGTGTCTTCTGACTCTTATGAGAGTACAGAAGATAGCATTTTTAAGCTAAATCTTGATGAAAACATCTCTTCTGATTCAGATACTGGGGTGAAGAATGTCAACAGTGGGAGTAGGAGTAGGGTGAATAAGAACCAGAAGGAGAAGATATTGACAAATGTTGGTCCTCTAGCTAAAGGAAAGGAGAAGATTCTGGTCGAGAATGATGCATTTGTGCAAGAAGTTAGTGATGAAGAAGTGGATCTTGGTTTTATTGGTAGTTTTACTGAAGGTGTAGAATATGGTCTAGATCCTGGAGCTGACTCAGATGGTGCCAATTCATGACACTCGGAGGAGATGAAGACTCCTCCAAATTCAGAAGATGAACTAGAAGAAGACAACGATTCTGATGACGCATGTCCAGTGTTTAGGGAGGGTGCAAGATTTGGTGAGTTGCATCTTGAGGTGGGTATGAAATTTGGCACAAAGTGGGACTTTAGAAAAGCTGTTAGGGAGTATACAATTCAAGAGGGTAGGCGCATACGCCTTGCGAAGAACGATAACATAAGGTGCAGGGCAGTTTGTAAGGTTAAGGAGTGTCCTTGGGTGGTTTATGCATCAAGGGACTATGAGAACAATTGTTGGCAGATCAAAACCTTTAATGACGACCACACATGTCCCAGGGAAGACAAAAATAAGGCTGCTAATAGGAATTGGGTCTGCAACGAGCTTGTGAAGAAGGTCAGATAAGATCCTAACTTCAGACACTGCAAAGCTACGACCTATTTCAGAACACGTTTTGACTTGACACTAAACAAAAATTCAATCTCAAGGGCTTTGATGGATGCTAGAAGCGTAGTGTGTGGTGATAAAAATGAACAATATAAGATGGTGAGGGACTATGGCTTGACTTTGCTGAAAACCAATCCCGGTTCAACAGTGCAAATATATACCAAACCTCAACCAAACGAAGAATTTATTTTGAGAGAATGTATGTGTGCTTAAGTGGTTGTAAAAATGAGTTTAAAGCTGGCTGCCATCCTTCGATTGGATTAGATGGAGCATTCCTTAAGACTCAATTTGGTAGATAAATTTTGTCAACAGTTGGACAGGATGCGAACCATCATATCTACGTCATTGCATGGGCAATTGTGGAGATAGAGAATAGGGAGAGATGGAAGTGGTTTCTTGAATTACTGCATCTAGACTTAGAACACTACAAAGAAAATGGCTGGTGCTTTATATCCGATATGCAAAAGGTAACCATGCATATTCGACAAATGTTAATCCTATTATTAGTTAACTGTTATTGCTGTTATGACAATTATATTGTGAATGAATAATACAACTTATTTGCTTATTTTATTACTTGATAGTATGTATGCTATATTAGTGCACATAGGTTTCATTTAGTTTGCAAGTTATTTGACTGAAATGTTGATTTTATAACTTGATAGTGTGTATGCTATATTAGTTCACATAGGTTTCATTTAGTTTGCAAGTTATTTGATTGAAATGTTATCTGAGGAGTAATTGATTGGCATGGTTAGTGCGCCTATTATTGAAGTTAACATGTGACAGTTACTATATGTGTTGTTTTACCATTGTTCATAGGTTTTATATAGGGTTTACTATGGGCTATCGACTTAAATGTCAGGGACTATTATGTGTACTCATGTTAAATGTGAAGGACTTTTATGGGGAAGGTGAGTTTATGTTAGGGACTGTTATGGTGATCGACCATAATTGGCAGGGACTAATACACTATGACTAAACTGTTATGTAATGTTCCTAATTGGCAGGGACTAATATCAGTAGTGCAAGAGGTGATGCCCAATGTGCACCATCGTTTTTGCGTCTGGCATTTGTGGATAAATTTCAACAAGAGTTGGAAGGATTTACAACTAAGGGGGATTTTGTAGGAATGTGCAAGGGCAACGACTCATCAAGAGTTCAGGGATGGAATGGACAAGATAAAAAGACCGAATGAAGATGCATGGGCATATTTAGATAAATGGCAAAGAGATGCATGGACTAGAAGCGCATTCAGCCATAAGCCGAAGTTGGGTAGCATTTGTAACAATGCATGCGAGGTGTTCAATGCAAAGATCAAGGCTGTGAGAACCAAGCCCATTATAACATTGTTGGAGGAGGTTCGAATGTTCGTTATACGAACCATAGCCAAGAACAAGGTGAAACTAAACAATCACACTGGAGTGCTCACATCGGTTATAAAGAGTTGATTAGAGAAAGTTAGAAAAGAATCTAAGAATTGGAAGCCTATTTGGACAGGGGACAACGGATACGAAAAGTTTGAGCTGCATGGACACCCAACTAATCATGTGGTAGACTTAGGAAAAAGATTATGTACTTGCCAATTTTGGATGCTTACACGTTATTTGCATTGTTATAATAAAAGTTTTTGTGCTATATTAATAATCTGATTAATGGTATATTACTAAAACCAATGGTTGCTGTGACTGTTGTTCATATGTAGGTATTCCTTGTGTGCATGCATGTGATGCACTATCTCGGGTTAACAAGCCACCAGAAGACTTTTGTCATCGCTTGCTAAGGATGGAGTCATACAGGGAAATATATAATCATCATATTAATCCAATTCCTGGACAATCATTATGGGAGCATGCAGAAGAATGTAACAGGCCACATGTACCAAAAATAAAGAGGAAACCTGGAAAACTACAGATGAAGAGAAGGATGAATGCTGATGAGAAGGGTGGTGGAGGATCTAAAAAGTCTAAAACTGATCCCAATGGAGATAATGTTCATCTAAAGAGGCAGTTGGGTCCCTTTACTTGCAGTTTCTGTGGTAATAAAGGACATACAAAGAGATGTTGTAAGAAGAAGAGAGCTTGTGATGCTGCTGCGGCTGCTGTTGTAGTTGCTGAGGCTGATAAGAAGAAGAAAAATAAAGGAGGTGCTCCTGCATCTGAGCAGCAACTTCAGCAGCCTCAAGATGATGGTGACCAACGTGATGGAGAAAACAATCCTCTTGTGTAGTCTACTGAGATTACACCAACCATTTCTAATGCACAACCTGTAGAGATAGATATATCTCAGTCAACTGCTTCTGATGTAGAAGATTCTCAAAAGGCTGCTTAATATTTACATTTCTTAAATTTTTTGTGATTCAAGTGAATCATCATTTATGTGTAATGCAAATTTTTTTTCATCTAGGATCATGGAATGAAAAGGCCTTCAAAATTATTACCAAGGAGAAGATCTTCTCTACTAGCAACCTCTGGCCCAGTGAATCCCATGCAGGGTGCTAGTTCAGGAACTACAACAAGACTTACCAATTACATGAAGTTCATCCCAACTCCAGGATTTAAGGCTCCAAGAAAGAAGAATTGAAGACTTTAGCTTAATATGTATAGACTTTCTGTTTTGAGTTTAAAACTTTTCACTAGACAAAGACTACACAAGGAAAAATTAAAACAATCCTTTATGTTTTGCTATAAAGCCTTCACTTTTGATGCAACTATGTTTAACATGCTCATGTTAGTTGGCTACCCTTTGTGTTTTGTGATTGACTGTATTAAGTTGAACTATTATCTTAATACACTTATCTTTTAAGTTTGAACCATTATCTTAATACAGTGGTTGCTGGTTTTCAATCACTTATGCTGCTTTCTTTTATTAATTAAGTTACCCAAGTTTACATTCCATCAACAAACTCCATTCATCAGTTTCTAATACCATAATCATGTTATCATTTTTTTACATATTATTTATTCAATGAATACAGGGTACACACCACCAACTCTTTTAACTCATGCTTTACAATACAGGATAGCCATTAACACTACCAATACAGACATAGCTAATTCCAACAACTGGTTAACCAATTTTTTATTCCGAACATCTTCTTCTAACCTCCCAAGCCTCCAATCAAAGTTCATCTTCACTTCATGATTGTCTCCATAAGATTCTGGTTTCTCAATTGGTTCATCTTGCCTAGTATCTGCCCACACAAAAAACCCACACCATCTCTTCCCACTTGTCTGTAATCAAGCAAACATATAACATGCTCAAGCTTCAGGGAAAAAACAACAAGAGAAGAACAGTGAGGTAGGAGTAATCATAACAACACAAGTAATACTGATAACTCACATTATAATTGGGACAACCAAAATTTGGTTTATTTGGGTTTGAATCTGTCCTAGACCACCTGAGAACTGGCCGGCAGCAGCAACCGCACCATTCCGGCACCCCAGATCTTTTGCTCCTGCTTTGTGTTCTCGTCCGATGGCCATTGGATGGTGAACTAATAGAGCTTCCAGCTCCAGTACCCCCACCACCCATCATGCATATTCACTTCCAGCTCCACGAAGAAGAAGAAGAAATTTAGGGTTAAATAATATAGAGGGAGGGACCACATTGAGTATAAATTGAAATTGTGTCAGCTCAACTAGTCGTTGGCACCATCCAGTGTAGCAAAATGAGGCCACGTCAGAAGAAGAAATTAACTTACTGAGTATTTAGGATTTTAGGGTTAAATAATATGGAGTGAGGGACCACATTGAATATAAATTGAAATAATTGTGCCAGCTCAACTAGTCGTTGGTACCATCCAGCGTAGCAAAATGAGGCCACGTCAGCGTCTTGATAATGACTCATCACCGAAAATATGTTCAGGGACTATTATGGTGTCCGGAGCCGTATCTGGAGGATTACAATGGTGCAATTGGGATCTCAGAGATTACATTGGGTAACGACCTGAATCTCAGAGACCATTACAAAAATTTACTTCTATATATTTTCTAGCTATAGTTATAGTATATTTCTAATAACCATGATAATATAACAATTAAATAACCAACTAAGATTAAAAGCTAATGAGTATTATAAATAATTCTATAACAATTAACATTTATCTTAAACTAAACACAAAGATTTAATTTAATTTTTATCTCTTAATTTATTTTCTAAATGCAGTTTTAAGATTTACAAAAATCATATTTTATTATCATATTCTATATTTTGCTCTTACATTCGAAAATTTCTATATCCGTCATTGCTGTTAATAAATTGATTAGCTTATAAAAAAAATATATTAATTTAAAATAACAAAAAATAGTTATCTTCTTTGTATTTTCAACACAATTAAATATTATTTTTTATATATATATTTTTAAATAATTATCTAAGTATTTTATTATCTCTTATTGATCAATTGTAAAATTTGCATGTCAATATTCATCGAGTAATTTTTTATTATTCAAAATAATTACTGTAGGCAAGATCGTGTAAGGAATAAAATTAAAAAAAAAAAAAACAAATTGGACATCATTTCAAATAAAGAATATATGTGCTTTATTTCTTATTTATATTTAGAAGAGTAATTAAGCTTTAATTTAGTACTTAACTAATTAAGTAGTATTATTACAAAGTTCATTATATTAGCAGTGGGACAAGTGTCCGCAGACCTCTCTTATATACATAAATATTGAGTGCATTCTTCTATGATGTACATTTCTTCCATAATACATTCAAATTATAAGGTACTTATTTGGTTGTAAATTAGTTCTCGATTTATAAAGAAAATTGAGAACCCAAACCTAGAAAATAAACCTAGTATTGGCGTCAAGATTATATTGATCGATCCTTGTAATTATTGTAGTTGTAATCATTCAAGATAAAGTGTTTTTTGTGCATCATAGTACGCCAGAGGATCTTGTCAAAAATCTGACAGATTTAGCATCAAGAACCTTAAAATATTGTTCCTCACTATAATTTGGCTTTGGCACACGTCCTCCTTTTGTTACCGTGAAAGAAGCTCCATTTTCAAAAGCATCCCCTATAGAATGGAATTCCCACATGTTCCCATTTTCGCTGTTGCCTTTTCTCCATGTCACCTACACAACACATAATAATAATAATTAATTAAAATAATATATATATATAGTATACATAATATCATTACTAAAAACAATAATCAAAATAAATTCATGTTAATTAATTAATTTCATTACTGATTATTTAATTTATTTACCTCCTTGTTCCCAGATTCGGGGGCTATGAAGAGGTTAGATTGGCTTTTGAGGCTAGGTCCCATGCTTCCACCAATAGCATATTGCATCCATCCCTGGTATAGATTGTTTGCTACATGTGCATATCCATGACGGATCCTATATTTTACAAATTTATTAATATTGTCAAATATATTATGAGTTTAATTTTGATGTATTAATAGGTAAATTGTTTTAGATAATCGTTTAATTAAATTTATGTATTTAAATAATTTTTTATATTGTAGTAATATGCAATTGTTAATTGTGTAAAATACTTTTACGTCCAAAATATATGAAAATTAAATTATATATTATATATTTTGCGACAATGTTACTAGAAGCCAATGTTTTTAGTATAAAAAAAAGTTGGATAATATTAATTTAAACAAGAAACAAAATAAAAAATAGAAATTTTTGATGGTTAATAGTTTTTAGCAATTTTAATCAACACAAAAATTATGTATTTTTTGTGTATAATTTTTTGTAAATGTGAGTCTAAATTATTATTGTTAAATATTGACTTAAAATAATAATATTTACTGAGCATATTACATTCTTCAATAAAAAAATTATTAGTTGCCTAAATTTTGCAATAATTTATTATGTACTTACCTTGGCATACGCTGGTTACAATTTGGTCCAAAATGATTGTACACAACAGTAACTTTCATGTTCTGGTCTCTAATATATCCATCATCATGCCCAAGAAGCATAACCTTATCTTGGTTCCGGAACCAGTTATTGGAGACAGTGACATCAGTGGAACCCCGTGTAACATCAAGAAGACCATCTTCGCAATCTTGAAGTGTATTATGATCAATCCAAATCTTTGAAGCAGTGACTAATCTAATGGCATCCCCATCAACTTGACCTAATGAAATCACCTTCCCATTTGCACCCATCACCAATCCCGGAGCTTGTGCTTTACAATCATGGATCCGAACGTTGTGGATTATTACGTTCGTCGCCTTCAAACAAATAACAAACAATTTGTTATGTGAGTAGTTAGCAATTCAGTATTCATGCATGCATATCAATTTAACTAATATAAATATGTGAATTAACTCATTTTGGTTACCTTAAAGATCATAAAGCATGCGTTATGAGCAATGTGGACGTTGGCGCCGCGGCCATCAATGGCGGTAAAGCTACTAATGAGAAGGGGTTTTGCCAATGTAATTTTCATGTCTCTTTTAAATGTGATCCAAACTTTTTGTTGAATCACAGAAGCTCCATATCGCAAGGTACCAGGCTTAGGGTTTATGGGGTCATCAGTAGGGTCTATAACTTCATAATGGATGAGGTCACTGCCAATGTTGTTCATCATCTTGCCAGCATAGCCAATGGAGCAGTTCGCGAGTTGCGCGCGGTGGCTCCTCCATTGGGGATCCCGTCTCCAGCACCGATCAATCACATTCATTTTCATGCCAATTATTTTGGATTGCTTGGCACCATAAGTAGGGCTTGGAGAGAAAAGGGTGGCAAGAAAAATGGGCAAAACAAAGTGCCAAAGGATACTAGCCATGGTGTATGTATGTTCTTGGGAATAATGTGCTATCTAGGGTTTTGGAGTAGTACGTAGTAGAATTGAGAATTGATTATATATATAGGCTACGGTGGATGGGAAATTGCTTCAAGTTTGTTGAAGTTGTTGTGTGAAGCTATGGCCAAAGGAGTATCGGATGCGCGAGAAAGCTATCAATAATAGAAATTGGGGAAGGTCCAGCTCAACTAATTATGGTGTAAATTAGGCTTAACCTTAAGTTAGATAATATAACACGGTTAGCTAAATTTGAGCAATGACTATATAAGGAAAATGAAGGGAGCATCATTTAATATTGGAAAAATGATATGGTATATTTTTTATTTTATTTTATTTTATTTTTTGTTTTAATATTGGGAAAATGAAGGGAGCATCATTTAATTGTATGTTAGAATTTTTCTCTAACATACAATTAGTCACTTACACACACTACACTCTTTAGACTAAATCTAATTTTAAACTCGGATACAATATATATATATATATATATATATATATATTATTAAAAGGTATCAACATTAATCACTTTAACTAAAGTCTCTAATTAATATTAATGAATAATGATGGGCAAGCACAGATGTATCCATTAGCTAGTGGGGCTCAGTGAAATTTTAAAAATTTTTAAGTAGTTCTTAATTTAAAAGGTTAGTATTGCCCCCACCATAACATTTATTTTGATCCTCATGAAGCACTGAAGCTTTGAGATCACATCAACAATGAATGAAAAAGAATGGAAAATTATCAAGAAGAAAGAAACAGGGGTATACAGAGGTTGAACGGCGGAACCCTCTTGTTTTATTTTGAAAACAAATAGTACCAATATATATATATATATATATATATATGTACAAGTTATAACTAATTAGGTTACATTGTCACTAATCACCTTTAATTTTGCAACTATTCTAATTAGGCAATAGGCATGACAGTCACGTGATACCCGCCCTCAAGCTGGGAGTATAGAGATTCAATAATCCTAGCTTGCTACGACACGTGTTGAAGGGAGTCGGAGATAAAGCTTTAGTAAGAATGTTTGCTGTTTGTTCAGTTGTCTTGACAGGCAGCAACCACTCCTTCTTGAGCTTTGTCTCTGACCAAATGACAGTCCACTTCCAAATGCTTTGTCCTTTCATGAAAGACAGGGTTTGCAGCTATATGAAGAGCGGATTGATTGTCGCAAAAGAGACTAAAAGGTGCCTTATGCTCAGCCTGGAGTTCTTTCAGAAGATACACTAGTCATTGTCCTTCTCTAGTTGCCTGGCTCATTGCCCTGTATTCTGCCTCTGATGAAGAACAGGAGACAGTAGTTTGCTTCCTACTGCGCCAACATACAAGAGTTCCACCCAAGAAAAAACAATAACCAGTTACAGATCTTCTAGTATCTGGGCAAGTTGCCCAGTCCGAATCAACAAACCTTGTGAGTTTCAAGTTATTGTCTTTGGCGAAAAACAAACCCGAACTCGGATCACCCTTGAGATACCGAAGCACATGGAGACCTGCTTGAAAATGTTGATCAGTGGGGCAGTCGAGAAATTGGCTCAAACATCCTACAGCATACGAAATATCTGGTCGAGTATTGGTGAGATATAGCAACCTGCCAACTAGTTTCCTATACCATAGTGAATCACTCAACTTCGTCCCTAAATTCTTGGAGAGGGTAGCTGAATATTGCATGGGAGTGCTTGCTGGCTTGGCACCCAGCATACCAAATTCTTCTAAGAGGTCTAATGTGTACTTGCGTTGGCAAATTGCCAATCCTTTTGAATTGTGAGCAAATTCCAGTCCTAGAAAGTACTTCAATCTGCCGATATCCTTGATTTTAAACTTCTCATCCAACACCTTTTTCACAGTGTTGATTTCTTCCATGTCATTTCCAGAGAGAATGAGGTCGTCTACATAAACTAGAATTGCTGTAAATCCATTCTCGGTGGCTTTAGTAAATAGAGAGTAATCATGTTTTGACTGAACAAAACCTTCTCTTTGTAGCACTCCACTCAACTTCAAATTCCACATTCTACTTGCTTGTTTTAGTCCATATAAGGATCGTTCCAACTTGCAGACTTTTCCTTTTGGAGCATCAAGACCTGGTGGTGCTTGCATGTAAACTTCTTCGAATAAGTCTCCATGTAAGAATGTTGTATTGACATCTAGCTGATGAAGGAACCAGTTTCTGCTCGTGGCAACAGCAAGTAATATTCGTAGAGTGGTCATCCTTACTACGGGGCTGAACGTGTCAAGAAAATCGAAGCCAGGCCTCTGAGTGAATCCCTGCGCAACCAATCGTGCTTTATAGCACTCTACTGTACCATCAGGATTGTATTTTGTCTTGAAAAATGACAAGAATCACATGGTATGATGTTGGTTTTACAATGAATGAATGGGTGCAGTTTCTGAATGCTATGCATCATATCTTGTGGCATGTGTCCTAGTCTAAAATGGCACAAAACATCTTTATTATCTAATCCATGTGCTATGTCTATTTGTACTATGTGTGATATGACTTGAGTTGGAGGAGAAACCAATTTCTGATTTGCAGGCAGTTTGAGCATGTAAAGTCCTTGATCCACCTCAGATGTGCCAATCATCTTCCAGGTATTCAATTTCTGAATCTCACACCTTGAGTCAGTTATAGAACACTTACAATGCAAATTTTTAGTTAATTTTGAAACTGAAATGAGATTAAAATTGAATGATGGAATATACAATACATTGGTGAGAAATAAGTTTTTGGTGAAAAAATGGTGCCAATTATTTATGTTGTAATTTGCGAGCCATTCGGAAGTTTAATTAAAATAGGATTGATGTGTCTATAACTTACAAAATTTGATATGGTGTGAGTAACATGGTCAGTGGCTCCTGTGTCCACAATCCAAGATTTTGAAAAGAAATTTTTTATTGTAAGCAAGTAAGAAATATGTGTGCTCAATGACAAAGCATAAAAGTTACCTGAGGTGTTAGTGAGGAGCTGGGTTGGCGCCTTGAAGCTAAGTGTCTTCTTGTTGGAGGATAGACATAAGGAGTTGCCTTTGTTCAAGAGACAATGTCACTGTAGAGCTAGTTAGATCTGCCAGTTGAGTTGAGTTTAAACTGCTCTTGTCATCACATTTCTTTTCTGCAGCTATGTTGATGCTAGCGCTTCTAGGCTACTGCTTCATATGGGGGGGAACCCATGTTTTTGGTAGCAAACATCTACCAAGTGCCTAGCCTTATTGCAAAATGAGCAGATTTTAGGGTAGCCTCTACCAAAACTACCTCGACCCCTCCCTCTGTTGCTTCTTCTAGATCCACCCCTACCACGAGAATTGAATCTTGAATTACCGTCACGATTAACGAAGCTATCAGAATTTGTAGCAGCGAGCACAATTTGTGGATCATGTACATTTTCGTCAGTCAAATTCAAATGTCTCTCTTGTTGTGTGAGCAAAGAAAAAACTTCATTAACATCTGGAAGAGGTTTGGCGAGCATGACTTGAGAACAAACATTGTGGTATTGCTCATTTAGTCCCCTAAGGAATCGAACAGTATAAGTCTCCTTTTTCTGAATTCGAAGCTTTTCCAACCCACAAACATACGTGGATTCACCTACTACACAAAGAGGAATAGACTTAAAATTTTCAATTTCTTCCCAAATAGCCTTCAATTTTGTAAAGTAAGCAGTGATGCTTGAATCCCCCTGCTTTAAAGAGAACAATTTTTCTTCCAATTTTGCAATCTTAAAGATATCACCTTGATAGTAACGTTGCCTCAAATCATTCCAGATATCCACAGCTATATCATTCCAAATGACACTTCTTGAAATTTCATTACTCAGGGATTGAAGAATCCATGTCACAACAAAGGTATTACACTTGTCCCAAGCTGAAAAATTAGGATCATCTACACTAGGTTTCGGTAATGTGCCATCCACAAAGCCAAGCTTATTCTTAGATTTTAGCGCAATTAACATCGCTCTGGACCATTCATTATAGTTCTTGGTATCCAATTTCACAGAAATAATTGAAATCCCAGGGTTTTTGCTTGGATGAAGAAAGAATACACTTGAGGGATCAGAAAGAGGACTCACACTTTTACGATTCAATTGCGACTGCAAGTGCATGAGTTGATTGAGGAGATGAGATAAAGTGTGAACATCGAATCCTGGAGAAGCACTATCGCTGGGAACGGAGTCTGCCATGGATTTACTACAAAATTGAACAAATCAAAATCTTTCCTTTGCTTATTCGTTGATTAGAGTCACCGTCTTGCACAATTGCAGAAAAGGGAGGCGATGTACTTCCAGTAATTTCTGTTGGGGAGTTGTGTGAAGGAAGAAAAGAGAAGGGGAGAAACGCTCACCGCACCATGATGAAGCACTGAAGCTTTGAGATCACATCAACAATGAATGAAAAAGAATGAAAAGTTACCAAGAAGAAAGAAACAGGGGCATACAGAGGTTGAACGGTGAAACCCTCTTGTTTTATTTTGAAAACAAATAGTACCAATATATATATATATATATATATATATATATATATATATATATATATATATATATATATATATATATATATATATATATACAAGTTATAACTAATTAGGTTACATTGCCACTAATCACCTTTAATTTAGCAACTATTCTAATTTAGCAACCTTTACATTGTCATGTGATAGATCCCAATCCTCCAATTGTTAATCTTTCTTCCCTTTTTCTATTTTCTTTCTCTGCTTCAGACTCTAGAGGTAATGTCACTACCTACAGGTATCACCATAGTGATGTTTCATGAGTGGCTGAATTGAAAGAGGAAATGAATGTGCCAAATAGGGTGATCTTAGTATTACTACTTATTTTACCAAGTTAAGAACTATTTAGGAAGAGTTAGACGGTTTAGAACCGATTCCCCATGTACTTGTGGTATAGAATGTCTTTGTAGTCTAAGTGTTATGAGAACCTACAGAAGAAATAAGAAGGTTGTAAGATTGCTTAGAGGCCTTAATGATGAATATGGCACTATGAGATCACAAATAATGTTGCTCAAGATAATATCGGATGTCAGTGTAGCCTTCTCAATGCTCACACAGTAAGAGTGTCAGTTGCATTATCCAGAAACCGGCGAGGCTCGCTCATTGATGAGTTCGTCTGATCTAATTGAAGGAAAGAAAAAGGTGTATCAATTCAACACTGGAAGTAATAGTAGGGAAAGAGGATGTTTTGGCAGAGGTAGCGATGGTAGTAGTAAAGGTGCTCCCAAGATATGTTCTTACTGCCAAAAATTGGATCATTTAATTGAGCCATAAATTGTGCGAATTCGGCTGCTGGTAGGCAAATTAAAGAGATCAACAATGAATTGTCACATTCAAACCAAAAGGAAGATGGTAATATAGCTCACGCATTTTGTTATCTCAGGAATAAAAAGGCACACTAATTGCACTTCTTCAACACAGCAACACTGTACAACATCCTCTAGCTAACCAAATCAGCATCAATTCCTAAATAGAAACAGGTATAACACACTACACTCTCATAATGAGCTCACATATTTCTCACATACTTCTTACACAATCTTTTTGCTCCAATTCTTGGGTCTTGACAGTGGAGCAACTGACCATATATCATCATTCATGAAAATATTTATCATTACTATCACATAAAACCAATTCTTGTCAAGCTCCCTAATGGTAGCTAAACTTTAATCAAGATTGTTGGAACTGTGATTTTTTCAAATAGTCTATATCTCACAGAAGTACTATACATTTCAACTTTTACTTTCAATTTGATGTCTGTTTCAAGAACTACTAAAATCTTAAACTGAAAAATGATTGGGTGTGCTAATGAGAAGGATGGTCTTTACACAGTGACAATCCCAACAGTAAGCTCACATACATACACCAAACACCACTACATTAGCATCAACATCCACATCTAAAAATAAAAGCACAAGTGACACTAAATCACTATCAGTGCCTGCATCACAAATTCATGGAGCAGCAGCTACAAGTTTCTCTGAATTAGACCCCCCTCTCTCAAAATAGAATAAAACCCAATGCTAAGTTGTGGCATCTCAGATTAGAGCATATACCTAGCTATTGATAGATTAGTTGTAATAAAGAGGGATTATCCTCTCGTTGAATATTCAGATAAAAAGGAACCTTGTGATTTTTGTCATTTTGCAAAAACAAAAGAAATTACCTTTTGATAAGAGTTCTAGCAAATCATTTTAAGCTTTTGACATTATACATCTAGACATTTGGAGGCCTTTGGTCACAACATCTCATACTCGACATAGATATCTTTTACTGTTATTGATGACAAAACCATATTTATTTTGGCTATTTTTTATGAAAGCCAAATCTAAAGTTCAAAGTTCAATAAAGAATTTTGTTACTTACATAGAAAATCAGTTTCGAAAGACCATAAAATGTTTCAATTCTGATAATGGACTTGAATTCATCAATCTCTCTCATTTTTTCACCTCAAAAGGAATTGAATATTAAACTTCTTAAGTAGAAATACCTCAGCAAAATAGTGATGTTGAAAGAAAATACTAACATCTGCTAGAGATGGGTGAGCTATACTTTTTCACTCATCAATTTCATACTATTTTTAAACATATGCCGTTACACACGCTATTCATCTTATTAACATAATTCCAAGCTTAATTTTGAGAAATAAATCCCCTTATGAATTACTTTTTACTTCCAAACCAGATTTGTTGCATTTAAAATTTTTTGGGTGCTTAGCATGTACTTTTACATTAGTTTCTCATTGCAAAAAGCTTGACAAAAGGGCTAGGAAGTGTGTTTTTATGGTGTTCAAATGTCAAAGGATATATGTTTTATGACACTAACACAAGGGTGTTTTTTTAATCTCTAGATATGTGCAATTTTATGATGTTTTTCCCTATCACAATAAAATGCATTTGATTCTTTAACACAGGTAAATGCACCTAAGAAATAAGAATATGAATGCCCCTTGTTTTAATCTCAATCCATTTGGCATTCATGAGCATGACTCATATTACATCCATACATCATTCATCAAACACCACAACACATTCATGACACGGTTGACAAGAATCTGCCAAGTTTGCAAAAATTATTCTCACCAACCAAAACAAGAACTACACTATCATACCCATGATGATGCATCAAAATCTCATGCACAACATGCATTCCCACAGCAAACTTCATTAGATAACACCCAAAGATCACAAAGGTTAAGAAAACCCTCCAACTTAGCTCAAAGACTACTAATGTGTCTTATCTCCTTCATATCAACTCACTCCATCATCAGCAGATACCCGATTTTAAAGTATGTCACATACAATAATCTTTCAACAAATTTCAAGCCTTCTCTTTAGCATTGGTTGCCATCTCAGAACTAAAAACATACGATGATGCTGTCTAGTAAGCTTGTTGGAAGGATGCCATTAATGCTAAGGTCAATATTCTTGTAACAAAACTTGGACTATTACCAAGATGCCTCCAAGAAAGAATAGCATTAGCTCGAAATGGGTGTTCAAGGTCAAATTTCATGTGGATGGTTCTGTGGAAAGGCACAAGTCCAAATTAGTGGCAAAGTGGTATAATCAAACTATCGGCTTTGACTATTTTGACACGTTTAGCCCTATGGTTTACATGACCATCTTGATAGTTCTTCTCTTTGTTGTTGCGTCTTAGAGGTGGTTCTTGGAACAATTAGATGTCAACATTGCATTTTTGTATAGTGACTTGCTTGAAAAGGTTTACATGAAGGTGCCTCAAGGATTGCAAGCTCAACAAGTCTTTTTATGGACTTAAGCAGGCGAGTCGACAACAAAATACCAAACTTGTCTTTGTCCTATCTAAATCTGGTTATGTGTAGTCTAAATCAGATTATTCCTTTGTCTTGGCAGAAAATGATGCAAATAAAATCATCCGCGTTAAGAAGATATTAGATGATAGATTCAGCATCAAGGATTTGGACAAACTTAAATATTTCTTGGGTATGGAGGTGGCTTATAGAGTTACAGCACGAAAGGGTTAGCCTTATACCAAAAGAAAAATACTACTAACATGATTGAGAAATTTGGCCTAATTGATGCAAAGCCGGTGTCAACACCAATAGATTATTTAATCCATTTGTCTAAGAGCTCAGAAGACCCGATTGCTAATTCTACCAATTATAGAAAATTGATTGGAAAACTGTAATATCTCACAAGTACTATATCCTTTGAAGTGGAAAATTTAAGCCAATATTTAGAGTCTTCAATCACTAACCATCTCAAAGTAGCCTTGAGAATCTTGAAATATTTAAAGAAAACTCCTAGCACCAGCCTCTTTTTTCCTCTGCACAACGACTACACTCTCACCAAGTTTGCTAATGTTGACTGGACAACCTGTTCAGACACACAAAGATCAGTTTCAGGGTATTGTTTCTTTTTAGAGACAACTCTCATTTCATGGAAGAGTAGCAAGTAACAGACAGTGTTGCATTCGACTGTTGAAGGTTCTTGGTCTTGAACACTTGAAGCCTTTCATCTTGTATAGTGATAGTCAATCTGCATTTCATATGGCAATCAATCCAATTTTACACAAACAAACGCACCAAACATATACAGGTTGATTGCCACATTGTATGGGATAAAACCAATGAAGGGATTCTCAAATTGTTACCTATTACTTCTGCTAACTGAACAACATATTTGCTTAGCAAGACACAGGCTCCAGGACCCTTCTTTTCCTGCTATTGCAAACTAGGGTTGCTAGACATCCACACCTCTAGTTTGAGGGTGAATGTTAGTTGATATAGAATTTATTTATAATAGTCATTAGTCTTTAATCTTAGTTAGTTAGTTGTTATATCATGGTTAGAAATATATTGAAGCTATAATTAGAAAATAGTTTAGAATTAATCATAGTTAATTAATTTTACAAATAGTCTCTATATAGTAATACTCATTTTTGTGATCATTCATTCTAATTTCGGCAAACAAGTCTTTTTAAGTCATTTTTCTTTGTTTGCCTCTTTTTTCTCACTGTTCATCATATTCTCCTACCTTCCATAATTCACAAACTTTTTACAATAAATATAGGATTGAAATTTTAAAAAATATTAAAATACTCTTATTAATTAAAGAAAATAAAAACACAGGCATAATAAGATATTTAAACCATTGATGAAAAAACTAAAATCATTGATGTAAAGATTGAATTTTTTGAGTTATATATAATAAGACATAAACTCACGCACAATCAATCATGTACACACAACAATCACAATGAATTCAAACTCAGCTCGTAAAATTAAGATTCTAGATTACCAAATAAGATTGCAAAATCGGATTTAACTAATCAAATAAACTTAAAATAATTAAAGAAACTAAAATTTTTTCCGCAACATCAAAGAAAAAAAAAAGAAAAGAGATAAAATCTATAGAGACATACGAAAAAAGGAAGAGAATCATCGATATAGAATGGCAAAGATCAAGACATAAACTACCGACATAATCACCAAAATTTTAATTTCAGTTTATAACTACTGATAAACACAGTATTAAATCTCAATATCCTAATTCAAATTCTATTATGTCAAAATAAATGTTACCTAAGTGTCTTAGAACAAGGGAATAAATTTTCTCTCTGAAACGTTCAAGTATTTTTCGGCAATAGTATCTCATTTTTACACGACAACTTAATCATTTATTATTTATTATTGAACGTAGGACATGAAACATGCATCTGGGCTCAACAAGCTTAGTACATATAGTAGCTTATGCCATTGCCCATTATTTTAGCAAAGATACATGAGGGCACATCATAATAATATTAGGAAAATATATAGCTCCAATTATCCCGTTTCAAATTCACCATTACTTTGATGTGAATTATTCATCATCACTTTTTCAACAGCCTTAGGAAATAAGGTGAGCTTCAATCTGTTTGCTCATATCAACTACCAACTGCATCAAATAAGATTGAGCTATGTTTAAGTAATATGTTTGATTTAAGATAAATATAGAGACTAAAGTGTGAATTTAGAATTTAAAAAATTAAACGAGTGTATTTTTAAAAAAATATTATTAAAATTTTAATTTCTATTTCTAAAAATTTTAGTTTTTGTATTTTTTTATCGAAGGAACTGAAATTTTATATTTTGGAATTTACTTAATATACTAAAATTGAGTTTTTCCCAAGTCCCCAACTAATGAAGGTGAGGTGTCGATCTCTCGTGATTCCGTTTTTCCTCCAAAATGAATTTTTCTATTCTCTATTCTAAATTATTTTATAAAAAAATCTTTATTATAATTATATTATAATTAATATTTAATGAATAATACATAATTATACTAATTTAGAAATATATCTTTATTATAATTATATCAAATCAATATTTAATGCATTATTAAACTACTTATCAATTATTAATTAAAAATATTTTTAATCATTTTAATAATAATAATAGTAATAATAATAATATATGATAATGATATGATAATTGCACCGGTCATAGTAATCATGATAAAAATATTTGAATCTAATCATAAAATGATCAAATTTTATGATATTAATAACGCACATTAATTTTAAATATTTTTAGTCATTTTAATTATATTAATTTTAAACATATTAATATAATTCTAATTCTTATTTATTATCCAATAATAATAATAATAATAATAATAATAATAATAATAATAATAATAATAATAATAATAATAATAACTTGAAAATTTCGTATATAAACTATTTCAATTACCCGTGTATTATTATTAAAATTTTATATGTTCCTAAATATAAGTCTTGAAAAACACGACATAGCACGGGCTATTAGTGTAGAGTTGTTTAGGTTTGTTTAGGAAGATCAGATATAATAGAATTTATATTTCTAAATTTCATGACATATATTTCTATTTCAATATGTGTATATCAGGTATAATATTCTTATTCATTGTCCGGGATTTCTTTGATTATGATAGAAGATAATGATTCTAATCATATTATGAAAAATTATATAATTTTAACAAAATTAATATATGATATGTAATTATTGTATATAATAAAAAATTACCTTAATAATAAATAATTTACATATTTATTTTTGTTTTACTAAAGTTTATAGGGCAATTTACATAAATAAATTGTTACACCTTCAAAATTACACAATTACATTGTTTTCAAAATGAAGACGCAAATACATTGTTTCATATATCTATAGAAACCGCTACTGCCAGTAGCGGTTTAACAAAAGGCTTCTACAATTACAAAAAATATATATTCTTTGGTCTTGGTTTATAAATTTTAAAAGAGATGAGAATAAAAAAAAATTAGTCTTAGTTTATTTTTTTATTAAAATTATATTTTATTTAAATATTTAAAAAATTAAAATAAAATTTATGTTGATAGAGAGGTATAATTATTCTGATAGATATTAGTAATTTTTTTTAATTTATAAAAATAATTCATAAGAATATAAAATTTTATCAATTAATATGTAATTAAAAAAATATCTTTAAATCTTAGCCATATAACTCAAAAGGTCATTGCATTTATATTTTCTAAGATTTTAAAAAATAAAAACTATTTGTATTTTATAGTTAATTGATTGGATAAATAATAGTGATAGCATTATATATTTTAATGAATAAAATAAAAAATATAAATATATGCATGTAATAAAAATTATTTGTATTTATTATTAAAATGAGTGAGTACTCGCCCTTTTATTTGCTATTATTAAAAAGAGTGAGTACTCACTCTTTGATTTGCTATTTAATAATAAATACAAATAAAAAATTTATTATATGTATATTTATATTTTTTAAATTATAGTGTCAAATGATAAATTAAATTTTTTTATTTATGATATTATTTAAATAGTATATACCATTAATTATTTGTTTTGTAATTATTTTTTTAGATAAATATTAGTTTTACTATTTGTTTTCATATTCAATGTAAACCGTTATAGCCTCTAGCAGTTTACGCACGAAGCCCTATGCACATAAACCGCTATTGGTAGTAGCGGTTTATGACCAACCCCAAAGAAACAGACACCGCACAGGCTCTAGCGGTTTCTGTGCTGCCACATTTGAACGTAATCCGCGATTGGCAGCAGCAGATTATGTGTTTATGTGTTTATGTAAACCACTAGTGACAGTAGTGGTTTCTATAGATATATGAAACAATGTATTTGCGTCTTCATTTTGAAAACAATGTAATTGCGTAATTTTGAAGGTGTAACAATTTATTTATGTAAATTGCCCAAGTTTATATATAGTGTTTTTTTGTGGTACATGAATCTAAATTTGAGAGTCAAACTCATAATTTTATATTTATTATTTTTTTTACTACTTTATAAAATAAGAATGTATTCTTCGTTTTTCATCGAAGTTGATCCTTTTAAGGTACAATTTATAATTTTGATACACTATTAGTGTAAAGTAGTTTTACACAAATATGACGTAATATCATATCATAAAAAATAACTATCTTTTATATTGATTGCATTCACCTAAATGATAATCCAAAAAAATAGACATAATTAAACAATTATATAAAATATTTTATACTATCAATAATTAAAATTAGACTCTAATTTGTATCTAAAAATATAAGATAAAATTATATATTAAATTAACTTAATAAAAACAAAATATTATTGTAATATTATTTAATTAATAAATTTATTTAGTTAAAGGTTATATCTCTGTTTTTTTTCAGTTCCACTTTAATATTTACCAGTAAATTGAAGAATTTTGTATTGGATATCTATTTTAGTAATTAGTTCTCAAATATAAATTAAAATAAAAATCAATTAAAATATTAATGCAAATAAAAATCAATTAAAATATTAATGCATTTTGTACTTTTATCTATCTAAGTAACTAATTCTATTATTATTATTATTATTATTATTATTATTATTATTATTATTATTTGAAATTAATTTTTTGTCTTTCTTTTATTAAATAATTAAATAATAATTAAATAATCTATAAAATATATAATGAGCATATGAGAAATTTAGTATAGATTTTTTTTCTAAAATCTCATTTATTGTATATAATTCATAAAAAAATATATTTCACTTTTATTATTGATTAGAAGATAATTTATTTATATTTTGATTAATTTTATTTATTATTATTATTATATTTAATTTACAGAAAGATAAATTAATAACCATATTATTATTTATCAATATATTAATATTGAAAATGATTACATAAAAATTATTTAATATTTAATATTTTTATATTATTTATTTTTTATATATTTTGATATATTTATAAATATTTTTTATTTTTTTTAAATGCTATATGTTTACCCCACTATTTAAAATTTTTGGATCCGTCACTACTTTTGAGCGTGTTTCTTAATTTATTTTTTATAATTCATTGAATACAATTTATTACAGGAAATTTATTATATCAACTAATTGATTTGATTAGATATTTAAATATCACATGATTTATTATAATTCATATCAATCAAATAATTGTAATTTATTATATCAATTATTTTAATTCATTAATTTATAAGGTACATAATAGCATAGATGATTTGTTACTTATAATGATTAAATACAGCAAATAAAGATTAATTTAGTTAAAAAAATCATTGTCTCATATGTTTTCCTATTTATTTTTTTAATTTATTAAATTCAATCAATTATAATAAATTAATTATATCAACTAATTAATTCAATCAATTATTTCCTAATTTATTTTTTTTGAATTCAATAAATCAAATAAAATCAATTATACTAATTATTTGTATCAACTAACTGATTTGATTAATTCTTAAAAATATTTTATTTAATTTATTTTATTTATTTAAATACATGAATTATAACTGATTATTTATTTAATTTTATTACGATAAATATCAAATTCTATTCCGAATATAAAAATATAAAATTTTATTCCTTCTATTTTTATTTTACCACTATAAAAGACCATATATGCTAGAAGAAAATATCATTCATTTACCAATTACTCTTTCATTAGGTAGCTTTTACAACAATTTTTTTCTTCCTATGAAGCATCGTCGCAAGAAGGCAACTATCGTTGACACAAACCATCACACACTCTTCAACTCCCGTGCTCATCTTTCAGAGCAATATATGATATGTTATCCATGGAGCATTTATAGACTATGGTGTTATCATGTATGCATAAATAAAAAAGATTCCGTAATTAAACTTAAGTCATTTACCTGTTTGTGTGGTATATTATAGTGTGAAATTACTTTCAATTTGTGTTGTGTAATGATATTATGGTTTAATTTAAGCTTTTGTTTTAGAACTGTGTTATGATTTTATCTCATCATTTTCTCTTAGATATCAAGTTGATGTATTTTTATTTATTATTATTGAAACGGATGTGATATTTAATTTAAAAAAAAAAAACTCTCACACTCTATTTATTTTATTGTAGTCTTTTATCTCTTCTATTTCTTTTTATTTTCTTTTTATTTTCTTTTTAAATATCATATAATTTATTATAATTTATACCAATTAATTAATTATAATTCATTATATCAGTTAGTTTAATTCATTAATTTATAATATGCATGATAAAATAGATTATTTGTTACTTATACGTTTATTCTTCTAAAATCTAAATATGAGTAATTATATTTTTAGTTTTAGTTATGAATAAAATATTATTAATAATAAATAATAATTAACCACTCATACTTTTAATCAAAGTGTTTGGATAATTTTTATATTTGTTAATATTAATTATTGATTATTTTTTGTCAATAAATTGTATTATAATTTTATGTTAGTTCATAATTGATTAATGATTAATATTCATGAAGCTATGTTATTCTAAATTTTATATTTTACAAATATTTTATTTAAATGTATTTTAAACATAAAAATGTATTATTTTTAATAATATCATACTTTTACTTTTTTTAATTATTCTAAATGAATATTTTATCAAATACTAATTAAAACCATCATTCCATTTGTTTTACTAATTTATTATCTAACTATTATATAAAATTAAAATCATATTAATGAATTTAATATTAAAATTAATTTGGCTTTTTATTTAAAGTGTTTTTCAATTTTTTTAGTCTAATTAACCAAAACTATTCAATTATAAATAGTCATTCTATCTTATTTTATATTATTAACTAATTAAAACTACTAAAATTTAATGATACAATTCTGTTTTATATTTTTATATTTAATTCAATCCATCTAAACTATATAATAATCATTTTAATTTTTATATTTTATAATGTAATACTACATACATTAATAGTAAAATAACATAGTAAATTTTTATGTTTTAATATTAAATATAAAATTAATACGTACAAAAGTTTTTAAGCTTTTAAATCAATACGAATCATTGTAAATAATACTTATTTATGGCATAAACAAAGAAATACAAAATCTTAAGTTTTGCATATAAAAATTTAGGAACATATTATATGTACAAATGTAATTACATAGTATTATTTTTTTTTAATGGTGTAGATCAACAACTCTAATTTTATTTCACGGTCAAATTTAAAAAAAAAGTCGTAATTTTAAAGATAGTCAGAAAAAACAACAAAATTAATAAAAAAATATTTAAGTTATATTATTCTATTAATTTATTTAATATATTAAATTATTTTTATTTATATTAAGATTAATTTTAAATATTTTAAAATAAAAAGTATAATTAATTATAATTTGCATCTTAAATTATGTTGAGTAAATGATATTCTATTGTGCTGCTAAAAGTAAAAATGAGATAACAAATATAATTTTATCTCTTAATTCAGTATATTTATTTATATTTTATACTTTTTTACGATTAATTTTGTACAGTGTTGGTATATTAAATAAAAATACCTGTTATAATAACAAAAATAAAATAAAATTTCAATCAATAATTTTATATTCTTTACTTTTTTTTTCAGTTTTATTTTGGATTTTAATTTATTACTAAAAGGTAGTGAAATTCTATTGATACTGAAATAAAGTTACAAAAAGGTCCATAGAGTAGAATAAGTAAAATAATGTGATACCCACATTACAACATCCAAATAAAATAACCTAGGATCTAAAATATTTATCTTTCTTTTTCTCGCCATCTATTATATTATAGATTCTATTATATAAAAATCGATTTTTTACATTTAATGATAGAGTCAACGTAGCATGTTTTCGAGAGTGTTTCTTAATTTATTTTGTTTAACTCATTAAATACAATTCATTATGATGCATTAATTATATCAACTAATTGATTTGATTAGATATTTAAGTATCACACAATTTAAAATTATATATATTGATTTGATTTTTATGATATATAAATTTAAGGAATAAATTAAAATAATATAATTTAGAGTAAAGTATCGTTTTTGTCCCCAACGTTTGGGATAAATCTTATTTGTGTCCTTAACATTTAAATCGTCCTATTTATATCTCTAACGTTTATAAAAGTGATTCAATGTTATCCTGCCGTCAATTACAAATCATGAGCGCTTTAGTTTGAGTTTTAAAAATCTCTTCTTGAAGTTAGAATACAAATGTCTGAGATAGAATCGATGATCTACTCCAAAAAATAGTTCATCAAATGTTGAAACTAATTCCTACAACATTTACATAATTCACTTTTCTAGGGACATAATTGAAGTTAAACACAAATGGTGAGTATAATATTAAAATCGAATACATCCAAGTGAGACCTAATTGAGAATGAATACATCCAAGTGAGAATAAATAAAAAATATAATCTGATTTGTTAGTATAATTAATAGTAGGATAACATTGAATCACTTTTATAAACGTTAAGAATACAAATAGGACGATTTAAACGTTAGGGACACAAATAGGACTTACCCCAAACGTTGGGGACAAAAACGATACTTTACTCTATAATTTATTACTTATTTAATTTGAATACAACAAATACAAAATTAATTTAATCAAAAGTTTATTATTTTCTAATCTTCTATACATAAAAATGACAAAACAAAATTGTAAAAATAATCTTTTTATCGTTTTTGCTATTTTAATTTTATTTTCTTTGTTTTTTTATGTGTAATTTTATTTTACATTAACTTTGTGTATTTAATAACAAAATATATTCATATTAATTCTATCATATAATAATATATTTTTCTCCTATGTTAATCAAAGAATTTCAATAGTTATCAACTACATCTAATAGAATGACTGAGAAGTGAGAATTACGATAAGTTAAACCCAGGTTCAAAATGCTGAAACGAAGGAAAGAAAACATTGGATATATGATGATTAGAGAAAAATATATAATAACGAGAAATATACTAAAACTGGATTTTTCCTCCAACTAATAAAAGTGAGGTGTCAATTCCTCATGAATTCATTTTTCCTCTAAAATGAAATCACTATTTTCTCTTCTAAATTTATTTTAGAAAAATATCTTTATTATAATTATATTACAATTAACATTTAATGAATAATGCATGATTATACTAATTTAGGAAAATATCTTTATTATAATTATATAAAATCAATATTTAATACATTATCAACTAATAAAAGTGAAGTGTCAATTCTTCATGAATTCATTTTTTCTCCAAAATGAAAGCACTATTTTCTCTTCTAAATTTATTTTAGAAAAATATCTTTATTATAATTATATTACAATATTACAATTATATTACAAGTAGCATTTAATGAATAATGCATAATTATAGTAATTTAGAAAAATAAAATAAAGTCAAGTAATTTATCTTTCGACTGCACACGTATGTAGAATAACTTTTAAGAAGGAGTCACGTATAGTAAATACGGTCGATGATTGTAAAACTGTATATAACATTGATATAATATTATTTCAGGTATATGTTTTGCAGGTATCAAAGAAAAGTGTTGAGTTATTTTTTAGTGAGTTTAAATTATTTATTATTTATTAGAAAATTTTGTGCATTAGAATTCTCTAATAATTTATTATTTATTTTGAGCTGATTTTGATATGTTCTTACTTGACAGTAAAACAACATATAAAAATTTGTTGGTGGGTCTAAGTATTACTAGGTTATTTATGGTCACATTGAATATATATATTTGATTTATTGAAAAAAGTAAATTATTAAAACTAATTAATAACTATTTTAGAGTTAACACATTTAATACTAGATTAAAAAAATAAACAATACATAATATGTTACATTTTTATTAATCAAATTATTATAATTCAAATTAATCTTAACAAAAAAATTTAAAATTATAATTTCAATCTTATCACGTGCATGGCACGGATTATTACACTTGTTGAAATTTTAATTTTAATCTATAAACAATAGACACAATATTAAATCTCAGTCTCGATTTCAGTTTTAGTTTCTAAAAATAATTACTAACTTAGTCACTTACACACTACACTGTTTAGAGTTTAGACTAAACCTAATTTTGAACTCGAATATAACATATTATTACCAAGATCAATCACTTTAACTAAAATCTTTAATTGATATTAATGAATAATGATGGGCTTTGTTTTAGTATTGAATTAGAATGAGAGATTTTAAAATTTTGAACTGGACCAACTGATATACCTTTTATCATGTTAGAATAACTTTCTTTTTTGTTGCCAATGAATTTTTTTTCAATATTTAAAATTATTATTTATACTTATTTATTTAAATAAAATTTTATTATGTAATATTTTGCTATTTTTATTTCATATCATATTTTATAGACTATTTAAAAATACTATTACACTTAAAGGAACTTTTGAATGAAATTTTCTAATTATACTTAATTAGTTTTTTATAAGTTGTTTTATTTTATGAATTTGAAATAATATAAATTTCTTCTATCCCCAATAATAAAAAACAAATGAGCAGATTATATAACAAAATATTTAAAAAATAGGAACAAATATACTATGACTCTAAAACCATTATAATCCCAGTCGTTTTTTTTTTTCCTTTTTCCGACTCATAAGCATTTTTTTTTTAAATTCAAATTCCTTAAATTGTGAAGATAAAATTTTGAAATTTTATTATGTTTTCTAGTAGAAAAAAGAAGTTGTCGCCATATTCTAGCTTTTTTGTTGTTACACCAATGTAAGATTGAAAAAAAATGCGTATTAAAAATTGGTACAAATCAATAAATTATAAATATGAAATTATACTTTTTTTTTAAATTGATAAAAATTTGTCTAATGCAAATTAATATAATTTTATTGACTATATATAATTAATTAGCAATTTTTGTTCTGAGAATTCTTTAAGTGTGTAATTGTATTTTTGAATATCCATAAATATGATATAAAAAATAAAAAATAATTTTTATTTAAAAATTTAATTTTAATATATTAATAATATAAAATAATTTTTTATAATAATTTAATTACATCTTTCTTTATGAATATTAATACAATTAATATAAAATATAATTTTTTTATTGATGTAATAATGTATAATTAAATATAAAACTGTTTTAAACGGATAATATATTAAAATTAAGGGCAATTCACTATAATAAATAAACTGGCATCCAATATTATCAGATTACATGCAAAATGCAAAACGTATACCAAAATGCATTTTTTCCATAATCTATGTAAACCGCGACAGGGATCCTGCAGTTTACGAATACACATAGTCTGCTACAGGGGTGTCGCGGTTTATGTGTGAATGACGAGTGTGCATAAACCGCGACAGAGGTCTAGCAGTTTATGCGTTAATGAGTAGTTTGCATAAACATAAAATAAAGTAAGTGTATGGTAAACAAAAACATACATAACACACATAAGTCCATGGAAATAAACTAAATACCATCATATAATATACAAAAGTACACGACAAATCTGACATACATAGGTATCATCAATGAAAACATGAAATAAACAGCTACGACTCCTGCTTGTCCTCATCCTCCTCGTGAGAGTCATGTCCAAATGTGCCTAAGAGATGCGACCCTGTACCATATCGAGCGGCCCGTCTCACTCTGGATGGCCTTTGGCGCTGCTGTACTGGAGGATCGACGGACATGCCCACGCCATATGCAGATGGAGGCGTCCCTTCCATGCCCAACCAACTGTCATACGGGCTGCTAGCAGGATCATTTAGGTCTACATGAAACTGGGGCTGGTACCCCTGAGGGTCAGACATTTGCGACTGGTACCGCTGCATATCCTCCATATCTGGGCGGTACCCCTGTGCAACGTCCATCTGGTGCTGGGTCTCCGGCACCTGATCCTGGGGGTCTGGTGCTGAAAATGCGGAGGGTCGTCATCCCGGATGAGATCTGCAAAGTCGGAATAGAACTATGAACTGCTGACCTTGTGGTCCATATCCATCATGAAAGTCGGGCCGCTAGGTTATCATACATCTGTCCACGGATCTCATGGTATATCTGGGAGCTCGAAACATGTGTAAGAGGAACCTCCTGGGACCCCGTCCCTGCCTGCTCAGTGGGTCTATCACCAGGACCACCAGATGCGACCCCTGATGTACCACCGCTAAGGACGCCCACGCCGGACACGATGATCAGCATGTCTGACTCCGTCGCCACCAGATCTGTCATCTTGAATCATGTCATCCAGCCATCGCCACTCCCGCTCTGTAGCCTGGGTACCAATGCGTCGTCGTCGCTCGACGCGCCTGTTATCAGGCACGTCTGGCATCGGAACCCTAGAAGGCGCCTGTGACGACCCTCTCTGAACAACACCTGATTGATCTCCTCGGCCCTAGGATCGGCAATCAAGGAATCCAGCGACAGAAATCTATGGGCCACTCTGTACCACCATCGCAGAAAGTCTGCAGACGGCCCGGGATCAGGCATCTAAGGGATACTCAGAACAACATCAACCCTGTTCTGCCAACTAAGGTGCCATACCTGATAGTAGCTCGGGAATCATCTGTCCCCACCCCTCCCATCCTTGGCATGGAGCCAGTCTATATTCGAGGTCGGCTCAGGCTCATGCTGAACGCCACCCAGCTATGGCAACACCCTATCAACCTGGTGCCACTCAATGATGGCGAAGTATATCAAGCAAGTGCATGCGCACCATAACCGACTATGCTCCTCTGTAAGAATCTCTGGATGAACAACAGCCATCACGTCGAGCGAAGCATAAGTCTCCCAAACAATCTACAAACATTGACAGAACACATTTATTAGTCCATTAACTTATAAATATATAGTTAATTACTAGATAAAAATGGAAACAAAATGAATAAACTTACATCTCGATCACCTAAGCAGTCCAACGCTAGGCAACACTGGATAACTCTCTCCTCCTTGTGGTCGAATGTCGGCAAGTAGGTGGCCCACCTGAACGAATACAATATACACATGTATAAATTGCTAATGACCTAGTTAACAGGTAGAACCATAATAAAAAAAAGTTACAGTTCAAGTCTAACTGTACAGATATGTATACCCGGAAGCCAATGGGAAGGAATAGGTGTCGAATCCCTGCGGCCTGAGGCTAGAAAACTGCCAGAAAATCCATGACTGCAGTAGCTGCAGGGGGCCTGCCAAGTTTGTCACGTTTCTGTTGGCCACCTGACACATGCAACGATATAGCCAAGCCAACGCTGCCGACCCCCAACTATAACTGCCCATATCATCAAGCCTCGCCACAAAGGGCAACCACTGTATATGAACCCGATTTCCACTCTTGTCACCGAACAACTGAGTGGAAAGCAGTATCATAATATAAGCCCGTGCATATATGCGTACGGTCTTCTCCGTAGCATCATCCGGCAGCACCTTGAACCTCTCATGAAACCAGGTGAAGTGGACTGTATACTGCTTTACCTTATTCTGTGGTGGAAGCTCGCCAAACAATTCCTAAAACCTCTCCCACGCCGGTTTGCCTTCTTCCATAAGCTTCTCAAAATCTGTAAAGCACCCGGATACAGGTAAACCATCCACGGCAGCCCCAGCTGGTATGCTACATCCTGCAGCGTGATAGTGTACTCTCCAAAAGGCATATGAAAGGTATGCGTCTCAGGACGCCATCTCTCGATGAAAGCACTGACTAACGGCTCGTCCAACCAGAACCACCTGGCGTTGAGCCTCGCCAGGTGGTACAAACCAGCCCTCTCCAAATAGGGTACGATCCTGTCATGCAGAGGCATGTTCTGCTGCCTCCGGACACTATAAATACACCTAGTCGGTTGGAGCATGTGACAGAAAAAACCAAACATATAAAAAATCTAACACTAATTTAAAGTAATCTAACACAAAAAATACAATATTAAAGTTTAAACAGGTAACATACCGTTCCTATTTTCTAATCACAAAATTCAATGAAAGGTATAAACGATTCAAGACCTTAATCTAAATTAATTAAATACTAAATTTTATGATTTTAAAATAATAATTTAAATCTAAATTTAAATATATATCTAAATCACAATCATTGGAAAAATATTATACGAAATACATTAACTAAAAATAACTAAACTAACCTCTTCGTTTATGTTGCCAGCAACGTGCGCAACGTCGTTGAGCCTGTAAAGACTGCGTGCCTTCGTCATGGTCCTGACCCGATCTCAACTCAACCAACCCAGAATTTTCTCTCTTTTCCTCTCTCTAGAAAACCTCTCCTTCTCTCTCTAAAAAACTTTATAACCACCACAAATGTAATCCGCGAGACTCCTAAAGCGCATTTATACTAACGCATAAACCGCTAGACTTCTGTCGCAGTTTATGCACACTCGTCATTCACACATAAACCGCGACACTCCTGTCGCGGATTATGCTTACTTTCCTTATAACGTAATTTGCGGCACTCCTATAGCGGATTACGTGTATACGTAAACCGCAGGACTTCTGTTGCGATTTACATAAATTATGAGAAAAATACATTTTGGTATATATTTTGCATTTTGTGTAATCTGATAATATTAGATGTCAGTTTATTTATTATGGTGAATTGCCCTAAAATTAATTTCTTCAATTTTTAAACCTAGGAAAAAAAAAAAAAAGTTGATTGTCACTTGTCAGCATAGAAAACACAAAACAGCAAGCAACAAGCAGGCGTCTACCAAGAATCCCGAGATCCCCTTCGACCCTGCCGCAAGCAACAGCACAGTGCAACGGAAACACTCACTCCAACCTCATCTTCAATTTCAATGACATTCATCACACCAATAACCCCACATTTGATTCCATCTTAAAAATTAACAAAAAATGGCGAAAGGTGAAGTCAGCAGCATGAGCCGCACAGTGATTGAGCCACTCTCGCAGTTCGACCTTTCTTCCCATTCACGCGCCACAACCATCCGATCCCTCGCCGTTGCCACGTCACCCTCCGATCCTCAACACGCTTTCCTCTACGTTGGCACCTACTCCGGAACCCTCTTCTCCCTCTCCACAAATCTCAACAATTCCGCCTCATCCAACGGCTCAGATCACCCCAAGCACAACGGCGGCACCGGTGAGTCCACTTTCTTGCATAAGCTTTCGTTCCAGAGAAGCGTATCTGTCGGCGATTCGCCCGTGGAGTCAATTTTCGTTCTTGTTGAGTTGGGGAAGGTTTTGGTTCTTTCAGAGGGTTCTTTGTTTCTGGTGGATTCGGAGCTGACTAATCACGCGGCGAGGTTGAGTTTTCCGAAAGGGGTTTCGGTGGTTGCGAGGAGGGTGAGGAGTGGTGCTGAGTCTGAGGGTTCCGGTGAACAAGCTAGTAGCAGCAGTGGTGGTGGTGGTCAGAGGTTTTTGAAGAGATTGGGGAGTGGAGTTAGGGTAAATGGATTGAGGGTAAATAAGGAAGGGGAGGCCCACGGTGAGGGTAATTCCGTCTTCGCAGTTGTTGCTGGGAAGAGGTTGTTGCTTGTTGAGCTTGTTTTGGGTGGTGGGGGTACCGGCTCTTTGGTGATTTTGAAAGAGATTCAGTTTGTTGATGGTGTTATTAGTACCATGGTGTGGCTTGATGACTCGATTATCGTTGGCACTGCCAATGGTTATAGCTTGATTTCTAGTGTTACCGGACAGAGTGGGGTTATATTCTCCTTGCCGGATGTGTCACGCCCTCCGCGGTTGAAGCTGCTAAGGAAGGAGTGGAGAGTGCTCTTGTTAGTGGACAATGTGGGCATTATTGTTGATCCCCACGGACAGCCGGTGGGTGGTAGTCTGGTGTTTCGTCACGGATTGGACTCCGTGGAAGAGATTTCTTCATATGTGGTGATAGTGAGTGATGGGAAAATTGAGTTGTATCATAAGAGAAGTGGCAGTTGTGTTCAGGTTTTGCCGTTTGGTGGGGAAGGAATCGGGCCTTGTATTGTTGCAAGTGAGGAAGACAGGGGTGGGAAGCTTGTTGCTGTTGCAACTGCTACCAAGGTATGTTCCTTCCAGTGTGGATCTTATGGCACTAGACCTTCATTTGGAATATACTCTCTACTTTTGTTTTTGTTTTTGTTTTATAATGTGTGGTTTTTTTATTTTTAGCTGATATGGTTGGCTTAATTAGTTGCTTGGTTTCTGTTAGATTTTATTATGGTTCTGGATTTGTGGATTGATGATAAAATTAAGATAGGCCTTTTGCTTGAAGATGCAGATAATTAAATTGTTTGTAGAGGTGTAGCTCTGTGACTATTTCATGAAAATGACCAAAACTGTTTGAGAAATTTATTTTTGGAAATACCATGCTCAGGGGAAAATAACTAAAGACTGAAAATGTACAGAACTTCATCCAAGTTATTGTAGAAAATTCAAGTACTCAAAATAGGATAACTTCTGAACTTGTTGCTTTGATTTGGAAAATATAATGATGAATAAAATACTTTAACATTAGAGCTGTTTTAAATTCAGGGTTATGTGGTAAACAATCAAAATCTATTTTTTCGCAATCTTCAGTGGATTACTCAGCTTATCTGTGACTTCTTGTGTATGTATTTGGCTAAAGTGATCTTTCTGCTGCTATACTTACTGCCTACTTATTATTCTACTTGCTATCTCAAGTGTGAATGATTTCTTCATTTGGAAAATCTTACTCCATGTAAGGTGACTGTTGTTAACCCTATGTATGTAGTTTACACTGTATAGAATGTGACAGCTTTCACTGACCGCTAGAAATAATTATCATCAGTAGCTGTAAAGCACTTGCAAAATTTGTATTTTGCTAGTCATCCATTTTGATGGAACAAAGCTGTGCCCATGTTTGGATAACATGGTATTCAGTTGAATTTTGATCTGAAACCAATCAACCTTTGTTTGATTCTGAGTTTTATTTAACCTAGGTATAGGATGGATAATACAAATGAAGGTTTATGGCCTCACTTCAATGAAAGGGATAGAAAAAGGACTTGAGTTGAATGACTATATTAAATATTGTATCTGAATTCACTTCTAGTTTATGTGATTGAATTTGGTATAACAAGCTCCAATTGCATCTGATTGAGTTCCATTACTGAACTAACTATGTCTCTTATGGTTTATTTTACTTACTTTAGTCCTAGTTTATTATCTTTGATCTATGTCTATAATTTCAATTTGGATTGATTTTCAAAATGCAAGCAACATGTTTCGTTTAACAGTCACCTATGCACTCTCTCATAGTTATAGCTCATTAAAGATTTTTTTTTTTCTAATCTGTTTCTTAAACTATATTACTAGGTAGTATGCTACCAGAAATTACGTTCTGAAGAACAAATAAAGGATCTGTTGAGGAAGAAGAATTACAAGGGAGCGGTATCCTTAGTGGAGGAGCTTGAGGCTGAAGGTGAAATGCCAAAAGATTTGCTCTCATTTGTTCATGCTCAAGTGGGGTTTCTGTTACTTTTTGACTTGCATTTTGAAGAGGCAGTGGATCACTTTTTGCTCTCAGAGACAATGCAGCCTTCTGAAGTATTCCCATTTATAATGCAAGATCCGAATCGCTGGTCTTTACTGGTACTTTTGTGCACTTCATGCTATGTTATATAATGCTTTCATAAGTTATGTTTCAAAGTTTTGTTGCTTGTTTGTTCTCACTTCTGGGTTCTGTCTGGTCATTTGTTTTACTTTTGAACTCTGTGACATGTCTTGCCAATTTTCATTGAAATTGTTTGCACGTTATTGAACTGGGGATGTCTTACTGTTATAGAAACCATATGCGACTTGTTTGCTTGACAATGACAAATTTTATGTATCTGAGGCATATATAAATATAAGAAAAGAAAATAAACTTTTTTACGGTTGCCTATTTTAACTTTATGTTTTATATTTTGTAATACATTGGCCTATTTTGTGGAGTTTTAATGTGCTTAATAAATTTCAACTTCATATGCAGGCTTAACTCATAGTTTGCTCTCTTAGGTTTTGTTCTATGCTGTGAAATGTTGCACTTGTTGTTAATGCATATTAATTGGTCAAATGTTTGAAGGTTGTGCTGTATGAATGTGGTACAGAGGTTCAAACTGGCTTTTGTAGGTTCCTAGGAATCGGTATTGGGGTTTGCATCCTCCACCTGCCCCACTTGAAGTTGTAGTAGATGATGGTTTAATGACAATCCAGAGAGCTTCTTTCTTGAGGAAAGCAGGTGTAGAAACAATTGTAGATAATGACCTGTTTCTGAATCCACCGAATAGAGCTGATTTGTTGGAGTCAGCAATCAAGAACATTAGCAGGTTTAAATTCCGTTCAGTTATTTGTTTCAGTTTCCAAATCAGTATGTTGCTGTTGACTGATATTCATCTAGACACCAATGGAAGAGATCCTATACACCTGTTCCTGGGAGTCTGGGACTCTTTTCTTTTTTTTTTTTTTCTTTTTCCGGCAGATCATGAGTCATAAGCACTAAGCAGAAAAAGAATCTTTTTGAAATATCTAGTTTTAAATATTATACTGTTATAGGATCGCTAATTAATTATGCACATGAAAGCTTTCTTATATTTGTAATTATATCTTTAGACTTGGTTTCATTAATCATAAGCACATTTGTCAATATTATGTCATTTTGTACAGATATTTGGAGGCTTGTCGAGAAAAGGACCTAACACAATCAGTTAGGGAGGGAGTTGACACGCTATTAATGTATCTTTATAGAGCCCTAAATCGTGTTGAGGACATGGAGCGGCTGGCATCTTCTACAAACTGGTGTGTTGTGGTATGTGCAGATTGTTGTTGGTAATGTTTTGATATTTGCGGAACTTTTATATATATAAGGAGGGCCTATTGATAATTTGAAGAGATTTGTATACATCTTATATTGTTCATTAAAGCAATCAAGATCGAGTTGTTGGCTTCATGGATAAGATTTGAGCAGTTAATTTTTCCTTTTCCTATTATGGATTTATTGTGCTGTCCTGTTTTGCATTGCTTAATATAATGGTAATTGCCTGGAAGGCCTGAAAGATGATCTTATGAGATACGTTTCTTGTGCAGGAAGAGTTGGAACAGATGTTGGAAGAGTCTGGGCACCTACGTACACTGGCTTTCCTATGTGCCAGTAAAGGAATGAGCTCAAAAGCTGTTTCTATTTGGCGCATACTAGCAAGAAACTATTCATCTGGCCTCTGGATAGACACTGCCTTGAATAATAATAATAATAATATACGGGATAGCAGGGAAAACCTTGTTTCTGGCAAGGAGATTGCTGCAGCCGAAGCTGCAAAAATTCTTGAGGAGTCATCTGACCAAGATTTGATTCTACAACATTTAGGATGGGTACAATTGATAAACAGTTGTTAATGCAAATATGTTTTGCTCAATTTCATTATTTAATTAATGATCTGAAACTTTTGGCCTTTTAATTTTAGATTGCCGATATCAGCCAGGTTCTTGCAGTTAAAGTTTTAACATCAGACAGACGAGTAGTCCAACTAAATCCTGGTTTGTCTTGTGATTCTTAAAGAATGCTCACACACATGATTTCACACGATTTATGTAATTTTTACTTTTTGTGCCTTTTGTGTATTATATAATGTGTTTCATTAAGTTTGGAACTACTTGTTTCATTGGTTATTATCATAGAGTGATACTAATTACTGGTGTCTTTATGAGAAAGTGATTGCTGTGATGCCCTCAGCTAAAGCGTTCTCAAATATCAGTGTTAGACACTGGTGCAATAAGTTTTTATTTATTGTTCATTTTTTTTTTAATTTTTTTTTCTTGAGATAATAAGTCCTCTGAAAAGATGACGTGATTTGGACCAAATAGAATCTAAACATCTAATTCTATTGTCCATTAATACTTGTTTTGTCTTTTTTTTTTTTTTTTAAATTAAAAAATCTATCATCAAAAGTGGGTAAATTGCTCTCTAGCAAAATACTTCAAATCTAGGGAGTTCTGCAAAGAAGTTCTGTTCTGTTTTCTTTGTTCCATAGTTAAACAGGTTTATTTACTGAGTAGGTTATATTTTATATATATATATGACCATTTTTTATCTTGGTTTCTAAAGCAGTGATCTTTATGCTTCTGTTTCTGTTAATTTATTGTATTTCTGAAATCATCAGTCATATGTCATTTCATTTCTTGTTGCAGATGAAGTTGTTACGGCTATTGATCCACAGAAGGTAGAAATCTTACAAAGGTATTCATTGTGGTATCTGCTAGCAGTATGCTTATTATTTCAAACTCATGATAATATGTGAGGATTTTACTATGTTATCTAAGGTTTTCGGTGATATTCTGGCTGAGGATTTTATTATGCTATTGGTGATTCTTTTGTCTTGTTTTAATTTGTCTTATGTTTTTCATGTACATATAATTAAATATAGCAGCTTTTTCATAGTGTTAGAAATAGTTAGATATAATTATATTGTTATTGTACTTGAAGTGTAGGTTAATTATTATTGCATCTCATACAATCACTTAACCATTATAAATCTCATCCACATTTTTATGTCTTTCCTTTCTTTACATCTTTTCCCATACTTTTAAATACGGCATTGGTGCTGTGATGGTGCAGTATCGTCATCCATGATTAGACCCTATCACTCTTTGTGCTTACCATTGTATTTGCTGTATGAATGAATTTATTCAGATTAATAAAATGTGTGGTTATGTGGAATAAACTATTTTACAGTAAATGCAATGGTACAAGTTTTTTGGCTGAAAATCTAATGTATATATGCAGTTTAATATACTCATAAGCTTCAAAATATTGGTTTCGCTTATAAGCTGTTTTTAGCTTAAGGTTATCAGTTTCGATTATAATCTATTCCATTTCTACCAAAACATATTATTTTTAAGGTCTTTACTCTTTTCCCAATGATTCCCAAACACGCTCTAGGTACCTCCAGTTGACCTGATTTCTTTTCATTGTAGGTTTCTCCAGTGGTTGATTGAAGAGCAAGATTGTAATGACACTCAGTTGCACACGTTGTATGCCCTATCGCTTGCTAAATCAGCTATTGAAGCATTTGAGTCTGAAAATCTCGATAGTGGTAATACTGAGAGTACCTCTGGGATATCAATCTTTCAGACTAGTGTAAGAAAAAGACTGCAAGTATTTTTGCAATCGTCTGACTTGTATGATCCAGAAGAAGTTCTTGACTTGATTGAAGGGTCAGAGTTATGGTTAGAAAAGGTAAGTCTTCTAATTGTGTTATCTTAAACTCTGTTTATCTGACTTTGGTTAGTATGTATTTTATACCAAGTTCTTTGTCTGTGATCATTATCATACACTGATTTTATTTATTGAGCTTATATGACACTGGCAGGCTATTCTGTATAGAAGACTGGGGCAGGAGACTTTGGTCCTCCAAATTTTGGCTTTGTGAGTAACCCAGCTAGCTTCAAAATTTTACTTTCTTTCACATGACTCCTCTGAATATTATTAGTATCTGACAAAAGAAGAAATATCATTAACAAGAAGAGAAGGATATTAAATAGATATCTGAGGACCAGGTATCCTCAATAAAATAAATAAATAAATAAAAATACATTAAAACGATAGAAGCAACGCTCTCCAGTTTCTCTGTAATTCTCTGGTTAATTTGTGTGACATGCAATAGAACACTTAAATGCAAACAATTACAAGGTGTTAGATTGGAAAAATATTTTTTATTTTTCGTTTTATTTATTTATATTTTAAAATATTATTATGTCTGTTGGCTCATAGGAAGTTGGAAGACAGCGAGGCTGCTGAGGAGTATTGTGCTGAAATTGGCAGACCTGATGCTTACATGCAGTATGTCTCCCTTGAACCCTTTCAATACTTTATTTATCTATTTAGAAGTTCTTTTGCACATTGTAATGGAATTATGCATTCTTAAATGTGATGATGGCCTCAGGTTGCTTGAAATGTATTTGGATCCACAAGATGGTAAGGAGCCCATGTTTAATGCTGCTGTTCGCCTTCTCCACAATCATGGAGAATCATTGGACCCTTTGCAAGTTTTAGAGGTTTTATATTACTCTATCTTCTCCTGAATACTAAAACCATTTTCAATTATACTACAATAGTGAATATTTTGCAACCTGCATCATTGGACACAGAAGATAGATTAATATAAAGAAGCAGTTAATCACTCACGAGAATTGATGGTTGTTTTCCACCCTACCCAGCCACATTCCTCTTCCCTATTTTCTTAGAAATTGGCCTGAGTAGCTGCATTAGGTGGCCACACAGTATGCATATAGAAAATCAAAATTTTCAATGAACACACAATGGAAGCCTTTAACCTGACTTGTAAGGAAGGCTTGTAAAGTACTTGATTTTCCATTTTGCACCTTATACTTAGAACATTGTATTTCTTGCTGCTTGATAAATGAGAGGTTATTGATTCTTTTTGAATCTCTCATTTAATAATTGATACATCTGGTGCATTCTTCATGTTTAATTTCCAAGTTTTATATATATATGCTTGTCTTTTAAATTTCAGCCTTTGGTCAGCTTTTAAATTTAATAATATATTATTTTAATTTTTTATACCTACTTTTACGGTATCGGTTATTCAAAAAATTAGGGAAGTTATTTGCTTTTTATTTTCTCTCTCCTCTAAAGGCTGAATAAAGGACAATTTTTAAAAGATATCTAGTTGCACTATATATATATATATTAAGTTGTAGATTCTACCATCATGAATGTTTTAATCAAATACTTTTGTTTTTGGGCTGTATTACCGATCTGGATGGGTGTGTCTCTCTGAATTGTCAAAAATTCTGACTCTGTTTTGAATTCTCCTGTTGTACACTGTTGAATGCATTCAAAAGAGACGTGCAATTGTTAATTTTGGGTTTTTACTTGCTAAAAAAATTGGCTTTATAATGCAGAAATTGTCACCAGATATGCCGCTTCAACTTGCTTCTGAGACTCTATTAAGAATGTTCAGGGCCAGAGTTCATCATCATCACCAAGGGCAGGTACTTCATAATTCTTTCCTTACGGATGGATTGCCCTAACCTCTGATCTTATTTTAACACGAGAAGAAAAGTACAAGGTAACTTAAATTAGACTGAGCAGTTAAGATGTGTAGTTGTTATCATGAAAATAATGGGCATGAGTCCCTCGGGAAAGTTTCTCCAAGTGAGCTTGAGCATATTCCTCAAGATTTTTGGCAAGTATAACCAATTTGCAAACACATTTTGACACCGTATGTGACTCATTTCAACTACCGTTTTGCTTAGTCTCTACCATATGATGATTTTTGTCCGATCATTATTCCTAGTGGGCTTGAACTATTCTTTTCCAAAAAATTCCTCTCTAGACAATCATTTTGAAATAACAATTTGTGCTTTCTTTTGACCTGTGCCAGTTGAAAGATTCAAAAGAAAAAAGAACTCTTTAAATGGAACAGTATAAATGTGTACATGGATGCAGTGCCCAATAGTGTCCATGCTTTTGTAGCCAAGCCAGTTTAGTGCACCACTAATGTCAGTAGCTAAATTCTCTCAGATTGTGCATAATTTATCACGAGCCGTAGACATGGATGCAAGATTGTCGAGATTGGAGGAAAGATCAAGGAATGTTCAGATTAATGATGAGAGTCTCTGTGACTCCTGTGATGCACGCCTTGGTACAAAGCTATTCGCAATGTACCCGGATGACACTGTAATATGTTACAAGGTTTGTACTCAACCTCTTCTCTCAATTGATGGCACTTTTGTTTCTATCCATTCATATCCCATCCATAATTTTTCTGGTAGACTGTTGCCAAATGCATCTTTTAGAATGTCTTGATGTGCATTGCTGGGTAACAAGGTAAATTTTAGGATTCGGTGGTATGAGGCTTCAGTCCCATGTTAAAATTATGGAATTCTGATGCAGCTTTTGCAGTGTGTTTCTAGCTATCCATTACAAATGAGCAGCAACACTTTGAAATGTTTGCCTATGGAGCTAGTCAAGCCTTGCATGAAAATTGTGTTTTTCTTTCATCTATTTATACTCATTGCACCCTTTGCATTGATGTAATTATCAAGTTTAGCTTCGCTATATGTCACCCTTTAAGCGCGGCCCTTCCCTGGACCCTGTGTTAATGTGGAATGTTTGTTACCGGACTGTCTTTTCATTTATACCCATTGCACAAGTGATGTCCCAAACATTAACACCAAAATATTGTTTAGGTCCATAAAGAGATCCTTTTAAGTTAACCTCTATTAATACATTTTTATTGGCTTCATTAAGTTGGGAGTTCTGTTTGCTTCCGATATGTATATGCCTGCAAACTTGTTTCCCACATGATAAGAACTATTATTCTTCCCAACTATAATTGTTATAGGCATTTTGAACTTGGGAAGCACCAAAGTTTCTATTCTGCTGGACTACATTAATAATTCTTATCTAAAATTTTGTTTCTCCCGATTTGTGTGGAAGTCTGTTTTATCAAGCATGCGTTATCTTACTAGTGCTTTGAACCCTTTACAGTGCTATCGCCGTCAAGGTGAGTCAGTTTCAGTCTCGGGTCGCAACTTCAAGGAAGACGTTCTAATTAAACCGGGTTGGCTTGTAAGTCGTTGATGTCAAAACCAAAATGTTGGTGTTAGATCCCAATATTACTCGGCAGAATATTTTGAATTGTCATTCCATATAAAATGCCAAATTCATTCAAAATTGGAATATGGAATATATGTTGATGATGGCTCAGTTATGTAGTTAGCATTTAGAGTAGTAGCTTCTAACATATAGTTGACCACCACACGATGGTTCTGTAAAATCTGTGATGAGTTCCCCATTGTATTCTCCATTTTTTCTTTTGACAAGCTGCACTGTAAAATTTTGTTGACATTGTAAATTGTAAATTTTTGCTTATATATAAATAATAGCTCATTCTTCCATTCTACTTCATGAGGGCATGGACTACCGGTTGGCCCTTGAAACATTGAGACTGGTTTGTTTGAGGATCAAAAATTAAGAAAAAAAGGATTCGGCCTTTTGGTAAATTTGGAGACAAATTAAATCTAAATATATCAATTTATGAATGCAATAAAAAAAATGTAAGAACGACAGTTATAAAGAATATCAATATTAGTCTTTTGGTCAAAGAAAAAAAAAAGAAAGATGATTCCACGGTAAATGATGATGACAAGTGATAAAGTTGGTATATATATATATGCAAGTTGAAGAGAGTGAGAAAAACAAATAATGAATAACATTAGAAAGAGAAAAATATGGTTTTTCTTAATTTAAATTTGTTTGAGTATTATTTAAAAAAAGTGTTTTAATTTTCTTCTTAATTTGAGAGTTCATAATTTGATCACCTTTATTATCTAAAAATAAATTAAATTTAATTATTTTATTGATCTTTATAGTTTTATCAAATTTTTAATTAGGATTTTATTCTTTTTTTTTAATTGGGTCTTTATACTATTTTTAATTTTATAATTAGGTTCTTTTTATGTCAAAAATATTAAAATTAATAGAATATTTTTTTCAAAATATTCATGCGGTCAAAGATCTAATTAGATTTTTAATTATGAATACTTTTAATTTGTAAAGAAATATTCAGCTAACTTTAATAGTTTTTACATCAGGAAAGACCTAATTATAAAACTAAAAATAGTGTAGGAATTCAATTGAAAGAAAAAAAAATATAGAAACTTAATTGCAAATTTGGTAAAACTATAATGACCAACAGAATAATTAAACCAATAAATTATAGTGTCATTAACTTCGGTACCCAAGCATAACTACTTTGGTAAACTTGGATAACAAAAATGTTGAATCTAATATCTTCAAATATGTCTCTTGTTAATCAATTTGTGTTGATTGAGTGGTTAACTCACTAGTCCGCTTAAAAAAGTGTGAGTTCGAATCTTGTCTTGTGCATATAGCAAGCCAACAACTCATTAGTCAGTAACAAATTCTTAAACGAAGCTCCAATCCGTGACGAATTAGTCTTTGTCCTGCCATACTGAGAGATATTGTCGGCAACAAAAAAAAAAAAAAAAAGAAAAATACGGGGAGCCAATGTAATTGGTATACAATGTGTACAATAGTAATTAATACACATTAGATCAAATAAGCAGCCTATTGTACACATTGTACAAATATTTCATTGGCTCTCTAGTGGGATTCAAAAGAAAATGCCTCATATTAGCCGTTGATCATTGTTAACTGTTTGGCCAACTCTATTCAAGTATTTCTCCTTAGCTAAGGATTTCTTCATCTATGCCCTGAGAATGCACGAAAATATGCGTCTTGTGCACGACAATGCACGATCATGCATTTGTGGACGATAAATATGATATGAAATCTTGTCTTGGAGCATATATGGTGATACGTAGGAGGACTTCACAATGCATATCTTCATATCTTTGTGTGTATGGACTATGGTCGTTATTTGATGGGCCCTCCTTAATCATGTTGTTACTTAGTTTCCGTTTCTCGCCACGTTTTGGTTTTCACCAATAATGGATCAAAACAGGTGCACCAATAGGAAAAAAGGGATTAAAATAATGCCTTTGAAAAAGGGAAAGGGAAAATACCATATCTTAGTCAACATGGTTAGAAATTAGCCAATTATTCGCATTTATTGACCGCACACATACTCATCAATCATGGCTACTTGGCTAGGCTTATCATTTTCTCTTCTGCTCCCTCTTTGAGAATAAATTCATCTATTAAATTCGATCCTAATGTTTGTAAAAACATTTATACGTTTATCTAATGTTTAATTTATATAAATTCTATCGTTAATATTTAAAATAAATTTTAATTCTATTTGTACATGTTACTTACTATTAATATATAGTTTAACATTATTCGTAATTCAAAAACTTGTAATTATTTTTGTAAAAATATTATTTGTACACTAAAATTAGTCATTATATATTTGTATATAAATAGATGTATTGATTAACTCATTTTCAATATATATTTTATATTTTAATATGTATTTTATACTAATAGTTGATTTTAATGTATACGTAATATGATTCTTATTTTTGGCTCTAATCATTGATAGAAGCAGTGAAAACACATTGAAATATTTAAAATATTATAATTAAAATTGTTAGATATATTAAAAATAATTTTAAACTTTTTTGATAAAATTATAGAAAAAAATATATACTTTATCCGTTCTTATAACCTTCAGGAGAAGAATGAACAATGAATTAGCCATGCGCATTCATTCTTATAACTTTTGGACGTTATTAGGATAGAGATGAAAGTAACAAATATGAAAGTTGTACCCAAAAAGAAAATAATATGAATAAGACAGCAGCTAGCAGATTTAGTTGAGTATGAACACGAAGCACAAATTAAAGTTACCACACTTTATAGCTAGAAGAGTCTATATTTAATTTTCTCCTCTATCATTTTCACAGCATGCACAAGCCTCCATCGATACAACGAATACTTCTTATTTGATGATAGCTTAACCAAAGTTGAGAGAGACTACTGCCTGATAGCTTATTCAAATTCCATTCATCCTTTTTTTTTTTAATTTTTTAGCTTTAATTTTATACAGAAAATACTAAGATAGCAAATCAAATTGGATTATACACCTTCATATGAATGGAAATAAAGAACCAGTAGTTGCTTGATTTAGCGGCGGTTCATAGTCAAAGCACTGCTAAATCAAATACGGTTTATATATCTCTTGGTGCAACAACCGTCACTAAAATATCAATGATTTGGCAACAAATATGTTTTTTTGCCTTGCCAACCGCTACTAAACTGTCATTTAGCAGCAGTTTTGACTAAACTGCTGCTAAATAAAATTGATTCCACAACCCATGAAATTTTCACCACTGCTTTCATTAATTTAGTAGTGATTTTCAAAAATTGGCTTTCAGAAACCGCAATTATCTGTCGAAATTGATGTAGTAAACCGTATCCTTCTAGTAAGAAACGATATCTAGTTGGTCTAAAGTTCCACGAAATCTATTGTAGGCATAAGTTCAAGTATTAGTAGAAGATTTACTTGTCAATAATACGTAATCTAGATATCATTTTTGGAATAATAATAATAATAATAATAATAATAATAATAATAATAATAATAATAATTGTTCCTTAAGTCTTATAACACGGATGAAGATGGTTATACCTCGGATTTATATTCAAAATATTTTAAATAAAGATCTGCCCAATAAAAAAGAACCACCTCGCTCCAACTCTCTCGGATTCACCCCAAAATTCGGTGATTGTGGCGACAGGTTGGTTAACCTGAACAACGATAAATAATAGCACTAGCAGGGCTAAAGGGGCAGATTTCAAGAGAAAGAATGTAAATCCTAATACTTTTAGTTTAGTTTTCACTTTAAGAGATATATTATTGACTTGAGTATCGGAGTCCTTTTTGCAGGTTCTACGACCAGGAAAAAGCTTTAGGGATCTCCTATTTCCGTTGTTCAGGAAATGTGGAAGCGTTTATCAAGTAGCGGCGACGAGCTATAGCTCGGAGAATATCCTTAACAGAACATTTGGCACCCACCGTGGGGCTGAATTCTAACATTACCCCACAATTCTTCTTTTTTGTTTATTTTACTTCTTTTTTGTAGAATTCCTAGCATGACCGATGACGCAGCATCACCCCTTCCTCCCACTCATGCTAAATTAGCAGTTATGAATGCTGCCCTCCAGGCGGAAGTGAAGAAAATGTACAAACTTCTAGTAGGTAGAACAGGTGGAGATAGGGAGGAGGGTAACAAAAGGAATGCGAGCAAGGAAAACCCTGAGGACGAACATCATTCTGAAACAAATATGGCGATGGAAGATACTCCCCTGAAATCCGTAAAAAGAAGAACAAATCCTTTCTCGGCAAAAAATAATGAGTTTCCAAATGCCAAAAAATGTCACACTCCCAACAACATTAAAACCATATAAGGGTTTTGGTGACCCAAAAATTTACGTCACTAAATTTGAATCCATGATGTGTTTTAAATGGCGCTTCTGGTCCAATCTTATGTCGTTCCTTTCCAACTTTCTTGGACGGAGCTACTTTATTATTGTTTTTCAGTTTGTCTGCAGGTTCAATTTCTAGCTTTGAAGAGTTTGCCAACTTATTCATTAACCATTTTGTGGCTTCAAAGATCTACGTCCATGACTCTAATTTCCTCAGCACCATCAAGCAAGGGCAACATGAAAGCTTAAAAAATTACATGATAAAGTTTGCCACAGTCGCAATGAAAATTCCTGATCTCAGTCCAGACTTGCACCTACATGTGCTGAAGAGCGGCCTCTGCCCAGGAAGATTCCAGGAGACTATTGCAGTCACTACCTAAAATATTAACCGAGTTTAGGAATAAAGCATCGGGCCAGATAGAAAATGAAGAGCTAAGATAAGCCAGGAAAGCCGAGAAGCAAACGCCCCGAAGAGAAGAAGATAAATACAAGAACAACAGAAGCTATTTAAGTTGATGCCGAAGTTCGACTCATACACAAAGTTTAACACGAAAAGAGAAGACATAATAAAATAAATCCTTCACATTAAGATCATAAAACCACCCAACAAAGCAGGAACTTATCAAGATCAGAAGTACGTAGACAAGAGCAAACACTGCACATTCTATCAAAAGTTTGGCCACACCACCGATGAATGTGTAGTAGCCAAAGACCTATTAGAAAGGCTGGCAAGACAAGGGTTCCTGGACAAATACATCAATAACAGAATTCAAAAAGAAATAACAAGCCCTACAATAGATCAGCTGAAATATAACTCAGCATCCAAAGACAAAGGAAAATGGCATACTTCGTCTGAACTTCCCACACCAAGGGGAGTTATTAACTATATTTCAGGAGGTTTTGTAGGAGGAGGAACCACCAACTCGGCTAGAAAGCGAAGTTACCTAACAATGCTAACCATGGAAGGATCTTCGTCATCACAACAACCCCTCCCCCTGAACACATTTCTTTCAATGCATCGGATTTCAAGTCACAATTCCCGAACTTAGATGATCCTATTGTAATCTCAGTGAACATGGAGGACCTGACAGTCAGAAAAGTATTACTCGATCTAAGAAGCAGCACAAATGTATTATTCTACTCAACTTTTCAAAATATGCAACTTAGTGAAAAAACTTTGCAACCTTCAACCGGAGAATTGGTAGGCTTCTCCAGGGAAAGGGTTCCCGTGACAGGTTATGTGTGGTTAAGAACCACACTAGGGGAGCACCCACGCTCAAAAACCCTAGATATTCAATTCTTAGTGGTTGACTGCGTCAACCCTTATAATGTTATTTTGGTATTACCATCCCTTAATTCTTTTAAAGCTATTGTTTCTACAGTTCACTTGTGCATAAAGTTCGATTTGCAAGATGACATTGTTGCAATCGTACACGCCGACCATAAGGATGCATGACAATGTTACAATGCAGGCTTGAAATTGAAACCACCATCAACAGAACCAATTCAACGGGTCAACCCTGTTTACAATACAGACGACATCCCGACACTGGCCGAACTCGACCCTCAAGACAATATCTCCAGCTGACCTACACCAATGGACGAGTTGCACAAGGTAAAATCACCAAACTTTAAACCCAATACACTAATATCGGATCTGCTTTTTCTGCAGGCAATGAACAAAACCTCACCAAATTACTCCAATCCAATATCGACCTTTTCACATGGACACTAGCAGATATGCCTAGAATTGATCCAAATATCATATGCCATAAGCTTGCCATTAACCCCAATGGTCCAATATGTCAGAAAAAGAGAAATTTGGGAACAAAAAGAAGAGATGCCGCCATTGCAGAGACATAGAAATTGCTCGTTGCAGGGTTTATCCGTGAGATCAGATTCTCATCATGGTTATTAAGTGTTGTTATGGTAAAAAAGAGCTTAAGGAAATTGTGCATGTGTGTAGAATTTACAGACTTGAATAAAGCATGTCCCAAAGATTCATATCCATTGCCGAGCATTGACAAATTGGTGGATAACACCTCGGGTTTCAAAGTCTTAAGATTCATGGACGCCTACTCCGAATATAATCAGATACTAATGCACCCAGAAGATCAAGACAAAACTGTATTCATAACTGATCACGTTAACTTTTGTTATAAGCTAATGCCTTTTGGACTTAAAAACGCAGGAGAAACATATCAGAGGTTGATGGATCAGGTCTTCAAAGATCAAATTGGTCGGAATATGGAAGTATACGTCGACGATATGGTAGTAAAATCGGATTCGAAAGAAGCCCACCAAGCTGACCTTCACAAAGTCTTTCAGCAACTATGACAATACAATATGAGGTTAAACCTAGAAAAATGTGCATTTGGATTTCATGGGGGCAAATTCCTCGGTTTCATGTTAACACACCGGGGGATAGAAGCAAACCCTGACAAATGCTGAGCTGTGATACAGATGCAATCACCTCGAATAATTAAAGAGGTTTAACAACTCACTGGTTGTATCACTTCTTTAATAGCCTTAGAAAGGCAAAAAAATTCACCTGGACCGACGAGTGCAAACAAGCATTCATCGACTTAAAAAATCTTCTCAGCTCGCCACCTATTCTTCAGAAACTACAACATGGTAAACCTCTTTACTTATATCTTCCAGTTTCAATTCACATAGTTAGCTCTGTACTTGTCACAGAAATAGGCAAAGAACAACGCCCAGTGTACTTCATTAGCAAGGTGATACAGAATATGAAAACCAGATACCCAACTGTGGCAAAACTAGATTCGCCTTAATAATCACATCTCGACAACTATGACATTATTTTCAGAATAATCAAATTATAGTTCGAACAAGCCAACCACTACGCCAAATAGTAGCACGGCCATACCTAGCCGGAAGGCGCAACAAGTGGTCAGTCGAACTATCAGAGCTTAACATCTCCTACAAATCAAGAAGATCATTGAATGCTCAAATACTGGCCGACTTTATTGCCAAATTCACCACTACACAGGAAATCCTCCCAGTTTGGGAATTATATGTCGACAAAGCCTCCAATGATAGGGTCTGTGGAGTAGGAATTCTACTTAAAGACAACATCAGCGTCTTCGCCAAGCAATCCATAAGGTTCTCATTCCAGGTGAGAAACAATCAGTCCGAATATGAAGCCTTGATCGCTGGACTACGACTTACGAATGAGGCAAACATTCAAAATCTCAAAGTACACTGTAACTCCCTACTCATCATCCAACAGGTAAGTGGTCATTTCCAGGTATGAGACCCTCCCTTAGAACAATACTTAAATGCAGTAAAAGATCTTACACAACGTTTCAACATTTTAAAATATCATACATACCTAGAGAACAAAATCATAGAGCAGATATCTTGTCCAAATAAGCAACTTCTAGAATACAAGATTTTCAGAATGTTTTATCACAGCTAACCTTTATTGAACCAAGCATATATGATAAAAATGTTCTAAGTTTATCGCAGCAGGCAGATTGGAAAAGCCTATACATAAACTATTTGAAAACTGGGAACATACCACCCGAAGAAAAGCCACAGTTATTTAAAAAGAAAGCAAGTTACTACACAATCATGGGAAACGACTTGTATAAAATAGCGTTCTCCCAACCATTATTGAAATGTCTCGGACCCACAGAAGTAGAATTGGCAATTTCTAAGGTCCATGAAGGTATCTGCAGCATGCATATAGTAGGTTGGAGCCTAGCCTCAAAGCTCTTAAAAGTAGGATACTACTAGGTACTAGCCAATGTTAAGAAGAGATTGCATGGAAAAAGTCTACTGTTGCAATAGTTGTAAAAAATGCGCACCAATTATCCATAGCCCGGATGAACTGTTGCATGCCTAAAAAATCGGATGGCCTTTTCATAAATGGGGACTCGATATCCTCAGACCATTCCCATTCATCAATGCCTTTACAAAGTGCATAGATGCACAACCACTTGCCAAAATAACCTCGGATAAGGTACGCTCTTTCATTTGGAAATTTATAATATGTAGATATGGTTTGCCCGGAGAAGTCATTTCCGACAATGGTCGGCAAGTTATTGATAAAAGAATTGCATCTTTTTCAACGAATCTTCACATCAAGCACCATTTTTCCTTTGTAGAGCATCCACAAAGCAATGGGCTTGCAGAGGTAGCTAACAAAATTATTTTACAGGCTTTAAGGAAAAAATTAGCAGAGGCCAAAGGATGTTGAGCCGAACTTATTCCCGAAATCTTATGGAGTTATAACACCACACGACAGTCATCAACAAAAGAAACACTGTTCCGACTAGTACACGGTGCATATTCGATAGTTCCAATGGAGATCTCCCAACGATCACTACGAACTAACCTCTTGGATGACACGACCAACACACAGGTATGATTAACCGAGCTCGACACACTAGATGAAGAACGTGACTTGGCCAGGCTAAGACAACAATCTATGCAACTTACAATACGACGAAAGTATAACAACGGAGTTTGGCCAAGATTATTGCAACAAGGAGATTTGGTACTTCGAAAAATTGAAGAAGTTTGGAAACCTCCGGGACATGAAAAACTTGCAGCAACTTGGGAAGGCCCTTTCAGAGTGTCAAAGGTTCATGGAAAAGGAGCTTATTCTTTGCAGACACTAGCCGGAATGGAGTTACCCAATACATGGAACATGTCTTCCTTAAAATTGTATTATAGATAATCCTGTGTAAAAGACGGGATTGAGATGTACTTTTTTTCCTGATCATGAGTTTTTATCCCACAAAGGATTTTTCTTGGATAGGATTTAACGAGGCCGATCACCCCACGCCCTCCACAACGGAAGGTCTTATCAATAAAAACAAAACATTCCACACTATCTCATTTCTACAAACCAACCTACAAAAGTTGAAAGTCAACAAATTCAACATAAAATAATCAAAACCAACATATTACCCAAACATCTAAATAAGTTTTCTACAAAACAAAACCGATATTAAAGATCGGTCACAATCCAACAATAACAGTTCAAATAAAAAAGTTCCAAAACTAGAGAAAGACAATTCCAAAACTAAGCAATATCTTTATCAACAGCAGCCACGTTCTCATCTTCCACTTCACCAGCTTTGTCATCAATGAGCTCACCATTGACGACGATCTTCGTAACATCAAGCTTGCCGATGTCAAATTCGGGTGTGAAAGTCACCACCTGACTCACTACTCAATCAAAACCTCCAGCAAACATCTCTAACACCTCATGCTCCAACTCATGAATTCTGGACATCATTTTTCCTTTTTCATTATTAGCTTCCTTCATCTGGCTTTGTAAGAGGTGAATATGATCCTGAAGCTTTATAATCTCTTCTTCTCCATCTTTCATCTTTGTAGTAACGGCCTCCTTCTCTTTCACAGATCAAGTTTGCCACCTTTTTTGCCTGACCCTTTTCTTCGGCCCCTAACAGCTTAGTGGTCTGACCTATACACAACGGCCTTGAAGTAATTACCTACAAACAAATGGTCACATAAGACTAAATGAACAACAAACAAATATATAATCCAAACATTACAAACTCTACCTGCATATACTTCCTAATACCCTCCTTCCCAACTTTCTTCAACATCCTCACATCGCTAACATGCTAAGCGATCTTATCAGACAGCTCTGCAAAAGGAAACTACTCACTCCATTGAGACTGTGCACCATCCCCATTGATAAAACCATGTAACTTCTTTTGCCTTTCAAAAATAGACTTATCCCCAGTTCCCACATTTAACTCCTCCTCAAAAAAAATCTTTAAAGACTTCTCTAAGTCAAGTCATTTCCTTTTCACCTGGTGAACATGAAGAGCACTTGATTGAGTGGCATCAGTGCCAGCCTTCTTGTTCACACCAGAAGCAACACCATCTTTGTCACTCTTCTTTTTCTGGCTCAGAAAAGACTGTAGATAAGAAGTGGCCAAGTTCGAAGCCCTTCTACCTAAAATATACAGAAAAATACACATATGAAAATAACATTATTATACAACAAACTCTCTGAAAATAATTCATTTACCTATATAATCCACTAGTGCCTCCTTATCTGATTCCACTTTTAACAATTCAGATATCGACAACAATTCCCCTGCTGCAAAGCAATCTATCAAGTAATCCAAAAACAAATTCTCCTCGTCACTCCTCACAGTAGCCCCCAATATTTGCATCGGCTCTGGACACCAGTAAAGGAGAAATTTTTCACCAAACTCGTCATCTAAAAAGAAGGGGTACTCAGTTTCTGATGACCGAGCCTTCACAAATATAGCCTTAAATCTTTAAACGAAGATTTATACAAAATAAACAGAAAGCGACCTAGGTAGCTACTAAGGTTAATCCATAAATCTTTTCGCACACCCTTAAATTGAAATAAGGAGAAAAAGATATTCAATGAAGGAGGAAACTCAAAGAAATCCATAAAAAACATTCAAAGGCTCGCAGAAAAGCCCATGCATTTGGATGGAGTTGCGAAGGAGCACAATTTGAGTCAATCCATTGCATTCGAACTCTAAAAAAAAGAACTTCAAGTTTAACTTTGTCAAACAAAGGGTGTACATGTAGAAATACGCCTATTCCCCTCTTTTCTCGCAAACCCTTTCTTCACCACTTTAGGGAAGTAACTCAACACCAACAGCCGCACCAGTCTTTATCAACTTTACAGAATTGAGTCCACGCAAGGACTCAACATTGTTGAAAGCTAAAGCACGATGCTTCACATCAACGTGAACCCACCCGTAAATATCATCTTTTTTAACTTCTACTACCTTATCTCTAGCCATCACCTAAAGAAACAAAAAGAAAGACAAGAACAACTAACCTTTTGAAGTCATGTCTTTTTCTCTTCAACCTAGATACAGTAGATAACTAGTGTCTTTTCCAAAGCAAAACAGATAATAAAGAAACTAAGTAAACCCCCTCACACGTTCTCCCACTACTCAACGGTTAAATTTAAAAAAAAAAGTTCATTTACCAATGATTTCCTTGAAATAACCACACAAAAATTTATTACCACATCACACTTTTCGAATTCCAGAGATAAGAAACCAAGCTTGCCCCTACCTACTAAAATGTCGCGGGTTGAACTTGGGGGCTCAAGGGACAACATTAATCCGAGATTTAACACCATAACGAAAGCTCAACTTGCTAACAAGAAGGTGCGGTTCAGCAAGTTAAGTTTGGGGCTGTGTTTCTGTTACCTTATAACTCGGATGAAGACGGTTATACTTCGGATTCATATTCAAAATATTTTAAATAAAGATCTTCCCAGTAAAAAAAAACACCTCCAACTCTCTCGGATTCACCCTAAAATTTGGAGATAGTGGCGACCAGTCAGTTAACTTGAACAACGATAAATAGCAGCACTAACAGGGTTAAAGGGGCAGATTTCAAGAGAAAAAACGTCAATCTTTTAAGAGATATATTATTGACTTGAGTATCGGAGTCTTTTTTGCAGGTTTCACGACTAGACAAGAACTTCAAGGTCTCCTATTTCCGCTATTCAGAAAACGTGGAAGCGTTTATCAAGTAGCGGCGACGAGCTATAATTCGGAGAGTATCCTTAACGGAACAATATTAATAAATGTACGTATTTGACACAAGGTAAAAACTCAGGTGCACAGTTAACTTCATGTGAAGTTGATAGTTCAGAGTCGTTATTAGGTAATGATTTGGTCAAACTTATCAAATCATTTAACTATTCTCAATTATCAACCTCACATAAAGTTAACTACACTTAAATTTCTCCCTTGATACAAACTCTCTAAGAATATTCGGTTGCTTAATTATTCTTTCTTCAGTAAAATAAATATTTTATTAAAAAGTTAATGTATTTTGAAAAAAATGAAATAGACTGTTGTAAAAAGCAAAAACAAATAATTTATACGATAATGCTACATGATCAAATATTTTAGTAATTAAATTCATCTAAATTAATCCAATAACTTATTAACACAATAAAATCTAATCGGAAAAAAATGCATAAAAAAAACTTTACAAAAATAACATTTTTATCTAAGATTTCTCTAATTTTTTTCTCATACTTTATGGAATGGATGAAGATACGTACGTACGAGCAAAAGCTTCATAACAGTCCTGGTTATTTAAATGGGACCCACCTCCGAAGTCCAAAAAGCGCCGTGGCTTTCATTCTTTACTTATAGTTAGAGCATTATCCACATTTTGGACTTTAACAATAATAGAAGGCAGGTGCACCAACGAAAAAGAAGAAAATTTATTGAACACAAAAATAGAAATATGGGATGTAACTCGTTAGGGTTAGCAAATTTCACAGACCACACAAATCAATTCGTGGCAGTTACTTACTTGCTAATTAACTATATGGAAGCTACTATTTTGGATGTTTTGATTAATAACATAGCATTAAGGATAAGTAGAATAAGAAGAAGAATATTAATAGAGGTGATTGGTTCATTGTTTGGTGGTGTACGTGCGAATAATACATTTGAATGGCTCTGAACTTGCCCTCTCCAGCGCAAGTGAAGCCCTTCTTTTTCGCTTCTGATTCCCCAAAGCTTCCAGGTTCTTCTCTTCATCCTCTTTCTTTTCATTCATTTCTCTCTCCTCTATCTGTCTTTTTCTAAATTATATGTGCTTCTGCTTCTCACTTTCACTTTTCACTTATACTCTCAATTTTCATATTTACTAATAACGTAACAAAAAAAAAAAAAAAAAAACTAATGAGAAGGTGATCCTATTATACCTAATTTATAAAATTTGAAAAAATTGGCTTAAAATATTCTGTTTAATTTTTTATTGATTGTTTTCTTAAAAAAAATAATTCTTTAACTAAATTGATATATATACCTTTTTACACTGGTAACTTCTTCTTCTCTTTTTTATTTTTTTTTTAATTCTTTTATGATTTGGACCAATATTTATGGGCTATTATTGTGATGACTTAGTAATATTTTCTTGAATAACCGCCTTTTTTTTTTTTTCTCTTAGTCTTAGCCACATGTGCCATCATCCTCTTATTACACCTATGATGTTATATATGCTCTGATCAACGCTTTGATCAAAGTTGGAAACCATGGAGAAGGCAACAAACTAAAGCAGTTTAACTGGTTTTATTAGAAGATCATAAATTAAAATCATGCAGCATATTATTTTGATTATTGAGGAAGAAAAAGCTTTTACCAAAGAAGCCTTGTATGTATATATTTGACAAAGAGTTGACTGATAAGCTGCATGAAATGAAGATAATAAGAAATATTTAGACAGAGAAAAGAAATGGGAAATAAAGGTTGAATTATTTGTTTTCGTTTAAGGATTACGTATACACTAAAATCAGATACTAAAGTCAATTATCAGTATATAATATATGGTAAAATATAACTATATATTAAAAATAAATTAAACCACACACATATTTATATACAAATATATTGGTGACTAATTTTAGTATCTAATTTTAGTGTACAAATAGCATTTCTCTTCGTCTAATTAGGAGATCACTATATTTTGAGTAGTGACAGATAGGTACGTAAACCCGCTTTTAGTGGGTTATCCATTTTAAGAAGAAAGATAAAGAAAGCAAGAGAGGAGGAATACAGACAAGGAAAGAGAGAAATAGGAAAAAAAATAATATATATCATCATTAATATAAAATATATATTAAAATAAAAAATATAATTAAAATGAGTTAAATACTTAAACTACACATATATGTATTTATAATTAAATACATAATGACTTAATTGATAGCTATTTTTTAGTATGTATATAGTATTTTTATTTGATAAATACAGTAGATAAATTTTTTACAATATTTAAAAAAATATAGCTAAAATTAAAACTATAATTTCTTTTTTTCTATTTTCAGTACTTCTTAATTTGAAAATTAAAAATGTGTGATTAACTTAAAAGTGTTGTTGAAAAATAAAAGTATGTAGCTTTAATTTTAGTTTTATTTTTAATTGTTGCGAAACTTTTATTATATTTTTATTTATCTACGAAAAGATCTTTTTTACTGTACAATATTTTCCGAATTTATTTTCTAACATAACTATATATAAATTAGCCCTAAAAAACATTTTCTAACATTTTTTTTATTGACAAATTCACCTTTTGCATGCTTGTTTGAAGTTTATGAAATAACCAAGGTTTCAACAAAAAATCATTTTTCAACAATATTTTAGAAATATTTTTAATAATAATATTTCGAAATAAAAATAGTTTTCACATTTTTCAACTATATATAAAAGTGAAAACTTTCATGCAGTTGTTTTTATATAAAGTTAATAATTAAATATCATTAAATGATAATTTAATCAAACATGTCATTTCATTTAATAATTTTTAACTATAAATTTTTACTTTAACTTCACTTGAAAATAACTGTATTTGCGTATTTCCATATATAAACATTAAAACTTAAAATAGCCTTTTTAATATCCCAAACACCCTTTAATAATGAATAGTTTTATAACTAGCATTATTATTTTTTGGAAAAGTATAGGGTACCAATATACTATCTGTCAACTTATTGTTAATAATAATTAATTATTATTTTTTAAACACATATATAAAGAAACACATCCAGAAAATATATCTATAAAGATACTTCCATTAAATACAGTCATAAAAAAATATTTTTATTAGACACATTTACAAAGATACTTTCATTAAACACAATCATAAATAAGAATTGACATGGTAGAAATACTTTTAGTAACGTAGTAGTGAAGTTGTTGCTTTTTTACATTCTTGAAAACACAACATTTGTTTTTTATTTTTTTAGAATTTTCTAAAGTAGTTGTAGCCTTGTTGAAAAAGAAAATATGTTTTCTTGCAACTGATTTTATTACCCCTGAAATATAAGATCTTCAAAAACGGAGTTACGAGTAACAGCCTTATACAGTTATATTAGTTTGATAGTTTCATCGATCAAGACCCTCTCTAGATATTTAATTTGCTACTAATAATATATTGAAAGAAACTTTTGAGAGGATTTCAACGTTGAAAAATTTTATTATTTTGTCACTGTCTTGTTTACCAAATAAATTTGCATACCTTCTATTTTCATGTTAATGCACCAAAACCTACCAGCTCTCTCACACAACGACATATGTGTAGTTTTACATGACTAATAAAATTATTAAATAACAATACTACATGATCAATAAAATTTGTTATTTTTTATTAACACTTGATCAACACTTTAAATATTAAATCTTAAATTTTAAATTCTAATAGTATATAAATAAAGTGTTAGTCAAAATATTGACTAATATTAATAAAAAATATTAATCCCTTGACATGTTTGGATAAACTTGGTTGTAGTGGAATAGTAGGTAAATATTGATGGTGGAATTTGATTGGTATTATCAGGAAGCTTTTCTTTGAAGAGAAAAGAAAATGAGACAACAGTAGAAAGAAGAATATGTTGCTCAGTGCAATCACCAGCACCAGCATGGCCAGGAACTGCTATTCCTGATCCTAATGCTAAAGTATGGGATGGACCAAAACCAATTTCTATCTTAGGATCTACAGGTTCAATTGGAACCCAGGTATGCACAATTGACTCACTTGTTTCAATTCATTTAAGGAAACACTTGCAATGTAGAATATGAATGAACTAAAATACGTTATGTTATATGTTTTTAAGTAATTTGCTTATTTTCTATTGTAGACACTGAATATAGTGGCTGAGTTTCCGGATAGATTTAAAGTGGTGGGGCTTGCAGCTGGTTCAAATGTTACTCTTCTTGCTGATCAGGTAATAAATAACTACTTAGTCCAAATAATTGCTATCAATTTGAATCATTTATTATTCCTAGAATTGTTGCACCATATGCAGTATATGCTCCTTGTCATTCCTTTTTGGCAAGAAATTGGCCCTTGCAATTCATTTTTTGCTCTTAAAGCATTTCAGTTTTCTGTTACAACTATATAGTTGGCAGTTAAAATTAGTTAGTTAGTCAGTCAGTCAGTTATGCTATATTTGAAAGAGAGACTGAGACTGAAATTAAATTACAAAGACTTAAGAGACAAATATTATGTTTGATATTAAATATATATAACTGAGTTATGTCTCAATATTATATTTAGTTTAAGATAAATATAAAGAATGAAGGGTATATTTGAAATTTGAAAAGAAATATTATTAAAATTTCAGTCTTCATTCTTAAAATATTATTAAAATTTCAGTCTCCATACTTAAAATTTTCAGTTCCTGTTTCTCTATTTTTTTATGGTACCAAAAAAATCGAATTTTTCTATCTCAAAACTAAAATTTTAATTCAGTCTCTAGTTATCAAACACAATACTGAGAGTCCAGTCTCCTATATGCTCACACTCTAGTAAACATTTTAACTTAGATTAGATTAATACAGTTTTAAGATTGATTCAACATCAATTCAAACGGTTTTGATAAATTAATTTAATTGGTATAATGTTTCCATGTTGTGCAGATAAAAACATTTAAGCCTGAACTTGTTGCTCTTAGAAATGAGTCTCTAATTGGTGAACTCAAAGAGGCTATTGCTGATTCCGATCACAAACCTGAAATCGTCGCCGGAGAACAAGGAGTCATTGAGGTGGGAAAATGTTTTGTCCTCAACACCATATCATTCAGCTACTTTATAGAACACAATTTGTTCTTCCATTTTATTTTATTTTATTTTATTTTTTCAGGTTGCTCGCCACCCTGATGCAGCCACTGTAGTTACAGGAATAGTTGGTTGCGCAGGATTAAAGGTAATTTAAATTCTAATTGCTTACATTATCTCATTTACCTATTTAATGTGTATCTAATTTTGAATGTTGTAATTTAATACAACAATAATATAAATAAAATAAAATAGCAAATTGTGTTTCAGAACAAGTTGACTAAACTTGTTTGACTGAACCATCCGACAGTTTGCAATGTTATCTTCACAGGAATACCCATCTTCATAAATTCAAATCTGTTAAAAGATATCTCTTTGTGGTGATAACTATCTTTAGATTATGTTTATTGCATACTATGAATTTTTCCCTGCAAAGCAATTTTCTTCGGATACAAGTTACTACATTTCAATTACATAAAAGACATATAGAAAATGGTGAATTACATTAAACTCTCCTCGTTATACACACAACCTTCCATGATTCATTACACATATATTGATACAAAATACAAAGACCATTATAATGTTAACAGGAAGTTGATACTTTCCCTTATTTGTTTAATGTTTTAGCCAACTGTTGCTGCCATAGAAGCAGGGAAAGACATAGCATTGGCCAACAAAGAGACAATGATTGCTGGAGGCGCCTTTGTTCTTCCTCTTGCTCACAAACATAACATCAAAATTCTTCCAGCTGATTCAGAACATTCTGCCATCTTTCAGGTGCTTTCTAAGTTCATCGTTTGTGTCCAATTTTGTGACTATCTCAGGGTAAAGATGCTGAGATATAAAAACAAACAATGTCTGTATTTTAGGGGGAAAAATCCGTCTAGTTTTTTATTTACCCGAAAAAAATGAAGACAGTATTAGAATTGAGATTAGACGGGCCTAACTTAACCCCAAAAACTAGTTCATGGATGAAGGATGATTCACACTTTATCCTTGAGAGATGTGGGACTTGTAATAGACAGAGATATAACCTTTCTGTTTTGTCATTGTCTCGGTATTTTCGAATTCAATCATGCTACTACACATAAAAAATCAGTCACCAAATCACCGCTCGTATAAAATACATGTTTGAAATACAAAATACATATTGAAAATGAGTTAAACAATATATGCGTTTATATACAAATACATAGTACCTGATTTGGTAGTTGATTTTGTGTATTTACATAGCATTTTTGTTTTGAATTTCAGTCTTGAGATACTTACCAAACATGACTTAGAGATAATCCTTATCTCATTTATTTGGTTGGAGTCAATGAATTTACTATTGCAATTTTTTTACCACTTAATGCTGATGATCATCACTGATGCTTGAAGTACTATTTCCTATATACAGTGTATCCAGGGGTTGCCAAAGGGTGCACTTAGGAAAGTAATTTTGACTGGATCTGGAGGTGCTTTCAGGTAAAGAAAAGTAGTTAGAAGAAGTGTTTTTAAGGTTGGCTTGAGTTATGAGTCTTGTGTGGTTGGTTCTGCTTTTTATAGAATTGGTTTTTGTGTAAAGTGATTTATGTTTTGTAGGTTTTCTGAAACTGATTTATGAGTCTACCTGCTTTTATTGCTGACTAGTCTATTCGAATAATTGACAGGGAATGGCCAAAGGAAAAGATGAAAGAAATTAAACTTGCTGATGCACTAAAGCATCCTATCTGGAGTTTGGGAAGAAAGATAACTATTGACTCAGCTACCCTTTTCAATAAGGTTTTCCTGTCCTCAATGTTTCTGGGTTTTTTCTCCTTTAAAAAGGAAATCTATTTGATAATATTCATAGTTATAAATTAAATTTCTCTATTTCTTATTCTGTAGGGTCTGGAGGTAATTGAAGCACATTATTTGTTTGGAGCTGAATATGATGATATTGAGATTGTTATTCATCCACAATCTATCATACATGGAATGATTGAAACTCAGGTTTAACCTTGCAATATCCTTTTAGCTGTTACTTGAATTTGTATTATTTATATTTATTTAGAAAGCACAAAATCACCACATTAACTGCGTGTTTGTGTGTCATACACATTGACAGTGAAAACAATAAAATTATATTTTCTGTTTTTATCTCTACTTTTCTATTCTTTCTTTACAAAAAAAACAAAAAACACTAAAAACAAAAGCACAAATCAAAGGCATAGTTTTCTTTTCACCTCTCACTTTATTTTCCTTTTTGTTTGATCTCTTTTGTATAATATCCAACAACAAAAATGGGTTCATACAGCAGAACAAGATGTCGAGATATATTCGATTATTAAATTTACGAAAAAATTGTTGTTATTTTCAGGACTCATCTGTTATTTCACAGTTGGGGTTACCAGATATGCGTTTGCCTCTCCTCTACACATTGTCATGGCCAGAAAGAGTCCCTTGTTCTGAAGTAACTTGGCCCCGTCTTGATCTTAGCAAGTAATATCACTTGAAAACCATTTTATTGATTTAAGAGAGTTCCCTATGCAAATTTTTGGGTGATTGATAGAGTTTATGTTCAAAATTTGAATACTCAGGTATGGTTCCCTAACATTTCAAGCACCAGACACTGATAAGTTCCCATCTGTGAATCTTTGCTATGCTGCTGGACGTGCCGGAGGAACAATGACTGGAGTTCTCAGTGCAGCAAATGAGAAAGCTGTTGAATTATTTGTTGAAGAAAAGTAAGTAGTATTAACTTCCCTACTTAATTTTTCTTATGCAAATTTCATTGCATTCTTTATGTTTCTATGGACATTTTTAATTACCTTTATTGAAGGTTATCATACACTTGAGTAGTATGCATCTGGACTATTGAATTGCGTAAGCTTATTTTTCCCAAGTAAAACTACTTACTAGTTTATATGAGAAGAACAATCTTGTCTCTTTATTAGAAACAATTTTGCAGTTTCAATCCACTATTACAATGACTACTCATTTTCAAGAGAATATATGCCACTTAACTTATGTAGCATGAAGAATTCCTTCTATTTGAAGCTATGAATAGTGAAAGAAACTAATTGGCTGTTCCTAAGGATGAGAGTTTGGAGAAGGAAGGAAAATTAAGGGTTTTTAGTGTAAAATTTACAGTAGAAAACTTTCTTTACCTTTCCTTCCAGTTCTCCCTGAAATCCAACTCACAAACAGCCTCTAAGAAAACATATTAGTCCAATAATGTGTGCATATGCATGTTTTGCGCAGACTCATACCGCAATTAGGGTAAAGTTAGCAAAACTGAAATCTTAAATCCTAAATCCTAATTCCTAAAACAAATAAAACATGCATTAAATACTGTTCTGATTAACTACTTGGTTCTGTTTCCAGGATTACCTATCTGGATATTTTCAAGGTTGTGGAGTTAACATGCGAAGCGCATCAGAAAGAATTGGTGCCGTCTCCTTCACTTGAGGAAATCCTTCACTATGACCAGTGGGCGCGACAATATGCTGCTGGTCTGCAAATAGCTTCAAGTATTTGAAATTCGAATCCTATTTGATGGCATGCATCAAGTGTGTAAATGTATATGAGTAGCCAGAATATGTTTCTACACTTAGAAATGGTTTCAATAAAAGTTCACTCAACACAATGTTGCAAAAGCAATTTGTCATTTTGATGCAACCTGCAACAATATCAAGTGTATCACAAAAGACACTTGCTCCATGAATGGTGAGCGTGGAATGAGAATCAAACTACTTTTCTGAGAAATGAGAGAACATTACACTAACTTTACAAGGAGACACGAATAAACAATGAAGAATGATTCATATTGTTTCTAAGTTAGTGATTATACACTGTATATATACAAGCTAACTAACTAGAGTCAGCCGCATGTGACCATGGTTAGCCTAACTGTAACTAACTACCACATACCAATGTCATAACTGACAAACTAACTTAATTACGTATTATGCACATTACCAAGATCCTCATAAAAGAAGGTGTTTTGCCCAAGGTCCCTGGTTAAGGTTGCTTCAAATGGAAAACTTCAAAGTTTTTATTAATTAAAGAATTTAATTTTAATGCCTTGTTAATATAAAGCAATTTTACATATGCATCCAATAATATATACCACATTAGTAAAATTAACTACCTTTCACTTTATATAAGAGAAATATAAAGTGAGATGCACAAACCTGTTTGAAGAAAGACAAATACAAAAGCAATCAAAATGCACAAACCTGATAATTTGTCCACCAAAGCCTAAGGACAATGAAAAAAGAACTCTGTTTTAACTCTCTTCTGATGCCTCTAAATTTTCTATCCACCGAAAAAAGGGATAATTATCAAACTGAGAAATGACAAAAAGGGGTTAAATCTGACTAATTAATCCATTTAACTTGTCAACGATAATAGGTTAGATTATATTTTGCAAACCCTTCTTTTGGTACATGTATCATTCTTATCATTTTCTATTGAATAAAATGACACTTATAATCATCATTTCAAGTAGTGGTAAATGTCTAGATGATATTGGTAATCTCCATTCAAACGCTTCATATATGTTGCACTCAAGCATTCGCAGGCACAACAACAATTGAATTTCAATCATGACTTTCAGAACCTTACATAAAACAACAAAATTGAAACCCTATATATAGTATAATGAAAATGAAGAACCATCATTATAATCTATATTAAGGGACCAAAACTAACTTCTAAAGACAAAGTGCTGGACCTGGCTGAAGAAGTGCTTGCCCCTTGAATTTTTCTTGTATGCAATTTTGATTTTGGAAGGAAAAGAAGGAAAAGGGAACGCTTGAAGTGCAAGTCACATCCGTTTAACACTTATAACCCTTTACTTCTATCCCTTCTTCAAAACTTCAACTTAAAAACACACCCTAAAAGAAGTGATGATTTATGGCATGTTATCGCATTATAAGCAAGAAGTGAAACATAAAAGGAAGATCTAACCATCAACTATAAGTCAACTTCACAGTGGAGGCGACTTCAAAATTTCTGAACCTGTCCATGATAGTATGTCTTTTGAATTCATCGAGATCTAGGCTTCAGCATTGCTTGTAGTGTGGTTAACAAATCTTTCAAGAATGCAAAGAAAATCCTTCCAAGTAAAAGCTCCACAAGAACTATTGCCCTTCGCAATATGTAGGAGTAGGAATACTTTGCAAGAATGCAGCCCTTGCAGCGCGGTCAGTTGAGAAGTGTCCTAATACAGCAATGGTAGATGTGCTACTTCCAAACTTCTCAATTCCCCTAGAGATCATGCATGTATGGCTGGCCTCTACAACTACTATTACATTTCCACCTAACAATGGCGAAATGGTTTCAGCTATCTGCCTTGTAAGCTGTTCCTGAAGCTGGAGCTTGAAACCATAAAAATGTACAATTGATTGCAAAAGGGATTTTCCGATGCAAGTGAAGCCTTCGGAAAGGAAGTATCCTATGTGAACAACTCCATGAAATGGAAGTAGATGATGCTCGCACTGCGACCAAAAGGGCAAGTTCAGCTCAGAGCATATTTGTTTGTTGTTGGAGTTTACTTCCAAATTGGAGTTCAGAGGGTTTAGGCCACCAGAAAGAGTACCGTTCAACTTCACATCCATGTCAATGCTTTGGAAATTCAACAACCATTTCACATATTGGCTAGGAGTTGCCGCAAGTTCCTTCCGCATCGGATCTTCTCCCAGTGATTTTAGAATTGAAGATACAGCTGTGACCATTGCAGGATTGAGAGGTACAATTTTTGACGAAACTTTAGCAGAAAGAGAAGACACAGATGGACACCAGCATTGGTCAGATGATCCTCTAGGACGAACATTTTCAATATCTATATCTCGAAATTTAAGTAGGCCAAAGAAATCGGTCCAAACATCTGCACTTTTGTTTCCAAAAACTCCAGAACCTGAAGAGACAATCACATTCACCCACCTTTGGTGGTTTGACTCAAGAAAGATTGATTCTATATCTGGAAAGTGTAAATGTCTACACTGAAGTATCACTGCAACACCTGCTGGCTTTATTCCCTGTTGCAAACCCAAACACACTTCATCTGCCAGACGTTGTGGCTCTTGGAGTCGTTTAGCAAATACATCGGTCACACGAGAAAGTTTGCTTAAACCCAACACTCGTTTTCCAGAAGGGACATAACCGACATGACACTTGATTTGGAATGGTAGCAAGCATGATTCACAATAGGAAAAATGATCCAGATCACGGACTACCACAAGTCCGCCTGCACCCCCTGCATGACCGATTCTATTATTGTCCAGACCAGCTTCGGGGAACAAAGCATCGCCAACGATTTCATTCACCTTTTGTCTGTAACCTGGAAGAAGATCAATTCACAAAAGATTAGTAAGAGTACCATCAAGAAAATATGATAACACAATTTGATAAAATGCTAAACGGACATCAACATCAAAAGAAACTGTAGAAGATGATCAAATATTCAAGGCAGAAGAAAAATTCAAAAGTTTTGAACGTAATAATTAGTCAGCCAACCCTAGAAATAAACAATGATCATCATGACTATCTATATCTTAACCATAGTGTACACATTTAATTAAAGAGCAGTAACCTCAAATCCTTTGTGCCTCATAAAGTTGAGACTATAAGCAAAGGATCCAAAGTTTGTGGTTGAAGTAATATACATTCACTCAACGATATGTGATGATTTCACAACCACATTAAAATGCTGGACCAAAAGGGATTCTATTTGGCTACATCTGGTAGTTGATAGAGAACGCAAATACAGAAAGATACACAAATCAGAACTCAAGACATGTACTGACACTGTGTCCTAGCATACAAATTTCATGTATTTTCTGTCCTTCTAGAAAGTGGAGATAATGGGAAGACAAACTTTTTGTCTCTGTATTTGTATACTATCCCCGCGGCTAAATGCAGCATTAATTGATAAAGATCATGCAGCAAAAATAAAAGAAAGTATAGCACCCTCCACCAACTTCCACCATCTTAATTAGATCCAAACATGCACTAGGATGGGACAAGGAAGAAACCAATATTAATGGCAATGATGAAGTAACAACTTGATAGATCTCCCTCTAAAAGAAAAATCAACAACGACTAACATGCACTAGTTTTAACCAAAAGGGTTGATTGAATGGTTAACTATTCAACCACTTAAACAAGTCTGGGGTTCAAATCCTGCCTTGTGTATAAAGCAAACTGCCAGCGGCATTCAAGACCCTTGAATGGAGTTCTGATTGGCGGTATATTAGTCCTTGTCTGGGGAAACCGTGGGAAACCAAAGATGCACTAGTTTTTGGGTTCAGTTACGTCTACAGAATTCTAATGATGTTGTCTCAAAAGAATATTAACTAAAACAGAAGCTAGAAGTTACTCTAAATAATTGAAAAAGGGGGATATAAATGATATACCTCTGGTTCCTTCAAGGAGGGCTTTGGCGACACGAAGAGGCGTCTTTCTAAGACCTTCCCTGTTTACATCTTCACCAAGACCTTGCAAGAGAAGCTTCACAGCATCACCAATGGCAGCAACACGCTCTTCATCAAAACCAACTTCACCAAGTCCAATACTCAATTCATTCTCAAGCTCACCGTTGAAATGCCCCTCATCCAAACAGCCCATTGAAATCTAACAATTCCCACAAAACCAGGAATATCGATATCAATATCAAACAAAACGGATCCAAAGTGACGAGAACAAGATCCGAGACAGAGTGAGCAAACAGATCAGAAATCAGAAAAACGATATATCAGATCGGTCTCGGAAACAGAAGGAATTAAAGAATCATGAATTAGAGACAGAGAGAGAAAGAGAAAGAGATAGGGAAGACAAGGAGGAATGGATTCGTGGGGTTAAGGTTGATCTTGAAATGTGTGGATCCTGGTCTTCTATCTCGTAGAATGCAATGAAATGGAATTGTAAAGACGGACCCACACAAGAAGAAAGAAGGTTGGTGGTGGTGTTGGTAACGAATGGTACGAAGGGTGGGGATGTGTTGAATTTGTGTGTGGTGTATGTATATATAAGGTGGCGCTGCAAAGTGCAAACCAAAAAGGAAGGGATAGGGATCTGTGTAGTGGGATTGGGTTGGTGGGTGGGTAAATGTTTTGGTGGCTGCAGCCATGCACCAACTTCACCTTCACTCACATTTAAGAAGTCCTGAGATGGGACGAGTTACCCATACTTGTCCTTGACTTTCAAAATTTTCTAACAGTATCTCTCACATTCAACTTCGGGACTCATAGTTGCCCTGCAACCCTTTCCGGCACCAAGTCAGCAAACGGAGGGATGATCTGGCACCTCCAATACCACGCTGGAGTCAGCAACGGCTAGCTGATGTGGCAAATCTAAATTTTGTACCCAATGTGGTCCCTGGTCCCATTAAAACCCTAAAAGCTAAGATTCGTTATTATAACTAGTATCTCTTCTTCTCTCCTTCGTCCCAACATTCTGGTCCACCATTGAAGCTCTGAAGCAATGTTTGGAGGTGAAGGGCAAGCCAGTGGGAGCTCGATACGGTCAACAAGCAATGGATACAGGGCGAAGACCCAAAATCGTAGCAGGACTACGCGTGTACCAGAATGGTGTGGTTGCGGCTGCCGACCTGTGCTCCGGTGGTCTGGGACATATTCCAACCCAAATAAGCCCCTTTTTGGATGCCCAAATTATAATGTTAGCTGTAATTGTTGGTTTTTTCTGATTTTTCATTTCTTTCCCAAGTTCTAATTTGGTTATTGAAACATTCGTTGATTGCAGACAATTGGTAAAAGATGGTGTGATTTGTTTGTTTGGGCAGATGTTGGGCAAGAGGCTGTGCCTGCAAAATCAGAAAGTCTTAACTATAATGATGAGCAGAAGATGACAGAAGGTTGGAGGCTGGAAAAATTAGAATCGGATGTTAGGAGTCAAAAGTTTATGATCAAATTATTGTTTGTGGTTGTTTCTGTAATGCTGTTGTTCTTACTAGTGGTATTTTGCAAACTTTGATCTCAATGTTGAGTAATGATGCGATTGAGTTCATATGTGTAATATTTGCATGAATGAAAAAAAAGTTGCTCAACATGTAACTGTGTTAGCCAACCTTTTGGAGATACTAACTGTTTTTGTATCACTAAAGGAGATCTGGATATATAGCAATAGCAAAATATAGCAATAGCAAAATATATTAATCATTTTAAATTAACAAAGTCATGATTCATAAGTTTTGACTATCTTACAAAGTCATAAGAAGGTGCTGCTAACAAAATAAACATAACCATATGTCTGGTAACAAAGTAAACCTAACCAAACAAGCATGTTATACAAAATTACTTTTAAATTGTCTTATACAAAATAACTCCCAATACAACAAGCAAGAGTCTTCAATTTTTCTTCCTAGGTGCCTTGAATCCAGGAGTGGGAATGAACTTGAGGATATTGCCAAGTCTTGCAGCTGTTCCTAAGCTAGCACCTTGCATGGGATTAACTGGCGTATGGGCAGAAGTTAGTGAGATAGATGATTTTCTCTTTGGTGGGAGCTTATCCGGTCTTGATTTAGTGATGGTACAAACTTCAGCAGCCTACAAGAATTGTAGTATATCAGAGGATGCGGTTATAATTACATAACACTAAACAATTTACAAGTTGTCATTAGATGAAAAATAAATTGATTACCTGCTGAGACTCCTCTGGTTCAGAGTAAATTGGTTGAGAAAGCTCAACTTCAACTGGTTGGACATTAGTGTCATCATCATCAGCCGGAGCATCTTTACCAACATTGGCATCATCAGTGGCATTCGGATCAGGTTCAGCATTGGAGTTAGGTTCAGCAGCATTCGAACCATCCTCAACCACATTAGCTTCAGCTCTACTTGTATTCTTAGCGGCAGCTTTTGCTTGTGCAGCAGCAGCAGCTTTGGTTTTTGCAGCAGCATCTGCTAATTTCTTCTTTTTACAACCCCTCTTTGTGTGGCCTTTTTCCCATAGTAGCTGCATGTGAATGGTGCAAGCTGCCTCTTTAGGTTTGTGTTGTCCTTGGTGGAAGTGGGTTTGGATTTCTTCGAGACACCTTTAGCTTCATCTGTGCCTATCCGCCTTTTTTGTTGTAACTTACCTGGCCCCCTCTTAATCTTTGGAGGTTAGGGCTTAAGAGATTCTGAAACCTCCCAGAAAGTCTGCCCAGGAATGGGATTGATATGATGCTGATATGTCTCCCTATATGATTCCATAGTAACTAGTTTGTGGCAAAAATCCTCTAGATTTTTGTTCACCCTAGCTAGTGCAGCACAGGCATGCACACAGGGTATTCCTACATCCGAAACAGCAATGAATCAAGTTAGTACTTAGTGTTAGGTAGTAATATATGAATGAATGTTACTTTGGACAAAATAAAATCCACCTGTCAGCATCCAAAATTGACATGTGCAAAGGTGCTTTCCTAGATCAACAACATGGTTTGCTGGGTAACCATGTACCTCAAATTTCTCATAACCAGTATCACCTGTCCATATTGGGTGTCAATGTTTTGACTCTTTTCTCACTTTCTCTAGACGACTGTGAATTACTGGCGGTAACTTACCCACATGATTAGCTAATTTTACCTTGTTCTTAGTTATTGTTCTCATGACAAACATTCTCACACCTTCAAGCAAAGTAATGATTGGCTTGGCCCTGCCTCTTTAATTTTTGAGTTGAATACCTCGCACGCATTATTACATATGCTATCCAATTTAGGCATGTGACTGAATTGACTCCTGGTCCAGTGTTCTCCTCCCCACTTTGATAGATATGCCCATGCATCCTCCTTGATAATCTTGATCTTGTTCATATTATCTCTGAACTCTTGATACGTGGTGGCTCGTGCACACCCTACAGCAAGGATCTTAGTTGTAAATCCTTCCATTGCTTGTTAAAATTCTGCCACAAGTGCCAAACACAAAAGCGGTGATGAACACGTGGCATCACTTCTTCCATTTCCGGCAACAAACCCTGTGCACAAAACCAAATACCATATCACCATAATTGACCCTGACTCTCATTCACGCTCACCATAATAGTCCCTGACTTTTGAATTGTTTACACATAATAGTCCCTGATTTTGAGAAACGATACTCATATAAGTCCGTCATATCTATCGTTTCTTATCCTCATTATTAAAATTCATCAGCATAGAAACATCATACAATTTTCATCTTTACTCATAACTAATAATTTACACAATGCATACAATTCCTTGTTGAATAAATTGCATAGATGTTCAACGCATGGAAGAGATAAGAAAGCATACAATTTTCATCTCTACTCATGACTAACAATCCACTATTTTCTAACATACTCATGAATTAGAAAATACCTTCTGCATGTCAGAGATAAAACACCACCCATGTTGTCTATAGTCTCCAAGGTCCTGGTGTAGCAACTCAAGAAACCACTTCCAATTCTCCTTGTTTTCTACGCCAACAATTGTCCACACTATGATGTAGATATGGTGATTAGCATCCTGGCCCACTGCCGATAGAATTTGCCCACCAAATTGAGTTTTCAAGAAAGCACCATCCAGTCCAATCAACGGTCGGCATCCGGCTTTGAAACCACTCTTGCATATACTCAAGCACACATACATTTTATCAAATATTGGATCAGATTCTGGTTGGGGAGTGCAACAAATTTCAACTGTTGATCCAGGATTACTCATGAGAAGTGTAAGACCATAATCCCTCAGCATTTTGTATTGTTCCTTTTCATCCCCGAACACAGCATTTCGTGCATCAAAGATGGCCCTTGATATTGAGTTCTTGTTCAAGGTCAAGTCAAACCTTGACTTGAAGTAAGTGGCAGCATCACAATGCTTAAAATTGGGGTACTTCCTAACCTTCTTGACTAGTTTACTCGCCACCCAATTTCTGTTAGCTGCCCTGTTCTTATCTTCCCTTGGGCATGTATGATCATTAAGGAATGTCTTTATTTGCCAACAAGTATCTTCATAATCCCTTGATGCATACACCACCCATGGACATCCTTTCACCTGACATGTAGCCCTCATCCTCATGTTGTCATTCTTCCTGAACCTAATCCGTCTGCCCTCTTGGATTGTGAACTCCCTAACAGCCTCTTTAAAATCCCATTTTGTGTTGAATTTCATGCCAACTTCCAGTTGCAGTTCTCCAAACCTTATACCTTCTCTGAACACAGGACAAACATCTTCGGACTCCTCATCTGCCCCCTCATCTTTTGAATTTGGGGGAGTCTTCATTTCTTTAGAATGCCATGAATTTGCCCCGTCTGAGTCAGCCCCTGGATCATATGCATTATATGCATCATCCCCTGTTCCACCCACAAAGCATAGGTCCACATCCCCATCTGAGACCTCCTCAACAAAGCATCATCCTCAATAGTAACTTGCTCTTTATCCTTAGCAAACGCAGCAGCAGGAGCATGTTTAAATCTGATGTCTTTTTTAACAGTCTTAGCCTTACAAATATCATTATCATAATCATCATCATCAGACGAAGAACTATCTTTGATCCTTGACTTATACAAACTATCTTCGTCACTATCATATGAATCAGAGGATAGTGCATCACCTCCCTCCTATCATGCTTGCAACACCGCCTTTCCCTTAGCAACACTCCTCGTACAAGGCCTAAAATTATGGGTGGTTGTTGTCGTTTTCTTCTTCTTGAAGGTGAATTTTAGTGTGGAGTTGGATGTTACTGTTGACACACTTTTAGGGAGAATAGGCTTGGTAGGAGGCTTCGACTTTGAATTAGTAGGAGGCTTTGGCTTTTGATTAGTAGGAGCCTTCGGCTGTGGATTAGTGGGAGGTTTTGGCTTTTGACTAGTAGCAGGCTTTGCCTGAGATTGATCATTTGGATTGGCAAGAGACTTCTCCTAACTTGGAGGTTTTGGATTCGTGATAGATTCTGGCATAGTTGGAGGTGTTGGATTAGTAGGAGGAGTCGGATTAATTGGAAGGTTCAGAATGTCAATGGTGTTGACAGGCGTTGGCTTGTTTTGGGGGGATTCACTGCTGGGGTTCCTTGTTTTGTCATTACGAGTGACCATAGCACCTTCTTCTTCTGCAACAACCATTCCTGTATTGTCCATGCCCGCCTTTTCCTCCTCATCTTGTAAATAATCTGGAGATGACACCCCATGCTCAAAGTACACATCCACCAATCCATTATTCTTGTGAGCAAGGAAACACATCTTCCTAAGCTCGTTGTCACTGTTTAGATTCCTTAATCCAGATTCTAACATCCTCCCGGGGACTAGCCACCAACAATGAAGAAAACGTCCAAAGTATCCTCATCCAGATCACCTAGGCAAGTTAAGTTATCAGGGGTATATCTCAAATTTTCTTCATCATCTTTCCCAAAGTTTCCTCCATGATGAAACATTATATCCAACAACACATCCATCTACACCAACAAATCAAAACCATTAAATCTCACACAATCATATCGGAGGACTTCAACATCATATTAAAATCCTATACATTAATATCACAGTCACCAACATGCATTAACCCACTATTGAAAAATCTCTGTTTCATTGCCAAAAAATAGAGCATATACACACCAAACCCTTTACCCTAACAAAAATCCTTAAATACAATCCTTTAAGGTAATGCAGCCATGAAACTCTAGGACAACCCAACACAGTAACAAGGCAATCATACACCTTTATCATATATTAATTCATGAAATAAATTCAAAAATTATTTCAACCAACACATACCTTCAACGACGCAGAAGACAGAGAAACCACTTGCCTCCAAAGGAACACCAAACTCTTCAAACGAAGTGTGACAGTGGAGGAGACGGGGAAGACAAGGCTAAGTCGCTGCCATTGATGAGAGAATGAGAAGACGAAGACTGAGCGTGGAGGAGAGGAGACAAATTGTGAGAGTGTTCAAACAAATATGGTGAAGGCGAACCGTTTTCAACGGCTCCAACTTAGGAACGACGTCGTTTACTTTTTCATTGGGCACCAAATCGATACTGCGTTGTTTCACTTAGCTCCAGCGTGGCATTGGAGGTGCCAGATCATCCCTCCATTTGCTGACTTGGCGCCGGAAAGGGTTGCAGGGCAACTATGGGTCCCGGAGCTGAATGTGAGGGATGCTGTTAGGAAATTTTGAAAGTCAAGGACAAGTATGGGTAACTCGCTCAATCTCAAGGACCACTTTGAGGTTTTAGTCCACATTTAAAGATAATTTTGGAAACGTAAAAGTTCTACATCCATGTATTTTTTACATGGTTGTTAACCAAGTAATTTCGAGATAAGCCTCAAAGTGGTCCCTGAAGTTACCGTCGAGTCTCATAGTGATCCCTGAAGTTAAAAATTACTCATATTCATCCCTGAAGTTGCACTCCGGAACTCAGACTCGTCCTTCCGGCCAATTTCGTCCAGCTGGCACAATCGGAAAGCTGACTTGGACTCGTTGGTGACACGCTATCAGCACAACAGCTAGCTGACGTGGTGACGTAAACTATTTTGACTCAATTTGGTCCCTAAATTGAGGTTAAAAACCCTAACCCCAATTGACTCTCTTCTCCTCTTTTCTCCATCGCACACTCTCTTCTCCTCTCTTCTCCATCGCACCAGAGGTGACTCTCCTCTACAGTGTCTTCTCCATCTTCGAAAACCACACGTTATGGCTAGTGCGAGCAACGCAGTTGGGAGCTCCAACAACCCACGATCATTTGGAAGCATCATGAGGAGAATGAATAGAAACAGAGATGCGCGTCTGCCAGAATGGTGTGGGTGCGGGTCGAGACCAGTGTTGCGATGGTCAGCGACGAATTCTAATCCAGGGAGACCGTTCGTGGGTTGTCCAAACTACAATGTAAGTGTTTGATGCTGTTGTTTGCTGTAATTCTGGATGTAAACTTGGTTGATTCACTTTCCTGGGTGCAGACTGCAGGTAAGAGGTGGTGTGGGTTGTTTCTGTGGGTGGATAAAATTCTGGAAGAAGATGCGATAACATCTGATGGTAGAACAAGCTCTTCAAATGACAACAAAGAATGGAGGATGAAGATTAGATTCTAAAGTTAGAGTTCTCAAAATGGGGGTGGGGGATTTTGCTGTTTACATGTATGCTGCTGCTACTGATTACAGTTGTTGTGCTTGTCTTAAGGTTGGATAGACAACAAAATTAATTGTATTTAGCAAAAAAATATGTGACATGGGATATGTATATGTTGTTCTGTTCATGTACTTGTACCTGTCCTTTTGGTTGACAGAAATGCAGATTAAACTGTTTGACATGACTGTGTAAGAATAATTTGGAATTTGAATAAACAAGAGGTTATATGTAAATAATTATTCCTGCACTACTAATGGATTCATCTAATGGAATTAATTTTAATTGCATATCAGAGACCAAGAAAAAAAAATCTGCCACAACTTAATTCAAGGGAGTCATAATCCATATTCATATATTCATAATGCAGAAAACATATTTAAAATAGGCATTACAGAGTCAGGGCAATATTCAACAAGTATATCAAAGTTCTCAACATATTGAGAACACAAGTTTTGAACACTAAAATCCCCAACACTGGGTTCAAAATTCAGAAAGCACGCTGCTTCATCAAAATAGATAAATAAAATAATCTTATCCTAAACGTAATAATCCTAGTCTTCATTTTTTGTTTCTGGGTGATCTGAATCCAAGGTTGGGAACAAACTTCATGAAGTTAGCAAGCCTTGTAACGGTCTCCTGTGATGCACCTTGCATAGGATGAGACAGATGATTTGTTGTGGGTTAACTGGTTGCTGGTTAGGTGGTTGCTGCTTGATTTTTGCTTCTTGAAGTTGTCTTTTCTTGTTTGGAGGACTTCCTTTTGGGAGGGAGTTTTGGTGGCCTCACAGGAGAAGGGAAAACCTATTAGTGAAGACATGTAAAATAGTTAGTAAAAGTACATAAGAACATGCACATAATAAAATGAATGTCATCTAATTTTTTGAACCTATCAAGAGTCATCGGTTTGTGACAAGGGTGGTTGACTGAGTTCAAGCCAAATTTTGGTGGGGGGTTATGGGACAAGGGTGGCTTCATCACCATTAGTAGCAAGGGGTTGGCAAGTAGCAGCCTCTGCAGCAACAGCAGCATCCTCATTAGCAGCTCTAGAGTTACATAAGTGACATCAGAATGGTCCCTTCAGTTTTATAAGTGACATCAAAATAGTCCCTATTCTTTACATTCAAATCAGTTCATTATATACACAGCAGTTCATCAAGCATTAGTCCATCTACTAAGTAAAGCAGTAGTTTATTATATACACAACAGTTCATTATATAAGCAGTGATCCAACTACCCTGTAATGAATATCTTCTCACTTATTCTATTATCACAGCAGCCAATACTAATTATACAACAACAAATAAATTTCTAAAACGTACCTTCTGCTTATCTGATATGAAACAGAGCTTGTTTTGCTTATAATCTCCCAAGTCTTCATGAAGTAATTCCAAGAACCACCTCCAGTTTTCAGTATTTTCAACAGAGACAATTGCATATGCAATCACATACATATGATTATCTGCATATCTAATATGAAATAGAGCTTGTTTTGCTTATAATCACATTTTTCGTTGTCATTTGAAGAGCTTGTTCTACCATCACATGTTACCGCATCTTCTTCCAGAATTTTATCCACCCACAGAAATAATCCACACCACCTCTTACCTGCAGTCTGCACCCTGGAAAGTGAATCAACCAAGTTTACATCCAGAATTACAGCAAACAACAGCATCAAACACTTACATTGTAGTTTGGGCAATCCACGAACAGTCTCCCTGGATTAGAATCCATCGTTGACCATCACAACACTGGTCTCAACCCGCACTCACACCATTCTAGCAGACGTGCATCTCTGTTTCTATTCATTCTCCTTATGTTGCTTCCAAATGATCGTGGGTTATTGGAGCTCCTAGCTGCGTTGCTCGCGCTAGCCATAACGTGTGGTTTTTGAAGATGGAGAAGACACTGTAGGAGAAGCAATAGAGGAGAGTCACCTCTGGTGCGATGGAGAAGAGAGAAGAAGAGAGTGTGTGATGGAGAAGAGAGTCAATTGGGGGTTAGGGTTTTTAACCTCAATTTAGGGACCAAATTGAGTCAAAACAGTTTACGTCGCCACGTCAGCTAGCCAGCATGTCACCAACGAGTCCAGGTCAGCTTTTTGGTTGTGCCAGCTGGATGAAATTGACCAAAAGGACGAGTCTGAGTTTTGGAGTGCAACTTCAGGGATGAATATGAGTAATTTTTAACTTCAGGGAGCACTTTGAGGCTCGAGGATAACTTTAGGGACCACTTTGAGGCTTATCTCAAGTAATTTCCTCTACACGTGCATCTCCCACCCCTCACTCATTTGTCATATACGTGCTACATATAACGTGCTGCAACCTAAAGTTTTGCTCAACGTAAACCTTCTACTGCAATGTAAACCTCCTCCTCTTTCTTCTTCTTTTTTTTTCTTTTCTACTCACGTTCTTCCTTATTGATATGCATTACCATTGTCGTTCTCCTCTGGTCGCGTTCATCTTCTCATTTTCTTATTTCGATCTGGTTGCATTTATCTTCTTCCTATTCTTCTTCATTTTCTTCTTCGATCTGCACTTCTGAATCGAAACAATAAATGACTCAACTTCAAATTAGGAGAGTGATTTGGATTACTCTTCAGAAATGAATCAAACTGACAAAGTTTGGATTATTCAATTTTGAATCGAATTGAATAGAATGCAATTGCAAATTTGAATTAAATGGAGGGGGGTATAATGAATTGAATTGAATTGAATTGAATTGATAATATGTAAATTGTAGGCAGAGTTATTTGAATTTGATTCTATATAATGGATTATGTTTTGTTTACTCAGTACTATACAATTATTTCGCCATGAGTACTGTGTTTGGTTCACCATGAGTACTGTATTCGGTTCATTCTGCAGAAAGCTGTTTGAATTTGATTTTATATAATGGATTATGTTTCGTTCACTCAGTACTATACAATTGTATTGTGTTTGGTTCACCATGAGTACTGTGTTCGATTCACCATGAGTACTGTGTTCGGTTCATTCTGCACTATTCAAAACTTTTCTTCTTCACCTTATACTACTTCTTCACCAGAGAGAGAATGAGGAAAAGACAAAAAAAAATACAGCAACAACAACAATAAAAAAATGATGATAGGGTTTCAGGGTTTATGATTTTAGGGTTTAGGGTTTATGGGTTCAGGGTTTAGTGTATAGGGGTTCAGTGTATTTCAAACTTTCGGTTCGCCCCGTGTATTAATTTCAGTTCACCGTATTCATGGTTGAGGGTTTAAGGTTTAGGGGTCTAGGGTTTAGGGTTCAGGGCTTTAGGGGTTTAGGGTATACGGTAGGGTTCAGGGTTTAGGATTTAGGGTTTAGGGTTTAGCATTCATGGTTCAGAATTCAATGTTCAGGGTTCGAGTTCAGGGTTTAGGGTTTAGGGTTTAGCGTTCAGGGTTCAGAGTTTAGAGTTCAGGGTTCGGGTTCAGGGTTTAGGGTTTAGAGTTTAGGTTTTAGGGTGTAGGGTTTAGGGTTTATGTTTTAGAGTTTTAGGGATTTAGGGTTTATGGGTTCAGGGTTCAGTGTTCAGGGTTTTGGTTTTAGTATTTAGGGTTTAGGGTTTAGGATTCAGTATTTAGGGGTTCATAATTTTTTGGTAAACAGGAGAGCGATTTGGATTACTCTTCTGAAACGAATCAAACTGACAAAGTTTGGATTATTCAATTTTGAATCGAATTGAATGGAATGCAATTGCTAATTTGAATTGAATTAAATGGACAGAGGTGTATTGAATTGATTTGAATTGAATTGATAATATGTAAATTGTAGGCAGAGTTATTTGAATTTGATTTTTATATAATGGATTATGTTTCATTCACTCAGTACTATACAATTGTTTCACCATGAGTACTGTGTTCGGTTCACCATGAGTATTGTGCTCGGTTCACCATGAGTACTGTGTTCGGTTTATTTTGCAGAAAGCTGTTTGAATTTGATTTTATATAATGGATTATGTTTCGTTCACTCAGTACTATACAATTGTATTGTGTTCAGTTCACCATGAGTACTATGTTCGGTTCATTCTATACTATTCAAAACTCTTCTTCTTCACCTTCTACTGCTTCTTCACCAGAGAGAGAAGGAGGAAAAGAAAAAAATACAGCAATAACAGCAACAAAAGAATGACAATAAGGAAAAAACACGTGAAGAAGAAGGAACACGAAAAAGGAGGAGAAGGAGGACGGAGAAGGAGGAACGTGAAGAAGAAGGCAAAGAAAAAGAAGACGTTCCGTGCATAAACGAGCGTGAAAAGAAGAAGAAGAAGAAGAAGAAGAAGAAGAAGAAGAAGAAGAAGAAGAAGAAGAAGAAGAAGAAGAAGAAGAATAAGAAGAAAAAGAAGAAGAAGCGTGGGGGAGAAGAAGCGTTGGGTAAGAGCGATTTCGTATGTGTTGGGCGCGTGTATTTCACATTTCATTTAATTTTATTGGGTTTTTTTTTTGTGTTGAGCCAACTTGGTTACATAGTTATATGGATGTGTAGCATTCCTGTTTCGGAAAACGTTCATTTTTCACCAAAAACAAAATGACTCTTTAAAAAATAAATCATAGGATAAATTTATAAAAATTTTTAATATTATTTTTAACATTTAATTTATAAGTTTAGTTTTAATATATTAACCGTATGCAATATTTTATATAGTCAGTTAATCATATCTGTTTTTTAAAATTATCATTCATGTGATCAATGTAAAAAAAATCTTTTTTTTAAGTGACATTATATAACTAAATGTATGTGTCAAATTCTTATATACTAACAACACTTCAAAATTGAATTCTTAATTTATTTTAACTTTATTTCTATCATCTAATTTTACTCTTACCGCTAACCTTTAGCCATTTTTTTTTACTAATTTTATTCCCTTCAACCTAATACCATCATCATCATTCATCATCCTCCACACTCTGTCTCTCTCTCTCCAACCCTCGCTCCACATTCAATCATCCCTTGTCCCCTCACCCTGTTGCAAGATACCCGAGTGGTGAACTAGGTATTGAAAATCGATAATTTTTTATAACTTGAAAGCATAATCAAGTTAAATGAACAAATGCTTTCGTACTAATACTTTCTTTAAAGATTTGTAAGTGAATTCTAAACTTTGCATAATACTTTAAAATATAAATAACAATAAAATGTATAGAATTTAAAGATAGAGAGATTTTACTCAGTAAATTTTATTTTGATTCAGTCACATTTCTATACCTATGTTTAGTCCTTCCCACAACCATGTCAAAAAATAAGGAAAAATGACATATTAGTTCCTGAGTTTTTATTTCATAGACAAATTCGTTCCCGAAGATCTAAAAATATAAAAATGCCCCTTACTATTTAAAACGCATAACGGATCAGTCTTTCTGTGCAAAATGCTCTCTCAGACGTAACGCAGACAGGTGATGTGGCGCTTAGTGGACGTGTTATGTGTCTATGTGTTGACACGGTATCATTGAGGAAGCTTTGTGTGTCCGTTGTGAAAAAAGTCTTGGACAAATAGATCCCTATGACTTAAAACGGCAACGTTTGAGAATATTGACGGTAGTCCTTGCATTTAAACGTAATTTCAAAGAAGCCATATGAATCCCACACAATTACTTGATGCCCTAGCACACATATGTATGATCTTTTTCCTCCAAAAAAAAAAAAAAACAACGATTGATCTTCTCCAGTTCTTCGTTTTCGTGTAACGTTGCACTAGTGAAGCTTCGTTGGTGGAGTTAACGGTGTCGTCTATACTAGTAAGTACCTTTATTTCAAAACTCATTGGGTTTGTGCTTTCGAACGTTATTTGCTATACATATCGTGTGTTGGGATTTCTGTGTAATATAGTTAGTGAGGGATATGGAAGATGGGTTATGTGGGGGTTTAGGGCTTAGGTAGGTGCCGATTTGCTAATGCTTAGTGCTAATCATGGTAGACAAGTTTGGTAAAATGTGAACTATCTGAATATTTTGTGTCGAACAATGTTGCAGATGAACAATATTTTTGTGGTTCCTGTTTTTCATCATGGGGGCTACTTTTCAAGGGTCCCTACTGGTGAGTTAGTTTACCTACATGGTAAAGTTAAGAGGTTCCCACCGATGGACTTGAATTTTGTAAATTTTGGTGATTTGATAACATTGTTCAAAGGACTGGGATATCAAGCATACAAGGAGGCATATTGGTACGATCCAAAGAGCAAGGATATAGAGTCAAGGCTGCATGTATTGAGGGGAGATGCAGGAATCAACCAGATGCGTCAAGCTAAGATGAAAAATAAAGACACTGATGAGTTCTATATATTTTCAATTATCCTATTGATGACCCGGAGCTTGCAGATGGTGCTAGTAAGGAAAAAGATGAGGTAGAGGAAGATGTCGTTCGTATTGAAGTGGAGGAATTGGATCAGTCGTCGACTGAGCATGATAGTTACGAGAGTGCAGAGGATGAGGTGTATGCACCTTCACCTCCCAGTTATAAAAGTAACAGTGAGAGTGGAGAAGCTGGTGTCAATTGGACTATATCTGGCAAAGGGAAGAGGAAACAAGTGCCTGATTCCTCTAAGAGAACCACTCAGCCCAAGAAGCAACCCAAAAAATAAGCAAGACGTGTGTCTCAGAGAACAAGGTCTAATGCAAGAAAGAATGAGCCTACGCATGAGCCCGAGACAGGTGGGCCTGCAAGACAACCCAATAGATCTAGGCCTGCAAGGGAGCCCAATAGAACTAGAAGAGCAAGGCTAGCACTTGTAGACTATATCAGTGATGTAGACACGGATGATGATGATATTGTCTGGGAGTATGAGTCTGAGGAGCTGCATACACCCGTTTCTTCTGAGGATGAGGGAAACAAACATCATTGGCCTGAGTTCAGTTATCAATATAGTTTCAGAGAAGGAAAATTTGAGCTTGGAACAAGATTTGCTACAATTAAGAGGTTCAAAGAGGTTGTAAAGGATACCTTTATTACTGAAGGCAGGGAGTTAGTTTGGATCAAGAATGACAGAGAAAGAGTTAAGGTTGGGTGCAAGGATGAAGAGTGTCCTTGGATTGCCCACTTGTCTTACAATAGGCAATTACAATGCTTCCAAGTCAAGATTCATAGAAATGAGCACAATGTAGATTGGGATTTAAGAGTGGCTGTAGACCATTGATTCACCTGGATGGAGTATTTCTTAAAACCTACCATGGGGGCAACTACTTTCGGCCATTGCACAGGATGCTAACAATCAGTTCTACGTCATTGCATATGTAGTTGCAAGATCTGAAAACAAAGAATCATGGAAATGGTTCCTAACAATTTTACAAGAGGATATTGGTAATGTGAGAAACCACGGTTGGAATTTTATGTCGGACCAACAGAAGGTTAGTTAACTTTTTGTCAATCCTTATGTGTTCTGTGAGTCATTATGTGGATTATATTTATTTATAAACTTGGATTATTTCATTTTTATTAGGGCCTGGCGGCCTGCTACTTGCACTGAAAGAGGTAATGCCTAATGCACATGTCAGAAACTATGTCATGCATATGTGGAAGAATTTCATAAACCATTTGTATATCAGAGAAATAGTGTGAGACTGTGTAAGATGCACCACCATCTCTGAATTCAAGTCAACCATGCAAAGACTGAAAGAAGTGAACAAGGACGCTTGGGCCTACCTCATGAAATTTGATCCTGCTACCTGGGTTAGAGCATACTTTAGCCATAGCCCCAAGGTTGACAACCTAACAAACAACATGTGCGAGTCATTTAACGCAAAGGTGTTGAGGTATAGATGCAAGCCGATACTTACAATGTGCGAGGAATTACGGTGCTATGTGATGCGGCGAATTGTTCAACACAAGAAACTGTTAGGGACTCATGAAGGGAAACTCGCACCAGTGCAAGAGAAAAGGCTGAAGAGGCTCATCAAACCAAGCAGCAAATGGATAGTGGAGTAGACTGGTGATAACGAGCGCAAACGTTTTGAAGTCACGTACAAGGGCTCCAAAGTCGATGTGGATCTGATCAAGCATAGCTGCTCATGTAACAGATGGCAACTCACTGGTCAGTCAAAGCCTGAAATTTTAATCATGCTTATGCCATTTTATTATTGTTTTACTGTTGTCTTGCTGTAAAGGGATGTCGTGCATTCATGCTATAGCTGGGGTAAGAAAAAGACATGATAACCCTAATGATTATGTGCATCTATGGCTATGTATGGAGTTTATTAAAAAGACATACGAATACTTCATCCAGCGAGTAACTAGTGAGGAATACTGGACACGACCTAAGTATACTAAACATGCTCCACCCGTGTTAAAAAGGCCAATTGGACGTCCCAAGGTCGATACTAGACAAAAAGACCCAACTGAGGCTGTCATTGATGATGACAAGTTAAAGAGGAGTTTCTATGTCACGTGTAACAAGTGTGGTGCGACAGGACATAACTACATGACGTGCAAAGGGGCACCATCCAACCCAAACTGGAAGCCAAAGACGAAGAAGCCAAGGAAGAAGCCCAACAAATGCCTCTCACTTGTGGTGCTTCCATTGTCACAGTCAGCCCCTCAGGGAGAGGTAGTACTTAGTTACTCAGGGATGTTACTGTCTCCCCGATAATAACTTCAGGAGTTTAGTTGTCCATTTTAAAATTACTTAGGGTTTTATTTATCTCTACAGTAATTCATTAGGGTTTTAAACGTCTTAATTTATTAAATGTTTCATTGAGACTGTTAACACTAAATGGCATTTTAGACTAGGTAGCAAAGTAACCCTGATGCAACCAACCCTCCTCATGTTGAACAGAATTCTACTGAATATTCATTTGCTAATGAGGTATCCTCTCATAGACTTTGTTGGCTTTTGTTTGTTGTTTTCGATGTATTTACAATTCTTTCGACCTTGCTACAGAGTAATCCGAATACAAACTCTGCCCCGAAGTCTAAGCAAGAATCTGGACCCTCAGTAACAGTGGTTGCGACACCATCAAGACCTCTGCAAGCACCATTTAAGCCTCTCGCCCAGTCTTCATCATGGCCTGCTCCTAGGCTATTTAGACCTAAGCAAACCATAAGGAGGAAGCCTGGGGTAAACAAACCCTCTCAACCTGTACCACTTCCCCAGCCTGAACAGCATCTGCCCTCTTCACAACAACTACATCAGGAGCCTCTCCACAGACTTTGGCATCAGCAGGCAAAGCAACTCAACAACTGTTTAAGTTCATCCCCACTCCAAGACTAAACAAGCCTAGTAGTTAACACTACATGTTTAGACTACAGTTATGATATCAACATCTTTTTTGGAAACAGTGTGATTTACAAACCAACTCTTTTTGGAAACAATGTGATTGTATAACTCGCAGGCTTAAGTTATGCCTTATTTTGGCAGTAGGCATGTTTAGACTTCTTTGATGACACTAACATCTCTTTCATGAGATTAATATATGCTTTACTTATCTAATCATATCTCTACAGATTTTGCCATTAACTTGCTTAGGGCAATAGCTTCATACACATTTTTCATCACTTTGCTGGATATAGCATCGTTTAATTCAATACTTTTGTCTGAAAAATATACAATTCTTGGGAACCCATCCCATACCTCATTACAGCATTTTTTCTGACATACTTTTTCACTTTTCATCCAATTTTGGCAATAACGGAAGCAAAAATTATATTAACCATTACAAGAATAACCCAATACACATTAACATTTTTCTTCCTCTCTAGATGCAACAGCTTCTTCTCAAAATCAGTTAGTCTCTGTTCTACTACTTTCTTTCCAAGATACACTTTTAGATCATCAACTTCGTTCTCAGTCATAAACCTATCTTTGGCTCCTATTGTTGAAACATGATCATCCAGCCATAAAAAGAACTTGCAATGACTGGGGTTTTTCAACTACGTGTTCATCATTCCAAAACAAAAATCACATAAACAAAGTCCGTATAATCAAACTCACTACAACAAAATCACCAACTTACCTTAAAGAATGGACATCCAAAGAACAATCTATTGAGGTTCGTCCTCGTCGTCCTCAATTTGTATAATATGGCATACATTCCACATTTACACATCGGAGCAATCTCGTCTTTCTCCTCTCTAGCTTCCACGCATTTGACGGTTGACGGTAGTGAAACGCGTCATGTACTGGATGAAGCTCCGTCTATGGCCATTGAACACTGCACAATACCATCACTCTCAAGCTCTCATAGAAATGACAACAGCAATGACGACTGGGTTCCATTTGAAGCCATAGGGCACATAAGCAAAATGACGTCGTCTTTTCATCTAGGGACGAATTTGTCCCTAACATCAATCGACCTTTACACCTGTACACCGTTACAGTGGAGGTCACCCGTCAACGCCAACTAAGTGCCACATCACCTGTCTCCGTTACGTCTGAGGGAGCATTTTGCATGGAAGGACCGATCCGTCATGCGTTTTGAATAGTAAGAGGCATTTTTGTATTTTTAGATCTTCGGGGACAAATTTGTCCACAAAATAAAAGCTTAGGGACTAATTTGTCCTTTTTCCAAAAAATTATTTATTATTCACCAACCTTCTAAGATGCTTGATAAACCATCACAAACAATAACACTTTGATACATCTCACATAATCCTCACCATTAATTTATTAAATCGAACTCTAATTAAAATTGCTAGCTCTAAGAACATGAAGAATTTCAAATTTTATATAATTTTTCTTTGAACACTTAATATATTTTGAGGTATCGTTTTTCCACTAAGTGTATAAAAGTCTCACTACTTAGAGAATCATACTCTAAGAAAACCTTGAAGTATTCCCAACTTCAAGAATCAACAAAGAATTAATATCTCTTTATAATTTGTACGGATATTTGCGAATCGGATCGGATCGAATACACTACAAAAAAATTGACCTATGATCACATTTTAAAACCATGATCATAGCTAGTGAAAAATGTGACTATAAATCTATGGTCATTGTTTTTTATTTTAGGTCACGATTTTCAATGTGACCTATTTTGGCGTGTCATAAATCTATGATCACAGTTTCTTTATCTATGGTTTGATTGTAGTGTTTTCTATTTAATACTTTAGGCCACGATTTTTAACTGTGACCATAACTTACTCTACGGTCATGCTATTTTAAAACCGTGACCATAACTTACTCTATGATCACAGTTTAAGTATGACCATAGCTTACTCTATGATTACGCTTTTTTAAAATTATAACCATCTAAAAGCTATGACCACTCAAATTTTAAACTGTGACCATAACTTAATCTATGTTCAGCCTTTCAAACCGTGATTATAACTTACTTTATGGTCACCTTGATTTAAAAACCGTGACTATAGAATAAGCTATGGTCGCGATTTTAATACTCTACCATCACTGTTTTTCGTACTCTGCATCACATTTGTTAGACAATAATTCAAAATTGCAATATTTATTTTTTTAAAACATAATCATATCTAAAAATTATGATAATTAATTACAAAATAATTCTAAAAAAATATAAATTCAAGTCATCTAAATTATAAAATAAAATATATATTATATGCTAAATATATTTTTAGTTCAGAAAACACAAATTAAAATATATTATATTATCCGTTACATGTAATACATTATAAAGACTCATAATAAAAAAAAATAGAAAACATCAAAATATTATAATTAGATAACTAGAATATATGAAACTCATTTCATCTCATATATTGATACGAATTTGTATAAAAAACTAGAGAGAATTAGAGATAATCAGAGAGAATAGAAGAGAAATTCCTAGAATCAGGACCAAAGAGGAAAAATAAAATTTCCAATTACATTATGCTTGTCCTACATTATTACATTATACTTCTATTTATAGTATAATTCTCTAATTGAGCTAACCCAATACTAATCCTATCATTATCCTACCCTTTAAAATAACCTTGTCCTCAATGTTGCGAAAAAAATATAAATTCTAATAAAAATTGTAAAGGCAAATTACAAGTAAAAAAAAATATCAGCAATTCTAAAATAAAATTGTCTATGCTACTGCTAAAAAAAAAATTTAACCACCAAGATCCCATTGAAAAAAAATTTGTTCAATCCACAACCAACAAAATAGAATTGCTGCAGAAATCTGAAAATAGACCAGAAAAACTGAAATCCTTAGAATTGGGTCAGATCTGCTGGTGCACCATCCTCGAAGCCGCCCCCTCTGTGCAGCACTGAAGCGTCATCGGTGCCGACAAAGACCACCGCACTCGAGTTCAGATGCGGTGGTTTCGATGGCGGTCACGGCACCCTCACCTTTGTCAGTTCTGGATCCGCGAACTCCACCTGCTCCATCGCGAACGTCACTATTGAAGACCCCGCGAAAAAAGTGGGCCTGCTTGACTCGTTGAAAGACGTTATGATGTCTCTACTATTATTGCGAGCTGCTACTGTCTTCGTAATTGTTCCTGAGAGTAAGTGATTTTCTTGATATGGAGGTAATTGTGATTGCAGTTCTGGAATTGAATTTTGAAATCCTGCTTGATCTGCATATCTGGTGATTCTACGGGTTGAACTACAAAACTGAACGTTGATTCTTCTTCTTTTGCTGCATCTATGATTGTTGAATTTTGGCAAGAATTTGGTTGTTGTTGCTGAAATTGTGATACTACTTCTTTGTAATTTACAAATTGACGATAATGAATGTTGAATTGTTGTTTGATATGGAGTTTCTGTTGAATTTGCTTGTTGTGGTTGAAATTGAAACTTGAAATCTGATGATGAATCTTCTGATGAATTCGGTTCTAGCACTGGACCTTGGTCCGAGAGCTGATTTTTCTTTAGCTTCTGAATTTTTTGCTGTTGGATTTGGATTGAATTTTCTGCTTCTGATTTGGCTTGAATCTGGCATATTGGAGGCTGCTGGAGTCGTTGATGATCGTTCAAGGTAGCACAAATTTTGGTGCAAGTTTCCTGAATTTCTGCAAGTATCTTGGATCATTTTCATAATCTGAATTCAAGCGATCTAAGCTAGTTTGACTCTAATCCCAAATTAGGTCATCATAGGAATTTGTCTTATTTAACATTAATTAATTATTGCAACAATTAATGAATGCTAAATAAGACAAGTTATGCCTGTTTTTGGCTGATTTTCTTTGGTAACCAAACATTACTTAGGTCATCATAGGAATTTGGCATGGTGTTTAATGAAAGCACTATCTGATAAGATTTTGTATCAAGAACTAGAGAGAATTAGAGATAATAGGAGAAAATAGAAAAAAAATTTCTAAAATTAGGGTCAAAGAAAAAAAATAAAATTTTCAATTACATCATGTCTATCCTACATTATTATATTATACTCCTATTTATAGTATAATTCTTTAATTGAGCTAATTAACCTAATATTAATCCTATCATATATCTATCAAAAGTAATATTCTTTACATCATGTCTTCACCTGTTAGCAAAAGAAATAAATATTTTAATGATATTTATATTCACATGGTTTGTTATTAGATGAAAAAATTAATGATAAAATATGATATAAATATCATTTGTTAACATAGCATTTTTGTGTTCAATAATTATTTTAATTTTTTCTACTTGATTTTACTAATTTTTTACTTTAGAGCTTCTGCCACTATGGTTTGTTTTATTAGGGCAAAACACCCAATTAAACTAAGGGAAGCAAAATTTTACATGAATCAGCCAATCTGAAAAAAGCTTTATCAATCAACCAAACTACATTTCTATGTAATTTGAAAGGGCTAAATTTGAATTACATTTGTATATAATTTGAATCTACTCAATTCGAATTATACTCGAAGACAATAACACACTAATTCGAATCTACATGATTCGAATTACAAACAAGCATAATTCGAACTAGGTAATTTCGAATTACACATGTGCATGATTCCCCAAGTAATTCGAACCTAGTTGATTCGAATTACTCCCATTTTGCATCTAGTAGTAATTCGAATGGGGTTGATTCGAATTACACTGGATCCGGCTATATAAGGAGTTCGAATCTCCCTCATTCGAATCACTTTTCTATTCTCATACCCCACCAAATCCTAGAGAAAACGACCCAGATTCGCTCTGACAAAGACTCGAGCAGAATACTCAGCCGATGGGGATGATCCGGAAAGGCTATATCGGTTGGATGGAGTTGCTCATATAGCTGGGGTCATCAACGACGAGGTTAGTAGATAGAAATTTTTGTGCTAATGGTTTATCTGAGTTAGTGGTTTTGCATGCGGTTTTAGTGGCGATTTATGTTAGTGGTTTATCCTAGTGGTATTACAAGTGGTTTATTTTAGAGGTTTTGCATGCGGTTATGTTGGCGGTTTATGTTAGTGGTTCTTATTAGTGGTTTTTGTTAGTGGTTTTGTATGCGGTTTTGTTGATGATTTAGGTTAGCGGTTTATGTTAGCGGTTTATGTTGGTGGTATTAGATGTGGTTTATTCTGTGGTTTTGCATGCGGTTTATGTTAGTGGTTTATCCTAGTGGTATTGCAAGTGGTTTAATTTAGAGGTTTTGCATGCGGTTATGTTGATGGTTTATGTTAGTGGTTTTTATTAGTGGTTTTTGTTAGTGGTTTTGTATGTGGTTTTGTTGATGGTTTAGGTTAGCGGTTTATGTTAGCAGTTTATGTTAGCGGTTTAAGCATGTGGTTTTGCTAGTTGTTTATTATGTTGGTTTTGCATGTAGATTCCGTTAGTGGTTTCCATAAATAGTTTCTGTTGTTAGTTGTTTTTGTTGGTAGTTTTGTAAGTGGTTCTAATAATGCGGTCCATGTGATGCACAGCCCCAGCGATGCATCTCGAGCATGCGGTGGCAGCAGGGCATGCGACTCGATGAGCGGTACGTTCCGTACTTGCAGATGGCCGGATTATACCATCTTGCGAGACTGAACGATAGATGGTTTCGGTTAGATGAGCCCCTTGTCAGTGCCTTTGTCGAGCGGTGGCGTCCGGAGACGCACACCTTCCACATACCGTTCGGAGAGTGCACGATCACACTTCAAGACATGGCGTACCAGTTGGGGTTGCCAATGGATGGGCGTTATGTCAGTGGTTGCCTTACAGATTTTCAGATATACATCCAGGGCGACCGTCTAGCTTGGGTGTGGTTCCAGGAGTTGCTTGGAGTGATTCCTCCTCCGAGCCAGGTTCAAAAGTTCGCAGTAAATTGCACCTGGTTCCAGTAGACTTTTGGAGAGTGCCCCGCAGGAGCCGACGAGGAGACTGTGCGCCGATTTGCTCGTGCCTATATCATGATGTTGTTGGGCACTCAGCTGTTTGCTGACAAGTCCGGCAACCGTATTCACATCAGATGGCTACCCTACGTGGCTAGGCTTGAGGAGATGGGTGCCTACAGTTGGGGGTCTGTAGCACTAGCATGGCTGTAATGGTGCATGTGCCGAGTGGCCAACAGACATGTGGCGAAGTTAGCGGGCCCATTACAGTTACTTCAGTCTTGGATCTTTTGGCACTTTCCTAGGTTTAGGCCTGCTGGGTATGATACGTGCAGCTGGCCATTGGCCTCGAGGTACCATTCTCAAACTCTTTTATTTCAAGTTAAATTAATTAATTCCATGTACGCTTATAATGTTATACAATTCTGTCACACTTTTAATTAGCTATAACACCGATGTGACATGCAGGTGGTCAGGTTACAACCCTTCCGGTAGCAAGAAGGGACCTAGAGTGTAGATGTGGAGACTGAGGATAGACATGTTACAGGCCATGGATGTGAGTACAGTAACCGCCAATGTTTATTTAATTAATTAACCTTTATGACTTTGGAATATTAATTGGCCTCTCAATGTTGAAATATTTTTGCAGTTCATCTGGATGCCGTATAGCTCCCCCGAGGTACTACAGGTTGTGCATCCGGAGGTGTTGGAGCCTCGTCATACAGCGTTACGGCGGTCTGTGACGTCACTGATATATTTTTCCGTGATAGAGTTGCATAAGATAAATAGGGTTTTACCGCAGTTCGGCGGAGTCCAGCCCCGTCCCCAGCCCGCCCTGAACATCGACTTTCTTATGTCGAAGGATGGGAGAGGATGTGATCGTTGGTTTCCATACAGTTTGCAGTTCTAGCATCTTCATTGGGAGAGCCGTGCGGACCACGTTCTCCAGTTCAATGTTGTCGCAGACCCTGGACCCTCACATGACTTCCTGGAGTGGTGGAGTCAGCATGGAAAGAGGTTCTTGTCACCAGAGATGTACCTGGGGGATCCGAGAATCGTTCCTATTCTTGTGGAGGCTACGCAGAGGGGTGCTGGGCGAGTTCCTGATATGGATCGTGTTGACGACGTGCCGGATAGGTGTCGGGTTGAGAGGAGAGCTCGTGTGGGGACACGACGGAGCCAGCGTGAGTGGAGGGCATGGTGGAGAGTGGTACGGGTCCGGTACGGGTGATGGGTCTGACCAGGGTGATGGTGGACTTGGCTCAGGGCTGCTAGGCAATTACTTTTTTGGTGTCCCCGCCCATGACCAGACACTTCAGGAGAGTACGCCATGGGTTAGCCCGACGACAATATTTTTAGACTTCCTGGCCGGTGATGGTCTTGATGCGGATTTCGGCGGGTCACACTTCCTAGATGAGATTAGTGCCATCATGCAGGAGGATGATGTGACCCGTCGGCGTGGTCAGACGTCGGGCACACAGGCACCTTTAGATGTCCATCTGAACGAGCCTCCTACCATGCTTGCTCCTGACTATTTTGCATTGGGTGGTACCCCTCATTCTGCCTATACTGCTGCGTCACATTTAGTTGCCGGGCCGTCTGGGGCACCCGTCCAGCCTAGGCCACCTGCACAACCTGCCCCGGATGAGGAGGAGGATGAGATCGAAGACGAGGAGCCGCTTATCCAGAGAGGCCACAAGACACGGGTACCCCGTCGTTGCTTCACCGGTTCGCATCTGTTCAGATGATTCTTCTGTATGTTGTATGACTTTATTTGATGATCAGTGTTGTATCTTAGCCACCTTTATTTATGTCTTTCATGTACTTCTGCGATCCAACTTGTATTTTGGTTATTTATGTTTGAGTACTTTGTTGCTTTATTGTGTTTCCGTTATTTTGAAAACGGGTGTTCATTGTTTCTTTAAGTTATTAGGATATTTTTCCCATCATGTATTCATGTAATTGTAGATGGCATTTTTCCCTTGTGTATTCATCGGACATTTCATGCTTCACCATGGAAACGGAACATATTCATTAATTAGTATCCCATGCAAAGTACATAGCATTAAGTTTAACAAATTTTAACACTTATCAACTACAACTAAGGATACCTAAAACAGTGGAATCTAAACGCCAAAGTAAAATCAACAAAGTACCAAACCTAACAATACACCTACTGATGTCCTCCGACTTGTGGGCAACTCCGACGTGTGTGTCTGGGTTGCCGACAGAGGCCACACCTCTTCGGCCGGTTCGGATCTGCCTCGTCCATATTGGTCCGTATCCGAGTCGACCTGGGACGACCCTCTCTCGCACGCCTTTTGTTCGGGTTTGGGATCACTGTCGACCCATCATATGGTGGCCAGAGACTCTCCAGAATGGGAGGTGTGAACCCCATCCGATACACACTAAACACGAAACTAAGACGATACACCTGGTGGACGTACGGCTGCCAAGTAAGCCGTGAGTAGGCACAACATGCCAGGGTGTGAGGACACGGGAAATGAAGTGCCTGAAAGTATCCGCAATCACATGTCTGAGATCCAAGTGAGACCCTGTAGCTACCCAGTGAGAACGAACCAGTGGGAGTTGTCTCTGTGACGGTGAACTTCGAGTTATTCCTGTCATAGAAAGTCACTGTGAAGCACCTCGCCGTCTTCAAGTTGGCCTCGATACACTTCACCAAGTGTTGACTGAATTGTTGTCCGGTACCCAGCTGGGCCTCAGCCTCTCTCCCCTTGCGGACAAATAGTTCGGCCAACCTTCCGTATGTTGCCTTCACCAGCGAGCACACAGGGAGGTTTCTGACCCCCTTGAGAATTGAGTTAACACACTCAGAGATATTTGTCGTCATGTGCCCGAATCTCCGACCCTCATCACAATGCTGTGTCCACAATGAATACTCAATCCGGTTCGCCCACTCACACATGGCAGGGTCTTCAGACTGCAGAATATCAAACCAGTAATCGAGCTCTACCTCGGTCTTAGCATACGCTGCATTCACAAGAAGCCTCCTTGCGTCTTTGCCCTTGAAGGTTAAGGGAAAATTTACTGCTACATGTCGAATGCAGAATGCACGGTATGCAGCTAGAGGTAGCCATCATCCGTCGAGAGCCTCAAGCGCGGCCTTGATGCCGTTATGCCTGTCGATATAACCAGCAGACCCGGCTGCGGTGTCACGTGCTGACGATGGTGGGAGAGAAAGAAGGAACAGGACTCAGCATTCTCACCCTCGACTAGTGCGAATGCAACGGGTAGTATGTTGGAGTTCCCGTCCTATGCAATCGCGACAAGCAACGTTCCCCCATACTTGCCATATAGATGGGTGCCGTCAATACTAACCAACGGCTTGCAATGAAGGAATGCCTCGATACATGGTGGAAACGTCCAGAACATTCGGTGAAAATAAGCTTGAGACTCGTCCAGCTGTCCCCCAACTTGAACAGGGCTCGTCCTAAGGATTGCAACAGTACCAGGCATCGCCTGCTGAACTCCTAACACCCACCTAGGGAGCTCGTTGTACGACTCATCCCAGTCACCATAGATGAGGGCAACAGCCTTCTGCTTCGCCAACCAGACCCTCCTGTACGTCGACCTAAACCCAAAGTGTGCGGCCGTGGCATTTAGGAGCACCTTGATGCTGACGGATGCATCAGCCCTAACCATTGGCATAATGAAAGCCGAGATCACATGATAATCTAAACTCCTGTGGTCGCTGGTGATGGAGGTCGCGAGACACGTATGCGGTCCATTGTACCGTTTGACCTCCCAAATGCCCTTGTGCTGCCGGAGACTCAGCCGAATTAACCATGTGCACCCATTCCCAAACTCAGAACACTTGCCCACATACCGGCGATAGTCAGACTCCACTACCTTGTACTATACCCCTCGGTGGATGCTGTAAGTCTTAACACTTAACAAGGCCTCATCTTTATCCTGAAATTGCTGACCAACCTGAAACTCTGTCAGACCTGCAGACCCTTCCGCATCTCTAGCGCCAAATCCAGCAGGCTCCCCAGGAACACCCTCCTGCCTCATGGCATCCAACTCCAAAGATGAAAAATGTGGAGGGTACTGCTGTGTGCCAGAGCTAGAACCACCTCCCACCCCTGCAGGCTCACTCGCTCCAACATCATTGCCACTGTCATCAGCAATCATATCTGGCTCCACATCATCGTCCTCTGGATCATCCAACAATCCATCTCCAAACCCCATCCGATAAAGCACACTGTAAAGAGGTCGGCACAAAATCCCCTATTCCAACCTCGACGCCTACACTGCCGTTGAGATCAACAGCGAACGAAGGGGAGGCGACTGGCTGGACGGGTGGCTCATACACAGGGACAGACAAAGAATCACCGGCAGGTCTGGAGCTAGAACCGGCTACCGTGCCTAAAGTGGGGGTATTCTGGTTCGAACCCCCGAGCTGGATACCACATCAACCAACTTTGCCAACAGCTCTGGTGTCCTCACTTCGGAAAATTGCCGGCGACATTGAAACATGACCTACAAGTCCTCATCACTCCCGATGGTGAAACAATCATACTTCACGGTTTCTTGGAGCACCGTGATTGGAATGCGATAGAAAAACTTCTTAACCCGTTTCACACCTTCCAGACCAAGTTTCAGCAGTACAGAGTTAACAAGGTCATCATACCTAGTCATAGGCCTCACGATAATACAGAGATGACCCTTCTTAGTGAACTTCACACCGGAATGTGTTTTCCTCTTAATCGATCCTCTATGGTGAACCAACACTACAAAACTCTCCTCGCTAGCCATTTTTCCCCTCTAATGAGAGCAACCCACATTCACACCATATATATACAACTCTGCTCCTTTATAATTCGAACCAGCCTGGTTTGAACTACACTTGGTGTAGTTCGAATTAACCCACTTCGAATTACGTTGAATGACGTGCATGAAAGTAGTTCGAATCAACATGATTCGAATTACATGTTACTGCGTAATTCGAATCAGCTGAATTCGAATTATATTGCTTTGAGTGCCAGTGAGTAATTCGAATCTATATGATTCGAAGTACATGCATTCCAAGTTCGAAGCAGGTAGGTTCGAACTACATGTAAACGTGGTTTGGTTGATTGATGAATCAGATTTTGCTTTGGCTGATTTGTGTAAAATTATTTTTTCCTTGACTTATTTATGTTTTTTGCCCGTTTTATTATTATTGTTGTTATTGGGCAATGGTTTTCAATTGTATCGGGCAAAATAAAAGGAATGAGTTTAGTGTTTATTTTGAATAAATTATTATTTTTACTCACAAAATTTTAAAATGCTAACAAATTTATTTATAAAAAGATGAAATTGATTTTTATATCTATGAAAGATGGATTTTTATTGATAAAACTATCTAAATTTTAAAAATTTATTTAAAATTTTTAAACTATTTTTTAATCTAATCTAATTTAAATTCTAATTTTACTCTACGTCACTATCATTTTGGTCCCAAATCTCACTACCACCTAGTCACTAAAAAAAATCTTACTACCACTTAAATTTTTTTTCACCACCATTCTCATCTTCAATTACCACCTTCACTACCAGTGACGGATTCAGAAAATTTTGATAGTGGGGACAAAATATATATAACATTATAATAATTTTTATAATAAAAATATTATGTTTACATAAAAAAGAATGAATTATCATTTGTACCCATAAAAAATATAGATGCTGACAAATGTACCTATATAAAAATAAAATGACAATTATAACCACAGAAGATGACTTCCGTGTGCCAAGAATATCCGAACGTTGGTTACACAATTGGTCCGTTAGGGTATTCTTGGCACACGAAAGCTATCTTTCGTGGGTATAATTGTCGTTTTATTCTTATATGGATACATTTGTTTTGCATCTTTCATGGATACAAATAATAATTTATTCCATAAAAAATTAGCTATCAAATTATCTATTATAAATTTGTGTATAAATACATATATCATTTAACTTATTTTTAATATATATTTTATATTTCAAAATTTATATTTTAAAATTTATTCTGTACAAGTGATTATTTTATGTATACGTAGCATAATTGTTCTTATAATTATATTTTATTATTGTAAAATATGATTAGGTTTCAAAATATCTAATTACAAATTAAAATACTAAAATAGTAATTTAAATAATAACATATAATTTAAAATTTAATTTTTTATATTTCAAATTTTGAAACCTTAATAATATAATTAAAATGTCCTTTTTTTTTATTAACAATCATTTAAAACTCAACTTTCATACAAATTAGCTCTTGATGATATTCATAGTTAAAAAAGTTCATTCAATTAGTGTAGTTATTATGAAAAAAATTAAAGTTAATTTTAAAAGAAGAAACACAAATGGATAGATAATATTCTTTCGAGTCGATCTCTAAGAAAGAACACCAATTTTATTTAAATTTAAAAATTGATCATTATAACTGACATCTAATATGAAATTTTCAAATTGACTATCAAGTGTCAAAAGTTGAATAAAAAATTATTGTGAAGTCAAATTTAATAATTTAGTGGGAGCAAATAAATATTATTATTATATACTACTCAATAAAATTTCAAATTGTAGTGGGACGCTTGTCTCCACATCCACTCATATGGATCCGTCCCTGTTCACTACCGTCATTGCCGATATCGCTGCCTCCTTCCCTTTACCACCACTACCATTATACTATCTCATCTCCTTCCAATCACTACCAATAAACTCATCCTCTGTCTTATCTAGGAATAAATCACAAATCTCATTTTCTTCATCCGAAAACAAATTACAAATCTTCTCTGTAGATGAACGTTCTGATGTTGTAACTTTTCTAGTTTTTCTTGCTCACGACAAATATTGGATGACTATTTAATAATTAAAATAATCATATATTTAATAATAATAAGTTATCTAGCTATATCGTATGCAAATTTGCGCTATAGTTTGAGACCTGTTTTCTTGTTATAGTGTTGGTAGTGAATGCATTATTATAGTACTTGATTGTAAAATAAAGAAATAATATCTAAAACAGTAAAAAATTTGAATTTTAACTAAAAACATAAATATGATTTTTTTATTTATAAAAAAAAAAAGTCTAAAAATAGGAGTTTATTCGTTTACTGTTTATACATTTGTTATGAAACACGGACACTTTGTTGAGTTGTTGTATTCGTGTGTCGGACACATTTTAGATTCGACACTCATTGATACTTGTGTCTATTGTGTCTAACTGTGTTTTAATAAAAAATAAAAAAAAATTTTTAAACATATTTAAATACATATAAATATCATCATATATCAACATGCTAAATTTTATTCTTAACATATATTTTTAATATAAATGTAGATATAGCATATATTATTATTTAATAAAATAAAAAAATATTTTAAATATTTAATATAATTAAAATAAAATATTAAAAATAATTTAAAAAATTAATTTATATTTTATATGTATGCTTATCCCGGATCTTATCATAGGACATTTGCAACACCAAGTCATTCTTCTTTTTGTTCGCATCACATTTCTCTTCCGTTGTGGGTGAACCTAAAATCGTAGTGTAACGGAAAATGGCTTCGTCACAAGAATTCAGGGTACGGAGGTCATTTCCACAAGCACACTGTCCCCACTGCCCCCTCCGCGGTCACTGCCACCACTGCCCACTCCACACCCACCACTTCCCACCGCCGCCACAGTATCTCCGTCCGCTTCCTCAGAATCCCCACCTCTTTGCTCCCTTACACCTTCCAACTTCACAGGCTACTAAGTATAATGAAGAATCCAACGCTTTTGTTGCACAGTAAGATTCTTTCGTTCTCCTCTCTCAGTGTTTTCTTTCTTATGATTGAAACACTAGTTGTGTTGAGAAGAAAAAAAGTAAAAGAAAAAAAGCAAGATCAAAGGTTTAACTGTAGCTAATTTCATAGGATCGTTAGAGAATGGAAATATATAGGTTATAGCAATATGGTAGTTTCCAGTGTTAGGGTTTCTTGCAGAATTCTTAGACCCTTACTGTAGTTGGAAATTTAAGTTTGTGTTAGATAGTTTGCAGAATCAAATTGAAGTTTGCTTTTGCTTAAGTAATTTATGGCAGTAGTTGAACTAGATTGCGATTGCAGAAGAACTATATGGTTTTTAATGTTAAGGGGTTTGAATCTTGGAATTATTCTTGTTAGGGAGGATTTTATGAAAAAAAAATTGCTGGATGAGCACGAATCTACTGCATCACATTTAGTCATTTAGAAACACTCATAATCTATGAAGCAAAAGCAAGGATACGGACACTCGACGCACAATTTTTAAAATGATAGGACACAGACACCTCACTTAGTCGGCCTGTCCATGCTTCTAGGCTCTAGCTAACAATAAAAATCCTGGGACTCAAATAATTGAGTCTATGTAAATGTGATGTGTTAAATTTCTGCTCATGCAAGAATCTCCGGAATTTTACATAAGCAACCCTTGGGCCAAAAAATTGTGAGGGCAATAGGCAAGATAGAAAGGGTGATTTGATTTCTCTTGATAGTTGAAAGGATGCTAGAAAGTGCAATGTTGGGAAGTGTTGAAGAGTATACAGATTCTGAATTCAACCATTGGATAGTTAGATTTTGAGTTCCACCTTGTGTTTAGGGAACTAAAATGGCACACTTCACACTGTAAAAGTTTAAGGGAAACCTGCTGTTCTTGGTTAGAAACCTAGAATTGGATTATTGTGTGAGGAACTGTCTCTGTGATCTCTAACGATGGACAAATTTGTGGTTGGGTAATGCCAATCACTTATTCACTTTTGTAATTGAGCTGTTGTCACCCCAGCTAATAGTTTTTCCTTAAGATCACAAGCTGACTAGATATATAATCTTTTCCTTAAAATTAAGGAATTTTTCCTGTGATAATTGTCCTGGTTAGTTTGATTATCCATTTTTTTCCATCGCCAAAATAAGTGTGACATTGTTCAATGTTACTATAGATACTGTATGTTGTGCTGTCCTGGTTGACTAGGGAAATTGAACTCTACAATTTTGTTTACACATGATTTCATTGCCGGTGTATCCATTTTGTTGTTGTAACTACGAACCCATGAAACACATTAAGCACTATATATATCTCCTCTTTGTTTATCTTTGTCTTCATTTGATCCATGTAACTTACTCAATCTAATGGGATAAGACTTTGATGTTGTTTTGTTTATCTTTGAAAGGTGATCTTATTCTGATGCTTTTTTGTTCGTATAAGGAGTTCACAAGAGCTGGAGCATGTAGAGCTACATGACGAGGAAGAAGATGACGAGCCAATTTTTGTTCTAACTGATGAATGGAGAGAATTCTTTGCAAAATCTGAAGCAAGGAGGAAACAAGGTTAGCAAATTTGTCCTCAGCATTCTCATATTAATACAGACTTTTAATATATATCTTCTTATATAGATACTTACGCAAAGAGATGTAGTGCAGTTTGTGTGTGTTGATATGTTTAGGGTTATGTGTACTTTATTCTCAAATCTCAAGTGAACCTGTTACAGTTGAGAAATTGAGCAAGTCATTCAGGCCTGCATACTGTTTCTTCCTTTATATTTGTCTCAAATATGTTTTTTAGTCAAAATCCACAAGATGAAGTCAAGTGTGGTGTTACTAAAATTGAAAAAATTGGATGGAAAGATTAGGACTGATGAACCCTTATCACTAATGCACCTAGAGCATGTTTTATAATCTCTATAAACAGTTTTTTGAAACAATCTAATAGTTTGGTAAATAAAAAAATAGATTGTAAGTTGCGAAATAGTTTATAAGTATAAATCTTTTTTTGAAGTTTATGATTGTAAGTAAAAGCTGATTATTGTTTCAGAAATGTTGCTTTTACCGAATGGATCCTAACTCCTAAGTACTAAATAATGTAAGCAATCATTCTATAACCTTATCAGTAATTTTACCATACAAAAAGTAACATTCTTTTGAATGGTCCAAACACAACGTATTATCTTAAATCCCTCGAGTTAAAATATCTAAACATTAATTAACTCCCAGATAATCAATTATATAACAAAGTGATTATGCAGATAAGTAATTGTTGAAACAATTTTTATCTTTTGGCTTCTCCAAACACATCTGGAGTTCTTTGTTGATATCATACAGAGAAGAAGCAAGGCAAGAAGGGAAAGAAGTAATACTTTAACAAAGAAAGCAACGTCTTCCAAGAATTTCTGCATCCATGAAAGGGTTGTTTTCAAGGTGGTTGATGAAGATCCTGCACTAAAGGATGTTAATTTAGTCCATGCCAGAGATGAGGATCTATGGTGAGTTGTTTGGTAGTATTATAACAAGGAGAGTCTGCACTTGTTAGAAGTCTGAGTTCCTTCTTATATCTATCTTTATTTGGATGTTAGCAGCCAATATATTTATGGGTTTAGCACATGTTAATGTTATTATTAGTAGAAGTTTTTAAAATTATTATTTTAATAAATGCATTGGAAATTTAAAGTTTGTATTTTTTCTATAAAACTTTATTTTAATTGGTAATTTTAACATATACCCTTAAAGTACATGTTAGCTAAATCGTATATTTATATATTAATATTTAATACCACTACAATTTGGGTACACAACGACATTTTGTTTCCCTAACTTGATAATTCTACTGCAATCCATATATTCTTACACAAGACTACAAGTGTAAGTTTGTAACAGGAGACAACCAGAAAGATAAGATTTACACATGCATGTAATTGGCTCATTTATTTAGTTATGAATTTGGAATACATGTTATGCTTGGATATGGAAACCTGGTGTGTTTTTGAAAGATATGGAGTTGATTTTTTTTTAAAATTGAAAAATATAAATCGGAGCCTCAGTTTTGTAGGGGGTTAGAAAACATAGGGTCAGATTTTAATAATGTAAAATTTAAATTAAGGAGTGGACATATCGGTGCTTTGATTTGTGTGGATTTAGATTTTTTTTTTTTTATAGAAGAAAGCAAATCGGAAGGTAAGTTTTGGATTAAAAAAAAATTCATGAAATGCAAAATTGAAATTTGTGGATCAATTTTTCGAATTTAAAAAAACTTTAATTCATTAAAATTGAAAACTGAGGGTCAGATTTGTAATATATATATACTCTCCTCGTACACTTCGTCTTCTTCAATTCATCTTCAATTCATCTTTTCCTTCTTCGTTTTAAGCCTGGGTTTTTCTTTTTCATTTTTGCAACTTTGAACTAATGCTGAAAGGAGAGACATTGTTTTGAAAAAAAATGGAGGATAGAATTATGTTAAAATTATATTATCATGGTCAGATATTATTACAAACACCTGAGGGAGTAAGATTTGTATGCGAGAATCCATATGATGTTATTGTTCCTTTTACAATACTATTTGAAGAACTAAAATGTGTTATTTGCGAAAGAATAGATCCGCATATACCGAAGATGATATCGAGTATTTTATATCGGATGAAGGGAGCATGCAAGAGATGTTTTCAGTCTACTTCGAAAGTCGATCACGAGTGTCATTTATTGAGCTGTACATTGAGTTCCAGCAACTATGAGGTTGTTCAGCCAAACGAAAACGATGATGAAGCTGATGACATCATGGAGACAGATGTGGCGGAAGTGACAAATGCACTAGCAAATCAGCAACCATTCGAAGAGCCATCTTTTATGCGTGCATTAGATCTGGAGGCTATGCATGCACCAGAATATCCTAAAAATTTTAATGCAAGTATGTAGTTTAGATAATTATACAGTAACTTTATGATATAAATAATTAAATTTGATGTCAAATAGTATGGTTATTATTAGGTTCTGTAGTGATGTGTAACTGTATTTGTAGAATTAAAATATAAATTGCACTATTATATATTATTATTGAAGACAATTAGTATGATTATTATTATCCTGATGTGTATAAAATTAAATTATATATATATTAAAGTTAAATTATATTTAAGAATTATATGGTTATATAATTTATATTATACATATTTGTATATTTATTTATGTATGTCTATTATATATTTTGTCCAAGTATTCAAAATTTAAAATCTATGTATATATTTATTTAAATTTAGATAATATGTTGATATTATTATATAACCGTATAATACATTCTTATGTTATATTATACGGTTACCGAATAATATAACTTATATTTTTTGTTAACATGAAAGTTATATATTTACGTGAATGGATATATTAATGTATTTTTATATTAATATTTTATTATAAATTTATATATTTATAATTTGTTTAATAAAATTGTATGTATTTATATATACTTGTACATGTACTTTTGTGAATTTATATCATGATATTGTTGTTGTAGAGCCTTTGGTTGTGGCAGATGGTGAATTTGTCGTGGGGATGGAATTTAGTTCTCGCGAATTTGTGATTGCAGCAGTTAAAGATTATGCTATCCGAAGAGGCGTAGATTACCGGATGTATGAATCAGAACCCCAAACATTCTATGCCAAATGTACACAGTACGGAACAAGTTGTAATTGACTGATTAGGGTTAGCATGATCCAGATGAAGTATTGTTCAGAAATTAGAAGATATAATGGTAGTCACACTTGCACTAGATCAAGTATTTCTCAAGACCATTTCAAGCTGGATTCAATCATAATTGCAGAAGCCATTAAGACATTGGTAGAAGCTGACCCATCCATAAAGGTAAAATCTGTCATTGCTGAAGTTCAATCAAAGTTTAATTACACTATAAGTTATCGGAAAACATGGTTGGCAAAGCAGAAGTCAGTAGAAAAAATATTTGGAGGTTGGGAGGCTTCCTATGAAGCTCTGCCTATATGGTTTGAAGTCATGTGTGCTAAGGAGCCATCAGCAGCCGTCCACTTTGAGACCATGCCTTGTTATCAGGGGGATGACTTGGTTCCTAATATTCGGGTGCTACATCGGGTTTTCTGGAGTTATTACCCTTGCATTAGAGCATTCAGGCACTGCAAACCAGTTGTACAGGTAGACGGGACTCATTTATATGGAAAATATAAGGGTTGTCTGTTGGTGGTAGTTTCACAGGATGGAAACAACAATATAGTGCCCATTGCATTTGCTATTGTCGAGGGTGAGACTTCTGATGCGTGGTATTTTTTCCTTAGTAATTTGCGACGACATGTGGTGACACGGGATGGTGTGGGCTTTATCTCTGATCGACACGATTCTATAAGTTCGGCCGTGGAACGCAATAATGGAGCTTGGTCGCCTCCGAGAGCTTTCCACATGTTCTGCATCAGGCATATAGAGTCTAATTTTTTGAGAAAATTTAAGGCACCATATCTCCAAAAGCTTATCGTCAACATAGGTAACTAAAATAAATACATAGTTTGCATGTTATAGTAACCGTCATTGTAATGGATGTCTTGTTTTTTCTGTGTCGCAGGATACTCTAGGACAGTGCGCGAATACTAGTTGCATTACGAACGTTTACGCGAGCGGGGTGAAGCATACACAAGGTGGCTGGACAGAATTCCTCGTGAACAGTATGCTTTGGCATTCGATGGTGGATATCGATGGGGTCACATGACTACAAATTTAGTGGAGGTGCATTAATTCGGTATTGAAGGGGGCGCTTAATCTCCCAGTCACTGCACTTGTAAAGGCAACATTTTACAGACTGAATGAGTTATTCACCAGGAAAAGGGCTGAAGCGGAGGCTCGAATTAATGCTGGTTATGTGTTTTCAGAGACCGTGACCTCTAAATTGCATGCAAATCAACGCGCAGCCGGGAACATTCAGGTTAATTTCACAGGCTCATGAATTAGGACATGACTATATCGGTTGGTCTACTGCATTATCCAAAATCTGTGTGTGACAGACCAATCCAAATTTTTGGGTCCGGTCAAAATCTTACCATGTTGGCCATCTAGAGACCTCTCCTGATGTGGCACACCCTGTACGAACCCAAATCGTCTCCTACACCTATCGGTTGCATACCACTCAAGAGTCTCAAACGATATCAATGGTATCGTTGCACTCCAAATTTCTGATTGACTACAGATGTCTTCTGGAATGACATCTGCCTCTATCCGATCAACGTCGTAAGCTTCCCAAACAAACTGGATTGGATAAAAAAATATTATTAAGCACTACATAATACGAAGGCATCAAGAAACATGTATATCCAGATGTTTCTATATCAATGGATGAGAATACACCTGACCTTCCTGAACTTCATCTAACAATCCCCTAAAATAAGCAACAGTATGATATCTATATTGCCAATTATGATGCTCCCAGTTACGCCATCTGTCAACATTTTTTTTATTACTAAAGTTTCAAACCAGATATTGCAATAGAAAGTAACACAATATTCAATCTCATTTAACAATTGATATTACCGGTTAGCCAGTGAAAAGAACCACGGGGTTCTAGAAATCGGGGCAAGAACCGGCATACGAATCCAAGCCCAAATATGCAACAATGTCAGTGGACCATCAATCTCTTTACAGTTAAATCGAGATGCTCTACACAATGCTCTGTACAAGTGTGCTAGGGATGTCGATCCTCATCTAATTTCGTGTATCTGTGAGAAGTCACGAAGCAATGGAAGAAATTTTCAGTAAACCGCTGACCCAGACTTATCAGCAAACAAGATTGACCCAAACAACAACAATATATGGCATTTAACGTACTTTTCCATGGCAACTCGATCATTCAAAATTAATATTTCTTTCACATTTTTAATCCAGGTCATCTTGATATAACTTCCTCTGCAATCACTGGTTCTCGGTGCAACTCCAAATTGATGTAAGCATTCAGATTCCATGGCTTCCTGACTAGTTATGGTTGTTCCTGTCACGGGTAGACCATTTATCGGAATACCTAGGATTAGAGCCATATTCTCCAACGTAACGGCGCACTCACCCGTCGGGAGATGGAAGGTATGAGTATCTGGATACCATCTCTCTACTAGAGCTGTTACCAAAGCTGACTGACCTTGGATCACTCCAACTTAGGATACATGATAAAATCCAATGGCTTGGACAAGAAGCTTAACAATCGGATTGTATAATCCCGATGAGTTCATGTGAACACACCTCAAAGTTTTTGTGCCCTACAAAATATAGACGAATAATTAACTCAAGTTATCTTTTGGTAGTTAATCATACATGAGTACAAAGACTTATAACTAACATTAAATATACACCCAAACAAAAAATAAATTAACCTCTATACTTAGTTGTCATTATCACTAAGCTTCTTATCAACAAAATGACCATTATTACTTATATTTTAACACAAAAACTAATTAATAATTATCTCCAATAACTTAATTATTTAAATTATGACAATAATTAGTTCAAATTGCTATCTATTTTGTTACAAGTATAGTTTATTCATTAAATTAAAAGTACTAATTTACATTCTCATACAACTCAAATGAATTTATAAGATTATTCACAAACTACACTCTATTAATATAATTATTAATATTTCTTAATCAACATTTCTAAATTTATAAAATAAATCTAATCAGGTGGTATCAATAATTTTAATCATTCCACTAAATTTTAATTACCATTCTACTAACAAATACAATTACTAAATCTATAAAATAAATTTAAGAATTCTAATTTATATTCTCCTACAATCTAAAATAATTAATATAATTATAGAGAAATTAAACTCTATTAATAGTGCTTAATTAAATTATTATGTCACTAACACTAAATAAAAACTACCAAAAATTCCAGCAACAACTGTCATCAATAAAACTACCCACTAAACTAAATTCTAATTACTATTTTACTCAAACAAATACAATTAATAAACCTATAAAACAAATCTAATCATATAATAACTAATATTCTACTAATTTTTTTTACCTACAAAATTATTATTATTATTATTATTATTATTATTATTATTATAAACGAACAAACTAATATTATAATATATATATATATATATATATATATATATATATAAAAGACTAAATTAACTATTATCAACAAACAATATATGTTTAACTACAATATATTTACTATAAATTACATCAAATCTACAATATAATTATTTTTCTATTTATATTAAAAAAAATTAACAAAAATACTTACATAATGAAGTTGGCTAAGATAGTTAATAATATAAAGTTCAGGACGATATATATATATATATATATAACCATTATCAACAAACAATATATGTTTAACTATAATATATTTACTATAAATTACATCAAATCTACAATATAATTATTTTTTTATTTATATTAAAAAAATTAACAAAAATACTTACATAATGAGGTTGGCTAAGATAGTTAATAATATGAAGTTCGATCTTTTTCTTTAATTTTTTTTTCTTAGTATTGTGGTTTTTATTTATTGTAAATGTATGAATTTGGAGCTATGAAAGGTAAAAGATGAAGAAAGATTGCTGAAACTGAACCAAATGGAATTGAAAGGGATGAATGAAGAGAGAAGCAAGAGATACTCTCGTACAATTGCTATCAAGTCCCATTCACTCCATGTGCATGGGGCACAGGTGGTTACTGACCACAAATCCACAATACTGAGGCTCAAAATTGTAGAGTCCTCTTTTACCATTGATCATTGTTGATATAACCCTGCCCGTTAGATTGATGAAGAGTGAAATTTGAGCCTCAGATTTCGGGCATCATTGCATTCACCGTTCGATCTTTCGTTGATTTATTTTTGGCCATCCGATTGTCTCATAAGTGTGTTCCAGTTGTATTCAAATCTGAGGGTTTGATTTGAAGAAAACTAACCCTTCGATTTGTGGTGTTGTAAATCTGAGCTTTCGATTTATCTTTTGTCATTGTCCATATCCAAGGATTACACACAGAGTCCCAATAACGGTGAAAAACATTATTTCAGTCCCAATATACAAATTAAAAAGCGCATGTAATTTGGTAATAAATATCATCTAGCTTCAGATTTAAACTTTTAAAAATAAGCAATTATTTTCCAGTAAGCTTTTAAAAGTAATAAGCAACAGGATACTTTTGTCCTTTATTGATACCAGTAAGAGTAATACAACTACAATTTATTTCTCAAATGACCTCATTATTCTCCTGCATCCCTTATATTCTTACAAGACTACAATTGTAAATGTTCAGTCACCTTTTTCTTTGATACATAATTGTGAATATTCTTAAAATATATACTAGATATATTTTTAAAATACAGAATTATTTCTCTACTTCCCATACATGCATTCAAAGGCCTTCATATAGCTCCAAAGGAAGACGAGGTTTGAGAACAATATCAAGGGCATGTTTCTTAGGCAAGGCCACACCTAACCCTTCACTCATATCAACTTCAGCACCACCCTTTGTTGACATATCGAAACCCTGAATCAACCTAGCCAACGTCAAATGCACAACTTGCATTCCAAACGTCATGCCAGGGCACGACCTTCTTCCGGAGCTAAATGGTATAAACTCGAAGTCCTGACCGCGAAAATCGACCCCTGAACAAGCGTTAAGGAACCTCTCAGGCTCAAAAGCATTAGGATTAGACCATGTTTTGGGATCCCTATGGAGCTTCCACAGATTGATGAACAAGCGAGTGCCCTTTGAGATATAGTAACCGTTGAGATAGCAGTCTTCTGTGGCTTCCCGTATACCGGTTAAGGGTGCCGGTGGGTAGAGCCGAAGAGTCTCTTTGACAATGGCTTGGAGGTATTTGAGGTCTTTGATGTCGGATTCTTGGACCCATTTGTGTTTTCCGACGATGGTATCTAACTCTTCTTTGGCAGCTTTCATGGCATTTGGGTGGTTTAAGAGTAAGGATAGTGCCCATGTTAATGTTATGGCTGTGCTTCCTGATCCAGTTAGGACAAGCATCTGCATACAACAAAATTAAAGTTGGTGAGTCCACTGTTTTTCGTTGACCAAATGAAATAAATATTTTGTTTTCCACTCATGTGAAGGAAAAAGAACAAAAGACAAAAAAATATTTATTTATTATTATTTAGCAACCAAATAGTCAAATAGATAGTCACCCAAAAAAAAAAAAGTCAAATAGATATATAGTTTGAGTAGTGCTATATAAAGTATAAACAATCACAAAATCAGTCATGGATATGGAGTGGTTCACAATATTAGAAACAATGCAATCTTTATTAACTAGATTCACAATTATAATAAAACATATTTGTAATGAAAATCATTACCATATATAATCAAACCAGATATGTATTTATAATAAAAAAGATTTATAGTTATGGAAAAGGATATGTATTGCATGAGTGTAATCAATTTTGCTATATTATGGATATAAAAAATTTGTCTCCGCTAAAAATAAATATTTAGTGATTCTAAATTTTTTTTATCATACTGTTTTTAAAAAAATTGATTATTTTGTCATGAGAAATTTGATTATTTTATTGCAAATTTTTTTATCATTCTAATAACGGATTATTTTGTTAAAAAATATATAAAATAATATTTATAAAAATATACAAATATATAGTGACCGATTTTTTATATTAAGTTTTGAAGTATAATGATAAGAAAAAAACTAATAATAAACACGAAGGTAAAAATTGAAATAAAAAAATGAATTAAAATTAAAAATAAAAAATAAAAAATAAAAGGATAGGTTGAAATTGGATAAAAAAAAGTCATTCAATTTTTTATTTAATTTTTTAATGCAACAACAAAGAGACTCTTCAATTTAACTTGTTCACACTGTAATTTGAAAATTGAATAAAAGGGATTTACTTAATCTTCTATTCAATTTTTCGATACAATAAGAGAGGCACTTATTCAATTTCACTTGTCCACGCCATAGTTTCATCACAAAATTCAAAAAAGAGATTTGTACATCTCTAATCACTCAATAATGACTATAATAGTTCATGAGATATTTATAACCTCTTATTAGGTTAAATAAAAAAATTCTAAACCCAATAACATAACATACAATCTAGTAATTAAATAAAAAAAATTAAAATACATAAAATTAAATTAAACATTTTAATACTTATAATATAAACTAATAATTACTAAATAATATTTGAACTATTCATATTACGAACATTTGAAACACGTATCATTTTCTTTCTTTTTTGACAAGAATTTGTCCTCGAATTTTGTAGTTGAATAAAATAGTATATAAAAAGAACAAATATAAGAAATACATTTTTTTCCGTTTTTTTTATCTTTTTTTGTTGCTCTGTATATTTTTTTATTTTTTTTAAACAATAAAATCAACAAAAACAACAAAAATATAATAACATACAAACAAAGAAGATAGAAATGACAATAACATAAAAAAATGCGAAAGGCACTGGATTTTTTTTAGGACACAAGAAGAACAAATATAGATTAATAAGAATTAATCTAATATCTAAAATTTGATATTCAATAATAAAAAAGAAGAACTAATAATAAATAAGAAGATAAGAATTGAAATAGAAAAAAATGAATTGAAATTGAAAATAGAAAATAGAAAACAAAAGGATAGGTTGAAATTGAATACAAAGAGAATCATTCAACTTTTTATCAAGTTTCTTGATACAACAAGAAAGGGACTCCTCAACCTAATTTGTCTACACCATAGTTTGGGATGAATCGAAGGGACTCACTCAACCTTCTACCCAATTCCTAGATGCAACAATAGAGAAACTCGTTCAACCTCACTTGTCCATACTATGGTTTCATTACGAAACCCAAAAAGAAGGGTTTACATCTCTAGTCACTCAATGACAACTACAATAATTTATAAGGTATTTATAATCTCTTATTATGTTAAACAAAAAAAAAAAATTTCTATGCTCACTAAAATAAAGTCTAATTTAGTAACTAAATAATAAGAATTCAAATAATTAATTTTCGAAAAACCTATATCGGAATCGGGCCCAATCTCGGGGGTCCCGAAATTGGATAGGGGCTCACAAACTAAACAGCCTATTAGACATGTACGCACACACATACGTACACGTGCACACGCACACATAGGCGCGCAAGCGCGTACTTTAAAGTAAATTCTATGACATTGCTATTAGACTGGTTATGCTTTATGGTACAAAGTGTTGGGCAGCCAAAAGGGAGTACGAACATAAGTTAAGCGTGGCAAAGATGAAGATGTTGAGATGGATGAGTGGTCATACGCGATTGAATAGAATAAGAAACGAAGATATAAGAGAGAGAGAGAGAGTTGGATTAGCATCTATTGTGGAAAAGATGGTAAAATCACATCTCAGGTGGTTTAGACATGTGAGAAGAAGACCGACAGAACACCCAATCAAGAGCGTAGATGAGATGGAAGATGGATAAGGGATGAAAGATAGAGGAAGACCATCCATAAAGTAGTCAAATAAGATCTATATTACACGGTCTCTTTGAAAATATGATACATGATAAAGTTCAATGAATCATTTGATCCATATAATCGATCCCATCTAATGAGACAAAGCTTCATTGTTGTTGTTGTAATATTTTAATCCTTAAATTACAAACTAATAGTTATAATATAATCCAATGCTAAATTCCATTGACATTATTGTGTCGTTAAACTAAAAAACATGCAACATGCGTTGACATCCCACGATTCCTGAGAAATAACTTTATTAAAAAATTTGTTAAATAATAACGATAATTATTTTATAGAGATTTTATTTATATTTTATAGAATTTTAAATTTCACAATTTTTTTTAATAATATGATCAATTATGGCTATTATTATTATCTCTTTTTTTATCCTCATCATTATGACTTTTACTTTTATATTTTTATTATATAATTATATTTATCATCATTATTATCTCTTCTACCATCATTATTACCAATACTAATATCGTTATTTTTTTTAAATAGAGATCGCCTTCTCTTAGGAATAACATTTTTGTTACTATTGTACTTGGCTCACATACCCTTAACATATTAAAAGAAATTCAGAAATAATTTTAAATATATTCTTCATTTATATCACTTTAGTAGAAGCTACACATGAAATATCAACGTGCATATCAATCAAAATTAGATGGCCGAATAACAAAAAAGAAAATGAAATGAGACTCAAGTTTTGCAACTTCATGCACCAATGATCAATGGTCAAGTTTTGTTAAACTTATTGGATTATTAAAGCTATTCATACATAGTTGCATAAAGTAGCTTCAGTTAGTATTTGTAAACAGTAAAAGGTCAATTCTATAATGTGTCTTATTTTGTGGGTAGTTTTTGTCTAATTTATTTTTTATGATTAATTTTTAATATTTAAAAATTTTTAAATTTTAAATTTTTTAATTTTTTATTAATTATTTAAATTTTTTAACAATTAAACAATAATTTTTAAATATCATAACAAAAAACAGAATACAAACAGACTTCATCCATATTGGCAATCTTTTTCACCAGTTAGTTAGGCAGAAGGACCACCACAAAAAGCTAGGCCACAAATATGTACAGAACAAATTTTGTGGGCAGCTGTTGTGTTGTGTTGCATTTTTTCATATTTATGACTATTATGTCCTTGTTAATTAAGAACCATTGGATATATATGGCAAATTTTAGTACATAGATGTTTCAGTACCTATACAAATATTGTAAAATTAAAGTCACAAATTTTTTATATTTTAATAATATTTTTTTATTTTTAAATTAAAAAATATTATTAAATAATAAAAATATTAATTTAATTTTAATAATTTTTTAATTTTTAAGACATTGTAGTCATCATAGTTTAAGCAAATTAATATGTACCTATATATAAAGGTATTATTGTTATTATGATTATGTAATTTTACAACTATTTTTTTAATATTTAAAAATATATTTTAATTTAAAAATAAAAATAAAAAATGTTGCAAACATATAATTTTTAATACTTTATAAGTGTTACTAAATTTTTATATCCATTCTAGCTACTAAAATGATAATCATGATAGACTCTATCATATATAAAACAAGGTTGGCAACGTGGCATGTTTATGTCTAAAACTTCTCCAACAATGACTACGATCCACAAAAATTTCGATATATAAATATCAACTGAAAATACATGATATGTTTTTAGTTAGTTATTAGTATCACATACCAAAAGTCTGGCTTATTATTAATTAGCATAGGTTACATATAAGTTATATCTTATATTTTATTTTGACAAAAATACCATAATTATTCAAAATCTGATGTTATAGATTTCTTAGTTTGAGACAGGATAGGCATTTTAGTTTGAAGTTACGGAGACAAATCAAAATATTTATATCCTAATATTATATATTATATAATATATAACTCTATGCGAATAATTATCAGCAACAAATTTAGTTACAGAAAATTTGCTTCTTAGCTAAGCATTCCGAATCAGATTAGCCAAGTTTCTGAAAACTAAATCATTAATCAAATAAGTAGAGTTAGAAATTAAAAAATTAAAAAATTTTAATTGAAATTAAATTGAATATAATAAAATAATATATTTATATATAAAAATATATAATATTTTAAAAAAATATATTTTAATATTTTATTTTTTAAATTAGTTAATTACTAAAAATTGGAATGGTTCGATTAATTAACCAATTATTTGATGTTTTTTAGTTTTTGACAAATCTTTGTAAATCAGTATTTATCTTGAACCGGATTGATTTGATGACCGATGAACCGGCCCAATTTTTAGAAATATCCGGTTCCTGAAAATTAGTAATTCAATTATTAACCAAAATTATAAACCGGATATTATATATATATTAGTAGTAATTAGCAGTAATAGTAATTAACGCAGTGAAACATACCAGTGCTGTTGCTTTGATAACTGTGTCCCTCTTATGGCCATAAATCTCATCATTTTCTTCAAATGCTGAAATTATCACATCCAAAAAATCATTCTCAAATTCACCTCTTTTCTCAATGTGTTCAACCATCCACCTATGAAGAATAGAGTCCAATTCCTTAGCAGTTCTCTTCATAAAACCCACATACCCTTGAAAATCAAACCAACCAAGCCATGGAATCGCATCAGCTACAACAAAAACACCACTAAGATAAGTAGCATCTCTAATCGCTTTCCTTAATCTCCATCCTTCACTATCTTCTTCCTTAATCGCTTCATCACTGAACCTTTTCCCTGCTATCATCTGCACATTAATGTTAAACGTCATGTGCTCTATTAAATCACTTATGGTTACACTAACTAACTTATTCGAGTTCCCGTGGCAGTTACAAAAACTGAACAAATCTTTGACAAGAGTGTAAATCTCTCTGTCTCTGATGTATTTCAGCTTCTCAAGCCTGGAACTCGAGAGAAGCTCGAGCGTCGCGATTTTTCTGATTTCGCGCCAGTACTGTCCGTATGGCGCGAGACCAAAAACGGCATTGTCATAGCCCAAGAATCTGCCTGCGGCCGTGTCCGGCCGCGAGGCAAAGACTCTGTCTTTCGTTGTGAGGCATTCTTTGGCGATCTCTGCGCTGCTAACCATGATTATAGGGTGGCAGCCGAGCCGGAGAGCGAAGATTGAGCCGTATTTTTCAGCCATGGCTGAGAAGGTTCTAAAATAAGGGATTTTATCATTGAGAAGATGAAGGTGACCTATGATGGGTAAACCCCCTGGTATTTCAGGAACTTTGGTTTTGATATTTCTTTTTTTGGATCCACTATTGTTATGTGATCTAATGGACCTTATGGTGAAGTATAAGATTAACAAAGCCAAAATAAGAGTTTGGAGAGAATTAATATCCAAATCCATGGTATGTCTCTAGGAGAATATGTACAATACACAATGCTAGCTGCACTTGCATTTATAAGGATCAAAATCTCTGTACTCGGCAATAAATACTTTCTCAAGATAAAGTGACGACTATTTTGTTTAAGTTAAAAAAAAAATAAAAAATATATAATTTTGTTGTGCATTCTTTATAAATTTAGTAAAAGGTAAGATTTAAATTCTCTAAACACACTAGTGAGTTAACCATTAGACCAACTCAACTTGGTTGTTAATTTTACTCTTCAATCTTCAACCAAAAAATAGACTACTCTCAAATATTTTGTTCAACAAGAATGATATTTCATAATGAGAAGTGATTGTAGCCATTCATGATCAGAATAGGTAGATTTTGTGGTCAATTATAATATTTGAAGAAACTAAAGTATTAAATAATTCACTGGAAAATTTTGGTAGATTTATAGGTTTTTTAAAAAAGTCACTAAGTAAATCATTGAAGAATTATATAACGCTGGACACTAATTGTCTTTTAGTCTTCAATTTTATTTTTTTAGAGACTTAATTACAAATTTTTAGAAACTTATTTAAATATTTAATATTTTTATTTTTTAATTCAGAAATTTATAAGTTGTTCTCAAATTTTTCTCAAAAATTTAATACTTCTTTTATCCTTAAAGATTTATAATAAGTGCATCACAATATTCTTAAACAATCCTTTATTTGTTTTATTATTTATAGGAAAACTTACATGTTTAAATTTCAAAAAAGATATATACTTTTTTTTACACATAGAATTATATATTTATTTGCTCAAAAAATACAAAAGGATTGGAGCATATGAAAACTAAAAATTAACACTCTAACTATATATTTAAGTATTTTTAACAATCATAATATTTTTTATATTACGACGAATCTTATTTTTTCATGAACGAGTTAAACATTTAGAGATCGATTATCATCTTATGCATCAAAAGGTTTAAATCGAATTGATAAAACTTTTTTGTAATCAATTAGTGGATATATTCACTAGACCCCTCTCTCTCTTGTCAACCTTTTTATACTAATTCGTTTAAGTTAAAAATTTTTGACATAAAGAGCAAAGAATCCAATCAAATTCAAAAGATTGATATCATTTTTCTTTGAATAAAGACATAATCTGATTTTTGTCCATTTTCACAAAGAACAAAGCGATCCTTATAAAAAAAAAAGGGACACTTCGACCCTCAACTTTTTTATTTTGGAACAATACAATCTCTCTATTAAAAAATTTATTAAATAATAATAAAAATTAATTTTATAGAGATTTTATTTGTATTTTGTGGGGTTTTAAACCTCCACAAAAATATTTTTAACAGTATAACCAATTACTACTACTACTACCATTATCTTTTTAATCCTCATTATTATCACTCATACCTCTATTATTTTTATTGTGTAACCATACTTTATCATTATCATTATCTCCTCTACCGTCATCATCACCAATACTAATATTATCAACATTAAAGTTCTTTTCTTTTATTTCTTATTCGATATTATTTTTTTCCTTTAAAAAGTATTGTACTATAATTACTTTTTGTTGTGGCATCATTTTTAGAGTAAAGTACCAATCTGGTCCCTGTCCATTTTCCAAAATGACAAGCCAATCCTTAACCAAAAACACGTTCCATTACGGTCCTTAACCCTGTGCTCCGTCTGCCAATCCGGTCCCTCTGTCAGTTTTCCGGCGAAAACTCGACGAAAATTGCTGACGTGTCAGGTTAAAAAATGGACAGGGACCTAGTTGTCTCTAAATTTAAATTGGTTAGGGGTTTATTTGTCTTTATTATTCTTTAAACAATATTTTTAATTATATTTTTATTCATTATATTAATATTTTTTTTAATAAAAAAGTACAAACTAATTAATAAATTATTCAAATTTAAAAATATCATTTATTATGAAACCAAATTTAAAAATATCATTTATTCGTTAAACAATCATTTAAAACTCAACTTTCATACAATTAGCTCTTGATGATATCCATAGTTGAAAAATTCATTCAATTAGTGTAGTTATTATGAAAAAAAACTAAAGCTAATTTCAAAAGAAGAAACACAAATGGATAGATAATATTCTTTTGAGCCGATTTCTAAAAAAGAACACCAATCTTATTTAAGTTTAAAAATTGATTATTATAATGAAAATCTAATATGAAGTTCTCAAATTGATTATCAAGTGTCGAAAGTTAAAAATTATTGTGTGGTCAAATTTAATAATTTAATGGAGGCAAATAAATATTATTATTATATACTACTAAATAAAATTTCAAACTGTAGTGGGGGCGCTTGCCCCCACACCTATAGGAGTGGATCCATTGGTGATAATAACCCTATGATATACTATTAGTATTATAAATAATGAACACATTATTTGATATACAGTAAATTTTTTTTTACTAGTAACAAATTTAATTTTTTATCTCTTTAAACTAAATTAATAATTCTATTATGTTTTATTTCATTTAGTATTAGTAGCCTACTCATAGTGTATTTTAGTGTAAAGATATCAAATAGAATTATTAATTTAGTTTAAAGAGATAAAAAATTAAATTTGTTATTAGTCAAAAAAAGTTTACTATATATTAAATAATGTGTTCATTAGTTTTCACTTTATTGTAAAAATTAGCTAGATCATAATACTAATAGTATATCATAGGGTTATTATTATTAATATATTAATTGAATTTTAATGTTTATTATTTATATATTTAAAAATTATTTATTTGGGTTTATAATAAATGATATTTTTAAATTTGAATAATTTATTAATTAGTTTGTACTTATTTATTAAAAAAGAATATTAATATAATGAATAAAAAAATAATTAAAAAATATTATTTAAAGAATAATACGGACAAATAAACTCCTAACCAATTTAAATTTAGAGACAACTAGGTCCCTGTCCATTTTTTAACCTGACACGTCAGCAATTTCCGTCAAGTTTTTGCCGGAAAACTGGCAGAAGGACCGGGTTGGCAGACGGAGTATAGGGTCAGGGACCGTAATGGAACGTGTTTTTGGTTAAGGATCGGCTTGTCATTTTGGGAAATAGACAGGACCGGATTGGTACTTTACTTTCATTTTTATCAATGATTTTTCTTCACTTAACCACCATTAATGAAGGAATTTTTTAAAAATAAAATTATTAATAGTTTGTGGAGAGACTGTATTATCCCACAATAAAAAGGTTCCCATAATAAAAAGGTTGAGGATCAAAATGTCCATTTTTTTAGACAAAAATTACTTTATTCTTCGTAAAAATAGATAAAGACCGAATTGAGTATTTTTTTTTTTTTTTCGTTTATGTTACATCAATCTTCTAGAAGTAGTGACTCATCACTCACTTTTTGTATTCTATTATTTTATTCTTTGCATCCTACTATAATTAGGAATCTTCTAGAATTTGATGAGCTGTCCACTATTCTACTTGTATATATATGTATCAATATCAATCATGTTACAATCAATGAGAAATATCTAACCATTTTTATTCACAATACTATGAATCTTATTAGTCATATCAAAATTTTTGGAGTATCTAGGCTCAGTTTGGGTAACCAACTTAATTAAACTTATTTTGATAAAATAATTTAAACAATAAATGACTTTGTTAAAAGTAACTTATAAATAAGTTATTTTGTGTTTGGATTTTTAACTCTAAAAGTGTTTATTTTATAGAAATGTGATGAAAAATAGAAGTATTATGAGAGAAGTCTTTTTTTTTTTTAAACTTTTCTATAAGCTCCTAAATAACTTCTTAAAAAATTGCAATTTAATTTTAAAAATTACACCAAACATTAATATTACTACTTTTCATAAGTCAAAAATTAAAAAAAGTTAGTTCTAAAATTTTCCAAATGGCCCTTAGTAGTTTACTCAACAAGTATATTAAACTATAAATGTATGTCTCAATTTTCTCTCTTCCATTAAATGCTGTTGATGTAATTATTTAACAACCACCATAGTCATCTCATCCACACGTTGAAGTTGGTCGATCTGTTTCTATGTGGTTTGGTTCTGCCCTTGGGATTTTTTACACACAAATATTGAAAAAATCAATTATTTTGCCTTAATAATTAAGCTGGAGAGTGATGATAAATTGTTATTGAAAAACATGGTAGAAAGAATTAGAGAAGCTAACCTAACAATAAATTATGTGCATACATTATAGAAAGATATTTTTTATTTCGTTAAAATACACACTACAATACACAGGGATCATAAGTTAGGTGAGCTTTGGAGTTGTGATATTCGTTCTTCCAAGTTCTGTTGCTATATTTTTTTTTGGTGAATTTCTGATGAACAATAAAATAAAGGTAGGTTTAATAATTGGGTTGGTTTCTATAATTTTATTAAATTTTTAGTTAAATTTTTATATATTTTTTAATTAGGTTTTTGCATTCTTTTTAATTTTATAATTAAATTATTTTTATATCAAAAACGTTAAAATTAATAGGATATTTTTTCCAAAATATATACCGACAAAGATTTAGATTTTGATTCTCTAAATTTTGAATTTTACTTTAGAAGATAAAATATAGTCTCTCACTGTTTATTTCATAAGTAGGACAAAAAAAATATGAGAGAGAAAACATTTAAGAGAGAGAGATCACATTTTACCTTCTCAAATAAAAATTCAAAATTTAGAGGATCTAACTTCTAAAGATTTAGTTAGATTTTAAGTATGAATACCTTTAATTTGGAAAGAAATATTCAGTTATAACTCTAATATTTTTAATGTTGTGTTTTTAAGATTGTATTTCAAACTTAGTACCACATGAGATATTCTAATATAAAAATAAAAGTTTTGAATTGATTTATGACCGTTGTTAATCTTCTTGAAAATATGCTAATTAAGAAGAAAAGCATTAAATTGAATTATTACTAATTAAAAATAAAATTATTGAATTGTTTTATGACCGTTGCATAAATTAAATTATATAAAAGGAGAAATATCAGATGCAATAATATATATACCCCAAAACACACTCAATTTTTTTAATCTACAACTTGTGCTCTTTTTCTCTTAATAACATTAAGTCTTCTCAAATATTAGCAAGAGTTACTTGCAACATATTTTTTAATTAAGAGAAAGAACGAAGTTGTGTTGTTCTAAGTGTTCCAAAAATATTGGTGTGGACTGTATTTTTGATGATCAATGTTTAATCTTGGAGGATTTCCGTCGAAACCATTCCACCTACGGGTAGGACGGTAATAAATCCTTAAGGATAGTGCTTAGTACGATTCGTAGTAAACTCGTTCTAATATTCTTTTAATTTATTTGTTTACAAAATTTTATTTATAGTTAAAGTAACTAAAATATTATTTTGGAAGTCTAATTTTCAACAATTTTAAGAATTTATTATTACAATTATTCTATTATGGATTATAATATTTTAGCCGCTATAAAAGTTATTTTCGATGTTTCAAAGATTTATCGTTTTGATGGAACTAATTTTAAACGATGGCAAAATAAGATTATAAAAGTATTATATTTTTTTAAAATCAATTCCGTCTTAGTTGATCCTAAACCGGATGAGGATACCGAAAATTATGATCAAATTTTGAAAGATTGAAAAATAAAAGATAAATTATGTAAAACATACAATTTTAAGAGCATTAAATAATGATTTATATGATATTTATTGTCATTATGTTCATGCTAAAATTATTTGGGATGCATTGGTACAAAAATATATTTACGAAGAAGAAAATAGTAAAAATTTTTTAGTTCATAATTTCAATGCATTCTAAATGGTAGAAGATAAAAGTATTTCTTCTCAACTTAATGAGTTTATTAAGCTTGTAGATGAACTTGCTAAGGAAGGAGATATTTTACCCGAAAGGTTCGTATCTCAAATTATTGTTGATGAATTGTCGGATTCATGGAAAGATTATAAATTGAGTTTTATGCAAAAAAGAAAAACCATGAATTTGCAAGAGACCATATTACATATTAAAATAGAGGATAAAAATAGAAATATGGCTAATGAGCAATATAATAAAGAAGTGCATGCTAAAGCCAATATTGTTAAAATTGTGCACAAAAATCATTCGAATAAATTTCATAGTAAGGTAATTAAGTCTCATTTTAAGAAGCAAGAATTTAACCCCCAAAAGAAGGAATGTGCTTGTTTTATTTGTGGTAGGATTGAACATTTTGCATCAACTTGTATAGAATGAAAAGGAATAACAATTAAGAAGACGGAAGCAATAGTGGAACTGGAGGAGGAAAGGTATTCGCAAACATAGCAAATCACAAAGATGATAAAGTCATAATGGCAATGATTTCTGAATGCTATATAATGAAAGACTCCAAAGTTGGGTTGTGGACTCTGGTGCCACAAAGCACATTTGTGCTAAAAAGAAACTATTTTTCCAGTTTACTCTCATAAATAATAGAAATAAAGTTGTTTATCTAGGAAATTCTGGCAAGGTTTTCATTTTAGGTAAAGGTAAAGTGTCAATAAAAATGGCATTTGAGAAAACTCTTATGTTGTATGATATAATATATGTTCCAACCATCAAACATTGTCTTGTGTCCGTGCACTTTCTCAATAATATCAAGGTCATGATAACATTTGATAATAATAATATTATCATGTTGTCTAAGAATAATGCCTATGTAAAAAAAAGTTACCAAAATGATGGTCTGTTTATTTTAAACATTATTGATAATAATAATAATAAAGGAAGAAACTCAGCTTAGATTTATTTGATTAATTCTCTTGATGTTTGGCATAATAGACTTAGACATGTTAATGTACTATATATTTTGAAATTAAAAGAAATGTGTTCAATTAATAAGTTAGATAATTCTTATTAGATAAATGTGATGTATGTGTTGAAACAAAATTGATTAAGAAATCTTCTAAACAAGTTACAAGACAAAGTGAATTATTAGAACTTGTGCATAATGACTTGGGTGATTTAAAACATACTCCAACTAGAAGTGAAAAAAGTTTTATATCATTTTTGCTGATGATTGTTCTGATATACAAAGCTGCATTTGTTAAGAACTAAGGATGAAGCATGTGATATGTTTATTAAGTATAAAGTTGAAGTAGAAAACCAACTTAGTAAGAAGATTAAAAGGTTAAGAACTGATAGAGGTAGTGAGTATGAATCTAATCTTTTTAATGAGTTTTGTGAAAAACATGGTATAGTGTATGAGATAATCCCGCCATATTCTCCTAAATCTAACGACATAGCCGAAAGAAAAAGCAGAATTTTAAAGGAAATAATGAATGCATTGCTTATTAATTCAAGACTACTTCATTTCATGTGGGGAAAGCTACTTTATCTGCATATTATATACAAAACAGAGTACCGCACAAGAAGCTTAGCAAAATACCCTATGAATTTTGGTTAGTCTAAATCACTTAAAAGTTTAGGATTATTTGGCTAAAGTTATGTTGTCGGATCCTAAGAAAAGAAAAATATGTTCAAGAACATGTGATTATGTATTTATTGGATATGCTCAAAATAGTAGTGCATATAGATTTCTTGTTATTAAAAGTGATGTACTTGAATATATATAATACCATAATTGACTCTTGTAATGCTCTTTATCTGAAAATAAATATCCTAATAAGTCGAAAGATAAAAATATTTCTAACATGCATACTTTGTCTGATAATGTTGTTGAGGAACAATATAATGAAATAAGTAAGAGAGCTAGAAAAGAAAATAATTTTGGTGATGATTATGTTACTTATCTTGTTTCTAATGATCATTTATCATATAATGATGCTATATCTTTTTCTAATGTTCTTTTTTGAAAAGATGCTATAAATGCTAAAATTGAATCTATTATGTCTAATCATACTTGAGAATTAGTTGATTTACCTCCTAATAAAAATTCTATTAGATGCAAATGGGTATTTAAGAAGAAATTAAAACTGGATGGTAGTTTTGATAAATATAAAGTTAGATTAGTAGCTAAAGATTTCAAACAACAAAAGAATGTAGATTATTTTGATATATATGCTCCAATTGCTAGAATTGCATCTATTAGAGTTTTATTTGCTATTGTATCTATATTCAAATTTATTGTACATCAAATGGATGTGAAAATTACATTTTTAAATAGAAATCTTGATGAAAAATTTACATAGATCAGCTCGAAAGTTGCATGGTAAAAACTAAAGAGAATAAGGTATGTAAACTTGTCAAATCTCTTTATGGTTTAAAGCAAGTTCTAAAAAATGGAATAAAAATTTTGACAAAGTTATGCTTTCTAATCAGTATATGACTAATGCATTTGATAAATGCATATATAGCAAATTTAATGATGGTGTTGGTGTTATTGTTTGCATATATGTTGATGATTTATTAATTTTTGGAACATGTTTAGAGAAAGTAAATGAAACTAAAAAGTTTTTATCTTCTCAATTTGATATAAAGGATATGGGTTTGCAAATGTTATTCTTGGAATAAAGATAATAAAAAAAATGATAGTTTCATATTATCTCAATCTCATTATGTTGAAAATATGTTTAAAAAATTTGGATATTATGATTGCAAACCTATATCTACACCATATAATTCAAGTTTACATCTATTTAAGTATAAAGGTGATAATGTGTATCATATTGAATATGTTCTTATAATTGGTAGCTTGATGTATTTGATGAATTGTGCTAGACCTGACATTACATATGTTGTAAATAGATTGAGTAGATATACTCATAATCCTAATAAAGATCATTAGATTACTTTAACTAGAATTGTGAGATATTTGAAAGGAACTATGAATTTTAGTTTATTGTGTTCCGATTGTCCCTCTGTTTTAAAAGGATATACTGATGCAAATTGGATTTCTGATTCTGATGAGATAAAATCTACAAGTGGTTTTATGTTTCTGTTAGCAGGAGATGCAATATCTTAAAAATCCACCAAGTAGACATGTATTGCCAGATCCATTATGGAATCAGAATTTATAGCATTAGAGAAGGCAATGACTGAAGTCTAATGACTAAGAGATTTATTAGTAGATATCCCATTATAGAGTAAGAGAGAAACATCTGTGACTGTACATTGTGATATCCAGGCTGCTATTACTAGGGCAAAGAATAAGATCTATAATGGTAAAAGCCGACATATAAGAATGCAGCACAACATTATAAGACAGCTTATTGAAAGTTGTGTAATATCTATGGATTTTGTAAGGTCAGAAAAGAATTTGGCTGATCCTTTGACAAAGCCACTTGCTAGGAAGCTAGTAAGTGAAATATCTAGGGGGATGGGACTTGTGCCTATTGAATAAAATTGTACGATTGATATCTAACCACTATGATTAGATCTATTGTGAAGATGGTTCAATGTGGTCAACAAAGTCATACAAATTTTAAGGGTACTGCCGCTTCTTTTTGTTTTCCACCATATGTATGAAATGTTTAGCGATGAGTTCCTCCCTAAGGTGAATGACAATACTAATGTAGATATGGTGCTCTATTGTTTATAATATTCATATGAGATGCTTGGAAATAATATTCATAGTCCCAAAATGTGGGGGTGAAGATGTTACTGCAGCATACTCTTGATGGATAAGCACAAAAATGAAAGTGCAGATGAGGCCATCTCCTATGAGTTTGAGCACCTAACTTAGAGCTTTTGTGTTAACAGGATGTGGCGCATAACCATTAAAGCGTAAATTGGCAGGAGCAACATTACTTAAGAGAATGTTTTGTGAACTTGTGGATGTGTTCCAACCATAATCTCAAAAGTATAAGGTTCAAAGAGTTTACTTAACCACGCTTCTATAGGGTTGTCATCGTTCGACCTAAGGTGAAGTTCAAATCCTTTTGGATACTCCACTAATGCAAAGTATTCTCAACTTTCCTTAGTTCATCTTGTTTTTCCTAAGTTTGAAACATGTGGGGAATTATTGTGTTTTTAAGATTGGGTTTCAAATTTAGTACCATATGAGACACTCTAATAAAAATAAAAGTTTTGAATTGATTTATAACCATTGCTAATCTTTTTGGAAATATGACCATTACTAATTAAGAAGAAAAGTATTAAATTGAATTATTGCTAATTAAAAAGAAAATCATTGAATTATTTTATGACCGCTGCATGAATTATGTAACACCCTAATTACTCTAAGCCTTATCTCGCATCATAAAGCAAAGGCTAATTAAAGATTACGATAATTCTAAAGCTTATACATGTTTATATACAGAAAGAATTAATAATTCTAGAAGCTTGATGAAGGATTTAAGCTCAAAAACAGAATTTGAAAAGCGCAAAACGTACTCACGAAGCTACACTAAACGAAGCAAAAGATATACGTGCAGATATCAAAGTATATGTATATAGATATATCAAAAGATAATAATAATATAGAGATCTAGCCATCGCTCGCGGAGTTTAAGCCGACTAGTTTTATACAGACAATACAGAGCTTAGGAAGTAAAACAGCTTATACAGAATTTCTCTCAAGGTAAACCTCTAGTGCAAAAATAAATACAAAAGTGAGAGAAACTAAACAAAATAATCAAAAGACTTCAAAATATAGCAAGGATTCTCCGCTTTGTCACCATCAAAGAACCTTACGGAGGTGGGTTGCGACCTGCATCTGAAAAATAACAACAGAGTATGGAATGAGAACCAAAGGTTCACAGTATGGTAACAGTGCCCAGTGATGTAAGATATAAGACTCCTGGACACCAGAGGCAATCCTAGAGCTTTATATCCATCATGAGATTCAAGCGTAAACCATAAGTAAGCTTTACAACATTAACTTTAAAACCAAAAATGAAAAAGGGTAATCTAACTTAGTGGATTTCTAATCTAATAATTCTCCACTGTCCCACAGCTTTCGCCTGCCTAACCGCCATGCGATCCCATCACCACCGCCTTCCAAACCTCCTCAATCCTAAACAAACACAGATAATGCAAGCAAGTAAAACACAAGTAATATACATGTACAGCAAGTAAAACAACTAGCAAGTAAGCCTATTATACATTTAGGCAAAAGGTGCAATTAGGCAAAGCAAAACAAAACACATAGAAGATGCACATGATGAATGCTTGTCCTATTGGCTCGTGATATCACTTGTCGGTCCATAATGCCAACCCGACACATCCTTTCGGATGTCGCCTTTCTGCCATGTCTGAGGATATAGCGCCTGACACGCTTTTGTTCCGAGTCTATAGTGCTTGACACACTATCGTTCCGAGGATATAGTGCCTGGCCCACTTGCATGCTCATTCCAAGGATATAGTGCCTGACACACTCTTGCGGCAGAGAAGGAAAACAACAACAACAACATCTATTTCACCATAAATCATTCCAAGGATATAGTTCCTGGCACACCATCATTACTCAACAAGATCACCATCCCTTTCTGAGTTCTCAACTCATCATAACCATCATCATCTCCCAATTTCTCAAATTATCATTAACTATCGTTACTTCTTAAGCTCTCTGAATTACTAACGCTATAATGCTCCGCCCACTCACCAACAACTTCAAAGAAAACCTAAGCCTCCGTTCACTAACTTTTTATCAGAATTACCAAATTAGATCGCCTAGAACCTTTTCTATGTTTTGACACCCAAAAACAAGCCAAAGAGTCTTATATAAGTGTCACGGAAGTTTACAAGCTTGCCGGGAAGGTGAAACAGTTAAAAAACAAGGTTTTTATTGAAAAACAGGACAGTGTGCGTACACACACCTATGGGAATTTTCAAGAAGCGTGTGTACGCATAGAGGTGTGCGTATGCACAGTAAGTAAAAATTTTCATTCTGCTCATACCCACGATGCATGCGAACGCCCTCAATAGAATGCACCTTCCAGCGTGTGCGTGCGCACAGCTTGCAAAATTTTGTTGGTTATGTGCGCGCACAGAGCGTGCTAGCGCTTCCAACAACAGCCATATCCCCTTGTGTGTGTGCGTACACAAACCAGAAATCACAAATTCTGCAGCATTCACAGAATTCAGATTTCAGACACCAACTTGCAATGATCATATCTTTCTATACAAAATTCGGAATTCCTACAAAATTGATACCGTTTTAAAGCTCTTTAAATTATCTTTGATTTGATATAAAATTTATTCCATTTCACAAACTATAGTTCAAGATATGATCCGTTGAAGTTCATTAAAAATTTATTTTTATCAAAGTTCACTAAATTCTCAACTTGCCAAAATTTTCAACGAAAACCACACCAACTTCAACTCACATCAGTTCTTACCATGTGTATCACATTCCACCACTCATATCATCAAATTCTCAAACCCAATTATCAATTATATCGCTTTAAACCATTTCTCACATAACAAACTCATCAATTATCATTCTATCACCACTAATCATGAGAAATCAACTTCAATTTCAACATCCAATATCATTTATTAACATCAATACCAACTTCCATCAAAATAACCCAAAGTCATCAAATCATCATACATAATCATTCAACAAATTCAACAACCAATTTAATCCAATCCTGCCTATCCTATGGGTCACTAGCCTAAGTGTCCAGAAATATTATATATTAGATAGAAGAAACCGAAACCATACCTTGGCCGATTCTCAAAATGTACGCTGTACCAAGATTGAAATCCAACAAGCTTTCAATCACTAACACCACCCCCAAAAGGCCACACTCAACTCTACAAACAAGCTATACATCATATACATATCAAAAATCAAAACCTAACATTCACAATATAACCAACTACAATGGTTTATAAGAAACCTTACCTTATCCACAAAAATTGGGGATGAGACCCAACAATTTTACACTAAAGGTTAGTACCAAAACAACCAAAACACAAAAATCCACTCAAAATTTAAACTTTGAATTGTAAACTTTTTTTAGGACAGAGTAAAGGAGAGAAAATTTTGAGTTCTTACCTACACAAGCTAAATGGAACTAACGGGCTCGATGAGAGCTTTGTGTACCGCTAACGGCACGCGAATCGGAGTATCGTAGCTCACGTTATGGCCACCGGAAGTGGGGGATGAATAGTGCTTTCTCTCTTCTCTTCACTCTTCTTTTTCAGCTACTAGGGTTTGGTTTCAAGTGTGTTATGAGCTCCTTTGGGTTCATTTATACACTTATATAAGTTGGGCTTCGGCCAACTTGGGTCCGGTCCAACCCGTTAGCGTTTTTAACCCGTTTGGCCCAACTTTGGGCTAAACTTTTAAAATTGGCACCCGATTTTCAACTTTAAATTATTATTGTCCTTTCAAAATAATAAATCAAATTTTCAAAATCTTATATTTATTAAAACACGGTACCGGACATACTAGAGCCAGTACTACCGACTTAAGCACCGGTACACATTTTTACAAAAATTTTTCGCAAAAGATACATTTTCCAACTTAGAAAAATTCATTGAAATCAAATTTCACCTTTATATTCTCAAATTAAAACTTCTAAATTTTGAATCTATTTCGGGCACTTAAAAATTATTATTTTATTAAAACGGTTTTACAAAAAATCGGTTCTTACAAATTAAATTATATAAAAGGAGAAGCATCAGATACAATAATATATATACCCCAAAACACTTTCAATTTTTTTAATATGCAACTCTCTCTCTCTCTCTCTCTCTCTCAATTTAAATATTCTCAAATATTAGCAAGAGTTACTTGCAATATATTTTTCAATTAAGAAGAAGAACGAGGTTGTGTTGCTCCAAATGTTTCAAGAATATTGGTGTGGATTGTGTTCTTAATGATCCATGTCTAACCCTGGAAGATTTCCGTCGAAGCCATTCCACCTATCGATAGGGCGGTAATAAATCTTGAAGGATAGTGTCTAGCACGATTCATGGTAACTCATTCTAATATTCTTTTAATTTATATGTCTAACACTAAAAAAGACATAATTATAAAATTAAAAGCAGTGTAAGAACCCAATTGAAAGGGAAAAAAAGTATAGGGACCTAATTGAAAATTTGGTGAAACTATAGAGACTGATAGAATAATTAAACCTAAAATAAAATAAAATAAAATAAAATAAATTTAAATAAACACATTATTTTTTTGGATCAGTAGCATAAAGTTTGATCCTTCAGAGAAGTACAAGGTTCTAAGTCTCTAAGTGATTAAATTTAGGAGAAGACTCACGTGCAGTTGTTTTCATGTGAAGTTGGTAGTTGAAAACCATTATATAATTTGACATGTTTGACTAAACTATTATCTAATAGTTTTCAACTAGCAACTTCGCATAAAGTGAACTGGATGTAAGTTTTCAACTTTAATTTAATCTTTTGATGTTGTCATCAAACATAATATATTTGAATAAACAAATAAGTATACTTTTGTCCCTAACATTTTCAAAAATTTTCAAAACTATCTCTAATGTTTAATTTGATTCAATTTTATCCTTAACGTTTAAAATCAATTTCACTTTTATCCCTGCTATTAACTTTTTTACAGTCAGACTATTGGTCGGTTTTATTTTTTCAATTTTACCCCTATTATCATCATCATCACAAACACCAACACCAACACTAACACCACTGCCAACATCAACACCACCACTACCACCATCATCAATGTCATCCACCACCATCCCATCTACTTTGTCCCACTATAGAACTTCACCTTCCACAACTACTTTTTCCCTTTCCCCCCACTACCACCACCACCACCCCCCATACACACCACTACTGCTACACATCAGATCCACCTTCAAGAAACAATAATCTCCCACAACTCACAAGTCAATCCAACCTCACCACTACTGTAACCCTTATTCTTTATTCCAACCCGCAACCCTCTTTCTCTTTCACCCACAATCCCTCTACTCCTAACCTAATCACTCACAATTCTTTTCCAACCAATAATTTTTACAACAACAAAAATATCACAAGCATTTTAGATTATTATTTTTCAAAAAGAAAAAGAAAAAGAGAGAGAGAGAGAGAGAGAGAGAGAGAGAGAGAGAGAGAGAGAGAGAGAGAGAGAGAGAGAGAGAGAGAAAGTAAAAGGTAGAGGAGAAAGAAGACAAAATTATGAGTGTGAGAAGAGGGTGACTTTGTATGGTGGTAAGAGTGGGGGTGAAAGGGTTGAAATGGAGTTGTGACTCAGATTGGGGCTGTGAAAAATAGAGAGAGAGAGAGAGAGAGAGAGAGAGAGAGAGAGAGAGAGAGAGAGAGAGAGAGAGAGAGAGAGAGAGAGAGAGAGAGAGAGAGAGAGTAAAAATGAGAGGAGGAAGAAGACAATGTTATGAGTTTGAGAAGAAAGAGGTTTTGTGATGGTGGTAAGGATGGGATGAGGGTTTAGATGGAGTTGGGGTTGTGAAGAGAGATGGTGATGGTAACAATGAAGGAAAAAAGTGAAGATGATGATAATGAGAATTAGGGGTAGAATTGAAAAAAAAAGTTTGACTGACAGTTAACTATCAAAAAATTAACAGTAGGAATAAAATTGAAACTTATAGAAAATGTTATAGACAAAATTTAATCAAATTAAATGTTAGGAATATTTTTAAAAAAATTCAAAAATATTAAGTATAAAAAGCATACTTTACCCTATATTTTTTTAAGAAGAAACTCTAACCGTATTAAACTTTACAAGAAAGTTTAAACCAAAAGAAGCACACTCTTCAGTTAACTACCGCACTAGTGAATGTATGATATCATTATATTTATAGCTAATTGCGTCATGAAAAATGATCTCTCTTGAGTTCTAAAATTCCATCATTGGAAACAGAAGATATCACCAAAAGAAGAGGATCTGGTGGCAAGAAGCACCAAGAAAGTAAAGATGAATGTGACAGATCAATTTGATGATTATATGGATGATGATGGTCATCAACTAGGGGACTGAAGTAGTGCCAGATGTTGAGATTGCTCTAGAAACGATCCATACTCAACCTCAAAAAGTCTCATATAAGGACTGATTGGTAGGTGATGGATTGGAAAAACTAAATCCGGAAGAGATAGTGGAGATGGTGGCCGAAGAATATATCTCCGATAATGAATTTCTAGAGCTGGGTGTAGAGGATCAAGCTCCATTCAATCCAATACCCAATATCGAGGTTACCCTTGTAGAATATGAAGTTTGGTGCAAGCCATGAAAACAAACACTAATTGTTAAGCCGTGAAAAAAAAAAGGATTAATTTACAGACCATGGAAAGGTGGATCAACAGGAGATGGGCAAATAAGGAGAACATCAGAGTGATGGATTTGGAAGGAGGTTTTTTCATGGTTAGGTTCTCTATCTAAGATGATTATACTCATGCTCTCTTTGAGGGTTCTTGGATGACCGCAAATCATTATCTGTTAATCCAAAAATGGAGACCGTTGTTCATCCCTCAGAAAACAAAAGTGTAGAAAATGGCTGTCTGGATTAGAATTTCAAATCTTCTGGCAGAACTTTACAATAAATACTTCTTATGGAAGGTAGAAAAAATCTAGACACAATGCTTCGTGTTGGTGAGCTCACATCCATTCTTTCAAGAGGCAAACTTTCCTGCATTTGCATGGAAATTAATTTGAGGAAGCAGTTAGTCCCATCATTCATGGCTCTGGAGAAGGAATTCCAACTAATTTATGAAGGACTACATCAAATTTGTTTCTATTGTGGAATTTATGGTCACAGGGTTGATGGATGTCCAGATGTGAAGAAATAATCGGTGGAGACAAAACATGTCTAGGATGGTGAAGCTGATCAGAACCAGGAGAACAGCATAGCTGGCAGCCAGCAAACACCTGACCAGAATATCCAAAATCAGCAAAAAATTGGAGACAGAAATCAAGGAGCTTTAAATGCAAATAATACCGTTGAGATTAATCAACCAAATAAATCTTCCCAAATTGTAAATCCTAAGGCGGACAACAATTCCACAAAAAAGGGAAGTCCTTTTAGTTCCTGGATGGTTGCTAAAAAATTCCAAAGAAAAAAAATTCAAAAATTAACGACTTAAATGTGGCAAAAGAGAAGCAGGCTCATGGCTCCAGATTTGATATCCTGAATAAGGAAAGTACAAATGAAGAGGGAGAGACATCCCATGAAGGTAATAAATCAAGCAAATCAAAATAAAGGAAAAGCCATAATCAATAAGGAATTGCAACCTCTTGCTAGAGCAGCACCCAATCTGAAAAATTCCAAATTGGGACCTAAAAACAACACAATTATCAACGGTAACCAAAACAAAATTAGTGAGTCAAGCAAGAAGAATCATGCGAATCATACCCCAAGCAACAACTTTAAATCAAAGCAACAAGCAACACCTGTCATTTAGAAAATTATTCATCAAAATCAGAATGTTACAACTAAAAAGAAAGATGTGTACCAAGATTATTGGATGCAATTCAGTAGATTAGGAAAAGAAGTTTACAATCAGCATCTTGAAGGACATGTTATCCCCACTAATAGCAGCGCTGATCCTAACTTAATCTCTCTTAGGTTGCGTTTGTTTTCGAGAATAGGACAGGACAAGACACTGAGAACAAGACATAAGGGACAGAGACACAAAATTTTGTGTTCTTGTATTCTGTTTGGTTATAAACTAGCCCAAATTATAAAAATTTAATTTATTCTTATTTTTTTCATTCAAAAAATTTGAGATGAAAAATATAATAATAAAAAATATAATTATGAAAAATTAATAAGAATAATGAAAGAAAAAATGAAAAATAAGTTGTGTCCCTTGTTTGTGTCCCTGTGTCCTTCCTGTCAGGATGGGCACAAAATACACTAATTCAGTGTCTCTGGACACATTGTCTCTGTCCATGTCTCCTCTGTCAAAAACGATTTTGTGTCTCTGTGTCCCTATCTCAGTGTCCTGTCTCTGTAAACAAACGCAGCCTTATATCCAAATTTATAGAGAGTAAAGGAAGGGGATCATGTGAGCATATAAGGATAAACCACTAGAGATAGAAAGAAATGATAATGGAGCTTTAGATATGGCCATGGATACACCAATGCAAAATGGCAACTCTCCCAATGGAGTGATTGTTGAGAATACTTCTATACAAGATATGGAAGCACGATTGCCTCCTATTTATCTCGTTCCAGGGAGTTCTTTTTTTTTTTATCTCTTACGCTTATGTTCCTATATTCTACAATTACTTAGTTTATGATAAATGTACTAATTTGAAATTATAGAGGAGCCTCTGCAAAGGGGTTTCACACTATTTTTTTTATTTAACTTCTAGATACAAGTCTAATTTCTGCATTCTTCTGGAAATTCATGTTTCATGCAAAAAAGCCTAAACTATAATCAGGAGATTAGGATTTGATGCTTGGTATATAAGTGAAGCGGAAGGGTTTTTAGGCGAAACTTAGTGTCTTTGGAAGTTAGCCTTTTGGAGCACAAAACCACTTGTCATACACAAACAATTTGTCCATTTAGAAGTAAAATGGGGCAATGATAGTTCTTGGTTTTTTACCATAGTTTATGGAAGTTCCCAAGCTGGAAATAGAAGAATTCTTTGGGAAAAGATTAAGGATATTGCTGAAAACGCTTAGGTGGTGGCTTCAATTCTATTCTCACTTTGGAAGATTCAGGGAGTTCTTCTAATCTTTCTCTTAACAAAAATAAGTTTTTAAATTGTTTTAATATATATGGGCTTAATGACTTGGGATACTCAGGGCCACCCTTTATTTGGCAAAGAAAAAATGTTAAAAGAAGGTTGGATTGCTACTTAAGTAACATAGATTTCATTAAACGTTTGGCTGATGTAGGTGTTAAGCATTTACCTAAACTTAAATCTGACCATCTTCCTATCCTTCATGATTTTCAGCTGGCCAACCTTGATGGAGGAACCAAGCTTTTCTGATTCTTGGCACCTTGGGTCCCTCATGAAGACTACAATAACCTTGTCAAAAGAAGCAGGAACAGTAGTTATAGTTTCAACTAGAATATTGCAACTTTCATAGAAGAAGCAAAAATTTAGAATAGAGAAGTCTTTGGTCATATTTTTAGGAAAAAGTAACAGATTTCATCAAGACTAGAAGGAATCTCTAATAGTATCTCCTTTACTCCAAATTCTTTTCTTGAAAATCTTCAGAAAGAACTTTGGAAGGAGTATGAAATTATTGCTATCCAAGAAGAAAGCTCCTGGGTACAGATGTCTAGGAGCAAAAATATAAACTTTGGAGACAAAAATACTAGATATTTCCATTAAAAAGCGAATAGTAAAAGAAAAAGGAACAAGATCACGACACTAAAGAATGATAAAGCGGTCTGGATTGAGGATGCATAAATGTTAAAAAAATTGGGGGGGGGGGGTGGAGTACTTCGAAGCCCTATATGCAGCGGACTCTAATAATAAAGTTTATCCTATTTCAGGTTGCTTTCCAAAGCTGCGCAGTAGCGAGTACGCTGACATGAATAGGGAGATCACTCAAGAGGAGATTAAGGCTGTCATTTTTTTATATGGAGAGTTGGAAGGTTCCGAAAAATGATGGTTTACCTGCTAAATTTTTTCAGTAGTCCTAGAATATTGTGGCTGAATCTTTTACTTCATGGGTGAAATCTATCTTTCACAACCCTACAAACATTGCAGAAGTTAATAAAACACTTATTGCAATTATACCTAAAAATCTTGCACCCAAAAATCTTAGCCACTTTAGGCCCATTAGCTTGTGCAATGTTTGTTATAAAGTGGTTACAAAGTCATTGCATCTAGACTCAAAAATTATATGCCTATGCTTATCGCAAAAACTAAAGCTGGTTTTATTTCTGGCAGGGTTAGTGCAGATAATATCCTAGTGGTGCAAGAGGTGATCCATACGATGCATAATAGAAATCAGGGGAAAGGACTCATGGCAGTGAAAATAGACTTGGAAAAAGCCTATGATAGACTGAACTGGTTATTTGTGGTGGATTCACTCAAAGAAGCTGGCATCCTTGGTGACATCATAAATGTTAATGCCTTTTGTATATTTACCCCTACAATGAACTTGCTTTGGAACGGATCTCCCTCAGACTATTTCTCTTCGACAAGAGGCATAAGACAGGGAGACCCCTCTCACCTTACCTTTTTGTCTTGTGTATTGAGAGATTATCTCATCTTATAAACAAGTTGGTTGTAGAAAAAAAGTGGAAACTTATATCTATTTCTAAAAATGTACCTAAAATTTCTCACCTTTGTTTTTCAGATGACTTGGTGCTTTTTGCTAGAGCAAGCAATGAACAAGTTCACGTGATCAAGGAGACATTGCATACTTTCTGTAAAAACTCAGGGCAGAGGACCAACTTTAACAAGGCGTGTTTATTTCTCCAAAAATGTTAACCATAGTATCAGACAACAACTTAGTCAGGAGCTTGGAGTCAATCTCATAGCTAATCTGGAAAAATATCTTGGAGTTCCTCTTATTCATGAGAAGTGTAGCCAACATCATTTTTAATTTATCATTGATCGTATTCAGACCAAGCTCTCAAGTTGGAACAAGAAGACTCTCTCTCGCAAGACGATGCACTCTCATCCAATCTGTCTTGTCAATCATTCCCGGTTACTGCATGCAAACTATGAAGATCCCTTTGAATGTTTGCTCTAAAATTGACAAGATTTGTACGTATTTCTTATGGGGCAGCAATGATGAAGAAAGACATGTCCATCTCCTAAGTTGGGATAAAATCTGCAAGCCTAAGGAAGAAGGCGGCCTTAGAATTCAGAAAGTGCAAGAGACAAATAAATTTTTCCTAATGAAGCTGGCCTAGGGGGTTAATCTATAATAGGGAAGCCTTATAGGTTAAAATTATGCGAGCAAAGTATGGAGGAGGGGATGATATTATTCTTAAAGTTAATAAAAAAGTTGGCAGCTCTAATGCGTAGATTGGCATCTCGAAGGTTTGGAAAAATTTTCAAAAAAATTTAATTTGGAGAATAGAGGATGAAAAAAGGATCTCTTTTTGGGACGATCATTGGATCCCTAACATTTCTAAATTAAGGGAGCATGCTCTGATCAATCTTGATGAAAGAGGCTTAGTGAAAAGGTGTGTGACTATGCAAATAATCTGAGCTCTTGGAATTGGACAGTGCTAAAACAAATACTGCAAGAGGAAATTATTGACTGTAACACCCTAACTATCAAAATGTCACATCTCTGACTGTGCCACTCTGATAGCTCGGGTATTACGACGAATCTTAAGATATTTAATACTAAAATATGAGCCTGTTTAAAACTTAAACCGAATTTTTCAAAACATACATCCATACTTAAAATACAAATTATAATACTTACAAAGAATACATATATATATATATATATATACATACTATTAATTTACAAACATTACACAATCAAATTCCTATCCCTCATATAAAAACTTGTACAGATAAAGGCAAGGGAAAAAGTAACCAATACAACATAAAACATCGTTTGAACAGAAAAGAAATAAAATAAGCTCTTCCAAACTTTGTTGTCCATGACCTGAAAAAGAAAAGACCTATAGGGGAGTGAGAACATCGTCCTCGCTGGTTCTCACTATGGGGTTAGGGAATTATTATAACAGGACACGCAAAAATAAAGCTGTTTCTAAAGTATCGTGATTAATAGCCGCCTTATGTATCTTTTCAAAACCAAAGATTTAATATTCAAAATTCGAAATCCTTTTTAAAAGAGAAAGCTGTTGATTCTTCAAAAATCCTAAACCCTTTTAAAAGTTTTTCCTAGACAGCATGAATGACCAAGCTATTCCAAGCATAGGTTCATCAAGTCTATGTTGAACCAATTTAGTTTTTCATACTTTTCTAAACCAAAAACACAAATCAACCATGGCCTTCGGCCCATCTCATAATCAACCACGGCCTTAGGCCCAAGCAACTCAATCAACAACCAATTCACCACAATCCAACCAATTTTCAGTCACAAGTACAAGTAAGAAGGTTCAAACACAATCAAGCAGTTACATCAAGTAGAGCAATTAGAAATTAAACATAATTATTCACATAGGCAAACCAATTACAATATGCAAACACAAACAATGTAACGTAGATGCGTATGATGAATGTCTACCCTATGGCTGATGAGTCTCATCTGTCGGTTATCAAGCTAACTCGACAAGTCTGGCTGCTAAACCCTGGACTGTCTCCTGTCACGCATCCCCATGAGTCTATGCATAACTTTTTCTCTTCTCATTCATAATTCATATATATATATATATAAAACTTTACTCAATGGGGTTAACCTTCCCGGGAATTTATATGTGCCCGGTCACCCTTACGACGTAGGGTCAATAGAGTATCGAGTCTCAACCTGGAATACGTGGTAGCAAGTCACGGTACTTTACTCTGGAAAACTCGTATCTCAGATAAAAGAAGTGCAAAAGCCACATATTCATTCATAATCATTCATTCATCATCATTTCTGCACTTCATTAACAATTCATACCAAGTCAAATCATCATTCATGCCATACATCAATTTTTCTTCAAATCACTTTACTTTAAAACCAAAATCAAACTCATCTTTGTCTCAAAATTAAAAATTCTCATATCTCGAATTATTTCAAACTCATAATCCACTTTTTCCTCAAAATTAATTCTCTTTGAAAAGACTCAAATCCTTCACTTTTAAATCACCCGTTCCACTATTTTAAATCAGAATTATCAATCAACAACCTTGGCAAAGACTCAAGACTCTAGGAAAGAATAATCTACCTCTTTTTCTTAAATTCTTTAGAAATCCTCGAAATCATAGTTACTTAAATTGAAATCAATTAAAATGGAGATTAAAAACCAAAACTAAGGCATGTAAGCCAAAAGTTCCGAACCAATTTCAAAACCCAAAATTATTTAAGCCCCAAAACAATTTCCAATTCCTTCTTAAATCAGGGACATTCCCAAAGGCTCGGAATTGTTCAGTCTTGCTAAATCAAAATTTAAAGAATACTTCAAAAGCAAAACAAATTTAATTAATCAAAGTTCAATTTCTTTTAAAATCCACTAAAACGCCTCCAAAGGTACTTCTTTAATCGACTTCAAAACATAGGTCCTTTCATATTTAAATCAATCTTAAAACATATACTTTCCTTAAACAGATTAAACTCGAAACACCTATTTCTTAATGAATCAAAAACCAAAAGAATAGAACCTCTCAAATCCAATCTTTTTTTAAATCACATTTTAAAACAGAATCTTAAATCTCATAAAAATTCTGCAGCATCTCCCTTAAAACTTGGACTTTGCCACCCTTTTCGGATCCCAACCAAACCATTTCGCATCCCCTTCCACGAGTTCAAAACCAAATCAATTTAAAATCAAACTAATTCCAAAAATTCATATTATTCTCATATTTCAAGAAGATAGATTCAACTCAATTCATTTTTAATAAACCAAACTCGTTTCCAAAACTTTAAAGAAATAATGCAGCAACTATCCATTTAACAAAACCAAACCACAATCCAATCAAACAACAATAATTTTCATCTTAAAATAACCCGACAATACATAAGACTTATACAATCACTAAAAGAACATTTATCACATTAATATCCATTTATAACAATTCTAAATTATAAAAATTGAATTCTTTGAAAAATCCCTTGCCTCGACAAGTCAAAACCATAACCCAACGCATCACAAAAAAATCCTTTCTCTCGGCCCGCGGTCAGCGAAAGCCGCAATCTCAGCTCAAACTATTCTCGCAGCAACCTGATGGGCGAAAAATTCGTCGGTAAAGAATTTCACAAAAGTAGTCGTGTTGTAAGTATAGATCTAAACCGACAATTCAACCTTAATCAAATTTAATTTATTTGTCATTAAAACAAACCCAATAAAAATAAACCGAAGTATTTAAACCTCGGGTCGTCTCTCAAGAAATTGCAGGGAAGTGTACTTATAATTGGTTATGAGATTGTATCTTTTTAGGTTTTGTAATGTTGAACAAGGAATTTAAATGACACGAAAATAAACTAACAATTAAGAAAAGTCCTAGCAAGGATTGATAATTAGAATTCCTATCCTCATTATCAATGTCAATTGCGATGGTAATTGTAAATTGCACTCACTTAGTTAACCTCTAACAATTGAAGGTAAGTCAAGTGAGAAAATCAACTTGAATTCACAAGTCCTAATGAAAGACTAGAGTTAGTGAAGCTCAAGCCAACTAGCTAGTTTCAATAACCAACCAACAAGAGACTTATGATGATTCAAGAGTCTCCAATTTACTCAATCTAAGCTAAGAACATAAAAGGCTAATTTAAAACCCTCCCAAGCATTTTATCAAATACTTGGAAGGCACAACATAAAAACATAGAAAACAAACAAGGAATATTAAATCCAAACAACCAATTGCAAACATCAATAATAACAAACGAAGAAAGGAACAATAATTATGAAATACCTCAAATTGCATTAAATAGAAAATTGAATCTAACATGAGAATTCATAAACTAAAATAGCAACATAAAGTAATCAACAATGGATATAAATAAACTAGAATACTAGAACTAATAAGGGTAGAAGAGAAACTAAATTAAAGCAAAGTAAAAATCTAAAATTGAGAAAAACTAAACCTAAAAACCCTAAAACCTAGAGAGAGGGGAGAGCCTCTCTTCCGAGAAAACTACATCTAAAACCTAAAATTATGTGAATGAATGTTATCCCCCTGATTCCTTCACTCTGCAGTCTCTAATAAGTGTTTTCGGGCTTGAACCGGGCCAAAAACAGCCCAGAAATCGCCCCCAGCATTTTCTGATACGTGCAACACGTGGCTTTGTCATGCGTACGTGTCGCCCATGCGTACGCGTGCGCGTCGTCTAACTGCATGGCAACTATGACAAATTGCATATTATTTTGAAACCCCGGATGTTAGCTTTCTAACGCAACTGGAACTGCCTCATTCGGACCTCTGTAGCTCAAGTTATGACAGCTTAGCAATTCCTTCAATTTCTTGTATTACTTCCACTTTTGCATGCTTCCTTTCCATCTTCTAAGCCATTCCTGTCCTATAAACCCTGAAAATACTTAACAAACATATCATAGCATCGAATGGTAATAAGAGAGGATTAAAATTAGCAAATTTAAGGCCAAAGAAGCATATTTTCAATCATAGCACAAAATTAGGAAGGAAAATGTAAAACATGCGAATTATATGAATAAGTGTGAGTTTAGTGGATAAAATCTACTAAATTAAGCACAAGATAAACCCTAAAAATGGGGTTTATCACAACCACAGCAACATTTATGCAGCATGCAACATTCAGAACTCGAACCTATGTTACCAAACCTTAGAGTTTATAACCAAACATAACAGAAAACTAACGCGAGGGTTTTTGAAACATAATTACTTACTGAAATAGCAAAACGAAGCAACTGAAAACTCTGGGCACGACATGCAAGTACCGATACTCAACCTTATGACAGACAACGTTGTAACACCTCAGCATAAGATAACTGATGGTGGCGGAAATCGACCAGTTAAGAAATTTAATAAACAAAATGCGTTGCAAGTACAGTTCTTAACCAGCTAAGATCCTCCTTCTCAATTTAAAAAGGGTTGTCACAAAAATTAAAATTAAAAATACTGGGAGTGAATCCCAGGTCGTCTCCCAACGAGTTACAGGAAAGAATGCTAATTTATTAATTAGAAATTTTCCAGAAGGGTTGAGTTGGATAATGAGTAATTAAAATAATTGTAAATTAAAGCAATAAAACTAAGAATTATTATTAATATAAAAAGCCTTGACTGGGGAATTGATTAATCAGAAGTTCTATCCTTGTTGGAATCTTCTCAAGTGTAATGTAAAGCGGCTGTTGTTTGCACTTAGTTAACCCTTACTGAGTAAAGAAAAGTCAAGTGATGGACTGATTCTTATCCGTAGATCCTAGTCCTTTTCCTTGGGAAGGTCTAGCATTAGTAGATACAGAATCAGCCAACAATGTTCAGTTTAACTAAGCACTTGAGCATTCCAACTCAAGTGTCTCCTCTTAATCAATCCCCATGTCAAGTAGAATTTCTACTCCATTGACATGGAATTAACACTCATAAAAATATAAGAAGACATAATAAATTAAATAGAGTAAAATATAAAATTAAAATTAATTAAAAATAAAAGTAACTCTATATATTAATAAATTCAAAATGCAACATACTTATTTGAATAGGGTCAATGAGCAATGAATCAAAGTAAAGGAATAAGGAAACAAACTAAAGTAATGTCTTCACGGAGGTAATGACTCTTCAGCATCCAAAAATCCAAAGCAAAAGCATAAACTATCAATGTAAGGCTAATCTAGATTCAGATCTAAAACTAAAAGTAATCCTAATATCGATGTATCTGAATGTGTGTGGATGCCCTTTTGAGTTTCTGCATGTTCCCTAGCTTTAGTCTGTATTTCTGGGCCGAAACATGGGTCAAAATGTGGCCCGAAATCGCCCCCAGTTTGCAGATCGCGCAGGTCACGCGTACGCGTCATCCACGCGTTCACGTCATTTAGCGGTTTTCCTTGTCACGCGTTCGCTTCACTGCGATTTCTTCTTTTCGCGCGCTCGCGTTATTGTTCACTGGTCATCTCCTTAGTTTCTTGTATTCCTTCCATTTTTGCAAGCTTCTTCTCCATTCTCTAAGCCATTCCTGTCCTATGAGGCCTGAAACACTTAACACACGGATCACAGCATCGAATGGGATAAAGGAGAGTTAAAATGTATAATTAAAAGATCTCTAGGAAGCAAGTTTTCAACCATGGAGCAATTTTGGGAAGGAATTGTAATATCATGCTAATCATATGAATAAGTGGGTAAAGACTTGATAAAACCACTCAATTAAACACAATATAAATAATAAAATAATGGTTTATCAATAACAGAACAGCGACAAAAAAAAACTTTTCGAGATGAAATGCTTACCAAGACAGAGGATTCAGCAGCGGTCTCTGGCGGTAGAGGCAAGGAAACGGCGACACCCAGCTCCTCCTCCTTCCATGCGACCCAGACAGCAGCTATAGCAACATGCAGTGACTATAGTATTCCCAGATTTCAAAAAGGATAGAATCTATTAACAAGACCCTTACCAGTAGTGGATCCCGATAACGCAGCGGCATTCTCTGGCGGCAAGAGCTTGGCGTCGCACCTCCAGCAGCGGTGACAAGGTTCGCGACTGCGGTTGGGCGCAGCGGCAGAGGCAGCTCCACGACAGCTCTTCTCCTCCGACGCGGCTCTCTCCTTCTCGCGACAACGCCGGCAATGTTGGCGGCATGTAGACCGACGGCGACTCCCCACAGACGGCTACTAGGCGGCGTGGTTCCTTCCTCCATCGCGGTCCTCTCTCTCGCCTCAGATCTGGTCCGTGACGGCGATGGCTTCACGGACAGTAGCGGCGGCCTTCCTCCTTCCTTGGACGGCGATGTAGCACGGCGGTGAGGAGCTGGCGCGATGGTAGGGCACGGCTGGCCGGCGAGCTGCTCCTTCCCCTCTTCCCTTCTTCTCCCGTCATAGCTCACTCATCCCCGACGCTCTCTCCCTCTCGGACCTCCCTCTTCCCCCTTTCCCATCCTTCTTTCTTTTTCTTCTTTCGTTGTTTCAGTGTGTGTGTGCGCTTGTTGAGTGAGTGCCGTGTGTGAGGAGGGGGGAGTGTTGTTTAGTTAGAGTTTGGGGTAGATTAGGAAATTTTAATAAAAATAAGGGTAATAACATAATTTTATAAAATAAATGAAAAGATAGAATAATAATTAAAAACTAAATTAAATATAAAGTATCTATCTTAAAAAAAATACCTTTTAACTACCAATCTGTAAATTATTTTCAGTTAAATACCAATTTAATAAAAATTGGAGATAAGTAAATTGATTCTCCTTTACTTATAAAATTGGGTAAAAATCTATATGTTAAAATTAAGGTATATAAAATACTCATTATTTTGCAATTATAAAAACTCTAAATAATAAATAAAAATTTACTCAACTTATATATAAAACTCTCCAAAAATATTATCTTAAATAAATATAATGGATCATAAATAATTTATTAATTCCTTTTCAAAATTCGGGGTCTTACATTAACCACATTCATATTTTAAAGGCCCCTAATCCAACTATTGGAGTGGATACAATCGGGTAACTTCCAGCAGCAGATGGTAAATTTACAATAAAATCAACCTACGATACCTATTTCAAAAATAATGACAACATAAATACAATGCACAACCACCTTTGGAAGATTAAATTACCTCAAAGGCTCAAGACCCTCAGTTGGCTTCTCATTCATGAGGCTCTTCTAACAAACAACAAAAGGAAGAATAGAAATCTCACTGAGGATGGTAGTTGACTAGTTGTCCAAGATGCTGCAGAGAAGAAGAGACATTGCTCCATCTCTACGCGATTGCCCCTACATCCGTACAGTATGGATTAGCATCATTAACAAAGACTCACATGATACTTTCTTCAATCAATCTTTCCAAGATTGGATGAGAACAAACCTTTTTTCAGTCTCTCGGAATCAGTATGGGATTCCATGACCCATAATTTTTGTCACGGCTTGCAACACCACCTAGAGATGTAGAAACGACCTCATCTTCGAAAATGAAATTTTACAAAATAACCACCTACACCAGATGATTAGAAGAATAGCTGAGGGATATAATTTCATTTTGAACATTACAGAGCATAGCAGAAAACTTCTAAAAGGTACTAGAGAAGAGCTAGTTTGCTGGGAGCCTCCGGATTGGAGCTAGATGAAACTTAATGTAGATGGCTCGGTCCTTCAACCCGACAACAGAGGCACGTGTTGTGGCATCATTAGAGATTGGAATGGTCACACCTTTGCTGGGTTTAGCATGAACATTGGGGCTTGTACTATAACTCTAGCAGAGCTATGGGCTTCTATGTTGGGGTTAAATTTGTCTCCGAGCTTGGCATCACAAAGGTAGTGGTAGAATCAGACTGAAAATGTGTTTTGTCATTGGTCCAAAAGACGTTACCGGAAAGACATGGTAATAACTCATCCCTGATCAGATCCATCCAAGAGCTTCTGGTGAAATTGGAGAGAGTTGAAGTTAGGCACATCTTCAGAGAAGTCAATTTCTGTGCTGATTACCTTGCTAAAGCTGGTCAGGGACATCTCCAAGGAGTTAATTTCTTTGAAAACCCCTCTCTTGTTGTTTCATCACGTCTTCGCTGACGCTCATGGTGTTAAGTTTCCTAGATCTTTTTTAGTATAATTATTTTTGTTTATCTTGGACTTTTGTTCTGTAACTAATTAAAAAAAACACCTTTGATTTGTCTAACGTTTAGATTTTTAACCGGTAGCTGAGGATTGGCACAGATGAAAGATTTGTATGCCTTTTATCAAGTTGCACTTATAGGATCGATTTCTAGCTATAACTGGGTATAGTGTGTGCATGTCCAAAAAAAAAATTCTTAACTGAAACCTCATGCCATGCATGGAATTATTTTCTCATCTTATTTCCATAAATTTTATAATAAAGTATTTATTGAAACAATAGTTATATAATAAAAAAACAGATAAAATTGTGAAAGAATAAGAAAAGAAGAGAGGAAGAATATTATACTTTGTATTTCTTGATTGATTGAATTATATTGTATTATAAAGGTAAAACTATATATATAGAGCATTGGCCTAAGAAAGATAAAAGCAAACAAAGATAAGATAAGAACAACTAAAGATAAGATAAGATAAAATAATAAAGACTAAAATAGTAACTAAATTTATGTAATCTGTTGGGCTGAACTTGTGGGCCACGAGACTTCTTTATTGTTGTCATGAGCTAAGGTGGAAGAGTAGTTTAATACGCCCCCACAAGCTGGTGGATGGAAGATGTCAATAATCCACAGCTTGGATAAGTTTCGATAAAATTGTTGAGGAAGACGCGTCTGACGTGGTGATGCAAAGGGAGATGCGTGCGGCGCAACTACAGCTGCCAACGGAAAAAATATAAAAAGAGATGTTGTGCTTGAGCATTGATCTTCAAAAAAAAGAAAAAATAAGCGCGTAGAGCGCAATAAGATTGATCTTTAGAGAGCGCATATGGCGCAATAAGAGTGGTCTTCAAAGGCGCATAGAGTGCGATAAAAAAAAGAGGGCGCGTGGAGTGCAATAAGAGTGCAAATAAAACTAAAACAGAGTGCAGATTGAACTGCTGAAACAGAATACAGACATGACTGCTGAAAAAGAATACAGACGGAACTGCTAGAAATAAGCGCAGACCGAACTGCCGGAAAAAAAGGAGGCGAAATTGCTGGTAAAGAACTAGGGTAACCAAAATTGAGGTAGAATTTTCACTTGGATGCATGTAATAAGGATTGGTTGGATCTTGAACTAAATTGGAACATTGATTATTCATTATGGGAAGAGGTTGAAAAAGGAGCATAGTGATTTCTCACCGAAAAGATGATAACTTATAAATCCTTCACAAGGAGGATACCATGGCTCTGATACCATGATAAAATTGTGAAAGAATAAGAAAAGAAGAGAGGAAGAATATTATACTTTGTATTTCTTGATTGATTAAATTATATTGTATTATGAAGGTAAAACTAAATATACATAGAGCATTGGCCTAAGAAAGATAAAAGCAAATAAAGATAAGATAAGAACAACTAAAGATAAGATAAGATAAAATAATAAAGACTAAAATTATAACTGAATTTATGTATTCTATTGGGCTGAACTTGTGGGCCACGAGACTTCTTTATTGTTGTCATGGGCTAAGGTGAAAAAATAGTTTAATAAAATTTAACATTTAAAAATTTAACATTTATGCTAAGTGTTATTTTTTTAATTATATATTTTTTCTTTTGTCACTATATTTATGTGATACGTCGAGAAAAAAAAAATAGTATTTTGAAATTCGAAATTTATTTTAATTGAAGTAGTGTGAACGCCTCTCTTATACCAGGGTGTTTTGGATTCAATTTAATTATTAATTAACCAATAACAAGAAAAGGATGTTCAACCAGCGAATGCTTTCTTCAAAACCAAACAACAACAACAATAATAGAGTAATACCCTAAATATGTCCATCAATGACTGAAGATTGATGCATTCAGGGCTACCTATGCTCACTCTATAAGCCCTGTCAACAGTGAGAAATATTGGGATAAATCTGGACAAGTTAGTTCCATAACCCCCAAAATTAAGAGACCAATTGGGTGTCCTGTGAAGTGAAAGAGACCTGATGCAGTAGAAGACGGCCCTGATGGGACAAAGGCCAAGAAGGCCTTTAGAGTAACATATGCCAAGTGTGGAGAAATTGGTCACAATTCCAAAACTTGCAAAGGGGCACCCCAGCAAGGATCATCTTCAAAGGGAAAAAGAAAGAAGAAGCAGTCTTAGACACTACATGAGATGGCTGTTTCTCAATCTGCCCCCTTATCTCAGGTAACATTAATTGCATTAGTTGTAATTTGTATATTTTTATTTTGCATAATATTGTGGTGTAGACCATTGTCCCTGTACGCGGAGACCTATCTGCACCATAAGTGTTATTCTATAGGAACTTAATTGTCTTATAAGTTATTCTTTGGGTACCTAACTGCCTGATAATTGGTCACACAATGAAAGATCTGTACAAGGTAGCGTGCAACCTCCTAATCCTCCCTCTCATGGGAGTCAAATTGGAAATCCTCCTTCACAAGCCACAATTAATGTCTCAAGCAAATCCAAGGTATGCTAGTTGTATTTAGATTAATGTGTATGTTGAAATTTGTAAGAAATATACTCATAACAATCTTGTAAATTCTAGGCTCAGCAACCTTTTAGACGTCCAAAGCAAACAATTAGGAGACCCCAGGTACAGGGTAGTGTCGGTGCAGATACGGCTGCAGCTACCACCAGTCATACAGCATCTAGAATGTTTAAATTTACCCCAATACCGGGATTGAACCAATCTAAGAAGAAATGAACCTTTTAAGAATCAATGTGCAACTTATTATAAACACCATATTTTGTTATGTTTGAGGAAGTAAAACCTCTTTGTCTGGTTTGTTTTGGTGTTCTCTGTGTTTAAGACAATAGACCTTTTGTTTAGTTTGGTTTCCTTTTGGTGTATGTTGAAGGAAACAGAACTTTATTTTGTTTCATTTGATTTATGTTGCTACTGAATCAAATTACTTGTGTAGTTACAATGTTTTGAATATCAGTTAAGTCACCCTTTTGATATATGGCTACAACAACCTAAAAGCAATGTATTTCTTTTATCTTATTTGACCACAATTGATTTAAACAATATAATGCATGTCCATCTAATATCCATCTAACCATAAATACACATTTCAATACAATAACTTGATTATTAATATAGAATCCAGTTTGCCTAAACAGCCACCACAAATATACAAAATACAATCACACCTATCAATGCACCAACTATTACGCCCCTAAGAAAATCAAAAACATTATGCTTCTTCACAAATTGGTTATCCTCATCTTTCTTCCACAAAAAATCCTCCAACTGCTTCACTCTCTCATCCAGGCCATTGTTCATAGGGCTGCACACAGATCGGATCGGATCGGATATAGGCTAAAATTCTATCCGATCCGTACTGCTCCCATCGGATCGGATCGGATACCATATCCGTGTTTTTTTAGGTCGGATCCAATCCGATCCGATCCACATATTTGCGGATCAGATCGGATCGGATCGGATATTGGATATATCCGTGTAATAAAAGATTTGTTTTAAGGCCCTTTTTTTTCTGTTTTTGAAAAAAATGTCCATAAATATCATAAAATTAAAAATTAAAAATAAAACAGTGGTGCACGAAATTGTGATCTCTGGTAATGGCTCCAAAGACTTGGTGCTCTAATCTTAATTCATAATTTGTCACAACTTTGATACAACTAACCAGCAAGTGCACTGGGTCGTCCAAGTAATAAACCTTACGTGAGTAAGGGTCGATCCCACGGAGATTTTTGGTATGAAGCAAGCTATGGTCATCTTGTAAATCTCAGTCAGGCGGATATAAAATAGTTATGGAGTTTTTGAAAATAGAGAAGAAAACAAGGATAGAAATACTTGTGTAGATCATTGGTGAGAATTTCAGATAAGCGTGTAGAGATGTTTTCGTTCCTTTGAACCTTTGCTTTCCTGCTGTCTTCATCCAATCAGTCTTACTCCTTTCTATGGCTGGCTTTATGTAAGGATATCACCTTCGTCAATGGCTACTTTTGATCCTCTCTGGAAAATGGTCCGATGCGCTGTCACTGCATGGCTAATCGTCTGGAGGCATCACCCTTGCCAATGGCTGCATCCCATCCTCTTGTGAAAATGGTCCAAATGCTCTGTCACTACGCCCAGCAATCGCGAGTTTGAAGTACGTCACAGTCATTCAATCCCAGAGTCCTACTCGGAATACCATAGACAAGGTTTAGACTTTTTAGACTCTCATGAATGCCGCCATCAATCTAGCTTATACCACGAAAATTCTGATTAAGAGATCCAAGAGATAATCATTCAATCGAAGGTAGAACGGAAGTGGTTGTCAGGCACGCGTTCATAGGGAATGATGATGATTGTCACGTTCATCAAATTCAGGTTGAAGTGCGAATAAATATCTTAGAAGCGGAATAAGTTGAATTGAATAGAAAAACAGTAGTACTTTGCATTAATCTTTGAGGAACAGCAGAGCTCCACACCTTAATCTATGGAGTGTAGAAACTCTACCGTTGAAAATACATAAGTGAAAGGTTCAGGCATGGCCGAATGACCAGCCCCTCTGATCTAAGAACCAGGCGTCCAAAGATGATCCAAAGATCAAAAGATAATCCAAAGATGTTCAAAGATCTAAAAGTACAATGATAAAAAGTTCTATTTATAATAAACTAGTCACTAGGGTTTACAGAAGTAAGTAATTGATGCATAAATCCACTTCCGGGGCCCACTTGGTGTGTGCTTGGGCTGAGCTTGAATGTTACACGTGCAGAGGTCATTCTTGGAGTTGAACGCCAGCTTTTGTGCCAGTTTGGGCGTTGAACTCCACTTTGCAACTTGTTTCTGGCGCTGAACGCCAGAATTGGGCAGAGAGCTGGCGTTGAACGACAGTTTTTGTCATCTAAACTCGGGTAAAGTATGGACTATTATATATTGCTGGAAAGCCCTGGATGTCTATTTTCCAACGCAATTGGAAGCGTGCCATTTTGAGTTCTGTAGCTCCAGAAAATCCACTTTGAGTTCAGGGAGGTCAGAATCCAACAGCATCAGCAGTCCTTCTTCAACCTCTGAATCTGATTTTTGCTCAAGTCCCTCAATTTCAGCCAGAAAATACCTGAAATCACAGAAAAACACACAAACTCATAGAAAAGTCCAGAAATGTGAATTTAACATAAAAACTAATGAAAACATCCCTAAAAGTAACTAGATTCTACTAAAAACATACTAAAAACAATGCCAAAAAGCGTATAAATTATCCGCTCATCACAACACCAAACTTAAATTGTTGCTTGTCCCCAAGCAACTGAAAATCAAATAGGATAAAAGAAGAGAATATACTATAAATTCCAAACTATCAATGAAACATAGCTCCAATCAGATGAGCGGGACTTGTAGCTTTTTGCCTGTTGAATAGTTTTGGCATCTCACTTTATCCATTGAAGTTCAGAATGATTGGCTTCTATAGGAACTCAGAGTTCAGATAGTGTTATTGACTCTCCTAGTTCAGTATGATGATTCTTGAACACAGCTTCTTTATGAGTCTTGGCCGTGGCCCTAAGCACTTTGTTTTCCAGTATTACCACCGGATACATAAATGCCATAGACACATAATTGGGTGAACCTTTTCAGATTGTGACTCAGCTTTGCTAAAGTCCCCAATTAGAGGTGTCCAGGGTTCTTAAGCACACTCTTTTTTTGCTTTGGACCTTGACTTTAACCGCTCAGTTTCAAGTTTTCACTTGACACCTTCATGCCACAAGCACATGGTTAGGGATAGCTTGGTTTAGCCGCTTAGGCCAGGATTTTATTCCTTTAGGCCCTCCTATCCACTGATGCTCAAAGCCTTGGGATCCTTTTTAATTGCCCTTGCCTTTTGGTTTTAAGGGTTACTGGCTTTTTGCTCTTGTCTCTTCGTTTTAAGAGCTTTTGGCTTTTTCTGCTTGCTTTTCCTTTTCTTTCTATTTTTTTTTCGCCTATTTTTTTTCTTTTTTTTTTTTGCAAGCTTTGTTCTTTGCTACTTTTTCTTGCTTCAAGAATCATTTTTATAATTTTTTAGATTATCAAATAACATGTCTCCTTGTCATCATTCTTTCAAGAGCCAACATATTTAACATTCTTAAACAACAACTTCAAAAGACATATGCACTGTTCAAGCATTCATTCAGAAAACAAGAAGCATTGTCACCACATCAATATAATTAAACTAAGTTCAAGGATAAATTCGAAACTCATGTACTTCTTGTTCTTTTGAATTAAAACATTTTTCATTTAAGAGAAGTGATGGATTCATAGGACATTCATAACTTTAAGACATAGTTACTAAATACTAATGATCATGTAATGAAGACACAAACACAGATAAGCACTTAACATAGAAAACAAAAAACAGAGAAAGTAAGAACAAGGAATGAGTCCACCTTAGTGATGGTGACGTTTCCTTCTTGAGGAACCAATGATGTCCTTGAGCTCTTCTATGTCTCTTCCTTGTCTTTGTTGCTCCTCCCTCATTGATTTTTGATCTTCTCTAATTTCATGAAGGATGATGGATGCTCTTGATGTTCCACCCTTAATTGTCCCATGTTGGAACTTAATTCTCCTAGGGAGGTGTTGATTTGCTCCCAATAGTTTTGTGGAGGAAAGTGCATCCCTTGAGGTATCTTAGGGATCTCTTGATGATGAGCTTCTTCATGTGCCTGTTGAGATCCATGAATGTGCTCTCTTGTTTGCTCCATCCTTTTCTTAGTGATGGGCTTGTGAGATGAATCTTTCCATCTCCCATGACTCGGAGGTGGAAGCTTTTGTCTTCCCTTTCCCTTTTCTAGAGGATTCTCCGGTCTTAGGTGCCATTAATGGCTATGGAAAAACAAAAAAGCTATGCTTTTACCACATCAAACTTAGAGTGTTGCTCGCCCTCGAGCAAAAGAAGAAAGAATAAAAGAAGCAGAGGAAGAAATGGAGGAGAGAGAGTGAGAGTTGTGTTTCGGCCAAGAAGGGGAAGAGAGGGTTATGTTGTGTGAAAGAGATTTTGAATTCTGAAGGTAGGTGGGGTGTATGGATGTGAGTGGTGAATGGAGAACAGAAGGGGTGATCATGAATGGAGAAAGAGAGGGTGAGGTGGGTAGGGATCCTGTGAGGTCCACAGATCCTGAGGTGATCCTGTGGAGTCCACAGATCCTGAGGTGTTCAAGGATTTACAACCTTGCACCAAATTAGGCATGCAAAATGCCTTTGCACACAACTCTAGGCATTCAGCGCCAGATTGGTGCTTGTTCTGGGCGTTGAACGCCCATTTGTTGCCCATTTCTGGCGTTGAACGCCAGAACCATGCTTGTTCTGGGCGTTCAGCACCAGCTCTTCTCCAGGGTGCAATTCTGGCGTTCAAACGCCCAGATGCTGCCCATTTCTGGCGTTCAGCGCCAGAACCATGCTCTGTTCTGGCGTTGAACGCCCAAAACATGCTTCTTACTGGCGTTTAAACGCCAGTAAGGTCTTCCTCCAGGGTGTGATTTTTCTTCTGCTGTTTTTGATTCCGTTTTCAATTTTTATATTTATTTTGTGATCCACATGATCATGAACCTAATAAAACATGAAAAACAACAAAAATAGAATTAGATAAATAAGAATTGGGTTGCTTCCCAACAAGCGCTTCTTTAATGTCAATAGCTTGACAGTGGGCTCTCATGGAGCCTCACAGATGTTCAGAGCATTGTTGAGACTCCCCAACACCAAACTTAGAGTTTGGATATGGGAGTTCAACACCAAACTTAGAGTTTGGTTGTGGCCTCCCAACACCAAACTTAGAGTTTGACTGTGGGGGTTCTACTTGACTCTGTTTTGAGAGAAGCTTTTCATGCTTCCTCTCCATGGTTGCAGAGGGAGATCCTTGAGTTTTAAACACAAGGGAGTCCTCATTCCATTGAAGGACTAGTTCACCTCTGTCAACATCAATCACAGCTCTTGCTGTGGCTAGGAAGGGTCTTCCAAGGATGATGGATTCATCATCATTCTTCCCAATATCCAGGACTATGAAATCAGCAGGGATGTAAAGGCCTTCAACCTTTACTAACACGTCCTCTACTTGTCCGTAAGCCTATTTTCTTGAATTGTCTGCCATCTCTAATGAGATTTTAGCAGCTTGCACCCCATAGATTCCCAGTTTCTCTATTACAGAGAGGGGCATGAGGTTTATTCCTGAACCAAGGTCACATAGAGCCTTTTCAAAGGTCATGGTGCCTATGGTACAAGGTATTAAGAACTTTCCAGGATCCTGTTTCTTCTAAGGCAATGTCAGTTGATCCAGATCACTCAGTTCATTAGTGAACAAGGGAGGTTCATCTTCCCAAGTCTCAATACCAAATAATTTGGCATTCAGCTTCATAATTGCACCAAGGAACTTGGCAACTTTCTCTTTAGTAACATCTTCATTCTCTTCAGAAGAAGAATACTCATCAGAGCTCATGAAGAGCATAAGGAGGTTTAATGGAATCTCTATGGTCTCTAGATGAGCCTCAGATTCCTTTGGTTCCTCAAAGGGAAACTCCTTATTGATCACTGGATGTCCTAGGAGGTCTTCCTCCTTGAGATTCACGTCCTCTCCTTCCCTCACAGGTTCGGCCATGGTGATTAATTCAATGGCATTGCACTCTCCTTTTGGATTTTCTTCTGTATTGCTTGGAAGAGTACTAGGAGGGATTTTAGTGATCTTTTTACTCAGCTGGCCCACTTGTGCCTCCAGATTTCTAATGGATGACCTTGTTTCATTCATGAAACTTACAGTGGCCTTAGATAGATCAGAGACTAAGTTTGCTAAATTAAAGGTATTTTGTTCAGAGTTCTCTGTCTGTTGCTGAGTGGATGATGGAAAAGGTTTACTATTGTTAAACCTGTTTCTTCCACCATTATTAAAGCCTTGTTGAGGCTTTTGATCCTTCCATGAGAAATTTGGATGATTTCTCCATGATGGGTTATAGGTGTTTCCATAAGGTTCAGCCATATAATTTACCACTACTATTGCAGGGTTCTCAAGATCATAAGCTTCTTCTTCGGAAGATGCCTCTTGAGTACTGTTGGATGCAGCTTGCATTCCATTCAGACTCTGAGAAATCATATTGACTTACTGAGTCAATATTTTATTCTGAGCTAATATAGCATTCAGAGTATCAATTTCAAGAACTCCCTTCTTCATAGGCGTCCCATTATTCACAGGATTCCTCTCAGAAGTGTACATGAACTGGTTATTAGCAACCATGTCAATGAGTTCTTGAGCTTCTGCAGGCGTTTTCTTTAGGTGAATGGATCCACCTGCAGAAGTATCCAATGACATCTTTGATAGCTCAGATAAACCATCATAGAATATATCCAGGATGGTCCATTCTGAAAGCATGTCAGAAGGACACTTTTTGGTCAGTTGCTTGTATCTTTCCCAAGCTTCATAGAGGGATTCACCTTCTTTCTGTCTGAAGGTTTGAACATCCACTCTAAGCTTACTCAGCTTTTGAGAAGGAAAGAACTTGGCTAAGAAAGCCGTGACCAGCTTATCCCAAGAGTTCAGGCTATCCTTGGGTTGAGAGTCCAACCACACTCTAGCTCGGTCTCTTACAGCAAAAGGGAAAAGCATGAGCCTGTAGACTTCAGAATCTACTCCATTAGTCTTAACAGTATCACAGATCTGCAAGAATTCAGTTAAGAACTGAAAAGGATCCTCAGATGGAAGTCTATGGAACTTGCAGTTCTGCTGCATCAGAGAAACTAATTGAGGTTTCAGCTCAAAGTTGTTTGCTCCAATGGCAGGAATGGAGATGCTTCTTCCATGTAAATTGGAATTAGGTGTAGTAAAGTCACCATGCATCCTCCTTGCATTATTATTTTTGGATGCCATCTCCTCCTCCTGTTCGAAAATTTCTGATAGGTGCTTGCTGGTTTGTTGTAATTTAGCTTCTCTTAATTTTCTCTTCAGAGTCCTTTCCGGTTCTGGATCTGCTTCAACAAGAATATTCTTGTCCTTGCTCCTGCTCATATGACAAAGAAGAGGGCACAGAAAAATAATAATAATAACAGAGATCCTTTATACCACAGTATAGAGGTCCTTATGTAAGTGGAAGAAAGGAAGGGGACAAAGAATGCAATGTAAGGAAAGAAACACAAGGGTGAGGAGAGCAGAGATGTGAGATGAGGAGATGTTAGTAGATGAATAAATAATTAGAATGAGATGAGAGAGGAAGAATTTTGAAAATTATTTTTGAAAAAGGGTTAGTGATTTTCGAAAATAGTTTTTGAAAAAGGTTGGTAGTTTTCGAAAATTAAAATCAAAAATTAAAATAATTAGTTAATTAAAAAGAAATTTTGAAAAAGAGGGGAGATATTTTCGAAAATTAGAGAGAGAAAGTTAGTTAGGTGGTTTTGAAAAAGATAAGAAACAAACAAAAAGTTAGTTAGTTAGTTGAAACAAATTTGAAAATCAATTTTGAAAAGATAAGAAGTTAGGAAGTTAGAAAAGATATTTTGAAATCAAATTTTTGAAAAAGATAAGATGAAAAGATATTTTTGAAAAGATATGATTGAAATTAGTTTTGAAAAATATTTGATTTTTAAAATCATAATTAATGACTTGATTCACAAGAAATCACAAGATATGATTTTAGAACTTAAAGTTTGAATCTTTCTTAACAAGCAAGTAACAAACTTGAAATTTTTGAATCAAAACATTAATTGATGATGTTATTTTCGAAAATTATGTGATAAAGATAAGAAAAATATTTTTGAAAAATATTTTTAAAATTTTCGAAAATAACTAAGAAAAATGAAAAAGATTTGATTTTTGAAAAAGATTTCGAAAAAGATAGGATTTTTAAATTGAAAATTTGATTTGACTCATAAGAAACAACTAAATTTTAAAAATTTTTGAAAAAGTCAAATCTAATTTTCGAAATTTTAAGAGAGAAAAAGGGAAAGATAATTTTTTTTTGAATTTTTAATGATGAGAGAGAAAAACAAGAAAAATGATGCAATGCATGAAAATTTTGGATCAAAGTATGTGATGAATGCAAGAATGCTATGAATGTCAAGATGAACACCAAGAACACTTTGAAGATCATGATGAACATCAAGAACATATTTTTGAAAAATTTTTAATGCAAAGAAAACATGCAAGACACCAAACTTAGAAATCTTTCATGTTTAGACTCTATGGATGCAAAAATGCACATGAAAAACAAGAAAAGATGAAAAACAAGAAAACATCAAGATCAAACAAGAAGACTTACCAAGAACAACTTGAAGATCATGAAGAACACTATGAATGCATGAATTTTCGAAAAATGCAAGATGAGTATGCAATTGACACCAAACTTATAACATGACACATGACTCAAACAAGAAACACAAAAAATTTTTGAATTTTTTTTATTTTCTAATTTTTTTTGGTATTTTTATTTTTATTTTTTTTTCGAAAATCATTTTGAAAAAGAAAAATAAGGATTCCAAAATTTTTAATATGAATTCCAGGAATCTTATGCTCTTTAGTCTAAAGCTCCAATCAAAGGGTCAGGCATGGCTTAATAGCCAGCCAAGCTTTAGTATGTAACTCAGACATGACACGCCTGACATACCCTATCCAAAAGAATTAGACATGGCTTTACAGCCAGCCAGGCTTCAACATGCTTCATGAAACACTAGAATTCATTCTTAAAAATTCTGAAGAAAAATATATTTTTGAAAATTTTTTTTTGAAAAGAAAACAAAAAGAAAATTACCTAATCTGAGCAACAAGATGAACCGTCAGTTGTCCAAACTCGAACAATCTCCGGCAACGGCACCAAAAACTTGGTGCACAAAATTGTGATCTCTGGTAATGGCTCTAAAGACTTGGTGCTCTAATCTTAATTCATAATTTGTCACAACTTCGATACAACTAACCAGCAAGTGCACTGGGTCGTCCAAGTAATAAACCTTACGTGAGTAAGGGTCGATCCCACGGAGATTGTTGGTATGAAGTAAGCTATGGTCATCTTGTAAATCTCAGTCAGGCGGATATAAAATAGTTATGGAGTTTTCGAAAATAGAGAAGAAAACAAGGATAGAAATACTTATGTAGATCATTGGTGAAAATTTCAGATAAGCGTGTAGAGATGCTTTCGTTTCTCTGAACCTCTGCTTTCCTGCTGTCTTCATCCAATCAGTCTTACTCCTTTCTATGGCTGGCTTTATGTAAGGATATCACCTTCGTCAATGGCTACTTTTGATCCTCTCTGGAAAATGGTCCGATGCGCTGTCACTGCATGGCTAATCGTCTGGAGGCATCACCCTTGCCAATGGTTGCATCCCATCCTCTTGTGAAAATGGTCCAAATGCTCTGTCACAGCACGGCTAATCAGTAGGATTACCACAGACAAGGTTTAGACTTTTCGGACTCTCATGAATGCCGCCATCAATCTAGCTTACACCACGAAGATTCTGATTAAGAGATCCAAGAGATAATCATTCAATCGAAGGTAGAACAGAAGTGGTTGTCAGGCACGCGTTCATAGGGAATGATGATGATTGTCACGTTCATCACATTCATGTTGAAGTGCGAATGAATATCTTAGAAGCGAAACAAGTTGAATTGAATAGAAAAACAGTAGTACTTTGCATTAATCTTTGAGGAACAGCAGAGCTCCACACCTTAATCTATGGAGTGTAGAAACTCTACCGTTGAAAATACATAAGTGAAAGGTTCAGGCATGGCCGAATGGCCAGCCCCTCTGATCTAAGAACCAGACATCCAAAGATGATCCAAAGATCAAAAGATAATCCAAAGATGTTCAAAGATCTAAAAGTACAATGATAAAAAGTTCTATTTATAATAAACTAGTCACTAGGGTTTACAGAAGTAAGTAATTGATGCATAAATTCACTTCCGGGGCCCACTTGGTGTGTGCTTGGGCTGAGCTTGAATGTTACACGTGCAGAGGTCATTCTTGGAGTTGAACGCCAACTTTTGTGCCAGTTTGGGCGTTGAACTCCACTTTGCAACTTGTTTCTGGCGCTGAACGCCAGAATTGGGCAGAGAGCTGGCCTTGATTGCCAGTTTGCGTCATCTAAACTCGTGTAAAGTATGGACTATTATATATTGTTGTAAAGCCCTGGATGTCTACTTTCCAACGCAATTGAAAGCGCACCATTTTGAGTTTTGTAGCTCCAGAAAATTCACTTTGAGTACAGGGAGGTCAGAATTCAACAACATCAGCAGTCCTTCTTCAACCTCTGAATCTGATTTTTGCTCAAGTCCCTCAATTTCAGCCAGAAAATACCTGAAATCACAGAAAAACACACAAACTCATAGAAAAGTCCAGAAATGTGAATTTAACATAAAAACTAATGAAAACATCCCTAAAAGTAACTAGATTCTACGAAAAACATACTAAAAATAATGCCAAAAAGCGTATAAATTATTCGCTCATCAAACAGCAACTCAGCAATTAAAAATTAAAATAAAATATCATAAAATTTATGACAACACTTGGTGAAACAACACATCAAATCAATAATTTAACATACTAAAACAGCAACTCAACAATTCAGCACACTAAATCATACTAAAACAGCAATCCCAGCATACTAAAAACACTAAAACAGCAACTCAACAAGTTCCAATTGACACATCTCTTCCAGTCTTCCAATTGACACTATATCAGCAAGCATTCATTCCTATTAAGAAATAACAAGTGAGAAAAATTAGTAAAACATGTTAGAATAATAAATTATTATATACCAATACAATACAAGCACTATTGAATACCTAAGATGGTTGATGAGATTGCATTCCACTTTGAACTTCAGGATCTCCGACACTAGTAACTCCAGAAAATTCTATTCAATTCAACAATAACAAAATATGTCATGGTATGTCAATGCTCTAAAATGAAAGACAAAAAATGAATAATAATTAATAAAATACAAATGAACTAATTCATTATATACCTGAATCAACAGCATCATCTCCTTCATCAAGCTCAACCAATATCTTAGCAGGCTTCAACCAATTTTGAGTGCAAATTAACGCCTCTATAGTGGTGGGACTCAAACAACTGCGATAAGGGTCAAGGACACGACCTCCCGTGCTAAAAACTGACTCAGATGCCACAGTAGAAACAGGAATGGCTAATATATCTCTAGCCATGCAAGAGAGAACACGATACCTCAAAGTCTTTCCTCTCCACCACCTCAATATATCAAATCCACTAAAATCTTCCGCCACTTCATCTTCCAAATACCTATCCATTTCATTTTTCTTCAACTCACTTAATTTTATCATTTGAGTTTGCTTCCACTTGCTCATAGGATCTTCAATTGTAATACTATCATTCTCACTCATCTCTACACTAGGATTTGGTGTAGTATCCGAAGAAATGCTAGCATCTTGAGTGTCTTCAGGGGGTCGCGGATTCCATATGCTATATTGCTCAAACAATTTAGCAATGATATCCTTCAATTTTCTAAAGATCCTTGAAGATTTCTCACCTTGACCATACATCTCAAACAAAGTAAACTGAATATATTCCAATTTATACCGCGGATCAAGAAAAATAGCAACAAGTAATAGATAGTTCAGAGATGGCTTGTTCACTGAAGTCAAAGGAGTAGAAGTATAAGAATGATCAGAATCATCCCAATACTTATCAAATTTAGCCTTCATCATTGTTGCCATTCCATTCAACACTAAATCATCACTCATAATCCATTTATTCAAAGTGCATAAAATCTTACACAATACATGGAAAAAAGTATTTGAAGTGACATTCAAAGAACTAGAGAATGAAAGCGTTGCATGATAGAAGATTTGTAAAAAACGTATAAAGATACGAGCTCTACTCCAATCCTCATCACTAGGAGGCCCCCCATCATCTTCAAGGTATCTTTCAAAATGAGCATCTTCCCTAGCAAGACGAGCAAATGCCTTTTCAAATTTTTCGGCCACTTCCAACATCATATAAGTAGAATTCCACCTCATCGGCACATCAAGAACAATCATTTGTCGACTTGTAATGTTTGCCTCATGTGCACACCTCCTAAAGGTCGCTAACCTAGATGGAGATGACTTCACAAACTTACAAGAAGTTCTAATCCTAGCAATAGATGACTGTAGATCTTTCAAACCATCACAAACAATCAGGTTTAAAATATGGGCAGCACATCTCAAATGAACGAATTCCCCACCCAACATAGTACAACCATTCCATTCTCGCATGATTTTAACCAAAGTATTTACAGCAACAAAGTTTGCACTAGCATTATCCACAGTTACAGTACAAAGTTTTCGAATACCCCAATCTTTTAAACATTTCTCTAGAGCTTTTCCTATGGTAACACCAGTATGATCAGCAATCAAATTAAAGGACATGATCTTCTTATTCAATGCCCACCCATCATCAATATAATGAGCTGTTACACACATATAGTTGAGGTTTTGAACAGACGTCCAAGTATCAGTAGTTAAAGAAACCATCGGATGATTCAGCTCCAAAAGAGACTTAAGTTTGGTTTTTTCCTCTACATACAACTGCATACAATCCCTAGCAACTGTCATACGACTCGGAATCTTAAATTGAGGTTGCATTTCACCACAAAATCCCCTAAAACCAGTATTTTCCACAAACCTAAATAGAAGCTCATCAATTATCACCATCTTACAAAGTGCAAGCCTACACCGATCTTAATTAAAATCTACTACCTTTAATGTTGGTGGTTCCTCTAAATTAGAATTTGTGAACACAAGAGTTTTCTGTTTTTTATCAACATGATTTTCCGGGTTCTTCGCACAAGTTCCAATATGTTTTTTTAGGTTAGAGGTCCCATCCCTACGACTATGACATTGTAACCATTTCAAACAATGCTTACATTGAGTCTTAGTTTCCTCATCATTTTTTTTTGAAGTGATCCCAAATAATAGAAGGGGGTCTAGTAGACTTTCTTTTACCTGACTGGCCAGATTGTGCTGCTGTCACCAAAGAAGGAGCATCACTTGAAGCTGGATTGGTATTTGTTTCTCCTCCCTTGTTGATTCTTCTGGTGTAGATCCAGCGACACTAGGTGGAGTAGGAATGCTCCCAACTTCAGACCCACTTGCATTAGTTGTAAGCGCTTGTTTATCAGCCATTCTAATTTTCCAACAGAATCCTACAGTTAAATAAGCATAACACTATATCAGTTTACAAACAACAGACCCTCAGTGCCATATGACTTCAATTAAATAAACCATCTTAATTTTCAAACAATTAAACCTTTAAACCATATAAACCCTCAGTGCCATATATGTTTACAGTTGAATAAACCATTCAAATTTACAGATTTTATTACATAATAACAGTATAACACCATGATTCAAGTACTTTAAAATAAGCCATAACACTATATTAGTTTACAAATATTAATATTATTATTGTTATAAGAACAAACAATGAAATCAAACCATATCCTTCATAGGGTCTATGGATAGAGACAGCAAATGGGAAATCACATGGTATTGTCTTCAAGGATTACTTAATTACTTGACATTTGAGATATGAATCCAACATTTTTTCCCACCATCGGAAATAAAGTTTACAAATTACATCCCATATGCTAATAACTAAATTTAAAATATTAGAATTCAGGCCACCATAGTTGACACCTTCAGAAAGAGACTTTACAAGGAATAAGTTAATAATTATGTAGCCAAAGTAATGCTTAATTTCTATCTTCCAGACAGGCTCAAAACATATCATTGGTTCTCTATTCTCTGATGCAATACTTCTTCGATCTATTGATCATGAAATGAAGTTGATTGCTCTTAAATAAGGGACTACATTTTGTGAAAATCACTAGTAATTTGAAGTCATGAAATATTTTCCTAAAAATAGCCAACAATTTCATCAATTATTAAAACAGTTTTAAAAAGATAAAATAAAATAAAATTAATTTACCCATAATACCTAATCAGTTGAAGAGCCGAGAGCAAAAACGATGGAGAAGAAGGACGGCTGGTCTGACTCTGACAGATTCACGAAGCTGCTTGGAGAGAACAAGAAATGATGAACGCGATCGTGAGCGCTGGAGGAGGTGACCGCACTACTGGAGGAGACTATCGACCGTGAGCGCTGCGCCAGTGAAGAACGCGACCTATGAAGAACGCGTATGGAGAACGACGCGACCGCCGTCCACCGCGTCGATGGAGGAGGCGATGACCGTGCAGCTGGAGCATGGAAGAACAGTAAATAATGACCTTAGGAGACGGTGATGGACAGGGAACACTGGTGATAGAGCAAGGTAGAGCCTATCAGAGAGGAGAAGGAGAGCCAGAGTTTGAGAGTCTGTCCCAAAAATGAAACTGAAGAAGCAGTGGAGAAGCTTACCGTCGACGACGTCGAAGAAGCAAGTAGCGAAAATGGAGAGGCAACGATGGACAGAAAAACCCTAATCCCCAAATCTATTTGGTCACTCGACAGTGGTCGAGGTGATTGTTCACCGCCGTTTATCGGATTCTTTTCCGCCACTGAGCACCACCAATTCGAACCTTTCGTCTTGCTTGTAACCTAGTTCAGTTCGATCAATACCCTTTCTTCTTCATTGTCCAGTCGCCACTTCCAGTCCGCCACACTCCCAGCAGGCCAACACCGTCCCGTTCTGCAACAGCCACCAGCATCCAGTTCTTCTCCAGACTCCGCCGTCCTTTCTGCTCCGTCGTTATCGTCTCCCTCATCTCCGACGGTGCGTACCCTTCCTCTCCCAGAGATTGAAGCTGCGAGTTCATCTGCCCCCTATAACACCCTACCACACAGAGCCTTACGCTTAAGTCGTAAAGTAGAGGTGGCAAGGTATTACGACCTTTAAAAGAAAAGGATATGTACATAAATATAGTTGGATGAAATCATATCTAGGAGCCTTTAAGGATAAGCTAAATAAAAACGATAAACAGAAAATCGTGTCACACTTGCATGGATATTCATAAAACGGACAGGTAAAATCGAAAGAAAACTGAAAACATATATACATATCAGAGTTCCAAAACTCAGATAGCAAGCTCCAGACTCGACCTGCAAAGCTAAGGCCAGCCAGAGTATATAATTTTATATATATATACAACCCAAAATAAAACTCAAACCACAAAATAAACCACCTGTATCTCCAAGTTAACCTCTAGGAGGGACAAAACACAAAAATGTACATGCAGAGATTCTATAAACATATATACGTAGCATAAAACAAAATATGACAGTCCAAAAGATAGTTCTTCGCTTGTAAGGAGGGTCTCCAGACGCTCAACGAGGTGTCTCTCGATCTGCATCTGCAAACAACAACATAGTATGGGGGTGAGAACCTGAGGTTCTCAGCATGGTAAAGGTGCCCGCATAGTTAATGTAAAAGGTCCCGGGAGAGCCAGAGGCATTCCTAGAACTTCGATACTCAAATTTTAGCTTAAGAATTCAATTAAACCAGAAGTTAGGTAAGTTGTCTAAGGTATTCTAGTTCTGAATCTAACTTTAACCTAATACTTCACGTTCTGCCTCCTCCAATCCTCCGAATCACTGGTGGAACAACCCCCTCCTCACCTCTGCCAAGAGGGGTTTCTCAGAAAACATACACATACAATTCAAGCAAGGAA